>NC_137284.1:79720000-80970000 GCF_054371585.1 Giraffa tippelskirchi
GGAGTATAAGTACACAACAGGTAAAATTCCCATCCCTTACCCAATGGGGTCAAGCTTCCCTGGTGGCTCAGATGGTAAAGAATCCACCTGCAATGCAGGAGACCCAGGTTCAATCCTTGGGTCAGGAAGCTCCCCTGGAGGAGGAAATGGCAACCCACTCCAGTATTCTTGCCTGGAGAATCCCATGGACAGAGGAGCCTGGTGGGCTGCAGTCCATGGGATCACAAAGAGTCAGACACTACTGAGTGACTAACACTTTCGCTTTCTCCCAATGGGACAGCAGAGAAGACAAATTAGCCTGTCTTGAGAATATAACTGCTTTAAGAGTCCCAAACAGTGTTTACAGTTTACATTTTGGTGCCACTCCTGGTGGGCTTGCTTTCTCTTCTTCCTCCTTAACCTTGACTTGTGATGCTGGCCATGAAGGTTGATGGTGAGGTTCTCCCAGGGTTGGGAGTTCAGTCCTGGATCAGCTATGGGAACATTGGTGGGACTGGTGGGGACCGAGGGAGATGAGTCCAGGCCAGTAGAGAAAAGGCTCAGATGGGTTCTGGTCCAGGCTGACCCTGCATTGGTTCAATTCCCGGGAGGCTGGGTATCTCCACGGGTTTCTTGTTTGATGGTTTTTGTCCCTTAAACCTCTAGCTGTCCAGGAGGGGAATATAGCTAAGATTATGGATTCTTATTATCATATTTCCCCCTTCATTTTCTGGTAGGTATCAGAAACATCTAGAAAATGCCAAAAGGATTGGAATTAAAAAAGCTATTTCAGCGAACATTTCTATGGGCACTGCCTTCCTGCTAATATATGCATCGTATGCACTGGCCTTCTGGTATGGATCCACTCTAGTTATAGCCAAAGAATACACTATTGGAAATGCAATTACAGTAAGTCGTTTTCCTAATATTTGTGACAAATCTGAAAATACTGTTTATCTATCTACCTCTTCTTTCATTTTCCTCCTTTTTGAAGGATGAACCATGGTTCTAACCTTTTTACTTGTGGCAAACCTTTGCTCAGTCCTGTGGGCAGAGCTGGCCTTCTAGAATGCACAGAGCATAACATGTGGTTAGACCAACTGAGAAACATATGGAGCATATAAAGAAAGATGGAAAGAATTTATGATGAACAAATATCATTTGGCACCATCCTCATTGTGCCTGTGATTTTCATTATATAAGAAAGTAAACATAATTATACATAGGTCATAGTATGAGAGAACATTAAATTTATATCATATTGGCTATCCAAATACAAGATGAAAAGTGATTTTAGTTTTTTCTTCTTTTATAAAATGAAAATAAGTTCATTTTATGATTAGAAAAATTATGCATACTAATTATACAAAAGATTAGGGTGCTTTTAAAAATTAGAAATTACTTACAATTAGAATTACTTATGACCTGAAAATCCATATACACTTAATGATAACTTTTGGTGTGTATCTTCCAGATTATTTTCTGTATATGGGTTTTTTTTCTCTTGAAATCTAAATTGTATTATGCATATCTTTTTGTAAATTTTTTTTATAAACTAGCAACATATTGTGACCTTCTTTCCATGTCAGTGATGGTCAGGACAACATATAATCATTCAACTAGCCATGTTTTAAAACCTTCACTTCCCTGTCTTTCTAAACAGAGGACATGGAACACAGTTTGACCCCTTGATGATGACTTAGGAGCATTATGAAAATTTATCATTTCAGAATGTTCTCTAGAGTGGTACCTTCAGACCCCCATTGAAGTGTTGAGGGCTGTTTGGCTGGATGAGGTTTCATCACTGCCAAGTCTGTTTTTTCTCATGTTGGTCCCCTCTCCTTGTCAGCTTGGAAGCGCCCACCTCTCTTTACTTCCTCATTTGCTAAATTTTACAAAGCAGGGAGAGTGAGCCCTGACTCTGGCATTCATCCTCTCTGGCCTGGTCTCCCCATTTGTTGGGTATAGACAGTGACTTCTCCCAAATAGGGGAGCAGAGTGACTCCCATGATGCAGGGAGCCCAGTGATGCCCTCTGCATAAAGACCAAGAACTCGAGTGTGTCAACTTTACAGCACTGCTTCTGGTAGGGACATATTTTGGCTCTCTTGCTGGTCTTTCTCTGTATTGCAGATCGTAGGTAGATATGTGAGTTCTGGTATATTAAGTGTTGTTATTTGTCATCTTCTGAGAAAAGCCAAACTTTAAGTAGATGTTTCACCATGCCCAGAGAAAAGGAGTCATTTCTCTTCATTTATGTTTTTCTCAGTTAATGTATGCTAATAACCTGGATTCCTGAAACTACAGTCTTGACTTTTCTGTATCAGTTTGTTTTCCTAGTGAAAAAAAAAAATGAAAGGAAATGTGTTAAGTTTGTGTGCTATAGTACAGACTAATTGTGTAAAGGAATTATTAATTAATGCACACAGATCTGATTTATAATGCGTGAACCATTAATTTTTAATGTTAAAAATCTTATCAAAATGTATGTGTGTGTATATATATATATATATATATGTAACATGGCACTTTTTAAGGAAAGTTATATGGGGCCAAAATCAACCTTGTTTCATCTTGAACATTCTGTGTAGTTCCATGCATAGTGAAAATAATTTAGTACTGAATAACAATACTGACGGAAAATGTTTTCCTCTGGTGGCAATGGCTTCAGAATCAAGGCAACAGGTTTGAAAAATCTTTCTGACTTTGTCTAAGCCCAGGAGAAGAACAACCAATAGTTTGACAAGATAGATGAAAAAATATTTTTGAGGTTGAAGAAATCCATTTGTGTAACAAAATTCTGTAGTTACCTTGTAAATTTTGCTCTTGTGCTGAAAAAAATTTTCAAGGGATAGACCTAATCTTGATCCTTTGGGTAGCCTGTGTTCCAAACACATTATGTCTGAGATGACAGTAGACACTGGAATGGGACATGTAACTTTTCCTTGTGTTCTTTTGCTCAGGTCTTTTTCTCAATCCTGATCGGAGCCTTCAGCATTGGACAGGCTGCTCCCTGTATTGATGCTTTTGCCAATGCAAGAGGAGCAGCATATGCGATCTTTGCTATTATTGATAATGTGAGTCATTTATTATTTTTAATGCTGAAAATTTTTTTGAGGCCTGGATCATTAAATCTGGCTTTATGTTAAATGTCCTGTAAAAATTAAGTGACATGAAAAGCCTCTGCTTATTAATGAATAAAACCAAATGCCTCTTTTGAATATTTGTGAAAGTTTGAAAAAATACCTCTTTTTCAAGGTTAATTATTTGCATTATATTCTGAGTCTGAGAACTCACAGGATCCCAAGATCAGTAATAAAAACTAGCTCTAAATGATGAGGAAACTTTTTTTGGTTAAGCCTAGACTTGACTATTTGTAACATTCACACTGGTTCCAAATTAAAGAATCCATACAAAATAATAATAAATAATAAAAATGGGATTTCAAGTGAGGAATAAATGAGGTTAGGAGTGCTTATTACTGTGCCTGCCTCAAGTTAGGGTTTAATAAATTTAAGTTTTGAGTTAGGGGTGTAAAAGGCAGAATGTGCTAAGAACTTTTATAAAGGAGAATAGATTTTTTTTTTTAAAAAAGAATTCTCTCTCCAATAAACTTTATTTTAAATAAAAAATATTTCTGAATGCTTATCTTTAATCAAATAGCACTGATCTCATTTGGAAAAGTGCATCTGAACTAGTGTGTTATTATTAGAGTTCAATGCAAAGATGTTTGTCTTCCTAGTTTTTCTCCTTTTCTCTTTCATTTTGTAGCCAGACTGAGAATATTATGCTTTGTAGACAGGATGAGTGGATGGAAGAATGATTGGTGGGACCAAAATCGATAGTATGTTTTGCTGTGGGTTGCCCTCTCTCTCAAAAAAAAAATGATCACTGTATATATGATATAATTTTGAATCACTTGTATTACATAAGTTATCCTGATTGAAGTGAAATAAAGAAAATCATTTTGACACATTAAAGGTGGTCTCTGCATTTACACAGAGAAACTGCTAACTAGCTAACTGAAATGTAATTGTCTAGTCCAAGCAGTTCCTATTTCATTAATCTAAGTCATGAGAAAATTGTTCAGCTTCTGCATATATTGAAAATTTACATCATTCCAAACTAACTTGTCTCTAACCAATTGTTCAATCGTCTCAATCCAGTCCATCACACTTATTGTTTAGGAATAAGCTAATTTTCACTAAATGCTGAAATACCTGGATATATCAATTATAGTATATTTTGTAATTGCAGTTGTAGGAATGTACCTTTAGAAAATGTATGAGGATATGCCAGAGACTTAAAAGTGAAATATCATATGAAATCAAAAAAATATATCCCTTATGTACTTTTTAAGAAAAAACTATTTTCAGAGAAGGAATACTTCCTTAAACACATAAACACAAACATACATATACACACACACACATATACAGTCTTCAACTTGGGTTCTGACTCACATGAAGGGAATTATGCTTTTCTGGGTCCTGTTTTTGGAATCGCTGAAGCATATTCCTTAAAAATGCAATTGTTTGTCCTATGATGGAATAGCCATTGAATTTTGTTTTGTTTAGGATCCTAAAATTGACAGTTTTTCAGAGAGAGGACACAAACCAGACAACGTCAAAGGGAATTTGGAGTTCAAAGATGTTCATTTCTCTTATCCTGCTCGGCCTGATGTCAAGGTATTATAAGTTATATTTATAGGGATTCCTAATTTAGATGGATTGTTTAATCATCTTCAGGAATCCACAGTCTCTGTTAGTTTGATATGTATGTTCCTTTTCCTTTGGGGGTTATATTCCCTTAATACTATTTTTCCAAATTTAAAATTGAGTCAGATTACTTTTCTTTTGGGCTTTTGATGTGAAATGTACTCTTTTTCTCTCTTTCCCTTAAAGATCTTGAAGGGCCTCAACCTGAGGGTAGAGAGCGGGCAGACGGTGGCCCTGGTTGGGAACAGCGGCTGTGGGAAGAGCACAGTGGTCCAGCTGGTACAGAGGCTGTATGACCCTGATATGGGGAGGGTAAGTGGGAAAAACCCTGCTCTTCAAAATGGGAAGCTGGGTATCAAATAGCCCTTAGAAATTTTTTTTTTTCGGTAACATATTTGCATGTGAATCCAATTTTGGTTAAAATTTTTAAAAAAGGCTATGGAATTGCAATGGATCTGGATAAGACCTTCAAACCCTTGGGCTATTTTGACAAAAGTAGTCAAGATGATAAAACACAAAGAAGCTAGACAATGCTCTCCTCTGTTCCATCTAAGCTTTTCATTATCCACTATGTCACTGGAAAATAGTCATCCAAACCACTGAGAGGATTATTTTCAATAACTTACTGAGTTTGGTTAAAACTGTTCCACATTAGTAATTGTCAATAAGCTTGTGTTCAGGGTCACAAGGAATCTTAGGACAGTAATTAAATTCATCAAAGACAGTTGAGTTTTCTTCAGTGTTGGAATATCTGAAGGGGAAAGTGGAACAGTCTCCAAGAAACTGGGGTCATGAGAAACAGTAATGGCCTAGGGTATAGTTTTTTGATCTTTTAAAATTTTTGTTATTAATTCAAACTTACAGAAAAGTTGCAAGTAAGGAACTCACAAATACTCTTCAACCAGATTTATTAATTGTTTTTATTTTGACCTACTTGCCTTATTAGCATCTCTTTCTTACTACATGTTTGTGTGTATGTATAAAACACAACACATACATACAGGTTTTTTTCTGAACCTTTGAGAGTAAGTTAAAGATATTATGCTCCCTGACCCTTACATGAAAAGAAAGTGAAAGTGAAGTCACTCAGTCGTGTCCGACTCTTTACGACCTCATGGACTGTAGCTTATCAAGCTTCTCCGTCCATGGGATTTTCCAGGCAAGAGTACTGGAGTGGACTGCCATTTCCTTCTCCACGGGATCTTCCTGACCCAGGGATCGAACTCAGGTCTCCTGCATTGCAGGCAGACGCTTTTACCCTCTGAGCCACCATTACATACATTAGAATATAATTTCTTTTTTTTTTTTAATGTTATTGGATTATAGGTTGTTTTACAATGTTGTGTTCATTTCAGGGGTATAGCAAAGCAGAATGTATTTTCTGAGAAGACGACTTTCTCTTACTTAATTACAAAACAATCATCAAAATCAGTAAATTTACCATTAATGCAATAGGGGCCCACAGTAAATATTCAAATTTCCTCAGTTGTACTGACTTGTGAACATTGAGTTTACCTGACATGGAAATGTATTATAATTATGAAAACAGAAGTTTACAAGTTACACAGAAAAACAAAAAAACACAAAAAGGCATTAATATAGGACAGAGATTCTAGGATACACGAATTATTTACTTTCTTTAATAAAATTAACAAAATTTCTTTGAAAAATCTGATACACCAAGTAGGAACATGGGCCCCTTCTCATTTCCTAAAGCAAACTCTAGGTTGGTTTAAGTATAAACAGTTTTCTTCATTTTTAAAAAAGAACCTAGTAAATACTTACATTGAGGATAAGCATTTGAAAACATCTTATTTTAAAAATTACTATTGGAGTAATACATTTTTAAAAGAAAATACATGTCAGCAGGAAGAAAAAGTCTTCAGAAATTCTGTAACTCAGAGATATTCACTGTTCACACTGTGATTTAACAGTTTTCTTACTGCTGAAATAATGGAAAAAATGCCCAGTGATACAGTTGATTGATTCAATTTTCCCTTAAATCTCTCTCCAATAAAAATCAGTAAAGCTATAGTTTAAGAAAGAAATAAATTAGAATAAAAAATTTGTGATATATGGTAAAACTATTATATTACTATTTTATAAATTAATAATCTATTGGAGGCTAACATGCATATCTTTTGAGAATAAATGTAGATTTGTAAAAAAGTTTTAAGAAATGCTCAATTTCACTTATATATGAATTAAATATAAGCTATACCATACACTTATTAATTAGAAAAGACAGATTAATATGATAAAAGCTAGTAAATTGCAGTGAAGCAAATATATATTTATATATTCCTGCTGACACTGTAAATTATTAAAAATCTTTTTAGAGGGTTTGTTCAACCTTTTTTCAGCAAATAATAAATACCCAACATGTGCCAGTCATTATATGAGTTAAGCAATTATTACTGGAGAAGAAAAAATTAAACATACTCTTCAGTCTGGTAATTCTGTCCTTTTGCTATGATTGTCCTTCAGTGTTCTTTGCATGAAGCCAAATACTCAGCAGGTGGGAAATGCTTAAGTACATTATGGTATTTATATATTATGTAGAGTAAAACATCATAATGCCATCAAAATGATATGTAGACTAGGTAGGTAAATGGACATTTGAATTCAGATTTAATAATGGTAAGCAAAAATCATAGTTATGCCAAAATACATAACTCAATATATAATCATTTATGGAGAATATTCCATCCATGAAAAACAGTATACATAAGATAATAAAATCAAAAGAGAGAATAGACTGTATTTTTAGCCTTGCACATTGCTCTTTATTTCCAATTCCCATTTCTAACCACTGAGATAAGTTAAATATTAGCTAAGGTGGGTTTTTTTTGTCTTGTCAACAAACATATTTTATTGAGCTATAGTCTAAAAATAATATGTAAAATTCTGATAAAGATTATTTAAAAGATGGTTTTACCAATATTGAAAACACTCCAATTAAAATAATAGATTCCAATGTATAAATTGAATGGTAATAATTTAAATAAAAGATTAAAGCATTCAAAATATAAGATCTTTGTAAACACAGCAAGCGGAAATAACTGATAATCCCATTAAAGTGTCTTTTAAAAGAATAAAGATATAAATTACTGGTGCTGACTTCCAATATTATGTGAGTGCTAATGAAGAAACTTTATTAGCAGGAATTCCCTGGCAGTCCAGTGGTTAGGACTCAGCACTTTGACTGCAGTGGGCCTGGATTTGATTCCCTGCTTGAGAACCAGGATCCCACAAGCCAAGTGGCATGGCCAAAAAAAGGATAAGAAAAAATTTTATTAGCACCATTTTATTTACATGTCATGTGGTAAAATAATAAATAGCTCACTCAGTTTGTATGAATCCATTGCATCTATTGTTTTGTTTCTTTTAATTGGTGGATAATTCCTTTACAATGTTGTCTTGGTTTCTGCTGTACAACGTGAATCACATATTAGCTAAGGCTTTTTTGGTAACAAATGCTTTCAACGTCAGATGGTTTAAAATATTTAATGAAAGTATCTTGTTTCTTCAGATTATGATTGATGGGCAGGATATTAGGACATTTAACGTAAAGTATCTGAGGGAAATAATTGGAGTGGTGAGTCAGGAGCCAGTGCTCTTTGCTACCACCATTGCTGAAAATATCCGTTATGGCCGTGGAAATGTCACCATGGATGAAATAAAGCAAGCTGTGAAGGAAGCCAATGCCTATGAGTTTATCATGAGATTACCACAGGTAAAGCCTCTCTTAATTTAAGTGCTCTCGAACTTCACTTTATGCAGCTGAGTTCTTTCTTCAAAGCTTAAGCTAATAATGTTTGAGGTTCCAGGTTGTCCAACTTTGCTAGGTAAGTCCCTTGAATTATTCATTTGGAGGGTTAAGGAGTGTAGCTTGGTACAATGACTCATAGGAAATTTTATACAGAGTCTGTGTTAGTAGTTTTTTAGAATGTGATATGATTTATTATAATTTGTGACTCATTACGATAGTCAAAATGAAGCTCCCTGTTGTCTTCCATGAATTCCTAGACTCCATAGCTTTTTCTATTTGAAATATTTTACGAGCTCTACCACGCTTTCTGTTGTAGAAATTTGACACCCTGGTTGGAGAGAGAGGGGTCCAGCTAAGCGGTGGACAGAAGCAGAGAATCGCCATCGCCCGGGCCCTGGTTCGCAACCCCAAGATCCTCCTGCTGGATGAGGCCACCTCAGCGCTGGACACTGAGAGTGAAGCTGAGGTTCAGGCGGCCCTGGATAAGGTCAGTGGATCCTCAACCCCTGAAGGACCATCCAACTGAAACTAGATTGAAATTCTTACCAATGTTTTGTGAGCCTAGGCTGAAAAATATAAACATGAGAGCAGATGAAGCTCTCCCATGGGGCTTTTTTTTTTTTAACGTTTTATTTCATATTGGAGTGTAGTTGATTAACAATATTGTGATAGTTTCAGGTGGACAGCAGAGCGACTCAGCATTTACATATCCATGTATCCATTCTCCCCCAAACTCCCCTCCCATCCCGGCTGCCACGTAGCATTGAGCAGAGTTCCGGGTGCTATACAGTAGGTACTTGTTGGTTATCCATTTTAAATATAGCAGTGTGTACATGGCAATGCCATGGGACTTTCTTGATTTCTCCTTCCTGTCAGGGCACATTGCAGCCCTTTTACTGGCTTGCTTTGTTTGACCAAGGTGCAGTTATCCCCCAGTCCAGGCCTGTGCGGTGAACTGCTTAGCTTTGGGGGTTTTGTTTGTTTTTTTACGTATAGGTTAGGACTTTGATCAAAAGTTCTTGCGGTAAAAAGTACAAAGAAAATTCTGATTACTTACCCAGTGGTCCATCTGAAAAGCAGTTCAAAATACTTGCCTTATTTTGCAGCAGTACATCATCTTTATCTGTTCATAAAAGTGAATGGGTGCTTCTCTAGAAATAAAGTTCGATTTGCGTGTTTCTTTAAGCATGTAAATTAGGAACATATTTCAAGGCTGCTGAACTCATGGGCCTGGCTCAGTGTTTCTAAGTCTCTCTCTATCATCTTTACTAAACGGAAGCTTCACAGGATGAACCTTATCTTGGGACACTTTCAAGGTTAGTGCTGATGTCATCTGTCATAACAACACAGTATAAAAACTAGAGTCAGATGGCACTATGTAAATAGATTTCAAACACATAAATATCATAAACATTTTTGACCTCAGAAAGTTTAGTAATAAAATGTGCAAGTTACTTAACAGTCTATCCAAATTGCCTCTTGAAATTTTGTTTTTTTTGAATTGACCTACTTTATTTTTCAGTTTACATTGAAATATAGTTGGTTTACAATGTTGCCTTAGTTTCAGGTGTACAGCAAAATGATTCACTCATACATATATGTGTGTATTATATATATAATATATATATCTGATATATATAATATCTGATATATATAATATATATGTATATATATATATGTCCTCTTGAAATTATACAGATGAGCTGTATGAACCTTATTTTCTCAGGAAAATTTATACTTGAATCCTAAGTAAACACAACTGCCTTGTGTGCTATAAACTGTAGTTAATTCAGGCTTCCTGGTTTATCATGTTAACATTTTGGCTTATTTTATATAATTTAATTTAATAATTAATGAGAGAATATGATAATTATTCCTCATAAATTTTTGTACTGAATTACATTGCTTTCATGTATATTAAGTCTCAAGGAACCAAAATATAATACATAGGGGACTTATATTTGGTTGGTTAATTAGAAGTGACTTAAATCAGGAAATCATAAAAACAAATACATGCATTCATTAAACAATTGATTTAAGACATGTCGATATAGATTTTTTTTTAGCATAAAGTTTCGTACGATAAGAGATTTTATGGGAAAAAAGTCCTAGTCAGCCCTAGGACCCGGGTCCCAAAACTTTTTAGAATGTGTACACTCAGAATAGTAGCCCTTGCTGTGCTAAACAAACAGAATTACTGACAAGTTTTTTCATGATGTGAATTCTGTCAGCAAAAGTTGTATCCTTGCAAGTTTTAATTCGTATTTGGATACATTACTTCTTTCAATTTTAGCAATTTGTGTTGGCAAACACAGAGGCTATAAGGCCTCTTGAAGTCTATGCTTCGGACATTGAACAAGCATTCATTCCTTCACATCTTTTGCTTAAAACTAGTCACATGGCCTGCCCAAATTTGAGGAGGTGGAAAAATACAGTCCACCTCTGAATGGGAATAGCTGCAAAGTGTTTGTGGCCATTTTTTATCTACCATAGTTGCTACAGATGGTTTATAATCTACCGAATTGACTCCATACATTGCAAGATAACTGATATATTTTTCAGACAATAAACTATGTCTTTAAGAGGTAAGTTCTTCATTATTGCACTCTCCCCCAGTGATACTGGTCAGTCAGTTGGCTGGTCCGTCTGGTTAAAAACCAACTTTCTTTTAACAATGAAAAGTTGAGTTTTGTAATTCTGTGTCCTTTGAGGAGCATAAGGCTATAACACTATAACTGTTTTTCCTCTCTGATTACCTAGCCTGTAAGCATAATATTTTCCTTTAGTAGATCCTTTCTACATTTATCGCTATCTCTTGTCTGGCACCATGTTATTATAGTTAGCTATTTATTTATACGCTTTCTCTCTCTTTCTCTCTCCTAAGAGGCAGAACTAATAAATGGCTCATGTTTACTCTATAACACCTACTCCAGTGCCTGCACATAGTAAAGCCTGAATACATTTTTGCTGAATTGATTACCATGGCCTAGCTCATTGAATAATACAGTTCTACATTAGAAAAAAAATAATTAATGATCATATCCACTTTTGGCTCAATAGATAGCAACTGTTCTTCAAAATAAATAATAGGTTTTTCAGTATAAAATCTTAAAGAAGAATAGAAAAGCAGACTTGATATTTTGATTTTTTAAAGAAAGTCAATAATCACAAAGTTTTGTACCTATGTCCCTCTTCTACTCATAGTGTTTCCGTACTGGAGGGGCAGGAAAAGAATGAAAATAGTGATTTAATGAAATGATCCCTGAAAGTTTCAATTTAGCATTTTTTCCCAGAAGTCAAAAAGACTAATAGATTAGTACTTCCTCTGTTTGGGCCTACCTTTCATTCCTGTGCTGTATGCTTAATCACACAGTCGTGTCCAACTCTTTGTGAACCCATGCACTGTAGCCTGCCAAGCCCCTCTGTCTGCAGGATTCTCCAGGCAAGAATACTGGAGTGGGTTGCCAAGCTCTCCTCCAGGGGATCTTCCCAACCCAGGGATTGAGCCCAGATTTCCCGCATTGCAATCGGATTCTTCACCGTCAGAGCCACCAGGGAAGCCCCCCTGCACATCCAAAATTAGAAGTTTCAAATTTCTTAACAGTTGGTCTTCTTGAATCTAAGATATTTGTGTGCCAGTGTCTTGTCATCGTGGGGGTGTTTGAAAATATTCTTTTGTGTCAAATCTCCTCTACTCTGGCCAAAATTCCTTGGTCAAGGGTGACCATTGCTAACTTTGAAATTCACAAATACATACTTTGTTTCTCCTGCACACCAGTCATTTACTCACAAGTTTGACTCCCAATTCCTTTGTTTTTAAGTTGACATAGCATTAACCTATTGTTATCATAATGATAAACCCAGCCACTGTTAGCAGTTACTCATCACTATTAGTATCATAAATATAATTGATCAAATTATTTCCTATATATCTTATTATACATGGACAAAGCTGTGCAACTTCCTTATTAGTATATCAGTAAAGATTTATGAAGGTTTCCTTTGGGGCCCAATTGCTAAAAATCAAAGAACAGTCTTAAATGTTGTCCAGTAGAGTTATGCTCTAGTCTCTGTCTTTTTATGCTTTCATGTGTGTTAGTGTGTGTGTGTGTGTGTGTGTTAGTCACATAGTTGTGTCTGACTCTGCAACCTCATCAATGGTAACCCACCAGGCTCCTCTGTCCATGGGATTTTCCAGGTGAGAATACTGGAGTGGGTTACCAGTTCCTTCTCCAGGGGATCTTCCCGACCCAGAGATCAAACCTGGGTTTCCCCCATTGCTGGCAGATTCTTTACCATCTGAGCTACCAGGCTCTTTTACATTTATTGAAACATAACTGATTCATCTGGTTATTAGTATAAGGCCTGAAGAAGAAAGACCACATTATTTTTTTTCCAGGTGGCTACACAATTGATTCAGTACCATTAATCACATAGTCTACCTTTTCTCTACTAATAGACAATGCATATTTATCACACACTAATTCTTAAAATGTATGTCTATTCTGGACTCTCTGTATGGTTCTGTTTATCAAATTGTCTGTTCATGTGATAGCTTCCCCTGGATTTTATTGTTTTAATTGCTGTAGCTTTTTATGTTTTAGTATCTAGTGGAGATATTACCCAGATACTTATTAACTTTTTCAAAATTTTTGTGGATGCTCTTTTTAAAAAGATTGATGAATCTTTTAAAAAGATTCATATACCATGATCTTTTTAAATGCACAGTTCATTGGTTTTTAGTATTAATATAGTCACAAGATTTTGCAACCATCTGCATGATCTCACTGCAGAATATTTTCATCATTCTAAAAAAAAACCCTTGTACCCCATAGTACTCACTCTCTATTCTACCCTCACCCTTGTGCTTGGCAACCACTAATCTTTCTCTCTCTCTAGATTTTCCCATTCTGGACATTTCCTATAAATAGAAATATACAAGGCATGGTCTATTTTAACTGACTTCTTTAACTTAGCATCATATTTTCAAGGTCCATCCATATTGAAATAAGTATCAGAATCTCATTTCTTTTTCTGGCCCAGTGCTATTCCATTGTATGGATATACCACATTTTGTTTATCTTTTGATCAACTGAACATTTGGATTCTTCTCACTTTTTGGCTATTATGAATCTAGCCTCTCGTTTTTATGTTTTTAACTGCTTAGGTGATTTGGGCCACACCCTAAATACCATCCTAACAATGTGGTTTTATTGCCTCAGAGTAGGTAGGAGTGGTCTTAAGAAGTTGTTAGTCTAATAGGGTAATGAATATTAAAAAGAATAAGTATTGTTAATGACATAACATGAATAATCTGATGGACATTTTCCAGGGTATAAATGCCCATTCATAAACCCATCAAGCTAATGACATGTGAGTTCACTGAACTACTTAGGGGGTGATTTGTAGACTTCAGTATCCATGAAAACCACCCAAAGTATTTGTTAAAAATCACAGTTACTGGCCCCACTCAAGAGTTTGTGATTGAGATGGTCTTTGAACCATAATTTAAACCATCCAGACCCCAGGATATCTTTTCACCTAAGGTGACTGCACATAGTCCATCAGAATTACAATCACAATAATTACAGAATTGCAGGCACTTCAGAAGAAAATATAGAAGTGCTCTGGAGAAGGCCTTATGTGGCAACAACTTCTGAACATGCTTCTGCTAAAGTCTTTAGCATATCATATAACTCAGAACCAGGGCTCCTCACAATGGTATGAAAACATTAGAGAAACTCCAGAGTTATCCCTCTTCATCCTGGGGGATTGGCCTCCTGTCTGGTCCAGAATTTAAGTCCCCTTGTATCCATTCACATGTGAGTGATGCCTTTGTGCCCTGATCACACAGGGATTGTGAGTTGCTCTCCCATCAACCACAGACACCCCCATCTGCGTACTTCATTGTATGTTAATCAACAGTGCAAGGACAGTGTAACCCTGCTGCCCTTCATGCCTGTCCTTTTCCCCTCCAGGCCAGGGAAGGCAGGACCACCATAGTGATAGCACACCGACTGTCTACAGTCCGAAATGCAGATGTCATCGCCGGGTTTGACGATGGAGTCATTGTGGAGCAAGGAAGCCACAGAGAACTAATGAAGAAGGAAGGGGTATACTTCAGGCTTGTAAACACGCAGGTATCTGCTTCTTGGGAAGTTTTTCTGTTGTTTTTTCCTTAATATAGTATTCTTTCTTTATTAAAATATCACATAGCTAATGCTGTACTGAGAAATAAGAAGTATCAGAAAGATGCCAAGTATACATCTGAGACTTTAATTCAGAGTCATTGAAAGAATCTTGAAAGAGAAAGGTGGGGAGAGGGGGAAATAAAAGAAAATGCCAAAAACATTTTGAACTTGTTGTTTAGGACAGTGATTCTTAATTGCCTGTTCAAACTAATGGGTCCTTCCCCCAGTAGGTTAGGGATGTTCAGAGGGGTGGTGGGAGTAAGAGACTGATGCCAGGATCTCTGGTAGTTGGGAGAGGTCCTATGAGACCTTAAAATACTTCCCAGATCATCCTAATAAAGCCAATAGCAAGATTCATGGCTCTTGGAATTGAATAGTTCGGTGTTTTGTTTTTTTGTTTTTGGCTTGCTAGATCTTAGTTCCCTGACTGGGGATCAAACCCTGGGCCCACAGGAGTGAAAGTGCAAGTCTTAACCTCTGGGCCTCCAAGGAATTCTTGAGTTTGGTTTTCCTTTAAAACAACAACAACAATAACAACTATTCACTCTTATTTCCTAAAGCAGGTTCTATTGACAATTATTGATTTGCCTTATTATTGAAATTAGTCACTTGAGCAATTTTGCAAAATAAATAACCAAAAAATATTTATCCTGTAAACACAATTCTTATACTTGTAAAAGTTTATACATTTGTTTTGATGACTGTAACTAATATGTACATATTTTTGTTATTTTTTCTTCACATTTCAGATACACACCATCCAAATACTATCATTTTATATGACCTCAGCAGTAATTACATTAATGTGTAATAAACTGCACAGTCATTTCTCTAAAGCTGAATACGTGGCTTGTTTCTAGTAATTCTCTGTTCTAAATATTGCCCTTTGGGAGCACGTAGCGGGGAAGAGAGTGAGGGTGGATTCCAAAAAAGTGAAGTCAAAAATTTGTTTTGTTTTCTGACAAGTAATTTAACTCCTCTGGGTCTCAGTTTCCACATTTGAAATACAAAACCTACCATGTGAGGCTGCTGCAAGGTTAAGAAATAAGCACATGTTTAGTTCAGTTAAGTCGCTCATTCGTGTCCGACTCTTCCCAACCCCATGGACTGCAGCACGCCAGGCCTCACTGTCTATCACCAACTCCTGGAGCTTATTCAAACTCATGTGCATTGAGTCAGTGATGCCATCCAACCATCTCATCCTCTGTCGTCCCCTTCTCCTCCCGCTTTCAATCTTTCCCAGCATCAGGGTCTTTTCAAATGAGTCAGCTCTTCACATCAGGTGGCCAAAGTATTGAAGTTTCAGCTTTAGCATCAGTCCTTCCAATGAACACTCAGGACTGATCTCCTTTAGGATGGACTGGTTGGATCTCCTTGCAGTCCAAGGGACTCTCAAGAGTCTTCTCCAACACCACAGTTCAAAAGCATTAATTCTTCGGCACTTAGCTTTCTTTATAGTCCAACACTCACATCCATACATGACTATTGGAAAAATGATAGCCTTGACTAGACAAACCTTTGTTAGCAAAGTAATATCTCTGCTTTTTAATATGCTGTCTAGGTTGGTCATAACTTTCCTCCCAAAGAGCAAGCATCTTTTAATTTCATGGCTGCAATCACCACCTGCAGTGATTTTGGAGCCCCCCAAAAATAAAGTCTCTCACTGTTTCCATTGTTTTCCCATCTATTTGCCATGAAATGATGGGCCTATCTGCCATGATCTTAGTTTTCTGAATTTTGAGCTTTAAGCCAACTCTTTCACTGTCCCCTTTCACTTTCATCAAGAGGCTCTTTAGTTCTTCTTCACTTTCTGCCATAAGGGTGGTGTCATCTGCATATATGAGGTTATTGATATTTCTCCCGGCAATCTTGATTCCAGCTTGTGCTTCCTCCAGCCCAGCATTTCTCATGATGTACTCTGCATATAAGTTAAATAAGCAGGGTGACAATATACAGCCTTGACGTACTCCTTTTCCTATTTGGAACCAGTCTGTTGTTCCATGTCCAGTTCTAACTGTTGCTTCCTGACCTGCATACAGATTTCTCAGGAGGCAGTTAAAGAATAGTCTGGTATTCCCATCTCTTGAAGAATTTTCCACAGTTTGTGGTGATACACACAGTCAAAGGCTTTGGCATAGTCAATAAAGCAGAAATATGTTTTTCTGTCACTTTCTTGCTTTTTTGATGATCCAGTGGATGTTGGCAATTTGATCTCTGGTTCCTCTGCCTTTTCAAATCCAGCTTGAACATCTGGAAGTTCACGGTTCACATACTGTTGAAGCCTGGCTTGGAGAATTTTGAACATTACTTTGCTAACGTGTGAGATGAGTGCAGTTGTGCAGTAGTTTGAGCATTGTTTGGCATTGCCTTTCTTGGGGATTAGAATGAAAACTGACCTTTTCCAGTCCTGTGGCCACTGCTGAATTTTCCAGATTTGCTGGCATATCGAGTGCAGCACTTTCACAGCATCATCTTTTAGGATTTGAAATAGCTCAACTGGAATTCCATCACCTCCACTAGTTTTGTTCGTAGTGATGAGCACCACCTGAATATACTAGAAAAAGCACTTTAAAAGGGTGAATTTCATGGTATGTGAATTTTGTCTCAATAAAGCGGTTATATCATTTTTTTTTTTTTTTGAAAAGCACCTAACACACAATAGATGCCTGACAAATAATAGTTACTGGTTCTAAACTTGAAGGTTACATCCATCTGGACACATAACTCACCATTTTGTTCTTCAAGATTTCAGGAAGCCAGATCCAGTCAGAAGAATTTAAAGCTGCACTCGCTGATGAGAAGCCTGCCACGGGTTTGGCTCATCCCATAGTCAGGCGCTCTCTTCATAAAAGCCTGAGGAGTTCACGACAGTATCAGAATGGCTTTGATGTGGAAACCAGTGAACTTGTAAGCTGTTTTTCAATTATCTTTCATTGCTTAGTTTTGCTGGTGAAATCCGTAGCCTTGCAAGTATATTGTAGGCACAGAAGATTCCCATCATGAGCCGTACTCTTCTTAAAAGAAGGAAATATCCAATATTAATTATGCTTGTCAAAAATTGAAATCAGTTCCAATTAACAATGGATTTCCAATGAAAAGGGATCCCAAAACATAATCTTTGTGCTTAGATGCTTAAAATTAAAACAAGATATTCCATTCATTTTTGAGATCCAGAGTAATACAAGGCTGGTCTAAAGTAAGAGGCCCTAATATTTGCATAATCTATTATGTAGGGTTACTTTTGATTGTCTATGCTAGGAAACCCAGGGTAATATCAGTTTAAGAAAAATAAGGTTTTATTTCTCTTTCACATTAAAAGAAAAAAAATCTTAGAGGTGAGAAACCCAGGGTTACAATGGTAACTCCACCATGGTTACCATGGACTCAGGCTCATTTCATATTTATTCTCATTATCCTGGCATGTAGCTTTCATTCTCAATAATCTAAAATGACTCCAGAAGCTCCAGCCATCACATCTGTGTTCCAAGTAGCAAGAAGCAGCAAAGATTTTTCCAGACATCTCATACAGTACTTAAAAAAAAAAAAAAAAAACTATGTCATTGGCCATAACTCAATCACATGTCCATACTTAGCTACAAGGGAGGGTAGAAAACGGAACCTTCTTGCTATATGCATTGCTACTCTGAGTAAAACTGGAATTCTCTTACTAGGAAAAAGGACAGAATAACCAGAAATAGCCAAAGTGTACATTCTTTAATATTTCTCACCTGAAAACTTGGGATTTTTTTTTTAGATCAACATCTTGCACTTTATAATACAAATTTTTACACAAATCTCATGTTTACACTACAAAGGCAAAGGACCTCAAGAGAAGTAACTGGGATGTTATTAATTCAAGTTAACATAAGCTTTTATAATAGAAAGGGAACACATTCCAAGAAAAGATATTTCATGACTTTAAGAAACAATTTAGGAGTATATTTTGATGTTATTTCCTAATAGCTCAGTTGGTAAAGAATCCACCTGCAATGCAGGAGACCTGGGTTTGATCCCTGGGTTGGGAAGATCCCCTGGAGAAGGGAAAACGTACCCACTCCAGTATTCTAGCCTAGAGAATTCCATGGACTGTATAGACCATGGGGTCACAAAGATTCAGACACGACTGAGCAACTTTCACTTCACTTTGATGTTATTTACTCATAAAATCTGGGGCCTCCCACGTGGCTCAGAGGTAAAGAATCTACCTGCCAAGCAGGAGACAAGGGTTCTATCCCTGAGTGGGAAAGATCCCCTGGAGGAGGACATGGCTACCCACTCCAGTATTCTTACCTGGATAATCCCATGGACAGAGGAGCATGGTGGGCTACATCTGGCCCTGGGGGTCACAAAAGAGTTAGACTTGACTTAGCAACTCAACAACAGTTGATAAAAGCTGAGTGCATTTTAACTCTTGTGTTGGCCTGAAGAAACCGATCCTACTGAGAGTTCACTGCGTCTGTTTTCTCTGCCCACGGTGTTATTCACTGCAGAGATAGGGCTCTTTTAGCCGTCTCAATCCTGGTGTATTTATGGAGAGAGAATAACATTGTATTATTGTGGTGCTATATTACTGTAAGTAAGATAAACAGTTTCTCCCTTTTTGGCTGTGAAGTATTTGCTTCTCATTTTCTCATTTGTCTGGATAGTTAACGCTGTTACATCTTTAGAGTCTGGTTTTTTAGAGGAGCACTTCTCTTGGAGAAATGCAAAGAGGGGTAGACAGAAAATGCCACAATCAATACGACTGCCTTGGTGCCATCATAGAGGGGTAAACGGTGTGCCCAGGGAGAGGGGGAGATTAAATCTGATTCGAAGGACTGTTTGCTTGTGAAAAGCAGCCTGAGCTCCTCTGTCAGGCTGGAGGCCAGGTCTAAAAGATAGTGCTAACTAGGGAGGAAAAAAACCCTAAAATGCAGAGGAGAGGGGTGGTTTGAGAGCAAAGGGCTGAAAAGAAACTATTCCTATGTTTTCTATTTCATAGAGACACAAATGTGACCTATTTAAACAACCGTAAGGCCATGGGATTCCATAGGCACATATGGTATCTCGTTTACTGTGAAACCACCTCCATAATCAGAATATTCTCCTTTTTATTTTTATTTTTGGTCCCCCCACACAGCCTGTGTGATCTTAGTTCCCTGACCAGGGGTTGAGCACGGGCCCACAGCAGTGACGGTGCTGAGACGGTCTTAACCACAGGACTACCAGGGAATCCCCTAGAATATTCTCCTCTATGTGACTTAGATCCCTCATGCTGGACCAGACATCAGGTTCAACACTTGCTGAGAACCTGGTGTGTGCCAGGCATTGGGCCATTTCTAAGGAGATAAAGTGTTAGTCATTCAGTTAGTCTCTCAGTCGTATCCAACTCTTTGCGACCCCATGAACTGTAACCCACCAGGCTCCTCTGTCCATGGGATTTCCCAGTAAGAATACTGGAGTGGGTTGCCATTTCCTTCTGCAGGGGATCTTCCCAACCCAGGGATCAAACCTGGGTCTCCTGCATTGCAGGCGGAGTCTTTTCCATCTGAGCCATAGTGAAAGCCAAGACATAAGACAAGGCATCTTAAAACAAAACAAAGTCACAGAGATGTGTAAACAAACAAACGGGGGGGAAAATCACAAAACAAGTTAAGCTATGAAGCAGAAGTCTGTAGGGAATGCAGACTAAAGTTAGTCTGCCCTACCGTTAGTAGTGGTGAAAGAAAAGGGCATGGGTACTTTAGTTTTGTGAGTTAGGACATGACACGGTAAGGTGGTGCTAGGCAGGGTTCTGGGGTGAAGAGACCGGGCCCAGGTCCTCAGATGAATCATGGCACCTTGTGTTGGTGAGGACGCTTGACCCATCTGTTCGTGGGTCTTATCTTGTGTGACCCCAACATCATGACTTGAATTTTAGGGCATCTGGCGCCCAGATCCTGCTTCTGCTCACTTGCTGAGGCTGGGATAGAGAAAGGCTGGTCACACCGCGTGAGGACTGCTTCTTGGGTGATGGACTCCGTCGGCGTAGGCTGTGCAGTCCATTTGTTGCCGTTCAGTCACTCGGTCATGCCCAAGTCTTTGCGAACCCATGGACTCCAGCATGCTAGGCTTCCCTGTCCCTCACTATCTTCTGGAGTTTGCTCAAATGCATGTCTATTAAGTCAGTGATGCCATCCAACCATCTCATCCTCTGTCGTCCCCTTCTTCTCCTGCCTCCAATCTTTCCCAGCATCAGGGTCTTTTCTAATGAGTAGACTCTTCGCATCAGGTGGTCAAAGTATTGGAGCTTCCGCTTCAGCATCAGTCCTTCCAGTGAATATTCAGGGTTGATTTCCTTTAGGATTGACAGGGACATAGTTAGCATCTTGTCACATCCTGTCCGACCCTCCCGTGGTCTGCTGTGGCCCAGTCATTCTCTCCGCCCAACGTGTAAGTTCCTGGAGGGCAGGCCAGGCCCTCTCCGGGTCCACACTCTGGTGACTGTGGTGTTGCTGCCTGTTCGTCTTGATGTGTGTGTGTTCTAGGATGAATCTGTGCCACCAGTGTCTTTTATGAAGATCCTGAAACTGAACAAGACAGAGTGGCCCTACTTAGTGGTGGGAACCCTGTGCGCCGTTGCCAACGGGGCGCTCCAGCCGGCCTTCTCGGTCATCTTCTCAGAAATGATAGCGGTGAGTGTGGAAACACCACTGGATGGCCTGAGTGAAATCACTTAACCACGAAATCAGTTCTCATGCCAACCCGGTCCACTCTGCAGTAAGGCAGCCTCCAACGAAACTAAGCCAAAGGCTTTAATTCCCTGTTGAGGAAAGCCGTGAGGCAAAAGAAAAAGTCGGCCAGTTATGCTATCAAGGAAATTAGAAACTGTAAGGTCCCTGAAGGAGGCATTCTATTCACTCTCTTCATTCGGGTGAACCAGTGTCAGGCCGTGATCCCCACCCTGTCTGTGGAGAGGAGATGCTCACCTCACAGGGTGGTTGGGTGGTGGGGGTGGGGGAAGAGTTCAAGTCTCAAGGGTTTAAGAGGCCAGGCTCTGCTCTCAGACCGGCCTCACCATTTAATTGCTGTGCTAAGCCGCTTCTGTCATGTCGGACTCTTTACAACCCTGTGGAGCCCAGCAGGCTCCTCTGTCCATGGGATTCTCCAGGCAAGAATACTGGAGTGGGTTGCCATGGCCTCCTTCAGGGCACCTTCCTGACCCAAGGAGAGAACTTACGTCTCTTACGTCTCCTGCATTTTCAGTGGGTTCTTTACCATTAGCACCACCTGGGAGGCCCCCAGTTGCTGTGCAAACTTGGGCAAATGCTTCACCTGCTGTACCTCAGTTTGTTCATCTGTGAAATAAACCTGCCTCCTAGAATGGCTGATGATTAAGAGATGACAAAAACCATACTCCAATAAAAATTTTTAAAAAGAGAGCTGATATAAGTAACGATTAATATACAGAAAGCATTTAAGAGTGTCTACCTCAAAGTAAGTATTAAAAAGTGCTATCTACTACATCATTGTTCAGTAATCCTTACAAGGCTTGGAGAGGCTGAGACACAGAAGGAAAGCTCCTACAATCCAATTGTTAAATTCCCTGAGGGATGTTTATCAGAAGTGATCAGAAATATCTAAGGCACCATAAAATCCAACATTTATATTTTATAACCTTAGTTAATATCTAATGTTATTGGAGAGAATTTTTGCTAAATTAGTCCCCATCATATAAAGAATTTATTATGCTTCTGAATTGAAACGTTGGTCTACAATTAAGACCACAAATTAAAAAATAAATGAATTAGGGAGAACCCGCCAACTGTTCCTACAGTACAGAATAAGGCAATCCCTGACTCTCTTGCAATTCAAAAACGGTGTGGGCTGTATTTATACGTGGGGGCCTTCCTTGGTGTCAAATGGAGCTTTTGGAGATCGAGTAGAAAACAAAATAAACCAAGTCCTGCCCCCAAACAGTTTATGTCTATTGGGACAGACAGACAGACAGACACACACACACACACACACACACGTATATTACATGTCACAGGATAGCAGGCATTTTAAAAGCACAGTCAGGCAGTGGAGGGCTGGCAATGGGGGTGCTCTTTCGTGCAGTTTGGTCAGGGGAGACCTCTTTGGGCCGAGGCCCCGTGGGGTCGGGGAGAGGCAGGTGAGGGGCAGAAGGAGTTCGGGCAGAGGAAACAGCAGGTGCAGAAGAAGAGGAATGAGCATGTCAGTGTGCAGCCACACACAGTCCGTGTGCAGTGTTTCAACCCATGTCAGTAACCACACACAGTAAGTCCTCTACATACGAACCTTCAGGTTGTGAACTTTCACAGATGCAAACTCACATGCCAGGCCCTGTATGCCAGCTGCTGTACTACTGTACTTTACAGGGTTCTGTGCTATAAGATTAAAAATATTCCATTTATTTTTTGTGTTTTTTTATGTATGCATTATTTGTGCAATAAGTATTATAAACCTGTTACTATGCAGCTGATCGTGTTTGTTGGGGTATCTAGGCTAACTTTGTTGGATTTACAAAAAAAATTGGACTTACGAATCTGCTCTTGGAACTGAGCTCATTCATATGTAGGGCACTTACTGTGTTCCTCAAATTCATGGAGACAGGAAGTAGAACGGTGGGACTAGATGGCTCGGGGCGGGGTGGTGGAAGTCCCAGTTGAATGGGTCAGGATTTCATTGTGGATGATGAAGACTTCTGGAGATGGATGGTGGCGAAGGTGGCACAGCACTCTGAATATCCTTAACACCACTGTGTAGTACACTTAAAATCTACCATTTAGCTAACTTGATGTTACCTATATTTTACCACAGTTAAAAAAAGAAAACACACATATTCAAAACCTAGTTTTTAAAATGGGATGCTCAAGCCGTTGTTTCTGGGAGGAATATACAAGGTTCATGTAATCCAAGTGGGTATTTTAAATGTTCTCTTGTAGATTTTTGGACCAGGAGACGATGAAGTGAAGCAGCAGAAATGCAACATGTTCTCACTGCTTTTCTTAGGCCTGGGAATTATTTCCTTTTTTACTTTCTTCCTTCAGGTAGGTACCTATAATTTGATCTTTTTTATTGAGTCTATATTCGAGTAGAGAATATAGATTAATTATCTATTAGATTTTCTTTAATTATATGTTAATATAGATTAATTATTGATTAATCAAAATCCAATAAAAGAAACAGGCTATCCAAACCTTAACTTTGCTTCTGTATAGCACGGGGAGCTCAGTTCGGTGCTCTGTGATGACCCAGAGGGATGGGAGAGTAGGAGGGAGGCTCAAGAGGGAGGGAATATATGTATACGTATATTTATAGCCGATTAATACTGTTGTACAGCAGAAACTAACACAACATTGTAAAACAATTATACTCCAATATAAAATTTAAAAAAAATTTAAAAACCCTTAGCTTTGATTTGAAGTTTCCAAATCTTAGACTGAAATGAATTACAGACTCAGTTGGCACAAGGCTCTTTGAGAGGGCAGAGTCCTAAGTAGTAGGCATTGTGACTTCCCTGGGTGCTAACTTATATCATGTTACAGGTTGGCCCTCTGCAGACATTCATTGCCAAGGAGAAAAGAGACTTTAATTCACAGGACAACCTAAGTCCCATTTAAACACAACAAGACATAAACTGAAAAAAAATCAGTACAACAGCACTCTCTCTTTGGTCAAACTGAAAGTGTTAGTCACTCAGTTGTGTCCGACTCTTTGCAACCCCGTGGACTGTGGCCCACCAAGTTCCTCTGTCCATGAGATCATCCAGGCAAGAATACTGGAGTGAGTAGTCATTCCCTACTCCAGGGGATCTTCCTCACCCTAGGATCAAACTTGGGTCTCCCGCATTGCAGGCAGATTCTTTACTATCTAAGCCACCTTACTTTTTACATAATATCAAGTAACTTCTCTGATCTTTTCTTCCTTAATTGATGAACTATTTGAAAGAATGCACATTATACTGCATTTAGATATTATAGACCTGGCCAAAATGAACTAGTAAACTCTGATTGTACTTGTCTATCTAGACTTTTACCAGTGGCTTTTTGTCTCTTTAACTCAGTGCCTTTCTAGTACAATCCATTAAGTCCACAAAATATTTCCTAGTCATGCCTAGTGTGTTTCTCTTTTGCTATTGTTGAGCCAGTGATAAAAGTAAGCCTAGCTTTTTGTTTAGGAATGATTGCCTAGCTGGTGGCAACTCAGTGTCCAATGTAGCCACAAGCCCCTGTGTGTTAGGCAGTGGAGCTTGTTACAAACACGTGCTGCACCAATAGTGGGCAGATGGCCGGGCCTTGAGCAATCTGCTAGCAAAGGTACTCTAGGAAATCAGCGAACTCTAGGCCTGGACTCTGGGGGCACTGATCACCCATCCTCTCGGCAGTGATATGTGCTCTCAAAGAGCACCCCACATGCCTGCACCAACACTTAATGTGGCTGGAGACCCATCCCAGGGCCCCGGAAGCAAGCCCAGCTGTGGACGTCTGGGCTGCTCTCTATAATTAGAAAGAGGGAAGTGTCTGGCAAGGATGCTGGGAGAAGACAAGTAGACTGACCATTGGCTGATCTGAGAGCTGTCAGAGCTGCGACGGGGAAGCATCAGACTCACTTGGAGCGAGCACTAGACACGTCCTCCCTCTGTCTACACCAGGGGTCCCCAGCCTCCAAGATCTAACGCCTGATGATCTGAGGTGAAGCTGATATAATAATAATAGGAATAAAGTGCACAATAAATATAGTGCTCTTGTATCATCCCCAAACCATCTCCCCACCCCATCTGTCAAAAAATTGTCTTCCATGAAACTGGTCCCTGATGCCAAAAAGCTTGGGGACCAATTTTTGTTGTTGTTTTTCAGCCACTCATTCATGTCTGACTCTTTGCAACCCCCGTGGACTGCAGCATGTCAGGCCTCCCTGTCCTTCACTGTCTCCCAGAGTTTACTCAAACTCACGTCCATTGAGTTGGTGATGCCATCCAACCATCTCATCCTCTGTCTTCCCCTTCTCCTCCTACCTTCAGTCTTTCCCAGCATCAGGGCCTTTTCCAGTGAGTCAGCTCTTTGCATCAGGTGGCCAAAGTATTGGAGCTTCAGCTTCAGCATCAGTCCTTCCAATGAATGTTGAGGATGATTTCCTTTAAAATTGACTGGTTTGATCTCCTTGCAGTCCAAGGGACTCTCAAGAGCCTTCTCCAGCAACATAAGTTGAAAGCATCAATTCTTTGGCACTCGGCCTTTTTTATGGTCCAACTCTCACATACATACATGACTACTGGAAAAACCATAGCTTTGACTAGATGGACCTTTGTCAGCTAAGTGATGTCTCTACCTTTCAATATGCTCTGCACTACAGGAGCCAAAATGCATCCCAGCATAGAATTTTGTTACTTGCATTGGAGTCCATTTTGCTTCAAGCAGTAGGAACACTCTGAAGGTAATTAAGACGGTATTATTCTCACCTAGATGTTGTCTGTGAGAGTTTTGAAAAGGAAGTCTCTTTAGAATGGGTCAGAAGCCAATTTCTAAGACACATTTACGGATTTTGGTCTTAGGATTCTATTGCATACCAGTGATTTACTAGTATATGAATTTTTTATTTTTGTTTTTTCATGGAAGTGGAGTTGATTTACAATGTTAATTTCTGCTGTACAGCGAAATGATTCAGTTATACATATATAAACATTTTAAAATATTCTTTTCCATTATGGTTTATCATAGGATACTGAATATAGTTCTGTCTGCTGTAAGTAGGTCCTTGCTGTTTATCTATTCCAGCTGTAACAGCATACATCTAGCAGCACATGAATTTGAAGTTGGGACTTTGAGTTAGTATCTGATCATAAACTTTGTTATTTGAATAGTTGAGTCATATATAAATATTATAGAATTCCATGTGAATACACACACTTGTGTCAGAATGCTTGTGATGATTAAGAGAGACAAGAGACTTTCTTCTTGTCCAGGGCTTCACGTTTGGGAAGGCTGGTGAGATCCTCACCACAAGGCTTCGGTCAATGGCTTTTAAAGCGATGTTGAGACAGGTAGGTGTGTGTACCAGAGCAGTTTTTTCCTTTCCTTTCGAGCCTGGCTATGCTGCCCTCTGAGCTATGTGTCCCGGGTGTTCATGCTGGAACTGGTCAGACCCCTGCTAGTTGTTCTAGTCCTTCAGTGTCCAAAGACCTCTTAGGGTTTTCGTGGAATAGGCTTAGTTTATGTAATAGACTTCCCTGGTGGCTCACACAGTAAAGCGTCTGCTTACAATGCGGGAGACCCGGGTTCGATCCCTGGGTCGGGAAGATCTCCTGGAGAAGGAAATGGCAACCCACTCCAGTATTCTTGCCTGTAAAATCCCATGGATGGAGGAGCCTGGTAGGCTACAGTCCATGGGGTCGCAAAGAGTCAGACACGACTGAGCGACTTCACTCACTCACTGGTGTAATAAATAGGGGCTAGTATGTCATGACTTTGGAGGCTTATTTTGCAACTCCCTCTATCCACGTGGATACTCGCACTTCAAGGATCTGTCTCTGTTTTCCAGATTCTGTGCAGGCCCCGAGGAGTCACTTGAGACTCCAGGATGCTTTTCAACAAAGGCAAGAGTTGTTGGCAGGTTTTCTGCCTGACAATTGATGCGCCTTACTATGGGCGTCACCAAATGTTGATCATTGAGTTTTGTTTGAGCTCGTCTTCCACGTTAATTCACTTGTTGTTTCACTCAAGCGTCACTCACTATGTACCAGATGGTGTGCTGGCCTTTGAGACTATCACATGCATTGTCGGCCCTGTCAGGAGGGTGAGAGCCTAGTGCAGGACTTGTGGGAAGATGTGCAAGCATGAATTCTCTACTTTATAGAGAAGGCTTAAGAGAGGGCCAGAATATTACCCATGTAGTTGACAGGAATTGATGACATTCCGGTTCACAGGAGGGCACAGGGCTGGTATCATATTTTGTGCAACTTTTTTCAGTGTCTTTTAAGCTGTTGCTATGTAGGGGAAATTATTTTATATGAAACAAAAAGATTCTGTGGATGAGGGGCATATAATTAAAATTACATCTAAGACTTTAAATTTTTTTTAATTTATTTGTTTATTTTTGGTGGTACTGAGTCTTCATTGCTGTGCAGGCTCTTCTCTAGTTGCTGCAAGAGGGGCCTACTCTCTAGTTGTGGTGCACAGGCTTCTCATGTTGCAGTGCACGGACTCTGGGGCACCCACGGGCTTCAGTAGTTGTGACTCCCGGACTCTAGAGCACAGGCTCAATAGTTGAGGTGCGCAGGCTTTGCGTTGACCCACAGCATGTGGGATCTTCTTGGACTGGGGATCAAACTCGTCTCCTGCATTGGAAGGTGGATTCTTTACCACTGAGCCACCAGGGAAGCCCTAAGATAGACTCTTTAATCCTTGCTTCAAATAAACAAAACAAAACATGGTGAGAAACCAGGGCTGATGATCTCGTGTCTGGAATTTACAAGAAAGAGCCCAGCTCTGCCACCCTTTGTGAGAGGAGTGGCCCCATCAGGGAGCAGGTGTTGGGAGCACAGGTTATGAGGAGTGGGTGGATGGACTCGCAGGCACCACGGTCTCAGGGGAAGCTGGCAGTGAGCTCGGTTGCAATCTGGATAAGCCCTGCCCCGACTGGCGTGCTTTCCGGGCACAGCTGGGAGGGGTCCTGTGGGCTCCCAGTGTGTGCTTAGGGCAGGGACGCAGGCTCCCCACCACCTGGGAGGTCTCCCCTAAACTCCAACACCCAAGTTCAGAGTGGGTACTTCCTCAGCATTGAGAGTTTGAGATGTTTCATCCGATTTTTCTCTGCTTGTTTTTTCTGGAACTAATTTAAAGGTGTATTGTGTGCCTTAGGACATGAGCTGGTTTGATGATCATAAAAACAGTACTGGGGCACTTTCTACAAGACTTGCGATGGATGCCTCCCAAGTCCAAGGGGTATGTAGACCTCATTGTCCTACTGTTTTCTTTAACTTGGTTTGGGATAAACATATGGCATAGCTGCAACCTTTAAGCTGCCTCAGCTGCGAATAACAGAAAACTCAAACTGGTCTGAATAACAAAGAGGAAGGTAAGACTTCAGGGCTGATGGATCCATTGGCTCACAAGTGTCCAGAAGGACCCAGGACTCTGTTGACTCTGAGCAGCTTTCAGTCCTCAGAATTGGTTTCGACCTGAGGCTCCTTCCCTTGTGACCACAAGGTGGCTTCTGGGAGCAACCGGAGCTATAAGCTTCCTTGTTTTTCATCCAATGAAGGAAAAGGCATACCTGGACCTCAACCACCAAACCAACACCCTTCCTTTAAATCTAATTTAGATTAATTTGGGTCACATACCCAACCCTGAACCAATAACTGGCTCAGGAGGGTGCCACCCTCTCCCTGGCTTTCATCCCCAGCCTTGGAGCTGAGGCCTATTACACAAAGCTCATTGCTTCTGCACAATGCAAGATGTCACCTGTGATGTCCCTATGACATCCCTCGTTTTCTGATTGGTGGAAACAGTGCTTCATCTTTATGAAAGCTTTCCAGGGGATGGTCTCTTAGGATCTGTACCCTTTGCAACTGATGGTCTCTTGGAGCTCATGAGCCTCCCTCTTATACATGTGAAGCAAACAGGCTTTAAAATGACCATAGTGTCCGAGGTTTATTTCCTCTTTAAACATTGCCTTTGGGAAAAAGTGCATGTGCCCCATAGCCTCTCCCCAAAGCAGAGCACTGATGACTTGGTTCTGTGATGCTGAATCCATGTGGTCAGGAAAGGAGTGAGAGTTGAAAGGCACAGACAGAGAAAAACCTGCAGAGCCCCCCAAGTGACACATGAGACTACTTTGGGCACCTGATGCGAAGAGCCGACTCATTAGAAAAGACCCTGATGCTGGATAAGATTAAGGACAGGAGGAGAAGGGGGTGACAGAGGATGAGATGGTTGCATGGCATCGTTGACTCGATAGACATGAGTGTGAGCAAACTCTGGGAGATAGTGAACGACAGGGAAGCCTGGCATGCTGCAGTCCATGGGGTTGCAAAAGAGTTGGACACGACTGAGCGACTAAACAATAACAGCAATCTTGGGTTTATTGTAATGAAAGAGAGCAAATGTTATCACAGGCAAAAATCCCTGTCTCATGGTTCTGACCAGGAGGCTAAAGGCTGTAGCTCACGGGTCTGCAGCTTAAAATACAGCTCCCTCTCTTCTTTTGCTCATCCAGGCCACTGGGACCAGGTTGGCTCTGATTGCACAGAATACGGCTAACCTTGGAACTGGTATTATCATAGCGTTCGTCTACGGTTGGCAATTAACCCTTTTGCTGTTATCGGTTGTTCCAATTATTGCTGTATCAGGAATTGTTGAAATGAAATTGCTGGCTGGAAATGCCAAAAGAGATAAAAAGGAACTGGAAACTGCTGGAAAGGTGGGTCAAATAAGGCTTCAGTTGATATAAGTATAGTTGTTAAGACATGGCTTTTATTTGATTGATTTGTTACAACATGCATGTTTTGATAATGTTAGTGCTCCCTACAACTAATAATGGTCAACACTGAGTATGAAATAACTTGAAAATAGGATAATTAATGTAAAATTTTAGCATATAGAAAGTGCTATATTCAGAAAATTTCTGAGTTTTCAGAGTTCATTTTACCTTTTACTTTGTGCACTGATGCCATTGTTAGGACAAAGGTTACCCCTGTTTTACAGATGAGGAGTCCTTAAGGCAGAGAAATATAAGTGTATTGTTCTAAGTAGACAGTCCTGTTCTTGGTTGTGATTTCTGTAGTTAAGCTAGGCAGCCACCAGAGGGCAGTAATGCTCACATTTGTGATTCTAATTGTAATGGCAATTGTTCAGTTCAGTCGCTCAGTCGCTCAGTCGTGTCCGACTCTTTGCGACCCCGTGAATTGCAGCACGCCAGGCCTCTCTTGTCCATCACCAACTCCCGGAGTCTACCCAAACCCATGTCCATCGAGTCGGTGATGCCATCCAACCATCTCATCCTCTGTTGGTACACAGAGGATTGGGCAATTGGGCACACACTTAAACTTGGACCTTACTTTGAGCCAGTTATTGTTCTAAGTATTTATATGTCCCAACTCATCCTCACAAGAATCCTATGAGTCAAGTACTAATGTTTTGCCAATTTCACAAATGTGGAACCCAAGAATGAAACAAGTTAAAGGCATGGCTGGGATTCAAGTCCTGGTCTATTTCAAAGTTATAGTCTCTTCTGCTGCTGCTAAGTTGCTTCAGTCATGTCCAACTCTGTGCATGGGTTTAAATGTGTCTAAACCTACATTTTATTTACACGTACATGTATTTAAATGTTAAATGTAGACAACAACCAGGAATTGTTTTACCCTTACTTATGTAAATATTATGCTATATTGAAACATTAAGAGGTGAAGAAATAGTGAAAATTGTGATGTAGTTTCTACAGCACAGCTTTTGCAAAGCCTTTTCACAGACAATACTGCCTAGGCCTTAATACAGTTATGGTTACTCAAGATGGGGCAGATAGCATGTCTCGCTCATGGGGAAGAAAAGCAGTCAGCATGATTCCCAGACTTCAGCTCTCAGGTATCCGGAGTCCTGGAAGACCCTCTTGGCTGCTGGCTGTGGCTCCTCTATGGCATCATTTCCTTGTTTTGTTTGTCATCACTAAAAACCACTCCATAGTGTTTGTTTCCTTCCTCCTGAACCCTACTGCTTTTCACATTTCAGAAGGGAAATTGTCAGTAGGTAGAATGAAGATCGTTTTTTCTTAGACCAGTTACATGGAAGAAAACATCTTGAATCTACTTAATAGAGCCTTACTTCCGTTAAAAATGGCTAATGCCACTGAAAGTTGCCAGAGTGTTCTGGCAGGAACAGGGCTGTTAGAATGGAACAGCTTGGCAAACAAAACACCATCCTGGATCATCCTTCCTGGCCTTGTAGCCACTCGATATATCATACTGGAGAAGATCCCCCATTTCTCTGGCCCTCAGTTTTCACTTATATAACTTGAGAAATTGCACCAGATAATGTCCCAGGTTCCTTTCAGCTACTCCTCTGTCGTTTCAGGGATCAGAGGATGAACAACTCACATTGACCAGTCTGAAATATTTTTAGTAGCTACTCTAACCTAATAAGGGTTTTTTTTTTTTCTTAATGAGAGGTTAGAAATTGTAAGTGTTAATTATCAGCAATTCAATCATATTTCAATTTGGTTTACTCTGTCAACTCCTGATTAACCCAAAATGAGGGTTAGAAAGGTCTTGGAATCTCTGCCCCCACCCCTGCCCTCTGCTGTACTGCCACATCACTGTATTTTTTTTTTTTTTAAAGTTCTCATTGACCTGTGTGCAAATTAGTCATGGTTCAGGAACATGGGGACTTGGGATAATTCCCCATTTTCATTTTCCAGAAAAGGCTCAGTAATGAGGGTGTTGGCTGCTAGACTGGGAAGAGGGGAGGGAGGCTGTTTAGTCACTCTCTTGACTCAGGGCCTGCCTGCTGACTGAGATAAGGGGCCTACTGAGCCAGAATGACCCTCGAAGCACTTAATCCAGGGACCAGAACATGAGAAATTGAGGGGAAAGTTCTAACAACTAGTTTCTCCTTGTGTAAATTACAAATCAGGCAAAGTAGAAGAACATTATGGGTTAAGGGCAGGGGCTTGGCATCAAATAGCCTGGCAGAAAATCCTGTCCCACCTACTCATGAACTCTGGAGCCTTAGGCAAGTCAGTTCTCTGTGCCTTGGCTGCTCATCTGTGCAAACAGGAATAAGAACATGGGCCTCACAGGTGTGTCATGAAGTAATATCTGGCACAGAGTAAAAGCCAATCTGTATTCTCTATTCTGGGGCTTCCAAGGTGGTTCAGCAGTAAAGAATCCACCTGCAATTCGGAGATGCGGGAGATGTGGGTTTGATCCCTGGGTTGGGAAGAGTCCCTGGAGGAGGAAATGGCAACCCACTCCAGTATTCTTGCCTGGGAAATCCCATGGACAGAGGAGCCGGGCAGGCTACAGTCCATGGGGTCGCACAGAGTCGGACATGACTGAGCGCATTCTCTATTTCGGCTGTGAGTACTGTTAGATGTTTCATTTACAATAAAGATAAAGTATTGAATTATTGAATATCTTTCTTTCATTGGGTTCCAGAAGCTTAGAACTGAGAGAAGATAAGCTGAGAACTCCAACCTAAGATTTCATTTTAGATTTTTGTCTCATGCTCCTTCTGCCAATGGTTTAGATGAATCAACTGCAGAACTCTGATTTAGGCTAAAGAGCAGAGTCACAGACAATTAACTTCAGTCAGGCGTGGTTTAGCTGTCACAATCAGGAAACCGCTCTGGTAGGTTTGGGTCAAAGGGTTTGCTATAAGGACGTGTGAGGGTGTGGGGAACACAGACAGCTGATGGTAACTGCAGGGTCCCCAGCAGCTCCTCTCTTAAAGCCACTAGCTCTCTCGTCTCTGGGTCTGTCTAGACATTTGTTCTGTTCCTCAGTCGCTGAATATTCAGGCCAGCTTCCTACACATGCCCTGGTGACCTTCACTTCTATATCTGCAGGCCCTCCCAAGTCAGAGTTACCTTCAAGTGAGGAAACTAAATCCAAGTGGCCTAAATCAGTCAAATGTCTGTCCTGGTTTCGTCTTTAAGGCCAGGTCATAGTGTTTACAATTGGAATGTTCTCAAATGAGGATAAACATTTCCTTTCCTAAGAAGCGGTGTACCTTAGGGAAGAAATGATTGCACCTTCAGTAGGCCCTTAGAAATCAGTTGGGGTTTCCCAGGTGGCTCAGTGGTAAAGAACCCGCCTGCCAACACAGAAGATGTAAGAGATGTAGGCTCAATCCCTGAGTGCAGGAGATCCCTGGAGGAAGAAATGGCAACCCACTCCAGTATTTTTGCCTGGAGAATCCCATGGTTAGAGGAGCCTGGCAGGCTACAGTCCATGGGGTCGCAGAGAGTTGGACATGATTGAAGTGACTTAGCGTGATTATCTCTTCTAAGATCCTACCCTATAAAGAAAGCAAAGTCACAGAGAGGTTTGACTAAAGCCAGTCAAGTAACTGCCTGGTGGCAAGGCTGGGAATAGAATTTGTTTTCGTGTCCAGACCACTGTTCTTGCCCTAAGCTGATCTGTCTCTCAGCATAGGACATAGGAAGGCTTGCCCACCATACATAATAGCACAATCAGTGATGCTTTTAAGATGCCCCGGGTTTCTCACAGAGTTTTTCTTGAATAACACATTATGCCCATGCTCTACAAACCGAAGGAACTGAAAATGCATCGATGGAAGCTTTGGAGTTCTTTGGACAGATCCCTGAGACTTATTTATATATTATATATATAATAAATACATGTATATTTATTATTTATTTATTTCAAAAGTATTATTATTTATTACTTCAGAAGTATTTATTATTTCAGAAGTAAAAGCCCCACTTCTAATCAAGGTCTATGTTACAGATTGCAACAGAGGCAATAGAAAATATTAGGACAGTTGTGTCCTTGACCCAGGAAAGAAAATTTGAATCCATGTATGTTGAAAAATTGTATGGAGCATACAGGTAATGAGCATATGATTGTTACTAAGAACCTAGTAGTATTGATTGCAATTTTTAGGCTGAATTTTTGATTACAGTTTTTATTGCTGCTGCAAACAATGATATGATTATAAGGATGACCTTTTTTCAATAATTATCTCACTGAAAACAAGTAATTTTTTGATGCAGTTGGACTATAGGATTGGATTTTTACATCTCGTATAAAAATAGTCCGATTGGGTCTCTGAGAGCTACCAGGAACAGAGGGCTGCACAAGTACTTTTTTTTTTAACCAGCGCAGGCAACATGAACAACCCATCTGGTGATTCAGGGTAAACATACTTTTAGGCAGTTGCTCAAGCCTTTATTTTCTTTGGGTTGTGTAAGACTAAAGCACAGATGAGACTTGCTTTGGGGTTAAAGTGTCCTTGTTCTCTGAATGAAGGCCAGATCCATCCTATCCTGAAAACAAAGACACACAGTCTGTTTCTCTGATTTGTTCTTGAGCAACTCAACAAGCCTCCAGCATCTGTTTGCCACTTGTTTCCAACTAAGGCCCATTCTCATGAATGGATATATTTTAGCACTAACAGAACCGAACACAAGCTGAATCACAACTTTGTGGACTAGAACAGTGGTTTTGAACACTTACATATTTGGACAGAGATAGTTGTGAATTTCTCAGTGTATCCACCTTCTTAGTTATGTATACTTCATGTAGTGACATTTTTCTGTCCCTTTGATGTTTGACATACATGTCAGTAGCACTGTAAATTGTTCAGTAACATTAAGTATTGTAATACTATGCTTATAGCACATAAGTTAAACTAGCCAAATAAGTAATACTTTGAATTTTCCCTCTTGCCAAGTGCCTTCCTTCTAATCTGAAAGTAAATAAATTACTGTTCTTTTGGAGGATTTAGAATAATGAAGTGTAATAAAGTAGCGAAACTAGTAGAGGATAGCATGAGGTCTAATTAGAAATGGTATAGAACAAATTGTGTTGGCGCTGGTGGGATCCAGTTCCAGGAAGAAGTTCTGATGTGCCTATGTAGATCTCGCCGACCCTACTTTTCCGAATCCAAAACATGAACAGACTACAATCCAAAACATAAGAGACTATACCTAGTCACAGAAGACGAGATAAAAATATTAGACAATCAAATTTAGACAATTCAAACTGTAGTCTTAACTCTGACATCCTTTATTTTTGACACACCAATCATGTTTATATCATGTGTTGAATGTCTGAATTACTAGATATTCATGTGTAATAAGAATAGCAACTATCGTTTGAACATCCACTGTGAGCTAGGTCCTGTGCTAGACATTTATATTGTGTATTTAGATCTCAAAGCAGTTTTGTATATCCTGGTTATCCCCCTCTTACAAATCAGAAAACTGATATATAGAGAGGTTAGATCACCTCCTCTGATTATAACTGGGAGCAGAATTTAATGGGTAGACTAAACTTAGAAGCTGTGCTGTTTGTATAACCCAGTGTTAAAGAGGCTGAAGAGATGGTTATGGATACACTAATTTGCTTTTCAGGAATTCTGTGCGGAAGGCACATGTCTATGGGATTAGTTTTAGTATTTCACAAGCATTTATGTATTTTTCCTATGCTGGTTGTTTTCGATTTGGTGCCTATCTCATCGTAAATGGACACATGCGCTTCAGAGATGTTATTCTGTAAGTAATTTTTTTTAATTTATTGAGATTATTCCATAACAGAGCTTCAGTAGGTCTATGCAAAAGTTTATAGTAGACTGAAAAACTAATTTATGATGAAGCCAGAGAGTTGAATCTACTCCAGAAATTGGATGTTGTCAGTACTTCAAGGATAGTTTCATTTATCGAGTGGACTGAAGTCAACCAAGCTAGTGAACACGATCATAAACCAGACTTCTAGCAATACACAGAAGGACAGGAGGATAGCAGATATTCTCAATGTGGAAATAAAACATAATTAGAAAACTGCGAGAGGTTAAATAGCTTACTATTTATGGGCAACCAAAGATGGCCTTGCCAGTGGAATAGGAATGCATGACTGAAATCTGGGAAAGACTCTCTTCCCTAACCAGACCTGGGATGACCCTGCCCACTCTTGCCTCTTAGCCTTCCTATTGTCTTGGTTTCCAAGGCTAACCAATGGTCTTTCAAAATATGCCAAATACATTCAATTAGGTTGCAGTCTAGTCTTGCCAAGGGGAAGCTATTCTTTTAAGATCACTTGGCATATTTCTGGTGTGATGGGATGATTTTTAAAGCAGTAGCAAACAACTTAAAAAAAAAAAAAAAAACAGGATCAAGACAGACAAAGTGAAAGAGTTTACAAGCTGTTCTTTTGTTTTCATCAAATTAAAATGACCATGAAAAAGGAATATGTATCTTTGCATCAGTCAGGATCCTAGCAGGGACAAATGGTCTTGCAAAGTACGGGGTCTCTCTAATTGGGAGAGTAGTGTTGACATATAAAAATTATCATGTATAAAATAGATAGCTAGCGGGAAGCTGCTATATAGCACAAGGAGCTCAGCTGGGTGCTCTGTGATGACCTAGAGGGGAGGGATAGGGTGAAGGAGGGAGCTCAAGAGGGAGGGGATATATGTATACTTAGACCTGATTCACGTTGTACAGCAGAAACTAACACAACATTGTAAGGCAATTATCCTCCAGTTAAAAAAATTAAGGGTCTGTTTTTAAGGTGTGAGATGTATCGAGGTCAGCAGTGCCTAGCTAGGAACCACCAAGATGTTACTTAAGCCTAAAGGGCAAGAAGAGGAAGGGATTTTCAGAACCCAGCATGTGGTGAGGGGGAACACCACAACTATGCACCAGGAAAGGGGCTAACACAACAAATGCCCTGGCCCCACTCCTCCAGCCTCCATCCCTACTATGCTGGTCCTTGCCAAATGCCATCAGGAGCCCGAGGAACAGGAAACCTTTTGATGCAGACCCTGTAGGTCAGCCTTTAAGGCACAGGGGAAGGAGGACGGTGTCAGGTAGAGATGGAGAGTAAGTAGAAAGTGGTTTCAGAGAGACAGATGCAAACGGTCAGATGGGAATTACCACTTGGAGTATGCATACTGTCTAGAAAAACACCATCGAAGAAATTGGCCTTGCTTTTGAAAGCTGTCTTATTTTTATCTTTAAAATGTTAAATTCTGGGTAATTGGAAGATAGCCTTTAAAGTCTTTCATACTAAGGTTGCATTGCAGGCTCTATAGGAAGGCCAGGCAGCTAGCTACAGGTGAGCTGTTCATCTCTCTCTGAAAATTTGAGTTTTGGTAATCAACCTTCTCAGGTATTTACGTGAATACTCTACCCACCATCCCCAGCCTCGTGTACTCAAAACACACTTTAATAATTAGGTTTACACTTTGCTGCACAGCAATAATTAACGCAATCTTGTAAAATCAACTATACTTCAATTTTTTTAAAAGAATTTAAAAATAGAAAAAAATTAACTTGCAAACCAAAACAAGAAGCCAAGTGCTATGATACCCAGTCCAGAATGATCTAATGGGTATCAGGGTACAGAAGCAAAGCAGAGAAGATTCAGTGCATGGAGTTTGATTTAATTTGATTCAGGTTTTTTCAAGCTTGTGGAACTTTAGTCTCACTTATTTGAATGTAGCTCAAAGAATCAAAACAATACAAATAGCTTCAAAAAAAAAAAAGGGGAAAACCTTAGAAGTTTGGGAGAAATTGTTTTTAAGTTCTCAATTATTATTAGAGATCTTCCTACCCTCCTCTTTGGGGAGCTCTGATGCCAGAAGTAAATAGCTTTGTAAATGGCACTAATTGTAAAGAACCTACCTACCAATGCAGGAGACATTAAAGGACGCAGTTTCGATCCCTGGGTCAGGAAGATCCCCTGGAGGAAGGCACAGCAATCCACTCCAGTATTCTTGCCTTGAGAATCCCATGGACAGAGGAGCCTGGTGGGCTATGGGGTCACAAAGAACCAGACATGACTGAACGACTAAGCAAGCACACACCGATCTTAGCATCTTTAGTTCTTCCTGGATGTTATCATCCATATCCATTCTTTTAACTGGAGAATAGACCTTTAGCTTAAGACGATTGCTTTTTGAGGGTTGTAGCAATAGATATTTTACTTGTAAGAGAAAAGATGTTTGTAGTAAAGGCGTATTTTGCCTAATAAGAATTCTTTAAGCATAGTGCCGATGATTATCGTTTGCCCAGTGGAGAGATGGGGAGTGGAGGGTGTAGAAGCCACTGTCTGCAGGTCAGAGCTGTAGAATCAGGAGGAAGTCTCACTCCTAATCTGGTCCTGATCAAGTCCCTTCAGCACCCAGAGCTCCAGTTCCAACTCTAAACAGGGTATGCAGCTAATCAGTAGAATTACCTGAGGTCACAACTCTAATTCTCTGATCAGCAACTTCTGGAGAGAGAAGGACTTTACAAAGTTCCATGAAACCCGGGAAATGAGAAGTCCTGAAGGAAGTCAGAGCATGCTTAGTTGTGTCCAACTCTTTGTGACCCTATGGACTGCCACATGCCAGGCTTCTCTGTCCTTCACTGTCTCCCAGGGTTTGCTCAAGCTCATGTCCATCGAGTCAGTGATGCCATCCAACCATCTCATCCTCTGTCATCCCCTTCTCCTCCTGCCTTCAGTCTTTGCCAGTATCAGGGTCTTTGCCAATGAGTCAGCTCTTATACAAATTAATTTTCAAACGTCCTCTGCTTCCATCTAGGGTGTTCTCAGCGATTGTGTTGGGCGCCGTGGCTCTAGGACATGCTAGTTCCTTTGCTCCAGACTATGCTAAAGCCAAGCTGTCTGCAGCCCACTTATTCAAGCTGTTTGAAAGACAACCTCTGATTGACAGCCACAGTGAAGAAGGCCTGAGGCCTGTGAGTCCCTTGCTGTCTCATGAGCACTGGGTTAATTTTTTCCTCAAGGTTTTCTGTCTGCTAGATCATGTCGACTGGAAGAAAAAAAGCACAATGTGAGAGTTGTCAGTTAAGTTTTATTTGGGGCAAAATGAGGACAATAGCCGGGAGACAGAACCTAAGATAGCTCTGAGAGACTGCTCCAAAGAGGTGGGGGGAATGTCAGTGTTCCATTTGATTTTACTGAATGGGGTACCTGCCGTCAGGCATACATTTTGGCAGAGGTTTTCTGCTAGTCACAAGTAACAGATGTCTCTGCTAATAGTTTTAGTGCTTTTCTAGTTATGAGAAGATGCAAGAAACTGGGTTCATAAAATTTTCTCCTGAAAATCTCCGTCTGCAGGCCTGTTCTGCCAGTATTTTCCCAGAGCACAGGGTGCCTCCTTCCTGATCTCTGCCCTGAACCCCTTTCAGGAGGTGTTGAAGGTCAGCGGCTGCAGCAGTTTGTGGCTTAGCCCTTGTAGATGAGAGGCAGATGTCAAGTGGCAATTGTAACCACAGGATAAATTTGTAGTGATTACGCTGACATTGACTTCACTAGCTTTGTGATAGTTACAGGGCTAATCATATTTAGCCAACTTTCCTGGCATTTTCAAATTTCACAGAGGGTTGCAAGGATTCTGAAGTTGAGCACACCAAAAAAAAAAAAAATATCCAGGTGTACTAGAACTAAATAATTTCCATCAAAATTGTGAGTCATTTCTGCAGGGAAGGTATGTGGCTTTAATTTTGTGAGTAACTGCATTAGCAATTTGGCTTTCATCACCTGGTGTAATGACTGTGTTATAAATGGTAAGACGGCCACTTTATTCAGAGTAGGAGGGATAAAGCTTTACTGTGTCCAAGCTTAGTTCTAGATGTTCTTTGTATAATACAAGCCACTGCACATTCTAATGTGAAGCAGCATGGGTAAAGACATAGGCACTTATGCAACATTTTTGGGACTTTATCATGTGACTCCTGTTCTGATGAAATTACTGTGCCGAGTGAGTGAGTGAAAGAGGCCACAGGGCTTGAGTTAAGGGTTGTCCACCAAGACTGCTCTAAATCCCCATGCCTTTGAGCCTTGAGCTGTTGACTTGGCTCCTGCTTCAAAATTATCGTTTGGGAACACTAAATGTTTGTCTTCAGTGACCTAGAAATTTTAAGTTTAGACAACAACGCTATGACTCTCTTTACTCTAACCTGTACCCCTGGTTCCCATCTTCATTTTGTATATACAACAACTTGCTACCAATACTAACTGGTGCCACTACTTGTACTGAACATGGATTTTATGTTACTCTGCTATAGTGTCTGTTAAAGCTTCCTTGAATTTATACTTTTTATTCCAATGATTTATCAAACCAATTATAATAGCAACATAAACATACCTATTTTTTAGGATAAGTTTGAAGGGAATGTGACACTTAATGAAGTCGTGTTCAGCTACCCTACCCGGCCAAACGTGCCTGTGCTTCGGGGGCTGAGCCTGGAGGTGAAGAAGGGCCAGACGCTGGCCCTGGTGGGCAGCAGCGGCTGCGGGAAGAGCACAGTCGTCCAGCTCCTGGAGCGGTTCTACGATCCCTTGGCTGGCACAGTGGTGAGCGTGCTTTCTGAGATCAGTAACCTGATTTAAGGCACTATCAGACAAGACCTACAATCTTAATGAAAAAATGACCACATTCTGTGGATCCCAAACTGGCACCCACAGTCAGACAAATATATGGGGACAGTTGGGTAGAATATCTGGAACTGAGTGGAGTTCAGAGAGGACTGAATGTGAAGTTGATCTCTACCCCGCCCTGGGCCCTTTGCACCAGCTGGATCCCCCTACGTGAACACACACTCGCTCCCTGGGTTATAAAGGTAACCACACACTCCTATCAGAGTTCTGAGCAGACTCCCAGGACTCCCTCCCCTCCCTTCTGCTTGGCCGTCTCTCTAACCCTGAACTTGAGGCTCTCTTTGATCCTTACCTCCAGGCCCCTCACATTTGGCTTTTAGCATTGATGTTGTTGGTATCTAGCCCCTGGCCCTCTTTGAGCAGAAGTGTGGCTCTTACCAATAATGCCTGCGTCTCCCATTACCTTGGGATGGTACCCATTGACCTGGCCCAGGGAGCCAACCCCAATGTAGACAGTCACCAGAATGTTAAACCTTCTTGAGTTGTTTCTTGGGGGGAAATCTTACATTTCCACTATTACAATTACTATGAAGATATGAATATGGGCAAACCAGCTCAACAGTGCTCTGCAGGTATGCCGTGCTAATCTTCTGGTGGGGATTTCTTAGACTAGTTGGACTTGTGTGTATTTCTTCATGTCCTTTGCACTGTGGAAGCTGTATCCTCACTTAGCACATCACAAGTCTCCTCTAGAAGCATCAGGCCTCCTGCTTCCAGCAAACAAAAAATAAAACCACCACCAAAGATAAAGATACTACTCTTGAGCTTGTCCACTTTCAGTTGAACTCTTGTCCTTGTGAGTTAGTCACTCAGTTCTGTCCGACTCTGACCCCGTAGACTGTAGCCCACCAGGTTCCTCTGTCCATGGAATTTTCTAGGATAGAATACTGGAGTGGCTTCCCATTCCCTTCTCCAGGGGATCTTCCCAACCCAGGGATCGGGACTGCAGGATCCCGTCTCCTGCATTGGCAGGCAGATTCTTTGCCATCTTAGCCAACAGTGAGGGTAGGTGAAGACTGCTAGTTCCCAGGGGAAAGAGAGGTGAGGTGGGTAAAACAGGAGATAACCAGCTTTCAGAATGTGGGGCCCTGCTGCTGATCTGCTTTTCTTCCTGGTGTGCCTGGAGAAGGGGCACAGCGTCAAGGTGAAAAGTCAGAGCTGTTCAGGTGACAGCAGATACGAGTAGGACACTGAATTGCTTGCTTCTTTTTTTAAATTAATTAATTAATTTTAATTTGAGGCTAATTACAATATTGTGATGAAGGCAGAGGATGGTACACTTGCCTGGATGAAGGCAGACAGGAACAGAGAGAGTAATGTGGAAAGACAGGGCCAAATGTGCTACCGTTTTTGCCTGGTAGAACAAGAAAGGGATGGCTGAATCACCATAAAAAAAAAAATCTTTTTGTTGGCCGTGTGGGTCTTACAGGCTCTTACAGTGTAAGAGCTTACAGGCTGTGAGGCTGGTATTTCACAAGCTGCCAACGTCCATGTGCCACAGTCCTCTTAGTCACATACTGTTCAGGTTTATTTTTGTTTAAGTCCTTCTTACAGTTTGTGGGGTCTGGTTTTCAGCTCCTAGATGGTCATGAAGCCAAGAAGCTCAACATCCAGTGGCTCAGAGCCCAACTTGGAATCGTATCCCAGGAGCCCATCCTGTTTGACTGCAGCATTGCCGACAACATTGCCTATGGGGACAACAGCCGGCCCGTAACCATGCCTGAAATTGTGAGCGCAGCCAAAGCAGCCAACATCCATCCTTTCATTGAGACCTTGCCCCACGTAAGTGAGCTGGTGACTTCCTGGATGAGGTCGGAATCAACTGCAAGACTCTGTTCCTCCTCCAGCAAGTCCCAGAGTTTGCCTGTGTGCTAGAACTGTGACCTTGGGCTACACACTCAAGTCCATGATACCAAGTTTCCTTATTGGTAAATGGAAATATTAGCTATGGTGTTTATCTTGTACCAATGTCGTGGGAAGCAAATGAGGCGATTGTTAAGTCACCTCAAACTGTTGGTTGTGGGCTGCATTTGGACCGTAGTCCTGTTTGCTTTATGCCTTATGGCACTTTATTTTTTAATGAAACATTTTATTTTGAGGTAATTATAGATTCAGTGCAGTTGTAAGGAAAATGGAGATCATATGTACCTTTAACTTAGTTTTCTCCAATGACATCTTGCAAAAGTGATAAAGTATTGCAACCATGATACTAATTTGACACAGCCCACTGACGTTATTCAGAATTCACCGGTTTTGCATTTGTATTTGTATTCACAAATGCACCAGTTATGCATTTGTATACATGTGTATTTAGTTTTTTTCACTTTTATTGCATGTGTAGACTCACATCCACTGCTCCAGTCAGGATATGGAATGTTTTCATCATCACAGATTCCTCATGTTACCTTTCTGTAGACACACCCCTCCTCCTTACCCTCACTCTCCACAACCCCTGGCAACAAATAACTGTTCTCCATTTCTGTCATACTTTCAGAATGTTATATAAAGACATGTACAGTATATAATCACATGAGATTAGCATTTTCACTCAGCGTAATTCCCGGAAGCTCTTGTGTGTTAACTGTAGTTCATGCCTTTTTATTACTGAATCAGATGGATATATGGTCTGGATGGCCTACAGCTTTTAAAACTTTTTATTGGGGTATAGTTGGTTTATAATGTTGTGTTAGTTTCAGGTATACACAAAGTGAATCGTATATATATATGCTGCTGCTGCTGCTAAGTCACTTCAGTTGTGTCCGACTCTGTGCGACCCCACAGACGGCAGCCTACCAGGCTCCGCCATCCCTGGGATTCTCCAGGCAAGAATACTGGAGTGGGTTGCCATTTCCTTCTCCAGTGCATGAAAGGGAAAAGTGGAAGTGAAGTCGCTCAGTCGTGTCTGACTCTTAGCGACCCCATGGACTGTAGCCTACTAGGCTCCTCTGTCCATGGGATTTTCCAGGCAAGAGTACTGGAGTGGGGTGCCATTGCTTTCTCCACATATATATATATATATGATTATATATTATGTATATGTGTGTTTCCACATACACTTAATTTTAAGATTCTTTTCCCATAGAGGCCATTACAGAGTATTGAGCAGAGTTCCATGTGCTACAGTCATAATTAGTTCTTTTACATATATAGTGGAGTGTATCTGTCAATCCCAGTCTCCTAACTTAACATCCTCCTCCCCATTCCTCCCTGGTAACCATCTTTGTTTTCTACATCTGTAACTCTCTTTCTGTTTTTCAGAGAAAAGAGAACACTCCTATCACTGTTGGTGGGAATGTAAGTTGGTGCAGCCACTATGGAGAACATGGTGGTTCCCTAAACTAGAGCTACCCTATGACCTGCACCTTTTTAAACTAGTCACCTATTGAAGTGTATTGAGATTGTTTCCAGTTGGGCTTTTAGGAGTAAAGCTGCTATAAATATTTGTGTACAGGTTTTAGTGTGAACCTGAATTTTATTTCTCTGGGATAAATGCCCAGGAGTATAACTGCTAGACCATATAGTGATTGGTTGTTTAATTTGATAAAAAATGGCTAAACAGTCTTCTAAAGTGGTGTTGCCATTTCACATTCCCACCAGCAGGGATGAGGGATATAGTTTCTTTGAATCTTTGCCAGCATTTGCTGTTGCAACTGTTTTTTACCATCCTGATAGGTACACAGCGATATCTTATTGTGATTTTAATTTGCATTTCCTAATGGCAGAGGATGTTGAACATTTTTTATATAGTTATTTGCCATCTGTATTTCCTCTGTGATGAAATGTCTTGTCATGTATTTTGCCTATTTTCTAATTGGATTGTTTTTTACTGTTGAGTGTTGACAGATTTTTTTTTAGTAAGTATATGTTCTACTTACTAGTAAGTCCTTTGTTGGAAATGTAGTTTGCAAATATTTACTCCCAATTTGTAGCTTATTTTTTTTCATCCTTTTAACAGGGTCTTTTGCAAAGCTTAAGTTTTTAATTTTGATGAGGTCCCAGTTCATCATTTATTTCCTTTTACAGATTGTGCTTTTGATGTCAAGTCTGAGAACCCTTTGTCTAGGCCTTGGTCCTAAAGATTTTCTCCACTATTTTCTAAATTTATGGTTTTACAATTTAGTTTTAATTTCATGCTCCACTTTGAGTTAATTTTGTCATAAGGCTGTTTTTCTTTACGTTTTATTTCTTTGGAGAGGATCTGTACTCTCCAATTTCCAGTCCCCAACACTCCCTATTTATTACCTCATTTAGCTGCTATCCTTGTTAGTATATAGTGTATATGTAGTATATATGGATATATATAGTATATATACCTGTTAGCTGCTGTCCTCATTAGTATAGTGGTGAGTATCCCCGCCTGTCACACGGGAAACCAGGGTGCGAGTCCCCGACAGGCAGGCAGCACAACCTTGGGGATTCCCTGGTGGCTCAGATGGCAAAGCGCCTGTCTGCAATGTGGGAGACCTGGGTTTGATCCCTGGGTTGGGAAGATCCCCTGGAGAAGGAAACAGCAGCCCATTCCAGTACTCTTGCCTGGAAAATGCCGTGGACAGAGGAGCCTGGTAAGCTACAGTCCATGGGGTCGCAAAGAGTCAGACACGACTGAGTGACTTCACTTTACTTTAGCTGCTGTGACTATAGCCAAATTGCAGTGAGATCAGTACGGATTTGAAAACTAAGGTAAGAATTCAGTGACACAATTTTCTGTTACAAGTAATTTAATCTTATATTGCGTGCTATGTATGTATTTTTTTCTCTTGATTACAAATTCCTTAAGGGTAAGAACAGAGGCAGATTCATTTTTATACTTCCCAGAGTTCTACCATAACAGGTAGTCAGTAAGTATTTAAGTTAATGAATGAATTTAAAAAAGAATAAATTAGGCTCTGTGTGGATCACGTGAATATTTTAAATTAAAAATGTTGAACATTGACATGTAACCATTTTAGGACTCCAGTGACAGCAGATGAGGCTTCCCTGGTAGCTGAGATGGTACAGAATCTGCCTGCAATGCAGGAGTGAAAGAAAGTGTTAGTTGCTCTATTGTGTCCGACTCTTTGTGACCACATGGGCTGTAGCCCACCAAGCTCCTCTGTCCATGGAATTCTCCAGGCAAGAATACTGGAGTGGGTAGCCATTCCCTTCTCCAGGGGATCTTCCGACCTCAGGATGGAACTCAGGTCTCTTGCATTGCAGGCAGATTTTTTACCGTCGAGCCACCAGGGAAGCCCATGCAATGCAAGAGACTTCAATCCCTGGGTTGGAAAGATCTCCTGGAGAAGGGAACTGATGTTGAAATAATGATAGGAGTTGGACAATTTGTTGCAGGAATATGATATGAAATGAAAAATAAGATCATTAACATTCTAGTTTGATTTTGAATGTCATGTTAAAAAAAAGTAAATACACAACTTGGTAGTTGTTATAGAAACTTTATTATTAAGTATTTTTTCCTATAATTAGAACTGTTAAGAAGTAAAAGTTTATTCAATATACTATTCAGTTCAGTTCAGTCGCTCAGTCGTGTCTGACTCTCTGCGACTCCATGAATCGCAGCACGCCAGGCCTCCCTGTCCATCACCAACTCCTGGAGTCCACTCAAACTCACGTCCATCAAGTCGGTGGTGCCATCCAGCCATCTCATCCTCTGTCGTCCCCTTCTCCTCCTGCCCCCAATCCTTCCCAGCATTAGGGTCTTTTCCAATGAGTCAACTCTTCACATGAGGTGGCCAAAGTATTGGAGTTTCAACTTCAACATCAGTCCTTCCAATGAACACTCAGGACTGATCTCCTTTAGGATGGACTGGTTGGATCTCCTTGCAGTCCAAAGGACTCTCAAGAGCCTTCTCCAACACCACAGTTCAAAAGCATCAATTCTTCGGCGCTCAGCTTTCTTCACCGTCCAACTCTCACATCCATACATGACCACTGGAAAAACCATAGTCTTGGCTACGTGGACCTTTGTTGGCAAAGTAATGTCTCTGCTTTTAAATATGCTATCTAGGTTGGTCATAACCTTCCTTCCAAGGAGTAAGCATCTTTTAATTTCATGGCTGCAATCACCACCTGCAGTGATTTTGGAGCCCAAAAAAATAAAGTCTGACACTGTTTCCACTGTTTCCCCATCTACTTCCCATGAAGTGATGGGACAGATGCCATGATCTTAGTTTTCTGAACGTTGAGCTTTAAGCCAACTTTTTCACTCTCCTCTTTCACTTTCATCAAGAGGCTCTTTAGTTCTTCTTCACTTTCTGCCATAAGGGTGGTGTCATCTGCATATCTGAGGTTATTGCTATTTCTCCCAGCAATCTTGATTCCATCTTGTGCTTCTTCCAGCCCAGCGTTTCTCATGATGTACTCTGCATATAAGTTAAATAAGCAGGGTGACAATATACAGCCTTGACGTACTCCTTTCCCTATTTGGAACCAGTCTGTTGTTCCATGTCCAGTTCTAACTGTTGCTTCCTGACCTGCATACAGGTTTCTCAAGAGACAGGTCAGATGGTGTGGTATTCCCATCTCTTTCAGAATTTTCCACAGTTTATTGTGATCCACACAGTCAAAGGCTTTGGCATAGTCAATAAAGCAGAAATAGATGTTTTTCTGGAACTCTCTTGCTTTTTCGATGATCCAGTGGATGTTGGCAATTTGATCTCTGGCTCCTCTGCCTTTTCTAAAACCAGCTTGAACATCTGGAAGTTCGTGGTTCACGTATTGCTGAAGCCTACCTTGGAGAATTTTGAGCATTACTTTACTAGTGTGTGAAATGAGTGCAATTGTGTTGTAGTTTGAGCATTCTTTGGCATTGCCTTTCTTTAGGATTGGAACGAAAACTGACCTTTTCCAGTCTTGTGGCCACTGCTGAGTTTTCCAGATTTGCTGGCATATTGAGTGCAGCACTTTCACAGCATCATCTTTGAGGATTTGAAATAGCTCAACTGGAAGTCCATCACCTCCACTAGCTTTGTTCGTAGTGATGCTTTCTTAGGCCCACTTGACTTCATATTCTAGCATGTCTGGCTCTAGGTGAGTGATCACACCATCGTGATTATCTGGGTCATGAAGATCTTTTTTGTACAGTTCTTCTGTGTGTTCTTGCCACTTCTTCTTAATATCTTCTGCTTCTGTTAGGTCCATACCATTTCTGTCCTTTATCGAGCCCATCTTTGCATGAAATGTTCCCTTGGCATCTCTAATTTTCTTGAAGAGATCTCTAGTCTTTCCCAATCTGTTGTTTTCCTCTATTTCTTTGCACTGATCACTGAGGAAGGCTTTCTTATCTCTCCTTGCTATTCTTTGGAACTCTGCATTCAGATGGGAATATCTTTCCTTTTCTCCTTTGCTTTTCGCTTCTCTTCTTTTCACAGCTATTTGTAAGGCCTCCTCAGACAGCCATTTTGCTTTTTTGCATTTCTTTTCCATGGGGATGGTCTTGATCCCTGTCTCCTGTACAATGTCACGAACCTCTGTCCATAGTTCATCAGGCACTCTATCAGATCTAGTCCCTTAAGTCTATTTCTCACTTCCACTGTATAATCATAACAGATTTGATTAAGGTCATACCTGAATGGTCTAGTGGTTTTCCCTACTTTCTTCAATTTAAGTCTGAATTTGGCAATAAGGAGTTCATGATCTGAGCCACAGTCAGCACCCAGTCTTGTTTTTGCTGACTGTATAGAGCTTCTCCATCTTTGGCTGCAAAGACTATAATCAACCTGATTTCGGTGTTGACCATCTGGTGATGTCCATATGTAGAGTCTTCTCTTGTGTTGTTGGAAGAGGGTGTTTGCTATGACCAGCGCGTTCTCTTGGCAGAACTTTATTAGCCTTTGCCCTGCTTCATTCTGTACTCCAAGGCCAAATGTGCCTGTTATGCCAGGTGTTTCCTGACTTCCTACTTTTGCATTCCAGTCCCCTGTAATGAAAAGGACGTCTTTTTTGGGTGTTAGTTCTAAAAGGTCTTGTAGGTCTTCATAGAACCGTTCAAGTTCAGCTTCTTCAGTGTTACTGGACTTTTCTAAACTAGAACTTTACTAACTTTATTAATGGCTAACTTGCAGAAATATAAAACAAGAGTGGGAGACAAGGGGACTCAGCTTTCCGGGGGACAGAAACAGAGGATTGCTATTGCCCGAGCCCTCATCCGACACCCCCGCATCCTACTGCTGGATGAAGCTACATCAGCACTGGATACTGAAAGTGAGAAGGTATGGCCTCCCACTTCATGTCCCATTTAATTTATAAAACAAAACTTTTTCATGCAGTCAATCATGAAAAAAATAAACACAAACAGCTCAGTATTTTTAAAGAACTCTGGCAAAAAAAAAAAAAAAACTGGACAGAAGTCCTAGATATTCTACAAAGAAGACATACAGATGGCTAACAAACACATGAAAAGATGTTCAACATCACTAATTATTAGAGAAATGCAAATCAAATCTATAGTGACGTATCACCTCATACCAGTCAGAATGGCTATCATCAAAAAGTCTACAAATAAATGCTGGAGAGGGTGTGGAAAAAAGGAACCCTCCCACACTGGTGGTGAATGTAAACTCAGACAGCCACAATGGAGAACAGTATAGAGGTTCCTCAGAAAACTAAAAGTAAAGTTAGCATATCATCCAGCAGTCCCACTCCTGGGCATGTATCTGGAAAAAATCTTGGTTTGAAAGGATACATGCATCCCAGTGTTCTCTGCAGCCCTGTTTAAATAGCCAAGACATGGAGGCACCTAAATGCCCAGTGACAGAGGAATGGATAAAGGTGTGGCACATATAAACAATGGACTAATAAACCATAAAAAGAATGAAATAATGCTATTTGCAGCAACATGGAGGGACCTAGAGGTTACCGTACTAAGTGAAGTCAGTCAGAGAAAGAAATACTATTATGATATCATGCAAATGTGGAATCTAAAAAATAATACAAAAGAACTTATTTGCAAAACAGAAAGACTCATAGACATAGAAAACAAACTTATGGTTATCAAAGAGGGGAGGGATAAATTAGGAGTCTTATTTTAAAATATATATGCTACTATATATAAAATAGATAACCAAGAACCTACTATATAGTATAGGCATTTTATTCAACATTTTGTAATAATCTATAGAGGAAAATATGAAAAAGGATATATGTAACTGAATCACTTTGCTGCATACATGAAACTAACACACCATTGTAAACTATATTTCAATATAATTTTTAAAAGGTAAGCACAGAAAAAAGTAAACAAATGTAGACAGCAGTTATTTTGAGGTAAAATATTTTTATTTCATCCCTTCCTTCCAGCATTTTCCAAATTTTCTAAAATGATTACATTTTACACACAAAAAGTACTTTTATTGCATCTTGTTTGAATGCTTTAGCATATTAACTGGAAAAACTGGGAAATAAAACACTCAAAATTGAAGCAGTTAAAATTATTTTGTGACTGGTTAGAAAATTTAAAGACTTTTGAAGATTATAATAAAAATGGATTCTCAAACTAAATAAAGAACATAACTGTATGCAAGAAGGACTATGTAAAACTCAATACATAAAGCTAAAAATTCAAAGATGACACAAGAAATAAATGAAAGGTAACTTTCTTTTGTACAGATGGTAAAATACTTGGATTTCCTTTAGTTTTAAAACTTATTTCTATAATTTTTAAGGTAAGGCTTCTGTTCTGATTTATTAATAGGTTGTCCAAGAAGCCCTGGACAAAGCCCGAGAAGGCCGCACCTGCATCGTGATCGCTCACCGCCTGTCCACCATCCAGAGCGCAGACCTGATTGTGGTGATTGAGAATGGCAGAGTCAGGGAGCATGGCACACACCAGCAGCTGCTGGCACAGCGAGGCATCTATTTCTCTATGGTCAGTGTCCAGGCTGGGACACAGAACTGATGAACTCTTGTTATAGTGTATCTTAAAAATAAATTCCCACAACTTTTTCTGATTTAGAGACTTTTTATAAGTTACCATAAAACATAGGTATTCAGTTCAGTTCAGTCGCTCAGTCATGTCTGACTCTTTGCGACCCCATGAATCGCAGCACACCAAGCCTCCCTGTTCATCACCAACTCCTGGAGTCCACCCAAACCCATGTCCATTGAGTCAGTGATGCCATCCAGCCATCTCATCCTCTGTCGTCCCCTTCTCCTCCTGCCCTCGATCTTTCCCAGCCTCAGGGTCATTTCAAATGAGTCAGCTCTTTGCATCAGGTGGCCAAAGTACTGGAGTTCCAGCTTCAACATCGGTCCTACCAGTGAACACCCAGGACTGGTCTCCTTAGGATGGACTGGTTGGATTTCCTTGCAGTCCAAGGGACTCTCAAGAGTCTTCTCCAAGACCACAGTTCAAAAGCATCAATTCTTCGGCTCTCAGGTTTCTTCACAGTCCAACTCTCATATCCATGGAACTCACATCCATACATGACTACTGGAAACATAGGTATATCTTATTCCAATTTGGAACATCCAATTTGTGGTTGGATATTACAGATTTTGAAATTTAGTTGTTAAAAGTAACATCTGCCTTGATGCAGTATGAAAAAAGCCTGGCTCTGAGTTACCAAAAATATATGGAGAGAATATTACTAACCATAAAAAAAGAAGTAACACCATTTGCAGCATCACAGATGGACCTAGAGATTATCTAAATAAAATCAGTCATAATCTTAACTAAATGTTTCTCAGACAAATGCCATATAATATCACTTATATATGGAATCTAAAAAAAATTATACAAATGAACTTATTAACAAAACAGGAAAAGACTCAGAGATAGTGAAAGGGGAAGAGGGATAAATTTGGAATCTGGGATCAACAGAAACACACTACTATATATAAAAATAAACATCAAGGACCTGCTGTATAGCACAGGGAACAGTATTCAATATCTTGAAATAATCTATAATGGAAAAGAATCTCAAAACTAGACATAAAAATAATGTAATCACTTTGCTGTATACCTGGAACTTGTAAATCAACTATATATGAATAAAAAAAAGAAAGTAAAAAGTTTAGGTATATAAAACTGTAGATTGAAGATGTAATCTGATCCCTATCAAATTATTCATGACATTTCCCACAGACCTAAAATAATCCTAAAATACATATGAAACCATTAAGAGACACAGAATTGCCAAAGCAATTCTTTTCCTGAAGTAAAAGAACAAAGCAGGAGGCCTAACCCTCTCAGACTTCAGACAGTACCATAAAGCTAATCAAAACAGCATGTTATTGGCACAAAAACAGACTATGGATAAATAGAACAGGACAGACAGCCTAGAAGTAAAACCACACACCTACAGTCAATTAATCTTTGACAAAGGAAGCAAGAATATACAATGGAGAAAAGATAGTCTCTTTCAGCAAGTGGTACTGGGAAAGCTGGACAGTTTCATGTAAATCAATGAAGTTAGAATACTGCCTCACACTGTAAGTGAAAATAAAATGGCTTAAAGACAAACATAAACATTACACCATGAGACTCCCTAGAAGGGATCATAGGCAAAACATTCTGACATAATTCATACCAATTTTTTTTTTTTTTTTGGCTGCACCAAGTCTTAGTTGTGGCACATGGGATCTTCTATCTTCATTGTGGCATGCAGGATCTTTAGTTGCAGCATGTGGGATCTAGTTCCTCAACCAGGGATTGAACCTGGGCTCCCTTGCATTGGGAGCATGGAGTCTTAGCCACTGGACCACTCGGGAAGTCCCCATACCAGTGTTTTCTAGGTCAGTTTCCCAAGGCAGCAGAAATAATAACAAAAATAAACAAATGGACCTAATCAAACTTACAAGCTTTTACAGAATGGGAGAAAATATATACAAATGATGTGACCAACTAGGGACTGATTTCCAAAATATACAGCTCTACAACTCGGTAAACAAACAACCCAATCAAAAAATGGCCAGAAGTTCTAAACATTTCTCCAAAGAAGACATACAGATTGCCAACAGGCATATGAAAATACACTCAACATTGCTAATTATTAGAGAAATACAAATCAAAACTAGAATGAGCTATCACCTCACATCAGTCAGAATGGCCATTAAGAACTCTACAGATAACAAATACTGGAAAGGGTGTAGAGAAAAGGGAACCTTCCTATACTGTTGGTGAAAATGTAAGTTGGTACAACCACTATGTGGGGAGAGGAAGGCAGCTCAGGAGGGAAGTGATATAGGTATACTTATGGCTGATTCACGTTGTTGTACTGCAGAAACCAACACATTATAAAGCAATTTCCCCCCAATTAAATGTTTTTTTAAAAAAGAGAAAAAAAACCAACCAAATGATTCTAAGTGTGCTGACAATCAAGTCAACACTTGTACTAGTGAGTATAAAGGTCTTGACTCAGATTTCATCTTTGTAGTCTATATTAACTCTTAAGGATATATCAAATGCCATAGAGGCCAACTCTGAATGTTTTCACAAAGAAATAACAATGACAACCAGTCATCAAAACCAGAACCTATGAAAATGTAACCAAAAAAGGATATATATTGTACAACCAGTGCACTAAATGTATCGTAACATTTGTGGTAGGTTGCTACAAAATGGCCCCCAATAAACCATGCCCTCTTGTGCCCACTCATTTACATTTACCAAATCATTTACAAATTTGCTGCTCCTCTTACTGTGAGACAAAACCTTTTTCCTCCTCCACTTGATCCTGGGCTGCTCTGGTAACTCATTCCGGCCAAGTGTGCACAAAAGGGACATCATGTGACTTCAACGTGACTTCAGAGCCTAGGCCTCAAGAGGTCTTTCAACTTCCACCCTTCCCTACTAGACCATTCCCACTGCCCAGTTCGGAAGTCCAGGCTAGAATCCTCAATGATCACAGACCATGCAGACAAGTCCCAGCCACCATGTCGCCAGGCAGGCGTGAGGCTGTCTCACACTTTCCAGCCTCACCTGCCTGCCTGGTACGGGCAGCGCTGTAACTCAGGCAAGACAGCAGCACAGCCATGCGGGTGGGCACAATCCACTGACACATCATAAGATGACCGACTGTTTTAAGACAGTAAGTTCTGGGTGGGGTTTATTAGACAACAAATATACAACTGATCAGAAAGCAGAAGGCCACAGAGGAATGAATCACTCACTCAAACACAAAACAAGAAGCTATATGATTTTGAAAATTTTATTTTCTGAGGGTAAAAACTACAAAACTGGACAAAGGAAAAAGAAATCCTGAGAATCTGATTCAGTATTCAATCCTTTTAAAGTCATTAAGTTTAAATATAAGTGCTTTAAGTTCATGTTCACAAAACTAATTATTGGGTTGGCCAGAAAGTTCATTTGGGTTTTTCTGTAAGATGCTATGGAAAAACCCAAACAAACTTTGGGCAATTCAATGTAATGATATAATAAATTTGCGAGGGTTTTCTGTATGTGTCAGAGGGTGTAAACCCCCTTACTACGACCTAATTCTGTCTGCGCAACATAAACTTTGAGATTAAACTGTAGTGGTCTTTCCCAAACACAGCAGGCTTGTACCCCTGTAGTGAATGTGGAACCACCGATTTCAGAGAAGTTAGCATCCAATCATGTATTTCATATCCTTTGGCAACTAGAAAATGTTTAAGTGCTTGAAAGATGGACTCTACGATGATGTCTAGAGAGAAGACTTAATACCTACTTAGGTACCAACCAAGATATTTAAGAGTTAGATTTGCACTGTTAAAATCTGTAGATCTGCGTTGTTGAGGCTGATCGTAAACTTTGCATAGTTCTATAGTCATATTGTAATTTGCATTGCTGCTGCATCAGAGGAAGCTTAAAAATATTTCTACTTTCTATGTCAAGATAAATTTTGAGAGCGTGATTCTTCTGATCTCTACATTTAACAAGTTTCCTTCACTCAACATCCCTTCCTATCTCATAATACCACCCACTCTGGGCACCCAATTATATATTTTGGTAAGTGCTTAATAAATGATTAGTCTCTAGAGATGAGGCATTTCCATCAGTTGCATCATATCATGGAAAGCATGAAAAACTTGCTGAACTAGCTTCTCTGCATCAGTCTCTGGACATGATTTCCAGGCTGAACAGGACACAACAAACCTGCAAAGTACAAATAAAAAATGATTAAGTGGAACACAATGTCAATATGAAAAGGCTCTAAGTGGTAACAGTGAAGAAAGCCATGACCGTTATTCCACCTGGCTATTCATATATGAAACAGGATTGCTTGCTCACATTGGGTAAATGTAACTTGACAGAATAGAAAGTAAAGCCACATTTTTACGTATAGCGCAACACCTAATTTACCTTGTAACTAGAGCCTAAGGACAAAAGGGAACAAGAAACTAGTCAGAGCTCAAGGGTGCTCTGGAGTTAGTGTGCTAAATAAACTCGCCTCTTCCTATAAAAGACCTTCCTAACATGCCACAAATGGGATGAGTTAGATGAATTCATGGTACTGTCTTCAATAAAACTTGAACTATTTTTAAAGAATACAGTACTTGAAGAGAGTAAACAAAAATAATAAAATAGAAAAAGAAGGGTAAGAGGAGAGAAAGGCTGTTTCTAGAAAAGCAAGAGAAACTCTCTTGAAGCCAAGATATGCCCTCCACACTATGTTCTTCTAGAAGCTCCTGGTAAAGAAATCCCCTATGTAGTAGCTCATAAAGGTGGCCCCAGGAAGCTGAAATAAATATGAGGAAAGCCTGGCTCTTCAAGGGCTCAGAGCAGAAACGTGGCTATTAATTCTCTTGGAACTAGCTTTCCCCTTTACAGACACACAAATTTTCTACACCAAAACATGCATTATGCTCAAGTTAAAATCAAAATGTTGTATAATATAAATCTTGTGGATGACCATGCGATTTTCACATCACTGAAAATTAAGACAGGAAAGTAGGTATCTTTGACATGTAGATTAAGCAGAATGAAATAAAAACATGTTCTGGCCCAGTATATAATAATGAAACCAATGTTTGAGTGGATTATATTTTCTGATAGATATACAGGAACCTACAGAAAGTCTTGCCTTGCTTTCACTGGTGATTCATGATCAGTAGGCATTTTCTAGCTATACTGTGCATACACCTCTCAAATATTTAGCAAAAGCTAAGTATTTCCTTGCAAAGAGTAACAATTTCTATTTATGTGTTAAATTAAAAAAAAATTCAGTTATATTTTTAAACTATAGAAAGAACAATCATTCCTACATGCACAATTCACCAAAGAATATACACAGATGCCAGTAAACAAAGAGAAAATGTTTTGCTTCATATGAATTCAGGTTAGGTTATATTTTTCTATAAAAATTTGTACAGACTGCTTTATAATGCCTAAAGTTGGCAATGATATGATAAGGAACACTATCATATTATTATTTGTAATGAGAAAAACTGGAAATAGTAGAGAAGTGGTTTAATTATGGAAATTCATAAGACTAAACCTCAGATATGCAGATGACATCACTCTAATGGCCAAAAATGAAGCAGAACTGAAGAGCCTCTTGATGAAGGTGAAAGAGGAGAGTGAAAAAGCTGGCTTAAAACTCAACATGCAAAAAACTAAGATCACAGCATCCGGTCCCATCACTTCATGGCAAGAAGAAGGGGAAAAAGTAGAAGCAGTGACAGATTTTCTTTTCCTGGGCTCCAAAATCACTGCGGGCAGTGGCTGGAGCCATGAAAGTAAAAGATGCTTGCTTGCTCCTTGGAAGGAAAGCTATGACAAACCTAGACAGTGTATTCAAAAGCAGAGACATCACTTTTCTGACAAAGGTCTGTATAGCCAAATCTGTGGTTTTTCCTGTAGTCGTGTACGGATGTGAGAATTGGACCATAAAGAAGGTTGATGCTTTCCAACTGTGCTGGAAAAGACTCTTGCGAGTCCCGTGGACTGCAAGGAAATCAAACCAGTCAATCCTGAAGGAATCAACCCTGAATATTCATTGGAAGGATTGATACTGAAGTTCCAATACTTTGGCCACCTGATGCAGAAAGCCAATTCACTGGAAAAGACTCTGATGCTGGGAAAGATTGAGGGCAAAGAGAGCGGCAGAAGATGAGATGGTTGGATGGCATCACTGACTCAAGGACATGAATTTGAGCAAACTCTGGGAGATAGTGAAGGACAGGGAAACCTGGCGTTTTGCAGTCCATTGCGTCACAGAGAGTCAGACACAATTTAGTGACTAAACAACAAGCCTAAATATTACTCAACCAAAAATACCTCAAAGCGTATTTAATGGCGCTGAGAAATGCTTGAAATAATATTGAGAATGCAACTCACAACAAGGATGCTAAAATACTTACAATATGATCTACATTTATAAAAAAGTATATGCTATAATCTATGCACATTATAGATTAGAAAGATAATGTCATGTCTTATAACAGAAATGTTAAATTTGTTCTTATATTTTTCCATATTTTACAAAATATTTTTAACAATGAGCATGAAGTACACATAAAATAAAATGCTATTTCAAAAATTAACTTTCTCTAGGTCATACATTTTCAAGCTTAACAATGAATGAAAAATTCCTTTCAGAGAATTTCCACGTATTTGGGGTGTATACACAGTAATGACTCAGAAATTGAGTACACCCTGAGCTCTGACCTGTTTTCTGAGCTCCAAACTCATATATCCAACTGCTTACTGGCATATTATCTTGTATATAAATACAAATTATAATTAATGCCTGTTATTAGCAGAAATTTTGAAGTGACCATGTACAAAACGAAATTATTACTTCTACCCTAACATGACCATTTCCCCTCTAATTTTCTCCATCTCGGTAAATGCCACCATTGGATTCAGTAATCCATCAGTAAGTCTTACTGGTTCTACCTTCAAAACGTTTCTCAAACCTCTCCACTGCTCTCCACCTTCAGTATCAACTGCCTTGCTCAACATACATAGCATCCATGCTTCCTGATTTCCTTCATCTCATTCTTGTTCATATTACTATCTACCTAATTTATATTGCATATAACAGGCAAGTTCAGTTCAGTTCAGTTGCTCAAGTCGTGTCCGACTCTTTGCGACCCCATGAATCACAGCACGCCAGGCCTCCCTGTTCATCACCAACTCCTGCAGTCCACTCAAACTCATGTCCATCGAGTCGGTGATGCGATCCAGCCATCTCATCCTCTGTCGTCCCCTTCTCCTCCCACCTTTGATCTTTCCCAGCATCAGGGTCTTTTCCAATGAGTTAACTCTTCGCATGAGGTGGCCAAAGTATTAGATCTTCAGCTTGAACATCAGTCCTTCCAATGAACACCCAGGACTGACCTCCTTTAGGATGGACTGGTTGGATCTTCTTGCAGTCCAAGGGACTCTCAAGAGTCTTCTCCAACACCACAGTTCAAAAGCATCAATTTTCGGCTCTCAGCTTTCTTCACAGTCCAACTCTCACATCCATGGAACTCACATCCATACATGACCACTGGAAAAACCATAGCCTTGACTAGACGGACCTTTGTTGGCAAAGTAATGTCTCTGCTTTTAAATATGCTATCTAGGTTGGTCATAACTTTTCTTGCAAGGAGTAAGTGTCTTTTAATTTCATGGCTGTAATCACCATCTGCAGTGATTTTGGAGCCCAGAAAACTAAAGTCTGACACTGTTTCCACTGTTTCCCCATTTATTTGCCATGAAGTGATGGGACCAGATGCCATGATCTTAGTTTTCTGAATGTTGAGCTTTAAGCCAACTTTTTCACTCTCCTCTTTCACTTTCAAGAAGCTTTTTAGTTCCTCTTCACTTTCTGCCATAAGGGCGGTGTCATCCGCATATCTGAGGTTATTAATATTTCTCCCGGCAATCTTGATTCCAGCTTGGGCATCTTTCAGCCAAGCGTTTTTCATGATGTACTCTGCATATAAGTTAAATAAGCAGGGTGACAATATATAGCCTTGACGTACTCCTTTTCCAATTTGGAACCAGTCAGTTGTTCCATGTCCAGTTCTAACTGTTGCTTCCTGACCTGCATACAGGTTTCTCAAGAGACAGGTCAGATGGTCTGATATTCCCATGTCTTTAAGAATTTTCCACAGTTTATTGTGATCGACACAGTCAAGGGCTTTGGCATAGTCAATAAAGCAGAAATAGGGGTTTTTCTGGAACTCTCTTGCTTTTTCGATGATCCAGCAGATGTTGGCAATTTGATCTCTGGTTCCTCTGCCTTTTCTAAAACCAGCTTGAACATCACCTAGCTTGATCACTCACCTAGAGCCAGACATCCTGGAATGTGAAGTCAAGTGGCCTTAGAAAGCATCACTACGAACAAAGCTAGTGGAGGTGATGGAATTCCAGTTGAGCTATTTCAAATCCTCAAAGGTGATGCTGTGAGAGTGCTGCACTCGATATGCCAGCAAATTTGGAAAACTCAGCAGTGGCCACAGGACTGGAAAAGGTCCATTTTCATTCCAATCCCAAAGAAAGGCAATGCCAAAGAATGCTCAAACTACCACACAATTGCACTCATCTCAAATGCTAGTAAAGTAATGCTCAAAATTCTCCAAGCCAGGCTTCAGCAATACATGAACCGTGAACTTCCAGATGTTCAAGCTGGTTTTAGAAAAAGCAGAGGAACCAGAGATCAAATTGCCAACATCCACTGGATCACAGAAAAAGCAAGAGAGTTCCAGAAAAACACCTATTTCTGCTTTATTGACTATGCCAAAGCCTTTGACTGTGTGGATCACAATAAACTGTGGAAAATTCTTAAAGACATGGGAATATCAGACCATCTGACCTGTCTCTTGAGAAACCTGTATGCAGGTCAGGAAGCAACAGTGAGAACTGGACATGGAACAACAGACTGGTTCCAAATAGGAAAAGAAGTACGTAAAGGCTGTATATTGTCACCCTGCCTATTTAACTTCCATTCAGAGTACATCATGAGAAACGCTGGCCTGGAAGAAACACAAGCTGGAATCAAGATTGCCGGGAGAAATATCAATAACCTCAGATATGCAGATGACACCACCCTTATGGCAGAAAGTGAAGAAGAACTAAAGAGCCTCTTGATGAAAGTGAAAGAGGAAAGTGAAAAAGTTGGCTTAAAGCTCAACATTCAGAAAACTAAGATCATGGCATCTGGTCCCATCACTTCATGGGAAATAGATGGGGAAACAGTGTCAGACTTTATTTTTGGGGGCTCCAAAATCACTGCAGATGGTGATTGCAGCCATGAAATTAAAAGACGCTTACTCCTTGGAAGGAAGTTTATGGTCAACCTAGATAGCATATTTAAAAGCAGAGACATTACTTTGCCAACAAAAGTCCGTCTAGTCAAGGCTATGGTTTTTCCAGTGGTCATGTATGGATGTGAGAGTTGGATGGTGAAGAAAGCTGAGCGCCGCAGAATTGATGCTTTTGAACTGTGGTGTTGGAGAAGGCTCTTGAGAGTCCCTTGGACTGCAAGGAGATCCAATCAATCCATCCTAAAGGAGATCAATCCTGGGTGTTCATTGGAAGGATTGATGTTGAAGCTAAAACTACAATACTTTGGCCACCTCATGCAAAGAGTTGACTCATTGGAAAAGACCCTAATGCTGGGTAGGATTGGGGGCGGGATGAGAAGGGGACGACAGAGGATGAGACGGTTGGATGGCATCACCAACTCGATGGACATGGGTTTGGGTAGACTCCGGGAGTTGGTGATGGACAGAGAGGCCTGGCATGCTGCAATTCATGGGGTCGCAAAGAGTCGGACACGACTGAGCGACTGAACTGAACTGAAAAGATGATGCTGTGAAAGTGCTGCACTCAATATGCCAGCAAATTTTGAAAACTCAGCAGTGGCCACAGGGCTGGAAAAAGTCAGTTTTCATTCCAATTCCAAAGAAAGACAATGCCAGAGAGTGCTCGAACTACTGCACAATTGCACTCATCTCACACGCTAGCAAAGTAATGCTCAAAATTCTCCAAGCCAGGCTTCAGCAATAACAGCCAAAGGTCCTTCTCAAATGTAAATAAAACAAGTAACTTTCATATTTAAAATTGGTAAAATGCTTCCTGTTACCTTTCGGAGGAAATCCAAACTCCTTACCATGTTACAAGGCCCTACATCAATGGAGCACCCCAACCAAATCAGTACCTCCAGGAATACTGTTTGTAAAGCTCTCCAGGTAATTCTTAGATGCACTCAGGGTTGAGAACACTGCCCTTCCTACCAGTTTTAGCTCTGGTCTCCCCTTCTTCTATCTCTTCTTCTACCAACTACCCACTCAATTGTTAATGTATAGCCACACTGCCCCTTAATATTCCAAGCTCTTCTCTATCCTCAGATTTGTGTGCTTCTGTTAAACAACAAAGTCACTGGGAAATAGGAATGAGCACAACATGTTGAGCTGGGGATTCAAAAAGATTCAAAATCATGTTCTTGCAGGCTTATATTTTAGGAAGTAAAGATAAATAATACACACACACACTGGGTGGTTATAAATGTTAAAATACAACAGGTGTGTGTGGGGAAGGGGGACTGCTATTTTAGATGGTCAGGGAAGGCCTCTCTGATGAGAGCCTTTGAAATAAGGGGGTCACCCTTGCACATATTGCAGGGAAGGGACTAGTAAGAGGAGGAAATCACGACTGTGAGGGCCTTGAGGACAGTGCTTTCCTGGCAGGTACAAGGTAGCCAGTGTGGCTGGAGTGGAGGCAATCAGGAGAAGCACTGCAGGAGACAAGGTCAGAGAGGCCGATGAGAGCAAGATCATGAGGGTCTCTCAGGAGGACTCTGGATCTTGTGTGACTGAAAGGAAAATCCCTTGGAGGGTTCTGAGTAGGAGAATATGACTTGGGTTCCATTTGGCCATCAGGGCTGCTGCACAGAGAATGGTCTGCAGGGAAGGAAAGGCGAAAGCAAGAAGAGCACGGAGGACCTGCTGCAGAGCGAGTGGGGGACAGATGCTGGAGGGCTGTCCTCCTGACGATTCATATGATGAATTCCTTCCCATCCTCGACATCTCAGCCTCATCAGCCCCCCCCAGACACCTCCCCTGACCACACACTATATAAAGCAGTGCTCTGTCTCCCTGCCAGTCTGTTTCTATGACCACACTGACTCAATTATTTCCTCTGCAATATTCATCAGTATTTGCAGTCACCCTACTTATTTATCTCCTTTTGTTCCTGTTTTCCATGTAAAAAGTACAGTCTACAAGAGAGGGGATCTCGTCTGTCTTGTGTCCTGAGCACTCAAAACAATCTTTGGCACACTGTAAGTTCTCACTAAATACTTCCAGAATGAGTGAATGGAAGTTCTGTCCCAGGATCATGAAAAATGTATTTTTCAAAAAGTCAAAGACCTGAGGCATATCTGGCCTAAACTCTTAACCCTGTATGCAAGGTGAGATCCACGACTTGCCAGGGAATATGTTACAATCTTCAGTTTTCTCTCTATGTGATGATTTTTGACGTCTACTACAAAAAAGGATAAGATCCATGTTTAAGCTTTATCATTCAACCATTAATTTATAAATTAATGTATATAAACAGACTGGTTCCAAATAGGAAAAGGAGTACGTCAAGGCTATATATTGTCACCCTGCTTATTTAACTTATATGCAGAGTACATCATGAGAAACGCTGGGCTGTAGGAAGCACAAACTGGAATCAAGATTGCCGGGAGAAATATTAATAACCTCAGATATGCAGATGACACCACCCTTATGGCAGACAGTGAAGAACTAAAGAGCCTCTTGATGAAAGTGAAAGAGGAGAGTGAAAAAGTTGGCTTAAAGCTCAACGTTCAGAAAACTAAGATCATGGCATCTGTCCCATCACTTCATGGCAGATAGGTGGGGAAACAGTGTCAGACTTTATTTTTCTGGACTCCAAAATCACTGCAGATGGTGATTGCAGCCATAAAATTAAAAGACGCTTACTCCATGGAAGGAAAGTTATGACTAATCTAGACAGCATATTAAAAAGCAGAGACATTACTTTGCCAACAAAGGTCCATCTAGTCAAGGCTATGGTTTTTCCAGTGGTCATGTATGGATGTGAGAGTTGGACTGTGAAGAAAGCTGAGAGCCGAAGAATTGATGCTTTTGAACTGTGGTGTTGGAGAAGGCTCTTGAGAGTCCCTTGGACTGCAAGGAGATCTAACCAGCCCATCCCGAAGGAGATCAGTCCTAGGTGTTCATTGGAAGGACTGATGTTGAAGCTGAAACTCCAATACTTTGGCCACCTCATGTGAAGAACTGACTCATTGGAAAAGACCCTGATACTGGGAAAGATTGAAGGCAGGAGGAGAAGGTGAGGACAGAGGATAAGATGGCTGGATGGCATCATCGACTAGATGGACATGGGTTTGGGTGGACTCCGGGAGTTGGTGACGGACAGGGAGGCCTGGCGTGCTGTGGTTCATGGGGTCACAAAGAGTCGAACACGACTGAGTGCCTGAACTGAACTGAAACTGCGAATATGACTATGGGAATATGCCATCTAAGACTTAGATGTCAACAAAAACAAGCATCTCGGGTATACACAAACCACGCTTGACATGGAGGCAGATAATAAAATTTTGAAAAAATAATACTGACTAAATTGTTTAAAAAAGGAAAAGTAGAAAAACAGTATTTTAGAAAGTGAAACATGTCAGACATACCATTATTTCCATTTTTCACATTCCACCTGAAATGCCTCTAAGCCTGCTCTCTTCTTATTCACACAGTACTAAATGTAGCCCCGATATTTTAATTCCCTGACCCAAGCTCTTACAGAAGAGACAGCCAGACTCTATGAACAGGGACCTTCCGTGTCTTTGTCAATTCCTGATTATCTTGTTCTCCACCTCTCTTTCCCTTGCCAGGTTTTAGTATTTTCCTTCTCACTCTTTCCAGAAATTTAAGTCAAACCCCATACAATAAAAATGAAATGCATCTGAAAGGGTAAACCATCCTTTTCTGAATGTAAATTAATTTACCTTGTCTCGGTATCATTGCTATTGTCTATGACTGTACTAACAACCACATATGTATAGACCATCAGTTTTTACCTGAACTTAGCATCAAATACCTGAGGTAGGACAAGTATGGTAATATGTGTACTGATTCTGGAGGATGACGACGACATGGTCACCGAGTCAATCTTGAAACGGTGTTGTGCACAAAACACCTCAAGGACTGATTTCACCAAAGTCTCAAAAGCAGGAAAGAGAGACTAATTATGCATCAAACACCTAAGTGGTAAAAAATAACTGCCCGTGGAGCAAGTGACAGATGATATCAGAATCACAGCGCAGGGACGACATTCAAACAACGAAAATGAGCACAGTAAGAATAAAAAACAGCAGCCTTACCTGTCATCTCTGATATGATAGAAGAATCCATAGCCATTGTGCACCATGGGAGCCATCACACCCTGGACTCTTAAATAACCAACCAGACTGGTTGAGAGAACAAAGTTTCCACCTCCTCCACTGTACGGCACAAAGAAAGGATATTTTACTAGGCTTACAGAGGCTTATGTTGTTTCTGAAAAGCTTTTAACATCCAGGAAGAACTGCTGAAGTGACAAGATACCGCTTTATGTTACCTCCTGGAGAAGAGGGGGTCTGTGAAGAGTTCTGGAACAGGGAGGCCTTCCTCCTTTGCTATGAGTGAAAGGCCTAAAAGATGACGGTCAAATCCTGCAATAGAATCCCATACTTGAAGTTAGAAGAGTTTCCTGCACAAGAGAATTTTGAGTGATAATAATTCCAGTGTAAGTACCTTTTCCAGTTGAACAATCTTTCATCATTTTATTATGTTTTGCAAAAGCTTCTAACATCAGGTGCTGCCGCTCAAGAAGCTGTATTAAAAATCAAGAGATACTTTAATAACAAACTGTACAGAAACCACACAGAAAAACCTGAGCTCAAAGTAATTAGAATTTGGGTAATTTAGAAGAGAAAAAAGAAAGATTTCAAGAAAGACCTTGAGACACATAATTTTTGTGTCTTTTTCTGCACTTCTTCTATTGCCTTTTTAAAAAAAATGTATTTTATATTGGGGTACAGTTGATTAACAATGTGGTATTAGTTTCAGGTGCACATCAAAGTGATTCAGTTCTGCATATACATTTATCCATCCTTTTTCAGATTCTTTTCCCATTTAGGTTATCAGAACACTGAGCAGACCTCTCTATGCTTTACAGTAGGTCCTAGTTGGTTATCCACTTTTAATATATCATTGTGTTCATGTCAGTCCCAAACTTCTAATCTATCCCTCCCCCAACCCTTACCCACTTCCACTGCCTTTCCCTTCCTATATGCTCTGAAACTTATTTCCTTTCCAGAACAAGAAAATAGGAACTTGTGGGTAGCACTAAAGTGATATTAACAAGTGTAAAGACAAAAGCAATTATGATTTCAAAACGAAAGCATAGTTGTACAAAAAAGATAATAAGCAGCTCCATGAAATTAAAATAAGGTAACACATATATAACTAGGTGCTTTCCTGGTGGCCCAGTGGTAAAGAATCTGCCTGTAATGCAGGAGACAGGGGTTTGATCCCTGGGTCAGGAAGATCCCCTGGAGAAGGAAATGGTCATCCACTCCATTATTCTTGTCTGGGAAATCCCAGGGACAGAGGAGCCTGGTGGGCTACAATCCATGAGGTCCCAAAGAGTTGGACACGACAGTGACTAAACAACAATATATAACTATGTCTATCAAGACTAAAGAAGCAAATGCAATACCAAAACAGCAGTGGAAATGTACTACCCTTTTTGTGGTAAATGCTTAAAAGTAAGTATAAAACAAAACAAAACATATAAAGCTATATTGGTTCTAATATAAAAAAAAAAAATCTCATTTCAAAAACGTTCAACCACATCAAGAAAAGTTTCCCTGTAAAGGCGTCTGGGAGTCTGCATTTTATGGGTATTATCTAAAGGCAGATCAGCAGTAGTGAAATACTCAAGGTGTGGGAAATTACTTTGCCTAGAAGACGACACAAATGGGCTTACCAGGTCTTCCCTGTTTCTTACTCTTTCCAAGTACATACTTCACTGGCAAATGAAGAAATGTTTGACAGTTTCCAGGAAAAAAGGTTTGAAAATATTTTACTGATTCAGGGATTTGAAGAAGTTAAGTTATTCAAGGGTCAAGTTTCCTTTAGAACAAATTATCTTAATTTTTTTCTTTTTGAATACTCACACTGGTAGAAGGATTCTGCATGGATTGGCACCAATTGACTGCTTCTACTGTACATGGTCGCACAGTCTCTGTGCGGCCATGATAAAATAATCTTGTCATAGCTGTTTCATAGCAGCAACCAGGACTATAAGAAAAAAAATGAAAATGAAAGAGAGTGTATCATGAGAAAGAAAACACTATAATGTTACTACAAAGAGTTTACCTAGTAAAGCTGGCTTTGGTCAGAGATTAAATTCTATGATATAGACTGCAATTGAGATTTTCAGTAACAAACAGGCTATTTTCAACAGCCAAGAGCAAAAACTACTCAGGCCTGGTATAACAACTGTTTCAAAGGCGTGGCTGCCGTCAGGTTGTATGCTTTGGTGTCTGTGCTAGGTGGCCTCTAAGATGCCTCCAGTGGTCCCTGCCTCCTGCTCCTAATGCCCTGGTATTACCCCTCACATTGGGTGTAGGATGGCCTTGGTGTTATCTTTCTAATAAAAAGAACAGGACAAAAGCAGTGAGAAGTCACTTCTGAAATCAGGTTACAAAGTGAGCTCTCTCAAGCGCTCTCACTTCCTTACTCTGAGGAACGCCGCTGCCATGCTGGGGGCTGCCCTGTAGAGAGGCCCAGGTAGCAAGAAACAGAGAGGCCTCTAGACTACAGCTTGGGAGGAAAGGCACCTTACTAATAACCATGTGAGGGAGACTAGAAGCAGATCCTCTTGAAGGAGTGCCTTCAGATGAGGACATGGCACTGGCTGACACCCTAACTATAACAACTGAAGTCAGAGGCATCCAGCTAAGCTGCGCCTGGATTCCTGATAGACACAAAAATGCAAGATGACAATTAAGTGTTTGTTGTTCTAAGCTACTAAGATATTGGGTAATTTGTTACACAGCAATAGAGAATACAGAGTGCTTGGCCTTTAGCTCCCTCATATAGAGCTTGAATGACTGTAAAATTAAGTAAAAGCATTATTTAATAAGTTCCCTAGGGCAGGGGTCCTCAAACCTCTGGGATCTAATGCCTGATGACCTGAGGTGGAGTTGATGTAATATTAGAAATAAAGTGCACAATAAATGTAATGTGCTTAAATCATGTTGAATCTACCCACCCCCCACCCCCACCCCCGCCATGGAAAATCTGTCTTCCACAAAACCCATCCCTGGTGCCAGAAACGTTGGGAACTGCTGCCCAAGGATGATGACTATTTTCCTGGGTTGGAGAATGATATAACTGATATAACAACTTTTGGTACAAAGTTCTCTTTCCTGGTGATAGAAATTCAGTTAAAGCAATCAAATGGAATTAGAGTAAAAGGTCTGAAAGTGGGCACTAAAAGGGGTCAAACACTTTTTTATTTTTTGGTCATGCCACACAGCTTGTGGAATCTTAGTTCCCTGACCAGGGATCAAACCTGGGTGCATGGCAGTGAAAGCACTGAGTCTTAACCACTGGACCATCAAGAAATTCCCTCAAATAGTTATTGAGCTTCCTCTGTTCAGTGTTTCTATAAGACTATCTCCCTGAGCTGAAATAGTACCTTTCCAAAATGTGAATGAGAAAGTGTAAGTAACAATTTAGGGACTTCCCTCTGGTCCAGTGGGTATGACTCTGCCTTCCAATGTAGGGGGTGTGGGTTCAATTCCTGGTCGGGGAGCTAGGATACCACATACCTCCTGGCCAAAAAACCAAAACAGAAGCAATACTGTAACAAATTCAACAAAGACTTTAAAAATGGCTCACATAAAAAACCTTTTTAAAAAAATTAAAAATAAAGGCAGTAAGAATGAATGAAAAAATATCACTACTCAGCAAATTGTAATGAAATAATAGAGATCTTGGTAATGATCATCAATGGCCACTAAAACCATTAGGTAAAAATATCAGGGAGGAAACTTTATAATGGATGTTGGCTAACAACTGAACAGGATATGATAGGAAACAAATAAGATGAACTATTTGATTTACTGTTATAAATAATAAAATTTACTGATTACTATTTTCAAGTTTCCAAATCTAACTATCAGTTTATAGGAAACATGGGAGACAGAGCAACAATGCTTAACAGTTTTTTTACTTAAAGGACAAATATATAAAATAGTAATAAAAACTTGTTAATGAACACACAATGTAAAAAAATGTAATCTGTGACAAAATAAAGAGGACAGCACCATGATGGACAAAAGCACAGTGTATACTACTGAAACTAAACTGGTATTATTCAAACTAGGTTGTTATAAATTAAAGATGTTAAACATAATTTCCAAGGTAGCCATAAAGAAAACAGCTTAAAAAATAGAGACAAAAAAGACAGGGAAATCTAAATGGTACACTACAAAAAAAAAAAAAATCAACTAAATACCAAAAAAGGCAGGAATGAAGAAACTGAAGAACAAAAACACATAAGACCTACAGAATACATAGCAAAAGGGCAGAATTGTCCCTCATCAGTAATTATCTTAAATATAAATACATTAAACTCTCCAAAGGTAGAGATTGGCAAAATGAACAAAAACATAGTCTATATACTATCCTCAAGAGATTTGCTTTAGATACGAAAACAGTAAGAGGTTAAAAATAAAAGGATGAAAAAAATGGTAACCATATGAAAGCTGGAGTGGCTACAGATTTATTTTTTTCTATTTGGAGTGGCAGTATTATTATCACTAGAACACTTTCTAACACCATACACAAAAATAAACTCAAAATGGATTAAAGATCTAAACATAAGACCAGAAACTATAAAACTCCTAGAAGAAAACAGGCAAAACACTCTGACATAAATCACAGCAGGATCCTATATGACCCACCTCCAAGAATATTGGAAATAAAAGCAAAAATAAACAAATGGGACCTAATTAAAATTAAAAGCTTCTGCACAACAAAGGAAACTATAAGCAAGGTGAAAAGACAGCCTTGAGAATGGGAGAAAACAATAGCAAAAGAAGCAATGGACAAAGAATTAATCTCAAAAATATACAAGCGACTCCTGCAGCTCAATTCCAAAAAAATAAATGACCCAATCAAAACGTGGGCCAAAGAACTAAACAGACATTTCTGCAAAGAAGACATACAGATGGCTAACAAACACATGAAAAGATGCTCAACATCACTCATTATCAGAGAAATGCAAATCAAAACCACAATGAGGAACCATTTCACAACAGTCAGAATGGCTGCTATCCAAGTCTACAAGCAATAAATGCTGGAGAGGGTGTGGAGAAAAGGGAACCCTCTTCACTGTTGGTGGGAATGCAAACTAGTACAGCCACTATGGAGAACAGTGTGGAGATTCCTTAAAAAACTGGAAATAGAACTGCTATATGACTCAGCAATCCCACTGCTGGGCATACACACCAAGGAAACCAGAATTGAAAGAGACACGTGTACCCCAATGTTCATCACAGCACTGTTTATAATAGCCAGGATATGGAAGCAACCTAGATGTCCATCAGCAGATGAATGGATAAGGAAGCTGTGGTACATATACACAATGGAATATTACTTAGCCATTAAAAAGAATACATTTGAATCAGTTCTAATGAGGTGGATGAAACTGGAGCCTATTATACAGAGTGAAGTAAGCCAGAAAGAAAAATACCAATACAGTATACTAACACATATATATATGGAATTTAGAAAGATGGTAATGATAACCCTGTATGTGAGATAGCAAAAGAGACACAGATGTATAGAATAGTCTTTTGGACTCTGTGGGAGAGGGTGAGGCTGGAATGATTTGGGAGAATGGCACTGAAACATGTATATTATCATATGTGAAATGTATCGCCAGTCCAGGTTCGATGCATGAGACAGGGTGCTTGGGGCTGGTGCACTGGGATGACCCAGAGGGATAAGATGAGGAGGGAGGTGGGAGGGGGGTTCAGGATGGGGAACACATGTACACCCATGGCACATCCATGTCAATGTATGGCAAAACCAATACAATATTGTAAAGTAATTAGCCTCCAATTAAAACAAATAAATAAATAAAAGTATAATAAAGAAAAAAGATTACAGTAGAGATAAACAAAATACAGATATGAAAAACAAAGAAAGTGAACTAAACCAAAAGTTAATTCTTTGTAAAGATCAACAAAATTGACAAGCTTTTAGCTGTACTGATTAGAAAAAAGGGAGAAGACACCAATTATTACAATCAACTGTGAAAGACAGGGCATTACTACTGACTTTACAGAAATAAAGCACCGTAAGAGAACATTACGAACAACCATCTACAATAAACTGGATAACTTAGATGAAATGGACATATTCTGAGAAATACACAAATGACCAAATATAACTCAAGAAAAAATAGAAATCTGACTGGACGTATAACAAGTAATGAGATGAATCAGCAATCAGAAACCTCCCTACAAAGTTGTCTTGGACCAGATGGCTTTACTGATGAATTCTAAATTAAAAAAAAAAAATCAACCACCGATCCTTCTCAAACTCTTCCAAAAACACTAGAGAGGAAGGATCATTTCCTTACTCATAAAATGAGACCAGCATTACCCTGATACCAAAACTAGGCAAAAACATTATAAGAGTAGACACTACAGACCAATATTCCTTATGCCCAAAATCTAAATATTATCACTCAGTCACATCCGACTCTTTGTGACCCCATGAACTGTAGCCCGCCAGGCTCCTATGTCCATGGTATTCTCTAGGCAAGAATACTGGAGTAGATTGCCATTTCCTCCTCCAGAAGATCTTCCTGACCCAGGGATCAAACCTATGTCTCCTATGTCTCTTGGATAGCAGGTGGATTGTTTACATGCTGAGCCATCAGGGAATAGTTGCAAAAATCCTCTCCAATTTACTAGCAAATTGAATTTAACAGCAGATTAAAAGGATGATACAGTAAGTCTCCTACATATGAAACTTCAAGTTGCCAACTTTCAAAGATGTGAATGTGTGTTCACATCAATCATGTAAGTTAGTTCACGTGTCTGGTGTACATTGTCATGAGCATGTATCCTCTGCAAGTGGTTGTTCAAATTGCCCTCCATCTCCTATTGCTGATGATCCTTCAGCTCCACCATCTCCCCATCTCCTCTGCCTCCTCCAGTCAGTAATTCTTCTTGGTTCTTCACTCAATGCCAGCCTCCATATGCCAGCTGTTGTACTGTACAACTGTATTCTGCAAAGTACTGTACTGTAAGATTAAACGTTTTATTTTTTGTGTTTGTTTTTTATATATTATTTGTGTGAAATATATAACCCAAACCTACTACAGTACAGTACTACACAGTTGACTGTGTTAGTTGGGTACCTAGGCTAACTTTGTTGGACTTACTAACAAACTGGACTCACAGATGAGCACGTAGAACAGAACTCATTTGTATGTAGGGAACTTACTGTACACCATGACCAAGTGGGATTTATCCCAGGAATGCAAGGATGGTGCAACATATGAAAATCAATGTAATACACCACATTAACAGAATGAAGAAAAAGACCTACGTGATAATCACAATTGATACAGAAACAGCTTTTTATAAAATCTTGCATTCTCTCATAATAAAAAGTGAACAAAGGAATTTCCTCAATATGTAAAGATTTATGAAAAACCCACAGTTAACACCATACTCAGTGGTGGAAAACCAAAAATTTCCCAGCTAAGATGAATAATAAGACAAGGATGCCTGCTTCTGCCAATTCTATTCAACATTGTACTGGCTATTCTAGCTATAAAAAAAAAATCAATAAAAGGCATCCAAATCAGAAGGGAAAAATTGAAGCTATCTCTATTCAGATATCTGATCTTACATACAGAAAATGCTAAAGAATCCACAAAAAAATTGTTGGAGCTAATAAATGAATTCAGTTTTTTCAGGGTATGAAGTCAACATGCAAAAATAGTTGCATTTCTATACACTAGCAATAAAATAAGTAATCTGAAAAGTCAATCAAGAAAACAATTTACAATAGCATCAGAAAGAACACTTACGATTAAGTTTACCCAAGGAGACAAAAAGACCTGTACACTGAAAACTAGAGAAGCGACTGCAATGAGAAGTCTGTGCACAGCAACGAAGAGTAGCCGCCGCTCTCTGCAACTTAAGAAAGCCCATGCACAACAATGAAGACCCAGCTCAAAGAAAAATAAATTTTAAAAACATAAAGATACATATTCTCAGATAAAATTTTAAAAAGATCAAGAAGCTTCCACTTCTGCTTAGGATGTAGAAAGTCACAACATACCATCTCTCTTATCCTAAAAATGAGTAAAGACTAGATTCCATAAAACTATATCTTTTCATGAACCCATTTGAAAACAGGCTTCAAGAAAACCAAGTGATCTGAATTCCAAAGCATGGCAAACCTCTGTAAAATGAGAACAGGTACTTCAAAAGTATCAAGGTAATGAAAAACAGGGAAAGACTGTCAAAGTGTCACAGATGGAAACCTAACAACACTGCTGATGAAAGTACAAATTAGGGCACAGTGCCAAGTGGGGAAAAAAACCTCAGAGGAAACACCGGGGAGTTACAGTAGAACAGCTCGAGTAAAGACATCCTCTTCAGCCTCCAGACTCTGAAAATGGAGAAGGATTGGTCCTCACCGCCCATGAAGTCTGTAATAGGCCAGCTGAAGTGCCAGCTGAATAAATGTATCAGGGTGAAGCTGCTTCTTCTTGGTTAGCTTTTTGCCAAAAGATGTAAAGGCATACACCACAAGCTGGAGATCAGATGCCTAACAAACAGAATTAAATGGGAAGAGTGAACATATACCCAAGGAGAATATCCCCAAAGATAACCAAATTATCATTAGCATTAAACGAATAAAACAGAAATAAAGGTGTTAAAAGCTGTAACTTTTAAATGTTTTATGCCATCATACTTGGATGATAGCCAAATATTCATACACAGTAGTTAAAAGATAAAGTATTAGCTATCAAAGAGAAAAGTGAAAAATCTACCTGCTTGAAATACTGGGCCTTAGCTTGGTTGATGTCATTTAATACTTTTTCATCCACAGTGAAAACAAGCTCCTCTGGAACCGGTATATCCCGTACTTTTTCTGAGCCCTGAAAATAGGGAAAACTTAAAAATACCATATCTATAAAAATATGAGGTGAAAAGGGAGGAAATCATTTGTTATAACATACCTTCCATCTTCCTTCATTCTCAAGAATTCTCTCATCAACATAATAGCAGATTTTTACTGTAACCATTGCATCAAAAGGAGCATGCTAAAATGAAAACATACAAGATTTTGAATACTTCATGTAAGTTAAGACTTGACCCAGTATTTTATTTTCATTTTTGCCCCACTCTTAACACACAAAAGCAGAATTCTCATATGCCTCACCTCATAATGATCAAGATACGGATATTCTACAGTATAGTAAGTAATTGATGTATTTTATTTTCTGAGAAAGAATAAATATTTAAAGTCAGAAGCACCTAATCAGGGCTCTTGAAGTAATGGGAAGGGATGTAAAGTAAATATGAATCATAAAGAGAAAACAATTGCTATTTGCACTGGAAGTTAAAGGAGGTATACACATATACATATACAATGATAAAATGTTAAGGAATGGTGCGAGCACTATGGAAAAGCAAATGGAGGTGCCAGTGACAGCACAGGGAACAAAACTCACGGGTCATGGACAAACCCTTTTCTAACTGCATCTCACAACTGCATAGTATTCTGTAGCTTTACAATGAATTTTCACAGACATTGCATATATTATTTCACTGAGACAATAGTGTTAAAATGCAACCAGTAAGAAGAGCAATACTGAAGTGCCAATACTTTGTCTACCTGATGCAAAGAGCCGACTCATTGGAAAATACCCTGATTCTGGGAAAGACTGAAGGCAGGAGGAGAAGGGGGTGACAGAGGATGAGATGGTTGGATGGCATCACTGATTCAATGGACATGGGTTTGAGCAAACTCTGGGAGAGAGTGAAGGACAGGGAAGCCTCGTGTGCTGTAGTCCATGGGGTCGCAAAGAGTCGGACACGACTGAGCAACTGAACAACAACAAATGTGATCTCCACAAAACCCTCTAACAAACAGAAGACAAAACAGTTGACCCCAGGATTTTAAATCCCGAGAGGGAAATGCGATTATGTAATCTAATCAACAAAGCACATATTCTAGTACCAACGTAAGAGAGCAGCAACATGACTCTAGATTAAGAGCAAGTTAACTTTACAGTATATATGCTTTAACCTATATAAAACATTATTAGTAAATAGTATTTTCGGTAATCATCTTGGGTTGCAAGAGTAACCTACATGGAATTTTGAAAGCAAATTATCTAGTAAAGACCATCAGATCAATTTTATAAATATATGAGGGATAATGCATACACATAAAACGTGTCCACTCACTTTACTACAAGAAAGCCTCTCAGTTGTACAAAGACACATGCTCATTATAGGACCAGTATTTTTATCCCAAAATAGAAAATATGATTAAAATTACTTTCTCCTGAATTTGAGCGAACCACAGGATATTGATGCCATAAGTAAAAATCAAAGTAGTACAAGGTGGTAATTTAAGGAGGCTGGGAATGAGGGAGGAAAGCAAGAAGATAAGCTCTTGATGATGAGAGTAACTTAACCCTTACATAACAATGTAACACTCAGTTTGAACAATTTAACATACAGTGAAACAAAACTCTCAAAACGAGAGTACCAAGTAAAAACTAGAAAAATATAAGTGCAAACAAACCAGAAGAGAGAGCAGGCAGAGGGGGAAAATGGTTATGAATAATATTAAGCTCAGTTTTAGAATCTGGAGACAGGAAGAGACTGTTAGGAGGATAAAGGCAATGTGAGACGTGCATGAAGAAGAGGGAGATCCTCTGTATCTGACAAGTCAAGGAGAAACGGAAGAAGCCAGAAGGTTGTTAACTACTTTACAAAGCACAGTTTCCAGGGAATAGTGAGGCTATAAACCAGACTGAGGAGGTTAAGAAGAACCAAACAAGGAGCTGAAGAGAAAAAAGCTGAGGCAATTAACAAGAAATCTTTTGTCAACAGGGGACTCTTAAGGAAGAAGAAAGACAACTGTTAACAGACATTCTATTACCTGCACATCAACCACTCCACCTTCTCTGGCAGTTAACAATGACTTTATTTTTCTTTAGGCAACCAGTGCACATCTCTGTGGTGGTTTGAATGAGTGAGTAATTCTACTAGCTGGGTGCCAAGGTTTGGCATGTGACCCAGACCAGGTGGACTCCCTGGAGTGTGCACAAGACTCACACAGGCTGATACAACCAACAAGCATTATTCTCAGGTCTTTTGCTGGAACCAGAGGGGTTAAAAAAAAAATAAAAAAAGCTGACTATTTCCATGGAGAACAATAACCTACTAGGAGAGCTGTGAAAACATGAGACTGTAGGTAAAACCATCACATGGTACAGTCTACATAAAAATAAAGCTGAGCATAGGAAAGTGATGCCAAAAAATGTAGAAATTTCTAATGAAAGCATTTGGACATTGGAAGTCAACCTAACCCAAATTTAGCTGTACGCCATGCGATAAATATCTCCGTAAGGTAATGACAGTTTGATTTTAATGGCAGTTTGATTTAGGGTTCTATCACCTAAAACTGAAAAAAATTACTCATTAGTACAACTACTGAACCCAGATCAACATTACAGGTCTTTTTAGTATTTTACAGTCACTAAATCTTTTGGAGGAAAGCCCCCAAACAAACAAAAAAATCTATCTCATATTACTTTATACCAAGTCACATACTTTATGAAAAGTTATATAACAAGATTATAAGTATAGATTGCAATTCTGACTTAGGTTGATTTCTTCATTTTCTTGGTTCATAGACCTCCTGAATGTCCATCAGAAAATGGCAGGATAGAGATGATAAAGACAACCATAGGAGAACAGAAGAGAAACAAGTTGTGTGTGTGTGTGTGTGTGTATTTTATAAAGAAGGTAAAAAAAAAATGCTATCCAGTACCAGATATTTTACTATCCAGAAGTAAATAATGTTCCAAAGATCATGTGTCATTTTTTTAAACAAGGTTACCAAATTACTAGGTAAATGTACAAATACAGCTACATACATTTCTCTGTGCACAGAACATATACATAATGCTATATCTTTTTAAATGTGTTGTAATTTTCAACAAGTAGCAGTCGATTTTAAAAGAGCTTCTACTACATAAAGATACATGCAAATTCCATTTTACACATACATACCAAACTGTTAGCCTAACTACAGATGAAACTAATTTGTCCTATACTGTTTTTGCTGAGAATTCATAACTAAAACTTTTACTCTAATGCCATAAAGCTAAAAAATGATTTATTATCCTGCCACAGGACAGCCTAACTATTGTAGATTACTGCCACTCATTTAACTGAAAAGAGTAAAAGGAAAAAGTAACTTCAGTAGTTTACTTACATCACAATTACTGCCAAATACTCCATTAGAAAAGGCAATCAAGTTATAAGATTTGTCACCCCAGCGTACTGTTGGATCTCCATTAAGAATCTTTGCAGAAACCTAAAATAAATTTATTATTTCAAATTAAAAGAATCTTAATATTGGTTTTTAAGTATTTGTATCTTAAATACACACAAACACACATGATCTCACTTTTCCTCTCTTAAGGTAAACCAAATTTAATAAAATAATAGCTATTCTCAAGAAATAATAATTCAGGTCCTAACTATCTAAATACTCAAAATCAAAGAAATTCTACAGAAAAGAGTATGGGACAATATTCATGAATGTTTAGAGAACATCAAAGTGAAAGGACAAGGTGTTTGCAACTTTAACAGGATAAGAAGCATTGATAAGTTTAGTCATCAGAATCTAGTTACAAGGAAAATATTTCAGGAATTCATATCCCACTAAGCCAGTTTCTCAAATGGTAGGTTTTGGCCATAAGTGAGTCGGGAAATCACTGTAAACATCTTTACAAAAAGAATAACAATAGAACATAAATATCAGAGTACATCACAGATAGTCAAAGTAATTACTGTTTTGTGAAACTTCTATTATGTATGTATTTGTGTGCGTGTGAGCATGTGTGTGTGTTTAATGAGCTGCAATCTAAATATGTCTAACTGTAGATTGCAAAAAAAGTCTGAGCAACATTAAAATATATTCTTCCTCAAGCAGCTTGTTGATTCTACGTTTAAAAAAGCAGCTAAAGAGGGAAAAATTGTTTTCAAGCTACAAGATTTTTCAATCCAATATTATTTATTTCTCTCATTCAATACTGATAGATGCAAAGATTCTGAGATTCCTACAAATACAACTGCTTATCTTTTATTTTTTCCCAGGAAATGGTAATGTCCCAGAAAAAAAAAATAAAACCCCAATTATCCTTAAACTCACTAACGTCAGTGTGTTCTATAAAACCAAATGATAAAATAAGTCACAAGGGTTATGTAATTCTTAGGACAGACCTCACCAACTAAGGTATCAAGGCCCACTGCTGTGGGCTATAGGTAGGTTTTCATGTCACCTTTGGTTTGAAAAGCTCATTTTGCCCCATGCCTTATGCAAATTTTCTATAATCAATGGAAAGGCTGGGAACCACTGCCATGTGATACGGAGAAGGCAATGGCACCCCACTCCTGTGTTCATGCCTGGAGAATCCCAGGGACAGGGGAACCTGGTGGGCTGCCATCTATGGGGTCGCACAGAGTCGGACACGACTGAAGCTACTCAGCAGCAGCAGCAGCAGCCATGTGATAAGCAAATAATACTCATATTTCTTTAAACAACATACAAGATCTGTCTAAACAGCCTTGCCGCTTAGACAGTAAAGCGTCTGCCTACAATGTGGGAGACCCAGGTTCGATCCCTGGGTCAGGAAGATCCTCTGGAGAAGGAAATGGCAACCTACTCCAGTACTCTTGCCTGGAAAATCCCATGGACAGAGGCTACAGCCCATGGGGTCACAAAGAGTCGGACATGACTGAGCGACTTCACTTTCTTTCTTTCTAAACAGAGCTGAACAATGTGGCAAGGATTTACAAAGCATTATTTATTTATGTATAATCTTACGATACGTGTGTGTGTGTGTGTGTGTGTGTATAGCTAAGAAAATGTTTTAAAAGCTTGCACAAAATATTTATGACTTAGTATTTGTGCTTTCTTTTCTTAGCTGCCCCATTCTAAGATAAAAGATGTTTCCAAAATCTAGGAGACAATTGTTTTCACGATTATGTTTCAAGGTGGTTTTATAGGTGTATACTTCAAACTAAGTTGTATACATTAAATATATACAGTTTCTTGCATGTCAATTATACTTAATAAAGTGATTCTTTAAAAAAAAAAAAGGCCTGCATGTAACAAAATTCTTCTCATGTTCAATTTACACAAGAGTTCTCCAGAAAAATCTGTGGGAAGAAATAAAACAAGGGACTTTCCTGGTGGTCTCGTGGTTAAGAATCCATCTGCCAGCGCAGGGGACAGAGGTCCGGCCCATAAGTGGTAGCTACTGAAGCCCATGCACCTAGAGCCTGTCTCCACAACAAGAGAAGCCATTGCGATGAGAAGCCCACACACCGCAACTGGAGAGTACATCCTGCTTGCCACAACTATAAAGAAAGCTCATGCAAAGCAACAAAGACCCAGCACAGCCAAAAATAATTAAAAAAAAAAAAAAAAACAAGAAAGAAAGAAATAACAGAACAAGATAGTTGAATACCTGAGAATAATCTTCTGGTGTAGCATGTGGACTGTCATCATCTAAACAAAATACCAATAAACTGCTCTGAATTTTTTCTAACATAGTCAGGTTCTCTGGATTAAGACTAATCAAATATTCTCGTGCCTAAAGGGCAAGGAGAAAAAAATAAAATGTTACAAGTTAAATATAAAATAGCCAGAAAAGCTCAACAGGTTTTTGAAAAGTTAAGAGAAAAGGTTCATCAAGAAAAGTGTAAATTCAAGGACCTCTGTATTGAGTCCTGAACAGGTTTTCTTCTCCAATAGCATGCCTAGTCCCTACACTTGTGCTACTAAATGTATAAAGGTTAAAGTTATGCCTGCTTTCCTGGGTGCTCAGACAGTAAAGAAAATGCCTGCAATTCAGGAGACCCAGGTTAGACCCCTCAGTTGGGAAGGTCCCTTGGAGAAGGAAATGGCTACCCACTCGAGTATTCTTGCCTGGAGAATCCCATAAACAGAGGAGCCTGGTGGGCTACAGTTCATGGGGTCACAAAAAGTCGGATATGACTGAGTGACTAAGCACAGATAAAGTTATGCCACCCCCTAGATTTTCTGATTGTTCAATACTGTACAATGTATTTAAAACTGCTTAAAGCTTAAAGCTGTCTGTCCATTTGTCTTTATTTCAAAGTTTGAACAAAGGGCCAGCATGTCCTTGAGTTCAGTGTTTGAAGTTTAAATGTAAATAATAGTATATCCTCTCCCCAAGTCTAAGTTATAGTTAATAATATTGTACTGCGTATTTGAAAGTTGCTAGAGAGTAGATCTTAAAGTTCTCATCACAAGAAAAATATTTTTAAATTTTCTGTATGGTGATGGACGTTAACTAGATTTACTGTGACATTTCTCAATATAAACAAATACTGAATCCTTATGTGTATACCGGAATATAATGCTGTAAGTCAACTGTACCTCAAAAGAAAAGAAAAATGTAAATTATAACCTTAGCCCATCGAGTTCGCTCCTCGGAAGTTAACGCTGCTACCCCAGGTCCGTCAGGTTCACTGTGGCATTTCTTTTGGACGTATGTCAATTGCCTTTGGAAGATTAAATAAGGAAGATTCAAAAAGAGCACAGGCAGGAGCACTAGCTACTTTGGCCTTTCATAGGTTACAAAGTGTATTATTATTTAAACGTTTTGCTGTATTATCCAAAGAAAGGGATTATGGTCTCTACAGCAACAGAGTTATCTCCTACACCTTTATTTTTTTCCCACAGTGATTATGTGCCTATTAATATCATCAGTACACTTGACAAGAGATTAAGTAAATAAATTTTCTGCTTGATATAATTTATACTCTCAATAGGTACATGCACTTCCAAGATCCAAGTAAATGCCCTGCATAATGGAGAAGTTTAAAAATATTCTGGTACATAATCTCACAAATATCAGATACATTTTATCTAACTAAAAACTATGTGAATATATTAACAGAGGACTTATTCTATATCCAATTAATACTTGGGTTTAATCCCCAAAATAGAAATAACATAAAGTTTTAAATATTTTCACATGTACCATCGTTACTTAAAATCATTATAAAGACTATTCAGTTCAGTTGCTCAGTTGTGTCCGACTCTTTGTGACCCCATGGACTGCAGCATGCCAGGCCTCCCTATCCATCACCAACTCCCGGAGTTTACTCAAACTCATGTCCACTGAGTCGGTGATGCCATCCAACTATCTCATCCTCTGTCGTCCCCTTCTCCTCCTACCCTCAATCTTTCCCAGCATCAGGGTCTTTTCAAATGAGTCCGTTCTTTGCATCAGGTGGCCAAAGTACTGGTGTTTCAGCTTCAGCATCAGTCCTTCTAATGAATATTCAGGACTGATTTCCTTTAGGATGGACTGATTGGATCTCCTTGCTGTCCAAGGGACTCTCAAGAGTCTTCTCCAACACCACAGTTCAAAAGCATTAATTCTTCAGCACTCAGCTTTCTTTATAGTCCAACTCTCACTTCCATACACGACTACTGGAAAAAAAATAGCCTTGACTAGATGGAGCTTTGTTGGCAAAGTAATGTTTCTGCTTTTTAATATGCTGTCTAAGTTGGTCATAACTTTTCTTCCAAGGAGCAAGCGTCTTTTAATTTCATGGCTACAGTCACCATCTGCAGTGGTTTTGGAGTCCAAGAAAATAAAGTCTGTCACTGTTTCCCCATCTATTTGCCATTAAGTGATGGGACCAGATGCCATGATCTTAGTTTTCTGAATGTTGAGTTTTAAGCCAACTTTTCCACTCTTTTCTTTCACTTTCATCAATAGGCTCTTTAGTTCCTCTTCACTTTCTGCCATAAGGGTGGTGTCATCTGCATATCTGAGGTTATTGATATTTCTCCCGGCAATCTTAATTCCAGCTTGTGCTTCATCCAGCCCAGCGTTTCTCATGGTGTATTCTGCATATAAGTTAAATAGGCAGGGTGACAATATACAGCCTTGATGTTCTCCTTTCCTTATTTGGAGCCAGTCTGTGTTCCACGCCCAGTTCTAACTGTTGCTTCTTGACCTACATACAGATTTCTCAGGAGGCAGATCAGGTAGTCTGGTATTCCTATCTCTTTAAAATTTTCCACAGTTTGTGGTTATCCACACAGTCAAAGGCTTTGGCATAGTCAATAAGCAGAAACAGATGTTTTTCTGGAACTCTCTTGCTTTCTCAATAATCCAACAGATGTTGGCAATTTGATCTCTGGTTCCTCTGCCTTTTCTAAAACCAGTTTGAACATCTGGAAGTTCACGGTTCACATACTGTTGAAGCCTGGCTTGGAGGATTTTGAGCATTACTTTGCTAGTGTGTGAAATGAGTGCAATTGTGCGGTAGTTTGAGCATTTTTTGGCATCGCCTTTCTTTGGGATTGGAATGAAAACTGACCTTTTCCAGTCCTGTAGCCACTGCCGAGTTTTCCAAAAATATACTGGGTTCACCAAAAAGTTCATCAGGGTTTTTCTGTAACATCTTGGTCAATCCAAACAAAGCTACAGTAATCAAAACAATATGGCACAAGTGACACTCATACAGGTCAATGGAACTGAACAGAGAGCCTATAAATAAATCCAGTTACAGTTAACTGAGGTGCCAAGGAGACCAAGAATACATGGGAAATGGATAGCCCCTTAAGTAAACAGTGTTGGGAAAATCACCACATAAAAAGAATGAAACTGGACCCCTATCTTATACCTTACACAGAAATCAATTCAAAATAGATTTAAGGCTTAAATATTAGACCTGAAACAATAAAACTCCTGGAAGAAAATACGGGAAAAAAGCTTCCATACATTAACCTTTTGCAATCATTTCTTAGATATGATACCAAAAGCACAGGCAACAAAAGTAAAAATAGACAAATGAGATTACATCAAACCAAAAGCTTTAGCACTGTAAAGGAAACAATGAAGTGAAAAAGCAAACTACAGAATATGAGAAAATATCTGCAACCAATATATCTGGTAAGAGGTCAAGGAACCCTCACAATTTGATTGCAAAAAAACAAACAACCTGATTTAAAAATGGGCAAAGGAACTGAACAGACATTTCTCCAAAGAAGATATAAAAATGGCTAAGAGGTACATGAAAAAGTGCTCAACATCACTAATTATCAGGGAAATGTAAATCAAAAGTACAATGAGATATCCTCTCACACCTGTCAGAATGACTATTATCAAAAAGACAAGCAGTAACAAGCGCTGATGATGATGTGGAGAAAACAGAACCCTTCTGCACTGCTGGTGGAACTGTCAATTGGTGCAGCCACTATAGAAAACTATGGAGGTTCCTCAAGAAATTAAAAATAGAGATACTTTATGATCCAGCAATCCCAGTTCTGTGTACATACCCAAAGGAACTGAAACCAGGGTCTCGAAGAGACTTCTGCATTCTCATGTTCCTTGCAGTATTATTCACAATAGCCAAGAGGCAAAAGCAATTTAAATATTTAATGATGGATGAATGAATAAACAAGATGTAGTATAAACATACACATGGAATTTTATTCAGCTTTAAGAAAGAAATTCCACTATTTGCAACAATGTGAATGAATCTGATGGACACTATCCTAAATGAAATAAGCTAAACACAGAAGAAACACTACATGGTATCACTTATATGTGGAATCTAAAATAGATAAAACTCTTAGAAGCAGAAAAGAATGGTGGGTGCCAGGGGCCGGGCTAAGGAGAAAATGAGGAGGCATTAGAATCCACCTGCAATGTAGGAGACCCTGGTTTAATTTCTGGGTCGGGAAGATCTCCTGGAGAAGGGAGAGGCTCCTCACTCCAGTATTCTTGGGCTTCCCTGATGGCTCAGTCAGTAAAGAACTTGTCTGCCATGCAGGAGACCTGGATTGGGAAAATCCCTGAGAGGAGGGCATGGCAACCATATATTATATGGCAATCCAGTATTCTTGCCTGGAGAATCCCCAGAGACAGAAGAGCCTGGTGGGCTACAGTCCACGGGGTCACAAAGAGTCAGACACGACTGAGCAACTAAGCACAGCACTGCCAAGTGACACAAAGTTTCAGTTATACAAGATAAGTAAGTCCTAGAGATCTATTGTACAGCATAGTGCTGTAGTTGATAATACTGTACTACACTTTTAAAAATTTGCTAAGAGGGTAGATCTTAAGGTAAGTGTTCTTACCACCGAAAATTTTTTTAAAAATAAAGAGGGAAGGACACCTTTGGAGGTGATGAATATGTTTACGGTATCCATTATGGTAATAGTTTAATCAGTGTATACTTATCTCCAAACTCATCCAGTTGTACAGAAAAAATATGCACAGCTTTGTATGTCAATCATACCTCAAAGGTGGTTTAAAAATAACTTCTCTATTCATATTGTAAAAAGAGGTATAGATTTGGTAACTGTAATTACCCCTCTTCTCCTTCAATCTGACTATCTATGGACTTGTTTTCAGTACACATGCAGTTTCTGTTATTTAAAAGCACAAAAATTTGTATTAACAATATTTACATTTCAGAACCATACATATCTTAAAATATTTTGTCCTTGATATTTCCTCAAAATCTTTCTGCCTTCATTACTTTCCACTCATTCTTTAATTTACTGTAATCAGGTTTTGTCCTTCAGTGATTATCCTGAAAATGTGTTTCTGAATATTAGCAATGGCATCCCGTAAGATCTAGCAGCTTTATCTCAGTCTCATTTTTCTCTTTATAAAGTTGTTTACCACCCAGGAGTCAATCTTGAAATTCTCTCTGCCTTGGCTTTTGTAGCACTGTTATATTGTGGTCTTTCTAATTCACTGACTAATTGGTCTTTTTCACTGACTGCTGTTCTCTATCCACCATCAAATGTGTGTCTTCCCAAATTTCCCCCCAGTGGCCTCCCCCAACCTCTTCTACAAGTTTCTTCTTTGGTAATTTCATCCACTACTTGCATAGCTTCAATTATCACCTTTACCTAAGAGGCAACCAAATCTCTAACTTTAACCCTATTTTCTCTCTAAATTTCTGGTACCAAATTTCCAAATGCTTGTTGGATATATCCACCTCAATTTCTGCCAACATTCCAAATTAAATATACATTTAAAAATTATCTCCCTGACTTCCTACAAATCAAGACAAAACTGACCTTAGAAGAAAACATAGATATCTCTTCATGACTATGGATTAGGGAATGGTTTCTAAGATATGACACTAAAAGTACAAATAACTGAGGAATAGATAAACTGAACTCTACAAAATTAAAATGTTGGCCCTTCACAAGCAACCATGAAGAAAGTGAAGCAAACACTAGAATGGGAGAAAAATATATGTAATTTATGTATCTGATAAGGGACTTACATCTAGGATATATAAAGTTTTACAACTCAATAATAAGAAAGACAAATATTCATGTCAATGTATGGCAAAAACTACTACAATATTGTAAAGTAATTAGCCCCCAACTAAAATAAATAAATAAATAAATAAAAAAGACAAATAACCCAATTAAGAATCAGTAAAGGATTTGAACAGACATTTCTCCAAGTTGTTGTTCAGTCGCTAAGTCATATCCAACTCTTTGTGATCCTATGGACTGCAGCACACCAGGCTCCCCTGTCCTTCACTACCTCCCAGAGTTTACAGTCACAGGCACATGAAAATATGTTCAATCTCATCATTATGGAGACACAACTCTAAACCACAATGAGATCCTACTTCATACTCTCTAGGATGGCTACAATCAAAAAGGCTAACAATAACAAGTGCTGGTGAGAATGAAAATAAATTGGAACCCTCAAGTACTGCTGATGTGAATGCAAAATGGTACACTCATACTGGAAAACAGTTTGGCAGTTCCTCAAATGGTTAAACACAGAAGTATGATCCAGCAATTCCACTCCAAGGAATACACCCATGAGAAGTGTCCACACAAAAACCTATACACAGATGTCCACAGCAGCATTATTCACAGCAGTCAAAAAGTCAAAACAACCCAAACGTCTATCAACTGATAAATAATTAAACAAAATGTGGTCTAGCCACCGACTGCATTATTATTCAGTCAAAAAAAAGGAAGTACTAATAAATGCTACCAGGAGTCTCCAATCCCTGTTAGGAACCAGGCTACACAAGAGGAGGTGAGCAGTGGGCAAGTGAGCAAAAGTTCCATCTGTATTTACAGTCACTTCCCATCGCTCCCACTACCACCTGAGTTCTGTCTCTCATCATATCAGCAGGGGCATTCAGTTCTCATGGGAGCTGTGAACTGGGCGTGTGAGGGATCTAGATTTTGAGTTCCTTATGAGCATCTAATGCCTGAGGATCTGAGGTAGAGGTGAGGTGGTGAGGCTAGCTAGCTCTGGGGAGCGGCTGCAAATACAGATTATCACTAGTGAAGAGGTCTGACTGCATAGAGACCATGATAAACCATGGTCTTATGGACTCGTATCAAAACCCTATCAGTGAGTGACAAGTGACAACTGCATAATTATTTCATTATATATTACAATGTGATAGTAATAGAAAGAAAATGCACAATAAACATAATGTGCTTGAATCATCATGAAACCAGTCCATGCCCGTAGAAGAACAGTCTTCCAGGAAACCCAGTCTCTGGTGCCAAAAAGATTGGGGACCACTCACACTACACACTACAACATGGATGAATGCTGAAAATGTAAGGTGTACTATCTGAAAGAACCTAGACAGAAAAGGCCATTTAAGAGTCCATTTATATGAAATGTCCAGAGAAGGAAAACCAGAGAGACAAAAAGTCAAGTGAAACAGATAGAAAGGCCACCTCAGGCTGGTGGGATGGGAGTGTTTGAGAAATATGAGAAATGTCTGCTAATGGATGGGTAAGAGTTGGGGAGCAAATGGGGAATTACTGCTTATCAGTTCAGGTTTGCTTTGGGGGGTGACAAAAATGTTCTAAAGTTGATTGTGAAGATGACAGCACAATTCTGAATATTCTAAGAAACGCTGAAATACACACTTTAAATGGGTGAACTGTATAGTATGTGAATTGCCTCAAAGCTAGTATTAAAAACAAGAAAAAACTGAAAACTGAAATGTTACTTCCTCTTCTGTTACTTACTTACTCAGTAATAGCTTCCTTTAATAGCTTCCCTTCTTTCTAAATGCAGTTAACAATTCAAATTAATTTTATCTCCAAAACTTTTTCTGCATTATCTTTTTAAGAAAAATTTAAATTGAAGTATAGTTGATTTACAACATTGTGTTACTTTCTGATATACAACAAAGTGACTCAGTTTTATACATATATATTCTTTTTCAGATTCTTCTCCATTATAGTTTATTATAAGATATTGAATATAGTTCCCTGTACCATACAGTAGAATCTTACTGTTTATGAACAGTGTTCCATATTCTAAAGTCTCAACCTCTAACTTCTTTCCTGGATTACTGCAAATTTTAACACATCTCTTTTGAGGCACCAACTCATAAGATTCAGAATCTGACCGATCTATCTTATGCCACTAATATGTAACTTATGTTTCTAAATAAAATTTCCTAATGCATAGCGCTGGCCTAATCACTCAGTTCACTCACACATCCACACCCACACCTTTCTGCTTTGTATTAAGCAGAGGGAATTAAAGAAAAAAATCTGGTAAGTAATCTCTTAGAGCTCCATCTGAATGTGAAAATATAGAAATAAATGACTTCAATACAATTTAATAATAAAGATAAATAAGAGGCTAAGTCCTTGGGCCATGAAGAGAGGAAAGTGGATGGGGAATTATGAAATAAGACATAAAATAGGAAGTAGTAAGTCTGTGGTGACATGTGAACAGAAACAAAGCACGAGGAGCAATTCTTACTTAAAAGGTGGACAAAGCAGGAGAAGGCAGCCAATAGAAAGCATGAGCACATGCAAAGATTATAGACAATCTAACATATCAGAACTGCAAGCAGAGAAACTGGGTAGAAGAATAGGATGCAGAGGGAGGAAGAGCAGGACAAGGTTGAAGGGACAGGCGAAGGTCAAATCAAGACCACACTTAAAAAAATGAGACTGTTAGCTAGACCTCAAGGAACTACTCAAGAATTTCAAGTAAAGGTGCTGCTGCTGCTTCTGCTGCTGCTAAGTCGCGTCAGTCGTGTTCGACTCTGTGCGACCCCATAGATGGCAGCCCACCAGGCTCCCCCGTCCCTGGGATTTTCCAGGCAAGAGTACTGAAGTGGGTCGCCAGTGCCTTCTCCGAAGTAAAGGTGAGATACAATCAAATATGAATTTTTAAAGTCACAGGACTGATGACTGTAGAGAATGTAGGGAAGCAAGAAAACCACCTGTGAGGCTGAATCAGAGAGTTAAAAATCTGAACAAACAAAGCTTTTATTTTAAAGGAGAACAGAAATCCAAGTTTTTATATGAATAAAAACAGAAATACATGTTTATGTGAATTCTCCTGATTTTTAAATAGCAATTCAAATTCTCTGTTATCCAAGCAAAACAGGCTACAGGCCGAATTCAGACCACAAATCTCATGTATGCAGTTTCTGAGACAGTGGCTTTCAATAATCCAAGTAATAAGCCTGATCTAACTATTTTATGTCAAATTTGGAACAAATTTTAAGATATAGCCAGAACAGACAGAAAGATTATCCAAGAAACAAAAGCAAAAAACCTAAAAAATGGATTTTTGTCTATATAAAATTAACAATGCCTGTTCAATTACAAAAAAAGTTTGTTAATGGGAATGAAATGTTTGCAACCCATATAACTACTAAAGGATGAGTGCCCAGACGTATAATTGCTACGAAATCAATAAGAGTTAAAAAATAGCAAATAGAAAAATAGGCAAAAGAAACTTACTGGAAATAAGAGTGACCTATAAACATATATAAATATACTCATTTTCACTAGTTATGAGCGATGTGTCAATTCAGGCAACAATGAAAACCATTTTTCATGGGTCAGTTCACCATGTTTTAAGTTTAATTATACCATGTCAGCAATCACGTACAGAAGTAGGTATCCTCCTAAAACACTAGCAGGAAGCATAATGCCGCTATGAATGACAATCTGACTTTGTTTAAAAATGTAAAGGTATGTATCCTACGATCCAGAATTTCCTTTCTAATGTCAATAAATAGGTATTTTCTCACAAATACACAAAGAGGCATGTTTGAAAATGTTGACTGTTTTTTATAGTAACAAATGCAAACTACCTCAATGTGTACTAAAGGAGAAATGTCAAACAATACAGTATGACCATTCAGTGAAATTCTATATGACAGTTAAAAAGAGTAAGGTTGATATGTCTACTCCAGTATGAATATATTTGAATATATTATTGTCTTATTATTCACTAAAAGGAGTGAACTGCAGAAAAATACCTAAAATAAAACTATTTTCTGGACTTCCCTGGTGGGCCAGTGGTTAAGAATCTGCCTCTCAATGAAAGGAACATGGGTTCGATCCCCCATTTGGGAAGATTCCACATGCTGCGGAGCAACTAAGCCCATGCATCACAACTACTGAAGCCTATGCACCCTAGAGCTTGTGTTATGCAGCAAGAGAAGTCACTACAATGAGAAGCCCACACACCGCAATGAAGAGGAGCCTCTACTCGCCACAACTACAGAAAGCCTGAGCATAGCAACAAAGACCCAGCGAAGCCAAACATAAATTGACTAATTAATGATTTTTTAAAAAAACTATTTTTAAATACATAAAACTACCTCTTTCCTCATGCCACATACAAAGATCAATTCTAGGCAGACTTTTAACGTAAATGTGAAAAATAAAAGAATGAAAGTTTAGAGCACAATGTAAGAAAATATCTTTCTAACAATGTGTTAGGAAAAAGAATTTTATATGGAAGTCCAGACACTATAAAACTCATCGAGGAAAATCTAGGCAGAACACTAGATGATATAAATTGCATCAAGATCCTTTATGACCCACATCCTAGAGTAATGAAAATAAAAACAAAAATAAGCAAATGGAACCTAATTAAACTTAAAAGCTTTTGCACAGCAAAGGAAATCATAAACGAGATGAAGAGACAACCCTCAGAATAGGAGAAAATGTTTGCAAATAAAGCAATTGACGGATTAACACCTAAAAGTAAACCCCTAAAAATAATCAGCTCATGCAGCTCAATATCCAAAGGGGAAAAAAAAAAAAAAATCAATCAAAAAAAGGGCAGAAGACCTGAACCGACATTTCTCCAAAGACGACATACAGATGGCCAACAAATACATGAAAACATGTTCAACATCCCTAATTATTAGAAAAATGCAAACCAAAACAAAATGAGGTTATCACCTCACCAATCAGAATGGCCACCATTGAAAAAATCTACAAATAGTAAATGCTGAAGAGTGCGTGGAGAAAAGGGAATCCTCTTGCACTGTTGGTAAGAATGTAAACTGATACAACCACTATGGGAAAAAATATGGAGGTTCATTAAGAAACTGAGAATGAAACTCCCATATGACCCAGCAATCCCACTACTGAGCATATACCCTGAGAAAACCATAATTTAAAGAGACACATGTACCCATGTTCACTGCAGCACTGTTTGCAACAGCCAGAACATGGAAGGGATTTAAACGTCCATCAGCAGATGAATGGATAAAGAAGATGTGGGATACAGATACATATACACACACACAATAGAATATTACTCAGTTACAGAAAGGAATGAAATTGGGTCTTTTGTAGTCATGTGGATGAACCTAGGATCTGTCATACAGAGTGAAGTAAGAAAGAGAGAAACAAACATTGTTTATTAACGTATATATACAGAATCTAGAAAAATGGTAGTGTTAAACCTATCTTCAGGGCAAGAACACAGACAGACACAGAGAATGGACTTATTCACACAGAAGGGGTAAGGAGAAGGTGGGACGAATTGAGAGAGTAACAGTGACATAGATACACTCCATGTGTAAAACAGCTAGTGGGAAGCTGCTGCATAGCACAGAGAGCTCAGCTTAGCGCTCTATGGTGATCTAGAAGGGTGGGAATCGGGAGGGAGGTTCAAGAGGGAGGGGATATATGTACAAATATAGTAGATTCATGCAACTGTACAGCAGAAACTAACACAACATTGTAAAGCAATTATACTCCAAATTTTAAAAAATTAAATTCGAAAAAAATTTAAACAGTACACAAAAGATATAATCCATATGGTAAAATATTGATATATTGGGCTACATTCAAATGAAGAATTTCTGATGATCAAAGAGACACTTTTAAATCTATGAAAGTCTCATATCAAGAATGTATAAGGAACTCCTACAACACTCCTATACTAGTGGGAAGTGTTTATCAGCACAAATACTTTGGAAAACTGGCAAGACCACTGAAGCTGAACATACACATAAACTGTGGTTCCCCAAGTCCTCTCCTGAGTGTAATGAGACAGAAATGCATGCATGTATACATCAAAGACTCGTACAAGAATTTTCACAGCAGCACTTTTTGTATTAATAAAAATTGCAAGCAAGCTAAGTGATTACACTTGAGAAGGGGGATTTCTGGTATAACGGAAATGTTCTGTATCTAGACCTGAGTGGTAGATGCATGAGTATTTAGCTGTGGACTTCTGTGTGTGCTTGTGTACAGGTTTGTAATGCTCAATAAAAATAATTTAAAATATATACACATACATACAATTTTAGAAGACAAACCAGAAAATTTGAACTGATGGTATATTAATATATTAAAGAATTCTTGTTAATATTTTAGGAGAAGCAAGTCATTAGGTGTGATAATGATTTTTTTATGTTTATGTTTTTAACAGTCCATAGCATAGCATATCTTAGAGAAGCTTACTATTTATAGTGAAAGGATATTTCATCTGAGATTTTCTTTAAAATAATCTCTGGGCGAGTGATGGGAGGGGCACAAGGAGGTATAGCTGAATAAGACAATGAATTTATAATTGTTGAAGCTAGGAGTTAATATAATAGCTGTTGAATCTAGGGGTGACTATATGGAGGAGCTTCATTTTATAATTCCCTCTACCTTTGGAAATTTTCCATAATGCTAACTTTAAAAATATAAACATCCAAAATAATACTCTGCTTGCTGTTTAGTCGCTCAGTAGTGTCCAACTCTCTGTGACCCCATGGACTGCAGCCCACCAGGCTCCTCTGCCCCATGGGATTTCCCAGGCAAGAATGCTGGAGTGGGTTGCCATTTCCTTATACACTATTATATGTACATACTATATATATAAAATACATACTATGGGCTTCCTTGTTGGCTCAGATGGTAAAGAATCTGCCTGCAATGTGGGAGACCTGGGTTCAATCCCTGAGTTGGGAAGATCACCTGGAGAAGGGAACAGCTACCAACTCAGTATTCTGGCCTGGAGAATTCCTTGGACAGAGGAGCCTGGCAGGTTACAAACCATGGGGTCACAAAGAGTCAGATATGACTGAGCAACTTTCACTTTTACTACATACTATATGTAAAATATACACATATGTGTTCTTTTTAAAAAAAATATGTATGTGCATGTAAATTCACTGCAATAGGTCTGGAAGGACAGGCTACACCATGCTAGCAACAGTGATTAATTTGGGGGCAGCAAATGGGATGAGTAACGTTTGTAATGTTTATCTTTTCTCCAAGGAGAGTTTATTCATATACAATGAGTAAAATGAAAAGCTAATTTAAATTAAAAATAAAAGTAGGCTTTTAAAAATTAGCATACATAAAATTCTTATTTCTCAGCTTACTGTCACTTTTTAAAAGGTAATGTTGAACAATTTTTTTTTTTTAACTCAAGTAAAAGTTTAAGACCTAATGAGACTCAAGAAAGTAGTTTGAAAACCTCTGAATCTCTGGTGCAGTCATCAGATATCCTTCATGCATTACATCGAAGACAAAAACTCGGCCTCTACACAACACTGCAAGGTGACTTGGGGAATGTCCTTCACTCTCTGGGGGAAAAAAAAAAGAAAACACAAGACTCAAATCTTGAAAGCAAGAGTAAAGCTGTGTATTTATATCCAACAGAAAAAAATCATTCCTCAATATTTTCTTTATCATATATTCATCAAATATGTCATGTGAATAAAAACACTTTAATAAGGTAATAAAATTTCAGTTAATGTCATAAATACATGTTCTTGAAACCTCTCTATGTAAAACATCTAGATTTTCATGTTTCAAATTCTGTATATTTTAAGAATCATATAAATTCCATACTACTACAGGGCTTTCTAGTTTTATTTATGGATAGGCTGGGAGGGGGAAAGGGTTGCAGAGAAGTCCAGGAGGAGAGTTATTTGAGTTAAGTTTCTTTGGGGGATTACTTTACTGTTGATTGATCATCAGATTATTAAACTGCAATAATATCTAGCTAGAATTTCTCAGTAAAATATTTTTCTGTAAAATAAGGGTACTTTATGCTTGAGTGGCAAGGAGAAAGAATTTTGCCCAATTTGTAGTGTTACCTAAGACTCTGATAACACCTGGTAAGCCACTGACAACTGATTGTATGACTCATTTGGCACACCTTAATTACCCAGGAACTATTTGTTTTTGAGATCTGTAAATAACAGAATATTCTGACTTAGTCCCATTTTTCGAGTACTAGGCTCTGACAAGGATCTTCCTATACGATCTCTGCCTCCTCCCTCTCAAAAAAGGAAGGAAGAAATTTAGGAAAGATATACTGCCATTAGAAGTAAACTTATTGGTTGATATGTACAAGGAAATGTGCTAAATGTTATGTTCTACACATGTTATCTCATGATATCTACTCATTAGCTATGAGGAAGAACTATTTCCTGAAAGCACTATTATTTTTCCTCGTATATCCTCTTTCCTTGGAGCTGGGGTATGTGTTTTCTGTGTCCCTCATGGCTATTTCCAAACCATTTCTTCCCCTTCACAAACCTCCATATCCTTTTACATTTACCGTCACTACCTTTTATTGTCCTCTACTACTTAAAATTTGGGGCTGTAAAAAGGAAATAAACCTGAGGCCAAGTTAATACTTGGGGAGAGGAGGACAGAGGGCGCTACCTAAGGATGAGCATCAGAGGGGATATCTGAGCAGAGACCAAAGTAAAGCAAAAGAGCTAACACAGAAGTATGTGCAGGAAGAGAGCTTTAGGCAAAGGAAACAGCAAGTGCAAAGGCATTAGGGCAAAATGAGCTGGTCTGCTTAAAGGGAGAAAAAGGTCAGTGCAGCTGCAGCAGAGAGAAATGAGTAGAATGGCAGAAAAAATTGGGGCCACATCCTATGGGCCTTAGAAAGGGCTTGCAATTTAGAAAATGATGGAAAAGAAGCCAATGGAAGGTTTTAAGCAGGACAGTAATAATGTCATCTAATTAATACTTTACAAAGGGCATTCCAGCTGCCATATGAAGAAGGGATTATAAGCGGGAAGAGAATATATAGCAGGATCAGTTAGGAGGTAACTGAAGTGGTCCAGGTGAGACCAACCAGAGAGAAGATCGTGGCTTTGACTAGGGTGTGACACTGAAAGAAAGCAAGAGGTCAGTTTTTTCTTTTTAAGATGGGAGATATTACAAATCTGTGCAACCCAATAAAGAGGGAAAATTGTTAATGCAGCACAGAGAGAAAGATAATGCAAAAGCAAGGCCCTTGATTAAACAAGAGGTTTATTCCTTCTTGACTCAGAGCTCCATCCCTTCATCTTTTAAATATATACATTTTAAATTGTTTTGGCTGTGCTACACAGTTTGCAGGGTCCTTAGTTCCCTGACCAGGGATTAGACCTGGACTCCAGCAGTAACAGTGCTGAGTCCTAACCACTGGATCAGCAGGGAATCCCTTCCATTCCTCCATCTTTTACGCCATCAAGGGAGGATCATAACTTCCTCATGCTTCTACCCTCTGGCTCTCTCCGCTTTCTCTTTCTTCACTTATAAGAACTCTAAGAGATTACTCTGGGCCCAGGTGAATAATCCAGGATAATCTCCCTATCTCAGGCTCAACTGACTAGCAAATTTAATTTCATTCGCAACCTAATTCCCCTTTACCATTTAAGGTAACACATTCAGTAGGTTCCAAGGATTAGGAAGTGGACATCTCTGGAGATCATTTAGTCTACCTGCCAGATAGGTTAGCAACTTTGATGATAAAAACATTACATTTGTTGAGAAGTAAAGGAGTTCATGCTGCTGCTAAGTCACTTCAGTCGTGTCCGATTCTGTGTGACCCCATAGATGGCAGCCCACCAGGCTCCCCCCATCCCTGGGATTCTCCAGGCAAGAACACTGGAGTGGGTTGCCATTTCCTTCTCCAATGCATGAAAGTGAAAAGTGAAAGTGAAGTCGCTCAGTCGTTTCTGACTCTTAGAGTTGTGAAGAGAAAGTGGAGGTCAGAGTAAGATGCCTACAACTGCACTGTTAGAGATGAGAGAGTTTTTTATTATAAGCAAGTCTGGGGCATGGCCATGGTAGTGGTGGCTGCTTGAGAAGGAGTACAGATTCCTAGACGAAGGAAAGAAAGGAAAAGAGAAGCCATGGGTCATCCACACATGGAGGCTGAAGTCATCAAGGATGTGACTGAGGTAGTAATGGAGAGACAGACAGTGAGACTGGTGCTAAACCAATGAATGAATGAAGGAAAATGATCAAAAAGGACATCACTGGGACAATGACAAGCAGGGGTGACATAGCCTGCTAGCATTTTTTTTTCAAAAGCTCAAACTGTAAGGTAAAAGACAAAATGGAAAGCGCAGTGGGAAATAAAGACACCAACATCTTCTACTCGCCTTTTAGTAACAAAGTATAAGAGAAAAACAAAGTCTCCATTTGAGATGGTCACAGCAAAAGTCTAAAAAAATAACCAGGTTTCAGAAACAGCAGCTTTCAAAAGGAAAGGGGAGCTTTCAGAGAAAAGGAGGAGGAGATAATGGATTTTGCTGGCCATGGGTTCCATGAAGTACAGCAGAAGAGTTTAGGGAAGTAGTGGAAGGTGGGTCACAGCAGTGAGAAACTTGGGTCAAATTAGGTTTGAAAATCCATGAATCCAGATGACAAGGGATGACATTCAAAGTCTGAACTTCTTGGGCAAAATGAGGTGAACAGGATGAAAAGCAAAACTGAATTAGCCTTAACTGTCACTTAAGGGGTAAGTAATCTGGGTCAGAAGATCCCCTAGAGGAGGGAATGGCAACCCACTCCAATATTCTTGTCTGGAGAATCCCATGGACAGAGGAGCTTGGAGGGCTACAGTCCACGGGATCACAGAGAGTCAGACATGACTGAAGCAACTTAGCATGCACACAAAAACCAGCAAAAACCTCAAACCAGGCCTAATTATTGCTTCCTTACTGAGACTAGCCTCTTAGCTGCAGTGGCTAGATGCTGTTATCCCCATCAACACATAATTTCTTCCATTTTCTCCTTAACCAGAGTAGATTCCATACCGAACATCATAATTTCTCCCTTGCAAAAATCCTTCACTCCCTCTTCCACTGCTGCTGCTTAAGAAAAAATACAATATACCATATAGTCTAAGTTTAAACTCACAAACACACATTTCAACACTGTTTAGGTACCCTACGTTTGCACAGAATGTGTGCTTCTCCCATTTTCCAAAACGACCATTTCAAACTATCAAATGATACAATGTAAGCATTAGGTTTGTATTGAACTATGTAAGACACACTTTCAAAAAATCCATTCCCATAAATTATTTCCAGCTAAATCACTATGGCTGAAAGATAAAGTTCACAGAAAGCCTAGCCTTTCTATAACTAGTCCAAATCAAAATCCAATGAAACTAGTCAAAATCCAGTAAGAAATATTGTTCAAAATAGTATGTTGCATAACATCATGGGAATTCCCTGTCAGCTCAGTGGTTAGGACCTGACACTTTCGCTGCTGTGGGCCTGGGTTCTGTCCCTAGTCAGGGAACTTGGATCCCGTAAAGCACGTGGCACAGCCAAAACAAGAGTACATTCCACAGCATCACAGAAAAACCGCAGCAAAACTACCTAAATCCTGGGGCTTCCCTGGTTGACTCAGTAGCAAAGAATCCATCTGCCAAAGTAGGGGACACGGGATCAATCCCTGGTCCAGGAAGATCCCACATGCTGAGGAACAATTACATCCATATGCTGCAACTATTATTGAAGCCCCCACTTGCCACAACTAGAGAAACCTGCTTGCAGCAAGACATCCAGAACAGCCATAAATCAAATAAATAAATCTTAGAGAAAAAAAAAACAACAAATATCCAAATCCCAATGTTCTCACCAGAAAAAGTACATATGTTTTCTACTTACCAGTCCTAAAATAATTAATAATTGAATCTCTAGTAATTCCGGGAATCTTGCAGGTGGAAAACAGCATTCGGAATTGACTCATATCTAGAGGAGTATTTCCAACTTTTTCAACAGCTAACTTTTCTCTATTAAAACAAACAAACAAACAAACAAAAGTATATTGGCCAAGAAATCATTATAAAACTTTTAAACCAAGCAGTCACACCTATAGTATTCATCCCCAAATGAGTAAATTAAGCTTCTCAACATTTTGCCACCAGAGACTTTGGGTAAACATGTAACTGAATTGACATAACTATCCTTACTTTCTTAATAGCTGCCAGTAGTTCAAGTTATGCCAAAGACTTATACTTCCTCTTTCCAATTGTGTGCCTTCCTTTGGAGGCCAGTAGTGTTCAATATGGCTTGCAGGACCCGCAAAGTTGACATTCAGTTGTGATGGTATACGAACATCCAGGTAGGCAACATTCAGCCACCACTCTTCCAGCTAAAAGAAATTAAGAACATCAGCCTAATGCTATTGATAGTATCAATACCTGAAGGTGTAACTGCTGGGGAGGAAAAAAAGTTCTATTTGTTCTTTTTTTCTTTAATTACTCTTCAACACTTAAAAACATGTTTCATTTTAAACCATTACAAATAGTAAAAATGCTATTGTGATCATTTCTTTCTTTTGGAATTATGGAATCTGAATTAAGTACTATTCAAGTTTAACTACATTATCAAAAATGTGAAACAAGAAAGCACTGAAAGAAACATCTTCAGACAGAGCATATTAAAATCACCAATATCCAACAAAGCACTCTAGGTGTGTTTTCTCAGAGTACCTGTTCACAACTGCAATTGAATTTTATGTGTAAGTAAGTGGATCTCGTCAAGTTACCTGGAGCTCTTTTTGAAGCATTTGATGTTATAAACTATAGTCAGTCATTTGGAAAAATATAAGTGAAAAGGATACAGGCAGAACAATGACTCCTTTAACCTTTACCCTAATTTAAAGTCACTGAAGGCTCAAAATTGAGAAAAAAGGAATCTAGACATATAAACTTGTATTACTCCACCACAGGTATCTAAAGGACAATAAAAGGTCAACTTGCTTTTTATTTCTAAAACTAAATGATAGTTACAAACATTATTTCTAGACTAAGGCGGTATCTTAAACTACGAAAACTCATCCTACAGAAGTAGAGTAGTTAAGATGAAAAATCAAAGAAGATTCCTTGTGAAAAATTACTGAGGTCTTTATACCAATGTCTCCTCAATCTATCCAACTGAAACACAGAATACTCATAACCATTCTTCACTCCCGTTTTCTAATGGCCCTTTTCTCCTATGCACTGTATAAATATTTGCACACCATCAATGTGATATCTATTTTAGTATTTTAGGCTTTTTTTTTTAGGCTATGATTATCTGGACAAAATGTTTTTCTCAAACATGGTCTAAAGATGACCTGCATCAGAACTGTGTAGGGTAGTTAAAGAAGGATATCTGGGCCCCCATTCCAGAGATACTGAATCAGAATCACTGGTCCCAGGAATTCTGCATTTTACCAAGTTCCCCCACATAATAAGAGGAACCCACACACAATACTTAAAACTCCCCAGAGTTAAACAATTCACTCATTCTTTTGGATGATAAAGACAACAGTAACTGTAAGGATTCTACAGTAATAATATTCTACAGTATATTCTACAGTAATAATTTAAAAATGAAAGCTAGATACACATTTACTTTTCATTAAGTATCAATATTCTAATAAATACAATAACATAAATACCCAGTTTCTTTTTTCTTTTGCCCTTTGAAGTAATTTCTGCTGCAATTTTTCTCCAATACCATTTTGAAATTTCCGGACAATTGCTTCAGTATTCTTATATTCTTCCTCGTTTGCAAATGGCTTTACTATAAAAGGAAAAAATATGCATTAAAGTATTTAGACATCAAGTACCACAAACTCACCTCAATTATTATTACTTACATAAATCTTGACTCAGTTATATAAAACACTTATGTATATATTAGAACAGTCTACTAAATTAGAGTTTATAACATGAAAATGGCTGAAAAGCAATAATGCAAAATACTGCAAAAAATAAAACAGTGGATACTATGTAGTCTGATAACTGTTTCTCCCAAAATTATTTTAACATCATTCTAGACAATGACACACAGGACTATCCACCTAGTTATTAGTCCAATAGGAAAGTAAATCCTGTTTAAACATTACTGTGAGAAATTAAAGCTTCTTTCCATTAATGTTCAAGCAAAGCCTTAAACACTATGAATGTAAATACAGTATATATGTAGATTTAAGTGTAAAGCCTTCCCAGAGCAATTTAGGATCGCTTGTGGCCAATAACGATTTTCTTCACGAACACATACACAGAATACAGGGTGCCTAGTCCATGAAAACCAAGTATTCTGAAAATTAAGCTGTAGATGGAAGTAGAAATCCCTTAATTAGAAATCAAGGGACATTAATATCTTCCTTTTGATTTATTTTTGCCTCCTCAAAATCTTAAAGTTAATTTAAATAGCTGCATTCAGAGAGCACAAGTGAATAATCAGAAAGTTTTTTTTAAAAAAGAAACTAGAATTCCTAGATGAAAGTGAGAAAAAAGAAAAAAAAAAATCAGAGGTCTTCCAGTTAAACAAAGGGAACTAAGTTCATAAATGTATCTTCACTTCTAGTAACTCACTAAAACGAGAATTACTAAAAAGGTGTAAGTTTATAAGGACAAAGAACATGAAAGAAGAGAGGATAGCAGAGAGGTTAACATTTTACAAATTAGAAAACATGTGGGGAAATGGTGACTGACCACAGAGTGGATGAAGTATCCATAGCCTAGAGAGTAGAAGGAAGTGGGAGGGAAAGGAGGGTTTGGTGCAAACCCAACAAGCAAGCCAAGTCCAGCAGTGGAACTCTAGGAAGGTTCAAGAATTCAAGACACACAGACTTCCAAAGACAAGGGACAATGTGAGGCTGAAAACAGTATGACTGCTTCAATGCCTGTAAAAGCAGCTGACAACCAGCCCATCCACACTCGACCTTGTGAATCTCCTACACTCCAGAAAGCCAGACAACTTCCTCCCTCCCAACAGCATTAGAAATATGAAGGTTTACCCTTAGGAGAAGTGGTACCAAACAAGCAGAATACATGGATTCCAGCTCACATTTTAAAAAGAGGGTTAACAATGAAAGTGCGCACTAGAACAAGGATCCCTCTTGCCTCTTCCTCCACTCAGCTCTCAAAACGCTAGCCATCAGGCTTCTGCCTTCTCAACAAAAGATGCGAGAATTCTTCTTTGGGGAAAATATCAGTCCAAGAGAAAGGAGTTTTGGCATTTGGATATGTCCCAATAGAAGTTCTAGATCTCTGCCCTATTACCCTTCATGGCTCATTATAAGGCCCACAGGTCACTAAGGTCTACCCACACACTCAGAGCTCCCCCTAAGCTTCTGAGGATCTGACTCAAATGTGAATGACAAAGGATTTCCACATATTAGAGAAAAGCCTTTCATGTAGGAGTCAGACCAAAAAAGGACTGATGATATCAAACATTAAATGGACCAAAAAGGGACAAGTGGGTCAGAAGGTAAAGAATCTGCCTACAATGCAGGAGACCTGGGTTTAATCCCTGGGTCAGGAAGATCTGCTGGAGAAGGGAATGGCAACCCACTCCAATATTCTTGCCTGGAGAACTCCATGGACAGAGAAGCCTGGTAGGCTGCAGGCAATGGAGTTGCAAAGAGTCACACATGACTGACTGACTAACACTTTCACTTTCACTAATAAAATGAAAGGAAAACAACTTTTTAATTAAAAGCTTTGCCCAGAAGAACCAGATCCAAGTAATAGGAGCTGTTCTCAGAAAGACAGTGAAAAAAAGAGAGAAAACAATAAAACAAGTGATACTTTAAAAATTTCTGGGGTGGCATGTGGGGGGGGGCTCAAGAAGGATGGGATATACATATAATTATGACTGATTTGCTTTGTTGTATGGCAGAAACCAACACATTATAAAGCAATTTTCCTCTAATAAAAAAAAAAAAGAATAATTTCCTAGAACTGAAGAAGGTTAAGTTTTTAAACAGAAAGGACCCACTGAATGTTCAGAGAAATAACAAGAATACCTATACATCATGGTACATCACTGAGATATTAAGAATAACAGAGATAAAGAAATGGTTTCCAAACACGTCTAGGGAGTGAAAAACAACAGGTCACATATAAAGGGTCAAAAACCAGAACAGCATCAGGCTTCTCAAGAGGAACAGACAGACAGTCCCTTCAAAACTTAAGAAAAGTCATTTCCAACCCAGAATTCTATACTCAGCCAAACAATCAGGCATGAGTAGCATAAAAACATTCTCTTCTTCCCAGACACCCTTTCCCAAGTAGCCTCTAAAGATGCACTTCAAAGTAAGCAAACAGAAAGAGTAAAACAGAACCAGGAATCAGGGAATCCAACACTGGAGAGAGAGGTGAAGAGAACCACCAGAATGATGGCTACAGAACCTCCAGCCATCTTGAGAAAAGTACACACTAACTCCAATAAGAAGGTAGGGGGCTCCAGGAGGGATGTCTCCTAGAAGAAATGAAACTGAGTGACTATCTTGTGTATTTAAGTGGATTCAGGGATTTTAGGTATAGTGAGATATCTGGACTGAGTTAGTTGTGGATACAAAGCAAAGTAAGCAAATGAAAAATGAGGAAAAACCAAAAAACGCAGCAAAAAGGTAATTACAGTACTGTACACTGAATGGTTCTCTTGTGAATAATTGCATATCCCCAAACCCTCAATGGTCTGGTAACTTACTTTGGGTAAATCCAGATTTAAATCAGGTGAACACTAATTTAATTGCAAATGGTGATTTTGGGCAACAGTGACAAAATTAAGAGGGAAAACGTGATATATTAGATTGCATAAATGTTGAGAAATGAAGGTGGAGGTTAGAGGGGTGTAGGAGAGCTAAGTCTTCATCTTTTTAGGAACTAACATATAATATCTACAACTAAAAAAACCTAAGAAAGAGTTGTATATGAATGTTAGTTTAAATCTGGAAATAACACAAGAAGTAGATATTTGAAAATGCAGTGGGGGAAATGAGACAGAGGACTACCACTTATTGTAAACCTAATAGTACTACCTGGCTTTTTAAACTATGGAAAAATTAACATGAGAGAAAGACAGAAATGTTTTGGACATTTTAAGGATACTTTTAATTATCATGAGCCTAGAGGACAAAACAATTAGATCCTCATCAACTTCTGACAATTTCACAGTTAAGCTGCTAGCAATATTAACATACATTAAAAGATCACAAACATACCTGATTCAAGGTATTTTTTAAATGATTCTTCAAGTGAAGGAACAGGCAGTGATGGAAGGGAATCTTGGTACTGAAATGTCCTTTCTTCAGTTGATTTAGCCAGTTGATTTTCCATGATGCAGTCACAATAGAACACTATAGAAAAAAGCCTTCATGATTAAATCTCGTAAATATTCTTTTAGGTACTAGTTTCAAATCCACTACGTCAATATTTAGGGATCACAGTATATCTAGGACTTGGTTCTAGTCCTTAGGGATTCACAGATTTGTCAAAGAGAGAAAATCAATTAAAAAAAAACAAAAAACGGAGATTCAAATTGCTAGAGGTCAAGGAGTGATCCTCAAGATCACTATATTTTTTTGAGCACTGAATACTGGCCAAGTATTGCAGTAAGTGTGATAAAAAATGTGTCATCTCCTTCATCTTCCTTCTATGAAAAATGGCATTCACTGCCATTTTACATAAGAAGTCAAATCTCAGAGATATAGTAAATTGCCTAAGATCAAAGCAACAACTCAAATACAGATCTGTTTGACCATAATCTTCCTCCCATACCTGATAGTGGGAGAGGGGACTTACAGTAAGTCTAGATGGGTAGGTAGAATGCAGATGTGTAGAAAAGGATAACGGACTAAGAGAAAGAAATTTCAAGAGGAAAATATGAAAAGGCGTGGAAGAGTCATTAAATCATAAACTTACAAAATATTACAGAATGCATAAATCAACAGAATGCATAAGTCATATGATAAGCTGCTGTAACCTAATTGTGCAGTGGTGTGAGGCCTACACAGAATGATCAAGTATCATAAAGCAATCTTGAACATTTTCCAGATGTATTAATTTTCAGAGAAATCAAAGTAACATAAAATGTGAATAGAAAAAGAAATTCCTCAAAGAAGCCTTTAAAATTATAAACTAAAATAGCAGCTGAGAAATCAAGGAACAGTAATATTAAGAATTTCCTGTTCTTTCAAATAGTACTTGTTAAAACTAATGGCAAAGTCAAATAGTATATTCCATTCACAGAAAGTTACAGAATAAAACATTATAAAAAACAACAATGGTGTGGCAGACTGCTTTAAGCCAATATAATTCTCGCCCTTTCTTAACAGAATCCCGAGTCTCAGCTGGGTAGCAGGCCACACAGCTGTATCTCTCCTACTCTCCCTTGGAGCTCGGTATGGTTTTTGAATGTGTATGCTACCTCCAGATCATGCCCCTGTAAGGAACTACAGGTGTTTTCCTCTGCTTTCTCTCCTCTTCATTGCCAAGCAGGAAAGTGCCAACTGGACTAGCACTTTGGACCCATTTATAGGAGCCAGGTATTGAGGCTGTTAGTATCTTCCTACTAGCCCTGGACTCCTTCCTCTAGATGTATAAGAAAAATAAACAAAAAACCACCACCACCACCAACAACAAAAAAACCCTTTTACTTATGCCACTGTAGTTTGCCTTTCTTTGTTAAGGAAGAAGAGCTTAGCCTACACCACTAATATAAACAGATAATCCAAAACTGAGATACAACAAATATCCCAATTCCTCAGCTGTTTCCTATCTAAATGACTGGCTGCACTTCACTGTGACCATCCATAAACCTGGCTTTAGGACTAAAGGAGATGCAGATCTGGGTCCAAACGCCAACTCATCATTTTCTACTCACATGTCCTAGGACAAATAACTATCTGAATTTCTTTATCTGTAGAGAGGATACCCAAATAATCAGAGTCGTCGTTAGGGGTAATTTTTTCCTTAATACCTTCGAAACTGAATTATAAAAATAATCGAGTTTTGAGACAACCACATCATGTTAAGCAGGATTTCTGTGAGTGGCCCTCTTGATTCTGCCCCCTCTAATACCCAGAACCTGTGCATATGAGATTATCACTTCTTGGACTGTGATGGTGTTATTGCAAAATTGATCTTAAAACAGAGGGATTAGCCAGGTGGGCCTAATCTAATCACTTGAGCTCTTAGGAGCAGAAAGCTTTCTCCAAGAGGTGGCAGAAGATGAGTCAGGGAGATTAAAAGCATGAAAAAGGTTGAAGGTGCTGTCTGGCTTTGAAAATGCACATGCTCTCGTGGAACTGAAAGAAGCCCCAGGTGACAGCCAGTAAGGAAATGAGAACCTCGGTCCTGATGGAAATTAATTCTGCATGGAAATTAATTCTACCAACAACCTCAATGAATCTGAAGATCGATTCTCCCTCAGAAAGCCCGGACCAACAAATTCATTTCAGCTTTGTGAGCACTAAGCAGGGAACCCAGCTAAACCTACCCAAACTGCATCTATAGAGATGCTGGTTAATAAATTTGTTTTTTAACTGTTAAGTTTGTGATAAATTGTCATGTAGCAATAGGAAACTAATACACTTACGTAGAAAAACAAGCTATTCTCTGTATACATCCGTGCCACTTAGACTCGAGGTATGAGACCACGACTATCAATTCCATACTCATTACAGTCTTAACTTAGCAAGAGGTACACAGTAAAAATATGAATTATCAGATTGTTTCATGGAGGATTGTTTTGGACTCTCAATCACAAAGACTGAGTAATACAATTCCAAAAGAACCTATAAATAAATGCTTTAGGAAAGTGATGAGGCCAGACTTAATTACAGTGGGCCACCTGGGAGCAGGAAAAACAAGTAAAAGGAATAGATTATCACATACCGGTAAACCAAGATGAGTTGTTTAGGACTGCCAAGTGCTTGTTGGAACAACTCCGTTCAGGAACCACAGGGGTGTGAACTGAGCTGGTGAAATGTGGGCAAGAGGAAAACAAACTTAACAAATGCAGGAGTAAAAAATTAACAAAAAGTAGTAAAAGAGGGTGGAAGACATACAACTGAAGGGTTGGGAGGCGCCAAGTCTCATCCTTTCGGATCTCACAGCGAACACACGCAAAAAGTCCATCTGCCAGAAAGCTAGATAAAAATTACTACACGGATTAACTAGGTTAACTACTAGGACAACCGCACTCCCTTCCGTTAGATAAGCCCCCCGATAACAATGTACCTCCCGGTGCCCAGGGACCTGGTGCTGGCGATTTATCGAAGGGCTGCAAGTTCAAAGCCTGGCTCTAGAGACAGGAGGAGAGGGCGAGGAGAGCTCGGAGACGCCCCCCACCAAAGCAAAGGCAGCTCCGCACACTCTAAAAGCCACCAGGTGACAGCAATCTAACGAAGCACCACCACCGACCAGCCCAGCGGCCCAACTTCAGGAATACCTCTCAGACCCGGGCCAGCGAGATGCCCGAAGTCACCTCCGCCGAGTCCCGTCACCTCTGCCGCTCTACACCATTTAACTCTGTCCTTAACTTCTCCCCACCCCCAAAATGCTAGGGGAGAGAGGGAGGGAGCGCAAACTCCGCGAGCCAAGTAGTTTCGACCTCTCCCCAGCCTGCGCTTCACCAACTCCGCCCCAGCCCCGAGCTGCACCGGCCTGCTCCCCTCACGCCCAGAGGAGCGAGAATTGGACGGAAAGCCGCGAGGGTCCCGCCCCGTCTTTGAAGGCGCGGAGGGCGGGCCGGGCCTGCGCTTTCTCGCGACCAGGTCCCGCCTCTCTCGGGATTTTCTGGTCCCGGACGGCTTTGTAGGTCGCCGGCCACGGACTGGCCTGGCGGGCGAGCGGTAAGGGCCACAGTCCAAACCCAGCCTGGCAGTAGTTTACTGCTTGCAGCCGGTGGACCACAGCGCCTCACTCGGGACGCGGCTGGAACTGAGGGCCGGCCGCGCTCCGCTCAGGTGCCTGACTCTCTGAAACAGGTATAAGAACAAATGGCCCATTTTCACGCAAGCTGTGCAACACTCGCTGCGCTGTTCCTCTTCTAGCTCTAGCTCCTCCTTAGCAGCTGCTCTTCCCAAAGTGAAGAACTCCTTGTCACTTTTTGCAACTCCCAAGTAAGAATTTATACCAGTGCCTTAAGGAGGAATACTGTCGTTCCCTCCACGTCCTACCAAGAGAATAGTAACCACATCAGTCCCCACTTGGTCTCTCTTTTGCTTCATCCACTGAAGCTGAAATTTGCCCAGCTTAGACTCCTGCAGCACTGGGCTGTCGGAGCTTCCCTACCCTCCCACAGGTCTTCCTGCTGCCCGAGGTCCTTGAAGCGCGCAGGGACTGACTACAAGCTTCAGGCTGACCTGATGCCTTTTACTGTCGCACCAAGAAATGAAATTTTTAACCAGAGGGAACTAGGCAAGTGCTAGAGAAAGATCATAATACAATTAACATAGCTTCACAAACAAATCTATTTTACATTTACTCCTAGAAATACACTATTTCAGTTTTCATTTTAAATACACTTTCATTTTTGTGAAAGAAAAGGCCAATCGTTTACAGTGACTGTGAACTGGATATCAAATATAAACAACTGGATTTCAAATTAACATGTCCGTTCCAGGTCCCAATCTTTTCCTAACTCTGTAAAATCTGACCAGAAGGAAACTGAGGATACAAATGAGTATTTGTAAGTTCGCTACAAAAATATGAATGAGTTTGGTTGCACTACATCTTCTGCGCTTGCTAGTGATATTACATAATATGTGGCAGACTCAATTTTCTGGTAATTGTTCTGCATTCTGAAACGTATCAGGCCAAATAAGGCTTCAGATAAAGGATTATAAAGTTGTAGTGATTTCTGAAGATGCAGGGAAAAAAACTTCTCTCACAGTATTTAAGTGCTATGTTCTGGATAATGTTAAAATTGGCTTACAAGGATGCGGGGGGAAAAAGCTATCATAGTATTTAGATGCTATGTTCTGGATAATGTTCAAATTGGCTTGCAAGATATTATTCTTAAACACAATTTTAAAAATAGTCAAAAAAACGTCAAAGTATTTTTTTATCTTCCCTTGTGAATTTTGGTACTTCTTACAGTTTTTGATGGGGAAACAGTGGAAACAGTGTCAGACTTTATTTTTGGGGGGCTCCAAAATCACTGCTGATGGTGAATGCAGCCATGAAATTAAAAGACACTTACTCCTTGGAAGGAAGGTTATGACCAACCTAGATAGCATATTTAAAAGCAGAGACATTACTCTGCCAACAAAGATCCGTCTAGTCAAGGCTATGGTTTTTCCAGTGGTCATGTATGGATGTGAGAGTTGGACGGTGAAGAAAGCTGAGCGCCACAGAATTAATGCTTTTGAACTGTGGTGTTGGAGAAGACTCTTGAGAGTCCCTTGGACTGCAAAAAGATCCAACCAGTCCATCCTAAAGGAGATCAGTCCTGGGTGTTCATTGGAAGGACTGATGCTGAAGCTGAAACTCCAATACTTTGGCCACCTCATGTGAAGAGTTGACTCATTGGAAAAGACCCTAATGCTGAGAAGGATTGGGGGCAGGAGGAGAAGGGGACGACAGAGGATGAGATGGCTGGATGGCATCACCTACTCGATGGACATGGGTTTGGGTAGACTCCAGGAGTTGGTGATGGACAAGGAGGCCTGGGGTGCTGCGATTCATGGGGTCGCAAAGAGTTGGACACAACTGAGCGACTGAACTGAACTGAACTGACTGAACCTTAAAAATAAAGCAGTAATATTTTAGCAGCAAAAATGGGGTTATTTGGGAATAGCAGAAGAATTGCTTCTTGAATCCAAGAGTCTGTTTCGTAGAGTTTGACAGCACAGGGAATGGTTAGCAATACCTAATAGGGTCTTTCTAGCGAGGCTGAAAGGAGTCTTCCTGGAGGCATCTTTGCCAACAGTTCAGTTCAGTTCAGTCACTCAGTCGTGTCCAACGCTTTGCAACCCCATGAATTGCAGCACACCAGGCCTCTCTGTCCATCACCAACTCCCAGAGTTTACCCAAACCCATGTCCATCGAGTCGGTGATGCCATCCAACCATCTCATCCTCGGTCGTCCCCTTCTCCTCCTGCCCCCAATCCTACCCAGCGTTGGGGTCTTTTCCAATGAGTCAACTCTTCGCATGAGGTGGCCAAAGTATTGGAGTTTCAGCTTCAACATCAGTCCTTCCAATGAACACCCAGGACTGATCTCCTTTAGGATGGATTGATTGGATCTCCTTGCAGTCCAAGGGACTCTCAAGAGTCTTCTCCAATACCACAGTTCAAAAGCATCAATTCTGCAGCGCTCAGCTTTCTTCACCATCCAACTCTCACATCCATACAGGCAGGCTGCAAAGTGTGATGCTTAGCGTCTTTGCCTCCTGGGAGCATTCTGTGAAAGGATTGCTCTACCAAAGCATGGTTATTTTCAACACAAGCAATTAGGCCTTTATGATAATGAATTTTATCTCCTTTATCTATCAGCTGTTGGTCAAAAGAGGCAGGAGTCTGGTGCATTGGATGTGCTGTGACTAGCTCAAAAGACTGAGAAGTGCCTGAATATCAAGCCTGAGTTTGAGCAAACAGCAGTTTTTAATTGGAGACTTTATGTCCCTTCAAGACCAACAGTATTAACACATGAATGTTGTCTTCCTCTGAAAAAGCTTGAGAAAGGGAGCCGAGAAGCAAAGTAGAGCTTCATGTATTATAACAAAGTAGAGCCTGCAGAAAACTTTACACCATCCAAATCAACCTTCATGATTTGTGAAGAGTAAGGCAAACTTCCTGTGAAGTGCGGGGGGGTTACTGTACAAATTTATTACCTTTCTTTCCAAGTGAGGGCAAAAGGGTGTTGTTTGGCCTTATCAACTGGAATACTAAAGAATGTATTCCATAAATTAATTACAGTGAAAATGTGCTTTCAGTGGGACTGGATATTAGTAGTGTGTGGAAGTTGGGAAGAACAGGGTGTCAAGGGGTGAAAGAGTTGTTTATTGCTTGTAAGTTCTGGTTGAATGTTCATTGGGGCCATTGTGTTTTCCTACAGGTAAAATGGGTATTACAGGGACTAGAGAGGGCTTACCCCATGGCTCAGCGGTCAAGAATCCGCCTGTAGTGCAGAAGACATAGGTTCAATCTCTGGATCGGGAAGATCCCCTGGAGGAGGGCATGACAATCCACTCCAGTATTCTTGCCTGGAGAATCCCATGGAGAGAAAAGCCAGGCAGGCTACAGTCCATAGGGTAGCAAAAAGTTGGGCACAGTTGAAGTAACTGAGCATGCATGCATGCACGCACACACACACACACACACGCACACATGCACAGGGACTAGAACCAAGAGTAATGAGGCTCTGAGCCTTGTAATCCTCTATTATGGCTTGATGCCTTGAAGGACTCCTTTATTTATAGGGTGTTAATTCTGGAGAGAGGCTTTGAGGGATCTATTCGAATCTTGACAGGAGGTGCACTGTGGATTCTACAAATATCCTTTGAAGATTTTTCCCATAAAGAGAATGGTAGCTGATCCAATAGGGATAAATGACCAGCATCCCCATATTCAGCTATGGTGCCAACAAAAATAAAAGCAAATAAAAGATGGTGAAACGTCATTCAGTTCACTTGGTTGGCTATTGCTACTGTCAAATTCTAGCATTGTTTTTGCCTTTTAGGAGATGGAAATTCCAGAATGATACTTTTCTAAGAAGCCTCAGCCTAGTGAATGAATAGGAACAGAGGAACTAAGGAGAAAAAAGGTGTGTTTCTCTCAGAAGGCCTCAACAAAAGGTACCAGGTTTAGAGATGGGAACCTGGGGAGGTTTACTAAGGATCCTCACTCTTTGAACTGTCTTAGTGCTCTGAGGTGGAGAAGGCAATGGCAACCTACTCCAGCACTCTTGCCTGGAAAATCCCATGGATGGAGGAGCCTGGTAGGCTGCAGTCCATGGGGTCACTGAGAGTTGGATATGACTGAGCAACTTCACTTTCACTTTTCACTATCATGCATTGGAGAAGGAAATGGCAACCCACTCCAGTGTTCTTGCCTGGAGAATCCCAGGGATGGAGGAGCCTGGTGGGCGGACATGACTGAAGCGACTTAGCAGCAGCAGCAGTGCTCTGAAGCAGCAGCTGTTTTATAGCAGTTGGTTGAGCAGTGAGAGGGTAGCTCTAGGTCTGTAAGGGCAGAGAGATACATTCCCAATCTGGAGAGTGGTGTCTCTAAGCTGATTAAGAGGGAGGATTAGGAAGAGCTCCTGTAGCTCCTTGGAGGCCCAATCATTGGGAATCAGGAGGTCTTGGGAATTAGACTGGATAGAGGGCTGAAAACTCGTGGAGCACTTGAATTTGTAACAACCTTTTGTTCAATATTTTGGTTCTTATAGAAACAGCAGTAATAGGTTTTTGATAGTCTTTTTTTTTTTTTTCTGGCCACACTACATATGGGATCTCAGTTCCCTGACCAGGGATCGAACCCACACCCCTTGCAGGGCAAACAAGGGGTCCTAACCACTAGACTACCAGGAAAGTCCCACTAGGAGGTTTTCAGTTTTGTTTCAGGGCCTTCATTTGCTGGAGTTGAAAATTAAGAATTCTAGTGGTCTCTTATTTAGGTGAGTCAGCTAGAGTTCAAATGAGCTGATTCGCTAAATTAACTAAATTCTGAAGTAGACATGGCTTCCCACTGGAACCCTGGGTCTTTTAACCAACAGAGAAAGATCCTAGTTCAGCCCATTAATAAACATAGAGTTAAAGCCTAGCTGAGTGGATTCAGCATCTGAAGGAAGACCTGAATTTCATTTGAAAACAGTCTGAAGTCTGTTATAATCATCATGAAGGAGTTCCCCAGATTTCTGTGGGCAAGCCTTCATTTTATTTCGATCAGGCTTAGGAAGAGCTACTGTAATTGCCCAGTGAAAGTTTTCAGCCAGTGTTCTAGCCTCTTGCTAAAAGTTAAGAGTTTTGTTTTTCTACATCTGTTTAGGATGTTCCCATCCAGCAAAATTCGTTCACTGTTTGGCTTGACTATCAGCAACAAGCCAGTGGACTAAATGACCCAAATCTGAGACACCAGCTTGGTTAGTTTGAACAACAGTGTTAAATACTTCAGCAAACCTATGGGGCTCCTCAGTTACTTCAGGGCTCTCAATTTGGCCTTAGAGTCCAGGGAACAGAAGACATTTGGGGTTTATTTGGATCCTCAGAAGAGAAACCTTTAAAGGGAAAGGTTCTGATAGCCTCAGAGAAGGGGGAAATGAGGAGAAGCTCAGGGAAAAGAGGAAGTTTGTTGAAAGAATGAGACTGGGGAAACTGAGGCTGTAGCAGGGGAAAAGGATGGCACCAGAGGTGGGGGCTGGGCACAAGGGGGCTGCCTTCAGAAAATGAGGGAGGGGGAGGAGAAGCCGTTTTGTCTTTCTTTAGTTGTTTGTTTGCCTCAGTGAATTTAGAAATTGTATTTGCAGAGAAGCAATTTTAGACTCCTGATAATGCTTGGAAGCCTCAAAATATCATTGAAAATTTGTGTCCCATCAGGTTTTGACAGCTTTAGAGCCCACAGCTGTCCAGTTCAGTTTGAAGAAAAGTGTGAGGAGGTTGGAAGTTCCCCATAATGGCCATTAGTATTCTAAGTTAAGTCAGTCTATTGAGTTAGAAATGCACATGAGGAAAGGTTGGGTTTTTTTTTTTAACTTTTTATTTTGTATTGGGTTATAGCCGATTAATGATGTTATGATAGTTTCAGGTAAACAGTGAAGAGATTCAGTCATACGTTTACACATATCCATTCTCCCCAGAATCCCCCTCCCATCCAGGCTGCCATATAACATTGAGCAGAGTTCCTTGTTCTATACAGTAGGCCCTTATTGATTATCCATTTTAAATATAGCAGTGTGTACACGTCCATCCCAAGCTACCTAACTATCCCTTCCCCTGTCCTTCCCACGGCAACCGTAAGATTGTTCTCTAAATCTGTGGGTCTCTTTCTGTTTTGTAAGTAAGTTCATTTGTATCATTTCTTTTTAGATTCCACAGGGCTGTCATAAGATATTTCTCCTTCTCTGTCTGACTTACCTCACTCAGTATGACAATCTCTAGGTGTATCCATGTTGCTGCAAATGGCATTATTTCATTCTTTTTAATGAGAGATCTAAGTTTTTAAACATAAAATTGCCCGGGATTATAAAATTGGCTGGGGGACACCCTCAAAGCATTCTGATGACTGGGATCCCATTTCTTTGGGGTTTTTTCCTCTAAAGCAACAAGAAAAGTTTCCAAACACACAGTTCTGATAGGAGCAGCCCAGTTCCAAAAGAAATTAGGCTAAAGATCAGCACAGTTCTGATATGACAGAGTTGCAGTGGGAACAGCTCAGTTCCAAAAGGAATGAGGCTAAAGGTCAACACAGTTCCAATAAACAGAGTTCCAATAGACAGAGTTGCAGTGGGAACAGCCCAGTTCCAAAGGAATTGGGCCAAAGGCCATATGAACACTCTCAGAAAGAATAAAGCCTTCAAACAGATCCCAAATAAAGCCTAGAGAACTCAAAATGCAAAGAGTGTGGGCTTGAAATCTAGGAGACTCTTTTCCTCAAATCATGGTCAGTGAGAAAGCAATGAGCTCTGGGCTCTGTGGGTTGCTCACACACCTTGGGAGTTGTTGGAGGTCTTCTTGGGATCCCATTTTTTATCATCAAGTGATGTTGACCTTAAAAATAAATCAGTCAGTTATTTTACCAGAAAATGGGTTTATTCAGAAATACCAGAGGAGCTGAAATTCAGGACAAGCAAGCTACAGCAAAAGCCATAGGCAGGTTCAACAAAAGAAATGTTGTAAGAGAAAAAAAGAAGAAGTTAGGAAGTATTGTTTTGAATTAGTCTGTCGGAGAAAAGTGAGAATCTAGGGTGATAACTGTTTCTTGTTGGCTGAGTTGCTGGAGTAGCTGGTTTCCTGTAGGAGATGCAATGTCCTTATTTTCCTGTTGGGGGCCTGTAATCAATGATTCTTTCCTTCTATTGACCATGACAATTCTTCCTGTCATGGACAGTGAGTGGTATTCCATGAAAGCTCCCTCCACCCCCTGCTGGCCTCCTGACTCCATTTTAATGAAGTTTCTCTCTTTATTTTCACAACACAAATCCTATTCCTTGTGCTCTTTCCAGTCGTTGGTTTCTTTCCTGACACGCATTCATAAGGTAACTAGGCTGCTTTGAAGTAGTAGTTTCATCTTTTATTAGAGCCGGATGGAACAATCTGTTTCTTGTTGAAACTTCTAACAACCCCTGGTCTCCCCTATTCTGACATTCTCTGCTGAACTTTCTTTTAGTTCTGCACATTGAGTATCTGTCAAAAGTCTCATTTCATCGAGTATATTTGTGGTTTCCTTTCAGCTTTCTCTTTCTCTGAGTTCATAGGGCCCCCAAAGCCATCTGAATGTTTTGGTTTGTATTTCTTTGTCTTGTTTATCTCTGAGCACATGAATTCACGTGAGCCAAAGCTCAGAGAACACACGTGAGGTGTAGCCTAAAGTGGCTCCAAGGCCCTGTGTTGATGCTGAGGGGTCTTAAAACAGTCAGAGGACATGGTCAGTGAATATTTGGGTGTACAGATCGGAAGCTCATGAAAACATTTGCATGAGACTGCGAAGAAAATACAGATATCCTATGAAATTCCAGGGGGGGAAAGTAGTGAGTTTTTTAAAGGGAAAACTCCAGCACCCGCAGCTCCCCCTACACCTCTCTATTCTGTGTGTTGGGTGCTTCCCTGGGATAACTCATTACTGTCCTCCAGGGCTCTGAGTTACCTTCCTAAACTAAGGTGAGGAAAATTCCATTTTCTTTTAGTCCAACTGGTACAAACCTAAATTTTCAAAAGGAATATTTACAGTAATTTTAAGACAAAGTACATAGAAATGAAATACAGACTACAAATGTATCCTCTGACAACTAGAATCTAGCTGTAAATGGGCTTCACTGAGAGTATTGAGTACCTATCCCAGTCTAAGCACATTCTAAGCAGTAACTCGACAAAGGAAGTTGTTTGCCCACCATGGGACATTCGGCAATGTCTGGAAACATTTTTGATTATCACGACTACAGGTGGGAATATTATTGGCATTTAGTGGGTAGAGACCAGAGATGCTAAATACCCTATACTGGACAGCCCCCTACAAGAAGGAATTATCCATCTCCAAATGTCAATAAGGCTGAGGTTGGGCAATCCTGGTCCAGGTAGTTGAGTGAAAAGAGTGCGATTCAAGCATGCTGTTTGGCCTTCCAGCCCAGAGGGACTTGGGTTGGTACTCTGCCATACTGCTGATGCTGGAGAGGCAGCAGTGAGTGGGCCTGAAGAGAGATCTTAATTCTAGGACCCTCCCCAACATGTGGACACAACTTTTTGCTAAGATGGACCCCACCACAGAGGCCTGTGAGGGTAGGTCCACATTTATTATGGAATGGTACCCTCTCCCTTTTTGACCCTCAGGCAGCCTTCCTATGCCTGTCCCAACAGGGAAGTTTTCTTTGGCTTCAGGAGTGGGCACCTTATCTCTTTCCTTCAGCAGAGCTCAGCTTCTGCCACTGGCTTTGCCCTTGGAGTGTCTGGGTAAGAACAAAGCTTGAATTTTACTCCACCTGACAAACACCAGCTGTCTAGCCCAGAGGCCTCTCTATCTCTTACCTCACTGGGAACTCTGCCAAAGGTCAGAATCAATATTGAAATCTGTTCTAATTCAATGTAACCGTATCCTTTCAGCCTGACAACCAAATTCTTACTTCCTTTGGGTGGAAAGTCCGACTCATACCTTTCTGTGCAGAGAAAATAAACCATTGATTAAAACTACTAACTTAGGGAGCTGGCTTGCTTTACCTCCCCTGTTCTCTTTGATCACTTAGATGCCTGTAAGAGAAAAACCTTGCAGATTTCCATCACTAGTTTTTAAGTGAAAATAATGTAAAAGTTCCCTTAAAGAGGTCACTAACAAGTATTTATTAGGCACCTACTCAAGCCTAATATTCTGCAAGAAACTATAGAGGATTTTTTTAAAGTATCATCTTCACTAGGTTTATATTAATGTTTTGTCTTCAACCCATATTGGAGGCCCTCTCAAGAAGCAACTACATGAAATTTGAAAAATGTCGTGAAAATGTTAAGGATGTTGTTCATTACATCACTTACAATATCTCCTACAGTGTCTCACATTAAAAACCTTTCTTTTAGGGTTAAATTCACAGAAAGTTCTTGGTATGGTTCTTCTTTTCTGCTAATGAGATTTAAACAACTTTTCCTTTAAGCTATAGCTTCCAGGAAACTCAGCAAAATTTGAATCATATGAACAGTGTCCTTTGTCTTACATCTATTTATAGTTCCCTTTTTTGTTATTGAAATTGATTTCAAATTGTGTGTCAAAAGAGGGAAGGGTGGGGAAGAAGGAGGAATCAAGAGTTAGAAAAAACATTTATGCACTTAAAGGTACAGAAATAAATGCACATGCAAAAATAACTGGAGAAGAGGTTGTGCCTTTTTGAAAATTGAGTGTCAGGAGGTGTCATGTATTAATAGTTCATAAATACCAGGGCCATCGTATTTTAAAACATGAGAGAGGTTATTATGAGCTCTAACTCAGAGAAAATTTGGAATTAAAGGGCCACAGAGGAAACATGTTTATTGGTAAGGAGGGAGGAAAATGGACTTTCCTTCTGAAAGTGACAGCCGTGCTGACAAGTGTGTAAAGGACAGTGAAGAGGCTGGGTGAGATGAGAGATTCATACTGGGGCTGTATACAGAGAGATGGAGAGATGGTAATAACTGATGAAAAGCTAGACCTGAGTTTGACTCCTGGGTCAGGAAGATCCCCTGGAGCAGGGAATGGCAACCCACTCCAGTATTCTTGCCTGGGAAATCCCATAGACAGAGGAGCCTGGCAGGCTACAGTTCATGGGGTCACAAGGAGTCGGACATGACTAAAGTGACTTAGCATGCACTTCCGCCCACAATGAGTTCTTCACTTTTTCCTCCTAGTCTAATTAAAGAAAGATAAATTGTCTGTGACTTTCAAAAAAAGAAAGTGTAGCACAGTGGGGGATAAACTGTGAAGAGATAGAACCAAAGAGTCTTTAATGGTCAAGAAAAAATGGAATTCATGTCCAAGGAAAAAAAGAACTTGCTATTTAGGAAGCACTCCCGTGGCTGAACTATCGTTATAGTTCCTGCATTGAAAAAGGTGAGATTAGTATACAGAGTCCCTATTTAGCAGGATTAATAGCTTTCTAGAAAGTTATTATGAACATTCCACTTAAGTTATGCCTGTGTGCTTTGAGCTGTCCCACCTGACTCAGAGGACAGCTGGTTTCATTCATGTATTACTTCATATTCAGAAGTCAGGAACATTAGATATTATGATATGGGTTTACGCTAAGATAAAAGCTTTTCTTAGGAACTAACACTCCAATGTACTTAATGGAGGATTCTCTTAAGAAGTCAACTTTCCAATTACAGAACATGATTCCATATCATCACTAGTTTTCAGGAAACTGAAAGATGCCCTTTCCCACATTTTGGAGCATGAGTTTTATGAATGAATTTAAATACTATGGACTTAATGCTTGTGTATACTCCGTTCAGTTCAATCACTCAGTCTTGTCCGACTCTTTGTGATGCACTGACTGGAGCATGCCAATCTTCCCTGTCCATCACCAACTTGCGGAGCTTGTTCAAACTCATGTCCATTGAGTCGGTGATGCCATCCAACCATCTCATCCTCTGTCATCCCCTTCTCCTCCCGCCTTCAATCTTTATCAGTATCAGGGTCTTTTCCAATGAGTCAGTTCTTCGCATGAGGTGGCCAAAGTATTGGAGTTTCAGCTTCAGCACCAGTCCTTCCAATGAATATTCAGGACTGATTCCTTTAGGATTGACTGGTTTGATGTCCTTGCAGTGCAAGGAATTCTCAAGAGTCTTCTCCAACACTACGGTGCAAAAGCATCAATTCTTTGGCGCTCAGCTTTCTTTACAGTCCAACTCTCACATCCATACATGACTACTGGAAAAACCATAACCTTGACTAGATGGACCCTTGTTGGCAAAGTAATGTCTCTGCTTTTTAATATGCTGTCTAAGTTGGTCATAACTTTCCTTCCAAAGAGCAAGTGTCTTTTAATTTCAAGGCTGTAGTCACCATCTGCAGTGATTTTGGAGCCCAAGAAAATAAAGTCTGTCACTATTTCCAGTGTTTCCCTATCTATTTGCTATGAAGTGATGGGACCGGATGCCATGATCTTAGTTTTCTTAATGTTGAGCTTTAAGCCAGCATTTTCACTCTCTTCTTTCACTTTAATCAAGAGACTCTTTAATTCCTCTTCACTTTCTGCCATAAGGGTGGTGTCATCTGCACATCTGAGGATATTGATATTTCTCCCAGCAATCTTAATTCCAGCTTGTGCTTCATCCAGCCCAGCATTTCTCATGATGTACTCTGCATAGAAGTTAAAAAGCAGGGCGACAATAGACAGCCTTGACATACTCCTTTCCCAGTTTGGAGCCAGTCTGTTGTTCCATGTATGGTTCTAACTGTTGCTTATTGATCTTCATACCGATTTCTCAGGAGGCAGGTAAGGTGGTCTGGTATCCCCATCTCTTGAAGAATTTTCCAGTTTGTTGTGATCCACACAGTCAAAGGCTTTAGTGTAGTCAATGAAGCTAACATTGACATTTTCTGGAACTCTCTTGCTTTTTTGATGATCCAGCAGATGTTGGCAATTTGATCTCTGGTTCCTCTGCCTTTTCTAAATCCAGCTTGAACATCTGGAATTTTGCTGTTCACATACTGTTGAAGCCTAGCTTGGAGAATTTTGAGCAATACTTTGCTAGCGTGTGAGATGAGTGCAATTGTGTGGTTGTTTGAACATTCTTTGACATTGCCTTTCTTTGGGATTAGAATGAAAACTGACCTTTTCCAGTCCTGTGGCCACTGCTAACAGCAGATTTGCTGGCATATTGAGTGCAGCACTTTCACAGCATCATCTTTTAGGATTTGAAATAGCTCAGCTGAAATTTCGTCACCTCCACTAGCTTTCTTACTAGTGATGCTTCCTAAGGCCCACTTGACTTTGCACTCCAGGAAGTCTGGCTCTAGGTGAGTGATCACACCATCATGGTTATCTGGGTCATGAAGATCTTTTTTGCATAGTTCTTATGTGTATTCTTGCCACCTCTTCTTAATATCTTCTGCTTCTGTTATGTCCATATTGTTTCTGTCCTTTATTATGACCATCTTTGCATGAAATGTTCCCTTGGTATCTCTAATTTTCTTGAAGAAATCTCTAGTCTTTCCCATTCTATTGTTTTCCTCTATTTTTTTGCATTGATCACTAAGGAAGGCTTTCTTACCTCTCTTTGCTATTCTTTGGAACTCTGCATTCAGATGGATATATCTTTCCTTTTCTCCTTTGTCTTTTACTTTTTTTCTTTTCTCAGCCATTTGTAAGGCCTCCTCAGACAACCATTTTTCCTTTTTGCATTTCTTTTTCTTGGGGATGGTCTTGATCGCTGCCTCCTGTACAATGTTATGAACCTCCATCCATAGTTCTTTAGGCACTCTATCAGATCTAATCCCTTGAATCTATTTGTGACTTCCATTGTATAATTGTAAGGGATTTGATTTAGGTCATACCTGAATGGTCTAGTAGTTTTCTGTACTTTCTTCAATTGAAGTCTTAATTTGGGCTAGACAGACCTAGATCTATGCATATTACTTGACACAAAATATTTCCCAGGAAACATTGAATTGGGTACCAAGAAAAGAAAGTTAAGGCTCTTCAGCTCCATTGGTAAAGAATCCGCCTGCAATGCAGGAGACCTGGGTTCTATCCCTGGGTTGAGAAGATCCCCTGGAGAAAGGAAAGGCTACCCATTCCAGTATTCTGGCCTGGAGAATTCCATGGACAGTCCATGGGGTGGCAAATAGTTGGACACAACTGAGCGACTTTCACTTCATTAATGATAGCTTCTCTCCTAAAAAAAAATAGAGACTTGACAACTTGTTGTTTTTATGACAAAGCTTCAAAAGACCTACTTTAGGTCAATAGAAATAAAATAGTTTTGAAGCACTAAGATTAAAGATACTTTCATTTCTTTTTAAAAGCCTAAAGATACTCTGTCATATTGATGTTTACACAGTAGTGTATCAGCTTTTATTCAACATTGTATTCTTGCTTCATTGAGATAATATATTATGTATAAGGTGTTTCCTATGTCTCTTCTGGGTCCTGGGACTTATCTGGGACACAAGACCATTTAGATTTTAGGGCTGTCATTTTCCCAAATAGAATTTTGCAAATGAGAATATAATATTCTTGAATAAACAATGAGCCTTTGTAAAGAGAGTTCAGAATAGCCTTGGAGAGCCTCAAGATTCTATAGCAGGGCCATGTAATTCCAAGAATGTGATAGGAGGCAGGTTGGTATAGTCAGGGCACTCCTGGGAAGGTCTAGAAACCTACTTGTGCTGCTAACAGATATGTCCGAAGCTAATCATTGAAACCCCAGGTAGATCATGGCATTCCCTGGGAAATAAAATGGTTGCTCTCCAAGCTCCTTCATCCCTGCCTATGTTTTAGTTCTGAGAAATTCCCAGTGAGCCTTACAAGTTGTCCCAAAGCAGGGCTCATTGTGACCATGTCTCTCGATGGATGGAAATCCTATGGGAAAGTGGAGCGGTCATGGCACACACGCGCGTGTGTGTGTGTGTAGGTGTGCGTGTGTGTGTGTGAAAGAGAGGGAGACGAGAGAGAGAGATTTGCAGTCTGCCGCAGCAAACTTGGAGAATTTCTTAGGAAATAAAATGATGTCCACCATCTCATGGGTCTGCCCTCTGCTCTTTCTTACACACAAACTCCTGTGGGAACACTTTCTTGGTGTTCCCCTTCCTGTTCTCTTTTCACCTTTTTAACCAACAACCCAGGCTGACTGAACAACCTGTTTTCTCACACAAATTCTTCATTTGTGTAACCCTTGTGAACCATCCTCACGTATAGTTTCACCCCTGTGCTACTGAAGTTGGCTAACTGGGACAGTTACTGTGAATGGGCAACTTGACACAGTTGTGCCGACTGATAGCCGCTTTCGGTAGCTTTCCTTTTAGCCTTCTAAATACCTTGGACTCTGCTTTGGGGTGTGAAAGTTTCACTTTGTTTGTTCCACAGAAGCTGATAATGTGATTAGCTAAAGAGGTGAAAGGCTATACAAATATATGCTTATAAAGCACTACTCCTTGCCCAGTGTTATGTTAAATACAGGTACAAACCAACACGTTGATTGTTTTCCAATTTTCTGTCTCATGTGTACGGCAGCTCATAGAAGGTGGGAGTCATGAAGCATTCTTTGCTGTATGTTATGGTGAAACACATATATTGTAAGATATAATAGTAGGCTGCCCACTGTGTAGCTTCTACAACAAATGCATTCAACATTCTGCTTGTATCAATACAAGTACTGTATTTTATGTCTTTCCCTAACTTATACAAATCTGTAGAACTTAATACTATCCCTTACAGTGATGTTTGCTTCTTAAATAAAAATTGAATGTAGGATACATATCATTCTATCAGACACACTTTGCATCTTTCTAACACAATGTCAAGACAAAGTGAATGATGCTTTAATTTTTAGATGTGGAAAAAAAATACTGGAGAAGAGCTTTTATCTCTGCATTATAATCACACAGATTATTTTTTATTTCTTTATATTCTTCCTGCATTTCCAAATGACCTAACATACATGTATGGATGTGAGAGTTGGACTATAAAGAAAGCTGAACGCCAAAGAATTGATGCTTTTGAACTGTGGTGTTGGAGAAGACTCTTGAGAGTCCCTTGGACTGCAAGGAGATCCAACCAGTGCATCCCAAAGCAGATCAGTCCTGGGTGTTCATTGGAAGGACTGATGTTGAAGCTGAAACTCCAATACTTTGGCCACCTGATGCGAAGAGCTGACTCATTTGAAAAGACCCTGATGCTGGGAAAGATTGAAGGCAGGAGGAGAAGGGGATGACAGAGGATGAGATGGTTGAATGGCATCATCAACTTGATGGACATGGGTTTGTGTGGACTCCAGGATTTGGTGATGGACAGGGAGGCCTGGCGTGCTGCAGTTCATGGGGTTGCAAAGAGTTGGACACGACTGAGCAACTGAACTGAACTGAAGAGGTCAATCATCAGAAGCCCAGAAATATCAAGTGACTTATCTAGAATTATACGAGTAGGAAGTGATGGAGGAAGGACCAGAACCAAGATTTTTCTAGCTGCTAGTTTTGTTCTTTTCCTGTTAAAATGAATATGACAGGTTGAAAATGTGGCACCATCCTTTCTTCCATTAGTGTGCATGTATACTACCTACTTCATGTTAAATCTCTGGTATCCCAGAACTTGAAACAAAGTGTGCAGTATGTTGTGTGTGTATCTACAGTCTTTAGTCAATTTTAAAATGTTTGTATTTTTTTAATGTCTAAGAATGCCTTATACAGTAAAATACATATATTAGACTCTCACAATATACCTTAAAGAAAATACAAGGAAACATTAACCGATTAATTCTGGATTGTGGGTTGGTATTTTTCTTCTTATTTCTTATTTATATCTCCCTATGCTTTTCTTTTTTAAAAAATAATAACTATTTCATACTTTATCGTTAATCAAAACTGATTGCTTTATAAAAAAGAGATTGATATTCCTGAGTCCATATTTTAGTCCTCAAAAAAGGAGGAAGGTTTCTTTTTTTCGTTGAGGACAAATATATATATTCAAGGTAAATATCTAACATGATAATGCATTACTTTAAAAATTGTTTTTTTCTATCACAGACTCCTTAAATCATCTTTTGAAATTTATGAATCTACCCTCAGAGAAATACAAATACACATAGAAACAAGACATAAAAACTTTTGGAGGTTCCCAGATCCCCTGAAGTTCATTCATGTAAACCCTCTTGGTGTTGTTCAAAGCATGAGCTATGATTTTCATCTGAATACCTAGGATGTTTGTCTGAAATGCAATTTCCCAAACCTCCTCCCAGACTTTTGAATCAGAGGGATCAGCGGGGCCCAGGAATCTGCCTCTCTCACGAAACTGTCCTTCCCCACCCTCCAAGCAAATAGAATGCACAGCAAATGTCAGAATCTCAGGGCCTGGGCATCTATAGATCTCATCTTCAGAATCCTAAGAGTAGCAAAAATGAAAGTGATAGAGAATCTCCAGTGCCAGTTCTTGAGATTAGGGATCTGAGCAGGAGTTTATCAAGTAAAGGGGGCACTCAACTGAGGAAGGAGTCGAGTCAGATGGGGGATGGAAGCGAGGGCACGGCAGAAATATGAACTCATCACAGGTCTGCCTGGAAACTGGAAAGAATCCAAGACAGTTAGAAGATCTCGTATTGAATCATGAGCCAGGCTATCAGAGTGGCATGTAGAAGTCACGAGGCTAAAAATAATTATGCCAGGCTCAGGCTTCTGTGGTTTAAGGAGAATAATTGATGTTTAAAGTAGCCTTGGTGACATACAGTTTTGTTTCTCATTGTGGGACTATAGGCGTACCCCATGAACAAGTATGGAATTAATATTTTGCTAAAGAAAATGAGAGACATCATTTTTCCCACAAAGGTCCATCTAGTCAAAGCTATGGTTTTTCCAGTAGTCGTGTACAGATGTGAGAGTTGGACCATAAAGAAGGTTGAGCGCCAAAGAATTGATGCTTTCGAACTGTGGTGTCAGAGAAGACTCTTGAGAGTCACTTGGACAGCAAGGAGATCAAACCAGTCAATCCTAAAGGAAATCAACCCTGAATATTCATTTGAAGGACTGATGCTGAAGCTGAAACTCCAGTACTTTGGCCACCTGATACAAAAAGCCAACTCATTGGAAAAGAACCTGATGTTGGGAAAGATTGAGGGCAGAAGTAGAAGGGGGTGACAGAGGACGAGATGGTTGGATGGCATCACCGACTCAATGGACATGAGTTTGAGCAAACTCCAGGAGATAGTGAAGGACAGGGAAGCCTGGCATGTTGTAGTCTTAGGGGCTGCAAAGAGTCAGACACGGCTGAGTGAATGAACAACAGAGAAAAGGTAGGGATTCATGAGTCCTTCAAAAACTGTTCTGGAATTATTAAATGTTAACAATAGAGGAAACCTTACTAATAATCTCTGCCAACTTTCTCATTTAAAAAAAGATGCTTTAAAGTTTATCAAAGCTTTGCTTAGTCATTATCATCAGAGATAATACTTCTATGAAATAATATAATAGGTTTATCTAAGGCACATTTCCTTATGTTGGATTGAGATGAAAAGTGAGAGTGTAGCTTGCCTCTAAGTCACACGCTGGCAGAGCTGAGTTTGGAAGCTGATCTATTTTCAGACAGTTTCTTAACTTATGCAATGCCAACCCCAGATAGGCCATAGTGAGTATTTATGCTTTAGGTTATGTATATCTGTATGTAGCCTTTGCCCAAGTAATACACTCTTTACAAGCTAAGGAGTAAGAAAACATATTTTCAACAGTGACCACAGCATGAAGGCTTCTACCTGGCATGTGACTCATCACCACGGCAGAGAGGTTGGCTGCAGGAAGGGAGAGGTGGACTGCAAGAAGTTAGTAACACTGAAATCTGAGCCTTCTACCAGAGCAGAAATGCTTTCAGGAAATGTGACCTCATTGGGTTGAATTATATTTGTGGTGAATGAAACCTAGGTTTTGGAAATAATATTTAGCCATTAGGTATGTTAGGTCCATTAGGACCTAGATAAAGGTGAACCAAGAACTTCCAGATGTACAGGGTGGATTTAGAAAAGGCAGAGGAACCAGAGATTAAATTGCTCACATCTGTTGGATCATAGAGAAAGCAAGGGAATTCCAGAAAAAACATCTACTTCTGCTTCATTGGCTATGCAAAGGCCTTTGACTGTGTGGATCACAATAAACTGTGGAAAATTCTTAAAGAGATGGAAAAACCAGGCTGCCTTACTTGTCTCCTGAGAAGCCCATGTGCAGGTCAAGAAGCAACAGTTAGAACTGGACATGGAACACCAGACTGGTTCAAATTGGAAAAGGAGTACGACAAGACAATCTATTGTCACCCTGTTTTTTAACTTCTATGCAGAGTACGTCATGTGAAATGTGGGGCTACATATGAAGCACAAGCTGAAATCAAGATTGCTGGGAAAAATATCAATAACCTCAGATGTGCAGATGATACCACCCTAATGATAGAAAGCGAAGAGAAACTAAAGAGCCTGTTGATGAAAGTGAAAGATGAGAGTGAAAGCTGGCTTAAAACTCAACTAAGTTTTCAAAAAACTAAGATCATGGCATCCAGTCCTATCGCTTCATGGCAAATAGAAGGGGAAAAAATGGAAATAGTGACAGACTTTTTTTTCTTGGGCTCCAAAATCACTGCAAACGGTGACTACAGTCATGAAATTATAAGACACTTCCTCCTTGGAAGGAAAGCTATGACAAACCTAGACAACATGTTAAAAAGCAGAGACATTACTTTGCCAACAAAGGTCTGTCCAGTCAAAGCTATGGTTTTTCCAGTAGTCATGTACAGATGTGAGAGTTGAACCATAAAGAAGGCTGAGCACTGAAGAATTGATGCCTTTGAACTGTGGTGCTGGAAAAGACACTTGAGAGTGCCTTGGACAGCAAGGAGATCAAACCAGTCAATCCTAAAGGAAATCAACCCTGATATTCCTTTGGAGGACTGATGATGAAGCTGAAACTACCAACAATTTGTCCACCTGATGCAAAGAGCCAACTCACTGGGAAAGACGTAAATACTCTAATAACTTGTATATTAAACTGTTCTCATTTGTGCATCCATTTATCTATTCAATAGTATTTATCGTCAATCACGGTACTAAGTGCAGGCAATAAAGTAGAGGATAAAACGGATATACTGTCCAGCTTACAGAGCTTGTACAGGCATACTGGGGAGTCAGCCATCAAACAGATTAAATACACATATAATCATGAAATGAAATTTTCGTTAAATTCTGTCAAGTGAAATGCAGTATTTTAATTTATATTTGATGGTTAAAGATTCTCTTTAGAGATAACATTAGGCTGAGATCTGAAGGGTGAATAAGTTACCAGCTGTAGCTGGGTAACCAGGTTGTTACCAAGAGGGGAGAGTGTGTTCAAAGACCTTCAAAGAATCCAAAGAAGATCTGTGTGACTGGAGAGCTACAAACAGGAAGAAGTGTGTCAGTAGAAGACTAGGAGGGAAGAAAGTTCAGGCAGGAACCTTAAGGTAGTCCAGACTAGTTTGAGAAATCCTAGCTACAGGTGCCGGTTTGTATGATTGTTCTTATCTACCAGAGTGTGTTTTGGGAGAGGTACACTTCAGCTGCCAGAGTGCTGTGTTTTCAGGGACACACTGTTTCACAACAACCATCCTGTTTTATAACAACCTGTGAATAAAACATTTTCAGCCAGGAGTTCATTTTTAAAAGTTTGCCTTGGTTAGGCAAGTTCAGTAAATTCCTCCAAGCATTCAACATATTCCAGTTTGGGGTGGTATAAAAAGGTAAGCTTTTATTTAGATCTATACAGTTAACTGGGCTTCCCAGGTGGCGCTAGTGGTAAAGAATCTGCCTGCCAATGCAGGAGATATAAGAGACGTGGGTTTGATCCCTGGGTGGGGAAGATCCCCTGGAGGAGTGCGTGACAACCCACTCCAGTATTCTTGTCTGGAGAATCCCATGTACAGAAGAGCCTGGAGGGCTACGTACGGTCCATAGGGTCGCAAAGAGTCAGACATGACTGAAGCAACATGCACACATGTGGTTAACTCATATTTTTAAGCAATAACATTGCCCAATGTTTGTGCAGATTTGGGGTGTGAATATGATATCTCAGATGGCAAAAGAAATTTTACACATATGATTAATTTGGAAAACTCAGCAGTGGCCACAGGACTGGAAAAGGTCACTTTTCATTCCAATCCCAAAGAAAGGCAATGCCAAAGAATGTTCAAACTACTGCACAATTGCACTCATCTCATACACTAGCAAACTAATGATCAAAATTCTCCAAGCCAGGCTTCAACAGTATATGAACTGTGAATTTCCAGATGTTCAAGCTGGATTTAGAAAAAGCAGAAGAACCAGAGATCAAATTATCAACATCCGTTGGGTCATTGAAAAAGCAAGAGAATTCCAGAAAAACATCTATTTCTGCTTTATTGACTATGCCAAAGCCTTTGACTGTGTGTATCACCACAAACTGTGGAAAATTCTGAAAGAGGTGGAAATACCAAACCACCTGGCCTGCCTCCTGAGAAATCTGTAAGCAGGTCAAGAAGCAACAGTTAGAACTGGACATGGAACAACAGACTGGCTCCAAATAGGAAAAGGAGTACGTCAAGGCTGTATATTGTCACCCTGCTTATTTAACTTATATGCAGAGTACATCATGAGAAATGCTGGGCTGGAGGAAGCACAAGCTGGGATCAAGATTTCCAGGAGAAATATCAATAACCTCAGATATGCAGATGACACCACCCTTATGGCAGAAAGTGAAGAAGAACTAAAGAGCCTCTTGATGAAAGTGAAAGAGGAGAGTGAAAAAAAATGGCTTAAAACTCAATATTCAGAAAACTAAGATCATGGCATCTGGTCTTATCACTTCATAGCAAAGAGATGGGGAAACAGTGGAAACAGTGACAGACTTGATTTTCTTGGGCTCCAAAATCACTGCTGATGGTGATTGCAGCCATGAAATTAAAAGACGCTTACTCCTTGGAAGAAAAGCTATGACCAACCTAGACAGCATATTAAAAAGCAGAGATATTACTTTGCCAACAAAGGTCCATCTAGTCAAGGCTATTGTTTTTCCAGTAGCCATATTCAGATGTAAGAGTTGGAGTATAAAGAAGCTGAGTGTCCAAGAATTGATGCTTTTGAACTGTGATGTTTGGAAGAGACTCTTGAGAGTCCTTTGGACAGCAAGGAAAACCAACCAGTCCATCCTAAAGGAAATCAGTCCTGGATATCCATTGGAAGGACTGGTGCTGAAGCTGAAACTCCAATACTTTGGCCACCTGATGCGAAGAACTGACTCATTGGAAAAGACCCTGATGCTGGGAAAGATTGAAGGTGGAGGAGAAGGGGATGACAGAGGATGAGATGGTTGGATGGCATCACCAACTCGATGGACATGAATTTGAGCAAGCTCTGGGAGTTGGTGATGGACAGGGAAGCCTGCGTGCTGCCACCCATGGGATTACAAAGAGTAGGACATGACTGAGCAACTGAACTGAACTGAGATAGGTAGGGTTTCCAGGATTCATCACCTGGGCCTCATGTACTTACAAGAGGGGAACAGGCAGAGACAGAGTCAAAGAAGGACATGTGTAGATGGATGAAGAGGTGGTGGAATTATATAACCACTGGCTTTGAAGTTGTATTGTTCATCCATCAGCTTATGAACATTTGGGTTATTTCTGGGTTTTGGCCTTCATGTATGAGATTTTGTGCATCTGTTATTATTTTATGGAGTAAAAATCTGTTTAGATTTATCCATGTATTTTCTAGTTTTGTACTTATTCATTCTGTCTTGGATCTCAGACTTTGAATCTGGCATCACTTTTCTTTCTGCTTGAAATATCTCGTTTTGAATTTTCTTTAAGGATATTCAGCTAATGGCAAAAATCACTGTTTTTATTTACCTGCAAGTATCTTTATTTCACTATCAGTTTTTTTAAAAATTATTTATTTATTTGGCTGTGCCAGGTCTTAGTTTCAGCACTCGGGATATTTAGTTGCAGCATGTGAACTCTTAGTTGCAGCATGTGGGATCTATTTCCCTGACCAGGGATCGAACCCAGGCCCCCTGCATTGGGAGCTCAGAGTCTTAGCCACTGGACCACCAGGGAAGTTACTCACTTTCATTTTTAAAAGGTATTTTAAGGTATAAAAATCCTAGGTTAACTGTTATCTTCTTTTGGTAGATAGCAAAAATTTGAAATGGGGGACCAGTGTTACAGCTTGGTTCCAGCTCAGTTTTAGTAAGCAAAGGATAGTACACCCTCGGGGCGTGAGGGCAGGCCAACCCCAAAGGAGAGGCCTCAATCTATCTTGGCTTTCTCTTTTTATACATTTTTCTCCTCCCGCCCTGAGCCTGCCCTATGTAAATTGGGCTAGCCAGGAAGGCTGTTTGTTTCACCTGAGGCTCTCACTCCAGTCCTTGGATTTTCTTTTGTTCCATTTTTATGGGCTTTTTCCTTTCTTTGTCTTTTAGCCAACGCCATTTTGGACTCCTTTTTCCTATTCAACTACCTAACATTAACATTCCACCAACTTTTAGTTTCCACTTTTGCTGATGATGTCAGTGATTACTCTTTTGAGGTTAATCCATATATGAATTTCTCTCTCTGTCTTCCTTTATATTTATTCGGTTTTGGTGTTCTGTAGTTTTCCCGGTTTGGTATTTTATTTATTTTTTGCTGTACTGGTCTTTGTTGCTGCATGGGCTTTTCTCTAGTTGTGGAAAGCAGGAGTTGCTCTCTAGTTGCAGTGGCTTCCCTTGCTGCTGCGCACACACTCTAGGGCTCAGTAGTTGCGGCCCCCAGGCTCGAGAGCACAGGTTCAGTAGTTGTGGCGCATGGGCTTAGTTGCTCCATGGCATGTGGAATCTTCCCAGATTGGGGATCAAACCTGTGTCTCCTGCATTGGCAGGCAGATTCTTTACCACTGGGTCACTGGGGAAGCCCCCGTACTCTGTATTTGAAATCTACTTTTGTGCAGTCCTTGAGATTCATTCTTAAATCAAAAGATCACTGTATTTCTTCATTTCTGGGGAATTATCAGCTATTACCTTGTCAATGTTATTTCTTTTCCATTCTCTCTACTCTTCCTCTGGGACTCCTTACACCTATATTCTACCTTCTTTCTCCATTCTCTCTGCCTCTTAATTTTCCTTCTGTATTTCCCATTATTTTCTCTCTAAATCATATTCTGGATAATTTCTTCTGCTCTGTCTTCCAGTTCATTAAGTCTCTTAGTATATTATACACAGTTCATAGCCATAGAATTTTTGTTTAAGATTACTGCAATTATTTTAAAATTTTTATTTGTTCTTTTTCCCTTACTTTAGTTCACTCTTTATACTTTCTCCTAAAGATACCTTTAGGCTCCTTTTTAAAATTTTCTGATAACAGTATAAAACATTGCTTTCCTAGTATTCATAGTTCCCGTATCTGAGGTCTTTCTGTTGTTTTGCTTATTTTCTTTTATGGTGAATTATTTTCTTGTTTACTTTGTTTTCATCATGTGCCACTCATCATTCTAAGGTTATTTTTAGGGAAAACTTGAGGTCTTGGATGGAGGTGACTTCCTCCATCCAGAAATTACTTGCCTTCTTGACAGTTACCTTTAGACATGTGCTAACTTGGGGTCAAGGCTGTATATTGTCACCCTGCTTATTTAACTTATATGCAGAGTACATCATGAGAAACGCTGGGCTGGAAGAAACACAAGCTGGAATCAAGATTGCCGGGAGAAATAGCAATAACCTCAGATATGCGGATGACACCACCCTTATGGCAGAAAGTGAAGAAGAACTAAAGAGCCTCTTGATGAAGGTGAAAGAGGAGAGTGAAAAAGTTGGCTTAAAGCTCAATGTTCAGAAAACTAAGATCATGGCATCTGGTCCCATCACTTCATGGGAAATAGATGGGGAAACAGTGGAAACAGTGTCAGACTTTATTTTTTTGGGCTCCAGATTCACTGCTGATGGTGACTGCAGCCATGAAATTAAAAGACGCTTACTCCTTGGAAGGAAGGTTATGGCCAACCTAGATAGCATACTTAAAAGCAGAGACATTACTTTGCCAACAAAAGTACGTCTAGTCAAGGCTATGGTTTTTCCAGTGGTCATGTATGGATGTGAGAGTTGGACGGTGAAGAAAGCTGAGCGCCGGAGAATTGATGCTTTTGAATTGTGGTGTTGGAGAAGACTCTTGAGAGTCCCTCGGACTGCAAGGAGATCCAATCAATCCATCCTAAAAGAGATCAATCCTGGGTGTTCATTGGAAGGACTGATGTTGAAGCTGAAACTCCAATACTTTGGCCACCTCATGCGAAGAGTTGACTCATTGGAAAAGACTCTGATGCTTGGTAGGATTGGGGGCGGGAGGAGAAGGGTATGACAGAGGATGAGATGGTTGGATGGCATCACTGACTCGATGGACATGGGTTTGGGTGGACTCCGGGAGTTGGTGATGGACAGGGAGGCCTGGCGTGCTGCAATTCATGGGGTCGCAAGGAGTCGGACATGACTGAGCGACTGAACTGAACTGAACTTGGGGTCACTTTAAACTTAATTTACAGCTTCAGATGTTTGGATCAGTCCATGGAAGAAAATTTGAGCTCCAGATATTTGTAAGTGTTAGTTTAATTATGCAATTATTTTTGTCCTTAAGGTGTAACTTTGTAAGGAGCCAGTTTGGTGTGAAGAACATGTCTTTAGATTTTGTACCTCAGGCAGGATCAGATTTTGCTTCCTGTTTCTCTTGTTGTGCAGTGTTTCAGAACCAAACGTCAAATCCTGTTTGACATGATTTGTTTGACAGAAATTAATTTTCTCACAATTCTGGTGGCTAGTTGTCCAATATCAAGGTATCATCTGTTTTTAAGGAGAATTTTCCCATATTTAATACAGTATTTTAAATTTTCAACAGCGCTGTTGGTCTGAATAATCTAGCCTGTCATTTCTAGAATGACTATATAATATTTAGTTTTTCATAAAAATAAAACAAAACATAGTTTAAGTTGTTAAATCTCAAGTAGGTGATGTTTTGAAAACTTGGGTTGATTGCAGACATTCAAGGATTTTTTTTTTTTTTTTTTTGGCCACACTACGTGGAATGTGGGATCCCAGTTTTCCCAGACCAGGGATCAAACCTTCAATCCCTGCAGTGGAAGTGCAGAAGGCTGGGCCTTCAGAGAAGTCCCAATTGTTACTTTTTAATTTGAGACACAATCTGACCAAGTTAGGCATTTTCAAATGGATACTATTCCTTAACAACTCTGATGGCTTTAGTGAACCTGCCCTCCTTTCCCCCAATGGGCCACAAAGCTCAAATAGGTCTGTGTAGGCACTTTGAAGACCCACCCATGTGGGAATTCATTTTAGCTACAGTTGATTTCCCAAATTCAATTTATTCACTTATCTCAAATTATTTTACAAAATCAAAGCATATTTACTTGGACTTAGTTCCAACTTACGTAAGTCACCATCGATGTCAGATGCTGTCAAATGTCAAGGTTCAAAAATATTCAAAGTCCAGAGGGAAAATTTTGAAACAGAAGGGAAATTTTGGTCATTTTTAAAATCTTTCCCGAAAAGAAGCAAACTGATGCAGAAGGTCATTAGCATTGAAAAGAATAAATATGCCCCTTGATGTTACCAATTCTGTAATGATCTCCAAGTAAATTGGGATATAAATTCCACTACGTGTGTACTAGTTTTGTAGGACTGTCATAAAAAAATACCACAAACTGGGTGGCTTAAACAACAGAAATTAATTTTCTCACAATTCTGGTGGCTAGTTGTCCAAGATCAAGGCATCAGCAGGTTCGGTTTCTCCTGGGGCCCTTCTCCTTGGCTTGCAGATGGCCTCTTCTTGCTGTGTCCTCACATGGCCATTTCTCTGTGCATTTGTATCTCAAGTATCTGTGAGTCCTAATCTTATAGGGACACTCAGTTCAGTTCAGGCACTCAGTCGTGTCCAACTCTTTGCCACCCCATGAACCGCAGCACGCCAGACCTCCTTGTCCATCACCAACTGCTGGAGTCCACCCAAACCCATGTCCATTGAGTTGGTGATGCCATCCAACCATCTCATCCTCTGTTGTCCCCTTCTCCTCCTGCTCTCCTCCTGATCTTTCCCAGCATCAGGGTCTTTTCAAATGAGTCAGCTCTTCGCATCAGGTGGCCAAAGTATTGGAGTTTCAGCTTCAGCATCAGTCCTTCCAAAGAACACCCAGGACTGATCTCCTTTAGGATGGACTGGTTGGCTCTCCTTGCAGTCCAAGGGACTCTCAAGAGTCTTCTCCAACACCACAGTTCAAAAGCATTAATTCTTTGGCGCTCAGCTTTCTTCACCACCCAACTCTCACATCCATACATGACTACTGGAAAAACCATAGCTTTGAATAGAAGGACCTTTGTTGACAAAGTAATGTCTCTGCTTTTTAGTATGCTGTCTAGGTTGGTCATAACTTTCCTTCCAAGGAGTAGGCATCTTTTAATATCATGGCTGCAATCACCATCTGCAGTGATTTTAGAGCCCAAAAAAATAAAGTCAGCCACTGTTTCCACTGTTTCCCCATCTATTTCCCATGAAGTGATGGGACCAGATGCCATGATCTTAGTTTTCTGAATGTTGAGCCTTAAGCCAACTTTTTCACTCTCCTCTTTCACTTTCATCAAGAGGCTCTTTAGTTCTTCTTCACTTTCTGCCCTAAGGGTGGTGTCATCTGCATATCTGAGGTTATTGATATTTCTCCTGGCAATCTTGATTCCAGCTTGTGCTTCCTCCAGCCCAGCGTTTCTCATGATGTACTCTGCATACAAGTTAAATAGGCAGGGTAACAATATACAGCTTTGACGTACTCCTTTTCCTATTTGGAACCAGTCTGTTGTTCCATGTCCAGTTCTAACTGTTGCTTCCTGACCTGCATACAGGTTTCTCAAGAGGCAGGTCAGGTGGTCTGGTAGCCCATCTCCTGAAGAATTTTCCACAGTTTACTGTGATCCACACAGTCAAAGGCTTTGACATAGTCAATAAAGCAGAAATAAATGTTTTTCTGGAACTTTCCTTTTTCGATGATCCAGCAGATGTTGGCAATTTGGTCTCTGGTTCCTCTGCCTTTTCTAAAACCAGCTTGAACATCTGAAAGTTCATGGTTCATGTATTGATGAAGCCTGGCTTGCAGAATTTTGAGCATTACTTTACTAGCATGTGAGATGAGTGCAATTGTGTTGTAGTTTGAGCATTCTTCGGCATTGCCTTTCTTAGAGGTTGGAATGAAAACTGACCTTTTCCAGTTCTGTGGCCACTGCTGAGTTTTCCAAATTTGCTGGCATATTGAGTGCAGCACTTTCACAGCATCACCTTTCAGGATTTGAAATAGCTCAACTGGAATTCCATCACCTCTACTAGCTTTGTTCGTAGTAGGCCCACTTGACTTCACATTCCAGGATGTCTGGCTCTAGGTGAGTGATCACACCATCGTGATTATCTGGGTCATGAAGATCTTTTTCGTACAGTTTTTCTGTGTATTCTTGCTACCTCTTCTTAATATCCTCTGCTTCTGTTAGGTCCCTACCATTTCTGTCCTTTATTGAGCCCATCTTTGCATGAAATAGGGACATGAAATAGGGACAATAGTCAGACTGAATTAAGGACCACCCTAATAGCCTCTCATTAACTTAATTATCTCTTTAAAAGTTCTATCTCTAAATACAGTCACATTCTGAGGTAATGGGGATTAGAGCTTCAACATATGAATTTTAGGGGATAGAATCAGTTCATAACAGTATGTAAATAAAAGACTTGCAGATCCATTAAAGTACTGCTAATACTTAACTAGTTCACGAGTACTGCTTGTACTAGTGAGGAAGAACAAAGGATTCTATTGACATTTCGTTTTAAAAGACCTTAAGTTTGGCAGCACATTCTTTGCAATGACACCAAAAGCACAAACAACAAAGGGGGAAAAAAAACATAAATTGGACTTCATCAAAATTTTAAAAAATTTTTCATCAAAAGACACAATCAAGAAAGTGAAAATAAAACCTACATAATGTTAGAAAATATTTGAGAATTGTGTATCTGATAAGGGTCTAGTATCTTGAATATATAAACAACTCCTAAAACAAGACAAAATTTTTAAAATATCTGTTCGATTAAAAAAATGGGCAGAAGACTTGAAAAGACATTTGTTCAAAGAAGATATACAAATGGCCAACAAGTGTATGAAAGGATACTCAATTAATCATTTGGGAAGTACACACCAAAACTACAATGAGAAACCACTTTTTGCCTATCCTAGGCATAAAGTGGTTTAACCCACTAGGATGACTATTTTTTTAAAAAAGCAAAATAACAAGTGTTAGAAAAGATGTGGAGAAATTAGAATCCTTGAACATTGCTTGTGGGAATGTAGAATAGGACAGCTACTTTTTTTTAATTGAAGTATTTTTAATTGATTTACAGTGTTTCATTAATTTCTGCTTTACAGCACAATGATTCAGTTATACACATACACACACATATGTATATATATACACACATACACACAGTTTTAAAATATTTTATTATGGTTTATCATAGGATATTGAATATAGTTCTCTGTGCTGTACAGTAGAACCTTGTTGTTTATCCATTCCATATATAATAGCTTACATCTGCCAACCGCAACCTCCTATTCCACCCCTCCCTTACTCCACTTTTCCTTGGCAACTACAAGCCTGTTTTCTTTTTTTTTTTTTTTATAAATTTATTTATTTTAGTTGGGGGCTAATTACTTTACAATATTGTAATAGTTTTTGCCATACATTGACATGAATCAGCCATGGGTTTACATGTGTTCCCCTTTCTGGACCCCCCACCCACCTCCCTCCCCATCCCATCCTTCTGGATCATCCCATTGCCCCGGCCCTGAGCCCTTGTCACATGCATCGAACATGGAATGGTGTTCTGTTTCACATATGATAATATACATGTTTCAATGCTATTCTCCCAGAACGTCCCACCCTCACCTTCTCCCTCAGAGTCCATAAAATTGTTCCATGCATCTGTGTCTCTTATTCTGTCTCGCATATAGGGTTATCGTTACCATCTTTCAAATTCCATATATATGCATTAGTATACTGTATTGTTGTTTTTCTTTCTGGCTTACTTCACTCTGTATAATGGGCTCCAGTTTCATCCATCTCAGTAGAACCGATTCAAATGTATTTTTTTTAATGGCTGAGTAATATTCCATTGTGTATATGTACCACAGCTTCCTTATCCATTCGTCTGCTGATGGACATCTAGGTTGCTTCCATGTCCTGGCTATTGTAAACAGTGCTGCGATGAACATTGGGGTACACGCGTCTCTTTCAATTCTGGTTTCCTTGGTGTATATGCCCAGCAGTGGGATTGCTGGGTCATATGGCAGTTCTATTCCCAGTTTTTTAAGGAATCTCCACACTGTTCTCCATAGTGGCTGTACTAGTTTGCATTCCCACCAACAGTGTAAGAGGGTTCCCTTTTCTCCACACCCTCTCCAGCATTTATTGCTTGTAGACTTTTGGATAGCAGCCATTCTGACTGGTGTGAAATGATACCTCATTGTGGTTTTGATTTGCATTTCTCTAATAATGAGTGATGTTGAGCATCTTTTCATGTGTTTGTTAGCCATCTGTATGTGTTCTTTGGAGAAATGTCTGTTTAGTTCTTTGGCCCATTTTTTGATTGGGTCGTTTATTTTTCGGGAATTCAGCTGCAGAAGTTGCTTGTATATTTTTGAGATTAATTGTTTGTCTGTTGCTTCATTTGCTATTATTTTCTCCCATTCTGAAGGCTGTCTTTTCATCTTGTTTATAGTTTCCTTTGTTGTGCAAAAGCTTTTAATTTTAATTAGGCCCCATTTGTTTATTTTTGCTTTTATTTCCAATATTCTGGGAGGTGGGTCATGGAGGATCCTGCTATGATTTATGTCGGATAGTGTTTTGCCTATGTTTTCCTCTAGAAGTTTTATTGTTTCTGGTCTTACGTTTAGATCTTTAATCCATTTTGCGTTTATTTTTGTGTACGGTGTTAGGAAGTGTTCTATTTTCATTCTTTTACAAGTGGTTGACCAGTTTTCCCAGCACCACTTGTTAAAGAGATTGTCTTTTCTCCATTGTATATTCTTGCCTCCTTTGTCGAAGATAAGGTGTCCATATGTGCGTGGGTTTATCTCTGGGCTTTCTATTTTGTTCCATTGATCTATATTTCTATCTTTGTGCCAGTACCATACTGTCTTGTTGACTGTGGCTTTGTAGTAGAGCCTGAAGTCAGGCAGGTTGATTCCTCCAGTTCCATTCTTCTTCCTCAAGATTGCTTTGGCTATTCGAGGTTTCTTATATTTCCATACAAATTGTGAGATGATTTGTTCTAGTTCTGTGAAAAATACCATTGGTAGCTTGATAGGGATTGCATTGAATCTATAGATTGCTTTGGGTAGTATACTCATTTTCACTATATTAATTCTTCCAATCCATGAACACGGTATATTTCTCCATCTGTTTGTGTCCTCTTTGATTTCTTTCATCAGTGTTTTATAGTTTTCTATATATAAGTCTTTTGTTTCTTTAGGTAGATATATTCCTAAGTATTTTATTCTTTTTGATGCAATGGTGAATGGTATTGTTTCCTTAATTTCTCTTTCTGTTTTCTCAATATTGGAGTATAGGAATGCAAAGGATTTCTGTGTGTTAATTTTATATCCTGCAACTTTACTATATTCATTGATCAACTCTAGTAATTTTCTAGTAGAGTCTTTAGGGTTTTCTATGTAGAGGATCATGTCATCTGCAAACAGTGAGAGTTTTACTTCTTCTTTTCCTATCTGTATTCCTTTTATTTCTTTTTCAGCTCTGATTGCTGTGGCCAAAACTTCCAAAACTATGTTGAATAGTAGTGGTGAAAGTGGGCATCCTTGCCTTGTTCCTGACTTTAGGGGAAATGCTTTCAATTTTTCACCATTGAGGATAATGTTTGCTGTGGGTTTGTCATATATAGCTTTTATTATGTTGAGATATGTTCCTTCTATTCCTGCTTTCTGGAGGGTTTTAATCATAAATGGATGCTGAATTTTGTCAAAGGCTTTTTCTGCATCTATTGAGATAACCATATGGTTTTTTTCTTTCAATTGTTAATGTGGTGTATTACATTGATTGATTTGCGGATGTTAAAAAAGCCTTGCATTCCTGGGATAAAGCCCACTTGGTCATGATGTATGATCTTTTTAATATGATGTTGGATTCTGTTTGCTAGAATTTTATTCAGGGTTTTTGCATCTATGTTCATCAGTGATATTGGCCTGTAGTTTTCCTTTTTTGTGACATCTTTGTCTGGTTTTGGAATTAGGGTGATGGTGGCCTCATAGAATGAGTTTGGAAGTTTACCATCTTCTGCAATTTTTTGGAAGAGTTTGAGTAGGATAGGTGTTAGCTCTTCTCTAAATTTTTGGTAGAATTCCGCTGTGAAGCCGTCTGGTCCTGGGCTTTTGTTTGCTGGAAGATTTCTGATTACAGTTTCGATTTCCGTGCTTGTGATGGGTCTGTTAAGATCTTCTATTTCTTCCTGGTTCAGTTTTGGAAAGTTATACTTTTCTAAGAATTTGTCCATTTCTTCCAAGTTGTCCATTTTATTGGCCTATAGCTGTTGGTAGTAGTCTCTTATGATCCTTTGTATTTCTGTGGAGTCTGTTGTGATCTCTCCATTTTCATTTCTAATTTTGTTAATCTGATTCTTCTCCCTTTGTTTCTTGATGAGTCTGGCTAATGGCTTATCAATTTTGTTTATCTTCTCGAAAAACCAGCTTTTAGTTTTGTTGATTTTTGCTATGGTCTCTTTTGTTTCTTTTGCATTTATTTCTGCCCTAATTTTTAAGATTTCTTTCCTTCTACTGACCCTGGGGTTTTTCATTTCTTCCTTCTCTAGTTGCTTTAGGTGTAGAGTTAGTTGATTTATTTGATTTTTTTCTTGTTTCTTGAGGTACGCCTGTATTGCTATGAACCTTCCCCTTAGTATTGCTTTTACAGTGTCCCATAGGTTTTGGGTTGTTGTGTTTTCATTTTCATTCGTTTCTATGCATAATTTTATTTCTTTTTTGATTTCTTCTGTGATTTGTTGGTTATTCAGAAGCGTGTTGTTTAGCCTCCATATGTTGGAACTTTTAATAGTTTTTTTCCTGTAATTGAGGTCTAATCTTACTGCATTGTGGTCAGAGAAGATGGCTGGGATGATTTCAATTTTTTTGAATTTACCAAGACTAGATTTATGGCCCAGGATGTGATCTATCCTGGAGAAAGTTCCATGTGCACTTGAGAAAAAGGTAAAATTTATTGTTTTGGGGTGGAAACTCCTGTAAATATCAATTAAATCTAATTTGTCTATTGTATCATTTAAAGTTTGTGTTTCCTTGTTAATTTTCTGTTTAGTTGATCTATCCATATGCGTGAGTGGAGTATTAAAGTCTCCCACTATTATTGTGTTATTGTTAATTTCCCCTTTCATACTTGTTAGTATTTGCCTTATATATTGTGGTGCTCCTATGTTGGGTGCATATATATTTATGATTGTTACGTCTTCTTCTTGAATTGATCCTTTGATCTTTATGTAGTGTCCTTCTTTGTCCCTTTTCACATCCTTTATTTTAAAGTCTATTTTATCTGAAATGAGTATTGCGACTCCTGCTTTCTTTTGGTCTCCGTTTGCATGGAATATGTTTTTCCATCCTTTCACTTTCAGCCTGTGTGTGTCTCTAGTTTTGAGGTGGGTCTCTTGTAGACAGCATATATAGGGGTCTTGTTTTTGTATCCATTCAGCAACCCTTTGTCTTTTGGTTGGGGCATTCAACCCATTTACATTTAAGGTAATTATTGATAAGTATGATCCCGTTGCCATTTACTTTGTTGTTTTGAGTTCGTGTTGAAACATCCTTTCTGTGTTTCCTGTTTAGAGAAGATCCTTTAGCATTTGCTGGAGAGCTGGTTTGGTGGTGCTGAATTCCCTCAGCTCTTGCTTGTCTGTAAAGCTTTTGAATTCTCCTTCATATCTGAATGAGATCCTTGCTGGATACAGTAATCTGGGTTGTAGATTATTCTCTTTCATTACTTTAAGTATGTCCTGCCATTCCCTTCTAGCCTGAAGGGTTTCTATTGAAAGATCAGCTGTTATCCTTATGGGGATCCCCTTGTGTGTTATTTGTTGTTTTTCCCTTGCTGCTTTTAATATTTGTTCTTTGTGTTTGATCTTTGTTAATTTGATTAATATGTGTCTTGGGGTGTTTCGCCTTGGGTTTATCCTGTTTGGAACTCTCTGGGTTTCTTGGACTTCTGTGACTATTTCTTTCCTCAATTTAGGGAAATTCTCAACTATTATCTCCTCGAGTATTTTTTCATGGCCTTTCCTTTTATCTTCTTCTTCTGGGACTCCTATGATTCGAATGTTGGGGCGTTTCATATTGTCCCAGAGGTCCCGGAGGTTTTCCTCATTTCTTTTGATTCTTTTTTCTTTTTTCCTCTCTGCTTCGTTTATTTCCATCATTCTATCTTCTACCTCACTTATCCTATCTTCTGCCTCCGTTATTCTACTGTTGGTTCCCTCCAGAGTGTCTTTTATCTCCTTTATTTCATTATTCATTCTATATTGATTCCTTTTTATTTCTTCTAAGTCCTTGATAAACATTTCTTGCATCTTCTCAATCCTTGTCTCCAGGCTATTTATCTGTAACTCCATTTTGCTTTCAAGATTTTGGATCATTTTTATTATCCTTATTCTAAATTCTTTTTCAGATAGATTCCCTATCTCCTCCTCTTTTGTTTGGCTTTGTGGGCATTTCTCCTTTTCCTTTACTTGCTGAGTATTTCTCTGCCTTTTCATCTTGTTTAGATTGCTGTGTTAGGCGTGGCCCTTCTGTATTCTGGTAGTATGAAGTTCCTCTTTGTTGTGGAGGTTCCTCACTGCGGTTGGGGTTGGACAGGTGGCTTGTCAAGGCTTCCTGGTTGGGGGAGCTTGTGTCGGTGTTCTGGTGGGTGGAGCTGGATTTCTGCTCTCTAGAGTGCAATGGAGTGACCAGTATTAATTTTTGAGATGTCTATGGATTTGGTGTGCCTCTGGGCAGCCTGTATATTGATGCTCAGGTCTATGTTCCTGCGTTGCTGGAGAATTTGTGTGGTATGTCTTGCTCTGGAACTTATTGTCTCTTGGGTGGAGCTTGGTTTCAGTGAATTTATGGAGGCTATTGGATGGTCTCTTATTATTTAATGTTTCCCCTGGCTTTCAGTCTTATTCTTGCAGTAGCCTGAAGACTTCTCCTTCCATACAGCCTCAATAATAAAACTTTTAGGTTAATGGTGAAAAGATTCTCCACAGTGAGGGATACCCAGAAAGGTTCACTGAGTTACATGGAGAGATGAGGTGGGGGGGGTGGGTTGAGGTGACCAGGAGGGGAAGAGGGGAATTCAAATGTGGAGAGAGCAATCTAGCCAGTAAGCACTTCCCTCTGTGCTTTCCACAGTTTGGAACCCTCAGAGTGATTCACAGAGATATATAGAGAGGGGGGAGGAAGGTAACAGAGGTGAGCATGAGTAGAAAGGGAGGAATTAAGAGGGGAGAGAGAGATCTGGGCAGTATCCTGTTCCTGAAGTGTTCTCCGGTACCCAGAACACCCTCAGAGATTCACAGAATTGGGTTGAGAAGAGAAGGAGGAGGGTGGGAGATAGAGGTTCCCTGGGGGAGAAGAAAGAGCATCAATAGGGGGAGAGAGTGATCAGGCCAGTGATCACACTCCTGAGTAAAAATGGGTCCTAAAGATTGGGTTCTTAAATGTACAAGATTGATATCAAATATGTAAAACAAAGATTAAAAATCTAGAGTAGAGGTTAGACTCTTATAAAACTTACAATATAAAAAAAAAAGAAAAAGAAAAAAGGAAACAGTGTAAAAGGAAAAAAAAACAGTAAAACAGTAAAAAAAAACAAACAGTAAAAAAATGTAGAACAGGAAAAAAACATTAAAAAAAAGAAAACACAAAAGGTATAAGATATATGTATGTAGTTTGCTTCAAAAATAGGGTTTTTTTTTTTGCAAGTTAATAGTGGGTTATGAAAATGAAAGTTAAAGGTGTAATAGAGGACTTGAAGAAAAAGGAAAGAAGAGAAAAAAAAATTTTTTTTTAATTAAAAAAAAAAAAATTAAAAAAAAAAATAGTAAAAAATATATATATCCCGGACTTTCTCTGGAGCTGTTGTGAGCAGTGTGGGATCTGCTCAGTTTTAGATAGATCCTTATTCCTGCTTATACTTTTCAAGATCAATAGGTCCTTTTCAGTGCAGTCGGTATTAACTACAGGGATCTTAATCTGTTGGCCTGTCCCTTCCAAAGCGCTTCCCTCTGTTTATTTGGCTTCTGTTTGGAGATCTCTTCAGTATCTAATTTCCGCCCTGCAACAAAGCGGTGGAGGTGATCTCTTTAGGTTCGCTTGTTCAATCGTGCTGTGGGGAGGAAGGAACACTGCAATTCTGGCGTGTGTGTGGTAAGCTCGCAGTGTCTCGGCCGCACTGGGTTCGCCCCCGCTCACGGCGTGTGTGCTTTCCCCGTCTACCCTGCTCAGGCTTCAGGTTTCTCGGCCGCGGAGCGGGCCCTGAGCTGCGTGCACTTCCCACGTCTAAGCCGCTCAGGTTCAGGCTCCCGGTTACTCCACAAAGGCGCAGACTCGGTTTCGCCCGCGGCTTGTGCCGTTCCCGGTCGGAGCTGCCCCGGTGGCCAGGAGTTTGGCGAGCGCGCTCCCCCCTGTTGGGGCGGTGCGGCTTATCACCTCCCTGGTCCCCGCCTCGGTTTACGGGCGCGCCCGGCTCCGGTGTGCTTTGTGTCCGTTCTGGGGAGCTGGTCTCTGGCTGCGACCCTCCCGGCGGCTGTCGACCCTCCGGGATCTCAGGCAGTCTTTGCTTAGAAACTGGGAGCCTGTTTGCAGTTTGGTAGGGGGTGCCCTCTCTGGAGCCGAGTTTGCCCCTTTCCGGCTCTGGCGGGCCCCGCCTGCCCGCTGTGTCCGGCGGGGGATGGGGCGGTCCGCAGCCGGCTAGCTCTCCTCTGGTATCGCTCAGTCCTTTGTTCTGTGAGCGGGCCGGCAGTGCCTTAGAGTTGGGCTTTTCGCGGGATAGTTCTCTCTCTCTCGCTGTCCCACAGTTTAGGTTACTATCTCACGTTAGCTCCCTCAGATTGCCCTCGGGGCACTCGGGCCCGGTCCTTACCCTAGGCAATGCCGCGTGCTCCTCTCCGTTCATCCCCCACTTGGTGGTGGCGGATGATGCGAGCGTCTGGAGTTCTTTGCTGGGAGTTGCTTTAGGCACGTAATCTGTGGATTTTATTTATTTTTTCCTCCCAGTTACGTTGCCCTCCGAGATAAAAAATCCTCCCCCACACCCGCCGGTGAGAGGGTTTCCTGGTGCTTGGAAATTCCTCCTCTTTTACGACTCCCTCCCCGGGACGGGTCTCCGTCCCTAACTCTTTTGTCTCTCTTTTTATCTTTTATAATTTCTCCTACCTCTTTTGAAGATAATGCGCAGTTTTTGTGGAAGCCTGACGTCCTCAGCCAGCCTTCAGAAGTAGTTTTGTGAAGTTTGGTCAGCGTTCAGATGTTCTTTCGATAAATTTGTGGAGGAGAGAGTGGTCTCCCCGTCCTATTCCTCCGCCATCTTAGCCCCCCTCCTACAAGCCTGTTTTCTAGTCCACGAGTCTGTTTCCGTTTTGTAGACAGGCTCAATTGTGTCATATTTTGTATTTCATATATAAGTGATATCATGTGGTATTTGTCTTTCCCTTTCTGATTTCCTTCACTTAGTATGGTAATCTCAAGATGTATCCATGTTGCTACAAATGGCATTATTTCATTCTTTTTTATGTCTGAGCAGTATAGTGCAGCCACTTTGGGAAGCAGTTTGGCAATTCCTAAATATGTTAAACATAGAGTTACTATGCAGCTCAACAATTTCTTTTCCAAATATATTCCCCAAAGAATTGAAAATTGGCATGCAAACAAATAGGTACTCAAACCAAGAACTTCCAGTTGTATGATGGCTTTAGAAAAGGCAGAAGAACCAGAGATCAAATTGCCAACATTCACTGGATCATAGAAAAAGCAAGGGAATTTCAGAAAAACATTTATTTCTGCTTCATTGACAAGGAAAGTTATGACCAACTTAGACAGAATATTAAAAAGCAGAGACATTACTTTGTCCACAAAGGTCTGTCTAGTCAAGGCTATGGTTTTTCCAGTAGTCATGTGTGGATGTGAGAGTTGGAAGGTGAAGAAAGCTGAGCGCCGAAGAATTGATGCTTTTGAACTGTGGTGTTGGAGAAGACTCTTGAGAGTCCCTTGGATTGCAAGAAGATCCAACCAGTTCATCCTAAAGGAGATCAGTCCTGGGTGTTCATTGGAAGGACTGATGCTGAAGCTGAAACTCCAATACTTTGGCCACCTGATGCGAAGAGCTGACTCATTTGAAAAGACCCTGATGCTGGGAAAGATTGAGGGTGAGAGGAGAAGGGGACAACAGAGGATGAGATGGTTGGATGGCATCACCGACTCAATGGACATGAATTTGGGTAAACTCCGGCATTTGGTGATGGACAGGGAGGCCTGGTGTGCTGCAGTTCATGGGGTCGCAAAGAGTTGGACATGACTGAGCGACTGAACTGAAGAAGGAAGAATATGTCCTCCAGCATGATACATTGTTGTTACATAGTCATTGGTACAGAGTTTAAGGAAAAACATATCCTTGAGCAAGATGAGTTGTTTTGCTGTGCAATCATCAGTTCTGGATTTAAAGAAAAAATGTTTGTCTTTTTCTCCTCCTTGAGAACTCCAGACCCCTCTCTCCCCCTTGGGAGCCCCAGACCCCTTTCTCCTCCTCAGGGACCCCAGACTTCTTATCAACCTGCCTAGAAATTGACTCTCTCGTTGGTTAACCAAAATATATTCAGGGACTGGGTCCCCAGGACAATAAGTGAGGTGACATATTTGCTTCATCTTTCATTTCTGCTTTCCTGTTGATGAGCTTTGTTCTCTGCAGGCCTTCCCTGTGGCTGGGAAAGAGTACTCCTGGCAGCTCTCTAGGCTTTTAGATTTTGGCTCTTACCACTCACCATCTCCAAAGAAAGAGATTCTAACTCATTCTCTCTCTCTTTTTTTTTTTTGATTGAAGTATAGTTGATTTACAATGTTGTGTTAATTACTTCTGTACAGCAAAGTGATTCGGTTATGCATATATATATATACATTTTTAAAAAATATTCTTTTCATTCTTGCTATCAATATTCAACATAGGATTTAGACTGAATCTGCTTGAATCACTATGCCTTCCTCTGCACTAGTTGCTTACCCATCCCAGTGATAGCCTAGGGCAGGGAAGTAGGATCCTTGACTGACAGCCTCAACAGAGATGTATGTACCTATAGATCCCAAAAGGAAAGGATGCAGGGCAAACAAAAAAGTAACAGATATCCACTACAGTTAGTAACTCTATCCTGCTTTCCCTGTCCAAAGACACTAATCGTGATGGAGCAGAAGAAACACGTTTGCATGGCCAACTTGGTCATCATTGGACACGTTCTCTTTGCATATACCCAATTCATTTCATATTTGATGACTGACCCCCAAACAGAAGCTTTCTCCTTAATTCCAAGAGAGATGTGAACTAATTCATCTTTTAGTAAATTAACAGGCATCCAGAGAGAGAGAGGGAGAGAGAAAGACTGCTTCCAATGAGGGAAAGAACCCTTGAAGATGGGACACAGCCTCATCCTGTGAGCTGTCTTGCTTAAGCTTTCAGCTCTGCTAGTTTTTTGAGGCTACCCAGTTTTCCTTGGTCTGTTAATTGCTATTTTCCTTTTTAATTAGACACATCTTCCCCCTCATTTTCCCCTGCCAAAATCTCATTGTAGCATCTGGATATAGAATTCTCTGACTAGGTTACCATTTTAGGAACATTCTGAAGCAAGAATTCCTATTGCCCTGTTCACCTCTGTTCCTTATGTATAAATCAGACTGCCTCTGAATTCTGCCCTTCATAATCCTTATATCACTTCAAGTGATTTAACTTAAAGGTAATATTAAAATTAAACTGGATAATATGATACATGATCATTTATGACATATTATCAACCTCATTTTATTTGCTCTATCAAGCCTGGATACTGTCTTTGGCTTTTAAGAAAGATGACTGAGGAACCGTTTGTCCAATGCATTAAAAAATTTCCCCTAACAAGATGATGAGAGGGATAAATTAGGGGTCTGTGATTAACAGATACACATTTCTATATACAAAATTGATAAATAACAAGGACCTGGGAACTATATTCGATAGCAAAGGGAACTATATTCAATATCTTATAATAACCTATGATGGAAAAGAATCTGAACAAGAATATATATGTATATGTGTAACTGAATCACTTTGCTGTACCCCTGAAACCAACACAACACTGTAAATCAACTATCCTCCAAAAAATTTTCTCAAGGAAATTGTTGATAATAAGAATTTATTCCAACTTTTTTTTTCATGTTAAAGCAGATTTGAAAGTTACTGGTACATTTACTAAGTATTTAGTAACTAACTTAGTTTGTTCTGTGGAAAAATACAGTTTCTGAAGAAGAAAACTTGATGGGCTGTGTTTCCCTCTAGGCTCTGTGCTGTTAACCAGTCTTGTGACTTTGAGGAAGTAAATTAACTTCTCTGAGTCTGATCATTTCCATCCTGCCCATGTCATGACGCAGGGATGCTTGATCATTCATAGATTGCTGGTGATAATAGAAAATGATATAGCTATTCTTCAAGCAGTTTCTTTAAAAACTAAACATGCAACTTCCACGTAACTCAGCAATTACACTTCTGGTGTTTATTCCAGAGAAATAAACTTTTGTCCACCCCAAAACTTGTATGTGAATATTCACGCATAACCTTTATTTGTAATAGCCAAAACTAGAAACAGCCTAGATGTCCTTCACTGGGTGAATAGGATCCTTTATTGATAGCCACAGCGTGGCCATATGTGTATGAGTTAAACAAACTCTGGTACAGTCACAGTCAGCCCTCCATATCTGTGGGTTCTACATCTACAAATTCAACCAACAGTAGATCGAAAATATTTGAGGGGAAAATTCCAGAAAGTTCCAAAAGCGAGTTTACCACAAACCTGCAACTATTTACAGAGCACATACATTGTATTTATAACTATTTGCATAACATTTACACTGTAGTAAGCATCATAAGTCATTAGAGATGATTTAAAGTGTACAGAGGATGTGTGTAGGTTATATGCAGACACTCCACCGTTTTACATAAGGGATTTGAGCATGCTCGAATTTGGTGTCTGTGGAAGTCCTAGAACCAATCCCCTGGAGATACTGAGGGACAGCGGTAGATTCTTATCATGATCTACCTCATGATCTACCTCTCAGCATTAAAAAGGAATGAACTGTAAATATATGCAACAATCTGGGGGGTGCTGATTGTGAAGAAGCCAGTCCCCCAAAGTTACAGACTGTTTGTTTCCATCTTTGTAACATTCCAGAAGTGACAAAATGATGAAAGCAAAAGAGAGTAGCGACTGTCGCAAGTCAAGGAGGGGGTAGGAGTGAGAGGGGACCTGGATGTGGCTGTATAAAAGGGTAACAGGAGGTGTCCTTGTGGTGATAAAATTGTTCTGTACCTTGACTGTGTCACTGTTAATACCCTGGATGTTACAATGTATGATAGTTTTTTATAAGGTGTTACTATCAGGAAAAACGGAGGTAATTACACACAGGATCTCTCTGTTTTGTTTCTTACAACTGGGTGTTAATTATAGTATCTCAAAATTAAAAGTTTAATTTTCTAAATCTCATTTTAATTGGAGAGAAATTCTCTGAGACAGAATTCATGATTTCAGTCCAATGGATTAAAGTAATCCTAGAAAAATTCTGTGGTCTGTTAAGTGTATCATTCTATATTCCTTAAACTGAATTATTATGTGGATTCTCTCTACCAGTAAGCAGGGTTGATTCAAAGTCTTTTCAGTTAGTGAGTCATTCCATGATTTTTCTTGCCTAATGTCTTGTGTTCAGTATATCCCATAGAACAAGTAGTGTTAGTCACGCAGTCGTATCTGACTCTTTGCAATCCAACAGGCTGTAGGATCGCCAGGCTCCTCTGTCCATGGGATTATCCAGACCAGAATCCTGGAGTGGATTGCCATGCCCTTCTCCAGGGGATCTCCCCGACCCAGGGATTGAAGACAAATTCTCTACTGTTTGAGCTACAGGGAAGACCTGTTGCAGCAAATACCAAAGTTCTTTGAAGCATAGGCCTGTCATCTTCCAAAACTACATGGTTCCTTTTCAGTCTGAAAGGCCAGCTGGAGATGGGCTGTGCAACTGTGCCCAGGTCTGGAAGGATTCAGAAGGTTCTGCCCTTGCCAGTAATCACTTGGATGAGAGCTGGGCAAGGATTCTTAGGCAAGCCCCGAGGCTTTCCAACGATGCTGAACCTTGATTAGCCTAAGAAATTCCTTAATTTTCTGTCATCATATCATTATAAAGTTATTTCATCATGAAAAATTTCTCATTAAAAAGTATACAAGATTCTGTATTTTTTTAAATCAGTTCTTTTTTCCCTGCAGAAATACAGAAACTTGTCAATACTTCCTTTGACATACCTGGAGAAGTTATAAATTTCTTCTTTTTCTAGAATTCTAAATACTAACTGCAACTATTACAGTTACTCCATATCATAAGCGTATTTTAACTTGCCAAAATGAACCCAGTGGTTTTACAGCCCTATTGTGTACTGTTTAAAATTTAACCTTTCTGCCACTCCACTAAGGGTGGCTCTCCGTGAACACATCGTTATCATATAATTCTATGAAATTTCGTTCAAAAATCTTAGAAGTTTGCAGAATTAAGAAATGTGTCAGTACGGTACAAATACCACAGTCATCCACTGGAATCAGTGTTTGTAGGCTCCAGAATGAGAAGCACATGAATGAAATGTCTCATTATGGTGCAGTTCTTTTGTATTTTCTAGTTTGGAAAATAAGGCATTTAGAGGTGGTGTATAAGGCATTTGTCGGAAGACTCAAGAGCAGGTTACTAACCCCAGCCTCCCACTCTACCCCGCCCCCAGCCTCCTCCCCCTTGGCAACCACCAGTCTGTTCTCTGTCTGTATGTACCCCTGTGCTCATTGTAGATTTACAGTAGCCAAGATATGGAAAAAAACGAAGTGTCCTTCAGTGGATGAAATGGTTAAAGAAGATGTGATACATGCTCACAGACACACAAATTAAAAAAAGATGAAATCCTGCTATTTGTGACATGACTGGACCTTGAAGGTGAAGTAAGTCAGAAGGAGAAGACAAATACAGTTTAATTTCACTGATATTTGGAATCTAAAAGCAAAACAAAAACGAATAGATACAGAGAACAGCTTGGTGGTTGCCAAAGAGGAAATGGGGTAGAAAGAGGTGAAAATGGGTGAAAAGGGTCGAGTGTATGTTGGACAGAAACTAAACTTTTGGTGGTGTACACCCGTTATTATATACATAAATTAAATTGTGTTGTACACACGAAATATTTTAAATCAATGTTGCCTCCATTCAAAAATAAAGAGTAAAAATAACCATGCACATGCCACTAGTGACCTCCATCATAGTTGCCGAGATTAGTGAAATTCAATGATCTCTTGTCTTCCCTGGTGGTCCAGGGGTTAAGAATCTACCTGCCACTGCAGGGGACACAGGTTTGATCCCTGGTCCAGGAAGATTCCACAGGCTGAGGAACAACTAAGCCTGTTTGCAACAGTTACTGAAGCCCACTTGCTCCAGAGCCTGTGCTCCACAACAAGAGAAGCCACGGCAATGAGCCACGGCCTGCACGCTGCAACTGGAGAGTAACCCTCACTTACCACAACTAGAGAAAGCCCGTGCAAAAGCAACGAAGATCCAGTGTAGCCAAAATTAGTAAATAAAAACCACAGGAAAGACTAGCCCCTGCTTGAAGTCACGTTAGTACCTTCTTTGTGCTAAATGTTCTTAAACATTTAGTTGCTATGAATGGGGCTGTCCAGTAAAATATTGGACACCCAGTTAAATTTGAGTTTCAGGTAACCAACAATTTTTTTTTTTTTTTTTTTTAGTGTATGTCTCATACAATGTTTGGGACCAATTACACTACACAATCCCTGGAGGAGGGCATGTCAACGCATTCCAGTATTCTTGCCTGGGGAATCCCCATGGACGGAGGAGCCTGGCGGGCAACAGTCCATGGGGTCGCAAAGAGTTGGACACGACTGAGTGACTAAGCACAGCACATACTACACAATAACCAAATTCAACTGTGTCCTAGAGACTAAAATAATTTATTGCTTGTCTAAAAATCAGACTGAACTGTGTTCTGCATTATTTGCTTATCTGGCAATCCTAGTCATGAACCATGATGGATGTTAGATAAGGATGCCAATTTCATGATTAACAAAACACGTGAAGCTCAGAGAGGCAACTTCCCTGAAGTCAGTTCACTGAAAAAAATAATAGCAAGAGATGTGACCTGAGGCCAGATTAGATTCATAACTACCCACTCTGTCTTGGCAACCCTGGGCAATGACTTGAAAGTGAGACGGAGCATCAGAGCTGCAGACCTGGGGCTGGGACCAGCTGCTGCTCCTTCTGAGAGCAAGGCCCCCACCATGGGGGCACCCTCCTGCTGTTGCCCCAGTGCCCCCAGCATAGGCACAAGCACACAACTCCTCATCATGGAATGTCCTGTTCCAGGCTCCACTCTTTGTTTGTTTGGGTCTTTCAACTTGCTGAGACCTGCATGATATGGCACTTGTCTTCCAAAATATCACTGTGACTGTGTCCTCGCCAAGGTCTTACATATAGTCCCCTCCTTCTACTGAGTCTCAACCCCTAGCACACCACTTCCATGCAAGTTACCTGACAAAGGTGGGAAAAGGAAGGAAAGTTACAGACTCCAAGACTGGGCTCTAGGTGGCCGCTGGCTGCTAAGCCATACCCATCAGGGCTTGCTAGTATGAATACTGACATGAAGAGTAGCTCCATTCTTTAATACTCCGCAGTATTAATACTAAAACAAACAGCAAATGCCTTGTGCCTGGCTGGGTCTTTTACATACATCATGTTTATAACCTCTCAACTCTCAACTCTCCCAGGCAAAAGATACTATATATTATCCTCATTGCACAGGCTCAGGGAAGTGAGTAACTTGCCGAAAGTCATTCATCAGAGCTAAAATTTCTGTCTAGCTTGAGTTGCCTCCCAAATCCCATGGCACAAAGCTCTGTCTGCTGTCTCTGACTGTCAGGAAACTAAATCCAGAGGAAGGCAGTGGGGTAGGCAGCTTCTGCTTGAAGCTAAGCAGAACAGAGAGCTTTAACAGAGAACACTGGAGGTTAGGATTTAAATGTGTAGCTTGCTGCCTAAGCTTGTGCCCTTGCTTCAAAAGAGGTTATCTGAAGAGAGACAGTCCCTACCTTCCTTGTTGCCTCTTTTCCTTTCTTTCTTTCCTAGTTGATCAGATGCGCCCTATCCTGAAAGGTACATCTGCCCCCCAGTTTCCCAAGTCCCCCACTCCCTGGGCTGGGCTCTGTGTCTCTGGTGGGATCTTATTGTTTTACTCCATGGTCAGAGCAATTACCACCTATTTTTGAACAAGTTCTGCACCTATTGTAACACTCTGGCAATTAAAACACAAGTTTAAACTTGGTTTCTTCTATCATCCCAAGGACTCCATGAAGACCTACCTAACTCCACACCCAGTCAGAAAATAAATTGCAAACATTGTATTAAGAGTGCCTAAACAGTGTCATGAGAGTCACCCTCTTATCTGAGAAGTTTGAAACTTTAAATCATCAGAGAGCTGGTGGAGAGGGACCTGTTTAAGATAATTACTGATATGAGCATAAAACTTCCTCAGATTTGTAACAGTGTATTTTGAGGAAGGGTTTAGGTATAACTTTTCCAGTTTGTGGACATTTGTTGTTGTTTTTCATTTAAAAAGTTTCAGGGAACCCATGTTAGAGAACGCTGGTCTAGACCTTTTCTGGACACTCAAAGTGTGGTCGAAAAACCAGCAGCGCTAGTATCCCCCGGGGGGCTGTTAACTGGGCGCTGTCAGACTCTGAATCAGAATGTACATTTTCACAAGGTTCCCAGGTGGTTTCAGTTTCTAGACTGATAGATCGTAAGTGCGCCCCATCACAAGGGCGTGGGGTTTGTTTCCTGAGGGAGGTGGGGCAGTTGCAGTGGTGGAAGGAGCCTAAGCGAGCCTCAGGTGGGGGAGTCCACCCCGGGAGAAGCCGCTGGACAGGCAAGGCTCACCGTGATCTTCCTCTTGAGCAGACAGTTATATAATTTTATAATATAGAAATATATTTCATATATATGTCATTTATAGTTGTCATTTCAGTGACATTATAGTTGGAAGAACACTGCCAGTCTGACTTCTTAAAACCAAACTGTTGTCCAGTAAAACAACAAGACCCCCTGAACTATATCAACCCCAAACTTGATACACTTTCAGACACTAGATCTCTGTCCAAGTTATAGAACTGATATTTAAAAGAACATCTGAATGAGCTTGTGAATGAAAAAGAGTGTAGAATGGTGGAGAACAGGGGCCCTTTGGTTGAAAATCACTGGCCTCTCCTGTGAATGAGGGATGATATTTCCTGATGGATTGTAGTGACACTCACGGTATGTTTTCTAAAACGTTAGAGTTAGTATTAGAATCAGCATTCATTTCCATGCCGACATAAACACAGCAGTAGCCTCACCGGCTGTCTCCTTACTCAAGCAGAGAGAATCCTGACTCCTGGCCGTCTACATCTGGCTACTGAAAGCAGCAGAGCTTGACTCCAGAAACTGAAATTCTGGGTTGTGGCCTCCTCATTACAGGATGAGGAGTGTTAAAAGGGAACGACCTTAGAAAAACAAGGAGACCCAATTATAAAAGGCAGGTTGGAAATTCCCGTGATCCTCACCACTCATGGGACCCAAGACCAACCCAGGCCAGCAGTGACACCAGAGTGTCTTCACATTGTCCTGCCTGTTACAGAATCCAACCCAGGACCACTTCTCTTCCAAACAAGCTCTTATAGGGGCTTCCCTGGTGGCTTAGTGGTAAAGAATCTGCCTTCCAATGCAGGAGATGAGGGTTTGATCCCTGGTTCTAGAAGATCCCATGTGCCACAGAGCAGCTAAGCCCAGGCGCCACGACTACTGAGCCTGCGCTCTAGAGGCCGGGAACAGCAACCACTGAAGGCTGCGTGCCCTAGAGCCCGTGCTCTGCAACAAGAGAAGCCATGGCAACGAGGAGCCCGCACACCACAGCTAGAGAGTAGCTCCCACTGCCTGCAACTAGAGAAAAGCCCGTGCAGCAACAAAGACCCAGCACAGCCAAAATATATAAAATTATTACAAAAAACCCCCCAAAAAACCAAGCTTTGTAGCTCGAGAGCCAACTTGTCATTTCTGTACTCCTGATTTGGTGATTTGGCCAGGCTCTTAAGGCCAGCCCCATTCTCCAGGTCACTGTTTTGTTAATGGAGCTGAGAGTTCATCTCTTTCTAGTGCCTTATTCCTTAGCTGTCCTGAACTTTAGAGGAAAGGATAACATCACCATCATAAAACTGTTGCTCCTGTAACTGGCTTTGCTGAAGAGCCATGACTACAGAAATTTCGATGTAAGGGAAAAACTTTAAATTATATGCAAATTATAACTGTGCCCACATCACAGGTCTTAAAAAAAAAACAGTTAAGCCCTTCCGTGGACACAGCCTCTTTCCCTGTCCTGGTGTTCACTTACCTCTTCAGAAAAAGAGAAGATACTTCAGTTTCTCACGGTACAAATTGCACCCCATCCTTCATCAGGAAAACCCCTAACACAGCTAAAGTTTGAGTCTCCATCTCGTCCCCAACAGCGTATTTTTTTTAACATTATAATATTATTTATTCAGTACAGATCTGTTGAGTGTTTATTCTGAGCAAACAGTGGTGAAAGAAAAAAACAGTAAGCTCTGGTTTGCTGGAACTTTTTTCTCATGTGATGAGGATGATAAGAGAGCTTTGGAAACACTATATATTTTCCCTAGAAAATATCATTTCAATAACTTAAGAAGGGATGGAATATATTAATATAAGCAAGAATAAGAATCTGACTCCTAATTAGTGGAATGACATTGGGCAGAGCATTTCTCGTCTTCAGACTTTACTTGCCTTATCTGCTAAATGCAGTGGTTAAACTAGGTATTTCCTAAGAACAAACTCTATTGTAATAAATCCCAATGGCATCTTGGAGACACGATTGACCATAGGATGAGTCTTCAAATCTTAACACAGAATGATGGGAGGTACTCTAGCAGATTGGTCCCATGTGGACTTGACCCTCCAAGTCTTCTGGTCTCCTTGGAGGATTCTCTGCAACCGTGAAATGGGGGGCACCTCTTCCATCTTCCAGCAGGTCCCTAACGGACCTCTTCCCCACCCCACATATGCACCCTTCAGGGAAAGCTGTGAGAAAGAGCAGAGTCTAAACCCATATGAAGGATGAGAGCCGTTGCTCTGAGTGCAGCCTCACTAGAAGACGCCCCTTCACTCAAGGGAGAGAGCTCTCCACTGCGTCAGTTCCTCTTGTTCATTTCTCTGCTTCCAGAATTTGCCCAGAAATCTATTAATATTCTCCTAGTAAAAAATCAGGCCCATTTTCATCTCTTTCAAACAATAGAGAATATAATCCTAGTGCGTCCCCTTTGGCCGTACAAAGTCCAAACAGAAGCACTGATCGTCAGTTTGTCTTCACTTTGGACCACATCTAGTTCTGGGACACAAGTCTCTACAAGCAGAGGATGAGCAGTTTAAAGAATGCTTTCCCCTCAGTTCGGAACACTCCCAGAGGGACCGGGTTGAGAGCCCCAGGGTTCTTTTCCCTGCATAGCAGAACCTCTGTGGAGTTTATGAAGGCCATTTACTGTGGCCATTTTTTCCCCCAGGGAAGAAAAAATCCAAAGCAAAATTGCCACGTACAGTGATAGCAGTCAGTTGTGCCTTTGAGCCTGTTTCCTGCCCACTGCTGAGAACTATTGCTTTCACCACATCAGACCCTCTGGCATAGGTGGTGAGACCAAGTGGCTTCAGCCTCTGGAACAGTCCACCTAATGCCAAACGTAGGCTTAACTTTCTTAGCATTTTGACAGAATTACTTACTGAGACTATATTTCCTACAATGACTCAATCTTGAATGAAAGCAAAACATACATTGCTCTCCACTTTTGGGAAAGTTTCCAGCATGTAACACATCACTTACCGAGAATCGTCAAATACCTGACTATAAAAAAAAGTAATTTTAAAGGGACTTCAAGAAGTAATCTAAAAACCTGACACATCTCCTCCTGGTAATGACATGGCAAAAATATACACCTGAGAACAGCCTGGTTACTAATTACTAGGTTGCAGACTTAAAGAAATAGATTCAGTGCGGAGTGGGTCTGATTCTCCTGCAGGGGCCGGCTATGGTGGAGCATGTGTGAGTACTTCATGCCAGCTGGCCCCCTTTGAGGAGGGCTTCCCTCAGGTTCAGTCGCTTGTGCGGACATTGCTCCTTTCTCCTGGCTCCTGGGGTGCACAAGGGAACATTTCATGCAAAGATGGGCACAATACAGGACAGAAACACTATGGATCTAACAGAAGCAGAAGATATTAAGAAGAGGTGGCAAGAATACACAGAAGAACCATGCAAAAAAGATCTTCATGATCCAGATAACCATGATGGTGTGATCACTCACCTACAGCCAGACTTCCTGGAGTGCCAGTGGGCCTTAGGGAGCATCACTACAAACAAAGCTAGTGGAGGTGATGAAGTTCCAGTTGAGCTGTTTCAAATTCTCAAAGGTGATGCTGTGAAAGTGCTGCACTCAGTGTACCAGCAAATTTGGAAAACTCAGCAGTGGCCACGGGACTGGAAAGGTCAATTTTCATTCTAATCCCAAAGAAAGGCAATGCCAAAGAATGTTAAAACTACTGCACAATTGCACTCATCTCACACGCTAGCAAATTAATGCTCAAAATTCTCCAAGCTAGCCTTCAACAGTATGTGAACAGAGAACTTCCATATGTTCAAGCTGGATTTAGAAAAGGCAGAGAGGAACGAGAGATCAAATTGCCAATATCCGTTGGATTATCGAGAAACCAGGAGAGTTCTAGACAAACATCTATTTCTGCTTTATTGACTATGCCAAAGCCTTTGACTGTGTGGATCACCACAAACTGCGGAAAATTTTTAAAGAGATGAGAATACCAGACCACCTGACCTGCCTCCTGAGAAATCTGTATGCAGGTCAAGAAGCAACAGTTAGAACTGGACATGGAACAACAGACTGGTTCCAAATCAGGAAAGGAGTACGTCAAGGCTGTATATTGTCACCCTGCTTATTTAACTTCTATGCAGTGTACATCATGAGAAACGCTGGGCTGGAAGAAACACAAGCTGGAATTGAGATTGCTGGGAGAAACATAGATAAACCTCAGATATGCAGATGACACCACCCTTCTGGCAGAAAGTGAAGAAAAACTAAAGAGCCTCTTTATGAAAGTGAAAGAGGAGATTGAAAAAGATGGCTAAAAGCTCAACATTCAGAAAGCTAAGATCATGGCATCTGGTCCCATCACTTCTTGGCAAATAGATGGGGAAACAGTGGAAACAGTGTCAGACTTTATTTTTTGGGGCTCCAAAATCGCTGCAGATGGTGACTGCAGCCATGAAATTAAAAGACGCTTACTCTTTGGAAGAAAAGCTATAACCAACATGGACAGCATATTAAAAAACAGAGACATTCCTTTGCCAACAAAGGTCTGTCTATTCAAGGCTATGGTTTTTCCAGTGGTCATGTATGGATGTGAGAGTTGGACTAAAAAGAAAACTGAGCACTGAAGAATCGATACTTTTGAACTGTAGTGTTGGAGAAGACTCTTGAAAGTCCCTTGGACTTCAGGGAGATCCAACCAGTCCATCCTAAAGGAAATCAGTCCTGAATATTCATTGGAAGGACTGATGTTGAAGCTGAAACTACAATAATTTGGCCACGTGATGCGAAGAGCTGACTGATTTAAAAACACCCTGATGCTGGGAAAGATTGAAAGCAGGAGGAGAAGGGGACGACAGAGGATGAGATGGTTGGATGGCATCACCAACTCGATGGACATGAGTTTGAGTAAACTCCGAGAGTTGGTGATGGCCAGGAAGGCTTGGCGTGCTGCAGTCCATGGGGTCGCAAAGAGTCGGACACGACTCAGCGACTGAACTGAACTGAACTACTCTTTACTTAATGTTCCACTTACAGTTTAAAGTTAGTTACTCAGTTGTGTCCAACTCTTTTGGGATCCCCATAGACTATAGCCCACCAGACACCTCTGTCCATGGAATTCTCCAGGAAAGAATACTGGAGTAGGTTGCCATTGGCTTTTCCAGGGGATCTTCCCAACCCAGGGATGGAACCCAGGTCTCCAGCTTGTCAGGCGGATTCTTTACCACTGAGCTACCTGGGAAGCCCACATAGATTAAAGATTCAAAAGTGAAAAGCAAAACTTTAGGACATGTAGAATGAAATATAGGCAAGTATCTTTATGACTTTGGATAGAAAAATGCTTTTATAAACAAGACATAAAGAAAAAATTAAAGATATTAACAAGTGGATTATGCCAAAATCAAAATTTCTGGGCATCAGAGAAAACCTTTAAAAGTGTGAAAAGACAAACCATGGATTGAGAGAGGATATTCACAGCACCCATATTTACGGAGAATTGGTAAACAGCACGTATCAGAGAACTCCTACAAATTAACCGGAAAAGGGCTAGGAAACCAGTCACAAAATAAGCAGAAGTTTTGAAAAGGCAAGTTAGTAAGAAGAAAACCCATTTTAAATGAGGCTCAGCCTCACTAATATTCAGGAGGATGCAAATTAATACAATGAGACACAATATCAGACCTATAATATACCAGGTGGTGCTAATGGTAAAGAACTTACCTGTCAACACAGGAGACTTTAGAGACTCGGGTTTGATCCTTGGATTGGGAAGATCCCCTGGAGAAGGAAATGGCAATCCACTCCAGTAGTCTTGCCTGGAGAATCCCATAGACAAAGGAGACTGGTGAGCTGTGGTCCATAGAGTCGCAAAGAGTCGAACATGACATGAGTGAAGTGACTTCACACACACAGTATTGGCAAAAATTAAAACAGCTGATAAAACTTATCCTTGTTGGAATATGGAGCTAAACTAACTCTGATGCAAGGTTGGTAGGAGCATAAAATGTTTCTGGAAAGCCATTGGCTAAATCTAACAAGATAAAAGAGACTCCTTGTTTCCTACCCTCAGTTATACCAAAAATCTCCCACGTATGATAGGTACATTGTTCAAAACAATGTCAAAGGAAGAACAAATTGAAGAAGAGTTAGAAAAGCCTGAGGAGTATGACAAACCTCTGGGGAGGGAAGGACAGAAGTGAACTGGCTCAGAGGTATAAGCGGGGATTCAAAGTAATCTATTAAATATGCTTTAATTTTTTACAAAAATTATGCAGCAAACATGACTGAGTGTTGGAAAAATTGAGGATGGTAAATACAGAGCATGTTAAGTATTGCCTTTAAAAGGAAAAAGAAAATGCCTTATTATCTGACAAACCTGATTTTAGACTGCGGCTAGAAACTTCAGCTCTGTTACTGCCCAGTTCTCTCCTCAAGGGAATTACTTTGCTGCTTTACATACTTTGTTCTGGTACTTGTCTGATCATCCTGTATCACCTTTGTGGTTCTGATTCTGGAGCCTGTCTTTTCCCGTGAGCTCTCATCCACGGTTATTTGTTTCCTTATGAGTGTTGTGGTTATTGACCGTGAGTTCAGATTTCTTGGAGCCTTCTCAGTGGGACTTCTTGGAGGCCTGAACGTCAGTGTTTTTCTCAGAGCCTGAAGGCTCTTCCAAGCCAGAACCACTTTACATTCTTGCCCTGAGGGGTTTTCTATTTCCATGGTACACTGAGAGGGCTTTTGGGGGACTGAACACCTACTGTGAGGCCATTTTGTTGTTATAAATTCTCCCCCCACCCCCGCCACCCCACCCCTATCCCCCCCTCTGTCAAGGTTTGAGACAATCCATCTTCTTGCTGCTCTGTGAAGAAACTGATTATTTCTCCTTTATGTTTACACCAAGGAGGTAGCCCAGTGGCACCCCAGCATCAGTGGTGGCTGAGTGGTGAAAGAATCTGCCTGCCAATGCAGGAGATGTGGGTTCAATCCCTGAGTTGGAAGATTCCCTGAAGAAGGATATGGCAACCCACTCCAGTATGCTTGCCTGGGAAATCCTGTGGCCAGAGGAGCCTGGCCGGCTACAGTCCGTGGGGTTGCAAAGAGTCAGACGTGACTGAGTGACTGAGCACACGTTGTGCGGACACTGGGCTTGAAGCGCTCTCATCTGCACCTTTAGAAACCCGTAAGAATGGGAGCTCATGCTCAGCTGGGTGAAGTTAGTCCTCAAAGTGAAAACTAGTTTTAGTTCTTTGCATGCTTTTCTGATTTTCATTTTTAGTTTTTTGACTCTGAGAATTCTTTTCTTTCTTGCTAACTCTTCAGTGCATTTTATTTTCTTTGCCCATATTTAATTCAGCACTGCTGCTGCTGCTGCTGCTGCTGCTGCTGCTGCTATCGTGGGGTGTTTCTTAAAGATCCATGATTATTAAAGGCTCATCCATGATACTACTGGGAATTGATTTTCATGTTCTTTTAAAAAGATTACAAGAAATCATATCAAGAAAATTAGAGATTCCAAGGGAACATTTCAGGCAAAGATGGTCACAATAAAGGACAGAAATGGTAAGGACCTAACAGAAACAGAAAATATCAAGGAGAGGTGGCAAGAATACACAGAAGAACTGTACAAAAAAGGTCTTCATGACCCAGATAACCACAGTGGTGTGATCACTCACCTAGAGCCAGACATCCTGGAATGGGAAGTCAGGTGGGCCTTAGGAAGCATCAATATGAACAAAGCACGTGGAGGTGATGGAATTCCAGTTGAATTATTTCAAATCCTAAAAGAGGATGCTGTGAAAGTGCTGCATTCGGTATGCCAGCAAATTTGTAAAACTCAGCAGTGGCCACAGGACTGGAAAAGGTTAGTTTTCATTCCAATCCCAAAGCAAGACAATGCCAAAGAATATTCAAACTACCACACAATTGCTCTCATCTCACACATGAACAAAGTAATGCTGAAAATTCTCCAAGCCAGAGTTCAACAGTATGTGAGCCGTGAACTTCCAGATGTTCAAGCTGGATTTAGAAAGGGCAGAAGAACCAGAGATCAAATTGCCAACATCTGTTGGATCATAGAAAAAACAAGAAAATTCCAGAAAAGTGTCTACTTCTGCTTTATTGATTGCACTAAAGTCTTTGGCTATGTAGATCACAACAAACTGTGGAAAATTCTTAAAGAGTTGGGAATATCAGACCACCTTACCTGCCTCCCGAGAAACCTGTATGCAGGTCAAGAAGCAACAGTTAGAACCGGACATGAAAAAATGGCTGGTTCCAAATTGGGAAAGGAGTATGTCAAGGCTGTATATTGTCACCCTGCTTATTTAACTTATATACAGAGTACATCATGGTGAATGCCAGACTGGATAAAGCACAAGCTGGAATCGAGACTGCCGGGAGAAATATCAATAACCTCAGATACTTAGATGATACCACCCTTATGGCAGAAATTAAAGAGGAACTAAAGAGCCTCTTGATGAAAGTGAAAGAGGAGAGTGAAAAAGCTGGCTTAAAACTCAACATTCAAAAAGCAAAGATCATGGCATCTGGTCCCATCACTTCATGGCAAATAGAAGGGTAAACAATGGAAACAGTGAAAGAGTATTTTCTTGGGCTCCAGAATCACTGTAGATGGTGACTGCAGCCATGAAATTAAAAGGCACTTGCTCCTTGGAGAAAAAGCTGTGACCAACCTAGACAGCGTATTAAAAAAGCAGAGACATTACTTTGCCAACAAAGGTCCATCTAGTCTAAGCTATGGTTTTTCCAGTAGCCATGTATGTGAGAGTTGGACTATAAAGAAAGCTGAGTGCCAAAGAACTGATGCTTTTGAACTGTGGTATTGGAGAAGACTCTTGAGAGTCCCTTGGACTGCAAGGAGATCAAAACAGTCCATCCTAAAGGAAATCAGTCCTGAATATTCATTGGAAGGACTGATGCTGAAGCTGAAACTCCAATAATTTGGCCACCTGATGCGACGAACTGGCTCACTGGAAAAGACCCTGATGCTGGGAAAGATTGAAGGCAGAAGGAGAAGGGGAAGACAGAGAATGAGATGGTTGGATGGCATCACTGACTCGATGGACATGAGTTTGAGCAGGCTCTGGGAGGTGGTGATAGACAGGGAAGCCTGGCGTGCTGCAGTCCATGGGTCACAGAGTCAGACAGGACTGAGTGACTGAACTGAACTGATATGTGAGATTTGCTTTAACATAATTTCACCCAAAAAATAATAACACAGGTTAGCAAAATGTCGAACTTGGGTGTTAGGTACAAAGAGGTTCATGATACAATTCTTTCTACTTTTGTGTTTGAAAATTTCTTTACCTTTTGTTTTTTGAAGTACTGTTGATTTACAATATTATGTTAGATTTCAAGTGTAGAGCATAATAATTTGTGGTTTGTTTGTTTTTTGCAGAGTATATTCCAAAGGTTATTAAAAGATATTGGGTATAGTTCCCTGTGCTTGTTGCTTCTCTATTGTATGTATAGTAGTTTTATATCTGTTAATTCCAAACTCCTAATCTAGGCCTCTCCTTCTCCCTCTCCCCTTTGGTAACCACAAGTTTGTTTTCCATGTCTGTGAGTCTGCTTCTGTTTTGTATACAGATTCATTTTGTATACAGATTCATTAGTATTTGAAAACTTCTTTAATAAAAATTTTTGAATGAGACCGAGAGAAAAAAGGAGAATCCAGATGCTTGATCACAAAATATCCCCATTTTCCTTTTCCCTCATGAGTTGTTTAACTTTCAGCACTTTTTTAGCCTCCAGTCACAATGCTGAACCCCTTCTGTTCTTGTCTCAGAGCAAGTCGGGCTTATTGTCCAGATATCAATACTGAGAGAACAGTCTTTGCAGAGAGAAGGGCTTTACTGCAGGGCGGCCAAGTAAGGAGACAGGAGGCAAAGCTTGGATCTCTCTCCCCATCAGTGATTCTCTCACCCATTTCTGAGTTAGGTGAGGAGTTTGTTATGAGGATGTGCTGGTGGGCAGGTTTTGAAAAGTGACCCTTTGCGGTAAGGTGTGGGAATGGGGTTTCAGCACCAGATCGTCCTGGAGAGCGGACCTTCCGCTTCTGAAAGGGTTCCAGTGCTCTGGTTTGGGGCACGTCCGGTGCTTTGGTTCAGTGAGGGGAGAAACTTTGGTTCCAGGTCATGTTTGAGGTCAACATTTTCTCCTCTGTGCATGCCTTGGCTGCATGACTTACAGTTTTGTTCTGTTGTCTCCAAAGACCAGCTCAATACCTTGTTAAAAACAGGATAGGGCTAGTTTGGACTAGTCCTGTGGTTATATATTAAAATAGAAATGCATGAAAATAATAATTATAGTTTTACCAATAGCTATTATTTATTATCTTTGTTCTGTTCCAGGTCAATATCCTCGAAAGGGGCCTAGTCAGAAGGTACCATTAACATCTCCATTTACAGATGAGGAAGCATCTAGATTAAAATAACCTTAGGGATCATCATCCCTTCTGTCAGTGGTGGAAAGTGAAAGTGAAAGTCGCTCAGTCCTGTCCAACTCTTTTCGACCCCAGGGACTATACAGTCCATGGAATTTTCCAGGCCAGAATACTGGAGCGGGTAGCCTTTCCCTTCTCCAGTGGATCTTCCCAACCCAGGGATCGAACCCAGGTCTCCCACATAGCAGGTGGATTTTTTACCAGCTGAGCCACAAGGGAAGCCCATCAGTGGTGGAGCCACCAACTAAAAATCATTCTATGTCTGTCTGGCTGCAAAACTTCCTCCCCAAATGACTCAGGAGACCTCCTCCCACTACACCATACTTTACTGAAAAGAAAGAAAAAAGCAGAGGTGTGAACTCTTTCTCCTCCATTTGGAAATCTTCTTCCCCAGCTCAGAGGAGCAAGTGTTTCTCCTCCTTTGTGCTCCCAGGCTCTATGATTCCACCGTCTGCCCTTCACTGGAGCCTTTCTCACCTCCACCTTCAGTCTGCATCACCGACTTCCTGTGGGGAATTCTCTATCAGCAATTCCTCAGAAGCTCTTGTAGCCATAACTACTTCTTCCTGTTCACTGCCAGAACCCAAAGTTAGGCCCGAGGGCATGAATTCTTTAATAGTTTCCTAACTGGCCTCCCTTCTCCAGTCTCTTAGGTCTCCAGCCTACTCCATATTTCCCCCACGTTAGTTGCCCTAGAACACTGCTCTTTTTTGACCGTTCAAAAAATCTTCACATCGTCCCACAACTCATAGCTGGAATGACCATGCCCTGTGGACCCATCTCACTCATTCTTTTTTTAAAAAAATACTTTTATCTATTTATTTTTGGTTGCACTGGGTCTTTGTTGCTGAGCAGGCTCTTCTCTAGTTGGGTTGAGCAGGGCCTACTCTCTAGCTGTGGAGCACGGGCTTCTCATCACCGTGGCCTCTCTTGTTGCAGAGCACGAGTTTCAGTGGTTGCAGCATGGAGGCTCAGTAGTCGTGGTGCCCAGGCTCTGGAGCACAGGCTTAATAGTTATGGCGCACAAACGTTGCTGGTCAGTGGCATGTGGGATCTTCCTGAAACAGGGATTGAACCCATGTCTCCTACATTGCAGGTGGATTCCTTCCCACTGAGCCACCAGGGAAGCCCCACCCCCATCATTCTTAGCCACACACATGCATTAACAGACCCCTGCATGCTCCTCTCTCATCTTGGTGCTCCTAGAAATCCTGAGACGCTCCTCCTGCCTCTGGCCTGGAACCCTGTGGGTGAACTCCTGTGCCAGGTCAAGGCCCTTGCCCACTCCTCTTTCATTTTCCCAGTGAAGTCTCAGTGGATGCTTGCGTGAACCCTGTGTTCCAGCCAAACTGCTCATTCTCCTTCCATGGAGACGTCTGGCACTTTCTTACCTTAGCTTTTGTTCTTTGCTTGTGCTGTTCCCCCAGTTTTGTTTCCCACACCCTCTGCTCTATCCATCAGGTTAGCTAAGATGTAACTTTCACACAAATCCCCCTCGATTGCCTCGCCCAGACATGCCATCTCCCTGCTTTAAACCTTTCTCCCTTGCCCGGCCCATCTCTCACTGCCTGACAGCGACCGCTTATGAGTCTTATGTGTTTGTCTCGTCCCATCCCTTTATCTCTTATACTCTATCACTCACAGGAGGTTGTTAGAAACACAGTCTCATTGCTCTCAGCGTTCCAGGTAAAGAAACTGAAGTGCAGGGAGGTTAAGGGACTTGCCCAAGTTGGCAAAGTAAGTGCGAGATGCTTGGGTACAGAATGCCAGTTTCTGGACACCCTTCAGCATCGTTCCCTCCATACTATGCTACTTCCTTCACCAACTAAAGGCTAATCTCCCAAGGGAAGAGCTTGCGTTCTGAGCATTGTACACATGCCTACCTCTGCCTTTGCACACATGAGCATGCATACACACACACACACACACACACACACACACACACACACACTCCTTTCCCATGCCTAGCACACAGTAATTGCCTTATACACATTTGTAGATGATGGAAAGGCTGTCCCATTTGGAACTATAGTCTTTGCATAGTGTCAATACGAAAACAGTTCTCTTTTCTTTGAGAAGAGGAACATTTTGACAAATAACCTCCACAGAGAGACAGTAATTAAAAATATATGTAAATACTCTTATTAATCACCAATACTTTGGCCACCTGATGTGAAGAGCTGACTCATTAGAAATGGCCCTGTTGCTGGAAAAGATTGAGGGCAGAAGGAGAAGGGGGCGAAAGAGAATGAGATGGTTGGATGGCATCACTGACTCAATGGACATGAGTTTGAGCAAGCTCTGGGAGATGGTGAAGGACAGGGAAGCCTGGTGTGCTGCAGTCCATGGGGTCGCAAAGAGTCAGACACGACTGAGCAACTGAACGACATGTAGTCACCCAATTCTCAGACGCACAAAGGAAGGACACTGCCTTCCTTTGCCCAAGGCTATTTGTAAGACAGTGCAATGTAGATCAATCTGATATCTTCCTTTTTCTGACTGCTAGACTCAGAAATTCATTGCAGAAATCAGATGTGGTAGCCGTGATACTTAATTCAGCTAAGCTGTATTAGAACCAATTACATATAGGACTTGTGCTCAACTGGTGTGAAAGATTTGAATGTGAGAGTTTTACGGGTTAATGGGGATGTAACCTCATGTAAAACTAACTCAGCATCAAGACACATTCTCAAGATGCTCTGCTGGAGGGTCAACATAAATGGCCAATTAGCACTTGAAAAATTATTCTACCATGCTAGTAAGCAAAGATAAGCAAATTGATACAATGATAAGTATCATATTTCCTGATCAGATTAGCAGGGTTTTTTGTTTTAAATCATAACTCCTAGTGTTGACTATAGTTTCTGGGAAACACGCTCTCAAACACTGGTGGAAGAAAGTCCTTTCAGGTAGATAATTCAGCAAAATTCTTAAAAGCTTTAATTAAAAATGTATCTGTTTCACCTAGCAATCTATTTCCCTAAGGTGACTTAAGCCTGTTTTCCATAGATTTTGCTACAGAAGTATTCACTGAATCAATATGTTTACTCGTAATTGTGAAACACTGCACACAATCTAAATAATGATAAGAGCTATCATTGAATTGAGTACTATGCCCTAGACACTCTTCTAAGGACTTTACATTCAGCCTTCCCAGACAACTCTGTTATTATTATTATGCCCATTTTGCAGATGAAAGACTGGGGCGCAGAGAGGTTAATTCATGGGGTCACATACGCAGTAGATGAAACAGTCAGGATTTAACCCCAACAGTTTAACTCTAGAGTCCGTGCTCTTAACCAGGCCACTCTACCACTGCTCCAGTAACAGGAAAATAGTTAAAAATAGTAATGCTCAGTGTGTGTGTGAGAGAGAAAGAGAGAGGGAGGAGGAGGAGAATGAAAGGCGAGAGGGATGAGAGAATGAATATGTGTGTCACGTGCAGGAGAGTTGTGTCATGAGCGTGTATCCAAATCACTTAGGGCCTCTCTTAGTGGTGGGACTGTTTCACATTCCTTGGGATTAAAGAGGAGGTGAAAAGGGGGAGAGGACCACTAGGTTGCATGAATTGTAGCACATTTGTACAAATAGGATGACCACTAAAATTCTGATATATAACTATACTAAGTCCTAAAACAATGTCTTTCAAGTTCTTTTGACATGACCGGTATCAATAAATAAACATGTTTATCACAACCATGCCCATCCCTAACAGGTTGAGGAGCAGCTGTCTCTCACCAGTTCAACTGTACTAGTTATTTATGATGAGTGTCTATTCCTATGTCATGCCAGTTTGTTTTTTAAAATAAATTTATTTATTTTAGTTGGGGGCTAATTACTTTACAATATTGTAATAGTTTTTGCCATACATTGACATGAATCAGCCATGGGTTTACATGTGTTCCCCTTCCTGGACCCCCCACCCACCTCCCTCCCCATCCCATCCCTCTGGGTCATCCCATTGCCCCGGCCCTGAGCCCTTGTCTCATGCATCGAACATGGAATGCTGTTCTGTTTCACATATGATAATATACATGTTTCAATGCTATTCTCCCAGAACGTCCCACCCTCACCTTCTCCCTCAGAGTCCATAAGACTGTTCTATGCATCTGTGTCTCTTATTCTGTCTCGTATATAGGGTTATCGTTACCATCTTTCAAATTCCATATATATGCATTAGTATACTGTATTGGTGTTTTTCTTTCTGGCTTACTTCACTCTGTATAATGGGCTCCAGTTTCATCCATCTCAATAGAACCGATTTAAATGTATTTTTTTAATGGCTGAGTAATATTCCATTGTGTATATGTACCACAGCTTCCTTATCCATTCGTCTGCTGATGGACATCTAGGTTGCTTCCATGTCCTGGCTATTGTAAACAGTGCTGTGATGAACATTCATGCCAGTTTTTAAAGATTTTGAATATCATATACATTGTTTTACACACACACACCTGAAGTAAGTTTTCATGAAACAGTACTCAATCATAGGAAGTGTGATACACTCTTTATTCTGTTCTGTTCTTTTCTGTGCTACACTATTCTGTTTTGTTCCATTCTTTTCAGTTCCATTCTGTTCTGTTCCATTTTGTTCCACTCTATTCCATTCTTAAAATTCTGGTTGTCAACCTCTAGTTGATTTTATCACCTTAAATTAATGTACCCATAATTTGAAAACAATTTTAGAAGAAAATGATGGTACTTTTAATACCTAAAAGCTTCCCCGGTGGCTCAGACGGAATCTGCCTGCAATGTGGGAGGCTGTGGGTTCTAGTCCCTGGGTCACGAAGGTCCCCTGGAGAAGGGAATGGCAATCTACTCCAGTATCCTTGCCTGGAGAATTCCATGGACAGAGCAGCCTGGGGGCTACAGTTCATGGGGTTGCAGAGTTGGACACGAATGAGTGACCAACGCTTTCTTTCACTTAATACCTAGAGTTTCCACAAGAGGGCACCACAACTCTAACCAGACACGTTTTATAGGAAAGACTCAAGGAGGGCCATGGGGGCAGGGGAAGGACACAAGCAAGTGGACCAGGAGTGAACACCTGGCTTGGGGACAGCCCGTCTCTTGACCACTGACTCATCTTAAGCCCTGAGATGGAAGTCCTGCCCCTAAGGAGACTGTCAGGGTCTATCAGATTCTGAGTCTCGTGAGCCTGAAACGGAAACTGCAGAGAGATTTAGGTGATTGGCAGAGTGAGGCTAAAGGTGAAACTCCACAAGATAAAGAGAGACTGAAAGGATGATAATGGGTCACGAAAAAGCCAAAGGTTTCAATAAGTTGAAGTCACGAGAAAGAAGAAATTGAAAAAGCAGAAGCTTTAAGGACCTAAAAAATGATACCTAGGGCAAGGAAGCCTGTCAATATAGAGAAGAGAACGCCCGGATACACAGTGACATGTAATCATTTTAATGGTGGAGCCCTAGAGGGGCTTCTCAACCTCCTGCTGCAGGTGTCCCCAGAGCTCATGGCACTGTAAGGCCTGTCATACCTGCATTTCCATCTAGCGTCTCATGGATCCTGTGTTCCTTAGTGCCAGGCATCCTTATAGTAAACTCTGCCTCTTTTCTGTTGACTTAGCAACCGTTGAATCTCTTCTGTTTATTCCTGCAATGAAATCTTCTTAAAAAAAAAAAAGAAGATATTTCCTGTATATTAAGCTTTAAAAGGATATCATTTAGTAGCACTACTTTATAATGTAATTTTGTTTTTAAATGTATAATAGAATATAAAGTCCTGAAGGACAGACATCAGGATATTAACAGTGGTTATAGCTGAGTGATGATATTGTGAGAATACTTTTCTTTCTTATGCGCAAGTATCTTTTTTCTAAAGTAAGCATACGTGTGCATGTGTGTGTGCTGAGTTGCTTCAGTCAAGTCCAGCTCTTTGCAACTCCATGGACTATAGTTCGCCAGGCTGCTCTGTCCATGGGATTCTCTAGGCAAGAATACTGGAGTGGGTTGCCATGCCCTCCTCCAGGGGATCTTCCCAACCCAGGTATCGAACCTGTGTCTCCTGCTGTTCCTGCCTTGGAGGCGGATTCTTTATCGCTGAGCCACCAGGGAAGCTCAAAGTAAACATATACTAATTGTTAAACGTTTTAAGTGCAATGCTCATTCAAAAAGATAGAATTTTAAAAGTTAAGATATGTTTAAAGATAACAGTACAAGGTTGCTGAGTAACTCCAGGAGGATCATGTGCAGTTGTCCGGAAAGTCTCCTGAAAGGGGCCACTCAGGTAAAGTCTGAAAGGTCACTACCTCCAGGGAATGCTAGGAAAGTGGGGGAGGGGCAACCTTAGCTGAAACAGAGAGTACAGTGAGATCATAAGAGACACACATTTGAATATATTTGGTGGAGATTATTTTTTCACCTTTAAAAAATTATGCACTATTTGACAGATATTTTAAAAGACAGTTTACATGTAAGTTGTAAAGTGTAATAATAAAACAACAAAAGTATATCCATTACCCAACTTAAAAAAATAGAACTTAACTAGCACCTTTGAGACCCCCATATATCCATCTCTGAACTATCAAACTCGCTTCGAAAAGTTACAACGCTTCTGAATATTGTGCTTAAAATTTCCCTCATGGTTTTATTGCAAATGCAGTAGTAATAGCTAACATTCTTTGAGAGCTTGGACTCTTAAGACAGTATTCTAAATTTATTACGTATTTTAAATCTAGTCCTCACAACAATCATAAAGGTAAATATCGTTACCATCCCCATTCAGCAGATGGGGGAAACTGAGGTACAGAAAGGTTTAGAGATTTGCTCAGAGGCACACAGCTAGTAAGTGGCAGACACTTCAAACCCAGGCAGTCCAATCTAGATTCTGTACCCTTAACTACACGCTACATCTCTTCTTAACAACAGATTGTTATTCTACTTATTTCTGAATCACATACACATAGAGCCCTACTGTCTTAGTTTTGTTTGCCCAGAAGCACTCTCTGAAATATGAATTCTAATACAAGTAGTTTATCTGACAGGCGAGCCACTGTATTAGTCAGGGTTATCCAGAGAAATAAAACCAATAGGATATGTATAGATGCATATAAGAGGAGTTTTGTATTTATTATAGGAGTTGACTCACGTGGTTGTGGAGGCTTAGAAGTACCACCATCTGCCGTCTCCAGGCTGGACAACCAGGAAAGCGGGTGGTGTAATTCACCCTGAGTCTGAAGGCCTGAGAATCAGGGCCCAAGAGTCCTGGTCTAAGTCTGACAGCCCACAAACCAGGAGCGCCACCGTCCCAAGGCAGAGAAGACAGGTGTCTCAGCTCAGCTGAGAGAGCAAATTCACTCTTTCTCAGCCTTTTTGTTCTGTTCAGGTCCCCAGCGAGTTGGGTGGTGACCACCTGCGTTGGTGGGGGCCACCATCTTTACTTAGTCTGCCCATTCAAATGCTAATGTCTTTCCAAGGCATGCCTCCCCCCCCCCCCCCCCCCCCCCCCCCCCGCCAAACACACCCAGAGAGGTTTTTACCAGCCATCTGGGCATCCCTTAGCTCAGCTGACACGTAAAATTAGCCATCACAGTCACACAGGCCCAGCAAGGGAGTGGGGACCTGGGACAAGGGAAAAAAAAGCAACCAAGAAAGAAGTTATTACCCCTGTGGACATCTATATCTTAATCGAATTGAGGAGCCAGAGTACAAGATACACGGTGGAACTATTCCTCCCAAGAATTTCTACCCAAGCCCTGTGGATCACTGGTTGAGGGCTGGCTCTTGGATGGTGTGAACTTCCTGGCATTCCCGCTTGCCCCGTGTGCAGGCAGAGCGGGCTTTGCAAACAGAGCCACCCCCCTGGCAAAGGGTTTAAGTTACTGACAGTTAGGGGTTAGACTGGCCTGAGCTACAATGATAAGGCCTAAGGGTTTATGAGCTGGGCGCTTCCAGTGTTTGCTACGTACTCATGAGAGTTCTGCAACTTACATTTTTTGGTTACCGTTCATCCTTATGATTGTGAGATTCGTCCATGTTCGCGTGTTGAAACATTCACTCACTTTCCTTGCTGTATTCCACTGTATAGATCTGGTCCACTGACTTTATCCATTCTTTTGTTAACGGACATTTGTGCTGCTTCCACTCTTTTGTTATCAGAAATAATGTTACCTCGAAACTCGCAAGTCTCTTACTGTGTTGGTTTAGAGCTCCCTCTACAATCCTCGGTTTAGAATTACTGGGGTGAGAAGTATTGTCACCTGTACCTTTATGACCTAATGAGTATAGCAGTTCTTCTGACAGAAATGCCAGCAGTAGAGATGGAGGTACCCTAATATTTTATATCTTTGCTTAAAAATGCTATTGTCAGACTTCACTCGAGGTCCAGTGGTTAAGGCTCCCTGCTTCCACTGCAGGGGGTGCCACCTCCATCCCTGGTCATGGAACTAAGATCCCACATCCCATGTGGTAAAGTTAAAAGAAAAAAAAAGTGTGAGTGAAGGTAGCAGCTTGAATCACGTACAGCATGTAAGGATGACGTTGTAGGATGATCCTAAAGTTCTGTGTGTCTATTAAAAACTCAGTGTCCTTATTTGATAGGTAAGTGTCATACTCTACAGGCAATAGGTTTCCTTCTCTGTACACCTACTTAATGGTTTTCTGAGGACCCTCTTCACTGTGGAACAAGTGGTTCTTCTAGGGGACTTACCTCAGGAGAAAGCTTGGCCAACTTTATTAACTTCTTGCAACATGTCTAGTGAGAGAGGGAGCAATTCCCAGAAGAGCCCAGTATTCATTTTGTAGGACTGTTATAACAAATAACCACAAACTGAGTGGCTGACAACAACACAAATTTATTCTCTCACAATTCTGGAGCCCAGAAGTCCAAAGTCAGGGTGTCAGCAGGGTTATTTCCTTCTGGAGGCTCTGAGGAGAATCTGTTTCTTGCCTCTCTCCTAGCTTCGGGGAGCTGCCAGCATCCCTTGGCACTGCAGCCTCAGGCTGTCTTCCCCTGGCCTTCGTCTCTTACAAGGACCCTTGTCATTGCATGTAGGGCCATGCTATTCCAGGATGATCTCATCTTGAGATTCTCACCTTGATTATGCCTGCAAAGATCCTTTTTTTCAAATAAGGTTACATTCACAGGTGTTTGGTAAACATCTTTTGGGAATCCACAATGCAACCCACCACAGTGGGGAAGGGAAGGCACTGTTGGCTAATTATATCAGACATTCAGAGGTTCTGCTCAGATCACTCTTTTGGGGGATGGGGTTGAAAAATACACTGGGTGTTCTAGATGAGATTTCTTCCTACGTGTATTCAGAGCATTAATATCTTTTCCCAAAATAGAGGCTTAGTAGCAGATGTCTGCTCTCACTGTAGGGGAGTGTCAGGGAACCCAGCCAAGGGGGAAGTGGTGCTAATATTTTCACCAGGGAGAATATAAATGACTCTTGAAGAAGGAAAAATGTGTGTGCTGTTGGATGGACAGGTTGCATGAGAATTTCTTTACCTTGGTTGTTATTTATTTAATTATTTTATTCTAGATCTTAACGTGCTTCTTAAAAAAAAAAAAACTTCCCCAAAGTTCATCCCTGGAAAAGAAACCTATTCTGTAACGTCCTATTTATTTTATTTAACAAGTCAGAAGTAAGAATGATGAAAGCTTAGCTTTTTCATCTTTGAAAACTTTTCTATATTTTTCCAATTAAAAAGTTAATTTGATAAATTTCCCATAATTAGCAAGAGACATCAGTTTGTTAAGTGATACCATTTACTTCTTTAGATGTTTTTCACTATGAATGTGGATTCCTAAGCAATGAGGTAGCTGGATTCCTGTCTTGTCTCCCTTAAAATAATTAAAGTGACATTATTCTAAGAAAAGAAGTGTGATTTCCCAGTTGTTAGGTCTATGTAGAGGACAACTGAAGCCACAGGGGAAGGACCCCCTCAGCAAGGCGAGCAGGTTAAGGCTTGAGTGTGTGATGCTGTGGTGATGTCCCTAAAAATATCTAATTGTCACAGAGGAAACACCTTTGTGAGAAAGATTTTTAAGCCTGCCCTTCGCCCCAGAAAAAGACCAAAAATATCCAATGTCATTGTATAGAAAGCTAGTACAACTACACTGCATCTGTAAACTACGTATATATTTATATTTTCCTCTTTCTCCTTTTTAACTTCAGTCTTTCCTCTCTTAGGGCCAAAGAGTCACGTGATGTTAGTGCAATCTCTCCATCGTTCTCATTTATAATGAGGAAATGAAACTCTTAGGGTTAAATAAATAACTAAATGTGACACAGTTAGTGACAAAGCCAAGACCTAGCACACACTACTCCTAAAGCTAAATGCCTGAATTGTAATTAATTTACTCAAAATCATGTTCAGGGATATTCTAAATCTTGAATGAAATTGCAACAAAAGATAACTGCCTACTATCGTTCCCATCATTTTTTGCTAAGTGTTCTTAAGAAATGTACTACAGGGACTTCCCTGGTGGTCCAGTGGCTAAGACTCTGGGCTCGCGCTCTAGGGTGCCTGAGTTCAATCCCTGGTCGGGGAACTAGATCTCACATGCTAAAACTAGAGATCCTGTGTGCTGCAACTAAGACCCAGCAACCAAATAAATACATAAAATAAAAGAAAGAAATGTATTATAGTTCAAAACCTAAAAAATTCTTTACCTAGTCCATGAAACTAATTTCAGATTTATAAATTAAAAATTAAAAACACTACACACGCAATTTAAAATTCACAATTTATTGTAAGAACTTCAGTAAACTGTTCCTCAGCTAAAAAATCAATTTGATCCTATTCAAGAGGATTGGCTTAAATTAGGATATTTATTTCATTGCTCTAATTTCTCTGTGAAAATTTTGCACTTTCAAATAGAGAACTGTGCTCCAGCTATGGGCAATAGACCACTGTTTCATATTTTATCCACTTCAGTAGCAATGCCAAATCAATTATAAAAACATCTAAAAATGACTCTTTATCATTTGTGATTCATTCCAGTGAAGAGCACTTCAGAGTATAAAAATCAGCTTTGCCTACCATATCTCATTTCATTTTCATACCCTCTGGGGAAATTTATTTTCCTTTAGCTTTTAACAGATATAAAACTGAGCCTCTGACACGTGCTGAGTACCACAGTTCTCTACTACACATCAGCCTTATTTCAAACTAGAAAAACTCCAAAATAAAGTGTGTAATTTGATTAATAGTATCAGAGCAACATTAATTTCTCAGGTTTGATAAATATGCCATAGTTGTGTAACATGACAACATTTGGGAAAGGTGGGTGGTGAAGGGTAGGTACTAGAACTCTCTGTGCTACCTTTAGAAGTTTTCTATAAATCTACAAGTATTTCAAAATAGAAAAATATTTAAAAACAGATCCTCCGGTTATTCTCACAGTTTATTAACATTTTAGATCTGTCAGGGTAGGATATACTCTTTCCTTTTACAGTTGAGGAAACTGGTGCCCAAGTGAACTTTTTAAAGCTCAGACCAGACTGGTGACTCCTGATTACTGAGCTGGCTCTTTCACACCTGCCTGATTTGCAGGGAGTGTGTAGAAATCTCATCCTTCTATGTAAAAAAAATGTTAGCAGTAAGACTACATATCTCATCCGCTCCTGGGAGCATATTCAGAATGATAGATGCAATATGTTCGATGCCTAAATTCAATATATTTGTGAATCATTTTTCTCATCACATGACTAGTCAAACTATATGTCCTTTGTTAAACAATAAAAATTTGACTGAGTAAATTTAAGGCTCAGATTGGCTTTATTCAATGATTTCTGAATCAGGCAGCCTCCTATATAGCAATAGAAAGGAGTTTCACCAAGTTGTAGAAAAGTCAAGGTTTGTCAAGGTGGAGGAAAAAGGAAATTGTTAGCAAGGAATGCACTATTTCAGGTGAGGGCGCCTTCCTGAGGGGAAGCGTAGGGCCTCTTGTGGGGTGACCTCACGGGTGCTGGCCCAGTCATCCCAGGATAAAGGTGACATTCCTGCAGGGTCGAAACTGCAATTAGGTTAGTATCAAGTTGTGGTCTGGATATGAAGTACAAGTGACACCCTTAGGGGCCTGTTGTCACCTTTTTAACCTGAAAAGGCCCCCAGCAGTTTTTTCCATTAGCCCCCGCCCAGGAGTTGTGGTCTTCCCAGGTGGTGCTATTGGTAAAGAACCTGACTGCAATGCTGGAGACATAAGAGATGTGGGTTTGATCCCAGGGTTGGGAAGATCCCCCGAGGAGGAAATGGCAACCTACTCCAGGATTCTTGCCTGGAGAATCCCATGGACAGAGGAGCCTGGCGGGCTACAGTCCCTGGAGTCACAAAGAATTGGACACGACTTAGCAGCTGAGCACCCACGTTGCAGGAAGACACTTTCTCCCTCCTTTGTGTTCTTCTGTTGCTTTTCTTTGGTACTGCAGCCTTTGTTCCATCTTGACTTGTTTTACCCCTTTACCTTTTGTCTGGCTGGAGTCTGCTGAGTGAGGCTGCGAGGGTCATACTCAGAGCAGAGTTTGTGCTTCTCTCTTGCCCCGCCCTTAAAGAGACATCCAGTCCCACCATGCTCAGGCACGGGTTCCCCACTGTGCCCTCCTCTCACCCCTGAGCCCTGGGAACAGGCAGAAGCACCCTCTTCAACACCTGGGCGACCCCTGCTCCATCCGGCTGCTCCACATCATTCCATACACCATGAAGGCTGTTTGTGGGTAATTACTTCATTCCTGCTGACAGCTATGAGATTCTGATTTTCTTCCTGGTTCTCACTTCCTGGGTTGACTTTGGAAACTTCTCACCTCATCCATTCCTGAACTCTGTCTAGTTTCAGTTCCTGAAAATTGTGGCTATTCCCCCTTTGCTACTGAGCATATATTAAGGAAAGAAAGGAAAAGGGAAAACAAGAAAGAAGCATGAATGTATCCTTTCCAGTCTTCCTATCTTCTCCAAAAGCATGGAGCATTACAACCATTCAGGAAAACAGAGAAAGATTTTTTTTTTAAAAGAAGCTGTTTGTTTTCCATGTTCCTTTCCAGTCTTGATTCACATGCAAAAGAATTTTACACAAAGTTGATCCTTGAACAACTCAAGGGTTAGGGGTGGCACCCCCCTGTGCAATGGAAAATCTGTTTATGTTAATAAATTTACAGTTGACCCTCCTTCTGCATCCCCAGTCCTGCATCTGAGGATTTAACCAACCACAGATAGTGAAATACATGTTTATTGGAAAAAAAACACAAATAAGTTGACTGGCACAGTTCAAACCTGTGTTGTTCAAGGGTTAACTATATACTATAAAGATCATATTTAATACTTTATGTTTAGTTTTTCCCTTTAACATTGTCATATTCTTTTTTTTTTCCATTTTGTTACAATCTTTATTATGTTCATGTAGTAAATGCATAATATGCATAATTCACAGTTTTAACTATGTTGTCAGGTGTTTAAAATATTTTGTTTAATTCTTACCAAATGCTACAGGGAAAGGATTGTTTTTCTAATTTCACAAAAGTCCAAACTGAGACCCAACTTGGCTCAAAATCATGCAATCTATTCTGTTTACTTAGAATCATTAGACTTGATGTTAGGACTACCAGTGACCCCTCAAGTGAAGCTCCATCTCAAACCAGTTCACCAATTATGTAAATGTCACTGGCAAAGCACACTAACAAGTCCCAGGAAATAAAAATAGAGCTGGATAATAATAATAATAAAAAAATCATGCCAGGATTCAAGCCAATATCTGCCAGCTCTGCAGTCTGTGCTGTTGGCTTCTCAGATGATAGAATTGTTGCAGAAAGGGGGACCCCTCCCAGGGCCCGAAAGTGGGCTCTTGTCTAACAATCAGAAATGAATTGTCTGAGGAGACGCATGTGCTGACAAAGCAAGAGATTTTATTGGGAAAGAGTGCGTGGGTGGAGAGCAGTAGGGTAGAGCCCAGGAGACGTGCTCTGCCACAGTAGCTGGCAGTCTTGGGTTTTATGGTGATGGGATTAGTTTCCGGGTTGTCATTAGCCAATCTTTCTGACTCAGAGTCCTTCCTGGTGGTGCATGCTTGCTCAGCCAAGACAGATGCCAGCGAGAAGGACTCTGGGAGGTGGTTGGACATGTGGTGTCACTTTTTGACCTTTCCTGAACTCTCCAGGTTGGTGGTGGCTTGTTAGTTCTGTGTTCCTTATTAGCTCCTTATTAGTTCTGTGTTCCTCCTGTCATAAAACAACTCATGCAAATGGTTACTATGGTGCCTGGAGGGTGGGCAGTTTCAGTCAGTGTGCTTCCCCTAACAGAATGAAGATCCACAGTGAAACTCCAGGCCCAGATTTTGAGCCCAGTTCTTTGCCCTTTAACCAGTGATTCTCTACGTAGCTGCATATCAGAATTGTCTGGAGAGTTTTGAAAAAATACTGTTGCCGAGTGTTGTCTCCAGAGATTCTGATATTATTGGCCTGGGGTGTGGCCCCAAGCACCAGGGTATTTAAAAATCCTAAGTATTAAATGTCCAGTTGGAATGGAGAGGCACTGCTCTCTAGGGAAGCTTTACTGTAGAGACAGTGAAAGGGGAGAAGCATGATTCGATTATATCTGAAATAAAGGAGTTATTTAACTTCACAGGTGACTTTCTTCATAAATTATCTCTCTCCTGGCAAATTGTGGAAGTCCATTTATATAGGTTTGGGAGTCCTTAGCAGAGCGATAGAAATTGAAGCCATGGCCCCTGCAAAGCATGTAGTGAGAAGAGAAAAGGTGGAGGATGGAGCCCTGGGGAATAATATTTAAGAGACGTGCAGAGGAAGAGCAGAAGACCTATAGTAAAGGTTACTTCCCGCATTTTAAAAGGCAAACTGCCACTGAAAGGCCAGCTGGGAGGAGACCTGAAAGGGGTCTAGTGGATTCAACAAAAATGTTCTCATGAGAACCTTCCTGAGAGAACACCCGGGCTGCTAAACCAGATTTCAGTGATTGAGGCAAATGTGGAAAGGGAGGAAGTGGATACGATCTCTATGGAGCTTTTTACAGAAAGTTTGGCTCTAAAAATGTGTCAGTACACTTTCAGCTATGAGCATGGGAATACTCAGATAAAAATGATTCAGACCATAGAGTCACTCCCATTCAATACACACACACACACACACACACACAGACCTGCACACAACATGTAAGAAACACATAACTTAAGACTTTAGTTGGTTTCTCTGGGATATTCTTAGCCACCCTTTATGGTCATAAGATGGTAGAAGCATCTCCAAATGCCACATCATCACACGACAATGTCTAGAGGGACAGCTCTCTTCATGTGCTTCCCTCCTTTTATCAGAGACAAAATCCTCCTAAAAATCCCCAGCAGACTTGCCTTAATGACTCAGTGGCCCTAACACTCACTTTCCACTCCCCCAGCTACAAATGTACATCTGGCATTTTTTCCCCTTTATAACGGGAGGTAAGCTCTGCTTTCCAGGGAGACGAGGGGAGGATTAAGCTGGCTACCAAAGCAACCAAGAGTTCCAGGGAGGGTGTGGAGGAGTGTGGTAGCCAGAGGGAGACACCGGTTTAATGCAAGGTTTTTGCTTGTTCGTTTTAACATGGTTGAAACTGAGCATGTTTAAATGCTTTTCACAGAAAAATTATAATCATAGCTGTGAGATGCCTGTGATTATGGGGTGCAGTGGAACGTAAAACATGAGGGACAGACAGGCATCTCTTCCATTTTCACTGGAGGGAAAGAGGAGTAGAAGAGGGTGGACAGAAGTGAGTGTGTAGGTATGCTGGGATGTAGAGGGAATTCCCATGGAATGGCTTTGGTTTCTTCCCTGTGAAGTAGGCAGCCAAGTCATCTGCTGAGGGTCAGGGAGTGTAGACAATGCACAGCACAGTTGTCCAGGCAACACAGGACTTCCATATGGTTTTAAGGGCATAGTTGAGGTTGCCTGCCTTAAATCTAAAATTACTCTAATTAGGGACTTTTATGATTTTTTCCCCCTCCAGCTTCACTAGACACCTGGCCACAGGTGTTGAGAAAGCAGAAGGGTTAGTATTTTAGGGGACTTTCTGCCCAGGTGTGGGATAAGAGAACTGAAGATACTATCACAAGAGTGACTGCAGTGATAGAACACAGAATCTAAGCTGGAAGAAAGTGAAAACAAGAGACTAGATCCACTGAGAAGGAGTCAAGAGACCAAAGAATTGGAGACACTGAAGTGACCAAGGGACTGATGTACTGACCAGGAGTGAAAGATTTAAAGGGATTGCGGGGGAAGACTTACTAAATTGTCCATCTGGGCCTATTTCAAACACAGTGCCATTCTGGGTGTTGCCAAAGTCCAGAAAGTTGCATTGGAATGAGTGGCTGAAGCACAATGAAGATCAAGAAATGAGAAGTTATGGTTATTGGCTTGGTCATCTATGTGGCCAATTTGTAAAAATGGAGGTGTATAAAAAAAGCACCTTTCTTACTTCAATGGGCTTTTGAGTCCCCTGGGGATCTTATTAAAATGCAGATTCTGATTTAGTAGATCTAGGGTAAGGACTGAAGCTCTGCATTTCTGAGAAGTTAGCAGGTAACGCCCCACCTGTGGTCCAGGAACCACACTCTGAGCAGCAAGACACTGGAAAATCCTATCATTGACCTGATACAGACATAATCTCTTCTTTATTTAAACAATCTTCTACCCTCCTCAATGACAAACTCTATGACAAATCTAGACAGCATATTAAAGCAGAGACATTACTTTGCCGACAAAAGTCTGTCTACTCAAAGCTATGATTTTTCCAGTAGTCATGTATGGATGCAAGAGTTGGACCATAAAGAAAGCTGAGTGCCAAAGAATTGATGCTTTTGAACTGCGGTGTTGGAGAAGATTCTTGAGAGTCCCTTGGACTGCAAGGAAATCCAACCAGTCAATTCTAAAGGAAATCAGTCCTGAATCTTCATGGGAAGGACTGATGCTGAAGCTGAAGCTCCAATACTTTGGTCAACTGATTCAAAAGAACTGACTCACTGGAAAAGACCCTGATGCTGGGAAAGATTGAAGGTGGGAGGAGAAGAGGATGACAAAGGATGAGATGGTTGGATGGCATCACCGACTTGATGGACATGAGTTTGAGCAAGCTCCAGGAGTTGGTGATGGACAGGGAAGCCTGGCATACTGCAGTCCATGGGGTCACAAAGAGTCAGACACGACTGAGCAACTGAACTGAACTGAACCATCCTCATGGGGGTGGTCCCTAGATAATGTGTTCTATGTGGTCCCACCTGTTGACTCTTGGGGATGGAGGACCTTATCCAACTAGAAATCAGTCTATAATCTGGACTGAGCCCATTGAAATTTCTCATGAGAATCTGAACTCAAAGAAGAGAGACTGAGCCCCCCAAGCAGTGGTGGGCACTGGAGCTATAAGATCCATTTTCTCTGAGTTTAGCACTAAAATCAAACTAAAGCCATTGGTTTATTGAAGTTTTGGGTGAGTAGCAGTCATGAGGAAACTGGGTTTTAGGAAAAGAAATGGAACAGAGGCACAGAAAATTGATGAGACAAGAGAATAAGCAGCTAAAGAGCCAGAGGGTCACTATTCCTGACTCAACCTTCCTCCTCAAATACACCCTACATGAATATCTAGTCTCTCTGGCCTGTCTTCTTGACTCTGCTCTTCACTTTGGCTAATGTATGCTCTTTTTGGGGGGTTTTGATTTAAAAGGCTCCTTGGGAAAGCTTTCTCTGCCACCAGAATAGGGTGAGTGCGCCTCCATAGTATGGGGTTTTCCTGATGGCTCAGTGGTTAAGAATCCACCTACTAATGCAGGAGATGCCAGAGACGCGGGTTTGATCCTTGGGTCAGGAAGATCCCCTGGAAAAGGAAATGGCAACCCACTCCAGTATTCTTGCTGGGATAATCCTATAGACAGAGGAGCATGGCAAGCTACAATCCATGGGATTGCAAATGTTGCAGGGAGGAAGCCAATTCTGACTCCGTGTTGGAAACTGTTTCTTTAACTTGCCTTTATTATTATAATCATACTCAATGGCTTGTTTAGAGGAACCTGCCCCTCTGCTTGACTGTAAACTAATGTGCCTTTGTTCAGGAGAGATTGTTTGTCCTTGCCCACCAGTGAATAGAAGAGATTAACACACCCCATCTGAAGGCTGGACATCCCTTTGGAGATGTTTTGCAAGACTGAAGAACCTTTCACTTTACTTCCCCACTGCCTCTCCCTCTCTATTCTGCCTTTTGACTTCAGTTCCTCATGGCTTCTTTCTGATCTGTAAAAGAGCCTGGCATCCAGACCCCAATAAGATGGCTATTTTGAGGCACTACTCTGCCGTCTTCTCAGTCTGCCAGCTCCCTGATTAAAGTCTCTTTCTTGCCGCCAACAGCTGTCTCTGGGATTCAGTGGCCTATCATGCAGTGAGCAGAGCAAGCCTGGACTCAGTAACAGAGTCAGACATGACTAAGGAAGCATTCAAGCAAGCAACCATTTGGAAACTTACTTGCCAGGTGTCTTAAATATTTTCTATTCAATTATTTTTTTAAAGGTTGAAGTTAGATATTGTAGTTCCATTTACTATTATCATCTTCACTTTTTACATCGGAAGGAGCTCAAGAGAGGTTAGATATTAGATAACTTTCCCAAGATTACATAGCTTGTAGATGGTGGCATCAAGGTTTGAGGGCAGATATAATCAACCTCAAAGCTTGTGCTATTAGTCACTCCACTGTGTCACATGTCTCTCTCTGCCACTCCAGCCTCAACACTATGACCATGACTGTCTCTTGATGACTGTATTACTCTATTTGGTGGTTGCCTGGTACTGAGCAGGTTCTCAGAAGTATTGTTGAATGAATGTGGCCGTCTGTGAGTGAATAAAATTACTCATTGGGTCAAACGTCTAACAGAACTGGGTGCAGGATTGTGTGGCATTCCTCTTAGAACAAAAAGTCCTGACAAAGAGATGATCCATAAAATACATAGCTGGTAGATCGATATGCTCCATACCTGATTCTACTGTAGCTTTGTGGTTCATAGTCCATCCCTTATCCTAATTCTTTGTTCTAAACTCTAGAGGGACCACGTGGAAATTTGTCTTGGATTCTAAGTGTTACAGTGCTACTGGAGAAGGCAATGGCACCCCACTCCAGCACTCTTGCCTGGAAAATCCCATGGACAGAGGAGCCTGGTAGGCTGCAGTCCATGGGGTCGCTGAGTCGGACACGACTGACGGACTTCATTTTCACTTTTCACTTTCATGCATTGGAGAAGGAAATGGCAACCCACTCCAGTGTTCTTGCCTGGAGAATCCCAGGGATGGTGGAGCCTGGTGGGCTGCCGTCTATGGGGTCGCACAGAGTCGGACACGACTGAAGAGACTTAGCAGCAGCAGCAGTGTTCCAACATGCGCTCTCCCTGCGAACAAACCTAAGTCACTGCACTCTTCAGTGTAGGAGCTGTAGTGTCCGGGTTACCTAGCGTGGTTATATTTGTTCTCTAATACTTACAAAGGCTCCCAAACGCAGAGTGACGCTGGGTTGCCTAGGGTGCCTGTCCACCTCCGGTTCTCCAGCTGCAAACCCGAAGAGGCTGACATAGGACGCATTTCTCCTCTTCGGCTACACACATGCTTCTCAGCAGCATCACCAGCAGGATGAGTGGACAAGTCGAAGAAATACCTAAGCATGGATTACCTCTTGACCGACTCTGCCCACGACATAGGTTCCCTATCACAGAACAAACCAGACACACACAAACATGATAAACAACTAATTTATCAACCACTCCCTTTCCACCCTAGTGGTGCAAAGACTGGGGTGGTTAGAGCAGGCTGGTTGTTTTTAAGAAGCTTTCAGCCTAATGCGAGGCTATCTTCCCGAGATGTGCTCTGCCCACGTGGGTGGCGCAAGCGCTAATTACTAGGAGCCAGAGAAAGCTAGGAGCCGGGAGATCCACTGCCTCGCGGGGAATAAACTGGCCCCTCTAGAAATAAAGCTCCGTAGCCAATGCGGCGCCCCGGCGTGCGGGATTGGCGGCCTCGGCCGTGACGTGGCCTGGGCGGGCCGAGTCGGTTTGCGACAGTGGCCGCGGGTCCCGGCCGTGGGAGCGGACCAGGGATCCGCCGCGCAGCACACTCTCGCCGCCCGCGCGGAAGGTCTCTCTCTCTTTCTCCCCGACGCCTGGCACCGCATCCCCGCGCCGGCGTGGACCGGGACCCGCGCTCCCCAGTGCGGCCAGGACTCCCGAGCGTGCGGGCGGCTGGAGACGCCGAGGTTTGGCCTGCGGGCGCGGGGCGGCTCCGGGAGGGTGGCCTGTCGGTGCGGGGCCGAGGCAGGATCCCCTTATTCCGCCGCGAGAGCGCGCCGGCCCGCGGGTGCCGGCAACACCTGAGCGGGGATCCGAGCTGCTCGGCGCGGCCGCGACCTGATCCTGCAGCGCCGCGGGAGGGACGGGTGGAGCGCTGGGCTCTGCTCCGACAGCTTCCCTGCTCCGGCCGCTGGCCGCGGGGGCGAGAGGGGCGGAGCAGTGCGGAGGGCTGGTAATGCCTTCTCCCGGGAAAACTTTTCCCCGCCTTCGAGCGTGGAGAGATCCGTGCTCACCAGAACATTTAGAAAGCTCGGGAAATGGTCGTGTCACGGAGCGGAGCGGCGAGGGCGGGGAAGCGGGGAGCCCCCGCCAAGCCGATTTGCATCGCGAGCTGCGGAGACAGCCGGGCGGCCCGGGGCGCTGAGATTGGGGGAAGCGGGAGCGCCCGGGCGGGGCGGCCACGCGGTGTTGTTTCTTTTCACTTCCTGCGGCAGCTGCTCACGATGAGGAGGGGAGCGAGGCTCGGGCGGAGCGGCCTCGTCCCGCGGGTCTGAGCGCTCACCCCCGCCGCCGGGACGCCGGCCTCCCTGGGCTTCGGCGATGAGCGCTCGGTGACCGGCGGCGCCGCGAGTCGTAGACCCGGGACTCCGGGAGGCAATGCTGGCTCGGCTTGGAGTGGCTCGGGGACAGTGAAGAAACCCTAAAATGGAGGACTTTTCCACCAGGACCTACGGCACAAGTGGCCTGGACAACAGACCTCTGTTCGGAGAGACGTCAGCCAAGGTGAGTGCGGCCCCGGACGCGGGGCCTGAGTGGCGTGTCTGTCCAACTCCCCGCCCCCGGGACCCCGAGCCTCGCTGGGTCCTTCTGCGGCCCCTGGAGGGCACTTGCAGCAAGAACCCCCTTCATCCCTCTAAGGATACTCGCCTTGCCCCTCGGCTCCCTCTTTGGGACTGGGTTGGCTAAGAGCCTTTGAAGATTGAGGGTGGAGAAAAGTTCAGAAAGTTCTGGGCTGTTAAGGACCCTAAACGGGAGTGCGGAAGCCCGCTCCCTGCCTCTCCTCCCAGCCGGGTGGTCAGGGTGTTTGCACATCCGCTGGTCTACCTGGCGTGCTGACTTCCAAGAGGCTTCTGAGGCTTCCGTAAGGGCCCAAAAGTGGTGCTTCTGATTTGTGTTTATCTAGAGCCCTTAAGGGTTTACTGCTGAGGCAACCAAGCAGAGAAAAAGAGGAGAGGCATGAAATTAAATTAGGGTTCCTTTGATGGGGCTCCATTCCGGGAAGTGATCAAAGGGTCTCAGACCCATACACGCTCTAGTGCCTTATTTCAGGCTTTTAAAAAGTATGATGTCCTCTTACAAGCTTAATCCTGTGATGTCCTGGGCCAGTAATTGAAGAGAGCTCTTTTCCTGTCCCCAGCATTAACTTTCTGAGTTGTTTGGGCAAGATTAGGCTGGTTTTTTTTTTTTTTTTTTCCAGTTAGAAAGTGACACTAGTGATCTTTGACCCCTGACAAAGTACTCTCAGCCTCTCATAGAAAGTAGGGCACATATGGAGTCCAGAGCTTCCTGGGTTTCTCGGCTGAGGCTGCTGCTGCTGCTAAGTCGCTTCAGTCGTGTCCGACTCTGTGCGACCCCATAGACGGCAGCCCACCGGGCTCCCCCGTCCCTGGGATTCTCCAGGCAAGAATACTGGAGTGGGTTGCCATTTCCTTCTCCAGTGCATGAAAGGGAAAAGTGAAAGTGAAGCCGCTCAGTCGTGTCCGACCCCTAGCGACCCCATAGACTGCAGCCTACTAGGCTCCTCCGTCCATGGGATTTTCCAGGCAAGAGTACTGGAGTGGGGTGCCATTGCCTTCTCCGCTCGGCTGAGGCAGGGACCTCTTTAGCAGAAAGGACAGAAAGTTTGTCCAGCCGACAACCTGGGGCATGACCCTGAATTTGGAAGCTTCCAGTCTGCCAGGAGACCACTACTTTGTTGTTTTTTTTTTTTTTTTACCTCCCTGTGGATTTTGCTTTTTCTTCTCAAAGTGTCTTTACAAGAAAATGTTTTAAGCTTGATGTATAGGAAGATGCTTCTTGTTTATTGTGTGGCTTTTGCATAATCCCAGAATCCAGTAGATATTCCTATTTCTGCTAATATTGTTTTTCTTTTCTTTTATTTTTGGCCGAATGGCTTGTGGGGTCTTAGTTCCCTGACCAGGCATTGAACTCAGGCTGTCACTCATCACTGAGCAGTCAACCACTGGACTGCCATGGAATTCCCATCTGCTGACAGTATTGTGATAGGCCTGGGGGGTGGGGGGGTGGGGTCCAAGGAATCTAGGTAGGTGGGGGAAATATGCAAGCACACGGTGAGGCAGCTGGATCTGTGCTATGACAGGGCATAGAGGGGACATGTTGGGGGACAGGGGAGAAAGTGGTCACTTTGTGAAGCTTGGGAAGATCTTAGAGGATGGATTCTCCATTCTGAGCATTTGGTAGCCTTCAGCTTTCAGATATGAAGGCCCCTACATTGGGGGTTGACTGGAAGAGGATTTGGGGCCTGGAGAGTAGAGGCAGCTGACTGCTTGAAGGGATAGATTGCCTCCCCATCTTTTTTTAATTATTTGCTTATTTGGCTGTGCGGGGTCTTAGTTGAAGCTCGCAGGATCTTTAGTTGCAGCATGTAAACTCTTAGTTGGGGCATGTGGGATCTAGTTTCCTGACCAGGGATCAAACCTAGGTCCCCTGCATCGGGAGCACAGAGTCTTAGCCACTGGGCTACCCAGTGGCTGCCCAGCTTGCCTGAGAATGAAGAGGTTCAGTTTCTCCTCCACATACCTTGGTGCACAAGGGGTTGTGGAGTTCTGGTGATGCAGACCTCTGACCTCCTTTAGCCCCTTAATACTGATGTAGATGAATTGATAAGGGACTTATTGATTTATAGAGACACTTAGAAATATTGATGTTTTCTGACTCACTTGGGCCTAAGTAGTCAATGACTATAAGTTTCCCTATTGCCTATGATCCATTTGAAATCCATCCAAGAATTTGACTATTCCAAATACATCTCTGTTTATCACAGATTTATTTAATCCAAGAGCGTATACTCCTAGCATTACTTAGGCAGTTTTAGACCTCATAACAGTAGGATCAGCTACTCAGAGAAAAAAAAATTAAGAATAATATATATTTCCAGATCTCTCAGAATTCCTCCCTTTAGCTTCTTCTGTAGGGCTGACAGGGTGATTGGACATACAGAAATTAAACAGAAAGAAGAGAGACTTTGGTCTTAGGATAGGAAGAAACATCACATTTCGTATAAATTGCTGTATCGGAGGAAGAGGAGGCATCCGTCTTTAATGACGGCAAATGATTTATTTGGGACGTGAGTGAGCAGGGCACAGGATGGGACCTCAGTAGTGAAAGGACAGGACATGTTACAGTGGAGCCATTTCCATGGAGGACAGTCACTGCCAGAGCCGGGTGGCTTCCTGGGGACCTTGGGAAACCGCTGATGGTCGCTGTGTGAGTTGGCTCCCAGAGATTCCCTGGAAACTGGACACAACAGCCAATTCATTAATGAAGTGTCGCCTTTGAGTAAAAAATCCAGAAAGGGGAAAGCCCACTTCCTGTCCTAGTCTGACAGATCTTCTGAGCTTTTAGTCCTCTTCATTGCCTTTTGATGGCTGACCATAGGTAGCCTCTCACTTTTAAGTCTAGAAAGGACCAGAGGTTGAGGTCCAATCTCTAACTCTATGGCCAAGATGACCAAAGCCCGCAGAGCAGAGTCAGGAGGGAAGTGGTGTTTCCTCCGTCCCAGGCAGCGTGCCCTGCATCCAGCATCACCTTGTTTGATGCCCCAGTTCCTTTGTGCGATGGATGTTGTCACTCCTCTTTCACAAGCAGGGAAGCTGAACTACAAAGCAGGCTATGTGTTCAGTCACACAATTGGTTCTCCTCTGGTGATGTTTCACGAGTTGACTAGGACAGTAAATGTTGATTTTCGCAGTCTGGGTCACATGCTCCAGGAAGCACTGTGGGCATTCACATACTTGGCCCTTTCATAGGAAATAGGTGAATTTATATGCCCAAAGTCATGGAGTATGTGGAAGATACTAGAATCTGCCATAGAACAAGAAATACACGACCCAGCAGGTCTGGAGCAGTGCCCTCATGGGCAGTCCCTAAAGGAACTTCTGTCTTTACGTACTGTTTTCAGTTACCAAACCCCGGATTTATTCAGTTGTTAGCATGATGTTTAGCAATAACTTGATAGATACAGCCTTGGAGTGAATGGTAAAGCGAAATAGTTCTCTGTTGTTACATAAATGTCTAAGGGATAATAGACAAAAGCAGAGATACTCATTCCTTGATACCTTTGGAATTATATATTGCTAGGTGGACTGTCTTACCTACCCTGGTCTGAATATCCAGGTACATTTCTCATCTGTTTTTATTTCATCCCCATTTCTGGGATGCAGTACATCTCTTTCAGGGAAAAAACAAATGTGGTACATACGATACGATAATATGATCTGTCTGAGGTTTCTGAGCATGTGCTGTTGCTTAGCATTTTCTGAATTTTGAGCACTACCCCAATAGAAATATAAGGTGAAGCATGTATGAGATTTTAAATGTCCTAATAGCCATATATTTAAAAAGGGTAAACAGATGCAGTTAATTTCAGTAATTACTTTATTTCCATACATCTAAAATACTGTCATTTCAGTACGTACTCAATATGAAAACTGGAGAGATTTTTACATCCTTTTTTGTACCAAGCCTTTGTAATCCAGTGTGCATTTTCACTTAGAACCCATCTCAGTTTGGACTAGCTGCGTTTCAGGTGCTCAGTAATCACACAGAGCTGGTACTTCAGACAGTGCAGTTCTAAAGTGAATTTTTAGTCATGGTAGTTCCATAGTCACGTTTGTGAAACATTTTTCTTTACTGAGGGACTTCTCAGAACCTTTAATGTGCTCATTTTCACTGAGAGTCTAGTTGGAGAAGGGGGATGGTAAGTAGTGCTCTTTTGGTGGCTGACCTCTTGTCACTGGCACAGTCAGTGCCTTACTGGAGTCTTACCCTGCATGCCTCCACCCACAGCAGATTTGAACTGAGTGTCTACAGAACTCCCTTCAGGAAATGTCACTCTAGGAATCTGTTCCTTGCTCCTCCCTTCCTGGTATGAACTATACCCTGGAGATATTTGTCCCTCTCTTGCCCACAGCTGCCTGTAAAAGTTTCCTTTGGGCCATCTTTCTGTCTGGGTAATGAAATGCTTTGAGTTATCCTCAGGGCTTGTGAGTTGATGTTGATTTCCTGATTTGCTAGCTGGCTGCAGAATCATCTGAAATCAATTTTAGCCAGTGGATTGGTGAACCTACGGGAACAAGGAGGATGGTTCTGTCTGGGGTGGAAGGTAAACCTGCCTCCCACAACCAGTGCAGTGGGCCGGGGTGGGAGGGTGACAGGGGGAAGGGAGGGGTAAGTGAAAATGCACACTGGATTACAAAGGCTTAGTACAAAAAAAAGATGTAAAAATCTCTCCACTTTTCATATTGAGTATGAACTGAAATGACAGTATTTTAGATGTATGGAAGTAAAGTATATTACTGAAATTAGCTGCATTCCCTCCATGGAATGCAGTGAAAGCCGGTTCCTGGACCAGCCTCTTCTGTTGGTTTTCACTAATAATAAATGATTCATCCTCTAAGAAGGGTGGTGACCATTCTGTCCCTTTGTTCCTGCTTGGACGTGATGTAAGAAGAGTGAGTGACACTGGAGGAAGGCGCATACACTGGACTCATAATATGGAGGGCCTCTCCATGTAGGGAGCAAATTAGTGGGTCCCGAGGCTCATATCTTTGGTACCAAAGGCAAAAAGTTTCATGTTCTATTGCATATTTCTGAATCCCTACCTCCCCTCCTTGCAAAAGAAGTCAAAAAACAAAAAGTGAAAAACAGGTCTTTTGGTGACCTGTAGTCGAATTCAGACAGTTCAGACTTGGAGCATTTGACTTTGCAAATAATTGTGTTGAGGTTAGAGTGCTACTTCTTGCCTTTTGCGGGGTAGGAGTGAGGATTGCTGCTTCCTTAAGGACAGAGCTGTGGTTAGGAGTGTTGGGTCTGCCTGCCTCCCCTCCCCCTGCCCAGAGCCCCAGGGCCTCTCACTCTTGCCTTTTGACACAGCCTCCCTCCTGGTGATTCTCTGATCTCTGAGCGCACCTGTCTCCTCTCCCTCAAAGTGGAGCTAGTCTCTCCCAGGACGGATCCTTTGTCCCTATGGCTCTCACCCAGCCTGCCAAACCACTTTTAGTTGCCATTTCTTGTGCTAGAGAGATGGTTCCAGATGATAGATGCCAGGACTGGGAAGTTTCTGAGGGATGGGCTCAGGCGATTGTATGTTGAGAAAGCTCTTCCAAGGATGCTGGTGCACAAGGAGGCTGACAGCCCTGGTCTTAACTGTGCTCTGTGATGCCCAGTCTGGGCTGACCCCTCTCCTTGGGCCTCTTTCTGTGCATGAGCTGCCTTCCTGCTCTGGGTAAATGCTCTTCTACTTTGTGTAGCACGCTCTTGTCTCCAAATACCTGAATCCTGGTTAGTCTGATTTTCCACCTTGGAGCCTTCCTTTCTGTCCAGCCTACATCCATGCTTCTCTCCTATGAGCCTGGTGGTCAGAGATGCCTCCTGGTATTCACTGCTTGTGCTGTGAGGGGTTCATATAAGTCTTGCCTTCCTGGTCAGAGTCTACACTCCTTGAGGGTAGCAGCCAATTGCTTTATTTCTCCAGCCTTTTTAGCACTTGGCACAATGCTTTACCTAGTTCTGGTTTTTATGTATTTTGTTGTTGTTGAAGTATAGTTGATGTGCAATATTATATGAGTTGCAGGTATGCAATAGAGAGATCTACAATTTTTATTTGCTTTTTTAAAAAATATTAACTTATTTATTTGGTTGTGTGAGGTCTTAGTTGCAGCATACAGGATCTAGTTCTCTGATCAGGGTTGGACCTCCGGCCCCCTGCATTGGGAGTGTGGAGTCTTAGCCACTGGACCACCAGGGAAGTCCTGAAATTTACAGTTTTAATGCTTATATTACATTTATAGTAATTGTAAAATATTTGCTATATTCCCCATGTTTTACAATATATCCCTTATTTTATACCTAATAGTTTGTACCTCTTTATCCCTTACTCCTGTCTTGCCCCTCCTTCCTTCCCTTTCCCCACCTGTAAGCGCTGGTTTGTTCTCTGAATCTATGTCTGCTTGTTATGTTCTTAGGTATGTTAAGTTTTAAGTGAAGTGAGCATCTAGCAGCACCAAAAAGTAACCTACTTTCTTGGGACCTCCTGAACCATCAGCAGAAGGTGGGGGCTGGTGTTCAGAAAACTGGGGTGCTGGGTACTAACAGGCTCTTGTGCAATTAAGGGCATCACTCTCTCCTCTCCTTGCTGAGCTTCATAAACATAATACAATACTGTGTAAAAACTTAAACTGAGGCCTGGTCTCTCAGAAGCTGGTGGTTTGCTGTGTTTTTCTTTCCATAGACAAGGTTTTTGCAGCTCTGTGGTAACAGACTAGGTCTACTAAATTAGTCTTTTTTTTTTCCCTTAGGTTCAGTCCATAGTTTGTGTGTAGGTATAATGACCATGGGGCTTCCCTGGTGGCTCAGTGGTGAAGAACCCACCTGCCAGTGCAGGAGACATAGAAGACGTGGGTTTGATTCCTGGGCCTGGAAGATCCCCTGAAGCAGGAAATGGCAACCCATTACAGTATTCTTACCTGGAAAATTCCATGGATGGAGGAGCCTGTCGGGCTAAGTCCATGGGGTCGCAAAGAGTTGGACACGACTGAATGACTGAGCACCCATAATGACCGTACTTTTTGTGCTGCCATGGAGACACTTGGTGTCTTAAGTGTCCCGGTGGGGATGATGGAATGCATTTGAAATTGGGCTGCTCTTGAAAGGGGGACCAGGCTCTGGGGCCCACTCAACTCACACTCATCTCTCAGGACCTAATCCCATTAGTGAATGACACCCGATTAGATGTGGTGGAAATAATACTAATAGCATGTGAGCAGCTGTTTAGTGACTCTTGTAAATGTCTCTCTGTTCTAGGGCTTTACTGTAATATATCTGAATCTTTATGGCATCCCCGCATGTTAGACTGTTGTACAAATATGGAAACTTTGGCTTCAGTGTTCCATGACGTACCTGAGGTCACAGGCAGGCGTGTGGCAGGAGAAAACACAGATGTTGGGTGTGTCATGATCCTGACGTCCTAGCCCTTGTTCTTGGTCTCCCAGTTCTGAAGGTGAGAGCACATGAAGACCTGGCATTTCTGGGACTTCTTTGGTGGTCCAGTGGTTTGGATTCCATGCTTCCAATTCTTGGGGTAGGGTGGGGTACAGGTTCCATCAGTGATCTGGGAAATAAGATCCTGCATGCTGTGTGGTGAGGCTAAAAAAAAGAGGAAGAAAAAAAAAGGATCCAGCACTTCCTATGGTACCAGCACTAGGGATCATTTTGTCCCCTAAACATGTGGAGTAGGTTTGTTTTCTATTTTTACTGTGATCTCATTTCCCTAAGTGATGCTTCAATGAAATAATATATTTCAAGTACGCCTCACTGTGAGGAGGAGAATCTGGCAGGAAGGGTATCATAGAAATATTCACAAGTGAAAAATGCTTCAGAATGTGAATCTGTGAAATAGGAGAGATGTTTCAAGGCATCCATAATGTCTGCTTTCTCTAGAAGGGTCTGAGGCAGAAGTGGGCGTTCAGAGCTATAGGCGGCTGTGGAGGCCCTGGTGTGTTTGAGACGGTGCTGTGCTCAGAGCATGAGAGCTGGCGAGTGTGGGTGTGTGTGAGTCTCATACGCCTTCTTCACGTGCCTCTGCCCCTGGGGTTCTCTCTGAAGCCTGGGGACAGCAGCCCTGTGATAAGAGCTCTCTTTCCCAGAGTTATCCGGGGAGGCCGACTGGCCCCTGGCTTCACCCCCAGGAATGCCAGTTGCTTCTGGCCACAGCTTTGGGGGACGCTCCTGTCTCCTCAGGACCGTGCAGCTCTGGGGGCTCCGAGGAGACCCACCGGCAGGGCTTGACTTTTCTTGCTTCCACCAAACCCAAACTTCCTCCCACATGTCGGGTCCTCTCAGCGTTTCTGTCCCTACATGGCTGCCCCTGGGGCTTCTTTCTGACTGGGCCACTGCCACAGCTTTCCTGACAAGGTGTTTTCCACTGCGACTTGGAAGAAGAAAAAGGAAAATCATTTCTGAGAATTGGCCTTTTGTTTCTGGTATCAGGACACTGAGATGTGATGAGAAATGTAAACCTTTGCACGTGGAATTGCAGGATGCGGCCTGCGGGCCTGAATCCCTCAGTCCCAGGTAACAGTGAGAGGAAGTGTGGGCTCCTGGTGTGTTTAATGCATGGTGACTGGTTTGCCTTTCTCCTCTCTCCCTCACAAGAAAAGATAATCCTTCTTACGGGACCTGAGGGTCTTGTGATCTAGGAGGACTGACGTTGGGTGGAGCCCTGTAATGACAGGAGGCATAGAGTTCCGGGGAGCACGGCAGAAGGGGATATTTATTCTACTGGGGGCATCAGGACAAAAGACTTCTAATTCTTAGGCCCAGGAACGTGAGTCAGATTTGACAGGAGGAGGTGACTGGGAATCCCAAGCAGGAGGTCCAGCTGGTTTGAAGGGGTGGGAGCAGGAAAATGCCAGAAAGGGGAGGGAACCGAGTGTCCCATTGTGAGCAGACGCTAGAACTTGGAGTTGCTATATGAAGTACACTTTTCCTCTGGAGGCTGTCAGTGGAGTGTGCATGTAATGTATGCTTTGTCAACACTTAGTTGTGTGCATACTGTGTCCCAGGGAGTGTGCTGTGTGCTACAGTGTATCTTTTCTTTTTTTTTTTTATTTTTTGCTGCACAGGGTCTTCGCTGTGGTGCATAGGCTTGGTAGCTGTGGCACATGGGCTTAGTTGCCCTACAGCATGTGGGATCTTAGTTCCCTGACTAGGGATTGAATCTGCATCCTCTGCATTGGCAGGCTGCTTCTTAACCACTGGACCACCAGGGAAGTCCCGAGAGTCTATCTTTTCTTATGGAGCATGTGTGTACTACATAGAGGAGAGAAAGGCGCTATACAAGCCCTTGTTCTTCCCTCTCTTCCTCTTGTTCAGCTTCAGTCATTCTAGCCTTCTTTGTTTTCTTCCAGTTTCTAAGCTCACGCCTGCCTCAGGGCCCTTGCAAGTGCTATACTGCCTTGTTTGCAGTACACACCTCCTAGATCCTTGGGTGTCTCCTTCCTTTTTCTTAGAAAGGTCCCTGCTCAAACAGGATTCCTTGACCTTCTTTTTTAAAAATAGCCCCTCAGCTCCACCCTAATCACTCTTCACTTACCCTGTTTTAATTCCTTCCTGACTTCCTCACACTTAGCATGTAAAAAGGGTGGAGAATGGATGATGAACTTCAGAATGGAGAGCAGGATGGACAGAAGGTTCCTCTGATGTTAGAGGAGTTGAGATTTGGGGGCCAGAGGTGGACTCCACAAGGGAGAGATTCAGCACAGAGAGGAGGACAGAGGTAACTGATAAGACCAGGGTTGGCAGAGGAGCCAGCTGCCCCCTGGTCCTCTGCATGCTGGAGGAATGGGGGGTCTTCTTTCTCTTGGTGTCTCTTATAAGAATCTCTGCTGATGGACAGGCTTCAAGAGTGAGATTGTAAACCTGAGATGAGGTGGAGCTTCAAACCGCTTCCTGGAGAGAGACAGGGACAATCAACTCAAAATGAAAGGCCATGAAAATACAGAGAAGGCCCAGCTGTGAACGTGTGAACTTGTAGTAAACCAGTTAGTTTGTTCTTTCAGCTAATATTTGAATATCTCATATATGCTGCTGCTGCTGCTGCTGCTGCTAAGTCGCTTCAGTCGTGTCCAACTCTGTGCGACCCCATAGACAGCAGCCCACCAGGCTCCGCTGTCCCTAGGATTCTCCAGGCAAGAACACTGGAGTGGGTTGCCATTTCCTTCTCCAGTGCATGAAAGGGAAAAGGGAAAGTGAAGTTGCTCAGTCGTGTCCAACTCTTAGCGACCCCATGGACTGTAGCCTACCAGGCTCCTCCATCCATGGATTTTCCCGGCAAGAGTCCTGGAGTGGGGTGCCATTGCCTTCTCCAGTGCATGAAAGGGAAAAGTGAAAGTGAAGTTGCTCAGTCGTGTCCGACTCTTAGCGACCCCATGGACTGTAGCCTACCAGGCTCCTCCGTCCATGGATTTTCCCGGCAAGAGGACTGGAGTGGCACAAAAGGGAAATGACCCGCGTCCCCGCCCACTTGTACAGTTAGAGGAATGTTCTCTCCACCCTGGCTGGTGGCAGCTCCCACAGCCACGTGGCTTGGCTTGGTCTGAGTTAGAGCTGCTCCCACCTCTGGGTGGGCACTGGCCCACGGAGGGGCACACAGTTTGGAGAGGGCACCGTGGAGCTGGAAGTCAGCCATGGGTAGTGGCCCAGAGCTTGGCTGTGAACAAGGCGGACATGGCCCTCAGCCTCCCAGGCCTTACAACGTAGAGAAGACAGACGAGTAAACAGTTACAGATAGGATTGTTGAAAGGCTCCACAGCAAGGCTTAGCCCCAGAGCCTGGAAGTGATTTGGGGGGGTTTGGGGGTGACTCAGGACTGGATTGTCAAAGCATCGAGAGCAGGGGGGTTCTGGATGCTCAAACTGCTGATTGCATGGTCCGGTCAGGGCTTTGGTGACACAGATTGGGAGTGATCTAGTTAGTGGATACAGATGAAGACTAGGCTCAGGGGCAGTGGAGGAGAGGGTTGGAGAAGAGGGATTTGGCAGAGCAAGTGCTGAAATAACTGTGAAGAGGAAGGGAAGAAGTTGGCATGAGACTGCCAGGGACATGCATCTTAAAAATAGAGGATGCTTTTGACTATCTGCTTCACAGATGGCTCAGTGGTAAAGAATCTGCCTGCCAATGCAGGAGATGCAGGATGCCGGAGTTCAATCCCTGGGTCAGGAAGACCCACTGGAGGAGGAAATGGCAACCCATTCCAGTATTCTTGCCTGGAAATCCCATGGACAGAGGAGTCTGGCTGGCTACAGTCCATAGGGTCACAAAGAGTTACACACGACTGAAGCGACTTAGCACGCATGCAGTCCCATTCATGAGGGCTCAACCCTCGTGACCTACATACGTCACAGAGGCCCCACCTCCTCCTGTTGTCACATTAGCCATTAGGATTTCAACCTATGAATTTTAGGGGGACACAAACATTCAGAACATAGAGGATATTACTGAAGTTGCCATCTCTCTCCAGCTTGGGAAGCAGGACGTGCCCTGTCCCGCCTCCTTCCTGGCCCAGTGAACCTGGGAGGAGTATGTGGGTGGCACAGGCTCTGTTGGGTAGAAAGTTGAAAGGCAGAGGCTGCAACGGAGATCCAGGGCTCATGAGAACTTTCTGTGTCCAGGTTGGCTCACATGGAACAGGTTTCGGTGGGTGTGAGGGGTGATGATGGAGCTGGAGCGCACCTGGGGAGGGATGAGGTCTGTAAGGCCGCCGGTGGTGATGTCTGAGGAGGACTTGGGTGGAGTCGCAGAGAAAGGGGGAAGTGACACAGAAGTGGGATTCTTAGCCTTCCCCTACCTCTGCCCCCTCCCTCCAGAGCATGTCAGGGAATGTTCTCCTGGCATTGTCCATCCAAGGTTTTCCTTTCCCTCAAGAGGCTTTCTGTGGCTTCTCCCTGGGAGTGCTAGGGAGCATGGCGTGCGGACCAGTTCCTGGGGAGGAGTTGCTGTCATGCCTCTGAAACCAGGGCCGGTGCTGCTCTGGCAGGAGATGAGTGACCAGGCTTTTATCCTCAGGCTTAGGAAGCCTGGACCTGGAGGCACCCGAGGCTCGCTCCTGGCATTTCCGTGGGGTTGCTGACACCTGGCCTGGGAGGCAGCATGAGGGCTCGGCCCCTGGAGCTGGGGAGAGCCTGACCTCGTGGGCTGCAGGGCCAACCTGTGGCTTCTATGGTGCGGCTGTGTCTGTCCTACAGCAGCGACCAGAAGCTGGGGTTTCTGATGAGTCAGGCCCCGGCTGAGTGGCCTCTCCTGGTGAGAGGCTCTAAGGAAAATGCCATCAGCCACTTCTGTTGATGATTCTGTTCTTTAAGCATCATTCACAGGGCACTGGCTGGCAGTGTACCAGGCTCCAGGCTACCTTCCCCATGGTTAATAAACTGCCAGTCCTAATGGAGGAGGTGACAGGCAATAAATACAGAAGTGTCACATGTGGACCATGTGACCCGGGAAACCTGAGACAGGGACAGCTCCCATCCTAAGGGGTGCCCGAGGAAGCTGTCTGGATGGGAGTTACAGTGGAGGCGATGTTTTGAGTTGAGCTGTGAAGGAAGAGCAGTTAAATTGGGTGTGTGGCATTTCAGCCGTCCCACTTCTTACCCCACAGCTCACTCTTCTGGGGACATTATGCCTTCATCTATTTTTACGTGTCAATATGAGAAATAATTATGTATGAAGATGTGCTTTCTGCATCTGGGTACCCCTGCAACAAACTCTCCTTAGACCCAGGAGATGCTTGCCTCTTCTCATCATGCAGAGTGCTTACTGTCATCAGTGAGAGCTTTGAAATCCACTGGACTTCTTTCTTGGCTGCTCGGAATCTTAGAACTAACATTTGAACTTAGAAAAGTTTTCTTCAGTCAGATATATATATATATATTTTTGACTGTGCTACTTGACTTGTGGAATCTTAGATCCCTGACCAGGAATTGAACCTGGGCCCTTGGCAGTGAGAGCTTGGAGTCCTAACCACTCGACCACCAGGAAAGTCCCATAGTCAGATTATTTCTCATAAATCCTTTTACTTCTTCTTTCTACTCCCCAAATCCCTTTAGAAATTTTGCCTTGCTTTTTTATTGTTGCTTGAATGGGTTATGATTTTGCTAAGATAGCACAAGCTTTAGGTCCATTTTGGAATAAGGCAAAGCATAAATTACTGTGGCAGTGGAAGCATGATTTTACCTGTCAGCATTCTGAGCAGGGTGTTTTGGGTTGCTGAGGACAAAGGCCGGCTTTTGGGATGTTCCCAGAACCTTACCACCTGAGCACTTGAAGTGAATTTGAGGTTCTCTGTTTTGTATCAGGATGCTGGTTAATGTGGAGAAGGCAGTGGCGACCCACTCCAGTACTCTTGCCTGGAAAATCCCATGGACGGGGGATCCTGGTGGGCTGTAGTCCATGGGATTGCTAAGAGTCGGACACGACTGAGCGACTTCACTTTCACTTTTCACTTTCATGCATTGGAGAAGGAAATGGCAACCCACTCCAGTGTTCTTGCCTGGAGAATCCCAGGGACGGGGGAGCCTGGTGGGCTGCTGTCTTTGGGGTCGCACAGAGTCGGACACGACTGAAGCGACTTAGCAGAAGCAGCAGCAGCTGGTTAATGATGGACCAAGGAATCGGGGGGGCTCCTGTGCTTTTTGATTGCTGAGGGATAGGCCTTCTCCTCTGGCCCGGGTGCTGACTAAAGCTGATGATGACCCAGAACCATAAATGGTTAACACTGGAAAGGACCAGATATCAGCCCAGTCCTCTCACTTGATAGACCCAAACAGGTTAAGGGGTCCTTTTGAAGCCATCCGGCTAGCCAGTGAGATGAGAACGTTGGTCTCAACTCTTATTTCAGGGCCGCCACAAACATGTCTAAGGATTCTTAGACCTTTTGAATTGCTTGTTAGCCTTGCATTTTGCAGACAGCTTTGGGGGAGACTTTCGCCACTACCTGGCTGTATGATCTTGGGCAAATAGGTTTGATTGAACCCAGTTCCCCACTGCTAAATGGAGATAGCATATTCCTTACTGCTGCACAGAGCTACCTTGTCTCACCCCAGATACAGACACTGCAGCCACAGCACTCTTTTCTCCTTCGTTATTTCAAAGGAAGATGTGCCTCTTTTGGACTGAGGCTGCTGTCTCCACCTGTGCATCGCAGCCCAGCTTCTTCCCTGTCATGATGTTTGCTCTCCCTGGGTCTCTATGGAGTCCCTTCATCCTGAGCTACGACGTAGAAGATACTTTTTTCCAGCTTTATTGAGATAACTGAGATAATGTTTAAGTGAATAAATGACTTGAGGGAATATGGGTTTCCCTGGAGGCTCAGTGGTAAAGAATCTGTTTGCCAGTGCAGGAGATGCAGGTTCAATACCTGGGTTGGGAAGATCCCCTGGAGGAGGGCATGGCGACCTACTCCAGTATTTTTGCCGGGGGGAATTCCTTGGGCAGAGGAGCCTGGTGGGCTACAGTCCTTGGGGCTGCAAAGAGTCTGACACGACTGAGCACACAAGAGGTAATAATATATGCAGATACGCAGTTGTTGTTTAGTCACTAAACTTAATCCGACTCTGTTGCGACCCCAGAGACTGTAGTCTGCCAGGCTCCTCTGTCCATGGAATTCTCCAGGCAAGAATACTGGAGTGGGTTGCCATTTCCTTCTCCAAAAGATCTTCCTGACCCAGAGATCGAACCTGTCTCCTGCATTGCAGGCAGATTCTTTACCACTGAGACACCAGGGAAGCCCAACATATGCAGAGTCCCAGTCAAAACTATACTATGTATGTTTGTATATGGTTATGTTTATGTGCTCATAAATTCATACATGAGTTAAGACAGTCTCGGCTATTGCTGAGTAGATGTCTGAGGAAGGGCTGTGCTGGGCTGTGAAGGAGAGAAAGAGTGCTGTGGCTGCAGTGTCTGTATCTGGGGTGAGACAAAGTAGCTCTGTGCAGCAGTAAGGAATATGCTGTCTCCATTTAGCAGTGGGGAACTGGGTTCAATCAAACCTATTTGCCCAAGATCATACAGCCAGGTAGTGGCGAAAGTCTCCTCACCAAAGCTGTCTGCAAAATGCAAGGCTAACAAGCAATTCAAAACGTCTAAGAATCCTTAGACATGTATGTGGCGGCCCTGAAATGAGAGCTGTGTCTGACCCTTTGCCCCATGGACTGTAGCCCGCCAGACTTCTCTGTCCATGCGGATTCTCCAGGCAAAATACTGCAGTGGGTTGCCATGCTCTCCTCCAGGGGATCTTCCCAACCCAGGGATCGAACCCAGTTCTCTGGGATTGCAGGCGGATTCTTGACCCTCTAATCCATGAGGGAAGCCCCTGAGGGAAGGGAAGACAACCTGTCCTGTCATCTCTGTGGGTAAAGATCAGGGCTGATTCTGATCCTGCTGAACTTTCTTGGGGAGTGAAAATAAGTAACAGTATAAAGTGTAAAGATCTGGTAGGGAGAATGGTTTTGTTAGATGGAAATACAGCAATAATAAAACTGAGGAAGAGACAGCTAGTTTTCGTGAAAAATAGAGTAGCTGAGTTAATAGAAACTAGCTTTTGATATGGAGATAACCTGAATTTCAATTCATTCCATAAACAGCAAATTTAAATGCAATATTCCCTTTTCTCCATGCACTCTGTTCTGACTTGGAACATATTAGCCCTAACACTGCCCTTTGAAATGCTAATTAAGGGCAATTTAATTATTCCCTATTGTTCTATCTTTGGAGACTGGGAGGGTGGGGGGAGCTGCTAAAGTTCTGAAAAATCATCTCTGGGCCTAGGGAGGGTCTCCACCCTAAGATTTGAACTTAGCAATGTTCAAAATGGTTTAGATTCTGACCTTGACAGTTGTGCACACAGATCATGTGAGGCTCTTGTTAAAATGTAGATTCTGATTCAGTAAGTCTGGGGCAAGGCATGAGATTCCACATTTCTTACAGGCTCTCATGAGACCAGTGCTGCAGGGCGAGAGCACTCTGCATAGCACGAGTTTAGACGGAAGTGGGAGGTCTTCCAAAGTTAACTTTGCTGTTTCTTTGGCCTGCATTCAAGGTTACTTCAATAGCCGAAGGCCTGAAGCCAAGACCTTGGCTTGGAGAAAGGAGACTGTAAGAAATAGTTCTGCTATATTCTAAATACTTTGTCCCATTTTGGGAGTCCTAGTTGTTCAGTCACTCGGTTGTGTCCGACTCTTTGCGACACCATGGACTGCAGCACACATGTCCACTGAGTCCCAGAGAGACTGCATTTTAATGATTGAATACCTGATGTTCATGAAGATGAGTTGGGATTCTAGACAGTAGATTGTCTAGAAGGCAAATAGGGAAGTAGTCATTAAAGTTTAGATGTATTTTCATGAATGACTGAAACCAGTTAGGCTTCTATGGTTAAGTTCACCAATCTAAAACAATCACTTATGAGGAAATCTTCATTCCTGAAAGATGAACACTTTACTGTAGTACTGTTGTACTTTGCTAATAGGCTTGTTCTTTGCAACTTGCTATCTTTGTCTAGGAATTCCCTGGTGGCTCAGATGTAAAGAATCTGCCTGCCAATGCAGTAGATGTGGGTTGGATCCCTGGGTCGAGAAGATCCCCTGGAGAAGGGAATGGCAACCTACTCCAGTATTCTTGCCTGGAGAATCCCATGGATAGAGGAAACTGGCAGGCTATAGTCCATGAGGTCACAAAGAGTTGGACACAACTGAGTGACTAACCAACAACAATCTTTGTCTAGACCAGCAGTTACATGCTACACTGCTGTTTCTGTGAAAAGGAGAAATGGAATCTCTACTCTGTTGCATTGAATCCTGTTTCCATTACTTATTGAGATTTGGGGCAAGCTCTCAATTTCCCTGAGCTTGTGTTTCCACTTGTAAAATAGTCATGCTAGCTTTTCATCCCGGGATTTTTTAGAAGACACAAAAAAGCTCTGGCATAGTTGCCATCTGTTCACCATTAGACTCCCCTCTTCTCCCTGTTTTGATCCTGGCTGGCAAACCTGCTGTACCATTTGGAGAATAGGGATTCTTGTTGGCTGCCTCTCACCTGAAGCTCTTCAGTGGCTTCTTTCTGTTGGTAAAAACTCTCGTGACATATGCAGACCTTCAAGAATCCCTGGAGTTTATAAAGAGATGGGAGCAAACATTCTTTACTTCTTAGAATAGACCAGAGTTTAGTTGAAACTTTTTCACAAGGCAGAAACAGTAGGGTTCTCAAAAATCGGCTGTCTGTAAACACATTTTACGTTAACTACACATCTGTCTTGTGCAGGACTGATAGTGACCAGTGCTTTATCCCTGGGTCACTTTCTTAACAAGAGGTTCTGGTTTCACTCTTGCGTGTGCAGTGTGGTCTTCTCTAGCTGGTAAGATCTGTTCCGAGTCCTCAGGTTTGGTCAGGGTACGGCTGGAGTTCAGTTTCCTTTGTTCTGTGTGACATTTAATTTGCAGTGGCCTTGGCCTGGGGTGTGAGGTCAGACACCCTGGAGAGAACACTCGGCTTTGCGCCACTCTTCCCTCCCAGCTTTGCCCGCCCTACTCTTCTTTGGGTTCTTATCTTCAGAAGCAGACAACTTTGTGCAAGTTCCCGTGCCCTTCCTACCTCTGAGCTTTTGTTTATTGGCTGCTCATATTCCATATCCTGCTGATCCTAAAGTGCTCAGACGTTACCAACACAGTTTTTAAAACTGATTCATTAAAGACTTCAGCTTTGACTTTTCCAGACTAAGATTACTTGATATTCCCATTGGCCATAAGGTAGTATTTCCTAATCAGGTCTTAAACCCTTACCACTTCATTCTGTAAGGTCTGTGAATAAGTGCTATCAACCTAATATACATATTAGTACATACTATTTTTATATATTACTTTAACTTTTCAGTTCCTTTAACTGAAACTATCTAACCAGTGACCCTGATTTGGATATCCTGTTTCAAGCTGATTCTAACTTGCTGTCTGACTTTAGGCAAATAGTTTAACTGCACTCACTGAATGAAAATTTACCTTTACCAGTAAAATGAGGATTGGATTAGATTAGTTTTTCAAAGCATTCTTTGGAGTTGGTTGGGGCCGGGATGGGTATAAAAAGAGATCTTGATAGGTAGAAACCCCAGGCTCCTCATGCAGGTGATTCTTAAGATTATTGAACAAGGATACCATCTGTATCACAAACAGGTTGAAACTCATGATGGGAACAGACATCATCTAAGTCTGGTTCCTGACTGTTTTCACCAAGGATCTGGACTGGCCACCCCCACACTCCTGTCCCTTTTGCTTCTGCTCATACTGTTTCTAGCAGCAAAAGTAGATTATTTGTAAGCCTCCCTTTCCCATCTTCAAAAGGCCCTAATGTAAAAATGCCAGGTCCCTTCAAGAGACTTTCTCTAAGCAGTTGTCCAACTTCCCCAAACACCTTTCTTTACCCTAGTGGCTCAGTACACTCTGCCTTTCTGGCAGTTGTTTGTGTGAAGCTCAGAGGGGCAGAGTACTGCTTTCTCCATTGTCTTGCATTGTTTCTTTCTAAAATGCCATGAGTTTATCATGTGGCTAAAAAACTCTTTCTTTTTCAGGATCGAATCATCAATTTAGTTGTTGGCAGCTTAACATCTTTATTGATCCTAGTAAGTATCTTTTGTGTGTCAGCCAGAGTCTTAGCCAAAGTTTTGAAAACCTTAATACTGCAGTTCAGTCAACTCTCCAAAAAAAAAAAAAAACTTAAGGGGCCAGTACATGAGCATGTGGAATATTCCAATTGTAATTAATGCTTTCAATCTTATTAACACTTGAATAAAACTGCATTTGGTATAAGTGGAGTAGCTATTTGATTTCCACTCTCACCCCCTAGTTGAATGTGGAATAGCACAAGTCAAATAAACTTGGTTTTCTGGGTTTGCCTAATAAATTTGTAGCATGTGAGTGGCTACTAGTAAATCCCTTCTGTATATAACCCACAGCTCTGCTAGTATCTTCACATTTATTTTGTTCCTTGAGTTTGTTCATTATCCTTTGGTTTTAAAAGATTGTTTTCTCATTCTGTATACTATAGCTTGATAGTATAGCTTTGATAGCTTGGTGCTACCAAAATAAAACAAAGCTACATTTCCCAGTCTGAGAATGACCTTTCTTTGGCACATTTTTATTAAATCTAAGAGAATTTTAGTGAAGTCTCTTTCTATGACTTCTTCATAAAAAGAATGGGTAACGTTATATTTAAGGTAGAAAGAGAACTATAGGGCATTAGAAACCTATTTTTTAGTATTTTTCATGTTAAACAAAAATAGTTTTTTTGCTGGTATACTCAAAATAACAAAAAGGTTAGAACTTTCCCCAGTATAATCATTAATCCTGGGGAATGAGGTTTAAATGCTTTCTAATCTTTGTTGATGAAGAGGTTTATTTTGAGGTTAGCTAGTTTTATTGCTTCATGGTGGTTTGTCTCCTTTCATAAAGGAGGAGGTCGGGAAGATTAAGTGGAAGTACTAATAGGAATAACACAATTGAAAAGATTTAAGTATTAAACATTAACATTGCAGAAGACAAAGTGGTAGATAAGATGCCATTTCACCATTTGGAGCATTTTATAATGTTACTTTGCCCAGATGCCAGTCTAACGAAGTCTTGGAATTACTCCTGAGGCCTGATACACTTTCTTTTCATACAGGTAACGCTGATCAGTGCTTTTGTTTTCCCTCAACTACCTCCAAAACCTTTGAATATATTTTTTGCTGTCTGCATCTCTTTGAGTAGTATCACTGCCTGCATACTTGTGAGTACTATTGAGAATTTAAATTCAGTATCCTTGAGGGCTGATGGTTGCAGTGCCTGGGACAGAATTCCCAGCCCTGGTAGAAATCTGTATGAAAAGGTGTCTCTAATTATACACCACTCCTCTCCCCCCAAAAAGGATGTCACAATTCTCATTGTTAAAATCCCAGGGTGATTTTTTTTTTTAATTTGTCTCCTTTTCTCTTAAATCCCAAAGTTGTAACCTTGTAACCCTAAAAGGCAACTCTGTTCCCTTGATACCAAAAAAAAAAAAAAAAAAAAGACTTAGGTCACCAAAGATACAATGTGATTTAATTTAACTCCTCTTCCTTCAAGGACTACACACAGAGCCCAGCAGTCTCTGGGAAATGGCATTACTCCTCTAATAATTACAGAGCTAGTCTATTTTAATCTTTGAGTATTATTTCCCCAAATGAAAGTAATTAACACCAAAACCTCTTGAGAAACCTAAAGCTACAGTTGTATCTTTTCCACAAGAATGTTCAGTTATTATACTACTCCTAAGAAGCCTTTCTGTTAGGTGAAGAAACCAAGGCAGTAGCCAGTCCTCAGTTGGGTGTTTGCCGAGTCATCATTAGTTGGCAGCTGTTTCATTTCCCTTGAGGAAAGCCAGAATCAAAACCCTTAAACATAATTGTTTTGACTCACATAGAGGTTAAATCATAAATAATAATGTGCTTATCTGAGTTAAAATTAAACCTGGGGACATTTCCCAGTTTCAAATTCACTGACTGTTGTATTCCTTTGGCCTGATGGAAGGACTGGCCCCTCGGACTTGGAGAGCCTGGGGAACACAGCTCCCAGAGCTGCTCCCTCCCACTCCCAGCCTAGAGCCGGAAGTGGCTGACAGTGATCTGTAATAGTTTAAACTAGAGGTATGCATGGGTAAAGCTCTGGTTTTGTTGGCAATTTGAATCAGTTAAAGGAATTTAAAAGTTGTCCTCCCTTCCAGTACTTTAAAAACCTGTACCTTTTACTTACATATAATTAAAATATCTCTAGAAGATAGATATATATTCTTGGATGACTCGCCAAATGATTGGTGGACTCTTGGTTTAAACATTGAACAAAATTAACTGAGAAAGCAAGAATATAGTATGATTTTGGATATAAACTCAGCTGGTACTACTTGAATTACAAAGAATAAAATTCTGGCTGCCTTAGCCTCATTTAGGGGGAAAAGTATGTATGGATGAACCTGGTCACAGTGGAAAAGAATTAGTTGTATTTTAAATTTTTAATATTCAGCCCAGTGCTATTATTTAAACTTCTATTTAATTCTTCTTCTTTTAGATCTACTGGTATCGACAAGGAGATTTAGAACCGAAATTTAGAAACCTTATTTACTATATCTTATTTTCTATCATCATGTTATGTATATGTGCGAATCTGTACTTCCATGATGTTGGAAAGTGAGGCTGCCAAGAGATACACTCACCAGGTCTCTTCAAAGCAATACATTTGGACTCGAATAAGAGCTGGACAAGGTATGCTGGAGAGTCTCCTGCAGAAGTCTGATACATGATTTTCATGTTAATTGTAAATCTAAATTCCCTCTTGCAGGGGAGACATATCTTAAATCACTTTGCTTTTTCTTTAAGGAGCTGATGTTGCACTTAAACATTACCCCTTAAAGCACAAGTCATTTTCACTTTTGAAATCTTTTTATATAAAGTAATTGCATGGCACAAGGCTATGTAACAAACAATCGTGCATTTTAAGACAAATATTCTTTTATTTCTGTTAAACTGAATATACAATTATTGTTCCCTAGGCAACCAACTTTTGCTTACAACTACAATTTCACATTAACAAAACACAGACGGTGAAAAGACAACTTTGATTGTGTAGATCTAATTACAATAATAAATAAAATAATTTATACAAGTTTTTTTTCCAACTTTTTCTATAGGGGTCATATTCATTAAAGCCCTAGAGGCTAATTTTGGCTTAACCTTCTCTAGTATAGGAATGACTCTTGGTTTGTTTCCTTTCATTAAAGAAGCAAAATTTTGTGTTTTTAAATTGCCTGAGAGGGAGAAATTATATCAAACCCCCACCAGTTAATGCACTAAGTGAACGGCAAACTCTGATACTCTGCTATTTCCTGGGTAATTTACATAGCAAAACATGTAATAAAAGGTCATGGTACAGGATAGGCAACTTAGTACTTCCTTTCCCATTTAATTTTACTTCAAAGTGCTAACTTTGTAAACTGGTGACAGTGGGTTCTGAGGGATGAAAATGCTTAGCTTCTGGTGAATTTTGTTTTACTACTCTCATCCATATTCCCTTTAAAAAGTAATAAAAAAAAAAAAACCTGTAGTGAATTTTCTAAACCCTTTTAATACTCTTCTCATTACCCAGCCCAAATCAGTTCCCACTGCCAGCAATGGGTAAACCCAAATAACTCCCACACAATCACCTCAAGTCTCAAACTACTTAGAAGATATCTCTGTGCAGAAGATCACTGGGAAGCTCTAGAGCATGTTAATGTGACTCCTCTGAAATATAAACAGGCCTACTTGAGACTGGACAGAGTGCCATGTCTGATCTGTAGAGATGAATATTACTGCTTTTAAAACAGTAGTTAAGCTTTGGCGATTTAAAAATTCTCTCAGCTAAAGTGAATCAAATTCCCTGCTGACAAGAAACACTAATCACTGGGATCTCTGCACTTAAGACCCTAGTGCTCCACTCAACTACACACTGTTGTAAGACTAGACCTCAGATGATATATTTAAAGAGGTAAAAAGTCATAGCAGCAACACTGTATGTGGCTTGAGCACTGTAGCTATTCAGAAGCCAGAGGAATGGTAAATTAAGCCTCTTGGGGGTTGCTCCTATCTCTTTGGAGATATAAAGAACAGTGTGGCTTTGCCTGAATGGCTTGTTTCTAAGAATTACCTAATGACAGTGTACCAAATCCTCAACATCTTTTGAGTCTTCTGAGACAGGACTGCCCAGAGATGATCCAATGATGTTTGATTCTTCTCGATGATGCTGGAGTATGGGATCTGTAATGAGATAAGTTTCAAGTTCATCCTAAATGTGTATATATCGTCTAATCCACGTCAAAGAATTTAGAATAAGTGTTTCTACCTAAGTGAAAATGTAACAGGACTCACTGCCTGATTTCCCCCTTAAGATTTTATCAGGCACACGATGGAGTTACAGTACCTGTTAGTGTTGTCAAAGGCAAGACGGATTCAGTATCTGTAACATCAGATGTCTGGATAAAGCCATGTGGTGAAGGAACAATAAGTATCGTCTCATCATCAATTGTTGTTTGATGAACTTGCTCTTCTATGGTAGGAGACCCTAAATCCTAAGTAATAACAACAACAAAACAAGATTCTGTCTTATACTCCTTGTTTCCCTTAAGTCCCCAAACACATTTAGGCTTGAAAGGACTTTCAAATATTATCCTACTTTAAAGTTAGAATATAAAGAAATCAAAGTTAAGGTCTTAAGACAGACAAAAAACAATAAGAACCAATTCAGTGACAGGTACTGCTGTTTCACTGTGGGATGAGGTTCCTAAGCTGAAGCACGAAGATTTGTTACAAACCACCCACAGGAAGATGGTTTCCACAAACATTTCTCAATCTATTGGGGGGTGGTGAGGGAAAGGCTTCAGTGAGGAACCACGGGAAGAGCACAGAACTGCTGGATGAATGACACCTGTCAGGGAGAGATGTGTACTTTGAGTGTGTGTCTAAAAGAAAATAGGAAGGTTCTGAGGACATCTTTCCATAAACAATTTCTAGGCTTTTCCCAAACTGCAGGTTTGAGGCTTAAGGCTGTTTAAGTACAACTTACCTCAGTAACATAAGCCCGGGCTAATGGGGAGGGTTCGTCCTCTTGTTTAAGGTGGGTGTCAGAGATTTCTTCTTCTGTTCTGACCATAATACTATTCATCAGTTCTGTGCTATTTTGGTCACTGAATTTGGATATGTGAGCATCATTAAATGACGGCTCTACTGTAATCTTAGGCTGATGAATTTCATCTGGGAAAGTGTCTGCTTCTAGGGCATCTGGAGGCTCAGGAAAATCAGATGAGTGAATATCACTATCCACTGTTAGTTCCGCTTGGGATATGGAAGAGGCGATGTCCTCTGTGGCAACTGTCTGAATGATGACTCTTGGGGCGTGACACTGCACTGTGACGTCACTTGTGTTCAACAAATGTTCTGGCTATAGAATGTTAGCAAAAACAATCAGTGGCAAGATGAAAAAGTACATACCAGCCTAAAGTTATAGACAACAAATGACATTTACATGTGGTACCCTGATGTCCCCCTCCATGCCTCTCACCTCTGGATCTGCAGTGTTCTTACCATGTTCCTCTAGAATTCCTGTTTCTTGACCTACTGGGGCCTCTGTGCTCCTAAGAGCCCCTTTCCCCTAATGTACGTCCATCTCATGTACAGGAATGAGGGAGGTACCCCAGTGAAGGTGTAAAACATGCTCCTGAGACAACAGTGGTAGAAGAATAGTTTAAATCCATGGATTACAGTAGTATTGGCTCTTAATACTATGTATCAACTAATTCTGGTCCCTAACAGGTCCTGAAGTCTTGGAGCTCAAAATTTATCTCCCCCACTCCCCTCAAGTATGAGTTCTATCTCTGGTGACAATTTAGCCAGTCTTTTCTATAGAAACTAGAAAAATCAAGGAATTTATGTAAGATGACATACAGATAAAGCATGAACAATGATCTGTTCAGGAGAAGCAGGAGCGGCAGTTGCCAGGGTGACCGTGGGACTAGCAGTCAGAGTGACGGGAAGGCCTTGGCTTGAGCTTGTCTGAAGCAGGTAGGTGCCTGGAGTGCCAGTGGGCTGTAAATGGAAAGACTAAAGGAAAAAGAAAAATAAGGTCAACACAGGTGCATCATATCACTGCTCACTACGTCTAGCTTTACATCCAAAATGGGGACTTTACTAGCCACAAATGTACTTGATACCAATCATGAAGGTGCAAATAATAAAAAGCATAATATTCTGGACTACTTATGTGTTGTAAGTCATTTCTCAGCCTGCAGGTTTAACAGAGAGGTAAGGCCTTGATCCTGCTCTTCACACCCTGTGTGTCGATGGTCTGGTTTCAGCTCAATTTCAGTACAAGACACTGCCTCATAAACCACTGTTTCCAACGCAGTAACCCAGCACACCCTCTTTATCCTTTCTCTGTAGCACATAAAACCTAGCTGTCTCCCAGTTAAAAAGCTTCACATCTTTAAAAAGGCACTATGGCAGTGTTTACTTACTTGAATAGTTTTTCATAGTATAATTTTAGAAAATTTTTATGTTAGGAGAAAATGTACAGAAATAGCTATTAGTCTTTTGCTGAAAGAAAAAATTTCTAATTGAAAACTGCTTAACTGATAGTATGTTGAGATGTTTTATGGAAGTGTAACAAAACTACTGAACAGCAACACACGTTTCACAACCATAAGCTTCTCCCTGGTAATGTGAGTTTGGTTTACCCTAAAACTCTGAAGGAAGAACGTGGAGGTGAAGGTCATATATCCTGGTCTCTAATCCGACGTGGTCTTGTGGACTTCCTCCACAGCAGCTCCACTGGCTCCTGACTCACTGAATCTAGGTTTCTTAAACACGAAAGCAGGGATAATAACTACTTCTCACAGAAACGTTTGTTGAGGATTAGAAATGATTGTGATGGTGCCTGGCACACACATTGGGGATTCAACTCACCTCTCCCTCTCCCTCTTCATAAAAGTGAAAGCTGACTTTTTCTAAAGGTTGTATTTATTCATCACATATCATCAGGTGATAGAGTAAATACTTTATATGTACATGTATAAGCATTAAATGTATTTAAGTATATTAAAATATGCATATATGATATACATGTACATAAACTTTTCTTTCCTCAACCAATAGGAACTTTTTAAGTATATATTTGTTTATAACTTGATAAAAATATATAGCATGTACCCTATGTGTTAGCATTGTCATTTTCATCTATATAAGAAAAAGATGTTATTGGTTTATATCAGGTTGAAAATGAAAGACTAAAATTAATTATAAAAAGTAGAAGTCTGATTTATGTTGTCTTCTAACCAGCTGGCTTCCAAAATCTTGGATATAGTTACATTTAATGACAATCAGGTTAATTTTTATATTTCATTTGTTTATGTAATATTGCTAAAACTGATACCAACTGATCTTATACGTAATATGGCTATTTAAAGTAGTTACTCACTGGAAGAATCTCAAATGTCTGTAGTGTTCCACTGTTTAGTGTTATTGTTTCCGAATCAACAGTAGCAGCAGTGGAGTCTGCTGAAGCTGTGTAAGAACAAGGACAATAAATAAAACACTTTCTAAATTTCAATTTCCTTAGTGTATTCAATTAACTAGGAGGGCAATCTCATATTGAATAATTGGCCTGGAAACCCACAATCATTTAAATTTAAGAGATAAGAAATCTAATGGATCTGTCTGGGATGGCATAGGTAAGGGTCAGCAAACCATGACCCACGGCCGGATCCAGTTTTTATAAATGAAGTATTATAGTCAAGCCTGCTTGGTTATTATTTTCTGTAGTTGCTTTTGCACTACAAGGGCAGTTGAGCAGCTATGACAGAGACAAAATTTGCTAACCCTGGCATAGATCATAAAATATTTCTAATGTTAGTAAGAAAGAGGAATACACTAAGGCTAACAAGAACTTGATAAAATGCTAAGTTTTCCTGTACCTTTTGGTAAGAAGGTATAGATGTCTGGAATATAGAGATATCTGAGAACATGAGGCTTTAGTTCTAGTGACATCACTTCTGGCAATGTAAATCCAGGCAAATAACTTACTTTAATCCAAACTAATGTTCAGAGACTTAACTTGCCCTGTCTCATACAGTAGTTGTGAGGATCAAAAACATTAAATACATACAGTATTGTTTCAGATGACTGTACTGGGTAAATGAATAGCACTTTAGAGATCAGAGAGGTATGTCAACTGAAGCTCAGACTTCGTCATGTCTGCTCAAGGTTATACAGAACTACAGCAAACTAGAAGAAATGTGAGCTCTTTTGGTGCTTTCAGTCCCACTTGTAGGTACATCCATGTGGAAAATGATTTGAAATTGACTTCTAATGTATAATGTTTATTGTTTATTATATTCTGACTATATTCTGACTTAAACTTCTCAGTTTAAGAGAAATGCACTTAATTCCTGTTATTTCTCTGACTAGTTCATGGATTCTTAAGATCATACTTAGAATAATTTGATTTCAGATAAATAACCTAAATCAAAGGTAAGCAAATTATGGCTGGGGACAAATGTGGCTCAAGGCTAAGAATGGTTTTTACATTTTTAGAGGATTATGTAGAAACAAAAATAGAAAATTCCATAGAGATCTATCTGGCCTTGGCCTGCAAAGCCTAACATGTTTACTGTTCTGGCCCTAAACAGTCTGCATCCTTGACCTCTAATAAAGAAAGAAACAATCATGAGATTTTAGCTCAAATGCCAAGAATAATGGGTGTCTTGTAAAACTCTTACTGTACCCGTATTTCTTACTGGATGAAATAAAATTATTCTAATACTTAAAAAAAGCATGCTGTGAATGAATATTAAGGCACCATTTATAAAATGTTTGCTATTTTCCCAATAAGTATTATCAACCCAGTAGCCAAGGAAAATTATAACTTTCTCCATGCATAAATAATTTTTAGCCAACAGAATCTCTCTTATTTATGGTGGATTAGTAATTTCAGTTGCTTTGCAATTCTCAAGACTATAAAACAAAACAAGCAGGGTTAAAGAAAATAAATTCTTCACGTTTTACTATACTGGTAGAAAGCTAAAGCTAATAAGCACATTTAAATTAGAACTTTAAGAATAAGACAAGCATAATTAAACATCTGCCATGGAATTTCCAGAAATACAGTATTAATAATGCCAATTAAGTGGTCCAGAGATTCTCAAATGGGATCATAAAGTACATACAAAAACCTGCAAGTTGCCTGTATCTGTCATACTGACTGGAAAGCACCGTTTGGCATTTTATGGCTGACGTCAGGGGACCCTACACATCCTGCAGTGTGTAGGAGGACATCCTGCCAACAGAGAACCATTCAAAATGCCAATAATCCCTGGACTGAGAATAACACCCAGTGATTGAAAAACTCTAAGCAATGGCCTTTCTGTAGGCAAATAACATTGTGTAGGGGGAAAAAGTGAGATGATAATGAAAAAATAATATGGTTCTGAGATTTTTATCCTCATTCTTACTTTTCTGTCCCTCTATAATAGAAAGAAAGGTAGATCAACTTGGCTTAGATCTTAGAAAATAAATTTCTCTCCCTGTAACTCACTGGGTTCTCATCTCATTAAAGCACAAGAAGATGTCAGTCAGAGGCTAAGGGAAAGAGAAAGCTGAAAGTCACTCAGTTGTGTCTGACTCTTTGTGACCCTATGGACTGTAGCCCACCAGGCTCTTTGGTCCATGGAATTCTCCAGGCCAGAGTACTGGAGTGGGTAGCCATTCCCTTCTCCAGGGGATCTTCGCAACCCAGGAATCAAACCCAGGTTTCCCAAATCACAGGCAGATTTGTTTACCAATTGAGCCACCAGGGAAGCCTCTCAGTTTACACCAGAGAGGTAAACAAAACAATCCCTGTAGGAAACTGGGTCTTTACTCCCTAAAGAAAATCTTTTTCAACCTCATCAAAACCCATTTCTTTTACATTTCGCCTCAAATCCATTCCTCATTTGTATGTCTTCTGATGAATTACTACAAATGATGTGCCATCCTAGGGACTCTATGTCCTTGCTTAGCTGACAGTATTTTAAGTAGTTTTCTATTAACCATTTATTCTTTATAATATCTAGAAAGTAAGATGATTTAAAATGGTTTATAATGGCTGGGCAGTTGGTTATCAGTCTTTCCTGTCACACATTCATCCTTTGCAAACATCTATCAAGCTAATAAACATAAAATGCCTTAGATCCCCTTTAATTCATCAACTTGGATAAATTTCTGTCAAAATTCTAGAAGACTGAAAGGTGTCAGAGCCATTCACTAAATCACACAGGTCAAAGAGCAAGGAGTGCTGAGGTTACTTACAGACGTGGGTGATCTGGACAGGAATCTGTAGGGCTGTCATGGGGCTTGGAGAGATGGCAGCATTGTCTTCCAAGCGGGCAACTCTGATCTGAACATGCTGTACACTGGAATTGGAATTACTGTTTGGAACTCCAGGTCCTGATTTATTCTCCAAAAGCGTTGGGTTGTTTTTTTGATTTTCATGTAACTGTTTAAGACCTTTTATCAAGACTGAAGGGAGATGGGTAGACAAAAAGAACATTGATTCTCCGACAGACCACCATCTAAGCAGCAAGGGAGGTGGGGGGTAAGGAGGGAAAGTATTTGGAATAAATAGTTGTATATAGGATATGACATCTTACCAAAATAATAATAAAAATATTTAAAAACCATAACCTGTCTGGAAATTTTTGGAAACTTTTATCTATCAAAACAGAGTTTTAAAAAAATTCACAACCGAATATTGTTCTTGCCATCAAAGCTACATTAATAGCTATTGTAAGGAACATGGAAATAGAACATTTTCTATGTCTTAGGGCTTCTTGATAAAATTCTTATTTAGGAAGAAAGTGAAAGTGAAGTTGCTCAGTCATGCCCGACTCTTTGCGATCCCATGGACTGTAGCCCACCGGGCTCCTCAATCCATGGAATTTTCTAGGTAAGAGTACTGGAGTGGGTTGCCATTTCCTTCTCCAGGGGATCTTCCCAATCGGGGGAAGAAAAGTAACTTATTTTTATTCAGTAATGAATGCTGTACCCACCCCCTGCCCTGACTCAAATGGCACTTGACTGTTTTAGCCACTGCAGGAACAGTTGGCTGTCATCTAACTTACAACCCCAGAGTGGCAGCTGAGCTTTTCCCAACAGCAGTATGCAAACAACTTGAGCTCTTGTAAAGCCAGCTCCTCTACTAATCATGATAAACTATATCAGTCATCCCAGGTGATGCTGCATATGGCTGGGTTCCTGTTACATTAGTATTCCTTCCCGGTTATACTATAATTTTTAAAATGCAAAATAAATTTGTAACTGGGTATTTAGGGAAAAAAAATGGACATTTTCATCAAGCCAAATTCCTCAGCATTTAATTTTCCTTTGCAAAAATGAAGCTGGAGGATTATATCAGAGTAAATTTGATTACCTAAATCAAAGACTGTACTACCTGGTTCAGTGCCTAAGTACAGAGCAGATAGTGAATGTGAAAGTAAGCTATACTTTTAAGCAAACCTAAGATCTCTAGATTTACACAATAAATGAAATTACAAACTTACCAGCCTTTGTTCTACAAAATAAATCTCCACAGAATTTCTCTAAATAATGCAGTTAAGTAATCGAAATTAATTCACAAAAGTTGATTTAAATGTAATTTCTTAAATCTTTGTATGCAATGAAAACACATGTGAAATTTATTTCCTCTTCACAGTTTATGTGAGAAGAATGTGTGTAAATATGTGTAATTCCATCCTTGGTGCTTTGAGAATCACAAATCATATTAACTCTGCTCAAGGAAAGTTTGTTACCCAAAGAAACAGGACAGAGGTTGAAGTAAAAATCTACCACGATTCATCTCTCTTCAGCTGAGGCAAAGAACTTCTAACTGCTAATTCCTTGAGTACTAAATATGGTAAGATAAGGTCAGGACTTAAGGAGCAAATAATACATTACCAGGGAACGAAACATCCTTATGGTTTGCGATTTGCCTTTTGATGGTCCACCATTTACTTCGAAGCCACTGTGGTGAACGGACGCTGCTCCATCCCTCCGCTAACAGATCCCAGTTTATGTCATTTTCATCAGCTACATCAAGCTCTGCTATCCTATAGGTTACAAAATAAGCATCTGTTAGATGTTTGTTTCTCTGCAAGAATCCTCCTGACTACAGGTGATGGCACCGGCAGTAAAGGGAATGGCAGGGTGTGTCACTGAGATGCTAGGTACATGGGAAAGGATGGACTGCGGGAGTGCAGGCCTGCTTCCTGAGCTAAGAGCAAAGATGCACCACAGTGATAGCCTTTCGTTAATGGTACTACCAATATGCTGAACCATAAATATGGTCAGAACCAGAACTGTGAAGGAAAGGGAAGAGCTAAAGGTTAGAACAGAATAAAAACAGGTTTAGTTGTATAGTGTTCTATAATGTTTTGTAGTGTGTTATATAATGCTATTTCCTAGATCTAAGCTCTTCCACTTGTAAAATAAAATAACTTAGAAAAGAATAGGGCTTCCCTCGTAGCTCTACTGGTAAAGAATCTGCCTGCAATGCAGGAGAACCCGGTTCAATTCCTGGGTCGGAAAATCTGCTGGAGAAGGGATAGGCTACACACTCCAGGTGGCTTGGGTTTCCCTGATGGCTCAGGCTGAAGTAAAGAATCAGCCTGCAATGTGGGAGACCTGTGTTTGATCCCTGGATTGGGAAGATCCCCTGGAGAAGGGAACGGCTACCCACTCCAGTATTCTGGCCTGGAAAATTCCATGGACTCTATAGTCCATGGGGTTGCAAAGAGTTGGACGCGACTGAGCGACTTCACTTTCAAAAAAGAACTATAAAGAGGACTAGCTGGGGAAAAGCTGTATTAAAAATAAAACAAAGCAAAATGATAAAAAGATAAAACAATGCTTGAGCAGCAATCCCAAACCCCACAATTAACACAAAATAGTACAGCTAAATCTAGGGTTTAAATGGTCTATATGTTTTCTAGTTAACTGTCAGGATTTTGATTTTCAGTAGGGAGTAGCCATAAAAGTTCTTGCTGGTATTTTTGGCCACTGAGTCACTGAGTCTTAAACCAACTAATTTAACAATAAGCTTAGGATTATTATCTAAAAGCTATCTTTGGATATGTATGAAATGGAAGTGTCTAATTTGGTCCAATTTGAAGGTGGGAGATAACTAATGTGGGTTATCATATTAGCACAGTAGCCAAAGATTGAAGGGCATGGAGACTGACAGCCCTCTTACCCTCAACACGGTCCCTCTCGGCCAGGACTGAGGCACAGTGGTGGGACAGTGGAAAAGCTGCACTGCCGCGGCCTGTGCCACACCTGTTCTGCGGACAGAGGGAGGACTTCAGTCTCCACGCCTTCAATCTGGTACTTTGCACGAGCACTAAATCCACTAAAAGAGGAACAAACACAAAACAAAAAAGAACTCAATATGAAATAGTTAGGATTTTAAACAGTGGCTCTCTATGGAAAAGATGCTTTTCCAACATTAGGCATCTATGGAAACCAAAAGAGGAAAGTCAATCTAGACAGCCACGGCAGTTCTGCAGCTTTTGTCATGAGAAGATTTAGGACACAAACCTGAGGATGAGATTGATTTCATCTTCCTTGGTCCACTCGGTACCTCCACTCTGCTTCCAGTTCAGGTAGTTGAGCCACTTAGAACGACACTGCTTTTCTGAGCGAGTACCCACTCGTTCTGCCACAGCTGCCCAAGACACACCCTGTGTGACTATGTCACCTGGCTCGGTGCTTGTCAATTCATGCACCACCTCTGCAAGTCTCTTTTCTTCTTCTTCTGTCCACTTCCCTGAAAGGAGAGCATCCAGATGACCACTGCTAACTTTTTCTTATTTTGCAAATCAGATTCAGCACTGTATTTCAAAGCACTGATCGGAAGTATGCAGTAGTTGTCAGAATTATTTCTGAATGACATACGGAAAACCTGTATGTACCTACTAAGACAGTTACTAGCCCAGTAAGGTCCTTAGTGGGCTTCCAGGTGGCTCGGTGGTAAAGAGTCTGCCTGCAACACAGGATTGATCCTGTGTTGATCCCAGGTTGATCCCTGGGTTGGAAAGATCCCCTAGAGTAGAAAATGGCAACCCACTCCAGTATTCTTGCCTGGGAAATCCCAGGGACAGAGGAGACTGGCAGGCTATAGTTCATGGGGTCACAAACAGTTGGACACGACTTGGCGACTAGACAACAAAGGTTCTTAGTACTACAAATGAAAATATAGAATCCTAATAGAAAGCACCAACTGACTCTTTAAGGAAAGAAAAACTATCTAAAACATAGCTAGAAAGAATTATATTCTCTCAAGTTATACTGAGTCCTAACTGGGAAGTGTTCCATTGATGGCTTGATGGACACAAAAACTCATACTTTTTTCTTAGTCCCACCAAAGATTCCCTGCTGTGCAGAAGCGAAGTAGTAAGCTCAACAGAGACCTTTACTCACAGGAATGAATGAAGATGGACAAATAGAACAACACCTATGGCTTCCCACCCATTTCAATAAAAACAAAAACTTGGTTTATACCATTTCTTTTCCCAACTCCAAGCTGTGATAAAATACAAGTCTGAGACTGGTATTCACACATATTTCTATTTCAGTTTTTTTGAATCCATAAATCCACTAACAATATCACATGTTCCCTTTGGTCTTTTTCTTTAAAAAAGCTTAAGCAGAAAAATAGGGAAAAAAAAAGAGAGACTCTTTTAAAACTGTCTTCCACTCTGTTTCTATTTTCTTACTAGTAGCTGCAAATTTCAGAAAGGCTATGTGCTTGCCTTTCCGGGATTCATTCATTCAACTGCTAAGCACAGTTCTGGATACCAGAGATTCAAGACAAAGTTCCTGCTCTCCTATTTTAGCACGGCAAAAGAGTAAGGGGAAACTCAGACTGCCATCTCATGGTGTGGTCAAAAGACAAAACTCCTGATCCAAAACAATACATAGCAACAAGGAAAGGTAACAGGTACAGCCTTCCTTGGCAATCAAGGAATGCCATAATGTTTTTCCATATGCTCACAAAAGGGCTTCTATGCTCAATGACTTACATGAACCTCTGGGGTCCCACTGTAAACCTAAAGCTCCCATTTCTGCTTCATTCACTCACTACACAATAAGAGTTGGTGAAATTTATGTTTTCACTGCCTTAGAGGTAATAGTGCTGGTGGAGTGGTTAAGCAGGAAACATCCCTGATTCCACTTTAGGGGGCGAGGTCAAAAATATATTCCCTGGAAGCTCAAGCCTAGCTTGAGAACTAACTGAATTTACTTCTAATTGAAAGACTGAGCACAGGTTGTGGATCCTTCAGATAATTTGAGGGCTAAAAAGGGAACTATGAGATCATTTATTCTACCTTCATCATTTTACAGAGGAAACAGGTTCAGAAAGTTAAGTGAGAGTTGGTGGTGGAGCCTACACATTGCTGTTGGTCACAAAAATTAGGTTTAACAGTATCACCAATCAGTAATTTATATACATGAACTGGGTATCTGTGGTCTGGCCTGGGGACTGAAACACCAATCACATTTTTTTTCTATGGAAAAAGTTCTTCAGGTTTGAAATAGGCAAAATATGTATAGCCTTTGGAACACAGCTTCTTCCTAAGTTGGCACATGCCTGAACTAAAGGTTTTCATAAATATGAGTTGATAAGCTGTTGCCAACATCAGTTCAATAGTCAGACGGACTTAAATTAAAATTACTTCCTGCACATATACCTTAAAAGTACCTGTATAGGGCAAAAGAAGAGGTGGCAAGAATACACAGAAGAACTGTACAAAAAAGATCTTCACGACCCAGATAATCATGATGGTGTGATCACTCACCTAGAGCCAGACTGCCTGGAATGTGAAGTCAAGTGGGCCTTGGAAAGCATCACTACGAACAAAGCTACTGGAGGTGATGGAATTCCAGTTGAGCTATTTCAAATCCTGAAAGGTGATGCCATGAAAGTGCTGCACTCAATATGCCAGCAAATCTGGAAAATGCAGCAGTGGCCACAGGACTGGAAAAGGTCAGTTTTCATTCCAATCCCAAAGAAAGGCAATGCCAAAGAATGCTCAAACTACGGCACAATTGCACTGATCTCACACGCTAGTAAAGTAATGCTCAAAATTCTCCAAGCCAGGCTTCAGCAATACGTGAACCGTGAACTTCAGATGTTCAAGCTGGTTTTAGAAAAGGCAGAGGAACCAGAGATCAAATTGCCAACATCCGCTGGATCATCGAAAAAGCAAGAGAGTACCAGAAAAACATCTATTTCTGCTTTATTGACTACGCCAAAGCCTTTGACTGTGTGGATCACAATAAACTATGGAAAATTCTTAAAGGGATGGGAATACCAGACCATCTGACCTGTCTCTTGAGAAACCTGTATGCAGGTCAGGAAGCAACAGTTAGACCTGGACATGGAACAACAGACTGGTTCCAAATAGGAAAAGGAGTACGCCAAGGCTGTATATTGTCACCCTGCTTATATAACTTATATGCAGAATACAACATGAGAAATGCTGGGCTGGAAGAAACACAAGCTGGAATCAAGATTGCCAGAAGAAATATCAATAACCTCAGATATGTAGATGATACCACCCTTATGGCAGAAAGCGAAGAAGAACTAAAGAGCCTCTTGATGAAAGTGAAAGAGGAGCATGAAAAAGTTGGCTTAAAGCTCAACGTTCAGAAAACTAAGATCATGGCATCTGGTCCCATCACTTCATGGGAAACAGATGGGGAAACAGTGGAAACAGTGTCAGACTTTATCTATTTCTGGGGCTCCAAAATCACTGCAGATGGTGATTGCAGCCATGAAATTAAAAGACGCTTACTCCTTGGAAGGAAGGTTATGACCAACCTAGATAGCATATTAAAAAGCAGAGACATTACTTTGCCAACAAAGGTCCGTCTAGTCAAGGCTATGGTTTTTCCAGTGGTCATGTATGGATGTGAGAGTCGGATGGTGAAGAAAGCTGAGCGCCGAAGAATTGATGCTTTTCAACTGTGGTGTTGGAGAAGACTCTTGAGAGTCCCTTGGACTGCAAGGAGATCCAACCAGTCCATCCTAAAGGAGATCAGTTCTGGGTGTTCATTGGAAGGACTGATATTGAAGCTGAAACTCCAATACTTTGGCCACCTCATGCGAAGAGTTGACTCATTGGAAAAGACCCTAATGCTGGGAAGGATTGGGAGCAGGAGGAGAAGGGGACGACAGAGGATGAGATGGCTGGATGGCATCACCGACTCGATGGACACGGGTTTGGGTGGACTCTGGGAGTTGGTGATGGACAGGGAGGCCTGGTTTGCTGCAATTCATGGGGTTGCAGAGTTGGACATGACTGAGCGACTGAACTGAACTGATAGGAGAAAAGTACTTTCCCACCTGGAGCAGTTTTGAATTGCTACAAAATGGAAACATGCTAGACCTAAATAAACCTTTGAAGCTGAGGAAATGTGTCCCTATGAAAATATCACCTTACTACACAAAGCTCAAAAATAAAGGATTAGTTGGGTCTAGTTGAAAAGAAAGGGCACTAGAAGAAAAAATCTAAACTTCAACGAGTAATAAAGCTCTTTCCACAACAGAAGATAAGGAAGTATGTGAAGGGGCAGGAAGGCTGAATGGTGACAAAGAACAACAGTGGTGCTCACAGTACCTGTGTTGCAAGTGTCCTTCATCAGTCGGCACCGATCTTTGACGGAAGAGGCACTCCTTCCTAGCGCCGCCCCTATTGTTGCCCAGTCATTGCCATGCTTTATCCGGAGCCTAAAACAAGAGTCTGCCAATCAGCATTTGGTTCAACTGTTTTCTCCCTTTAATTTCATCATTTATTCTTCATTCTTCTTCTTCCCATTTGACTGGTTTGGAAGTGGTGGGCAGCAATACTTTGAGAGCCAAAGTTTGAAAGTGTGGCCTTTTTTTGGGGTCCACAGTTGTCTGTGGGTGAAAAAAAACAGGCAGCAATTGCCTTTTTCCTGGGTCAGAGAAGAAATAAGTAACTTGGATATGTGTTCAAAAAAGATCAAATTTCCCCTCAGGTTACTGACACAATCTCCCAGGCAATCCCCAGATTTTTCCCTTTTGAGTACTCCTAACAAGCTCTTCTCAGACACCTGAAAAATTTCACAAGTTCTTATTATTATAAACTGGATCAGCCTTTTTTTTTTCCTTTTATGATCAACACAATCCGTTAACCCAAACTTTATGGTCCTCAAATTATGTTTCCTACAAAATAAGACTGTATATAGTAGTCAGTCCAGACAGTCAGTGAAACATCTGCCAATTGTCAATCATTCTAAACTAAGCCATTAGCACAACCTTGGTGTTGATCCTGGTATGTAAGTTCCCCCAATTGAGTCTTCAGGTTACCAAGAATGGCCATCTAATCTCTTTTGTAACCCCTATTAGTGGTCTAAGGACAACAAGAGAAGACTGAATTTATGGACATGGCTACTCTGTGCAAGTAGAGATTTGATAAGGTCTTTATATGGTCAACTTTGCTTAACAGCAGGATTAAGTTATATCAGTCTACCAATAATCTCTTGACATTTTCAAAGTAAAATTTTAGAAAACACAAAATATTTAAAAAAGAAAATTAAAACTCAACTATCAGAATTAATGGGGAAAAAAAGTCAAACTTACTCCTTGAGCTTTTCAATTTCTTCGGGTGTATATCTAGAAATTTAAAGAAATTTTTAAAAGATCAATTAAACAAAGAATGCTAAAAGCCTTAATCAGAATTTCACTTAGGGAGCCAAAAGTTAATCACTTGGCATATTCATAATATTTTTAAAGTAACCAATTTCTAAGTAGATTAATAAAAATTAATGCTTTTTTTCCTTAAAAAAAAAAAAAACCCAACAAATATTTTAAACTATTAATAAAAGCACTGTAACAATTTTCTCTAGGAAAATTCAACATTTAAAATGTATTTTCTCCTATGCTGCCTAACACTTGTGTTATTTCAAGTTAGATTCAGGTACTCTAATACCATAGCTATTCTGAAAGATGATGACATGGTAAACTGGAGCTAAAAAGAAAATCTATGGTCAACTCTTACAAGTCACTGAAAAAGTTCAAGTTCTCTTTCTCTACCCACGCATGGACAACTGATATATTCTTGCTCCAAAGTCAAGACTTTTTTTAGTAGGAAGTACTCAACGTAACCACTGCAATGTTCTTTTTAAAAGCAGTATCTAATACGCCACACTACTACCATCTAAAAGTTCCAAAAAGAAATTTAAAATGTCAATAACACTATTATTATCATTGCATTGAAGATATGAAGGCTTCCTTTGGATATTCTCTATGACAGAAATCCATGCATTATATCCAGAAATTTAGGTATTTTCTGTTCTTTTATTAAAAAAAAAAAAAAAAGTCACTGACTGCCCTAGGAAATGTTATACTATAAAACTGAATAGGAAAAACATTACCAATGAATTTAAGAGTTTTTTTTACATCTCCTAAATTTTTAACTACTTTTATAATTTCTTTAACACTACTTTACTCAAAAGCAGATTTTGGTATCTTAATATTAACTGAGCGAAGTCTTAAATCAAACCTATATACGGTATTTTAGATTCTAATTTCTAAAAGACACCTTATTGTAATGAGGTTTCACCATATTTACAACATGTACCTGGAGAATAAAAATACTAACATCGCTCAACAGTGATTTGTAACTGTCTCCAATTAGGCTTTGATCATAATTTTAGTTAAAAAAATGATAGTTCCTTAAATATTTCCCATCTAAGTTACATGAAAACATGCAGTATTACAAGTTTTCATACTTTCCCACATGGTTTCTGTCATCGTACATGCGAAGCACTCTTCTATAAACTGCAAACAAAGGCCGGTTCAGACCCCATGCTATAGTCCTGTAGAAATCTTTTCTTTCGTCTTTTGACATCTCAAAGATGATTTCTGTAGCATCTTTTATTCCGCGTGCCTAAATGGGTACATTTCTTTGATTTAGGGATTTCTGATAAAATGCATATGGATATACTATGCTTTTTTAAAGATTTTTTAATGTTAAAATCAATGGCATTTAGAAAAATAAGGTATTGCTAATTCATTAAGTCAAACAAGAAATAATGATACTTAAATATTCCAAAAATAAGTTGTATATAATTCAATAAAGTCCTGCAAACCACTTTTAAAATTATAAAAAATTATATCTAAATAAAGTAGAAAAGGAAGGAGTCTTAAGAACAAAATTAATATAATCAAAAATAGAAAAGATAAGCAATGCTAAAAACTGTTTCTTTGAAAAGATCCACAAGACTAAATAAAAGACAAAAAGATAAACTTACAACAAACCTTAAAAAAAGAGCTTAGAGCCTAGAGATTTGATAGTTGAACCTCATGAAAATTTTATGGCTATAAATCTGAAAACTTTACAAATTCCTAGAAAAAGTCAACTTACCAACTGACTCAGGAAGAGAAAGAAAATCTAATAAGCACAGACCATGAAGAAAATTTAACCAGTTATTAATAATTTTCCCACAATGAAAACAGTAGGCCAAGATGACTTCACAAATAAATCCTACCGAACAATTAGGAGAAACATAATTCTGCATAATTCTGATTTTAAACTATCCTAAATATAAAAAGGGGGATAATTCCCCACTCATTTTATTAGACTAGCATAATCTTAAAAGCAAAACCAGACAAGGAGAGTTTCAGAAAAGATTTTTCAGGCCATTTCAGTTGTCAAAATAGATCACCTGAATCCTCAAAATCTTTTAGCACACTGAACCCAGTAATATATAAAAAGGTTAATACTCAATGCAAAAAGTAAGCTTATTCTAGGAATGAGTTTGTATTAATTTCACAAAAACTAGTAATTAATTACACAAGTAGACTTACAGGGAAAAAAGTAAAATTTCAATATGCATGGAAAGAGCAATCATAAAATCCAACATTCAAAAAGCATAAAGACTGTAATAATCATAAATGGAGTATAACCTTTAAATATTGTAAATCGCTATGTATACCCTAAACTTATATAATATTGTACACAAACTACACCCCACTTTTACAAAAGCATAAAGATTAGAAAAGAATCATTTACAGATGTTATACATGTAGAAACCCAAAAATCTATGAAAAAATTATTTAAGAGTACTTACAAGAATGCTGGTTACAAAGTTAACAAAGTCATTTGGATTTCTAGACAATGCTGATAAAAATCTTTAAAACTGTTCACTAATAATGGCATCAAAATTAGGACTAAATCTTAGGTAAATTATACAATTCCTTTATAAGGAAACATAAAACTATCAAGTGAAATTAAAGAAAGTGAAAGTGAAAGTGAAAATGAAGTTGCTCAGTCATGTCTGACTCTTTGCAACCTCGTGGACTGTAGCCTACCACGCTCCTCCATCCATGGGATTTTCCAGGCAAGAGTACTGGAGTGGGTTGCCATTTCCTTCTCCAGGGGATCTTCCCAACCCAGGGATCGAACCCGGGTCTCCCGCATTGTAGGCAGACGCTTTACCATTTGAGCCACCACAACGAAATTAAAGAGGAACTAACTAAAACAGAGCTATAAAATGCTCTTCGGTAGGAAGTCAGAATATTAAAAAGATGTTACTTCCTTTCATAAGACTGTTCTATGCATCTGTGTCTCTTTTTCTGTCTCGCATATAGGGTTATCGTTACCATCTTTCTAAATTCCATATATATGCATTAGTATACTGTATTGGTGTTTTTCTTTCTGGCTTACTTCACTCTGTATAATGGGCTCCAGTTTCATCCACCTCAATAGAACTGATTCAAATGTATTCTTTTTAATGGCTGAGTAATATTCCATTGTGCATATGTACCACAGCTTCCTTATCCATTCATCTGCTGATGGACATCTAGGTTGCTTCCATGTCCTGGCTATTATAAACAGTGCTGCGATGAACATTGGGGTACACATGTCTCTTTCAATTCTGGTTTCCTCGGTGTGTATGCCCAGCAGTGGGAATGCTGGGTCATATGGCAGTTCTATTCCCAGTTTTTTAAGGAATCTCCACACTGTTCTCCATAGTGGCTGTACTAGTTTGCATTCCCACCAACAGTGTAAGAGGGTTCCCTTTTCTCTACACCCTCTCCAGCATTTATTGCTTGCAGACTTTTGGATAGCAGCCATTCTGACTGGCGTGAAATGGTACCTGATTGTGGTTTTGATTTACATTTCTCTAATAATGAGTGATGTTGAGCATCTTTTCATGTGTCTGTTAGCCATCTGTATGTCTTCTTTGGAGAAATGTCTGTTTAGTTCTTTGGTCCACGTTTTGATTGAGTCATTTATTTTTCTGGAATTGAGCTGCAGGAGCTGCTTGTATATTTTTGAGATTGTTTGTCTGTTGCTTCGTTTGCTATTATTTTCTCCCATTCTGAAGGCTGCCTTTTCACCTTGCTTATGGTTTCCTCTGTTGTGCAAAAGCTTTTACGTTTAATTAGGTCCCATTTGTTTATTTTTGCTTTTATTTCCAATATTCTGGGAGGTGGGTCATAGAGGATCCTGCTGTGATTTATGTCAGAGGGTGTTTTGCCTATGTTTTCCTCTAGGAGTTTTATAGTTTCTGGTCTTACGTTTAGATCTTTAATCCATTTTGAATTCATTTTTGTGTATGGTGTTAGAAAGTGTTCTAGTTTCATTCTTTTACAAGTGGTTGACCAGTTTTCCCAGCACCACTTGTTAAAGAGATTGTCTTCTCCATTGTATATTCTTGCCTCCTTTGTCGAAGATAAGGTGTCCATAGGTGCGTGGATTTATCTCTGGGCTTTCTATTTTCTTCCATATGAGTATACTACCCAAAGCAATCTATAGATTCAATGCACAGAACTAGAACAAACAATTTCACAATTTGTATGAAAATATAAAAAACCTTGAATAGCCAAAGCAATCTTGAGAAAGAAGAATGGAACTGGAGGAATCAACTTGCCTGACTTCAGGCTCTACTACAAAGCCACAGTCAAGACAGTATGGTACTGGCACAAAGACAGAAATATAGATCAATGGAACAAAATAGAAAGCCCAGAGATAATTCCTTTCAAACTGATTTCAGATTCAATGTCATGTCTGACTCTTTGTGACCCCATGGACTGAATTCTCCAGGCCAGAATACTGGTGTGTGTAGTAGCCTCTCCCTTCTAAAGTGGATCTTCCCAACTCAGGGATCGAACCCAGGTCTCCTGCATTGCAAGCAGATTCTTTATCAGCTGAATAGCCTATCCCTTCTCCAGTGGATCTTCCTGACCCAGAAAACGAACTGGGATCTCCTGCATTGCAGGCGGATTCTTTACAAACTGAGATATCTGGGAAGCCCAACTAAAACAGAGAGCTAAAAAATGCTCTTCAATAGGAAGTCAGAATATTAAAAAGATGTTAATTCCTTTCAAACTGATTCAGACTCAATGTAATCCCAATAAAAATTCCAACAGTTTTTCATTCTTTGCAAGCTGAATCTAAATTTATAATGGGAGAGCACATAGCCAAGAACAGCCAAGACATTGATGAAGAGACCTGCCTCATCAGATAGGTACTGAGGCTTCTGAGACAGTGCTGTACTGGTGTAGGTATCAAACAGAACCTAGGAACAAATTAGAAAAGCTAGAAACACATCTGTATAAGTTTGAGTTAAGACAGAATGGGTATTGTAGACTGTGAAAGGACAGACATTCCCTAATAATGCTGTAACAAGTGTCATCCATATAAAAAGAAAGCAAAAACCACCACAACCCAGTAACACTGAAACGATATCTCATAACCATAGTAAACAATGTGAGAGGCAAAACTATAATATATGAGAATATCTTTATGCCCTGAAACAGAGGAGGATTTCATAAACAAGCACACAAAAACACAAAAGTAAAAAGATGATAATTTTGACACTGAAATTAAGAAATTTTTTTCATCAAATGATACCTAGAGAGAAAAGACAGGACACTAACTTGGGACAAGATATCTGTAACATAACCAAAAAAACATCAGTATCTAGCATATAATAAGAACATCAAGAAAATTATAAAGATGAACAACTCCATAGAAAAAACTGACAAAAGACACAAACAGGAATTTCAAAGAGGAAACACAAATGCCCAACAAGCATATAACAATACATAATCAGATAAAACACAAATAAAACCCACCAGAATTAAACAAATTAACAGGAAAAAACTAAAAAGAACCCAAATGACTATTAACTGTGGAATGGATAATGTATATATTCACATGATGAAACACAGGTTTCAATTAAAAACAAAAACCAATAGGGGATGAATCTCAAAATCACAATACTGAACAAAAGAAGCCAGTCACAGAATACCCAGAGAATAAACCTACTTATGTAAATTTTAAAACAGGTAAAATTACACTGAAATGCATTATATACACTCTTTTGACTGTATTAAACTTTACAGTAAAATGTTTCTAAATTTTAGAATCTTTTTCAAAATTCTTTTATGCAATTTCAAGTCTGGAAACAATTAAACCTAAATATTTACAAGTACCTAGATGTAAGGCACTGTGTTGCAGGATGATAGTACAGTGAGATGAAAAGATTTTTCTTTTTCTTGGCTCCTTGTGACAGTATCTTATCTTTTTACCCAAAATATGGAATATATGACATCTAATTAATTGCTTTAAAAACAGCTCCAAAAAAATAAATAAATCAAACAAAAAATAAAAACAGCTCCATAATGTTCTTGCAAGAGCACCACATAATAAAAAATCATAGTCAAAAATCAAAATCAAACAAATTATATCTTCCCAAGATCAGTATATGTTTTTTGGACATTTCTTACTTCTGACAATTCTATCATCATCCTCCTAAACATCCTCAATTAAAAAAAACTCTTAAATTATTCCATCTCCTCACTTTCCTTCTTAGCCAGTATTCAGTCACCAGGCTTCCTCAGAAGACTACTTGCTTATCTGTCTTTTCTCTGCCAATTCTACTTCAACTACTGTAGTTTAAAGTTCTTACTACTCACAACCTGGTCAAATGAAATGGTCATCTAAAAGGTCTTAATCATAAAGCTGCCCTTTAACCAACAAGTTGGAAGAGTCCTTGGAAATCATCTACTCTAATTTCTTACATAAGAAATCAGCTTCTTAATTTCCCAAATTCACTGTTTTTTTTTTTTTTTTTTTTTTTACCAACTGGTTACTAAACCTGTAGCATTTCCCCAATTTTAACTAAAGTGTGTGTGATCAGTGGGCAACTTTTAATACACTTTTGGATATATTTCAATAGTCACTGAATTTCTGTTTCTTTTAAAACAATTAGCTTGGTGGGAAGGATCTTCCTTCCCTAATAAAGAAGTAAAGTTTTTTCTCTTTATAACTTATAAAGTGTAGTTTGGGAGGAGTGTAGCTTAAAATTAAGCTTAAGAATGTGGACATACTAGGCAGCAATGTATTTAAAATAGTGAAAAACTATACATAAACTACCAGAAAATAGGAGAATAATTAAACTTCAAAGCTCAAGTTCTAGCAGCCAATTATCTTGGTTCAAGTTAAAGGGGTTATGTTAATGTACTCTGGGTTTGAACTCTGAATCCTTAACACATATCATTAACTCATATGTTCCCTCCAGCCCTCAGTTCAGTTCACTCAGTTGTGTCCAACTCTTTGCGACCATGAACTGCAGCACGCCAGGCCTCCCTGTCCATCACCAACTCCCAGAGTTTACTCAAACTCATGTCCATTGAGTTGGTGATGCCATCCAACCATCTCATCCTCTGTCGTCCCCTTCTCCTCCTGCCCTCAATCTTTCCCACCATCAGGGTCTTTTCCAATGAGTCAGTTCTTTGCATCAGGTGGCCAAAGTATTGAAGTTTCAGTTTCAATATCAGTCCTTCCAATGAATACTCAGGACTGACCTCCTTTAGGATTGACTCGTTGGATCTTCCTGCAGTCCAAGGGACTGTCAAAAGTCTTCTCCAACACCACAGTTCAAAAGCATCAATTCTTTGGCTCTTAGCTTTCTTTTTAAGTCCAACTCTCACATCCATACACGACTACTGGAAAAACCATAGCCTTGACTAGATGGACTTTGTTGGCAAAGTAATGTCTCTGCTTTTTAATATGCTGTCTAGGTTGGCCATAACTTTCCAAGGAGTAAGCATCTTTTAATTTCATGGCTGCAGTCACCAACTGCAGCGATTTTGGAGCCCCACCCCCCCAAAAAAGTCTGCCACTGTTGCCCCATCTATCTGCCATGAAGTGATGGGACCGGATGCCATATTTGTTTTCTGAATGTTGAGTTTTAAGCCAACTTTTTCACTTTCCTTTTTCACTTTCATCAAGAGGGCTCTTTAGTTCTTCTTTGCTTTCTGCTGTAAGGGTGGTGTCATCTGCATATCTGAGGTTATTGATATTTCTCCTGGCAATCTTGATTCCAGCTTGTGCTTCATCCAGCCCAACATTTCTCATGATGTACTCTGCCCTACTCTACCCCTAAGTCTTACCCCTTTCTTTGAAACTCAGCTCAAATCCTTACTCTTGGTAAATATTTTCTGTACCTGTCCTAACCCTGAGAATAAACTCTTCCTTCTCTGTTCTCATGCAGAATTCACAATATGTTATCCCTCACATTGTGCAAACAAAGCCTTGTATCATTCTTCACATGTTTTCAGAATTACCACATGGACTGTTGGCACTTGAAAGGGCAACACTATATATTAAGGCAATTTCTATGTTTAGTGCTTTAAAAATTGTTTTCATCAGTCGTTTAATGAAAAGGATGACTAAGCCTGAATATGAAACAGGATATAAGCCTGAATATGAAAATGAACTAATTTTTTTTAAGGGAAAGGACTAGTGCAATGTCATAAAGTCAAAGACGCCGCATCTCTTAGGCTTTACACAGCATAAACTTAAATTCTAATTTATAGACTGCCTGAAAAGATAGAGCTTTAAGATTCTGAGAGACTATTAAAATTCTGTCTTAACTTTGGGGTGTTACCTAAAGCAATAAAGCTGTTACAAACTGAGAATTCAAAATGTGTAAATATACTATAATACAACTGAAATTATTAAGCTACAACATGTTAGCCAATTATCCATTACATAATTACTGAAAAGTGCTACTTTGGTATTTTTGCAACTGGCAATCAAAAAATTAGTGAAAGAAAAAAATATGCCATAAGATACCTTCAAATAGCGTTCAATATTGTTCATCAAAATATCAATTTCTTCCTTGGACCACATTCCCTGCTTCCATTTATGTCCTTTAAAAGAAAACAAGTAATGCTATTGATAATGTTATTCTTTGAGAGGAAAAGAATGTAGCTAATTTAATGTCTTATTCATCTGAAATCTGAAAAATCCCTAAAGTTGCTTCTGTGACCTCTAGTTTTTAAGAAAGAATACAACTGACCCTAGTAAACAGGGGTAGTAAGTAAACGAGTCATAAAAAATACTTCCTCTCAATTACATCTCTTACCCTTTCAGCAGGACAGGACTTATAAAAAGTGTAAAAGTCAAATCACACTCAAAACTTTCTGAAAAATTTCTACAGTGAAAAATAAGTTTTATGGGAAAAAACTACATATAAAAGATTCTAGGACAAGGTAAACATTAACATATAGAGAGTAATTCATTCTTATTGAGTAGTTACTGTACAGGGGTTGAAAACAATCTATTTATGTATTCTTTGTTTCCTTTCCTTACTTCAGAGTGGCATATACACAACCCCCACTTTCTTGAAGTAGCTTCCTAGCAATCCTTACAAGCGTGGTAGCACTATAAACACTTAAACTTCTAAGCAACTTATCAGATCAAAATTAGTAGAACTTTGAAAAGGTTTGACTTCCTTCTCCCATAAGCAATAACTGTATTGACTTAAATGGTAACACTGTGCATTTGTTTATAACCTACTTCATATGGGACAAGTGACCAATTATTATAAAATGAATATTAGTTCCCTAGTCCCATTCAGAGCCAAATTTAATTCAATTAGGTTCAAATTACTGTAACTATTCAACCATAATTATGAAGGCCCAAATTAGGATCCTTATGACTACAAGCTCTTTTTGACACTCACTTTTGCCACTGGTCACTGAAATTCAGTATATCTTACCTTTGTTAGTTAGAGAATCCTTATCTTCTTTAGTTGTAAACCATGCTTGGCTAACTGCTGAAACCTCCTCGTTACCCAAGGGAGATATTTCATCTAGTTGCTCATTCTGTAGAATCTTGAAAAGGCAAAAAAAAAAAAGTAGCAGCTTGATTTAACACCCAACCTGATTCATCTTTGTAATGCTAAGCATTATAAAACTCTGCTGTATCTAAAACAAATGAATTTCTAGTAACATGAAATTCATTTGTTTTAGATATAATAAAACTACACTGAATTCACAGAAAGACAAATATTTTCTTGCTTTTAAGACAGCATGAAAACAAAATTATCTTCAACAAAACAAAAAGCCATTTGTATATTTATATGTATAAAACATGGAGAAGGAAATGGCAACCCACCCCAGTATTCTTGCCTGGAGAATCCCACCGACAGAGGAACCTGGAGGGCTGTAGTCCATGGGGTCACAAGAGTCAGACATGACTTAGCGACTAAACTACTACTGCTACTACTATGTATAAAATAAGCTCATATAAAATAAAATGGAAATGCCGGGGTCAAGTGTCATGATATTCATGTTTTCACAGGTAGTCTGCTGCCTAAATATTAATATATGGTCATCTGTAATGTAACCTGTTGATCAAAAAGATCAACAGGCTAATTCAAAAGACGTTATTGCAAAATTGCAGTCTGCGTATTGTTTACTGACAACTTTATTTTTACATTTAGGAGGGTAGGTATTTAGAGCTGATATCTACCCTCCTAAAGGTATCCTCTTTTCAAAGAACCATATGGTACTAATTTATCATTATTGCAATAAAATAGCCTGTATTGAGAAACATAGTTAAATAAGCTTTATTAAGATACAAGTCACACATCATAAAATTCACCCTTTAAAGTACACAATTCAGTGGCTTTCAGTGTATTTATGTAGCTATCAGCAATTAAGGACATATCTAATCTAGAAAATTCTGCAGGAACAAAGCTGTTTTTAAGAAACTTGGCTGTGGGCTAGAGAGAGCTATGGTATAAGTGAGGATGATATGGCAACAGTGCTACTATATCAGGTATGATGAGCCTGTTATATGCAGACCAGGACAAGAGGAGAGTCACAGGCCTAGTGACCACTCAACCCAGCTGGGTCTCTGGCCTGGATCAACTACTAAGCTACGTCATTTTCTGGAGGTAGGTACTAACAAAGATTCACTGTTTCTTGAGTAGGTAGAAACTGGATCTCTATTTTCAAGAGGAAATGAAACATCTCACTTAGAAAAGAGAGACGCTGTCAATGAAGAATCAAGGCACAGTGAGGAGAAAAGCCATGCCTATTGTCACCTGTGATTTTTATACCTGGTGGTAGTATCTTGTATTTCTTAGAGTTTTTTTTTTTAAAAAAAACCATGGGCAAAAGCTAGAAATCACTAGAATAAACGAGAAAAGTTTTATAACCCGGCATTTATGTGTCATATACTTTAAATTTTTTCTTTTAAAGGTTAAGAGGACTTTATAAAGCTGAGAACTTAGACTAGTCAGACAATATCCAAGGTCTCATATTCTGAGGATCACAATTCTATAAGATTTGACATAGGAGTTACTTATCAAGGACAATACGGAGAGCTATCAAAAGATCTTGATACATACAATACTTTTAAGAAATGTAGAAAAATCTCCTGAGATGACTTTCTCTTATGTTAACTAGTTTGTTGAAAGAATAAAATCACCATTTTCCAAAGTAAGTCTAAATATATAGCAAAGCCCCCTCTATGAATCTCAGGAATAAACCTTTCATGATTAATTACTGTCTTTGGGTAAACACTTAATGCCTTATGGTGCAAAATTTCCTGAAGACTTATATTACTGAAACCATGTAATGTTAAACATGACAAAAATCATCAAATGAAGTAAATAATTACTAAATTCTAGCAGTAATACTCAACACAGTCAATCAAAGTGAGTATATCAGGAGACTTAGGTACCTAAGAGGCTATCTATCTATACTTAATATACAGATAGTGATTAAGTTTTTTGGTATTTTATCCCCATTTCTCACTACTTTAGAACTTCCCAGGTGGCACTAGTGGTAAAGAACTCACCTGCCAATGCAGGAGACATGAGACTTGTGTTCGATCTCTGGGTTGGGAAGATCCCTAGGAGGAAGAGGGCATGGCAACCTACTCCAGTATTCTTGCCTGGAGAATCCCATGGACAGAGGAGCCTGGCTGGCTACGATGTCTAGTGTTGCAAAGAGTTGGACATGGCTAAAGCAACTTAGCACCAGCCACCTTCCTACTTTATATATAAATCTTTTCAAGTTACTCAGGCTTTGTTTAACTTGCTGTTGCTTTTTCTAAATGAAGTCTTTGTGAATTGGTTGTTGGGTTTCTTATTTATCATATATACAGGTTTAGAAATCTTAAAATAAATATTTCACTTACTAAATACCTCTTGCAACCACAATGTACTACATACATGGAAAGTTTATTTTAGTTCCTAATTGTTTTTCAAGTTAGTCTCACCACTGGAATGGGATAAGAGGCATTAGCTACTAAACTAGGTGAAATAACTACATCTAGTTTGACACAAAGGGCACAGCAAAAATGACACTATTTCTGAACTTTAAACTGTGCTGACTCTCACTCCCAACCTAAGGCTAATCTTATTTAAAAAAACATTAGAAATTATTAAAAGTTTTTCATTCACTAAAATGGTAATTAACAAACCAAGAGGTTAGTATTAGATTGTAATTCATTAACTCTTCAGAAATAATCTAAACAAAACCACCCTAAAACTTGTGTACATTGCCACTGATCAATCTGATAATAACTAGGTTGTAAACCAAATCAGACCTATGTATATAGTTATTTTCAACACGCTAAAAATGGAAGTGAGACTACAATACAAATGAAATGAATTTGACAAGAACCATTTTTAAAACCTTTTTCTTTTTGGCTCTCTAGTGCAGTGCACAGGCTTCTTATTGCAGTGGCTTCTCTTGTCGCAGAGCATGGGCTCTAGGTTGTGAAGCTTCAGCAGTTGTGCTTCCCGGGCTCTAGAGCACAGGCTCAATAGTTGTGGTGCAATGGCTTATCTGCTCCACTGCATGTGGGATCTTCCTGGACCAGTGATCAAAGCCATGTTTACAGCACTGGCGGGTGGATTCTTAACCACTGGGCCACCAGGGAAGTCCTGCAAGATCCATTTTGAAGAAAGAATGTGCCCTATTGTTTCTGAGGATTTAGAAAAAATTTCTGTCCAAATCCCCCAGCCTGCCTCAAAGATGTCTGAAGCATTATTAGAGACATGCTTCTCTGGAAATCCTGTCATTCTGGGACTGCTCTGAAGCTCCTCACTGCAATTCACAGTACACCCTTCTGAAATGTCCTTAGTCCCGGATATGTATCAACTTGTACCTACTTCATAATGAAGAAGGGTCATTATGATGCTTCGCATAAGAAAAATAATGGTACAATGTCTCTACTGTCTGCTACAAAGTATTTTATCAAATGAAGAGACAGAGCAAAAGAACAATCAGCCAGAAATAAACTTACAAGTAAAATAGATTTAAGCTGCTGGCCACTGAAGAGAGCTAAGAATGATGATTTCTTTTGGCAGAAATAACACGAGACAATTAAAGAAGTTCATATAGGAAAACAGGCTAATTATTTAACCTCAACACATGGTAAAATCTATCTAGTCATACAGGTTATCAAAAGGAACTATGACTACCACTGTTATAGTTAAAATGTATTTGAGATGACCAGCTTTCATTCACATTAGGGCAGAGAACACATGGAACCTTTCTAAATCAGTCACTACAGATAACTGCTCGGTAAAGCTTACTTTTAAAAGTTTTATATCCCAATCAATATCTCATATAACTGGTAGATAAAATTTAAAGCTATTTAACAGCTCAAAAAAGATCACTCTAGGGAGATAAAGAATGCACATGCATTATCTAGTTCAACAGATGTGAACCACCCTACAAGGAATCAGCTTTAAAATTCTATCGTTGTTTACAATTCTGAGACTCATGTATGTGGATGAAACTTGGATGAATAATAAGTCTTACTTCCATTCTGTGATCAGAGAAGGCACTGGCGACCCACTCCAGTACTCTTGCCTGGAAAATCCCATGGATGGAGGAGCCTGGTGGGCTGCAGTCCATGGGGACACTAGGAGTTGGACACGACTGAGTGACTTCACTTTCACTTTTCACTTTCATGCACTGGAGAAGGAAATGGTAACCCACTCCACTGTTCTTGCCTGGAGAATCCCAGGGATGGGGAAGCCTGGTGGGCTGCTGTCTATGGGATCGCAGAGTTGGACACGACTGATGTGACTTAGCAGCAGCAGCCATTCTGTGATTGCTACTTTTTCAGACTCAGGGCTTCCCAGGTGGCACTAGAGGAAAAGAACCCACCAGACAATGTAGGAGGCATAAGAGATTGGTTCAATCCCTGGGTTGGGAAGATCTTCTGGAGAAGGGCATGGCAACCCACTCCAGTATTCTTGGCTGGAGAATCCCCTGGACAGAAAGCCTGGCAGGCTACAGTCTATGGAGTTGCAGAGTCAGATGTGAATGAAGAGATGTAGCACTCACGCATATTGTCAGACAGAATCTATTCTCATCACTTTATCACCTAAGGTTATGTACAAAGGATAATCTTCTTGCAGTACAAAGACTTACTATACCTGGATCTGTGTCACAGTTCCCTCAGTAATCTCATCATCTGCCACCTCTGTGGTTGCAGTCATGGTCACCTCAAAGCTCTGATCATTTTCTGAAACTTCAAGAAAAGGAACAGTTTATCTCCAGAGTAATAAAAGCAGGTCCTAATTATTAAAAAATATACCCAAAGAATTAGGATGTGAACATCTAATTTCTTAACATATTCCTTGCCAATACATCCACACACCTAAGTGTGTGTGATATACATATATACATACTTGCTTAACAAGTATCTGTTGTGCACCTAATACATGCGAGGTACTGTTCTGGGCAATGCAGAGACAACAATAAACAAAAAACCTCCAAAATTCTGCCTTCAAGGCACTTTAGAGTCTAGAGGGAAGACAAAATTAACACAGTATGTTGGAAAAGTGTTAAGGAGAAAAAATGAAGCATGGGAAATGTGTTGGGAGTGGGGACAAGTGTTTGAAATTTTAAATAGGACGCCAGAAAAAGTAACCAGGATTTGGAACAAAGTGAGGAAAAGGGCTAGTCATGAAGGTTATCTTGAGAGATAGCACTTAAGGCAGACAGAAAGCCAAGTGCAAAAAGGTTCTGAGGGCCTGCCTAGATTGTTCACAGGAACAGCAAGGATAGTGTGGCCAGAGTAGACCAAACAAGATATTGTGTGGGATTCGAAGGCTACTGTAAATGAAGACTTTGGCTTTAATTCTCTTCCACTGAGGTGACCATAGTTAAGATTTAGAGCAGAGGAGTGATATAAACTGAGTTTTATTTTAACAGGATCACCCTGGCTGCTAAGGGGAAAACAGCCTGAAGGACAGCCCTAGCTGGAAGGAGATCAGTGATGAAGCTAATTCAATAATCTATTACTAGGTAAGAGGTGTCGGTGACCTGGACTAGAGTGAAGGCAAGTGAGGGTGATAAGTAGTTCAAATTGTGGATATATTTTGATGGTAGAGCCAACAGGACATGCAGATAAACCAAATAAGAAAGAAAGTAAAAAGTCAAGAATGTAATTTAAAAAAGTTTTTTACCTGAGCTACTGGAAGAATGTACTTACCAACAATGAAATGGGGAGAAGAGCCTAGAAAGAAGCAAGTTTAAAAATGTAGCTCAGTTTTAAACATACTAGATGTTTAAACCCACTAAACATCTGGAGTTAAGAGAGGTATAGACTGGAATAACCCAGGGGATTTAAAAGCATGAATTCTAGGGAGTAAAAACAGAAAACAAAAGCAATTAAGACTGAATCCTGGGTACTCCTCATTTAGAGGCTAGGGAGATGTGGACATGTCAGCCTAAGAGACTAAGAAGAAATGGACAGAGAGAAAACTAGAGAAATACATTCCCTGGAAGTCAACTGACAAGTCTTTGAGAGGAGTGATAAAAAATGTAGGGAGATCAAGTAAGACAAAGACTAAAAAAAAAAATCACCACTGGATTTAGCAACAAGAAAGTCTATGGAAAAAAACTTAAAAAAGAAGAAAAAAGTCTCTGGAGACAACATTTATAGTACAGCGTTAAAAAGCTGAGAGACTGGAGTGGGCTTACGGAACAAAGGAATTAGAAATGAAGGCAAGTATAGGCAATTCTTTCAAGGTACTTTCTGTTCTAAAGGGAAGTAGAGAAACTGAATGGGAGCCCAAAGTGAGCTAACAGGACTTTTTATTTTAAAGAAGAAACTATAGTATTTTTGTAATGCTGATGGGAATGATCCAGAAGACAAAGAAAAAACTGTTGATTCAGAAGAGAAAGGAGAGAATTCCTGCAACTATGTCCTTAAGTAGGCAAAAGGGATGGGATCTGGTATATTGAAGGGTTGGCCTTAGCTGGGTGAAGACAAGAATACATGGACATAGATACAAGTGGGTTTGTAAATACATTGGTAGTAGTGGAAACTTACAGAAACCATCTTCTGGCCACTTAAATTTCTCAGTAAAGTAGGAAGCAAGACTATCAGTTGAGAGTTAAAAATGTGGAAGAAGTATTGGAGGTTTCAGAATGTTTGAAACAGTCATCTTAGAGTGGGAGAAAGAATACCAGATAAGTATGGTATGACTGAGAGGCAACATAAAGAACCCATTAAATGATCATAAATTTAAAGTGAGAGCAGTCAGCTTACTTGTGCTTTTCCCTCCAATCCTTTTCAATTAACTATACTGGTATAGTCATAAATAGGCAGACAAATTGAACCAGGGTTGTGGTTTCATCAAAGAAAGGTGAGGTGAGGGGAAGAAAAAAGGATCTCAGGGTAAATGCAAGACAGAGATTATAATGATTTACCATAAAAACTGAAACTAGGTAAGAAGGAAACACGTGAAGAAGCAATAACTGAAAAGTGCTAAGGTCAATGGGTCTCACTGGGGCAAAGGACTGCAGAAGTATTAGAGAAAGTGAACTGCAAAGATAGGAATTAGTAGCAGGAAAACAAAGTCTGAAGTAGGATACAAACAGACTCGTTATACATACAATAGCGACAGTGGTATGGGAATGACAAATAACGCAGCATGAAGAAAAAAGGAATCAGAGGCATAGTAACTACAACGATCATCTAAATGAATAATTACAAGAGTTTTATTTTTAAATAATTTTATTTATTTATGTCTGGCTGAGATGGGCCTTCATTGCTGCTCGGGGCTTTTCTCTAGTTGTGGTGTGCAGGCTTCTCACTGCAGTGGTCTCTCCTGTCGGGGAGCACAGACTCCAGGGCACACGGGCTTTAGCAGTTGGTGGCATGTGGGCACAGTGGTTGTTGCGCACAGGCTTAGTTGCCCCATGGTATGTGGGATCTTCCTGGACCAGGGATCGAGCCCGTGTCTCCTGCATTGGCAGGCAGATTACCACTGAGCCACCAGGGAAACTCCACCAAGAGTTATAATGATGAATAGGTAATGGTGTAAATGTGTGCAAATGACTGCAAAAAGTTGCAGCAAGTGATCTACACTGATTAATATGAGAGTTAAGAGAACTTTTAAGGGTCAGAGAGATAAATGTTAATCAGTTTTATAAAGCATCTAAAGAAAACCTCAATATTAAAATTAAAGTTAAAACTTTAAAATTAATATTCATCTTCACAAAGTCCAGCATAAATGACTTGCCCATTTAATTGGTCCCAGATGGTGATAGATATAGCACTTCATGCTTTTGGGGACTTTTTAAATGTAAAAACTTTCCTAAGTTGATTTTATCAACATAGTTCTTACAAGTCCAGGGAACTTTAAAGCCACTCCTCATAAATTCAGTCTTACTATAAATTAGGCTCCAGACTGTCCTCTTTACACAGTGATGCTATGATCCAACATCAAACAGTTCATGGCCTTTAATGTCAACACATTCATATTATCTTTTCCAGGTAAGTGAATGAGTGTGTGAAGGATTTAGTCTTACCCCATAAAATAGAACAAAATATCTAGTGTAGATCAAACCTACACTCACATTCAAGGCACTCTAACCAAATCAATTAACAGGTCAAAATTTACATCAAGATAATCACACAGAAATTCTTACTTAATTAAACATTTTTATTTTATATCTTGGGGATGTGATGTTCAGCATGGTGACTACAGTTAATACTATACTTTTCTGCTCAGTTTAATAAGCAATTAACTCCAAATACAAAGTACATATCTGCTTATGAAGACATGATTTTCGACAATTAAAACCCAGTCTTAGTTCTCTTCCACTGGAAGTTCTTGGATATGGCAATATCCTCCTCTGTGCAGGTCTGTGTCACCAACAGCCCTGGGCCCGAACCCCACTGTCGGGGACTGAGGTATCTACTCCAGCCTTGGAGGGCCACTACAGTTCAATAGATTCCATATTCTTTGCTTAACAAATGAGAAATATACTACAACATTACAGTGGGTGTGCTGTAGTCTTTCGCCAACAGTATTTCATCCAAAATACTACATCTGCTTAGAAGCCAGTGTATTCTAAATAATCTTGGAATATAAACATTTTAAGAACTTTCTTAGTGAGAATAAACTTATCAGGCTTCTACTTCCCATTTAGCCATATAACACATAAAAAGAACATAACCTACAAGAACCAGAATGCCTGGGTAAGACCTTAGACAAGTTATTAACCTCTCCATTTATAACATAAGGATAAAAATACCTACTCTAGAAGAGTGCCTTCTCAATGAGGGTGAATATGCCTTTTAGGAGAGGAGGTGAAAAAACCTTATTCTCTTTATTAAGAAAGCAAGAACATACATACATACATACAGTACATTAAAAACAAAACAACAATGATACTGAAATTATTATTTCATGTGGGAGAGAATGATTATGAAAAAAATGTCTAAAAAGATTCTCAGATTGGGGGGGTCAATTAAAATAAAAGGTTGTGATATTAAACTTGGCAATATAGCAAAAGTATATAGAGACATTCCTGGCACATAAATAAGCACTCATTAAGAGGTGATTAAAGGAGGTTTTTTGACTAAACGAGGAGAAAAATAATGGGTCCAACTGATGGGTTAAATGGAAATGCCAGTTTAATCTCTTGCAATGTGAATTTTGATCCAGAATGGAAGTTCTATGTTAACACAGTGACTTACGTGGAAGTGCAACAACGGATATGCAAGGAGTGGAATCATCAATACTTTGATCATCCTCAGAAGACAGGCAAAGCCTTTTATGTGGAGGTTCAGTACTATCTTCTGAGTCTACTTCATCAGCTTCTAATGAAATAAAACAAGAACAAAAAAATCTCAAAAATCTTCAAATCAAAAAGGAGGAAACAAAATCTTCCACAAGTAATGAATGTAAAATAATCTTATTAATTTACTAAGTCAGAAAAAGATAGCTGTGCAATGAGACTCACTGCCCTTAACACACCTACCTCCGCTCCACTTCTTATGACAAGGAACCAGGAACCCAGGTGGCACTTTTTAAAACATCATACTTTTGTGCTGTGACTACCTGGCTTTCCAGATATTTCACGTGTAAAGATAAAGATTGGTTATTTAATCACTCACAAATATTTACTGATTGCCTACCATCAGCTAAGTTTGAGAAACAAAACAATGAGAGACACCCTGCCTGTCAAGGAGCTCACAGTACAGTGGAGATGACTACAATTTCTAAACAGTTTAATAAGAACGATAAAGGTGGAATGAAGAGGCTGTTATATGAGCAGAGAAGCATTTAATTTAGACTGGAGGTGAAGGGAGGTTTCTAGAAAAGGTGTCTTGAATTTCAAAAAGAAACAGAAGCCAGGGGAAAATGATTATCACTGGCAGTAGGAATAATACGTGGAGTGATTCTGAGGTATGAAAAGCTTACAGTAAGTTAGGAAAATAATAACAGTTGTGAACTGCTGGAACACAGATATACGAAATGTGGCAGGAAATGAAGCTGGAAAGAAAGCTGAGATGATGGGAGGCCTATGTGCCAAATTAAAGAACTTGAATTATATTCTAAAGATCCTGGGAAGCTTATTTAAAAAAAAAAAAGCTTTCTTGTACTATTGAATCATGAGCACCATCATTAGCAGTTTGAAGGATAAATTAGAGGTGAGAGATCAGCTAAAGGGCTACTCAGGTGAGAAATGAGAATCTGAACAAAGGAAAGGGGACTTGAGACATAGTTTGAGACACACGAAATTTAAGGTGCCTATGAGAAAAAGAATTCAGAATAAAGTGAGGTTTAAATCATTGTAGTAGCTATGCAGAAGTTAAAATCACAAATTTGAATGAAATAACCCAGGCATTAAGTACTAAGTGAAAAGAGAACACAGAACCTAGGTTGAACAAGGATAAACTTAAAAAGCAAAATAAATATAAATACAGAACAGGTAGAGAAATAACAAAACCATAAGCCTCAAGTCAACTGAATCTTAGTTCATTACAGATGATATTAAGGCCTATTCAAACAGTCATGTAAAATTCTCTAACACAGGTTCTAGAGAAAAAAAATTCTTCTATGTTCATTGGCAGGATTATTTCTACCTTTTCTAATGTACTATATATACTGCTGGTATCAAATGGTGTCAAAGAGGAAGTGTATTATAGTTAATCCATCATCATTAGAAATTCAACAAATTCTACTTATAAAATAGCTACAAGATTCATAAAGATTGAAATTTATGGTAAATTCAAAAAATATACAAAGTATATTTTAAAAATATAAACATGAATTAAGGTTATCTAAGAAATAACCTCCTTTTCTACTGTTCTAGCCTAAACTGTCTGAGTAATAAGGTTTAAAGGTGACATGAAATCCAGAAATCCAAAAAGATTTATACGTCAGCAAGTGCTCCTACCATTATGAGGGCAATGAAGAATGAGGTTCCCGTCTGTGTCCCGAGTCAAAGTCACAGAGTCCACAGTTTCTACTGTTACTGTGTCAGAATCCTCTTCAACTGTGCTCATACTCAAATCTGTAAAAGAACAGGTTTCAGATTAGGGTTCAAAAAATCATTTCCAAATATGAACATAAAACAGCCCTCTCCAAATATATCTACCTACAGTACTCTTTGTGTGAAACTGCAATGATGGTTCAAGTTTCAAAACTTGTTTTTCAAAAGTTTATACCAATTACTTAGAATTAGTTATAATAATCTGCAACAATCTAAATGCAATGATTAATTAAAAACTTAAAGCATTTACTTTTTTTTGAAGAGTTGTTTTTATAACATCCAGTGAAAAACATTCTATTCCAAGTTGTCTGACACATGAGCAAAAACTCTTACCACTTTTTTTAATTGGCAGCTCTGTGATATACTCAGACAGGTGTTCAACTTTTGATTCTTTAGCAGAAGATCCATCACAACTTTTCTCTTAATCTAAGAATTATTTCTCTAAAACATTTTTTACAAATATTTAAGCTTATTATTACCTGAAAAATATGAACACTAAATAATTCTTTGTTTCTTTTTTAATAATATTGAACAAGTACATATATCTATCATTGACTAAACTGTTTTCCTAATAGACATGGAGCTAGGCCTTCTTTTGAAATAGAGAACTGAGTCTTTACCTATTATTTTACACTTAAATTATTTTCTCTGTTTAGACAAACTGAATGATCAGTGCTTTAATTGCAGTATGTCATGGCTGACAGGCGGAAATGCACTGAATTGTAATCAATGGCCTAACTGAAGTCTTTTGGCTTACCTTGTAATGTTCAATGAAGTTCTTGTCTCAACACTCAATTTTGGTCTGGTCCACATAGTCTAGTCTAGTAGTCTAGTATTAGTCGCTCAGTCATGTCCGACTCTTTGCGACCCCATGGACTGTAGCCCGCCAGGCTCCTCTGTCCATGGAATTCTCCAGGCAAGAAATCTGGAGTGGGTTGCCATTCCCTTCTCCAGGGGATCTTCCCGACTCAGGGATCGATCCCTGGTCTCCCGCATTGCAGGCAGATTCTTTACCAGCTGAGCCATCAGGGAAGCCTCCAACTAAATAATACAGAGGACATAAGCCTTGATGTGTTTCAAATTAATCATTCAATATTTATTTGGTTCCTATATGTAAGATATTAGTCTATACATATAATTGCCACTTACACAAATGTATTTTTCCTTGGCAGAAAAACTTAAGAACTGTTAACATTTACATGGTGAAGATCTAGTGATTTATTCAAGTTTTACTATACAAATTACTGTTTTAGAAGGACATCATTCATTTTGTAATGGTAAAGATGTCATTTCCAAATTAAAGATAGAGACCATGATTTAGTTATAACTAAAATTTGCAAATCATGAGGTGAGGTACCCAGAACAAAGGAATGCTTACCTAGAAAACAGATGGGTCAGCTATAGCCCTTCCCACAGAATCCAGATGCCTTCCCTTAGCCACCAGCATCACTTTCATGTTATCCAGATTGTTTCTCCTCCATGTTCCTACCTCTGCAACACTCTGAAAAAGTAACAGCATTACACAATAACGCTTACTGAGAACAAATAACTGTCTGCTAGCAGTATGCTGATGACAATTTAGCCTCTAGCCTCTGTGATGTCTCAAGTAGAAGAGGGAGGACCAACCCAGAATTCTTTAAATAGGGCTTTTGGAAATCAGCCTCTAAAACTATTCTCCAATGAAGAACAGAAATGATAGGATCCTATGCCTACTAAGTCAGTTTACACGTGGTTTCTCAACCTAAGCTGTCCCTCATTAGGCAGTCAAGCTTTCTCGGAAAAAAGAAGTTGAACTATACCAGTGGTTCTATCAACTGTAGACATGGGTACATGTAACTCGATCCAGGGTGTATACTAACCACCAGTACCACAAGTATTACCAATATCTGTATTTTTTCTTTGTAATAATTAGCACCTCTCTTTATATGTAGTACTGTATTTCATCTTAAAGTATTAAAAACCATACACTATCTGTTACCTCTGCCTAGGGATTTGTGAGAAAAAGAAATCCTAAACAATCAGGCCAGAAAATGTAAATTATAAACACGCTTTTCAATGTGATGTGAAATTTACAAAATTTGATCGATTTTTAAAGGATTTTTTAATAAGTTTCTCATCTTCATCCCAAAGGATCAACCAGAAATTAAAAAGCACAGTAAGATTTTAGGCTTAAGGGGATGCAAAACCAATAATTAAACTTCTCATTTTTGCAGTATTCTAATTAGAACTCCTCTCCAGGATGGGTATCTTTGAGAACTGCTATATATAAATGAGTCTGCGGTGCAACAGGTACAGATCCTGCTAGAAACATTCAGTTAATAGATTTCATGTCGTTCTCACTTCTGAATCCATTAAAAACTTCTTAAAAGCTGGTTTGTACCTACTCCAGAAGACGGAAAAATGAAATGTTAAAAAAAGAAAAAGTTAAAATCATCCATAAACTTTCCAAAATTATAGTTCACTCTCAACGTGTTTATGAGACTATACCATAGAAGCACTTTTATATCCTGCATTGAAAACTGTGAAGGAAGCCAAGCTAGGTATTTAACTGAGGTTTTTCTGTACTCTTTAAAAAGTTATTAGATCAAAGAATATGACAAAATAAACTCTTAAGTCATACTGCAGTCTATTTTACAGAAAGGTGTGCAAATTTATATTCCAACCATTTAGGTGTAAACTCTACACCTGGTAACCTTGCCGGTATTTTTATTAAAAAAGAAACACAGTAAAAACAAACAAAAAAGCACAATTGTTTATTTGATAAGTGCAAATTTGTTACTGGCTTAGCATTTTAATGAATATATTCGATCTCAGGACCCAGGTTAATCTAAAACTCTGAGAAAAAGAAAAAAAAGTGACACTAGTACATGGAAAAGGGAGTCTGAAATAGCCAGATAGGAGCTTTATCATTCTTGATAATCTGTATTATCAAAATTGAGGTGATCCCAACAGTGTACTAGCTCTAAAGCAGGAATCTAAGTTCATTTTTTAAAGTTTGGTAATTCATGTTGGAGATGAGTAAACGGGTCTACATTGCTTTACAAATTAATTAGCATATGTGTTCAATCAACAAATATCTATCACATTCCCAATGTGCAAGACACTCTCAAGGACAGTCGCTACTTTTTTAAAACCCCAAAATATAAGCTCTTGACTCATTTTCCTGGGGTTTTCCCCTTCTTATAGTTAGGGCTGCATGGTCTGTATTTGTTAGTATTTAAGAAACTCCTCTAATTTTCTTTTTTAGGTAACAGATTTACATGGTTCAAAATTTAAAGCTAATGGTGAAGCCTACTTTCCCCTCTAGTTCCCCAGTCACCTAGATCCATTTCATGGAGGTAAAGAATGCTGTTGATTTATCATGCCTCCTTCCAGTTACTTTATGTATTTGTAAGAAAATATATATTCCTCCCTGGGGCTTCAGACAGTAAAGAATCTGCCTGCAATGCAGGAGACCTGGGTTGGATTCCTGGGTTGGGAAGATCCACTGGAGAAGGAAATGACAACCAACTCTAGTATTCTTGCCTGGAGAATTCCACCCACCGAGGAGCCTGGAGGGCTACAGTTCATGGGGTTACAAAGAGTTGAACACAACTGAGTGACTTAACACAGATCACTCCCTGTTACATAGATTTTACAGAAATACTATCATACTACAAATACTGAATCTTATCTCAGTGGCTCCTTTACATTGCCGCAACAGCAAGATGAAGAGATACCATTTCAAGTGCATGACTGCAAGCCAGCCAACAGATAATAGCCAAGTCTTCAAGATGGGACCTGAGTTGGCTGGGTGGGAGTGGGGTAAAAAAGAAAGCCACTAGGCAGAGGCTTTTGTGCAAGAGGGAGAGTGGCTGAATTTAAGACTAGAGGAAAAGGCAAGGGCACATTTCACAAGGCCTTACAAATTCTTGGACTGTTTTAAATTGGGAAATGTAATTTACATTTTAAAAAGATCATTCAGATTGCAACATGGAGGACAGATAAGGGAGTAAGTCATGAGACAAGCAGTTGTCCAAGAAATGACTGTCACTTAGAATAGGTGGCAGAAATGAAAGGAAGGAGTCTGGACAGAGGATTTATTTTGGAGGCAGTGTTGACAGGATTTGCTGAAAGGAGATTAAGAAATGAGGAGCTATTTCGAGATGATTCCTAGGCTTCTGGCTTGAATAGCTGAGTTTTGGGGTACTAAAATATATTTTATTAAGTATTTTATTACTGTTAATATTAACAAATTAAGATATAAGGCACCCAAATAAAGATGTCAAGGTACCAGTTGGAAGCTGTTATTCAACAGGCAAGAATTAGATAATGATAAATGAATTAGTGGCATGCAAACTGTAAAGATAAGATTGACTAGAGAAGTTAAAAATAGCCCAGTATTACTGGAAAGTCAAGCAATACACAAACAAGTAAAGGAGACTGAGAAAGACCAGCCAGGATATAGGAGGAAAACAGATGTTTCAAGGAGCATTAAGTAGCAGACTGTTAAATACTGCTGTGAGGATAAGATGGAGAAGTGACTACTTGATTTGGCAATGCTTAGACACTGGTCATCTACTGGGATACAGAGAACTTTAAGTATAGAAGGTAATGCAAAACAGGTCTACAAGGTTCAGCTTTCAAGTTAAGTAGAGTGAACAGATACTACCGATGCTAGAGTCAAGATAGCTGTTATTTATAGGAGGAATACATCTGTATCTTAGCATGACTATTACACTAAGTGAAAAATACTGGTGAATAAATCAACTTATGAAAGTAAGGCACAAAGCTGAGTAATGTAGTGCTTTGTATTGTAATTCATTATGCATGAAACTATGCCTAAATTGAAAACCCATTCTCCATTTGGTTTATCAGGGAAATGTATCAGCAATACATCTAATATCAAATTCTGGGGGCAAATAAACACACACCATCATCCCATTTAGATCTTCCCTTCTTTCTCTAAAATGGGTTATACCATATATACTGTTTCATTTTACCAACTGTAAGTGAGAACTTGAAAGCAAAAAAATGTTTTCATTTTTAATTGGTGAAATGGCATTTTGGCATGCTTCCATCATTTGGGTGGCATCTGAAACAATACTTCAGTAAAATCAAGAGTACCTGAAATGTGGTACAAAACATTTATAATACTTACATGTACTTTACATTTAAATAAGAAATGTATTTGTTTACATTTATAGCTCCCAATGAACATGACCCTACTCAACGTAAAACCAAAAAACCCCCACTACTCTTGGATCTGTTATTTAACATACAATTTATGGAAATGACTCCTTCATTCTACTCCATTTCTGTATCCATGTCAAGTTTTTATTCATTGGATTATCTTAAACTAGTATTTCCATCAATTAAACCTAGGTAATTGTCCTGATTTACTAGGCAATTAAGTATCAAATCACTCTCTTGTGGGGACACACTGCTCCCTTCTCCTGGTGTGCACAAGGTTTTGTTCGTGCCCTCTAAGAATCTGTTTCCGCAGTTCTGTGGAAGTCCTTTAATCTAATCCCACTGGCCTCCAAAGTCAAATTCCCTGGGGGTTCTCAGATCCCCAGGTTGGGAAATCTGTTGTGGGTCCTAGAGCTTTCTTAACAGTGCAAGAATTTCTTTGGTATAATTGCTCTGCAGTTTGCGGGTCGTCTGCTCAGTGGCTCTGTGGTGGGACTGATGGCGACCTCCTGTAAGTGGATTTAAGCAACAGGCTGTGACTTGCCTGTGTGTCCAGGAGTCTAGGTCGACAGTTTGGCCTTAGGCCAAACAACAGGAAGGGAACACAGCCCTGCCCATCAACAGAAAATTGCATTAAAGATTTACTGAGCATGGAAAAGACCCTGATCCTGGGAAAGATTGAAGGCAGGAGGAGACAGGGAAAACAGAGGATGAGATGGGTTGGATGGCATCACCAACTCAATGGACATAAGTTTGAGCAAGCTCCAGTAGTTAGTGATGGACAGGGAAGTCTGGTGTGCTGCAGTCCATAGGGTCGCAAAGAGATGAACACAGCTGAGCAACTTAACTGAACTAAGTATCAAATCTTCTAAAAACTAGATCAAACCAAGAAAAGTGGCATTTCTTCCTAGTTTTGGGACGAGTTCTGCAGAAAAATGTCATTGATTCCCAAGCACACTACTCGAGTTTAAGGTGGGAAGGGCATCAAATAATAGCATAGATCACGAGAAGCAGAGCTAACACTTGCTGCCCCTTGAATCCTGGAGTTGTGATTCCACATTACAAGATGGGATGAGACTACATGGCATGAAAAATACTACAATAGTTTTATGGCGGGAAATCAGGCGAGCTACAGAACATAAAAGCACCAGAATTTTATTGGATGAGGCAAAGACTGAGAAACACTAGCTGAGACAAAGTTTCTGGCATAATCCAACTAGTAAGGCAGGTAAGGACACAGTTCGTTTTCAAATCTCTTTTCCTGTCCCAACATAAGAAAATCACTCATTTTACTCTTCTCTGTGTGATCTTCCAAACTTTTTGTGATGTTTATTGTTTTAAATAATACCTATTATATCTTTTGTAACTTTTTTGCACTTACTTTCCAATACTACTAGTTAACTTTTTCATAGCACTTTATTTGGGTAGAGTACCCACACTTATCTAAGCATTAACCTATTACTGAATATTTTTGTTTTCAAGGTCTTGCTCTTATAGATTCTGTATTGGCCACCATCAGACCTGGTGATAGATAACTAACACCTTAGGAAATGCTTATATGAGGATTTGCTTAGTAACATATAATAATTTGAAAAATGTTTTAAAATTTTTATTTTGAAAGAATGGAAAACCTGCTAAATACAAAGTCTTAGTGGAAGAGAATAGGTAACAAATTCCTACATCCTGAACACGGGTACAAAGAAGGATGTCAGAAAACAGACAACACCACAGAATAACATCTTAAATAATGATTTTATTAAAAATAGGAATGGGGAACACTTCATGGTTGATGTTGAGTGCTTTGAACTATGGTCCCAGGCCCCTGGGGATTTGTTCTTTATACTTTGTAGAAAGTGTGAGAAGCAGAGCTGTAAATGAACATAAGACATACTGAATTATGGTAGCTAACTAATGTTCATTATGGCTTTGTTTTAAGGTAATATAACTATATACCATAAAATGTCAATAAAGACATTACTGAGATTTATTATAATAGGCTTTAATTGTTTAAGATGTTGACTTCAATTACCAACCACTGGAAACAGTGACATTAGAGTAAAAGAAAATTACTTGGTAGTATCATTCATTTCATGGTGCACCACTTCATACCTCGTTTGGCAATATAATCATACCATTTATTAAAAAGCAAAAACATCTTTCACCCAGCGCATGATTTAAGAGCTAATATAATGTGTATTTGGCTACATTTTAAGATTTCGTCCATTCAAAACTGAGCCCTTTATGTAAAGCATCATGAGAAGCTCTTTAAAGGGAATATATTACATTATCACTTTAGAGTGTATCTAAATATAAATATCTAACCCTCCAGGTTTCTCTGTCCATGGGGATTCTCCAGGCAAGAATACTAAATATCATGGCTCAGCTCGTAAAGAATCTGCCTGCAATGCTGGAGACCTGGGTTCAATCCCTGGGTTGGGAAGATCTCCTGGAGAAGGGAAATGTACCCACTCCAGTATCCTGGCATGGAGAATTCCATGGGTATAGTCCATGGGGTCGAAAAGAGTAGGACACGACTGAGTAACTTTCAGGCTTCCCTGGTGGCTCAGAGTGTAAAGAGTCTGCCTGCAACGAGGGAGACCTGGGTTTAATCCCTGGGTTGGGAAGATCCCCTGGAGGAGGGCATGGCAACCCACTCCAGCATTCTTGCCTGAAGAATCCCGATGAACAGATGAGCCTGGAGTGTTAGGCCATGGGGTTGCAGAGCCAGTTTTGGGTTTCCCTTGTGGCTCAGCTGGTAAAGAATCCACATGCAATGTGGGAGGACCTAGGTTTGATCCCTCAGTTGGGAAGATCCCCTGGAGAAGGGAAAGGCTACCCACTGCAGTATTCTGGCCTGGAGAATTCCACGGACTTTTGCTTTCACTTAGATTAAGTATATCAGTACACTGAAGCTGATTTTTAAACCACACTTCAACAGATACAAAACTACATGGATAGTAAATAAGTCTAATAAGCATTTCATTTGCTGCATTAACACCTAATGGTCAAAAAAGATTCTATTGACAATCAGGTGCTTGAAAGAATGGCCTGACGACAGGGTGCACACAACTAAAATGACAGCTTAAAAAAATGGGATAAGGTTAACATCCCTCCCATATACCCACCAAAAAACAAAAAAAACAAGTTAAATTGCTCATAAAGGGCTCTCCAGTGTGCTTTCTCATGACACCTTTCTGCTATTCAGTCATGGAATGGGATCTTTTCATAAACTTGAAAAAGAAGACACGATAATCAGGCTCCTTTTAAGTTTACCATTTACCTTTCTGAAATCAAAACAAAAACAAAGCTATTTGTGACTTCTATTACAAACATCCTCTTCACGAAAGGAAAAAAAAAATGGGAAATGATAGGAAAGCAAACAAATACCACATACATTTCATAACTCTATGTTATTAATCATACTTAAGACTCTTGGCAATAGGTTTTTCATTTTCTCAGGTCACTGCATATCATTTGAGGACAGAAAAGTCTTTGGAACTCAAAGCATTTAGAAGCATACCAATTCCTAAGGAATCCTTTTATATGAGGGGGGGATAAGTGCTAAAAATGCTGATGTTAAGAGAAACCTATTAAAAAAGAAAATTCCACTTTGAGAAAGCAGGCTAAGGCTGCTGCTGCTAAGTTGCTTCAGTTGTGTCCGACTCTGTGCGCCTCCATAGATGGCAGCCCACCAGGCTCCCCCGTCCACGGGATTTTCCAGGCAAGAGTACTGGAGGGGTTGCCACTGCCTTCTCCAAACAGATGCTACATATGATATTAAAAAACTAGAACTCTTCCTAATCACTGTTTTAAAGTTTTGATGTTTTTACAAGAAGACACACTTCCCAATCCCCTCAAAATTTTAACACCTACGTACCAGGCTGTAAAGTTCCAGACACTGGGTTCACATTAACTGATTCACTGTCACAAATGTTAACTTAAGCCAACGTTCTCAATGGAGCATGAAGAAAACAACTTTAAAACAATATTATTTTCAGGAAACACGTTTATTACAACATTAATAAAAATTAGGGTCTATAGTTGTTAGATAAAGTGAGCAGAAAGGCAAACATGCGGGAAAGGTAAGGTCTACTTTTGTTGTTTTCACTTCAATATTAATTACTAACATCTAGCTAACAAGTATCTCTCCTGCTGCGGTGGAGGTGAAATGAGATAAATTTTCTTCATCTTAAAAAAGCCTGTAAAAAGAAGAAAACTTGGCGGGGTGAGGGGGGAGACTATAAAGAGGACAACTACCTTTTTGGGGGGGGATAGAATTCTCTACCAGTAACCATTTCCCCAGCCATACTCGGCTTTCAAAGCTCAAATTCTAACCCCAATACTCATTTGTGACTGCTTCCCCTCAGATAATTCTAAAACCTGAACATTCAGAGAAAAATGTTTATATAGCATATATTTATTCATATAATTGCTTAAACTATGGACTTAGAAGTTCTATATAGGTATGCAATGCCCAGTACTTACTGATTAACTGTTGATGAAGACAGGGCAATAGCATTTTGGCTCCACCATCTAGCTCAACTGCAATCAATTTAAGAGATTCACGGAGAATATGCTGGTTCTAGATCAGTCTCAAAAAGCATATTTTGGGGTGAGCCTATCAACTAAAATAGTAAAAAAAAAAAAAAAAAATTAGCTTGTTTGGTGGCACATTAAAGTACTTAGTATATGGGGGTTCAAATAAGATTATCACAAAACAAGAAATGCACTTCTTCATTACACGTAATTTCAGAAAGGATCAAGGTATTTTCTGTCCCTTGTGAATGGGACAAATTTTACAGTCTGACAACTTTTGTAACGATAAGGAACGTAAACAATATTTTCCTGAACCTTAACTAAGCCTCTAAATCTTAACCTAATAAATGAATCTTACCACTACAGCCATCATAGTAAAAAAGCTAAGTTTTTGCTGTAACATCACCACAGTTTTCAAACGTTCAAGTGATGGTAAACTATTCACATCACTAAATAAATATTTTAAAAATGCAGTGGTACTCCGTTATTTGAAACACAAATTTAAGACCACAGCTCAAAGGAAAAAAATCGGAAGTAATGGGAAAATATGAAAATCCTTCACTAAAACATTTTTCTGTTTGTAAAACTTTCAACACAATGCAAGAAATGTTCTACTTCAACTGGAGTTTAAAAGCTATAAATGGTTCTTTCGTGAATTCGAAGCAAAGGTAAAATCAGTGAAGATAAAACATTTCCAAATGGTATTATTCTAAGTTTAAAATACTGAATATTAGAAAGTAATCCTACAGACTTCGCATTTTGTCAAATATCCCAACGAGTAGCCTCACCTACTGTCAGAAAGAAGGTGCACAACAATGAATCAAAGTTACGAGAAAATAGCCATTGGATTTGAATTTCTAAATTCAATCAGGGAAACAAAGTCCTTTTACATTTCATGGACTTATGACCTCTCCTTATTTACACCAAATTATTTTTATTATAAAAGCATATGCTCTATCGTTCAACTGCATTAAACAGCATTTCGTCACTTATACCCTCAAATCTACGCCGCAGATTCACTTAAGATTCTCAAAGTCTATTTCAAAGGACGAAGATTACAAATTTTAAAAAACTTCCTCGAATCTCGGCAAAACACAATTCCTATTTCGCAGGCGCATTTTCCTGTTTTCCGTCGGTTTAGGATTGTCTCCCCGCACTCCAGGTCCCATCTTTCCCTTTTCTAAAAGACTCAGGCTGACAACCTGAGTTGTTCGGCCAGCAACCCCGATTCCCTCCGCCTGGGCCATCAACAGCTGAGCGAGAGAGAACCCCAAAAGATGGGAGATTTGAAGACACAAAAAGGTACGAGGAAAAAACGAGGTACGGTGGGGTGGGGCGAGACCCGCCCCAATTCTCTGAATCTCATCCAAGCCCACCTCTCCTTCACTGGACCCAAAAACCCCGAAAAAATAACAAAAACGTAAGAAAGGAACCCCCCCCCACCCCGCCCCCAGAAAGCTAGGAAGGCTTCCTTACTTTCCGTGTTCCCGGGCCCGATTCTCTAGCCAAGCTCTCGGCCCACCCCACCCCCAGGGGTCCCGGCGCCATTTAGCTCCTCCAAAGCCGCCATTTTCCGCCCCCGCCGGATCGCTAGCTGTGCCTCGGCGGCAACTCGCTATCCTGTTCTGCAGCCCACGCTACCGCCGCAGGCCCTGCCCCGAAAAGGAGGCCCTGGCCTGAGCTTGCGGGAATGGCAGCTTCGGCGTCACGAAGGCCCAGCTCCTACCCCGCCCGCGGTGCCCGAGCGCCGGCAGCTGGTGCCGGCCGGCGGGAGCAGGCAGGCAACAAGGGGGCCGGACAGACTCCACTGGGCGGAGCGGCCCTGGCGGCGGTTGGGACCTGAAGGTTCTATCGCACTTACTTCCTGTTTTGGGTCCGGGCACTTTGGAAGAACCAGGATGGAGGCTCCAAAAAATACCAGGATGGAGGAAGCAGCCACGGGCAAGAGTGGCTGCAGCTGGAGTGAGCGAGCGCGACGAGCCACCGGAAACGGAGCTACGGCCGCGCCCCGCCCCAAGTCCCCGCACGCTCCCCCGCCCGGCCTCCTCTCCCTGGGGTTGGCCCTGAGCGCCGGCTGTTGCGTCACTTCCGGCCAAGTCGTCGCGCCAAAAAGGGTCTCTGGATATTGGAGCTTCGGTCTCTGTCAGAGTAGGGGTTGTTGTCTGCTGTTTTCCTTACCTCCCACTAGGAAATTTAAGTACTGACTTTCTCGTTACTGATACTGTGTAGGAGGACCGTCTTTCTTCGGCGCAGCTGTGATTCTTTTGGCCCGGGGACCGTTGCCCCTCGCGAGCCGACTTTCGTAATTACCTAGGGCTACAGAACGGAGGGAGCCGCGGTGTGGAACTGCTTGAAAGTGGGCTCTGGATGCAGAGGAAGGCCGGGAATTGTGTGTGTGGTTCTTCTGACGGGGTCTGCCCTGCTTTAGGCGCGTAGACACGTTACCTGTTGAGCATGTAATGCAATTCTTGGTTAAATGTATGTGAGTGTAGGAAGATGGTGGTCTGCAATGCACAGTACGCCTTATAAAGCCCGGCCCTGACACGCTGGTTGCTCGTTAGCCGGGGAGCTCTCGGAGTCATTAACCTGCCAGAGAACCGACCCGGCAGAAATTTTTGTTTTGAAAAAATTTCGAAGATGAGTGGTCGGAACCCTGTTACAACTTGTGATTCTGACCTCATTCTACTTGTTTATAAAACTGTTTTATTGTGCCCTGCTTTTCTCTCACTAGGGGTATGAGAGGAGTTCAGAAATGAGATTTGAGAAATTTCTTGCGTCCAATAAGTATATGTGGACTTCCACTACATGGTCACAGTGGAAATGTGGTCAGCATCAGTTGTAAAGGTCAAATGAAAGCTGTCAAGATGTGAATATATACGTCTTGAATTGAACTTAACTAATCAAGTCAATACTTACTTTCTTTTCCTCTATTTTTCGCTTTTTAAAAAAATTTGTTTTATACAACTCTGGTTTCTTTTGAATACAAGATATAGTTGAAAGACTTCGTGGAAGTGACACTAATTCTTTGATGAAAGGGGAAGAAACTATACACAGAAATGGGTTTAGATAGATAAATATTTATTTAGATTTTAAGCCAAAGATACATAAGTTTTACCAGTAGTCCACATTATCTTTTCTTTGGGATAACGTTCTCACTCATAAATGTTGCATTTCATAAAAAAAGTGGAAAACGAGATACCGTCGTACACCGATTAGAAGTGCTAACATCCAAAACACCAAGTGCTGATGAGACTTTGGAATACTAGGGAACTCTCATTCATTGATTGAATGCAAAAATGGTACAGCTACTATGGAAATCTTTTTGGTGGCTTCTACAGAACAAAGCATATTCTTACCCTGTGACCATTAATTACTTCTTGATATTTACCCGGAATAGTTGAAACTTTATGTCCTCATAAAAACCTGCATATGAACATTTATACCAACTTCGTTGTAACTGCCAAACTTATAAGCAACCAGGGTATGCGTCAGTAAGTAAATGGATAAACTGGTACATTCGTACAATGGAATATTATTTAGTGCTAGAAAGAAATGAGCTGCCCATGTAAAGACACAGGAATGAAGAGACATGGGGGAATCTTAAATGTATACCTCTAAGTGAAAGAAGTCTATCTGAAAAGACTACATATTGAATGATTCCAACTATCTGACATTCTGAAAAGGGGGAAACTATGGAGTTAAAAAGATCAGTAGTTGCCAGGATTTGAGGGCAGAGGAAGTGAAATAGGCCGAGCACAAGAGGATTTTTTTAAGGCAGCAAAATGATTCTGTTTAATGCTATAGCAGTAGATACATTGTGTTACGCATCTATTAAAACCCATAAAATGCGTAACACTTAGAATGTAGTAGTAGATACATCGTGTTATACATTTATCAAAACCCATAGAACATAACCTGTGGACTTAGGTTGTTAATGGCATGTCAGTGTTGGTTCATCCTTTGCAATAAATGTACCACTCCCATGGGGGATGTTGATAATGGGGGAGACTATTCATGTATAACGTAAGGAATGTGTGGGAAGTGTCTGTACCTTCCCCTCAATTTTGCTGTGAATCTTAAATGGTACCACACAAAAATAAGGTCTAGTTTAGAAGTTTAAAAAAAAAAAAAACGAACTGAGTTTGGACAAGGTTAGATAACATTTTTTGAGTGCTTATGTATCATTTAAGTGATTTCCATATATCAAATGCATTTAACATTCACCAGTGCCAAAGCTTCAGTATAGTTATTGTAAATGATTCCTATTTTGGAGAAGGATCAAATAAGTGAAGGAATGTGTCCAAGGACACACAGTACATAAGTGGCAGAGTCAGAATAGAAGCCTCAGCTCCAAGCCCATGCTCTTAACTATCCTCTTGCAGCTCAAAAAGTACATGTTGGCAAGTCTTTTTATAATGAAAAACTATTAAAACCAGTTTCCAGATTCTTTACTAAACTGGAAGAAGGATATGTTTGACCATTTTTCAAAAATAAGTGTCAGGAGCAGCATTTTATTGCCTCTAACTTTATTACCAATTTGTGGTAATCTCTGCATTCCCTGTGGTTATGGCAGGTGTCAGTTTTTAAATGAGTACATAACTGTAGGTAACCAACACCGTGAGGCAGGCTCTTGTGGTACAGATGTTGAAGTCAGATCCAAGTGTGAATCTTGACTATACTGTTTAGTAGTGGATATGGTACTACACATCTCTAAGCTTCACTGAGCTTTTGAAACGTGGAGATACTAAAATCTACCAGAATGATGTAGGTAGAATGCTTTGCACAGAGCCTGTCATATGTTTTAAGCACTTAAAATGGAAGATAATAAACCTCTGAATCAGAAAAGCAATTAAATTACTGAAAGTAGAGTTCTAATGAGATAATAATTGTGTGTATAAAATTGTTAACATTATCATTTAGGAATCGGTTCTTAATTAGCTACATTTTCCACAAAGCATAACCATATAGGATTCGTTTAGGCTGAGGCATAAGACAGTGGTATCTAAATTATAATTGCTGCCCATTCTCTCCTGAAAAATGTTAGGTTAGTCTGCATTTAGCTGTTAAGTCCCTAAAAAAGTCAAGTTCATTCTCGTAATTTTTCCTTTCTGGGCGAGTTTCCTTCCTAACTACCTTTCCTCAAGGTCAATTGGTATTTACTTTGGGAAAACAAGTGTATTTTAGTATCAGTTTAACCCATAGCTTTAAAAGTAAATCTATAGTAGTAACATCTCTTTAACTTGCCTTATCAATGTAAGATTATCCATAACATAATTTTAAACCTGGAGAAACTTTCTGCAATTAGAATTCTAGATGTTTCATACCTCACTATTTAGTAGTACCTAGAGAATGCATGAGAGTTTTACTATTATCCTGCTGCTGCTGCTGCTGCTAAGTCGCTTCAGTCGTGTCCTACTCTTAGCAACCCCATGGACTACAGCCCACCAGGCTCCTCCATCCATGGGATTTTCCAGGCAAGAGTACTGGAGTGGGGTCCCATTGCCTTCTCCGTTACTATTATCCTAGTATTTACCTAATTAGAAATTTTTGTAGAAAAATCTGGAGAAATAGTTTTTTCACAAACAGAAGGTATTATAAAAGTATAGGACACTTATGGTATTTACTGCATTTGCTAGTTATGATTAACTCTGTTGGACTCCATATTTTTTATAACACTTTCATGAACCTCATCAGCCATAGAATATTGATGAAATGACCTTTCCTTTTTGAAAGGTTAGTAGGTTGGTATGTTAATACAAAAATGGTTCAAATACTGAGAAGCAAATTCTACTGTTTCATGATTATCTTGTGTTCTGGATGTCATGATTCAGGAAAGACATGTTTGCAATAACTTTTGTTTAAATGAAAAATATTATTACTGAGTAGCCCATTTTCTTTCTACACAGTCTCTTGAGGTCTGCTAATACAACTGATGTATATACATTGGAAGGCCTTCAAGAATTTCTGGTGAGCTGATGGGAATGCCTATGCTAATAGAGAAATGAGCAAACTGTCCCTAGGCCCACACATCAGACCCTTCCAAGTCCTCTTCTGTCTCAGATTTTGTCGTCTAGGTCTTTCTGTGGGGCTTAGGGCACTCTGTCTCATAACTCCTTCCTAACCTCCAGTTGTGGCAGTGTCTCATCTCTATACTTTTAATCTCTCAGCCTGGTTACCACCACTCCATATCCTCTTCACTTCATTTTCTTTTGCAGTAGGTCTTTACTGAGGCCTTTTAATGGGACATTAGCAAAAATTCAGGAGAAGGCAATGGCACCCCACTCCAGTACTCTTGCCTGGAAAATCCCATGGATGGAGGAGCCTGGTAGGCTACAGTCCATGGGGTCGCTAAGAGTCGGACATGACTGAGCGACTTCACTTTCTTTTTTTTTTTTTTTAATAAATTTATTTATTTTACTTGGGGGCTAATTACTTTACAATATTGTAATAGTTTTTGCCATACATTGACAAGAATCAGCCATGGGTTTACATGTGTTCCCCTTCCCGAACCCCCCACCCACCTCCCTCCCCCTCCCATCCCTCTGGATCATCCCACTGCCCCGGCCCCGAGCCCTTGTCACATGCATCGAACATGGAATGGTGCTCTGTTTCACATATGACAATACACATGTCTCAATGCCATTCTCCCAGAACGTCCCACCCTCACCTTCTCCCTCAGAGTCCATAAAATTGTTCCATGCATCTGTGTCTCTCATTCTGTCCCGCATATAGGGTTATCGTTACCATCTTTCAGATTCCATATATATGCATTAGTATACTGTATTGTTGTTTTTCTTTCTGGCTTACTTCACTCTGTATAATGGGCTCCAGTTTCATCCATCTCAGTAGACGGACATGACTGAGCGACTTCACTTTCACTTTTCCCTTTCAGGCACTGGAGAAGGAAATGGCAACCCACTCCAGTATTCTTGCCTGGAGAATCCCAGGGACGGCGGAGCCTGGTGGGCTGCCGTCTATGGGGTCGCACAGAGTGGGACACGACTGAAGCGACTTAGCAGCAGCAAAAATTCATTCCTCTTCCACTTAGGAGAATGGAGAACTTCAGATCCTCCCAGCAAATGAGAATAAAAGTTTTCATTCTGTCCTTGAGAATTCTGTGGGGAAAACAAAACAGAAACAATTAAATTACTTTACTAAAACTGGGAGAGTGTTTGTACCCAGATTCAAGTATCTGTTCCTTTATAGTCTGGCTTTGAAGGGAGAGGGACAATATATTGGCAAACTAATCAGCAATTTCCAGTTTGGTAAATTCTAAAAAGGATACAAATGGAGTGCTCTGAAGGTGAACTTCATGTAGGGAGTTCCAGGTTGGCCTTTCTCAGGAGACATTTCAGCAGAGACTGGAGAGGTGAGAAGGGGACAGGAGGGAGGAAGGCATCTGTCCAGCTAGTGTGGGAAAGAATGTATTTGTAAGGAAGCAGCTGGCCTATAATGTTTATAAGATGGTGAGAGCACAGTGCTGGTAAGTAATAGATTTGGTCTCTCACAGATGTTAACTAAGTTTAACCCCCTTCCTCTAAGGCTGGAGCTGGGCATGTGCCCAGAGGTAGCTGGACCATCTGCTGCCTCTGCTTTGTGTTACAGCTTCAGTTTTACAACACCTAGTACAGTACTTTAACTTAGCTGCTGCTGCTGCTAAGTCGCTTCAGTCGTGTCCCACTCTGTGCAGCCCCATAGACGGCAGCCCACCAGGCTCCGCTGTCCCTGGGATTCTCCAGGCAAGAATACTGGAGTGGGTTGCCATTTCCTTCTCCAATGCATGAAAGTGAAAAGTGAAAGTGAAGTGGCTCAGTCGTGTCCGACTCTTAGCGACCCCATGGACTGCAGCCTACCAGGCTCCTCCGTCCATGGGATTTTCCAGGCAAGAGTACTGGAGTGGGTTGCCATTGCCTTCTCCACCCTTAACTTAGCAGACACTTAAAATGTTTGATGTGTTCAGAGATACTTGTATCTTAAACCTGAAGATCAGAAATCAGATCAGAAATCTAGCCATTTCTGTTCTTTGGCACATGCTAGCCATTTTATGCTCAAACTTCTTCAAATGAGGCTTCAGCAGTACGTGAACCAAGAACTTCTAGATGTACAAGCTGGATTTAGAAAAGGCAGAGGAATCAGAGATCAAATTGCCAACATTTGTTGGATCATAGGGAAAGCAAGGGAAATCCAGAAAAACATCGGGTTCATTGACTGTGCTAAAGCCGTTGACTGTGTGGATCACAACAAACTGTGCAAAGTTCTTAAAGAGATGGGAATACCAGACCATCTTACCTGTATCCTGAGAAACCTGTATGCAGGTCAAGAAGCAACAGTGAGAACTAGACATAGAACAACAGACTGGTTCCAGATTGGGAGAGAAGTACCATAAGGCTGTATGTTGAATGAGAGTCACTCAGTTGTGTCCGACTCTTCGTTACCCCATGGACTGTACAGTCCACGGAATTCTCCAGGCCACAATGCGGGAGTGGATAGCCATTCCCTTCTCCAGGGGATCTTCCCAACCCAGGGATTGAACCTGGGTCTTCCCGCATTGCAGGAGGATTCTTTACCAGCTAAGCCACAAGGGAAACCCAAGAATACTGGAGTGGGTAGCCTATCCCTTCTCCAGTGTATCTTCCCGACCCAGGAATTGAACCAGGGTTTCCTGCATTGCAGACGGATTCTTTACCAACTGAGCTATCAGGGAAGCCTGTCACCCTGATTATTTAACTTATATGCAGAGTACATAATGTGAAATGGAGGGCTGGATGAATCACAAGCTGGAATCAAGATTGCCTGGAGAAATAACAACCTCAGATATGCATATGATATCACTTTAATGGCAGAAAGTGAAGAGGAACTAAAGAGCCTCTTGAGGGTAAAAGGGAAGAGTGAAAAGGCTGGCTTACAACTCAACATTCAAAAAACTAAGATCATGGCATCTGGATGGCAAGTAGATGGGGAAATAGTGGAAGCAGTAACATTTTATTTTCTTGGGCTCCAAAATCACTGCGGCTGGTGACTGCAACCATGAAATGAAAAGACACTTTCTCCTTGAAAGGAAAGCTATGACAAACTTAGCATATTAAAAAGCAAAGACATCACTTTGCCAACAAAGGCCAGTATAGTCAAAGCTATGGTTTTCCCAGTAGTCATGTACAGATGTGAGAATTGGACCATGAAGTTCAGTTCAGTTCAGCTGAGTTGCTCAGTCATGTCCGACTCTTTGTGACTCCATAGACTGCTGCATGCCAGGCTTCCTTGTCCATCACCAACTCCCAGAGTTTACTCAAACTCATGTCCATTGAGTTGGTGATGCTGTCCAACAATCTCTTCCTCTGTCTTCCCCTTCTCCTCCTGCCTTCAGTCTTTCCCAGCATCAGGGTCTTTTCCAGTGAGTCAGTTCTTCGCATCAGGTAGCCAAAGTATTGTAGTTTCAGCTTCAGCATCAGTCCTTCCAATGAATATTCAGGACTGATCTCCTTTAGGATGGACTGGTTGGATTTCCTTGCTGTCCAAGGGACCCTCAAGAGTCTTTTCCAACACCACAGTTCAAAAGCATTAATTCTTTGGCACTCAGCTTTCTTTATAGTCCAACTCTCACATCCATACATGACTACTAGAAAAGCCATAGCTTTGAGTAGGTGGACTTTCGCTGGCAAAGTAATGTCTCTGCTTTTTAATATTCTGTCTAGGTTGGTCATAACTTTTCTTCCAAGGAGCAAGCGTCTTTTAATTTCATGGCCGTAGTCACCATCTGCAGTGATTTTGGAGCCCCAAAAGACAAAGTCAGTCACTGTTTCCACTGTTTCCCCATCTATTTGCCATGAAGTGATGGGACTGGATGCCATGATCTTCGCTTTCTGAATGTTGAGCTTTAAGCCAACTTTTTCACTCTCCTCTTTCACTTTTATCAAGGGGCTCTTCAGTTCTTCTTTGCCTTCTGCCATAAGGGTGGTGTCATCTGCATATCTGAGGTTATTGATATTTTTCCTGGCAATCTGGATTCCAGGTTGTGCTTCCTCCAGCCCAACGTTTCTCATGATGTACTCTGCATACAAGTTAAATAAGTAGCATAACAATATACAGCCTTGACGTACTCCTTTCCTGGTTTGGAACCAGTCTGTTGTTCCATGTTCAGTTCTAACTGTTGCTTCTTGACCTGTATACAGATTTCTCAGGAGGCATGTCAGGTGGTCGGGTATTCCCATCTCTAAGAATTTTCCACAGTTTGTGGTTATCCACACAGTCAAAGGCTTTGGCAGAGTCAATAAAGCAAAAGTAGATGTTTTTCTGGAATTCTCTTGCTTTTTCGATGATCCAGCGGATGTTGGCAATTTGATCTCTGGTTCCTCTGCCTTTTTGAAATCCAGCTTGATTGTGAAGGCTGAGTGCTAAAGCATTGATGCTTTCAAATTGTGGTGCTGACGAAGACTCTTGAGAATCCCTTGGACTACAAGGACATCAACCCAGTCAATCCTAAAGGAAATCAACCCTGAATATTCATTGGAAGGATTCAGCTGAAGCTGAATCTCCAATACTTTGGCCACCTGATGCAAAGAGCTGACTTATTGGAAATAAGACCCTGATACTGGGAAAGATTGAAGACAAAAAAAGAAGACGGGCAGCAGAGGATGAAATGGTTAGATAGCATCACCATTTCAATGGGCATTAATCTGAGCAAACTCCAGGAGATAGCAAAGGACAGGGAAGTCTGGCGTACTACAGTCCCTGGGATCACAGAGTCAGACATTTAGTGACTGAACAACAACAACAATTCTTTGGTGGGAGAGCTCAGTCTTTTTTCAGATAGTGTCACTACTTAGACAACTCTGGAATAAAACAAATGTTACCTTTATAATTACTTACTTAGAAAGAGGTTATTTGAACAAGATATCACATGTTTGGCATTATTCTAAACTTTATTACCCAAATCTTGTCCATCTAGTTGCAGCATTTCAAGGATAGGAGTGTTCCATTTTAACCAGCAGATGTCCTTATTGTTCAGCAAGATTTTTTTTTTCTCCTTTCCAGACAAGTAGCTACAAGAGTAGATGGAAATTCTGTGGCTTGAATTTGTTAGTGATAAGCTGTGGTAGACAATTGACAAGCCTCAAGAATAATGAAACCAAAGGGATTATGCTTTGAAATTCAAATGTGAAAGGCCCTCTAGCATTTGAGGACTAATTGATTAATTCTCTTCTCTTTTATTCAATGTATCTCTAATTCCCTTGCACAGAATGTGCAATGACAGAAGGAAATAGGGAACTTGCGTAACCTTTATAGCTTTCAAGAGTTTGCATGTTTGTGATACACCCATTCCTTCCTTTCATTGAGCCGACCTTCGTGAGCCTGTCCTTTGTGATGAGCCCTATCCAAGGCATAGAGAACAGGAATGTGGCAGAGATCAAGAGAGACAAGGTATTAAGGGGCTTACAAAATACTAAGTTTTTTTTTTCAATGTGTCTTTGTACAAAACAAATTTACTAAATTATTTCAATTGCCCATGGAACTTGCTCATAATTATCAACTTAATGAAAGATTGAGACAAAATATGAATCAAATCACTTGGTATCCTCAGATTGCTCTAAATTGCAGATATTAGGAAAGATGGACCGTTCTTCATTGGTCTTGCTTAGTCAAAGCACTCTGAAAAATATCTGACAAATAGTAGATTTTCAGAAGTGTCAGATATTATTATTTGTGTTTATCCATTATAACAGAAAAGGATAAAAAGCAGAAAGAGATTTTTTGCCTTATTTGAATGTTGAGTAGGATTTGTTAGAACAACAATTCTATTTCAATGAATACCTTTTAAAACTTTGTGTTTCATAATGGCAGTCTATTGCTGAAAGGTATGAAAAGGGATATTTTAAGTTCCATTGTTTTAAGTCTTTTGTTTTTTTTAAACTCCTTCTTGGAATTTGGTCTGTTTTCATGTTTCTGGGCAAAGTGTTTTAAGCACTAGAAAAAGTGATATGGCTTCTTACTTAAGGGTTCACTGGATACCTTTAATATACATGTAACAGAAATGTATAGATACATGCAAGCTAAAGGTTTTCCTTGACCTGAAATTGTTACAGGCAAAGTCTAAACCCAATAGGAAACACTATTTCTTAAGTAAGCTATTTCTTTTCCCAATTACCTGAACTATCAGCCTAGTCTTATAATATGTACTTAATTTAAGAAAATCTACATTATATATATATTTAAATTTTACTTTATTGAAATATAGTTGATTTACAATGTTGTATTCTGTTGTATTTCTGTTGTGTATTTCAGCAAAATGATTCACACATTCTTTTTCATATTTTTTTCCATTATGGTTTATTGCAAGATGTTGAGTATAGTTCCCTGTGCTATATAGTGTCCTACTCTTTGCGACCCTATGGACTGTAGCCTGCCAGGCTCCTCTGTCCATGCTATACAGTAGAACTTTGTTTATTCATTCAATTAATAATAGTTTGCATTTGCTAATCCCAAAATCTCAATCCTTTCCCCACTTCCCCTCTCCCCTTTGGTGAATGCAAGTCTGTTCTCTATGTCTGTGAATCTGTTTCTGTTTCATAAACAATGTCTACCTTATATTAAATAAACCATAGTAAATTAAATTCCAGAGCATAATAACGTTTGTTATAACAATTGCACCTTAAGTGGACAGACCTGGTGAAGACATGTAATATATAATAGTTAATTTAATGAAATTGGGAATAACAGGATTCTGTGTTCAGACTTGAGAATATTATTATTATATATAATCATATAATTGTAGCCTCTACAGCTCTATTTATTTTAGCAAACCTAGGGTAAGAAAGATATGTGGCTGCGGCAGGAGAGTATCACTAAAATCTTTTTCCTGTGTCTATGTTTCTTACCAGAAGTTTACATTTATGCTGAATTTTGGTCTGTGTTGGTTCAACCTGGTGTAGCAAGACATAAGTTTCTTACAGCCATTGTCCAGAGGTGAAACTCCTTTCTCTATTTCCATTGTAATTGGATAAGCTCATTTTTGTTGAACAAGAGCCCATTTTCACGTGATACTGCAGTCTTTTCTTTTTTTTTTTCCTTTGCCAAAGAGCCATCTGCTGTGGAGTCATTCTCTATTGAGAACACTCTTGATCGTGAGTCTGTAATAAATTTTCACACGAGTCTTGGCTGAGAAGGAACCCATGCTGCTTTACCATTGTAGACCAACTGCAGGAGGAATATATGATACAACAGTGTCTCATATATAATGTTATAAATAGCTTTGTTATTTGAAAAGATCATAGTAGGTATAGTATAAGCGGTATGTCTCTTGCAATGGGTAAAAATGAAAATAAGCCTAAAATTTCCTGCTTTTAGACCTTTCTTATGTCTCTCCTCACTGCAACTACAATTTTATAAAGTAATAAATCAAATGAAGCATTTAAAAATTAGATTTCCCTAGCATAGGAGGCTTATACCTGAAGGTAGAATAAAAAAAGTGACCAGGGTTTTCCTACCATTTCCATATTCACTTGGTAGGAAAATCTGATATTATATAGATAATTTATTTTTATTAAGTTTAAAGTAGAAATCAACATAGTTGACTTAACTTCTTTTTATTATTATTTAAACAAAAAGTTAAATTCAAGTCAATGAACTTTTTAAAAGTCATAGATTATTCACTATAGGTTTGCAATGAGTAAATCTATCATTTCCTCAGCAACAGGCCTTCAGAGACCTTCTCAGACTCTTAAGAGCTGTTCCTTCTACCCCCTCTTCAACAAATGACCTTTACCAGAGACTTTTAAGCATTAACTTCCTTGATAGCCTGCTGCCCCTACTCTGCCCCTTCTTATGTGCTCATCCGAGCTCATCCTAAACTCCTTTCCTCCAATCCTACAGATGTTCCTTCTCTTATTCAAGGCTAATCCATTCTTTTGTGCTTTATGATCTCATCTCCCTCCTGGGACTACGCTTATTCCTTCTTTTATGTTTTCAACCATTTTAGTCTAGCTTGTGCCTCCAAAAATGCCCCTGAAAATCATTAACAACCTCCACATTGCTAAATCCCTTGAAAATATTCTATCATTTAGCTTAATTTTCAGCAGCATTTGCTCCTGAAATGACTGCATTGTTCTTTGAGTACTCCTCGTTTCTTGACTTTGACATAAAATACTCTGAAATTCCTGCTACCTCTCAATTTGCTTCTTAGCTGGCCTGGCTGTTAAATTTCAGAGTTCTTCATGGTGACCTCATTCCCAGTGGCTACAGTTGCTCTCTATACACTGATGACTCTGCTCATCTGTTATTCAAATGCCTTTTTTTTTGGATGTGGTACTTGGCTTAAAATGTGGAAGGCTTACAATGTGGAAAATTGCATTTTCTAAAGATGGCTGTAATAGTATTTCCTATCCAAAATGTTCTTCATACAATACAATTTGCCACTCCTTTCATTAAGAGATGGAGGTGCATGACTCTTCCCTTTGACACTGGACAGGTTTTGTGGCTACTTTTTTGTGTGTGTTAAGACATAGCTTTTATTTCATCAGATATTTTATGCTTTTTCCTTAGTCTCTAATTGTCCTCCCACTGTTGTGTGACTACTTTTAACTGATAAAGAGTGCAGAAAGTGGTGCTATGTGACTTATAAAGATAGATTATAAAAGGCCTATCAGCCAACAAGTATTCAGCCATCATATGTTCAGTCCAGCTGCTATACAGTGATGGAGCCCAAACTAGCCCAGATAAACCACATAGAGAAGTACTGAGAACATAAAAAATGAAGGATGATTGGAGAGCCCCTAGCTGCTACAGCCTCCCCTCTTAACTAGTTATCTATTGCTGTGTAACAAATTAATTACCGCCAAAATGTAGTGGCTTAAAACAGCAAGCATTTATTATCTCCCAGTTTCTATGGGTCAGGAATTCAAGAGTGGCTTAGATGGGTGATTTTCTTAGGGATTCTCACGAGGTTACTATCAAGATGTTGACTGGGGCTTCAGTCCTCTGAAGGCTTCACTGAGACTAAAAGATCTAGTTCCAAGCAAGAGACTTCATTCCTGGCTGTTGGCTGGAGGCTTCAATTCCTACCATATTGACCTTTCCATAGAGCTGCTTAAGTGACCTCAAGCACAGGCCAACTGGCTTCCTGAAGAGCAAGTGACCCAAGAGTAAGGAAGCTGCAATGCTTTTAATGACCTAATTTCAGAGGTTACACATTGTCACTTCTATTTTGTTCCATTTATTAGAAGTGAGTCACTAAGGTAAACCCACACTTAAGGGGATAAGGATTGGGCTCCACATTTTGAAGGAATTTGTGGGCACCTTCCCACCATTATCTGACTGCAAAGGCATGCAACACCTGCAAGATGGAGCTGCATAGCCAACCTTTCCTAGAATTCTGATCCATAGAAGCTATGCTGCTGCTGCTGCTGCTAAGTCGCTTCAGTCATGCCCGACTCTGCGTGACCCCATAGAGGGCAGCCCACCAGGCTCCGCCATCCCTGGGATTCTCGAGGCAAGAACACTGGAGTGGGTTGCCATTTCCTTCTCCAATAGAAGCTATGAATAATAATAAAATGATGACTGTTGTTTGAAGCCTCAAAATCCCTTTTTTTCCTTCATATTCTTGGCTCTTAAATTCTGGATTTCAGTATTGTCTTGTAAATTTGTAAAAATCCATTCAAAAATTTAATTGACTTCTTTGTTCTCACCTGTAGGCATATTCTTCCTCTGAATCAGAGCATGGAAAACTATCAAAGCTGCCCTTATGATAAGGGAAGGATTAACAGGTGCAAGAAAGTGCAGGAAGGAACAGCAACCCACTAATAGTGCAAAGATATGATTATACTGAGGGATAATTAACCTTGATTTATATGTTGATAGTAAGCGGTATTTGATTTTACCTATCAATAAAAGTTTGCACAAAATATGTGTATATGTTATAGTTAATTATCTTTTTAGCTCTTTATTTGTGATAGATTTTGAAATTTGGGGGATGTGGAATGGATACCCAGGACTGGAATTCCAATTTGCACACTTGTACCATAGAAAATAGAGACTGAAGGAAAAATGTACCTGGGAATTACCAGTATTTTCAGGAGACAGGCAACTCAACAGAGTACATCCAAAGACTACAGAGATGCTTCTGGGTTTTAAAAGGCTGGAAGTAGAGTATCCACCTGACTCCTTTCCAGTGACAGGAAGAAAAGATAGTGGCATGAGGGCATGGAAGTGTTGGTAGAGCACAATTCAGAGATACTGAGTCCTTTCACAGAAGATTAAGGATTAAAAGGATTAGGATTTTGAAAATCCTATAGGTTAGAAACTAAAAAAATGTTGTTATATGTTACTTTCAACATATTTTAAAATATAGCCGATGCAAGCACTTGCAAGACATGGTGGTGCAGAAAAGGAATGTTGATGCAATAGATATTCCCATATTTGTTATATTACTAATAATATGAAATATTCATAGAACTTACCTGAATTCTACATGTCATTAATCAATAACAAAAAGGTTACCTGAATCTAAAATCCCCAGTAGCTCATAGAGGGAAGAGTCATGTTTTGTGTTTCCTGATTGGCCAGACATTTTTGAACAGCTGTTCTCCCACAGCTTACATCAGAAGGATGAGAGTAACTTGTTCCAGGAATTTTTTTTCTGAGAGAGCCTTCTTATATTGTACCTGGTTAACATCTGGAAAATGACACATGGAGGCTCACATAATGCTCCCTGATGACTCTTGCTTTATGTTTATTTGGTTTTAAAGAAACTTTCTCCATGAGAACTTCTGCTGGTGATGAGGCCTATTCAGCAACGAATTATTTTGTAATCAGGCATGTTGCAATCTGTCATAAGTGCAGTTGTCCATCTGCTATGTCATTTCCACTGACATTATAAACTATAGTCCATTTGGACTCATTTGGAAAGACAGAAATTGGCTTGTTCATCCTGTTTACTGATGTCTCAGTGTCATTATGCAAAATGTGGCTAACAAGAAATTTAGGTGAAATTCTTAAAATCTTTGATGGATACATTTAGCCTACATTTCTGTTAAGAAAGTGATTCATACTTCATGTCTATTTCCAGTAGCTAAAACTAACACCATGTTATGCCTAATTAAAAGCTCTCTCAAATTGCTAACTTTATAGTTGCTATAAGCAGCACAATTAGAAAGTCTACACTGATTTTTTTTTTTTTTAAAGAAACCGTGTATTTTCAACCATGCTTTATCCTGCTCCTAGCACCCTTGTTTTCTTAAAAGTTACAGACTTTAAAAGGAGCTGTGATACTTGCAGCTTTATTGTACTTTCTCAAGATTGCATTGGTTATTCAAGGTTTTTTGTGCATCCATACAAATTTTAGGTTTATTTGTTCTAGCTCTGTGAAAAATGCCACCAGTATTTTGGTAGGAATTGCATTAAATATGTAGATTGCTCTGTGTAGTATGGAAATTTTAACTATTAACTGTTCGAATCTATGAGCAGTGTATTTTCCCATTTCTGTCATCTTTAATTTTATCAATTGCTTTGTAATTTTCAGAGTGTAAGTCTTTCACCTCCTTGATTAAATTTATTCTTTTTCATGCAATTGCAAATGGGTTTTCTTAATTTCTCTATCAGATAGTATTTTTAAAGTTCCTTCTTTCTTCTTGTTTCTTTTTTTGTCTTCCATTATGGAGATGTTCTTAAAATACCTGGCCTTTTCAATTTTGCTTTCCTCAGGGTATATGCCTAGGAGTAAAATTGCTGGGTCATATGGTGGTTTTATTTCCATACCATCTTCCATAGTGGCTGTATCAGTTTACATTCCCACCAACAGCGCAAGAGGGTTCCCTTTTCTCCACACCCTCTCCAGCATTTATTGTTTGTGGACTTTTTGATGATGGCCATTCTGACTGGAGTGAGGTGATGATATCTCATTGTAGCTTTGATTTGCATTTCTCTAATAATGAGCGATATTGAGCACGTTACCATGTGTAAAATAGATAGCCAATGGGAATTTGCTGTATGTCTCAGGGAACTCAAACAGGGGCTCTGTATCAACCTAGAGGGGTGGGATGGGGAGGGGGTCGGGAGGGAGGTTCAAGAGGGAGGGGACATATGTATACCTATGGCAGATTCATATTGATATTTGACAGAAAACAACAAAATTCTGTGAAGTAATTATCCTTCAATTAAAAACTAAATTAATTAAAAAAAAAAAACCCTGGCCTTCCTTGGTTGTCTGTCTCACGAGAGTGAGGCACTGAAAACCTATGTTTAGAAGCTATGGAGAGGAAGTGGAGGGAGAGATTGTTGACTAATAGATTTTACTGTAGGACTTATGGTTAATCTGTCCAGGCTTGGTCAGTTTTTTAAATTTAATTTTTATTGTATATTGGAGTATGGTTGACTTACAATGTTGTATTAGTTTCCAGTGTACAGCAAAGTGAGTCATTTATACATATACATATATCTATTCTTTTTCAGATTGTTTTCCCATATAGTTTATTATAGAATATTGAGCAGAGTTCCTAATGCTATACAGTAGATCCTTGTTGATTATCTATTTTATATATAGCAGTGTATATATGTGATAGCATGGTTGTTAGTGTATATAAATGTAACAGATTTTTGTGTATTTTGTATACTGCAACTTTACTGAATTCATTTATTAGTTCTAGTAGTTTATTGTGGGATCTTTAGTGTTTTTTTATATATAGTATCATTTCTTCTAAAAATAGTGACAGTTGTACTTCTTCCTTTATTTCAAACTATACCACAAAGCTATAATAATCAAAATAATATGGTACTGGCACAAAAACAGACACATAGATCAATGACAAAATAGAGGGTCCAGAAATAAATCCACACTTACATGTTAATCTATAACAAAGGAGGCAAGAATATACAATAGGAAGAAGACAGTGTCTTTAATAAATGGTGTTGCTAAAGTTAGAGAGCTACTTGCAAAAGAATAAAACTAGACCGTTTTCTTACACTGTATAAAATAATAAACTCAAAATGGATGAAAGACTTAAATGTAAGGTCTGAAACCATAAGACTCCTAGAAGAAAACATAGGCAGGATGCTCTTTGACATTGGTCTTAGCAATATTTTTTTGGATCTGTCTCATCAGGTAAGGGCAACAAAAGAAAAATAAACAGGACTTTGTCCAACAACAAAGCTTCTGCTCAGTGAAGATAGCAATCAACAAAATGAAATGGCAGCCTGCCAAATGGGAGAAGATATTTGCAAATGATATGTATAATGAGGGGTTAATATCCAAAATATATAAAGAATGCATATAATGCAATATCAAAAACCCCAAACAATCTGATTTAAAAATGGACAGAGGACCTGAATAGACACTTTTCCAAAGAAGACATGCAGATGGCCAACAGGCAGATGAAAAATTGCTCAACATCACTAATCAGGGAAATGCAAATCAGAACCACACTGAGATATCAGTGTGAGATATCACCTCACACCTATCAGAATGGCTGTTATCAAAAAAGACAAGAAAAAGCAAATGTTGGCGAGAATGTGGAGAAAAAAGGAAGGCTTGTGCACTATTTGAATGTAAATCAGTACAACCATTATGGAAAAACAATATGGAAGTTCCTCAAAAAATTAAAAAATCAATAGAACTACTATATAATCCAGTAATTTCACTCTGGGTATTTATCCAATGAAAATGAAACACTAATTTGAAAAGATATATGCACCCAGTGGGGCTTCCCTGGTAGCTCAGCTGGTAAAGAATCTGCCTGCAATGCTGGAGGGAGAAGGCAATGGCACCCCACTCCAGTCCTCTTGCCTGGAAAATCCCATGGACGGAGGAGCCTAGTAGGCTGCAGTCTATGGGGTCGCTAGGAGTCGGACACGACTGAGCGACTTCACTTTCACTTTTCACTTTCATGCATTGGAGAAGGACATGGCAACCCACTCCAGTATTCTTGCCTGGAGAATCCCAGGGATGGGGGAGCCCAGTGGGCTGCCGTCTATGGGGTCACACAGAGTTGGACATGACTGAAGCGACTTAGCAGCAGCAACAATGCAGGAGACCCCAGTTCACTTCCTGGGTCAGGAAGATCCCCTGGAGAAGGGATAGGCTACTCCAGTATTCTTGGGGCTTTCCTGGTGGCTCAGTCGGTAAAGAATCTGCCTGCAAAGTGGGAGACATGGGTCCGATCACTGGGTTGGGAAGATCCCTGGAGGAGGGCATGGCAACCCACTCCATGCCTGGAGAATCCCCATGGACAGAGGAGTCTGGCGGGCTGCATTCCATGGGGTTGCAAAGAGTCAGACATGACTGAGCAACTAAGCACCGCACAGCACATGCACCCAGTATTCACTACAGCATTAATTATAGGAGCCAAGATATGGAAGCAAGCTCAGTGTCCACTGATGGATTATGGATAAAGAAGATGTATATATATAAAATACACGTATATATGTATGTATATAAACATATATGCTTTATATATGTAAAATATTACTTAACCATAAAAGAGAATGAAATCTTGCCATCTGTAACAACATGAATGGACCTAGAGGGTATTATGCTAAGTGAAATAAGTCAGACATCAAGAGACAAATAAATACCTTATGACCTTTCATATGAAAAATCTAAAAAACAAACAAGCAAACATAACAAAATAGAAACAGACTTATTGATACAGAGAGTAAACTAGTAGTTGCCAGAATGGAGGAGGTGGGAGGATGGGTGAAATATGTAAAAGGGAAATAAGAAGTACTGCTTATTTAACTTATATGCAGAGTACATCATGAGAAACGCTGGGCTGGAAGAAACACAAGCTGGAATCAAGATTGCTGGGAGAATATCAATAACCTCAGATATGCAGATGACACCACCCTTATGGCAGAAAGTGAAGAAGAACTAAAGAGCCTCTTGATGAAAGTGAAAGAGGAGAGTGAAAAAGTTGGCTTAAAATTCAACGTTTGGAAAACTAAGATCATGGCATCTGGTCCCATCACTTCATGGGAAATAGATGGGGAAACAGTGGAAGCAGTGTCAGACTTTATTTTTTGGGGCTCCCAAATCACTGCTGATGGTGATTGCAGCCATGAAACTAAAAGACGCCTACTCCTTGGAAGGAAGGTTATGGCCAACCTAGATAGCATATTTAAAAGCAGAGACATTACTTTGCCAACAAAAGTCTGTCTCGTCAAAGCTATGGTTTTTCCAGTAGTCATGTATGGATGTGAGAGTTGGACGGTGAAGAAAGCTGAGCGCCGCAGAATTGATGCTTTTGAACTGTGGTGTTGGAGAAGACTCTTGAGAGTCCCTTGGACTGCAAGGAGATCCAATCAATCCATCCTAAAAGAGATCAATCCTGGGTGTTCATTGGAAGGACTGATGTTGAAGCTGAAACTCCAATACTTTGGCCACCTCATGTGAAGAGTTGACTCATTGGAAAAGACCCTAATGCTGGGAAGGATTGGGGGCAGGAGGAGAAGGGGACGACAGAGGATGAGATGGCTGGATGGCATCACCAACTCGATGGACATGGGTTTGGGTAGACTCCGGGAGTTGGTGATGGACAGAGAGGCCTGGCGTGCTGCAATTCATGGGATCGCAAAGAGTCGGACATGACTGAGTGACTGAACTGAACTGAACTGAAGAAGTACAAAATTCCAGTTATAAGTAAATCATGGGGACATAATATACAACACAGGAAATATGGTCAATAATAGTGTAATAGCTTTGCATGGTGACAACTTGTAACTAGACTTATAGTGGTGATCGTTTCATAAGGTATAAAAATATTGAATCACTATTTTATACACCTGAAACTAATAAATATTGCAAGGCAATTATACTTTACTAAGAAAAAGAAAAAATGCTGGCATGTATTTTAACCCGCGTTGCACATCTCCAAATAAATAGTGTTTCTATATTTCAGAAATGATAAAATAAAAAGGAGCTTTGGCAATCCTCACATGTCAGCTAGGGTCTTTTGTTTCCTATATCATGAAGTCAGTGTTAGATTGCCTCAAATGCCCAATTCCAAACTCCAGTTACATTCAAAGCTTTCCATAGTTTTCTGCAGGTTCTCAGTTTTGTGCTATCATGGTTCACTCTTTCTGTAATTCTTGAATTTATTTTACCTTGAAGAATCTAGTCTCTTTACCAGTTGTCACGGGGCTTGTCATTCCAAGAATTGAGAGGTTTTAAGAGGATTCATAGCCTTCCAACATTTGCCTGGCTTTTTCTCTTGTCTTACTCTCTCTTACCTCAGAACAGAGGCAGTTCTTCTTGCCTCAGACATTAGATACAGCATTTGGCAGGCTAATATTCTTGATCTTACTTGTGATGAAATCTACTACTGATCCCCATATTTGTTCTTCCCTTGTTCAGTAATAGTAAAATATTTGAGTGCCAAGTTAATAATTCCTGGTAATAATTTCCTAACCTGTGTATCTAGGTTTAGTTGTATGACTGTCACTCTGGCCAAGTATTATATGTAGAACTGATGTGTACAATATCTGGATATTTTCCCTAAAGGAATGAGCCTGCTCTCCTTTTTGCTTTCTTCTTTTACTTCTGGCTGGAATGTGGGTGTAGTGGTAATGAATCATTTTAACTACACAGATAAAGGCTATAGGAAAAGTGGAGGGACAAGATAGATTGACAGGATTTAATTCCCCACACCTGATTTTTCCCACACCTGTCCTTGAGTGATTATGCCTTGTTACATGAGAGAGAGGTAAACCTCTGTTTTCTCAATCTATGTATATTTTGAGTTCCTGTTTCTGCAGCTGAGTCTATATACTAATCCATACAATGTCTTCTAGCTCTTACCTTTCACACCAAGACATTTCTTAGACTCTAAGAACTCTGATGAACCAAATTTCCTTCCCTCTTAGTATTTCTATATTAAACTTTCTGTAGAAATGTAAAATGAGTGACATTTCCTTAGACAGAGATATGAGAGTATCTGTCTAAGGAAATGTCACTCTACTTTAGGTAGAGGGGGGTAAGATTTTATGAGCTAATATTCAGAAAAGTATAAAGAATTACAAGGAATAAACCCCCAGCAATTTGAGTGAAACATAGAATAATTCTGGAAAACAAAGTTGGACTGACTTCAGTGAGGTAAGGTAATGAAGGAGTGTATCAGTGAGCTTTGGCTAATTTGCTGTGTAACAAAACACCCAATCTTATAGTGTCTAACAAAGACAATCATTAGTTCACTATGAATGGTTGGCAGTTGGGGCTGGCAGCAGTTGGCCAGTTTCACCTGGGCTTACTCATGCAGGTGAAGTCAGCTGGAAGATCAACTGGGATTGGGTGGCCTCATCTACATGTCTAGTTGATAGGTTGATGATTGGTGTGGCTTAGTCCTCCTCCATGTTGTCACTTCAGGTATCTGGCTTCAGATTGTCTATATGGCAGCAATATTCCAAGAGTAGCAAAGAAAGCAAACGTCAATGCTCAACCACTTTCTAAGCCTCTAGTTGTTTCATATTAGCAAGTCACGGTCCAAGGCCACGTGTATAGATAATACTTCACCTCTTGGTAGGAAGAATTGCAAATAATCAGAGGACAGTATTTTGTAATCTTCTAGGTCCTTGAATACTAAACTAAGAAATTTGGAATTTTAATTGATGGACAGAAAGGAAGGGCACAGATTTGATGACTAGCCTTAAATGTAGCCAGAAAACTGTCTTTTTAGAAGAGTTTTAGATTTATAGAAAAATGGAAAAGATGGTACAGAATCCTCATACACCATACATTTAGTATTCACTTGTTATTAAGATCTTACATTATGGTATATTTGTTACAAGTAAGGAACCAATACTGATATAGTATTATTAATTAAAACCCATGCTTTATTTAGATTTCTTTAGTGTTTACTAATGTCCTTTTTCTGTTCCAGGAACCCAGAATACCATATTACATGTAGTTGTAATGTCTCCTCTTGGTTGTGATAGTTTCTAGACTTTCCTTGTTTTTGGTGACCTTGACAGTTTTGAGGATCAATGACCAGATAATCTGTAGGATGTACCTCTATTGGAATTTGACTATTTTTCTCAGAGTTAGATTTGGTTCATGAGGTTTTGGAAGGAAGACCCCAGAGGCAGAGTGCCAGTTTCAACATATCAAAGGTACATGCTATCCTCATGACTTCCCACTGTTAATGTGAGTCTTGATCACCTGGCTAAGGTAGTTTTGTCAGGTTCCTCCATTGTAAAGCCACCCTCCTGCCAATGCCCCTGCCCCCAACCATGAGCTCTTTGGAAGGAAGTCACTATGCTCAGCCCACACTTAAGCAGTAGGGTGTCATTCTCCCTTTTCTTAAGGATGGAATAGCTACACAAATTATTTGGAATTGCTCTACATGGGAGATTTATTTCTTCTTCTCCATTTATTAATTTATTCAGTGATTTATTTATATCAGTATGAACTGGGCACTTAATATGCTTTGGGTTATAACCTGATACTAATTTTTATTTTATTGCTCAAATTGTTCCAGATTTAGGTTGGCTCCTATGCCCCTTTGACATTCCTTTGTCAATCATAGGCCAGTGTAGCCTGAAAGTCAGGCTGCACAAGTATAGGGAGAAGGTGGCATAAGGCATGAAAAACAGAGAAGGGAAGTTGGATGAAGACAACTGAAGGGCAGTGGGAATTAAGAAAAGGATTAACTTTTTTCCCTATAAATTGGAGAAAAAAAGAATAATTATCCCACTATAACAGATTTTAAGGTTAAAGATATCATAAGGGAAAAGCCAGATGTTCACTGTGTGAAAGAAAAAATACTTCTGGAAGAATATGAGGGTGCAGAAAGCTTTGAGAATTGGACATAGATGCCATAGAATGCAGTGAAAGGAGCTAGTAAAGTGCTCAGCTGATGTGGGAGACTGTGGAAGAGGGAGGGGAAGAGGTGGAGATTTAGCTTCCTGAATCAAAAGGGTACTTATAAGATAAGATGTTATAGTATGTCAGTGTAAGCCCCAGACTAGGGATTTGGTAGTTAAATACATGAATAAAAATATCTCTGACAAATGGCAAATTAGTGACTAATAATTGTTTGCTCAAATAATTATTTGAGATAAGAATGAATGAAGAGCATATGCTGCTTGTTTGAGCTGTCAGTACTTAGATGAACTGTTGACAAAAAAGGAAGAATATTAAATTAGAACCATGGTCTCATGGAAATCCTGGCACTTTAAATATTCACATGAAAATGTGATGCGAATGACTTTTACAACATGTGGAAAAGTTATAGAATGATATATGGACTATGTCATTATACTTTTTTAGATTGGGGAGAAGGAAAGATAATGGTTCTCTCTCCCACAATATTCTACATTCCCAAAACATTTTGGTACACAGCCCCTTGGGAAGAAATGGAAGGTGGAAAGAATGCCCTGAAAAAGCAGAGATAGAATTAAATTGAAGAAAAAGCATACCTCTCCTTACTTCTTATCTCTTACTTCCCTATCCCCAACCCCAACCTTACCATCACTGGAGAACTGGTAGGATGACCTTAACCCAAAGACATCTCCATGTGTCTGCTTTGAGCAACACAAAGAGAACGGAATCAGAAACTGGATTTAAACTGAACTTTGAAGACAGAAATATCTGAAATTTTTGATATGAAGAACTGGACAATTTAAAATGACCCAAAATAACATAACAGAATTGTCTCCAGCAGGGAAAAATCTTTTTAAATCTAGGCCAAAAGTTTGTATCTGTTATTTCATGCTATCTTCAATCATTGACCAGTTACCTGTCCTTGAGCAAGTTAATTCATTCTAGAAAGTTTCTTTATAAACAACAAGGACTTACTGTAGAGCACAGGCAACTATGGTCAGTATCTTGTAATAACCTATAGTGAAAAGGAATCTAAAAAAGAATATACATACACACACACACATATATACACACACGTGTGTGTAGGATGGTGGTTTAGTTGCTCAGTTGTGTCCAACTCTGCAACCCCACAGACTGTAGCTCACCAGGCTCCTCTGTCCATGGGATTTTCCAAGAAAGAATACTGGAGTGGGTTGCCATTCCCTTCTCCAGAGGATCTTCCCAACACAGGGATCAAACCCAGGTCTCCTGCTTTGCAGGCAGATTCTTCATTGTATGAACTACAGAGAAGTCCTTATGTGTGTATATGTACACATATATAACTGATCACTTTCTGTATACCTGAAACATTGTAAATCAACTGTATCTCAATTAAAAATATCCTCCTCCTTTAAAAGAAAAGTTTCTTTATTCATAGGATTCTGAACATTTAATCTATTGGTAAAGAGATTTCTCCATAGTTTTGTTTTAGTTTCTATTTGAAACAGTCAATCTCAAACTTACAGGAAAGTTGCATGTGCAGTATAATTAATTTTTTTTCCTAAGCCATTTGAGAATAAACTGCTGTCATAATGCACCGTCACCCGTGAATACTTTTGTGTGTATATCCTATAGTGACATTTCCCCTATATAATCATAATAAATGAGCTGTGCTACCCTGGAGAAGGAAATGGCAATCGACTTCAGTGTTATTGCCTGGAGAATCCCATGGACAGAGGAGCCTGGCAGGCTGCAGTCCATACGGTCACACAGAGTCGGACATGACTGAAGCGACTTAGCACAATCATAATAAATAGATTACTACCATCTAATCCTCAAACTTCACCTACTGTCTTAATATATCCCTTATAGAAAAAAGAATCCAGTTCAAACCATGTGCTGCATTTATTGTCTTTGTTCTTTACTCTCCATCAGTATGGAAGAGTTCTTTGGTCTTTCCTTCATTTTCTTTTTTTTTTTTTAATTTTAATTTTAATTTTTTATTTTATTTTTTTTACCTCTTCTTTTTTTTTTATTAATTTATTTATTTTAGTTGGAGGCTAATTACTTTACAATATTGTAGTGGTTTTTGCCATACATTGACATGAATCAGCCATGGGTTTACATGTGTTCCCCATCCTGAACCCCCCTCCCACCTCCCTCCCCATCCCATCCCTCTGGGTCATCCCATTGCACCAGCCCTGAGCACTTGTCTCATGCATTGAACCTGGACTGGTGTTCTGTTTCACATATGATAATATACATGTTTCAATGCTATTCTCTCAGATCGTCCACCCTCACCTTCTCCCACAGAGTCCATAAGACTGTTCTATGCATCTGTGTCTCTTTTTCTATCTCGCATATAGGGTTATCATTACCATCTTTCAAATTCCATATGTATGCATTAGTATACTGTATTGGTGTTTTTCTTTCTGGCTTACTTCACTCTGTATAATGGGCTCCAGTTTCATTTTCCTTCATTTTCTTTACCTTGACATTTATGAAGTTTCAGTTCACTTCAGTCGCTCAGTCATGTCCAACTCTTTGTGACCCCATGAACTGCAGCATGCCAGGCCTGCCTGTCCATCACAAACTCCCGGAGTCCACCCAAACCCACGTCCATTGAGTCAGCGATGCCATCCAACCATCTCATCCTCTGTTGTCCCCCTCTCCTCCTGTCTTCAATCTTTCCCAGCATCAGGGTCCTTTCAGATGAGTCAGCTCTTCGCATGAGGTGGCCAAAGTATTGGAGTTTCAGCTTCAACATCAGTCCTTCCAGTGAACACCCAGGACTGATCTCCTTTAGGATGGACTGGTTGGATCTCCTTGCAGTCCAAGGGACTCTCAAGAGTCTTCTCCAACACCACAGTTCGAAAGCATCAATTCTTCGGTGCTCAGCTTTCTTTATGAAGTTTACAGACCAGTTTTTAAAAAATATTTTAAAATTTTATTAAAGTATAGTTGACTTACAGTGTTGTGTTGATTTCTGCTGTAGAGCAAAGTGAGTCAGTTATATGTATATGTATATATCCTTTTTTTTATATTCTTTTCCACAATGGTTTGTCACAGGATATTGAATGTAGTTCCCTGTGCTGTACAACAGGACATGATCATCTCAATAGATGCAGAAAAAGCATTTGATAAGATTCAACATTCATTCATGATAAAACCCCTTACAAAAGTGAGTATAGAGGGAACATATCTCAACATCATAAAAGCTGTTTATGACAAACCTATGGCTCAGATAATACTCAATGGTGAAAAGCTGAAAGCCGTCTTGTTAAAATCTGAAACAGGACAAGAATGCTCACTCTGGCCACTTCTATTCAATATTGTATTGGAAGTCCTAAACACAGCAATCAGACCAGTTACTTTATAAAATGTCTCACCATTTGCATTTGTCTAATGTATCCTCACCATTAAATTTAGATTCTGTGCCTTTCTCAGAAGTATCACAGAAGTAATGCCAGGTTCCTCTCATTGCATCTTATCAGATGACACAAAACTTTGATTTATCTCATTGCATTCATTTCCTTTGTTGCTGTATCAACATTTTACAGCACAAATTGGGTGGATTGAAACCACACAAATTTATTTTATACTCCTAGAGATCAGAAACCTGAAATGGGTTCACTGGGCTAAAATGGATGTATCAGCAGGGCTGAATTTGTCCTGGAGGCCCTGGGGAAAATCTCTGTTTCCCTTTTTTAGCTTCTAGAGGCTGCCTGCATTCCTCAGCTTGTGGCTCCCTTCCATCTTCAAAGATAATAATCACATCACTCTGAACTCTGCTTTCATCATATCTTCTTCTCTGACTCCATCTCCTGCCGTACTTTTCCACTTTTAAGGATCATTTTATTACATTGGATTCACTGGCATAAGCCGGAATATTCTTCCCACCTCAATGTCCTTAACCTTAATCTGTAAAGTTCTGTTTTCTATCTAGAGGAATATAATCACAGGTCTGGAAATTAGGATGTGGAGTTTTATGTGGGGGTACATTATTCTACCTACCTGACTTATTTTTGATAATGTTCACTTTTATCACTTGATAAAAGTGGTGACTGCCAATTTTCTCACTGTTTCTTTCCTTCTTCTTTCCTCTTCTTTCCTCATGGGTTTTTATGGATTATAAACTAAAATTTAAAATTGTTATTCTAAAAATTATAAAGTCAGTAAACAAACAAACAGACCTCATTCGGACTCATTTTGTACTTCCCATTCCCCACTTTATGAATTAGCCATTTCTACAAGAAGCTCTGGTTCTCTTTTAGTGGAGGGTAGTATTTAGAAATCAAGAACTGGGCACTAAGTGTGGTTATTACTATTGGAACATTGCTGTTCCCAGGCCTTTCAGTGGACAGAAATTTATAAGGTCATCACAAAGAGACTTGTATAAAAATAGTTATGAAGCTTTATTCCTAAAAGCTCAAAGCTGGAAGCAGCACAGATGCATACCTACAGGAGAGTGCATGAGAATTGAGGTATATTCACACAGTGGAATATTGCTTAGCAAAAATTTTAAAAAAATGAACAAATGATGCATGCTATCACATGGATAAATCTCAAAATAATTATGTTGAGTGAAAGAATCCAGACACAGATAAAAACACCCTGGATGAATCCATTTATATGAATTTCAAAAGCAGGCAAAAGTAAACTATGAAAAAATAGACCAGAACAGTGGCTCCCTGTGAGGACCATAGTAATCTTCTGAGTGGAAGAAGAGTACCACTCATCTTCCTGAGTGGAAGATGACACAAAGTAATTTACTACTGTTATGAAAATATTTTCTCTTAATTGGGGTGTTGGTTATATGGTACATCCATTGAATTGTGCATGTAAGATTTGTATATTTCACTGTATGTAAAACAAGTGGTGGGCTGACTCAGCTCGGCAGAGAGCCTTTTATACCTTGTCTTGCCCTTTCTTCCTGGCAACAATTATGTAGCTTTGATGTGGAACCCATGACATAAGGATGGCACAATAAAAAAATGGAGTGTAAGTTCCTCATAACCTTGTAGGACCACATAGCATACATTTGTGTGTATGTGTGTGTGTGTGACAGAGAGACTGAGAGAGAGACAGTGAAACACAAAGAGACAGAGAGAGAGAAAAAAGAGATTGAGATCTTAATGGGTTTTAACCATTATAATTGAGCCTCAGTTCTAGCAGCCCAAACCATTTCCCAGTGGATACACCTCCCATGATCTCTTCTCTCTTGTTTGTTTAGGAGTACAGTATTTCTAAACGTAAATGTACTGTAAATCTTGAGGGAGAATTAAGCAGTTATCTCACATGACAGTAATTGCCTGCTCCTAAAGCATCATCCACAGAATGTTAATGTTACCAAGAAAAAAAGATATTTCATATTCAAATAAACTAGATTGGCCTTTTATATATGAGTCATTATAAATTATTGAGAGTTGTAAATTCCCATTAGGGAAATACATTCTACTCATTTCTGAAATGTTTCTTGGCCACTGAAGCCTTTTTCCAGTGGTGCATTGAGCTGGATCAGAATATGTGTTTGGAAAAACCATCCTAGACCCAGTGTGAAACACAGAATAAAATGCTAGCTGTAAACAACATTTCTTGGGATTAGCCATCTCCCCCACCTCCCCTTCCTCACTTAATAGATTATGTAGCTGGCTTTAATTTACTGTCATAGATCAGTCATATTTAAAGAATGTGTCTCTTTCCTTAGCAGAACTATGGGAAAGCTCTCCAAGACAGAGAGTATTTAAAATTTTTAAATCGTCTGAGTGTGGTGGCCTCACATCTTCTGCCTGTTTTGTTCTTCCCTTTCAGTTCCTTATTCCTGCAGATCTGGACTTCTGATCTTACCCTTATATCCAGGGCCTCTGTAAACAGTGAGCATGCACATGACAAAACTCTAGCAAGCACTGTTCATGTAGATGGTGATCTGAAAGGCACACCCTGGAATCTGTTCATGTAGACAGTGATGTGAAAGGCACCCCCTGGAATCTGTTCATATAGATGGTGATGTGAAAGGCACACCATGGAATGTCAAGTGGGACAGCCCCAGCCCCGACTCTTGGTTCCTGCCTGCACCGTTTTCTGACCGACTCCATGTTTTAGGTTTCCCTGTTTGTGAATTATGACTTCTGTTTGCATTTCTAGTTTCTCACTCTTTTTGGTTTTCTTATCCTTACTTTCATTTTGTATACATTTTTGAGCTTCTGATATGTTCATCTGGGAACAGACAATGGCTAAGTTTTATCCCATATCTAGGTACTAACCTTTCTCCATCATTTCCCTTTTTCTTACAAATTCTCTTCTGCTTAAAATGGTATTTTTCCCAGGTGACAGTTTAGAGATGTATGCGGGAAGACTAGAGGAGGAGGAATTTTTGAAATTCAAGATTCCTATATGTTGTGAATACTTAGCAGGGAGGTGAGCTCCCTTTCTTCTCCATGAGACTTTAGATTGTTTGTTGGGAATTAAAGTTTTAAAAGGATCATAGGACAGTATAGCAAACTCTTCTCTAAAAAGGAAGAATGGTTGCTCACCAGGTGACATTGAACTGTGTAACCTAATTGAATATATTTAGTAGCTAAAGAAAAACACATGACAATCAGATGGTGTGGGGGCTTGGTCAGCCCTGAAATTTCAGAAAAAGGGCAGATTGACTGTGTGTAGGGACAGAAAACTTGGCCCAGAGAGTGCATAGAATTGACACCACTCATTCCAAGGTTATGATTACGAAGAAACATTTTGACTGCAATTTGGCTTTTTGTGTGGTGTTCCTGTAGGTAAAGAATGTGTAGGCCATACCAACCAGAGGCAGTAAACACTTTACTTTGCAAATTAGTAACTTGAAATTGAGTTTATGTGTCAGTCTTTGTGAGCTGGATTAGTGAGATGCTGTGTGGTGTATTGGCAAATCAGTTTTTTTTAAAAAATTGAAATATAGTTGTTCTATAATATGTTAATTTCTGCTGTACAGCAAAGTGATTCAGTTGTGTATATATATGTGTATATGTGTGTGTGTGTGTGTGTGTATACACATTATTTTTATATTCTTTTCCACTTTGATCTATCTCAAGTTATTGAATATGGTTCCCTGTGTTATACAGTAAAATCTTGTTGTTTATTCATTCTTTAAGTAATAGTTTTCATCTGGCTAACTCCAACCTCCCACTCCATCTTTTCTCCAGCCCCCTCCTCCTTGGCAATCGCAAGTCTGTTCTCTCTGTCTGTGAATCTGTTTCTGTTTTGTAGATAGGTTCATTTGTGTTGTATTTTATATTCCACAGATAAGTGATATATGGTACTTGTCTTTCTCTATGTGACTTACTTCACTTCATATGATAATCTCTAGGTTCAACTGTGTTGCTGCCAATGGCATTATTTCAATCTTTTTTATGACTGAGTAGTATTTCTTTGTATATATATGTACCACATTTCCTTATCCATTCATCCATTGATGGACATTTAGGTTATTTCCATGTCTTGGCAATTGTGAATAGTGTGCTGTAAACATAGATATGCAGGTATCTTTTTGAATTATAGTTTTGTCTGTCAACTTGCCACATTCTTTATAGCTGAGTGGCCAATAATTTTTGAAGGAAGTGGGGTTTGAACAGTATTTTCAGTGTCTGCCACAATCATGCAGTAGGAACACTGAGTTCAGGGCTCAGATGACTTCTCTGGGCCAAGGATACAGCTTTGTGATCTGCATTGCTAGGGCTGGTGCAATAGACTGTCATCAAAACACTGTGTGTATGTGAAATTTCCTAGGAAAAAAGTGAGGAGTGAGATGAAGACAGCAACTAAGAGTGATATTGAAGGACTCCAACATTTAATGGCCACATAGAAGAGAATAAGCCTGCAATGGAGACACAAGAGGGGTGATTAGAAAGGTAGGAGGCTCATAGGAGAGGGCAGACTCAAAGAATCCAAGAAAGGAGAGTGTAGTTGGCCCAGCTGTTGAAGACTTTGAAAGATCAAGTAATGTAATCCAAGAACTGAAAAATATCAGTTGAAATGAGTGACATGGAGCCTACTGGTAATGATAATGATGGGGCAGAAGCCAAATTCCAGGAGTTTGGAAAATGTAGGGGGGAGGTGAGAAGGTGGAGATGGGAAGCGTAGATAAACTTCTTGAGAAATATATGCTTTAAAGATTTATTTTAATATTTTTTAAAAGTCCAAATATATTTGTAGCTCTAGGTAACTAGTCAAAAATGTGAACAGGGATACAAGTTATGTTACTACTTTTAAGGGAATTGCATTTCTTTCAAATTCTATTCTATATTATCATAGTTACTTTGAAAACTATTTCAGAACTTTTAACTGAATTTTAACTGAAGTATTTACCTAATAGATGAAAATCAGTTGGAAAAACAAATGCATAACATAAATGATAAAAACAACAAAGAAAAAGCATTCTCTTTCAGCATTTTTTAACATAGCAGTAAATGTAGCATTATCTGTATGTAGCCTTTACCTTTCAGAGCAAAATAAAAATTAATTAAATGAGACATTGCTGAAACTATGCGTGTGTGCTCAATCACTTCAGTCGTGTCCGACTCTTTGTGACCCTATGGACGATAGCCCGCCAGCCGCCTCTGTCCATGGGATTTTCCCAGCAAGAATATGTGGGTTGCCATGCCCTTCTCCAGGGGATCTTCCTGATCCACGGATCGAACCCATGTCTCCTGCACTGCAGGTGGATTCTTTTCTAGTGAGCCACCAAGGAAGCCTCATTCTAGAACTATAGATAATCAATTTGTAGCTATTTAATAGTTTAATATTAATTGAGACAATTAGATTGAAGTTAGAGCATTTAGTACATTAGAAGGGTTCTATCTCTGTAAGACAAATGACCAATCTATGTATTCTATCCTTCTGATCACAGTGATTGTTTCAGGCATGGGTGCATAACCAGATCAGAACAATGATATTTTGTGTGACAATTGCTATCTTGTTAAAAGAAAGGTAAATAAAAATTCACATGTGAGAAATGGCAGAGGAGACATCTTTTTGGTACTGGATGTGAGGTATAACAAATGTAAAGTTGGTTGTACTGCCACCAGCAAGGAAACTGTGAAGCTTCCCAGGAAGGCCAGTCTAAAGATATATTATGTAAGGCAGAATGGAGACATAGTGTGAAACTGACCCTTTGATGTCATATATTCCTTTATTGTTAAAGTCAGTTTCAGTTGATTTTCCTCTCAAATATAATGATTGTCAGTGGATCCAACATTTTAATTATTTTTAATGAAATTTTTCATAAATGAACTTATTTACAAAACAGGATAGTCACAGATATAGAAAACACACTTATGGTTACCAAGGGTAAAAGGGGTGGAGGGGTGAATTGGGAGATTGGGGTTGGCATATACACATTACTAAATATAAAATAGATAACTAATAAGAACCTACTGTATAGCACAGAGAACTCTACTTAGTATTCTGTAATGATCAATATGGGAAAAGAGTCTAAAAAAGAGTGGATATATGTATATATATAACTAATTCACTTTACATCTAAAATTAACACAACATCTGAAACTAACACGACATTGAAAATCAACTATCAGTTCAGTCAGTTCAGTTCAGTCGCTTAGTCGTGTCTGACTCTTTGCGACCCCATGAATCGCAGCACGCCAGGCCTCCCTGTCCATCACCAACTCCCAGAGTTTACCCAAACCCATGTCCATCGAGTCGGTGATGGCATCCAAGCATCTCATCCTCTGTCGTCCCCTTCTCCTCCTGCCCCCAATCCTTCCCAGCATTAGGGTCTTTTCCAATGAGTCAACTCTTCGCATGAGGTGGCCAAAGTACTGGAGTTTCAGCTTCAACATCAGTCCTTCCAATGAACACCCAGAACTGATCTCCTTTAGGATGGACTGGTTGGATCTCCTTGTAGTCCAAGGGACTCTCAAGAGTCTTCTCCAACACCACAGTTCAAAAACATCAATTCTGCGGTGCTCAGCTTTCTTCACCGTCCAACTCTCACATCCATACATGACTACTGGAAAAACCATAGCCTTAACTAGATGGACCTTTGTTGGCAAAGTAATGTCTCTGCTTTTTAATATGCTATCTAGGTTGGTCATAACCTTCCTTCCAAGGAGTAAGCGTCTTTTAATTTCATGGCTGCAATCACCATCAGCAGTGATTTTGGAGCCCCCCAAAATAAAGTCAGCTGCTGTTTCCACTGTTTCCCCATCTATTTCCCATGAAGTGATGGGACCAGATGCCATGATCTTAGTTTTCTGAACGTTGAGCTTTAAGCCAACTTTTTCACTCTCCTCTTTCACTTTCATCAAGAGGCTCTTTAGTTCTTCGCTTTCTGCTATAAGGGTGGTGTCATCTGCATATCTGAGGTTATTGATATTTCTCCCAGCAATCTTGATTCCAGCTTGTATTTCTTCCAGCCCAGAGTTTAAAATTAATCAAAAAAGAGTGCATGTAATGTAATTTTACTTGACTTCACCTGTATATAAATGTTGATAGTGGAAGGAACCCCATAAAATGATTCCTTAACCTCCATAAGTAGTTCTGGTTTCATCTCTCCCTAACTTGTATCTCTTCCTCCAGTTAGTTTTGAAGGACTTCCTGAGATTATTGTGTCCTTACATGTAATTTATTCTTGTATGAGACCTACCATACTTCTTTCACATAGGGAACAAGGCAAAAATTTGGTTAATAAAATGTTGAACAATGATTATTTATTTTAAATAGATCTTATATTTTTACAATTATAGGAAGAGATGACTTCTTGTAATTACTTCTTGAGAATCCATAACTTGGAAATCTGTCATCCCTAGATTCTAACTGTATTAACAGAGAACATGAAAGGTGATTTCTGCTGAGCAGCATGAAAGTCATTAATAGTTTTGGCTTGTCTCCATTCTTCATTCAATACTTCCATAACCTCCCTCATTCTATTTCCAGTATGTTCATGTTTTCCCAGAATAGCTATGAAATCACATAATTAGTCTCCAAATCAGTAATGCTGACACAGCCATTGGCATTAAGTACAAAATAATTGATCAGCATATTTTAAAGAATATATTCCAAAGGAATCAGGTCTATTTCAAAGACCAGAGAGAGCCTGAACATTACTACAATGTTTCTGTCCTTAGAACATGAAATGGCTCTTGAGAACTGTCCCCACACTGCCTCTAAGAATGTGTACTCCAGATGCAGTAAACACCTGCCTTGGTCCAGATTTCTGCACATATACCATGGTGTGACTATCTATCATGGGGCCAAAGGACTCGGATCCAGGGAGGTCAGGAAAAGTCTATAAAATAACATATTTAAAGGGGAAAATAATCAAGAGTAAGGTAGGTGGTATATGGAGGCAACAGTGTGTTGCTACCCAAGATATTTTAAAGTAAGAGAAATGGGGTTTTCCTTTGAGATTTAATCTATAAAATAAATATATATTGGATATATAAGATATATAAAATATTACTCAGGAAGGCAGAAAACTCACAAATAAAAGTAAAAAATAATGATATTTGTGTCTTTGTGTGTATAGAAATAAAGTGAGTTAACCCATTTTTTTTCATCTAAAAAATGCAGATAAAATTGAAAGTGTTAGTTTCTCAGTCATGTCTGACTCTTTGCAACCTCATGGACTATAGCCTGGTAGGCTCCTCTGTCCATGGGGTTCTCCTGGCAAGAATACTGGAGTGGGTTGCCATGCCTTTCTTCGGGGGATCTTCCCAACACAGGGATCAAACTTGGGTCTCTTGCATGGCAGGCAGATTCTTTACCATTTGAGCCACCATCCTATTTCACAGTGGCATTGTGAAGATTAAATGGAATGAAGCGTGTAAAGCATTTAGTACAGTGCCTGCTACATAATAAGAGCTTAGAGGGGGTGGAGAAAGAAGGAGCAGGCACATAGGGCACACAGGAAATGCTATCCATTTGTTTTCTGCACAAAAATATACCCAGGAACTACTCTAAGTGTTTTAACCCTGTAAATCCTCACAACAAGTACTTTTAAGTACCTTTAAGGCAAGTGCCATTATGTCCATTTTGCTAATTAAGAAACTGGCACTAAGAAGTTACCTCAATGTAGCTTTGTCAAAGTTTCAGAGTCGGCAAATGTGCTGAAGCCAGTCTGGAGCTGAGTCAGTCTGTACTGTTGGCGTCTATGGAGGGTGAATGTAGCCAGAGCCCAATTTGAGGGTCTGATGATTTCTAGGGGTTCCTACCATACGCCTTGAAGCTTCCTTATTCAAAATTAGTCTTCTCGTGGCTTAAGTCTTTCTTAGTTTGTGAAACTGCTTATATAGTCAAGTATATTTGCATAATTATAGGTTTATAGGAGACCTCTATATTCTTTAACATTTCTACCTGCTTCCAGGGATCTGGTGATTGCACTCTCTTTTAAGAGCTGTTGAGCTGCTAAACAGCTAAAGAGAGCTAAGAGAGCTGTTCAGCTCTCTTAAGAGCTGATTGTCTTGGTTCTTTGAATGCCTAGTAATTTTGGATTTTATCCTGAACATTTTGAACATTATGCTGTGAACCTCTGGGTTGTGTAAAAATCATCTGGAAATTGTTGATTTTGTTGTTGTTGTTGTTTTAGCAGCAGTCAGCCTAGTTAGGTTCACACTACAAATTCTGACTGTCTTCTGTGGTAAGTGGTTCAGTCTTTAAAGTCTTTCCAGCTCCTGGGATCCCATCTCATGTGTATCCCACTGGATGTGGGTCTGGGACCTGGGTGGAGTCTACACTGTAGTTCAGTTCTAAAGCCTTCATTATGCTGTTTGGGTCTGTTTTGTGCATTCACATCTTGGAGGTGAGCTAGGACTTGTGTGGGTTCATACAGAGATACCCAGATTGAGAGAGTCTCCTTGAGCTCCTCCCCTGTTATTTCCCCAGTGTCTAAGGTTCATTATCCCAGTCCCCTGACTGGAAAACTGCAGTTTCACTCAGAGTTTAGCTGCTTCACACTGTTGCATTTCCCATACCTGGGGCATGGAGGAAGGAGGAAAAAGAAAGAAATGCCCTGGGTTTCCCCCATACATTTTTGAGGGTGGGGAGCAGGCTCTTTCCTGGATCTTCTGACTGAAGGTAAAGGCTTTCTCTCAGAGTTTTAGGAGCCCATCCAAGCATAATTGTCACTGCCCTCATAGGGGTTTGCTCTGGGGAAGGCTGGAATACAGGAAAATAAAACAAAGCAGAAAGATTTCACTAAAGCACACAGGCACGTCACTACCCCATCCTCTGATCAGTAAAAGGATTTCTTTTGGAGATTTCCATGTCCACACTTGCTGCACAGTTCCAGGATTTGGGTTGCCATTGGTCCAGGCTGGGAAACTGCTGTTCAGGTTGTTCTTTGAGTTTTGGTTGCCTTCTTCAATGTGCTTGCTCTTATTTATTTCCAAAATCCTCAGATAGTTGCTTTTCTGTATTCTGTTGCAGGGGTTTTATTTGTAATTACCAGGAGAGTTAGGGTATAGTGGGCTTACACCATCTTAAATGGAAACAGAAATTCCTTGGTTAGCTCTTAAACTGAGCTGATATGTATGTGATCTGATATGTTCACTGTGTATTGTGAAATAAAGATCTTTAATCCCTAGAGTTACTTATTTGTTGATCTACTTATTCAGTAAATACTTGAATACCTACTGTGTTCTACATCTTAAAAATGTGTTAGAATATGTTTATAAATAAGTCCTAGTTTCTACCCAAGTTTCTCATTGTCAGGTACAGAAGACAGATATACCAGTAATTGCAGTACAGAATAAATGCTATCGTGGATCTTGGATTTTCTTTTATGGGAGTGGGTGGAAACCCCAAGAAGTGAACTTTTTCAAAGGCTAAGCTCTTTGGAACGGATGTCTCCTTGGTCTTTCTTTTCTTCTGGTAGCTTCCCATTGCTCTCTCTGCTTTTTATTAAATATAGTCCAGAATAGTTCATTCCAAGGTACAGCTAGACATTTCTATTTTACAAAGAGATTTAATGACATATCTTTTAAGCAAAATTAAAAGTAAATTCTTACTTAACTGGGTTAGTTGAGACAAATTTATTTAGAAACCAGGAATCTTTTCCAATTTCCTCTGCCGTCATTACACCTTGGTCTCAGGATCTTATCTCTTGACCAAGAATCAATCCCCTCCATTGCGCATTTTGAAAATACATTCTTTTTACCATGGAGCCAGTTCCAAGCTGTAGGTATGAGTTCTATTTTAGCTTCTTTTCAGGGCTTCAAACCACTCCTGATTTTAGTTATCTATCACTGCTTAAAAAATTATCCCTAAAACTTAGTAGCTCAAAATAACAAATATCTATGATCTCACATTTTATGTGAGTCAGATGTTAGATGCCGCTGGTTCTTAGTCCCTTGTGAGGTTTCAGTTAAGCTATCAGGTGAGACCACAGTCTCATCTGGGGCTTAGCTGGGGAAACATGTACTTTCGAGTTTGTTCAGTTCCTCTTAGGATGTTGGACTGAGGGCTTCTGTTCTTTGCTGGCTGTTAATGGGTTCTGTGTCTTGTATCTACAGTTCCTTGCTATGTCTCTTCAGAGGGCTGCTCTTGACATGACGGCTGACTTCTCTCAGAATGAATGTGTGAGAGAGTGAGAGATGACATCAAAGACGGAAGCCGTGATCTTTATGGAACCTAACCTCAGTAATAAGCCATCACTTTTTGTCATACTCTGTTAAGAGGAAGCCACTAATCCAGCCCACACTCAAAACAAAAGGACTGCAAAACTGGACTGCTTGGGTCAATGCATTTCTTATTTGCTCTGCCCCGGATTTCTCTATTTTAAGTCATGGGCTAAAACAACCTTCAAATGCTGACTCAAAGCATCTCAAATTTCATAGATATTTGTTTCTGTCCTTTGAATTTTGTTTATTTATCTTACCTTTGAACTATTTCTTTTCTAGTTTGGATTCAGTCAAATTAGATCCCCCTTTAAAATATCCTTTAAGAAGTCATGTGCTTCCCAGGTGTTGCTGGTGGTAAAGAACCTGCCTGCCAATGAAGGAGACATAAGAGACACAGGTTTGATCCCTAGGTTGGGAAGATCCCCTGGAGAAGGGCATGGCAACCCACTCCAGTATTCTTGCTGGGAGAATCCCATGGACAAAGGAGCTGGAAGGTTATGGGGTCGCCAAGAGTCAAGACAGGACTGAAGTGACTTAGCATGCATGCATAAGTCATGATGCATATTTAAATATTAATTAAAATAATCATCTTCCTAAAGAAGTCTCTTCTGACTTTCAAAAGATGTGTAAAATGTTTAAGACAACATATTTACATTTGGTTTAGACATGCCTTGTCTGCCTTCTGTTCGATTGTTACTGTTCATTACCCAGTTACTTTGGAGAGAGGGAGGAAATTCTTTTAACAGTGGAAAAAGTCTTTTTTCATTCAGGTCACTTTGAATATAATTTTTCAGGACATGTGATATTTTTAGAGGAGCTCTATAAATTCAAAATTGTATTATTATTTATCTATTAATGCATAACTAAAGATGCGCTTATCAAAATCACAGAAAGGACATTACTGCTATGGAAAATATACATATTCTATCATATGATCTGCTCCAATAGGACTATTACTAATAGAACTAATAATCCTAACATTTTTGCATCATATGAATTAGAATGGGAATGCCACTTATAATCTTCTACTTAGTAAATCTGTGTCTACTTCAGATTTTAATATCTCATGTCGTATGAAATATATTATTTTTCTTTTTCTTGTGATTTAAATTTTCCCCAATTCTTAAAAGTTTTTAGCTTAACAAAACTAATTCTGGACTGCCCTCTTTCATCTTCTCAAACAATAATTCACTTGCTGCTAAAGCTAATTGAGCATTAATTACCATATTATCATCACAGTGTTACAGCAGCACATGATATAATGTTGAGAGCCATGTGAAATGAGGGCATGAATATTTTGTGCTGAGGGGTTTATGAGTCCAGAGACAGACTCTAAAGACCAGAAAATTGAAGTATAATCACTGGACATAGGTAATGCAGAAGTGCAAAAGTCAATTTCACTTACATCTTAGAACAAGATGTATATTTCATTATCTTTTGTCAAAAGCTTTATTCATTGAATCCACCTGCAATGCAGGAGACCCCGTTTCAATTCCTGGGTGGGGAAGATCCCCTGGAGAAGGGATAGGCTACCCACTCCAATATTCTTGGGCTTCCCTGGTAGCTCAGACGGTAAAGAATCTGCTTGCAATGCGGGAGACCTGAGTTCGATCCCTGGGTTAGGAAGATCCCCTGGAGGAGGGCATGACAACCCACTCCAGTATTCTTGTCTGGAGAATCCCATGGACAGAGGAGCCTGGCAGGCTATAGTTCATGGGGTCACAAAAAGTCGGACATGACTGAGTAACTAAGTACAGCAACAGCAGCAGCAGCAGCAGAAGCACCCATTTATGTCAGTTCTGAGCTGAGAAATAGTCACTTTCTTCAGAGCTCATAGTATGAGAGAAAAAACAGTAGTGAATGTTAAAAATCTCCTTTTTTAAAAACTTAAAAATTAAGAGCTTTTTAAGAAAAAGATTTTAGTATGAAATGTTTTATATGGGATTTCCCTGGTGGCTCAGACGGGAAAGAATCTGCCTGCAATGCAGGAGACCTAGGTTCGAGCCCTGGATTGGGAAGATTCCTTGGAGAAGTGAATGGCTACCCACTCTAGTATTCTTTCCTGGAGAATTCCATAAACTTTTGTCCAAAAAACATTCACCACCCTCTAGCTGATGTAGAGAAAACTTTTTTTCACGTTCAAGGAAATTGTTCTTCCTTGACTATAGGACTTCAGAATCCAGCCTCCCCCAGCCTGAGAGACAATGCCTACTAACTGAACAGATCTGGTGTACTGACACAATGTATAAGGCTCCTGTGTTGTCTCACACAAGGAGAGGGCAGGAGCAAAGGGAGTGGATACTCTCAGGGGATTTGCTTTTTGTCTGAAATCCAACTTACTCAGCAACACTCTTAGGTTCAGGCTCTGGGAGAGGTTCTGTGGGCATGAAATGGTGGAGGACCTCACGGTCCCAGCCCGCTGTGGTAAGAAGGGAGTGATTCAGTGTGGTCCAAGTAGCATCTCTCACAAAGTTTCCGTGGGCTTGGCTTCTAAACCTCTGAAAGGTCTAAGTCCAGTACAGCAAGTGAGTAGTTGTCACGGACAAAGCCAGGAGGGGAGCACTGTGTAGAGAGACCACTGGCCCAGTGATGCACTAGGACTGCACCACTGAGCTGAGGGCACAGCTCGCACTCTCGGTGTCCACGGGGGGACAGTCCCATTCTCATCACCAAAGACAAAGACTTCAGTCTGCTGAGGATATAAAGCCAGGGAGGCAAGAAGGTAGCCAGAGGCGCCATGGCCCATCTGTGAGGCTGGCTTGGGATGGCAGATATCCTCCAATAAGATTCTATTGTCCTCGCCACATGAAAGAAACACAGGATCCTTGTGGAGAAAGGCAGCAACACAGGTGGCCTGTCCAGAATGAGCTCGGTAGGAATTTTGAACCATCTGCTGAGCAAGGTCTCAAACCTTGATCCAGAAGTCTTAGCTACCAGCTCACAGCTTGTGTGCCAGAGCTCAGGACACTGACTGTAGACACAATGTCATTGTGCTTATACTTGCAGAACTTGTTGTCAATGAATGTCTCATTCTCAGCCAGCTCCCACAATTCAACAGCACCTGGATCAGAAGCCACTAGGATACCTCTGTCTCCTACCCAAGTGAGGTTAGCCACTCTGGCCTCCATCTGGACTCCAGCGAAGCAGAAACCTTCCTTGAGGGTGGCACAAAAAGGCCTTGAAAAGCCTGAGGGGGCCAGCCTAGCAGGGCCACTCAGGTTAGAAGCCTGGAGCAGGAACATCCCATCAAACAGGTACAGTGCAGCCTCCAATACCTGCTCCAATAGGCAGGTGTGTTAGGGGGAAGTTTCCACTTTTGGCCACAGGGTGTGGGCACTAGGAAGGATGGGGCTTCCTTCTGCATCTCCACGATTCTAACTCCAGCCTAGACACAAACTGGATGCCCGCTTGAGATTCAGCTCAGCGAGCCCCCATATGGTGCCTCTCTGGGCCTCTGGTCTTTTAAACAGGCTGCAGCCTCTCTATCTCTTGAAGAAAAAAATATTGAATGTTAATGGTCAAACTATGGAGCAGTCCTTTAAAATCTTCTCCCCAAAGAAGGACATTGAGCAGTCATTTTAGTTCTCTCTAAACAGCATTATCCACAAATCTTAGTGCTCTTAAGCTGTACTTCTAGATCAAAGACCTTTGGTATTTCCTCTTTGTTTACAAGGTCTACTCCAAACTTTAAACTTGAAAGTATGATGCCTTGTGGGGCTTCCCTGGCGGCTCAGATGGTAAAGAATCTGCCTACGATGTGAGTGACCCAGGTTCAATCCCTGAGTCAAGAAGATCCCCTGGAGAAGGGAATGGCTACCCACTCCAGTATTCTTGCCTGGAAAATTCCTCGGACAGAGGAGCCTGATGGGCTACTGTCCATGGGGTCACAAAGAGTTGGACTCAACTGAGCGACTAAAACTTTCACTTTTCATGAAAACTTGTGGTCCCAGAAGACTTTTCCAGCCCCACCATTCATTACTTTATTACACTCCAGCTTTGACTTTCATAGTGAATAGTTTTTACAACACTGTATTTTAACCGAACCATTCTCCTTGCCTTTCCAACTGCTGTTCCTTTCACCTGGCTCTTCATCTGATTCTTAACCATGTGTGACATTGCTCTTTCCCTCCTCTTACTGCCAGGGATATTTGGCAGCATCTGGAGACTTTCTGGTTGGCCCAACTGGAGGATGCTACTGGTGTCTAGTGGATAGAGGCTAGGGATGCTGCTAAGCATTCTACAATGCACAAGACAGACACCATGACAAAGAATGAGCTCTTCGAAAACATTCCGAGTGCCAAGGTTGAGAATCTCAAGATAGAGAGTCCTGTCCTTTGCTCTTTGTTCAAATTCTAGCTGTTCTTTATAGCTTCATTTAATGATTACTTCCTCCATGAAAGCTGGTCTTGATCTTTCCATCCACATAATCACTCTTTTGACTTTCAACCTTCCCAGGCAAAGTACTTTTTTCTATTTAATATTTTATTTTTTATTTATTTAAGGAAAATTTTAAAGGAGTAGTTTTAGATCCACAGCAAAATTAAGAGAGGCATGGGGATTTCCCATATGCTTTCTGCTCCCATATGTGTATAATTTCTACCACATCAACATCCCTCACCAGAGTGGTACATTTGTTACAATTGCTAAACCTCCGTTGGCACATCGTAACCATCCAAAGCCCATAATTTACACTAGGGTTCACTCTTGATGTTGTATGTTATATGAGTTTGGAAAATGCCTAATGACATGTATCCACCATTATATTATCATACAAAGTATTTTCACTGCCCTAAAAATCTCTTTGCTCCATCTCTCAGAGTCCCCATTCCCTGGTATCCAGTGATCTTTTTACTGCCTCCAGGGTTTTACATTTTCCAGAATGTCATATAGTCAGAGTCATCAACTACAAGTAAGTAGACTTTTCAGATTGGTTTCTTTTGCCTATTAATATGCATCTAAATTTCCTCTACTGTACAATTGCATGTTCAAATTACTGTACAATTGTACTCATTTCATGTGCTAGCAAGGTTATTCTCAAAATCCTTCAAGCTAGGCTTCAGCAGCACTTGAGGTGAGAACTTCCACATCTACAAGCTGGGTTTCAAAGAGTCAGAGGAACAGAGATCAAATTGCCAACATACACTGGATCATGGAGAAAGCAAGGGAGTTCCAGAAAAGCATTTACTTCTGCTTCATTAACTATGCTGAAGCCTTTGATTGTGTGGATCACAACAAACTGTGGAAAATTCTTCAAGAGATGGGAGCACCAAACCACCTTACCTGTCTCCTGAGAGACCTGTATGTGGGTCAAGAAGCAACAGAACTGAACATGGAACAATTCACTGGTTCCAAACTGGGAAAGAAGTACTATAAGGCTGTACATTGTTACCTTATTTATTTAACTTACGTGCAGTGTATGTCATGTGAAATGCTAGGCTGGATGAATCACAGGCTGGAATCAAGACTGCAGGAAGAAATATCAACAACTTCATATATGCAGAAGATACCACTCTAATGACAGAAAGTGAAGAGGAACTAAAGAGCCTCTTGATGAGAGTGAAAAAAACAGCTTGAAATTCAGCATTAAAAAAACTTAGGTCATGGCATCTGGTCCCATCACTTCATGGCAAAAAGAAGGGTAAAAAGTGGAAGCAGTGATAGACTTTGCTTTTGGGCCTCCAAAATCACTGCAGATGGTGACTGCAACCACGAAATTAAAAGACACTTGCTCCTTGGAAGGAAAGCCATGACAAACCTAGACAGCTTATTAAAAAGCAGAGACATCACTTTGCTGACAAAGGTTCATATAGTTAAAGCTATGATTTTTCCAGTAGTCATGTACGGATATGAGAGTTGGACCTTAAAGAAGGTTGAGCATTGGAGAATTGATGTCTTTGAATTGTAGTGCTGGAGAAGACTCTTGAGAGTCCCTTGGACTGCAAGGAGATCAAACCAGTCAACCCTAAAGAAAATCAATCCTGAATATTCATTGGAAGTACTGAGGCTGAAGCTGAAACTCTAAGACTTTGGCCACCTGATGCAAAGAGCCGGCTTGTTGAAAAAAACCTTGATGCTGGGAAAGATTAAAGGCAAAAAGAGAAGGGGGGGCAGAGGATGAGATGGTTAGATGGCATCACTGACTCAATGGACATGAATTTGAGCAAACTCTGGGAGATAGTGGAGGACAGAGGAACATGGCATGCTGCAGTCCATGGGTCACAAAGAGTTGCATGTGACTTAGCAACTGACTAAACAACAATAGCCGATTTCCTTAATTTTTTTTTTTATGACTTAGTAGCTAATTTCTTTTTTGCACTGAATAAAATTCCACTGTATAGATATACCACAGTTTATTTATCCATTTATCTACTATAGGACATCTTGGTTGCTTCCAAGATTTTGCAATTCTGGATAAACCTGCTGTAAATATCCATGTGCTACATTTTGTGTGCACATGTTTTCAACTGCTTTGGGTAAATAACGGAGGATGCAGTTTCTGGGTCATTTGGTTGAAAGTGAAAGTGAAGTCGCTCAGTCATGTCCGACTCTTTGTGACCCCATGGACCGTAGCCTACCAGGGTCTTCTGTCCATGGGATTTTCCAGGCAAGAGTACTGGTGTGGGTTGCCATTTCCTTCTCCAGGGTATCTTCCCGATCCAGGAATCGAACCCAGGTCTCCTGCATTGCAGGCAGACGCTTTACCATCTGAGCCATCAGGAAAGTTCATTTGGTTAGTGTATGTTTAATTTTTGCTGTCTCCTTTTTATACCCACTTTCATTCTCTCCATCCTCTAAAGCTCAACTTATAGTCTTTAGGAAGACTTTCAGATCATTTCTGCTCACAGAATTTATTCCTGCCTTTAAAACTATTTTGTAGAGGTAGTATGGTCTAGGGCAGTGGTTCTGAAACTTAAGCAGGCATCAAAATCCTGGTGAGGAGAGCTTGTTAAAATGTGGACTTTTTGTCCCTTTCTCAGAGTTTCTGATTCTGTAGGTCTGGGTAGGACCCAAGAATTTCTAAGAAGTTCTCAGGTGGTGCTGATGTGCTAATCTGAGGACCACACTTTGAGAACCATTGCTATAGACTATTCTGGGAGCCAGACAGGTCTGATTTTGTATCCCAGTTCTACTTCCATGCTATATGACAATGAACTGGTTATTTTACTTCTCTAAACCTCAGTTTCCTCACCTGTAAAAAGAAAATAATAATGCTAACTACCTCACAGATTAATTCATTAGGATTTAACAAAATGACATATATATGTTAATTATAGGGTATCTTTGGTATTATTTTTGTTGCTTGGTAAATACTAAAATATACCAGCTATTATTTTGTTGTTGGAAAATAAAAGAAAGTACAGATCTGTTGACATTCATAGGCTAAACCCAAGAGAATAGCCAACATTTCCAAAACTGGCCTGGAAGCAAACTATGTGGAGTAGTGGAGCAATTGTTTATCACACAATGGCTATACTGACCCTTTTCTGTGTACATATTACTTCATCCTTAGCAAGAGGAATGAAGTTTGTTGATTTGTTACCATTTGATACACGGTATCCCTGTTGGGCAGGGTTTTATTCTAAGCTTCTCAAAGGATTAGCTCTTCCTAATGTTCAGGTAACCATATGTGCTTTTAGCATAGATAAGAATAACTGGTCCAATCTTCTGTGGTCAAAATGGCAGTCTTGGTTGTATTCGATGTACATAGTACAAGTCACAACAGAGACAGCAAGAGCACAATGGGAATGACAAACAGGATCTTGGCATGGACACCCTGACAGGTATTTTCATCCATATTTCTTGTCTGAACTTGGCTGAGTGGCTTTGCTTTAAGGTTTGTCTCTAGGTTGAAGGGGCAGTGGCTATAGAGAAAAAACTATAGAGAAAGCTCTTTTCACGGCTATGGGAAAGGTGCAAGAGAACAAGCAGGAATATGCAAGGCATATTGAGACCTAGGCTTGAAACTAGCATTCTGCCCTCTTCTTTAGGCCAAAGCAAGTTACATGAGGTGGGGAAAGGTAGTTGCCTCTACAATGTCACTAATGCCATCAATTTATGCTCCAAATTAACAAAACAGATGAAGGCTCCACATGAAAAAAACTATCACATTGTCATATAAAATCAAGGTCTGAACAAACTGAAGCGCATAGTATATTCTTAGATGAGAAGATGTAATTGTAAAGAGCTAATTATTCCCAAATCAATTTATAAATATCATACAATTCCAATTAGAATACCAACTTGGATTTGTTTTGGAACTGGACACGATAACATGAAAGTTCAGTTGCAAGAAAAAAAAATCTTAAAAATAAAATATATCTAAAAGAATAGTGAGGGGGACTTCCTATATATTAGAACATAGTATAAAGCCATTACAACCCAAGTGATATGAAACTGGCACAGGAGTAGACAAATTGTTCATTCAGACATATAGGGAACATCAAAATTTAACACACGAAGAGAATATTTTAATTCATGGAGAAACAATTTATTTTACGATTGGTGCTGGTACAACTTGTTCATCTATAAGAAAATAAAGTTGGATTCTTATGTTTCACATATACGAAAGTAAATTTCAGTTTAAAGACTTACTTTTAAAAATTAAAATGTTAAGAATTTTAGAAAAAAGTCTAAGAGACAAAGCATACAGTCTATGGGGAAAGAAAGACCTTAATGGTGATGATAATAAAATAATAAAAAGCCTAGCATCTATTTAAAAAATTTTTATGATAAATTTTTTTCTAGCATCAATTTAAAAATTGATATATCTGAGCACTAAATACTAAAATTTTTATGCAAAATAAAGTATAAGCAATGCTTGTAGACAGTCATTAAATTTGGAACAAATATTTGCAAAGCAGACGATGGATTTAGCAAAGGTTAATAACTATAATACACAGAGAGCTGTTACAATTTGACAAAGAAGACAAACAACTCAACGGAAAAACAAACAAGGGATATGATGATGCAATTCACAAGAGCAAATCCAAACAACCAATAAATATATTACAAGATGCTCTAATGAGCTAGTAGTCATAAAAATGCAAACTAAATTAACATCAACGTTTCACTTTACACCTCTCAGACTAGAAAATGCTAAAGAAAAAAAAAGAAAAGATATAAAAAGCAATAAAAGCTATTGAAAGCAGGGATGCAGAAGCCAAGGGTATACTCATCATGCTAGTAGAAGTGAATTTTCATAGTCCAGCTCTTTGGTACTCAGTATCACATTTTTCTTTCCACTTATATAACCCTCTTTATAGTTATATAAAGTCTTCTTTAAAGTCTATGGTCTCTGAGTGATGTTCATTCCTTTCCGTCCGGTCTCCTTGTGTTTCCCCAGCGTCAAATGATATAAAAACTTAAATACAAGTTATTGGTTTTCAACACAAACATATGCAGTAATTAAACTTTAGCAGGAAAAATTGCAAAACAAATTTCCATTTGAAAAGGGACAGAGTAAAAATATCTGGCTGTCATTGGTGCACAGCACGCATTCAGACTCTGGTGGGTGGGAGTGGCAAGGACTCTGTGGTGTCATGAAAGTTCTGTCAATCTAGTGGACAATGTTTCTGTTTTCTGGGAAATTCCTCTGTCCTCCCATTCATACCTCTGGTTCTTCCTGAGGTGGGAGTAGGGGGTCCTCCCTGTCCATCATATTTTATGAAGAGGAGTGAGGTCAGCTGCCTAGTTTTAACATCTTACTTTTAGTTGCTATGTGTTTGGGGGCCTGACGATGGCTTTAGGGACTGATTCATGGAAGTATCAATTTGATATAGGGATAGAGCTTGGGGAATAGGGGTACAACATGGATAGGGGAGTAGGGAGAGGACCCAGAAGAGCAAGTCTCCTTTATCTGCTGGCTCCTTTTTCTGTCTCATCTCTCAGAAGAAGTAACCTCCTCCATACTCTTGAATTGTGTTTATCTGGCCCCTCCACTGGGAGACCCAGAGTTCATGCAGCTCTTCTGAGGTGAGACTGTGGGAAGAGTCAGAATCTCAAGGGGTACCTCCAGGAACTTCAGTGGCTCCATTATGGTGGGCATAGCTGCAGCCTTGTCAGTGCCTGACCTTTACTTCCTGGGAGGCTGAGTCAGTCAGTGGTGTCTGGAGATATTACCAACAGTGTGGATGAGTCTGGATGCAAATGAATCACTCTCTCATGTTGGGGAAGTTCAGGGGGCTGGAGCAAACCATTACCATCAACTGTCACTCATTGAGAGGGACAGGTCCCACACTATTCCCACCCATCTCATACATATGCAAATTCTCTAAAGTGGACAAAAAAGTGTCTGTAATTGCAGGGCACATAAAACTTAACATTTGCACACAGGACTTTTATTATTTGTGCAGAATAGCACAAAATCACTGCAGACGGTGGCTACAGCCGTGAAATTAAAAGATACTTGCTCCTCGGAAGGAAAGCTATGACAAACCTAGATAGTATATTAAAAAGCAGACATCACTTTGTCAACAAAGGTCCTTATAGTCAAATCTATGATTTTTCCAGTAGTTATGTACAGACGTGAGAGTTGGACCATAAAGAAGGCTAAGAACTAAATAATCGATGCTTTCAAATTGTTCTGGAGAAGATTCATGAGAGTCCCTTGGACTGCAAGGAGATCAAACTAGTCAACCCTAGGGGAAATCAACCCTGAATATTCATTGGAAAGACTGATGCTGTAGCTGAAGCTCCAGTACTTTGGCCACCTGATTCGAAGAGCTGACTCACTGGAAAAGACCCCGATGCTGGGAAAGATTGAAGTCAAAAGGAGAAGGGAGAGCAGAGGATGAGATGGTTAGCTAGCATACTGATTCAATGGACATGAATCTGAGCAAACTCTGGGAGATAGTGAAAGACAGGGGAGCTTGGCATGCTGCAGTCCATGGGTCACAAATAGTCAGACACGACTTAGCAACTGAACAACAAGAAGGGTCATACATTTTCTCTCTTTTAGTTTTCATTTTGTTAACCTCACTGAAGAGTTGGTGAGACAGATGATAGAAGGGAAACCAGCTACTCTGTAGTTCAGGCAGAAGAAGGAAGAGTGAGGAGCAAACATTTTTTTATTAGGGTTTGCTATGCCAGGAATTGCACTAGATTAGGCACATATGTTAACTTGCTGGTTCTCAAGCTTGGGTGCGTATCAATCACCTGGAAACTTTGAATAAAATGCAGATATGCAGATTTTATCCTATGGCAGTGATCCTCTGTAACCTGTACTAATTTTCTGGGTAGTTCCAATGTGAACCTAACTTTAAGTTCTTCCTGCATTGACTCATTAAATCTGAGTTAGACATCATTTCTTTCTTTAAAGAAGCCCAAGCTAGGATCTAAAGAGGTTAAATAATTGGTTTGAACTGGCTAGAAGAGAGGACGAACCTAAAAAGTAATTTTTTTTCCCCTTAATTTGTGGGGAGTTCAGAAGTTTGGAGGTCTTAGTTAATGCAAGTATGACATTGTCCTTGCTCACAGTCTGATGAAGACTGATGCTTAGAAAAAGGTATCGCATGTTAAACCAAAAAACCAGAAAACATTCTCAGCGTTCGTTTGCCATCTTACATTATTAACCCATTTTTTCATTAAACATTTCAAATATTATTTGCACATAGTTAAAAAAACAGTGGAGAAACAGTTTCTGTCTCAATTTTGGATGCCTCTAGTGCATCCTAAGGACTGGCATGGGGAGTGCTTATGCAATTTTTAAGGTTTGTAAATCATCTTGGATCATCTCCCTCATCACTCAATCCCAGCTTCCTTAGTTTCCCACTGCATATAGAATAAAATGTAAACTCCTTTAAATAAGCTAGAAGATTTTTCTTGATCTGGCTTTGCCTGCTTCTTCAATTATTTCTACCATCTTCTTTAGCCCTGTTTCACCTCACTGGCTTTGTTCTGTCTGAGGGTCTTGCATCAGAAGGTTTTTCTGCCTGAAAGACTCCCCTGATCTATTCTGGCTTTCAGGTGTTACCTCAGCCTATCTTATGCAGTTTGTTGTTAGTCAGTTTTATTTTTTCATAGTGTTGGTCACTATCTAAAAGTATCGTGTTTATTTATTTACTTGCTTACTGTTTTTCTCCTCCATTCACAAATAAGCTTCTTAAGAATAAGGACTTTGTCTTGTTCCTCTTTGTTTCCATAATATCTTAAAAAACAAAACAAAACCCAGCACCTGGTCCATAACAGGGCATAATACATATTTTATTGAATGAATGACTCTACCTTTCATACAGAGGAACAGACACAGACACACAGAGGCACACGCTCTAAGAAAGTTACACCAATGGGATCATGCTATCATTTAAAAAAATTATATGTCTCAGAGATTTTCCCAGGAAAACACACATAAATTTACCTAGTTCCTTTTTATGGCTTAAAGACCTCCAGATATAAAATTTCGTTAAAAATAAAAAAGCAAATGGCAGAATGTACTACTATTTTGTGGATGTACTGTGATTCATTTATTTAGACCCCCATAAATAGATATTTTTATCCATTCCAGGAGTTTGCCATTTCAAAAATTCAACAATGAATATAATTATACTAGTATTTTGAAGTACTTTTGTTTATCACTCACTTTTAAAATTTTAATACTTCTGATTCATACATACTTAAATGATATTTTATCAGAATCACATGTGACATTGCTGTTGGGAGGGAAATATTAAATATAGTTAATACCTAAAGATTTTCAGAGATTGATAGGATGAGTAGGGAGAAAAGTTTTTTTACTTTAGCTCCAGACTTATTGTAAGTGATATTATTATGTGTGAGATGCCAATTTTGAAATGAATTTCTCGGAAATGAAAGAAGTATTTTCCCTATTACTCTGACCTTTGAAATAAAATCAAGAATTGGTTAATTTCTCAAGTGTAAAATTCATTCGGCAGGGCCCATGCCTGCTGACCCAGGAGGAATTTCAAAAGACTGGCTAATGCATTATTGATTGTACTTTTTCTAATTAGTTCTAGGAAGTGGGCAGTCCTTGGGGTGGGGTGAAGGGTGCAAGGCCTGGGGTGGATCAGGCAATGTGTCCCCTTCTCTGTTCCATTTGTTTTGTTAATCAGATGCTATCAAGTCACGAGGAACACAGGGAGCCTTGGTAGGGAAAGTGAAAGTATTAGTCACTCAGTTGTGTCGGACTCTTTGTGACCCTTTGCACTGTAGCCTGCCAGGCTCCTCTGTCCATGGGATTCTCCAGGCAAGAATACTGGAGTGGGTTGCCATTTCCTCCTCCAGAGATGGAACCCACACCTCCTGTGTCTTCTGCATTGCAGATGGATTCTTAACCTGAGGGGGTGGGTTAGGAAAAGAGTTTTTAAAAGGGCTATGGCCTGCAAGGAAGTGAGGAGAGGAGCTCCTCCTGCTGAGCTTTGTGAGTGCAAGTAAGATGCATTTTTATAGGCTGAATGTTCATATCAGATTGGCATGTCTGATGTCACCACTTGGCATGTCACCACTCTCTGGGAAACCACAAGTTACCACAGTAAGAAGCAATAACCAGTTCCCTAAGATCTGGAAGGATTTGCTTTTGCTTGGTGGCAATTCTAGGCCTATTTACACACTTAACCCCAAGAATAAAGAAGGCAAAGAGGTCACCTGTATCTACCTTTTGCATTTAAATGCATGGTGAATGGTTATATTTTATATGTGGCCAGATGAGTATTTTGAGCCTTATCAGTCTGGTTAAGCAATTCCTGCTTCCTTGGGGAGAACATAGTGGTTGGCAGAAGGTGGTCGGAGTGGCAGATGTGTTTTAAGTTTTAAAAGGAATTTTTTCCAAGTAGAAATGCTAGAACTCAGTTTAAGGAACAGAAGTCTGAAGATAGGGAATATTTTGAGCTCACCGTGGTCTATGTTCCTCCCTCTTTTGTCTTTCTGTATTGCTTTTAGTTACTGTTAGTCACTCAGTTGTGTCCAACTCTTTGCAACCCCATGGACTGTAGCCTCTGTCCATGGAATTCTCCAGGCAAGAATACTGGAGAGCATAGCCATTCCCTGCTTCAAGGGATCTTCCTGACCCAGGGATCAAGCCCGAGTTTCTCACTTTGTGGGCAGATTCTTTATCATCTGAGCCACCAGGGAAGCCCCATTGCTTTTATGTAGTTATATAAATTATATAGAAAATATGTATATATGTTTATAATATAAATATATATGCAATATATAATACAAATATGCAAATAGGTGGGGAATAAGTGGAAACAGTGACAGATTTTATTTTCTTGGGCTCCAAAATCACTGTGGATAGTGACTGCAGCCACAAAATTAAAAGACTCTTGCTCCTTGGAAGAAAAGCCATGACAAACCTAGACAGCTTATTAAAAAGCAGAGACATCACTTTGCCAACCAAGGTCTATATTGTCAAAGCTATGGTTTTTCCAGTAGTCATGTATGGATGTGAGAGTTGGACCTTAAAGAAGGCTGAGCACTGAAGAATTGATTCTTTTGAGTTGTGGTGCTGGAGAAGACTCTTGGAGAGTCCCTTGGACTGCAAGGACATCAAACCAGTCAATCCTAAAGGAAATCAACCCTGAATATTCGTTGGAAGGATTGATGCTGAAGCTGAAGCTCCAATACTTTGGCCACTTGATGTGAAGAGCCGATTCATTGGAAAAAATCCTGATTCTGGGAAAGATTGAGGGCAGGGGGAGAAGGTGGTGACAGAGGATGAGATGGTTGGATGGCATCATCAATAGAATGGACATGAATTTGAGCAAACTCCAGGAGACAGTGAAGGTCAGGGGACCTGACTTTCTGTAGTTCATGGGGGTCACAAAGAGTTAGACATGACTTAGCGACTGAACAACAACAGCAATATATATATATATTTTTTTTTTTTCTTTTTTTTCTTTAACTAGATTGTGGGAAGTCCACATATAGATCTAAGTGACACCCTCCATAATGTCAGGAGCATTCTGATCTACCTTGGGTTTTTTTACTCATTAAATGATAATGAAGTGTTTTCTCTTCAAAATAGGAAGAATGAATATAATTTTTTCTAAAGAACTTACTGTTAATATTAATGATTTGTAGGTCACTTATTGGGCCTCCCAGGTGGCGCTAGTGGTGAAGAACCTGCCTGCCAATGCAGGAGCCATAAGAGACATGGGTTTGATCCCTGGGTTAGGAAGATTCCCAGGAGGCGGGCATGGCAACCCACTCCAGTATTCTTGCCTGGAGAATCCCATAAACAGGGGAGGCTGGCAGTCCATAGGGTCACAAGAAATCAGACATGACTGAAACAACTTAGCATGCATGCAGACATAGAACTAATAGTCAGCAAGTCATAGTATTTGAGTCAAAAAGAAGTCAGAGGCTGTAAGTCAACCCTGCTCATCACTGAATGCAGAACAGAAATTCTGAGCTTAACTGTGTTAAGACTTCTAAAGAATACTAGACTAAAGCAGATAGAAAATTTACTAAACATGGTGTTACAGGTTGAATTGTGTCCCCCCTCCAAAATTCATTTTTTGAAGTCCTAAATCTCCAGTACTGAAGAATATGACTTTACATGGCAATAGGGTGATTGTAGATGTAACTACTTAAAATAAGATGAGGTCATATTGGAGTGAGGTGGGCCCCTAATCCTGTATGACCAGTGTCTTTAAAAAAGGGAAAATTTTGAGGCAGACACAGGCACAGGGAGAACACCATGAAAACAAGTATTGGGGTCAAGCATCTATAGATCAAAGATCACCAAAGATTTCCTGAAACCACCAGAGGCTAGGAGAAAGGCATGGAACAGATTCTGTAGCACAGCCCTCAAAGGAACCAAACCTACTAACACCTTGATCTTGGACTTACAACTTCCAGAATTGTGATACAATAAAGTTCATTTAAGCCAGCCTGTTTGTAGTACTCTGTTATGACAGCCCTAGTAAATTAATACACATAGGTAATATTTTCTCCATTTCTCTTAAACAGGTCTGGGACTAGGGCAAAGAAAACAAAGGACTTGCCTCAGGCACAACATTTAAGGGGCACTAAAAATACCCTTCAGTAATGAATATAGATAATATCTTCATTTAATATTTAAGGAATGGAAATTAATGCAAAAAATTAGTGCCAAACAAAATATAAAAAGTTTAAATAAGGATAGGATAAGTGGTAGCTTCGTGCTGAGCATATTGGAGCCTGGGGCAAAAGGAGTGAAAAATTAGTAATATTGATCTTGGCTTTATTTTGTTCATTGTGGATATTTTCTTTGCATTTGATGTGCTAAAATACTGCATAAAATATTACGTATCTTGATCTGAGATTTTTGGCACTCCTTCAATTTTATATCTCACTTTAACTCAGCTTAGTCCTTGCTTGCCTCAAAACCATCCACTGAGGATAGAATCCTAATTTCAACACAGAGTAGGCTGAAACCTGTGTGATTCCCACATTCATCATTTTGTTTTTGGTCAGAGAAATGAAGAAAGAGTGCTTGCCAGATATTTCTGCTTGTCTTTCATGTCATCTCAGACACAAAGATTAACATGAAACTCAATTTCTCAACTTCAAAGTGATTCCCTTGCTGTCATCCTTTCTTCAGTTCCAGTATTATTCTTACATTAATCGTGGGTCTGAACTTCAGTGCTATAATTAATTCTCCTATCTCTCTTGTCACCCATATCCAGTTGTTAAGTCAGGCTAGCCTATCTCCTTGGAGAAGGTAATGACACCCCACTCCAGTACTCTTGCCAGGAAAATCCCATGGATGGAGGAGCCTGGTAGGCTGCAGTCCATGGGGTTGCGAAGAGTCGGACACGACTGAGCGACTCACTTTCACTTTTCACTTGCACATATTAGAGAAGGAAATGGCAACCCACTCCAGTGTTCTTGCCTGGAGAATCCCAGGGACGAGGAAGCCTGGTGGGCTGCTGTCTATGGGGTCGCACATAGTCAGACACGACTGAAGCAACTTAGCAGCAGCAGCCTATCTCCTAAGTAGAAATGACTTTATTATGCCTTTGTAAAATAAACATTAAAGAGTTCATTGATATGTAAGATCTCATATATTTTAGCAAGTATAGAGAAGAGAGTAAAAGATTATCAGTCATCTCACCATTCAGAGATACCTTTTCTCAATATTGTAACATACATTCTTCCGGACACTGTACATTTATGCTTGCCATATATTTTAAAATCCCATGTATTTTAAAAAATGAGATTATACTATATATATTTTTGGGTTGTCTTCTTAACTTGTTAATTGCCTAGTGAATTGTGTACATCTTTTCATGTTAATAAAGCTATGTCTACAAAACAATTTTAATGGTTTCATAGCATCCAAATAAATGGATATATCTTCATGTATTTAACTGATATCCTCTTATAAAATATTAACCTTATACCTACTCTTTACTACTACATACAACACCACAATGAATATCTCTATTGTTGTTTAGTTGCTAAGCCATGTCCAACTCTTCTGCAACCTCATGGACTATAGCCCACCAGGTTCCGTTCTGTCTATGGAATTTTCCAGGCAAGAAAACTGGAATTTGCTGCCTTTTCCTTTTCCATGGGCTCTTTCCTACCGAGGGATGGAACCCGTGTCTGAATTGGCAGGCAGATTCTTTATCATTGAGCCACCTAGGAAGCCCAAATATCTCTACACATATACACATACTTGATGATTTCTTTTTTAAAATAATTTTTAAAAATATATTGTTTTTGGCTGTGCTGGGTCTTCATTGCATTCTATGGGCTTTCTCTGGTTGTGGTGAGCAGGGGCTACTCTTTCTTGTGGTGAGCAGGCTTCTCATTGGAGTGACTTCTCTTGTTGTGGTGCACAGGCTCTAGGTTGCGTGGGCTTCAGTACTTATGGTACGCGGGTATATTTGCTCTGTGGCATGTGGAATCTTCCCAGACCAGGGATCAAATCCATGTTCCCTGCCTTGGCAGGTGGATTCTTATCCACTATGCCACCAGGGAAGTCCCTACCTGATTATTTCTTTAGGCTAAATTATTAGAAGTAAAGTTATTGGGACAGAAATGTACAGATTTTATTATTTTTTCTTATTGCTAAATTAACAAAATTTTGCTTTTACCAATGGTTTATCGAATTGCCACTTCATGGCAAATAGATGGGGAAACAGTGGAAACAGTGGCTGACTTTATCTTTTTGGGCTCCAAAATCACTGCAGATGGTGATTGCAGCCATGAAATTAAAAGACGCTTACTCCTTGGAAGGAAAGTTATGACCAACCTAGACAGCATATTAAAAAACAGAGACATTACTTTGTCAACAAAGGTCCATCTAGTCAAGGCTATGGTTTTTCCAGTAGTCATGTATGGATGTGAGAGTTGGACTATAAAGAAAGCTGAGCACAGAAGAGTTGATGCTTTTGAATTGCGGTGTTGCAGAAGACTCTTGAGAGTGCCTTGGACTGCAAGGAGATCCAACCAGTCCATCCTAAAGGAGATCAGTCCTGGGTGTTCATTGGAAGGACTGATGTTAAAGCTGAAACTCCAATACTTTGGCCACCTGATGCGAAGAGCTGACTCATTTGAAAAGACCCTGATGCTGGGAAAGATTGAGGGCAGGAGGAGAAGGGGACAACAGAGGATGAGATGGTTGGATGGCATCACCAACTCAACAGGCATGAGTTTGGGTAAACTCCAGGAGTTGGTGATGGACAGGGAGGCCTGGCGTGCTGCAGTTCATGGGGTTGCAAAGAGTTGGACATGACTGAGCGTCTGAACTGAACTGAACTGAACTATCGAATTGCCTCTTTCTTCTAGATTTCATTCAATGTTTTGAATATACCCCTTATTTTGTGAATTACTTATTCATGTACTTTAAATATTCTCAATTTTGGATTGCTCATCTCTTTCAAAGCAGTCTTTTAAACACTTTTATTAAGGATATTATCTGGATATTAAATCCTAGTAATGTTATATACAAATTGCTAATATTTTTCCAGGTTATCAGTTGTTTTTTTAACCTATGCTGTGTTTTATGCTACCAGAAATATTAACTTTTATGTAATCAAAAATGTCAATATTTTCCTTTATTTCCTACTTTGGAATCTTGCTTAGAAAATCTTTCTTCATCTCAAGACTATAAAAGCTGCTACTGCTGCTGCTAAGTCGCGTCAGTCGTGTCCGACTCTGTGCGACCCCATAGACGGCAGCCCACCAGGCTCCCCCGTCCCTGGGATTCTCCAGGCAAGAGTACTGGAGTGGGTTGCCATTTCCTTCTCCAGGGCATGAAAGTGAAAAGTGAAAGTGGAGTCACTCAGTCGTGTCCGACTCAGTGACCCCATGGACTGCAGCCCGCCAGGCTCCTCCGTTCATGGGATTTTCCAGGCAAGAGTACTGGAGTAGGGTGCCACTGCCTTCTCCACAAGACTATAAAAGAGGTTACCTAAATTTTCTTCTAGTACAGTCATAGTTTCATTTTTACAAGTACATTTTTGACCCATTTAAAATTCATGTAAATGTTTTGATGATTCTTGTCTCTTTCTTTTTAATCCTCTTGCTGCTGACCAATTTGGGCCCTGTATAATTATAGCCGTCTTCTATTTACTGTTCTCGTCTTTTTAAAATATATATATTATTTATATGACCCCTTGGGAAAAAAATTCTAAGACTATCTACTCTTAAGAGAAAAACAAAAACCAAAAAACACCTTCAGAGCTACTGGGCTTTCCCGGTGGCTCAGCAATAAAGAATCTGCCTGCAGATTCATTGCAGGAGATGCAGGTTCTATCACTGGGTCATCAAAATCCCCTGGAGGAGGGCATGGCAAGCCACTCCAGTACTCTTGCCTGGAGAATCCCATGAACAGAGGAGCCTGGCAGACTACAGTCCATGGGGTCACAAAGAGTCAGACATGACTGAAGTGACTGAGCATACCTGAAACCAATTCTAATTTTCTAATCCTATTGCTCAATCTTACCCCCTATATGTGCGCTTTCTACCCAAGATAGGCTGAGACAATTGTTGTCCCCCAAACACATCTCCTTGCCTCTGTGCTTCTGTATGTGTTATTCCCTCCTCTTGAAATGTCCTGCCCGCACCCAAACCATTCTTTAAGGCAGGGATCCCCAACCTCTGGTATCTAATGCCTGATGATCTGAGGTGGAGCTGATGTAATAACAATAGAAATAAAGTGCACAATAAATGTAATGTGCTTGAATCACTCTGAAACTATCCTCCCATCCTGATCCATGGAAAAATTGTCTTCCACGAAACTGGTCCCTGGTACCAAAAAGTTTGGGGACCACTGCTTTAAGGCACCTCCAGGAGGTCGCTTATGGGCACACTGTTAACAGAACCCTTGCCTGTTTGTGAAACTCCTACATCATTCATATGTTTGGGTCCTAGCTGTATGCGGGCTTGCTTTGTTATTTAACATTCTACTTGTGTATTTAAAGTCATAAATTTAAGGGTTTCAGAGCTGGGAGAGCCTCAAAATATGTCATCTAATGTGTTATCTGATGTCAAAACCCTTCTACAATATTCTTGCTAAATAGTCACTAAACTTCTATGTGATTACCCCTAATAATGGAGAACTCACTATATCCCATGACTGACCATGCCGTTCCCAGGTACATCCTAATGATCAGAAAAAATTTTCTTGTTAAAAGCCCTCAAATCTGCCTTCTTGTGTCTTTCACTCTTGGAGAGAGTTATGGAATCAACAGTAAATGTAGGGTCTGGAAAAAACTAGTTTTGAATCATGACTCCATTCGCTAATCGTTTTATGGTCCTGGGCAAAACACTCTACTTCTGTTCACTTCACTTGTAAAAGAGGACTGATACCTACTTCTTATTGTGGCAAGAATGGCATTAACTGAGAATTAAAATAATTAAATGAAGACATATATGAAAGTCCTTGGCATAGACCTTGGCACTAAGAGAGTGCTTGGGGGCTTTGCTGGTGGCTCAGTGGTAAAGAGTCTGCCTGCCCACGCAGAAGACACGGGTTTGATCCCTGATCCAGGAGTATCCCACATACCTTGGAGCAACTAAGCCTGTTTGCCGCAACTATTGAGCCTGTGCTCGAGCCCAGGAGCCACAGCTACTGAAGCCTGCACACCATAGAGCCATGCTCCACAACAAGAGAAGCCACTGCAACGAGAAGCCCTTGCACTGACCACAACTACAGAGTGGCCCCTGCTTACCAAAACTAGAGAAAAGCCCACGCAGCAATGAAGATCCAGCAAAGCCAAACGTAAATAAAGAAATAAAAGTGTCTGATAGATATTTATTGAATTAGAATTTGATTTATCCTCTGGAGCTATGCAAACAAAATCAAGTTCTACAGGCTGGTATTACATGCATTTTGCTTAAGTCTCTTCTTCTCCATCTAATTTCCAATTATTTGAGTTATTTTCTGATATCATGATTTCTTATGTCATAGTGTCCACCCCCTATGCTCCTGGCCACTCTCGTCTCAACATACTGCATTTTTTTCAGCACACTCATGAAAGGATGGGATTCTGAACTCAGGCAGGCACTCCCAAAGTCACCTAATCAGTATCCTGTCATTCTATATGTCAATTACTGTGACTCTCGAACCTGGAGGTATATTAGAATCACCTGAGAAGTTTTAAAAAGTACTGATGCTATCCCCAGCTGCTACTACTGCTAAGTCGCTTCAGTCATGTCCGACTCTGCGCGACCCCATAGACGGCAGCCCAACAGGCTCCCCCATCCCTGGGATTCTCCAGGCAAGAACACTGGAGTGGGTTGCCATTTCCTTCTCCAATGCATGAAAGTGAAAAGTGAAAGTGAAGTCGCTCAGTCGTCTCCGACTCCTAGCAACCCCATGGACTGCAGCCCACCAGGCTCCTCCATCCATGGGTTTTCCAGGCAAGAGTACTGGAGTAGGGTGCCATTGCCTTCTCCGCTATCCCCAGCACTTCTGCTTTAAAAGATCTTGAGTGAACACTGAGCACTAGCATGATTTAACAGCTGGTCAGGTGATTCTTATGTGCATAGGTCTATAAATTCTTTGGGAACAGATTTGCAGTCCCTATTTGAAATGTTTGTAGTCAGAAATGTTTCAGAATCAGATTCCCACCCCCACCCCCATCTTTTGAAAAGGCAAAATGGTGCATAAATCATTAAGATGAAATACTCTTGGTGGGTCTGGATCTTTATCCTGAGGTCAAATACATAAATATTTTGTCAGTGATATACCTAAACATTAAAGTTGAGTGGAAACAGTATAGATCATAAATATTCTTGTATTAGCTGAGATCTAGTTTTGCAGCCAAATGAATTTTGTTAAACAAATTTCAGAAGAAAATTGCAGTTTTGAGAATTTCCCAATTGTAGATAAGGGATTGTGGGCCAGCCTTTAGTGATATCTTTTCAGCATTTAGCCAGGTGCATTGCCCAAACCTGTGAACTTAACAATATTTGGTGAACGAATGAATGAGACAAACTTTTCTATGTGTTAACTTTAGAAGTATTGGTATATTTCCTAAAGTCAGTTCTCCTCCAACAAATATACCTTTGGACCCTAAAACTGGAAGGTAACTAATTTGAAAGTCACTGAAGGAGAATAAGAAAGTTTGTTCTGTTTTTTGTCATCTCAGGATTTCTATACTGGAAATATATATATATATATATATATACACACATATATATATATATATATATCAAATGACTGAAGAGAAATGGAGAGCTTTTCTTATATTGGACTGAAATAAGTGAACCAATACGTGTTTTTTTGCCTATTATGTGCAAAGTATTATAACATATTCTGTAATAATTGAGAAAAGGATTAGAGCACAGCTGGAAAAATCTAAATTGCACTGAGAATCACAATGAAGGGATCTGAAGAATATTTTGATTTTGAATAACCAACATTGTAAGTCTAAAGTTTAATCAACATTAAATAAGGTAGAATGACAGGAGTTTACACATATAAACAGAAGTGAATTGTCAAGAGTCAGCAAGCATCAATCAATCCTCAATCAATCAAGCCTCCAGTTTGTTTTACTTTCAAAGTAGAAAGTCTCCCAAGAAATGAGATCTATGTAGACATTTAATGCAGACCAAGGTGCGCTTAGCCATTTAAGAGGATGCACTGGCATGACATTAAGATGGTGGTCTTTGCTCAGTGGTTCCCTGAAATCTTTTTTATCACAAGGAATCTATTTCTGAACTTAGACATTATGTTAATCAGAGTTCTCCAGAGAAACACAGCTGATAGGATGCATATATAGTCTGTACATGTGTGGACAGAGATTTATTATAAGGATTTGGCTCACATGGTTATGGAGGCTAGCAAGTTAAAAAGCCTGCAATGTGGGCTGGCACATGGAAGACCAGGAGAGCCAGTGGTTCAGATAAAGTCTAAACTCAATCTGCTGGAGGATTCCCTCTTCCTTGGGAGGGCAGTGTTTTTATTCTATTCAGTCTTCAGGTGATTGGATAAGATAAGACACAGAAGATATTTAGAAGAAGTGGCAAGAATACATAGAAGAACTATACAAGAAAGATATTCATGACCCAGATAACCATGATGGTGCCATCACTCACCTAGAGCCAGACATCTTGGAGTGCGAAGTCAAGTGGGCCTTAGGAAGTATCACTACAAAGAAAGCTAGTGGAGGTGATGGGGATATTTCAAATCCTAAAATATGATACTGTTAAAGTGCTGCACTCAATATGCCAACAAATTTGGAAAACTCAGCAGTGGCCACAGGACTGGAAAAGGTCAGTTTTCATTCCAATCCCAAGGAAAGGCAATGCCAAAGGATGTTCAAACTACCACACAATTACACTCACCTCACACGCTAGCAAAATAATGCTCAAAATTCTCCAAGCCAGGCTTCAACAGTATATGAACTGAGAACTTCCAGATGTTCAAGCTGGATTTAGAAAAGGCAGAGGAACCAGAGATCAAATTGCCAACATTGACTAGATCACAAAGAAAGCAAGAGAATTCCAGGAAAACATCTACTTCTGCTTCATTAACTACACTAAATCCTTTATATGCAGAGTACATCATGCGAAATGCTGGGCTGGATGAAGCACAAGCTGGAATCCAGATTGCCGGGAGAAGTATTAGTAACCTCAGATATGCAGATGACACCACCCTTATAGCAGAAAATGAAGAGGAACTAAAGAGCCTCTTGATGAAGGTGAAAAAGGAGAGTGAAAAAGCTGGGTTAAAACTCAACATTCAAAAAACTAAGATCGTGGCATCCAGTCCCATCACTTCATGGCAAATAGATGGGGAAACAATGGAAACAGTGACAGATTTTATTTCCTTGGGCTGCAAAATCACTGCAAATGGTGACTGCAGCCATGAAATTAAAAGATGCCTGCTCCTTGGAAGAAAAGCTATGACCAACCTAGATAGCAGAGACATTACTCTGCCAACAAAGGTCCATCTGGTGAAAGCTATGGTTTTTCCAGTAGTCATGTATGGATGTGAAAGTTGGAGTATAAGGAAAGCTGAGCATCGAAGAATTGATGCTTTTGAACTGTGGTGTTGGAGAAGACTCTTGAGAGTCCCTTGGACTGCAAGGAGATCAAACCAGTCAATCCTAAAGGAAATCAGTCCTGAATATTCATTGGAAGGACTGATAATGAAGCTGAAGCTCCAATACTTTGGCCACTTGATGCGAAGAGCTGATTCATTAGAAAAGACCCTGATTCTGGGAAAGATGGAAGGCAGGAGGAGAAGGGAATGACAGACAATGTGATGATTTGATGTCACCACCGACCCAATGGACATGAGATTGAGCAAGCTCCCGGAGATGATGAAGGACAGGGAAGCCTGGTTTGCTGCAGTCCATGGGGTCGCAAAGAGTCAGACACGACTGAGTGACTGAACAACAACAATGACACTATGGAGGGCCATCTGCTTTACTCAAAGTTCACCAATTTAAATGTGAATCACATTCAAAAATACTCTTCAAGGTGATACATAAAATTAACCATCACAGATATTAATGCAAAACAACCTCCCTTATCTCAATATTTAATTTTAAGTGATTATAGTTAGATTTGACTATACTTAGATTTTCTTCAGAGTCCCATATGCATATTCTTTTATTTCATAGATTTAATTTTTCTCTATATCTGCACATGTCTAGCATGTTTTTTTTTTTTTTTAATTTTCTATATCTGCACATCTCTAATAAGCTCTCAGGAGATGCCAATGCTGCTGGTCTGAGGACCACTCTTCGAGGACCCATGGCACTATTTTAGAGGACCACACTTCGAGGACCCAGGGACACTATTTCAGAGGGAAATAGTGTTGAGCAGAGACAAAGGAATCTTATCCTGTTTTCTGAGTTTCAAAAACTTAGGTCTTTGGGGGGAAAGGGAAGGACTTGGGGAAAAAATGTAAAGATTGGAGAGAAGTCATGACATAATTGGCTGGATTGCAAAAAAAATCAGTGTCCCTAAGAAGACCTCTTCTTCTTCCAACCCTCCCTTGACCCCCACCGCTGGGAGAAGAAGAACCCCAAGAGAAATGTGGGAAATCTGTAGGAAGTTATAAGAATCATTTGTGTAAGAGAAGTGGGGATTTCAAAAGGGAATTAATCAGCCAGTGTAATGCATGTTTGATAAGTTTTTTAACTTTCCTATTGATTTGTTCTGTGCTTACTCTGTTCCAGACAGGAGCCAGCCAAGTGCATCATGTATTTTATTATTTCTTCATCACAACAACCCCATGAGCCTTGGGGTAGCTACTTCTATTACCCACATTTTCAGCAGAGGTTCAGTGAAGTAAAGAGTTTCCTGCTTATCCCACCATTAGTAAGTAAAGGACCCAGGATTTCTGATGCACTTTTTCTGGGGATTAAGTGAATTGATATTTATAATGTACTTACGACTGTGCCTGGTCCATAGTAAATGTTATATGTGAAAGTCGCTAAGTCATGTCTGACTCTTTGCAACTCCATGGACTTTAGTTGGCCAGGCTCCTCTGTCCATGGGGATTCTCCAGGCAAGAATACTTTAGAAAGACGGTAATGATGACCCTATATGCGAGACAGCAAAAGAGACACAGATGTAAAGAATAGACTTTTGGACTCTGTCAGAGAAGATGAGGGTGGGATGATTTGAGAGAATAGCACTGAAACATATATATTACCATATGTGAAATAGATCGCCAGTCCAGGTTCGATGCATGAGACAGGGTGCTCAGGGCTGGTGCACTCGGATGACCCTGAGGGATAGGATGGGGAGGGAGGTGAGAGGGGGCTTCAGGATGAGGGACACATGTACACCCATGGCTGATTCGTGTCAATGTATGGCAAAAACCACTACAATATTGTAAAGTAATTAGCCTCAAATTAAAAAAAAAAGAATACTGGAGTGGGTTGCCATGTCCTCCTCCAGGGGATCTTCCCAAACCAGGGATCAAACCCAGGTTTCCCTCATTGCAGGCAGATTCTTTACTGTCTGAGCCACTAGGGAAGCCCAAATGTTATATAAATGTTAGCAATTATTGTTAAGATGGATGGGTCATGGTGGAGAGGTCTGACAGAATGTGGTCCACTGGAGAAGGGCATGGCAAACCACTTCAGTATTCTTGCCTTGAGAACCCCATGAACAGTATGAAAAGGCAAAAAGATAGGACACTGAACAATGAACTTCCCAGGTCAGGAGGTGCCCAATGTGCTACTGGAGTTCAGTGGAGAAATAACTCCAGAAAGAATGATGGGATGGAGCCAAAGCAAAAACGATACCCAGCTGTGGAGGTGACTGGTGATAGATGCAAAGTCCGATGCTGTAAAGAGCAATATTGCATAGGAACCTGGAATGTTAGGTCCATGAATCAAGGCAAATTGGAAGTGGTCAAACAGGAAATGGCAAGAGTGAACGTCAACGTTCTAGGAATCAGCGAACTAAGATGGACTGGAATGGGTGAATTTAACTCAGATGACCATTATATCTACTACTGTGGGCAAGAATCCCTTAGAAGAAATGTAGTAGCCATCATGGTCAACGAAAGAGTCCAAAAGGCAGTACTTGGATGCAATCTCAAAAACGATAGAATGATCTCTGTTCGTTTCCAACGCAAACCATTCAATATCACAATAATCCAAGTCTATGCCCCGACCAGTAACGCTGAAGAAGCTGAAGTTGAACGGTTCTATGAAGACCTACAAGACCTTCTAGAACTAACACCCAAAAAATATGTCCTTTTCATTATAGGGGACTGGAATGCAAAAGTAGGAAGTCAAGAAACACCTGGAGTAACAGGCAAATTTGGCCTTGGAGTACAGAATGAAGCAGGGCAAAGGCTAATAGAGTTTTGCCAAGAGAACACACTGGTAATAGCAAACACCCTATTCCAACAACACAAGAGAAGACTCTACACGTGGACATCACCAGATGGTCAACACCGAAATCAGATTGATTATATTCTTTGCAGCCAAAGATGGAGAAGCTCTATACAGTCAGCAAAAACAAGACCAGGAGCAGACTGTGGCTCAGATCATGAACTGCTTATTGCCAAATTCAGACTTAAATTGAAGAAAGTAGGGAAAACCACTAGTCCATTCAGGTATGACCTAGATCAAATCCCTTATGAGTATAGAGTAGAAGTGACAAATAGATTTAAGGGACTAGATCTGATAGACAGAATGCCTGATGAATTATGGACAGAGGTTCGTGACATTGTACAGGAGACAGGGATCAAGACAATCCCCATGGAAAAGAAATGCAAAAAAGCAAAATGGCTGTCTGAGGAGGCCTTACAGATAGCTGGGAAGAGAAGAGAAGCAAAAAGCAAAGGAGAAAAGGAAAGATATTCCCATCTGAATGCAGAGTTCCAAAGAATAGCAAGGAGAGATAAGAAAGCCTTCCTCAGTGATCAGTGCAAAGAAATAGAGGAAAACAACAGATTGGGAAAGACTAGAGATCTCTTCAAGAAAATTAGAGATACCAAAGGAACATTTCATGCAAAGATGGGCTCTATAAAGGACAGAGATGGTATGGACCTAACAGAGGCAGAAGATATTAAGAAGAGGTGGCAAGAATACACAGAAGAACTGTACAAAAAGATCTTCATGACCCAGATAGTCATGATGGTGTGATCACTCACCTAGAGCCAGACATCCTGGAATGTGAAGTCAAGTGGGCCTTAGAAAGCATCACTACGAACAAAGCTAGTGGAGGTGATGGAATTCCAGTTGAGCTATTTCAAATCCTGAAAGATGATGCTGTGAAAGTGCTGCACTCGATATGCCAGCAAATTTGGAAAACTCAGCAGTGGCCACAGGACTGGAAAAGGTCAGTTTTCATTCCAATCCCAAAGAAAGGCAATGCCAAAGAATGCTCAAACTACCACACAATTGCACTCATCTCACATGCTAGTAAAGTAATGCTCAAAATTCTCCAAGCCAGGCTTCAGCAATACGTGAACCGTGAACTTCCAGATGTTCAAGCTGGTTTTAGAAAAGGCAGAGGAACCAGAGATCAAATTGCCAACATCCGCTGGATCATCGAAAAAGCAAGAGAGTTCCAGAAAAACATCTATTTCTGCTTTATTGACTATGCCAAAGCCTTTGACTGTGTGAATCACAATAAACTGTGGAAAATTCTGAAAGAGATGGGAATACCAGACCATCTGACCTGTCTCTTGAGAAACCTGTATGCAGGTCAGGAAGCAACAGTTAGAACTGGACATGGAACAACAGACTGGTTCCAAATAGGAAAAGGAGTATGTCAAGGCTGTATATTGTCACCCTGCTTATTTAACTTATATGCAGAGTACATCATGAGAAATGCTGGGCTGGAAGAAACACAAGCTGGAATCAAGACTGCTGGGAGAAATATCAATAACCTCAGATATGCGGATGACACCACCCTTATGGCAGAAAATGAAGAAGAACTAAAGAGCCTCTTGATGAAAGTGAAAGAGGAGAGTAAAAAAGTTGGCTTAAAGCTCAACGTTCGGAAAACTAAGATCATGGCATCTGGTCCCATCACTTCATGGGAAATAGATGGGGAAACAGTGGAAACAGTATCAGACTTTATTTTTGGGGGCTCCAAAATCCCTGCTGATGGTGATTGCAGCCATGAAATTAAAAGACGCTTACTCCTTGGAAGGAAGGTTATGGCCAACCTAGATAGCATATTTAAAAGCAGAGACATTACTTTGCCAACAAAAGTCCGTCTGGTCAAGGCCCCCTTTTTCCAGTGGTCATGTATGGATATGTGAGAGTTGGATGGTGAAGAAAGCTGAGCACCGCAGAATTGATGCTTTTGAACTGTGGTGTTGGAGAAGACTCTTGAGAGTCCCTTGGACTGCAAGGAGATCCAATCAATCCATCCTAAAAGAGATCAATCCTGGGTGTTCATTGGAAGGACTGATGTTGAAGCTGAAACTCCAATACTTTGGCCACCTCATGCGAAGAGTTGACTCATTGGAAAAGACCCTAATGCTGGGTGGGATTGGGGGCAGGAGGAGAAGGGGATGACAGAGGATGAGATGGCTGGATGGCATCACCAACTCGATGGACATGGGGTTGGGGAGACTCCGGGAGTTGGTGATGGACAGAGAGGCCTGGCATGCTGCAGTTCATGGGGTCACAAAGAGTCGGACACGACTGAGCGACTGAACTGAACTGAACTGAATTATTGTTATGATTCCTCAGTTTTAGATTTTAGGAGATCACCTTCCAACTCTTTCTCTTTTACTGATAGAGGTAGAGTTTTCACCTCTTTCTACCCCTACTTCCCACAGACCCCTGTTCACTTCCTCTCTAGCAGAACCAATAGACTCTGGTAGAGAAAAGCATCTATATTCAACATGATTTGTAGGAAATAAGAAGACAAAGGAAGCAACTTTTCAGAATATAGAGAGAATTGGTGACACCAGTAGGTGAAAAGGGGACTGTAGGAATTACTGGAGAGAAGGCAGAGAGCAGGGAAAGTTGAGCCCTGTGCTTGGCTTCCTTCCTCCAGAGGCCCCAGATAGCAAAGAGGCCTCCCTACTCCAAGTACAGCCATCCCTTTGTGCCCCCTGGGGATTAGTTCCAAGACCCCATGGATACCGAAGTCCGCTGATGCTCAGGCCCCTTATATAAAATGGCATTGTATTTGCATGTAACCTACACTTATCCTAGCATGTATACTTTAAATCATCTCTAGATAACTTATAATGTCTAATACAATGTGAATGCAAAGTAAAAAGTTTCTGGTGCAGCAAATTCAAGTTTTGCTTTTTGGAACTTTCTGGAATGTGTTTTCCCAATTATTTTCAATTCATGGCTGGTTGAATCTGTGCTTGTGAACTCTCAGATATGGAAGGCTGACTATAGTAGAAAGGAATGAAGTGGTTGGAGGCTCAGTGGTTAATCCTATATTCTTTACTCCCTGGTTCTCTACAATTGGCACTGTTCTGTCGAACCACTGAATAAAGAACTGCTGAAACTGCCCTTAGGTTCTAGTGGTTGTATGCAATTGACCCCTGAACATTATGGGTTTTAACTTCGTGGGTCCTCTTATATGTAGATTTTTTCAAGAATAAACGCTACAGTTCTATTCCATCTGAGGTTGGCTGAATCCTCAAATGTGGAACTGGGGATATGTACGAACTGCAGATAATGGAGTTATATAAGTTTTACTTGGCTAATGCAGTGCGCCTAAACCTTTGTTGTTCAGGGGACAACTGTGTTTTGCTTGAGCATAGGTAAAAGAAGAGGGAACTGGAATATAGGAGGTGATAAGTCCTTTGTATAGTTGCAGACTATTAAGCAAGAAGAGTGGGCACCTGCAGTCAACTCCAGGCCAGAACAATGAGGGGAGCTTTTCACCTATATCCCCCACCTGGATAACTGAACTTAGTATACCTGGTAAACACATATGGACAGATTTGCATGAGCTAATGAATTCTACTTTTTGCATAAGCCACTTTGTGTTAGGCTTCTGTCATTTGTAGCCACAAAGAATCCTAATTGGTTATGCCACATAGTTTGAGAAGTTAATTTTTTTTCTGTTAAATACAAGGGAACCTGAAGAATACAATGGCCGGAAGAACTGAAGAAGTAGTAGTTTTCATTTCCGAATTTAGTAGGCAAAGCCTCAGGTGGTATTCTGGATGGAGTAATTAAAATGAGAGGATGAATTTTGACACAGAATTTGTCAGAATTTTGACACAGGAATCATGGAGGGTATTAGTATTTACATATATCTAAAGCTCTAAGTGTGAGGCTTTCCCACAGGCTTAGTGGTAAAGAATCCACCTGCAATGCAGGTGCCACAGGAGACATGGATTTGATCCCTGGGTCGGGAAAATCCCTGGAAAGAGGGCATGGCAACCCACTCTAGTATTCTTGCCTGGAGAATCCCCATGGACAGAGGAGCCTGGCAGGTTACAGTCCATGGGGTCACAAAGAGTTGGACACAACTGAAGCGACTTAGCTCACATGCAATGCTCTAAATGTGAAGGTTGAATTGGAGCTGAAGGTCCAAGCTTCTTGTCTTTACCCTCATGGAAGTCTGCCTCTAAAGAGAGAGAGAATGTGCTGATCCTATTGGCTTTGGGCATTCTAGTTGTATGGCAATTTAAAAAAACTGTATAATATTAAGTGGGCATTTGGTTTTTGAAGCTTCAGTTTCCTGAATTGAGATGAGTCTACGTTTGGGAGATGGCAATGTACCAGTTACTTAGACATGTTTATTTCACTTTACATTTAACCTATTTTAGTCTACTCTGTAATGTTAGAGCTAGGGCTTTGTAAACTATATTTCCCAGAAAACTTTGCCTGCCAGTTTCCTCGAATAGCAGGTTTTTCAAAGAAATTGGGTATTAGGAGGAGGAGAGAAAAACTTTTCATCCTGTTGGCTTGTTATTCCCATTAGTAAGGCACCTACATGAGCATTTTGTTCCAGGCTCCATCTTCTTCTGGTAGTTTGCTCCTTTGTCTGCTCAGAGGTACCTGGAGCAGCCAGGTCTCCCTCCTCTGAGCTTCCGGGCTCTGATAATCTAAACTCTCTTTTGTGTTTCCCTGGCATAAGGGGTGATAGCTACACTTATTATTAGTATTATTGGCTGTGCCATACATCATGCAAGATCTTAGTTCCCTGACCAGGGATGGAACCTGTGCCCGCTGCATTGTGGTGGTGGAATCTTAACCCCTGGACTCCCGGGGAATTCCCTGTGCACTTATCTCTGGCCTACCCCAGTATCTCTATTTTTCCCTTTCAGCCCACTACCACCTGTATAACCAATTCCTTATATTTAATTCCCTCTTGAAATACTTACATTGGTGTCTGTTTTCCTGACTAGATCCTGATGTGTAGTAACAGAAATGGTCCCAGGAAACATATCCTAAAAGATGGATTTCTGGATTTGGTTCAGTTATATTCTTGGCCTTGTATTACTGCTTAATGCCTTAGCAATAAAAAATGAGTTGTTAATAGTCCATAACATGTACTAGTATCATGATTAATTAAATAATCTCTTGTGGTTGATTGTGATGAAGTATTTGCTGAAACAAATATCTTAGAGACCAAGTGGCTGTCATGCGTATCTTTTTTTGGTTGTAGTAAAAACTATAAAATGTAAAAGGCAGGGTAACTCCTTGATTGAACTGATGAGCTTACTGAGAGAAAATGACCAATTCATACCTTTTAGCTCTCAGCCGAAGACACTCTTGGCTATTCAGAGAGTTTCTGTAGCAGCCCAAAAAGAATCTTTTACTTTCTGTAGCCCCTGGATGGACTTTGCTGAAGAGCAGGCCACAATTTAGTTGTGTAGATTGCAGAATTACAATACAAGTTGGACTTATACACTGTCAATCTTTTACTTGAAAGTTAAGACATCAATTGGGAAGGAGTTGGACTTGGAATGGAGTAACTGTGCAAATTCAGACAAAGTTGAGAGTCTGGAACCCCTGGGTTTTTTGAGCCTCCTTTGTCTCCTGCTGTCACTGAGGAAACTGGCTTTCACTTACAAGATCCTGTAATAACCTCATGCCTATCCTTGTCACGACCCACCAGCACCATCTGTCCTGACCTCTACAACTCAAGTCAGAACATGTACAGGTCATAAGTACAAGTAACTCAGGTCTGGCTGCTCACTACTTGACAATCAATACTGGTGAGAGAGGCAAATGTTGGTAGTAAGGAAAATTCCTTTTAAGCAGAATGCCTGCAATCTGGATAGATGGTGGACTCCCGTGTCCCCTAAAAACCGTCTCCAAAGATTTTGTTCAGCCATGAAAGCTTTGAAAGGGAAATCATATCAGTTAATCATTGAGATAGAGCTTTATTGGTCGATCAGTGGCAAAGAACTCGCCTGCCAGTTCAGGAGACATGGGTTTGATCCCTGGCTCAGGAAGATTCCCTGGAGAAGGAAATGGAAACCCACTCCAGTATTCTTGCCTGGGAAATCTCATGGACAGAAGAGCCTGGCAGGCTGCAGTTCATAGGGTCGAGAAAGAGTCAGACATGGCTTAGTGACTAAACAGCAACAATCACTGAGATGGGGTGTCAGAGTCACTGGCATCCCCCACTGCGTGCATGCCTGTGTGCAGGCTTGTTGACTTCTTGTGATTCTTCTTTAGATGCTATTTTGTTCACATAGTTTATTCACCAGATTACTGAAGGGGAAGCTAGAGAAGAGATACGGTTAGCTGTTAATTACTTATTCTTCACTTCTACGTCTTTGATCTATGGAAAGAACAAACAAGTATGTGATCAAAAGATGTGAAAGGTGTGCCAGGGATGGAGATGAGTAGAGAACTGGGGTGCCTAGTTTAAGGTTAGTGATGAGACAATGGGGCCTCCTGCAGAGAGCTCTTTCCTGTAAAGGGCTCTTACCTGCCAAAAAGTGCTTACATAGCTATGTTCAAAAGAGTTGCAAAATTTGCTATTATATGTTGGCAGAAACTTGGTGAATTTATGTGGGAATGGATTTTCTAGTTGTTAGATTAAGATGGATTATAACATTGGATTAGGCTAAGTTTATTGATATGCATTCACAGAGAGTTTGGATTTAATATACTGGTTCAAGCAGCTGAAAGTGGCTGTAACCATTTGCTTGATTAATTGAATTAAAGTTGGTCTCAGTGGTTGTCTACATTCATTGAGGTTGAGATGCCAGGATTTCCGGGTGTAATGTTGAGGAAGGAATTCAAAAATTTAGGGAGGTGGGAATTTGGAGTGGATTAATCATACACAGTCTCACACTGCCCCACTCCCTCCACTGTAACGTTAGAGAAGGCCCAGCGATCATTCCCTTCACTGAGACACTGAGAAATACATTAGTGAGAGGAGCTCCAGCATCCGTAAAAATAACTGTATGACTGTGATGGCTGTTCTCCGGAGCCTAGGGATGAGGGAATCTGATTGCTTTGACACACTTTACATAGGAAAACACTGAGGGCCCCCCAAATTTAAGTTTGTTGGGAGTAGATGTAGAACAAGAAACCACATCTATTGACTTTTGCTCTGAGACTCCTTTATAAAACTTCATTTAGGCCAAAATTCACCAGATTATTTTGGTATGTACTTCAAGACTCAAGGCCACTTTGATTTTACACATTTATATTCATGCATACCTGTTTTCTCCCTCACATTTGACTCATGGGTAGAAAATTGTGAGACAGTCCCATAACATGCAAAAACTAAAATTGCAATCCATTATAGTAACTCTGCTGTGTGCATGTTTATGCTGCTTTTGAGCTACAAAGGCAGAGTTGCACGGTTGCAACAGAAACGTTCTGACCTGCAAAGCCTAAAATGTTATTCTCTGGCCCTTTATGGAAAAAGTTTGTCTACCCCTGCTCCAAAAATGAAAACACTGCAGATAAAGCTTAAGTTGTTTGTGATCACCCCTTTTGGTTAGTATAAATTCAATAATATTGTGTTTTCATGTCTGTAGATTTAAAGAATCTATGACCTCTATGTCACTAGCAAATTTCTCAGAAGACAGGGCAGAATGACTGTCTCCTAAAGAGGGTGGGCTACTTTTCACAGGCATATTTTAAGGGTATAATTACTCAGAGAACTTTTACAGATCACTGATACAATGCAAAGTTGCCTCCTGATGATTAAGAGGTGACTTTACTTTTTTTTTTTTTTTTTATAAATTTATTTATTTTAGTTGGGGGCTAATTACTTTACAATATTGTAATAGTTTTTGCCATACATAATTGTTAACATTTCACAACATTAAAAAAAAACTTTCCTCATTAATTTTTCAAGGCCTACTAATTAATCAAATTTAAAAGTGATATGCATTTATTGTGTAAAATTGGAAAAATATTAAAAATTAGAAAGAAAAATTTACAACTCTCTAGACTGACCGCCTACAGACAACCATTGTTAATTTGGTTTCTTTCTTAGCATTAATTTTAATTGAAAAATGCTCAATGAATAGAAAGAAAAAATTGATACATTATTATTTTCTGACTGTTTCTAGTTTAACTTCAAATGTATTTATAGAATATTCAGTCAATAAATAATTAATTGTCACCTGCTTCTTTTTTCACTGTGAAATGTAAGATTGCATGTATTTTCCAAAAGTCAAGAAACATATTCATATCTAAGACAGGCCATTATTTCCTAAATTACTGAGGTCACCCTAGAAATGAAGTTGTTTTGAGATGATTGATTTTTTTTCATTATCTCACCAGCATGAATATGTACTGCTGTGATCCTTTTTCACCATTCTCACTAAAAAAATCTCTCAGGAAAAGGTTTACATAAAAAGCCCCTAGGATCCTTCTCCATTGCAGTATCTCTGTCACCCAGTACTCCTGTCTAGGCTCTTGTTTCCTGTGTAAAAACCCACGGAGGCTGCTCAGTCAGACGTGTTCTCTGAAAAGACGCCATGTAGGATGTTTCCTGATGGAGAAACAAGTGACAGTGTCTGTGCCTGAAGATGTAGTTCACACACCTCTTCTCAAGTGATTAAACAAACACACTGGCTGAATAATGATTTGATTCTTAACGTTAGCCTTGCTTTTCTTCCCCAAGATTATGTTTACATTTTAAAAGAAATCTTCAGTGAACACTAGATTGGTCCCCTAGTATAGCTGCTGAAGCAAATTACCTCAAATCTAATGGCATAAAAGGACATACATCTATTATCTTACAGTTTTGGAGATCAGGAGTCTGAAATAGTTCTCATCAGACTAAAATCAAGATGCTGGCAAGACTGTGTTCTTTTCCAGAAGCCCTGGGGGAACAACTGATTTCTCACATTTTCTAATGTCTAGGGGTCTCTTGCATCCCTTTGGATCTTTAAAGCCAGCGAGGGCTGTCCAGTCTTTCTCACAGTATGCCTCTCTGACACTGACATTCCTGTGTCTCCCATGTTTAAGGTCCCTCATGATTACCTTGGGGCCACCCTGGTTAAATGAGGATAGTCTCCCAGGTCAGGGGCCTTGACTTAATCACAGTCACAGAGTCCCATTTGGCATGTAAGGCCAGGTGTTCACAGGTTCTAGGGTTTAGGACATGGGCATCTTTCCAGTGGAGTACACAATCCTACCAACCACAAATACTTTAACTCAGAAGAATGGATAACGTCTGAAGTGGGGCAGGGTCATTGGGAAATACTGTTTTCCTTTTGCTATTTCTCAGTCATACTAGTTTACTACTTCAGCTGTTGTAGTGTAAAATACGTTTCAGGAGTAAAATTGTTGTTCTTGCAAGCTATTTTCCAGGGCTGGCCCAAGGCAAAATGGTGATGCAATTTGTCTGACCCGTCAATTTTTTTTCCTTCCAGTTCTATTTCTCCTTTCCCAGAACTCTGCTCTCTTCTTACTCTCAGCCCTGGGTTAATCCTGATAAAATATTTTTTAATAGGAGCTAAACAAATGATCCTTCCAAGGATATTTTCACAGTATCAAAAGGTTTGGGAAATCCAAAGACTTAAGGACACAGAGTGGAGCAATAGGTTCCAAAAAGATTCATAATAGAGCTGATAGTAAATTATGTTAAAATGTTTATTCATTATATGCTTTGCTAGACACTGGGGAGATTCAAAGATAAGTAAAGCTCAGTTGCCATACTCAAGGAGTTGGTAGTCTGATCAATTTAAAATTCCTATTCTTGCATCAGAGGACTTTCAAACCACCCATGTAGGTTCTAGTCCTTTGTCCTACATTATTAACAAGCATTAGGATTTGAAAACTAGAATTTTTAAAATGATACTGCTATAGACCTATATTTACCAGTGGTGGCAAATTTGCTCATCCAGTTGGCTCTTGAACAACACAGGGGTTAGGGAAACTAACCCTTTGCACTCTCAACAATCTGCTTATAGTCTGCCCTCTGTATCCACGAGTTCTGCATCTGTAGATTCAACCAACCTTGGATTCATGTAGTACTACAGTATTCACTGTTGAAAAAAATCTACGTATAAGTGGACCTGTGAATTTCAAACCTGTGTGTTCAAAGGCCAACTGTACAGTGTGCCAATAAAATGAAGGTTTCTCATGTCTAGTGATAGTGAAGTGGGGGAGAAAGAGATGTAAACTTTAAATTTACCAGTTTACAATATCTTCTGGTTTAAATATTTTCTTCTGACTAACTCAGGTTTTTAGATTTAAAATCTATTTCCCCTCTTCCTCTACCTTTCCAAAATGGTATCTGTGTGTATTTGGGGATGAGGCTATGTGACTACACAATCGTAGTAGAGTACAGGGGTGTCTGCTGTGGAGTGGCTCTTCTGGTTTTCTTCCTAGACTAGTATGCATTGAAATGTTCTTGAGCCTGGATACTCTGCTGGTTAGAAATGGACATGGAACAACGCACTGGTTCAAGATTGGGAAAGGAGTACATCAAGGCTGTATATTGTCACCCTGCTTATGTAACTTATATGCAGAGTACATCATGCAAAATGCCAGGCTGGATGAAGCACAGGCTGGAATCCAGATTGCCAGGAGAAATATCAATAACCTCAGATATGCAGATGACACCACCCTTATGGCGGAAAGCTAAGAGGAACTAAAGAGCTTCTTGATGAAGGTGAAAGAAGAGAGTGAAAAAATTGGCTTAAAACTCAACATTTAAAAAACTAAGATCATGGCATCCAGTCCCATCACTTCATGGCAAATAGATGAGGAAACAATGGAAACAGTGACAGACTTGATTTTCTTGAGCTCCAAAATCACTGCAGATGGTGACTGCAGCCATGAAATTAAAAGACACTTGCTCCTTGAAAGAAAAGCTATGACCAACCTAGACAGCATATTAAAAAGCAGAGACATTATTACTTAGCTGACAAAGATCTGTATAGTCAAAACTATGGTTTTTCTAGTAACCATGTGTCATCCCTGGGTTGGGAAGATCCCCTGGGGAAGGGAAAGGCTATCCACTCCAGTATTCTGGCCTGGAGAATTCCATGGACTGTATAGTCCATGGGGTCGAAAAGAGTTGGACACGACTCAATAACTTTCAGTTTCACTTTCATATATGGATATGAGAGTTGGACCACAAAGAAGGCTGAGCATTTAAGAATTGATGCTTTTGAACTGTGGTGTTGGAGAAGACTCTAGAGAGTCCCTTGGACTGCAGGGAGAGCCAACCAGTCCATCCTAAAGGAGATCAGTCCTGGGTGTTCATTGGAAGGACTGATGTTGAAGCTGAAACTCCAATACTTTGGCCAACTGATGCGAAGAGCTGACTCATTTGAAAAGACTGATGCTGGGAAAGTTTGAAGGCAGGAGGAGAAGGGGATGACAGAGGATAAGATGGTTGGATGGCATCACTGACTCAATGGACGTGAGTTTGAGCAAACTCCAGGAGACAGTGAAGGACAGGGAAGCCTGGCTTGCTGTAGTCCATGGGGTCATAAAGAGTTGGACACATATGAGCAACTGAATGGAAAAAAAACACAAACAATAGACCCTTGTCCTAGACATGTATTTCTAGAGTTAAAATAATCTCCATACATTGTGGCCTCACAATCCAAACTTCTGCCGGTCCTACAGCTCTCAGAATCTTATGGTTCTTAGTGCAGTGCTGTGTGTCCCTTGCATCCTTTGTGTGCCGCTCCAGGCTCATCTCTCCATCACTGCATCACTGCTTCCTGTCATGCCAGATGAGGCTGTATGTGGCACTCCATCTAGGGGCATAAAGTCTCTAAGCTATGCTTATGTGTTGCAGATAAGGTTACCAGGAGACAGGTTGAGATAGAGATTTATTGCATGCAGAAGTTTATTGAGAAGGTTCCCCAGAATCTATTCTTGGAGGAGGGGAATGACAACAGTGTGATTGTTGTTGTTCAGTCACTGAGTCATATCTGACTCTGTGACCCCATGGACTGTAGCACCCCAGGCTTCCCTGTCCTTCACCATCACCTGGAGTTTGCTCAAACTCATGTCCATTGAGTCAGTGATACCATCCAACTATCTCATCCTCTGTTGTCCCCTTCTCCTCCTGCCTGCAATCTTTCCCTGCATCAGGGTCAGTAACATCAGCAACGGTATGATGGAATGTAGTAAAGATATAGCTCAACCTATGGAGAATCTCTGAAGTTGAAATGAATAGTAGAGTGGTCTTGAATTAAATAAGGCATGTGTAACTCTGTATTGACCAGTTACTGGATGAGAGTTGCTCTCCTGCTCCCCAGAGGGGATTCCCTTGGGCAGTGGGACTGTCTTGAGTTGAGAACAGTTCTCTGAGAAATATTTATCTATGAACTTTCAGCATCAATACTCCCACCAGCCAGGGAAATGAGTGTGTTAGTCTTGAAGAAGGGAAGAACGGGGTGCCATACCAGAGCATCTGTTACCCTGGGTAAGCCTGCCTTAGCCTCTCCTAATTCCTAATTGATGTTCTTGGAATCCCCTTACCAACCTGAATACTTCTACTGAGTCTCATTCCCCCACTCTGTCTAGGCATTCCACTCTGAGAGGGCAGGGAGGCAGCACAGTCATTTGTTGTTATTGCTGTAAGTCCTCATTGTTTGTAGTTCTTACACTCTCCCTGGACTGTGAGGTATGGGGTTTCTCCACCCTGTTTCTCTCTGGAGTGGACTTATCCTCCTACATCATGTCATCAAGAATTGTAAGGTGTCTGAGATTTTACCCTGGCTAACAAGTTAGCTTGTCACAGTTTCATGGTTGCTTGCAGAACACATGAAACTCCTGGGTCAGAGACTAGGGGCTGAATTACTCATGGCACAGGAGGCAGCATGAGCTTCCTGTGAGTGCCCATTCTCCACTTCCCCTAAGTCCTGGGGAGTAAGGATGATGGCCCTAGATGGGTGCTGTACACACACAAGGTTGATGTCACAGCTGAGGAACTCAAGCTTAGCCCAAACCACCCAAACTTTGAACTAAAGGGAGATATTATTTTAATTTTACTGGACAGCAAAAAAACAAGCTTGTGCTCCAAAGGGACATACTATCTCTATCTTTCAAGACTACTTTCTCCATAGCCATCCTAGAAGAGATAGTCCAGAGTAAAAGGCTATCATTGCCTTTGCTTACATGATGTGAAGAAACACAAAAGATAAACAGGGAACTGTCTCTCAACATACACATCCTTAACCAAAAGCATTAAGTTTCCCAGCTCAGCCTTAAAGGTAGAAGGGGTATTCTTTAGAAGGGGTATTCTTTAGAAGGGGTATTCTTTAGAAGGGGTAATATGGAAGAAACTATGCTCAGAGTCTTATAGTCTTGACTATTGTCATAAGAGTTTGGGAACTACCAAAAACCAGGGATTATTATGAATGAAACAATTTGGTTTAATATCTGTCAAATATTTCCCAGATTATCTATTGATATTACAGTTGTATATCTTTCCTATTTAAAATTTAGGAAGAGCACAACTACATGATGATTATAACACACAGATACAATCTTGACTAGGACAATCACAATCTAAAGACTGCATTTCCCTGAAATGTCCACATTTCTTTTAGGAATGTTTACAGCTTTGTTTGGTGTTTTATTTTGACATGCGCACTGTCAGGTAATAAAGTGTTTCATGCTATTAGTCAAGGTAATTAACACTAGCTGCTATAACAAACAACTCCCAAGTTTCAGTGACATAATACAAAAAAGTTTTATTTCTTAATCATGTCACAGCCCAAAGCAGGTCAGATGGCTCTCCCAGGGGTTCTCTCCTCCAGTGTTGAGACAGCGATCTAGGCCCATTTTAGCTGGTGGTTTTAATTCTAGTAGGGGCTCCCAGGTCCTTCAGTGGGTACCCTCCATTTGGCCAGCTAACTAGCCAAGAGGGTTGAGGGCTACATGGGATGTTATAGGGGTCAGGATGTTATATTGGTGGTTATATGACCACTCATATTTCACTGGCCAAAATTACTTACATGACCTGCTGCTGCTGCTGCTGCTAAGTCGCTTCAGTCGTGTCCGACTCTGTGCGACCCCATAGACGGCAGCCAACCAGGCTCCGCCATCCCTGGGATTCTCCAGGCAAGAATACTGGAGTGGGTTGCCATTTCCTTCTCCAGTGCATGAACAGGAAAAGTGAAAGTGAAGTCGCTCAGTCATGTCTGACTCTTAGCGACCCCATAGACTACAGCTTACCAGGCTCCTCCGTCCATGGGATTTTCCAGGCAAGAGTACTGGAGTGGGGTGCCAATGACCTGACCTAGATGCAAAGAATGGGAAAATGTGACCTTCCTATAGTCTCTGTCATATGTTTTAATAAGAAATGGTCAGTCAGCAATATTTATTGTTGTTTAGGTACCATGAAAGTGGAAAGAAGGTCAAAAGTCCCATGCTTGGATATAGAGAATGGATTAAGGCAAGAAGTCTTTTTGACATACTCTGTTTAAGCAAATCATTCAGTAATAGGTTGAGTTTAAAGCTCTATTGTGAGTTAGTTAGTTGTTAGAAATAGGGGCACATTTAACCCCTAAAAATAGTATACAAATTATGGTGTATGTATTAGATAACATGGATTCTGGGCTGAAGTTTTAGATGCCCCAATTGCTGGTAGTGATTGCAAACAGTCCTCCATGTTCAGTAACTGAAGAGGGTGGGCCTAAGCAGTCAGAGGAACTTGCATATGTTAGGTTAGCTTTTTTTCAGAAGCATAAACATAAGACACTGCATGTGAAGCAGTCAGTGGCATCTTAAAGGAGGATAAGGCTGGGACTTGGAATCTGGGTCGAAAAAGCTAGATAAAAGAACAGGAGACAAGTGACAGGACATGATGATTGTCATCAAATTGGCAAGGGCTGTTATATAAAATAAGGAGGGAAAGAAACGAGCATAATGATTGATTATGTAATGACATTAGTAGCTAAAGAAAACACAAGTTAGAATTATCGTGACCTTCTTTTTGTTGCAACACACATGCATTTTATTTCAAAAGACTTGGTGACCTTGTAATTATGGAATGAAAGCAAATTAAGCGGCTGCTTGCATCCCGAGGTACAATCTTGCTCATTCTCCACCCCAACCCCACCTTGCCCCCATTCGTACTTATAAGTGATTCAGGTGCTCAGGTAGCACAATGATGGTAGTAGGGAATTGACATTGGTTGAATGTGTACTATGTGTTGCTCCATTTTTTTAAAAAAAATAAGTTTACTGTTTTAATTCTCATGAGGATGCTCTGAGGCAGGCATGATTATCCCTGTTTTAACAGAAGACAAAACTGAAGCACAGTGAAGTTGCATGACTTGATGAAGGACACGTGACTAACTTTGGAGAACTGGAACTGGAAGCCAAGTCTTTGGACCTTTTTTGTTGCCTTGCTTTGTAATAGTGACATGAATATAACTGATTATTGTAATCTCTGACTGATATTTTGTGCATTTTATTGAGCCATGTGAAGTAGAGTAAAAGATTGGTCACTGGAATGCCACAGAAAAGATAAAACAAAAAAAGAAGAAAGGTGAAATATGGATATGTAACACATGTACACCCACGGCTGATTCATGTCAATGTATGGCAGAAACCACTACAATATTCTAAAGTAATTAGTCTCCAATTAAAATAAATAATTAAAAAAAAGAAAAAATATGGATATGTACTGCTTTTGATCACAGAAAATATAGGTACCTCTCACTCTACCATTCAACGCTCTCATTCTCTTTTTCTTCCTTTCTGATTTATATCTCATCAGTTTCTGGAAAAAGACTGATGGACACTCTTTGGTTGACTTCTGGGAAAGTAGTATATAGTGAAATTATTTTCACAGTTTAGCAAAATAGATTGCTTGCTTCTGATTGTGAAGAACCAACAATATTGATCAATGAAAAAATATCCATGTAGGTAGTACATGCTTTTATGCTTTATATGAATGGAATCATATTATAAGCATTTTCCATAGCCTGCTTTTGATTTAATGTTATGTCATTGGGATTCATCCATACTGTTTTATGTAGCTGTAGTTCTTTAAGTTTTACTGTCATATGTGAAATTCCATCGTGTGTATATGCCATAATTTGTTTGTCCTTTGTATTTTTGATGGAGTGGCTCAGACAGTAAAGCATCCGCCTGCAATGCGGGAGATCTGGGTTTGATCCCTGGGTTGGGAAGATCCCCTGGAGAAGGAAATGGCAACCCACTCCAGTACTCTTGCCTGGAAAATTCCATGGACCAAGGAATCTGGTAGGCTACAGTCCATGGGGTCGCAAAGAGTCGGACATGACTGAGTGACTTCACTTTTCACTTGTAGTTTTGACAGACACTGGGGTTGTTTCTGGGTTTTTGCTGTCACAAGTAAATGCTGGTGTGAACATTCTTTTTGCAAGTATTCTGGTGCATGTGTGCATGTGTTGCTGTAGGGGAGATATATTCTTAGGAGTATATTTGCTGGGTCAACTATATAGGATAATAAAGTTGCATCAACTTTATCAGATAATGTCACAGTGTTTTTCCAGAGTGAGTGTTGTACCAGAACACTGCCAAGAGTCATGTAAAAGTTTTAATTGTTCCACAGCTACCTTTTACACTTATTATTGTCACTTTTATTCAACTCCCGCTAATCTGGTAACTCAGTGTAGTTTTAATTTGTATACCTCAAGTACTAATGAGATTAATCGCTGTTTCTTATGTTTTGGTCCTCCTTGTTTCTATTAGGTCTGAAGATCTTTGCCTATTTTCCATTGGGTTGTCTTTTGATCACTGATTTGAACATGTATATTTTTTAAACGTATCTTCTGGATACTAATCATTTGACAGTAGTTTGTGATGCAAATCTTTCAATTTATGATTTATCTTTTTCACTTTTTAAAATAATTTTTCTGGGTACACACAAGTATTGAATTCTAATGTAGTTGTGTTTATCATTGTTTCTCGTATAATTTGTACTTATCATGTCAGTTAAGAAACCCTTTCTGTCCTAAGGTTTTATTGATAGTCTCTTTTATCGTCTTCAAAAATGTTTTATTTTTCAATACATGATTTTCTTAATATATATAGTGTGCTTTAGGAGTTTAATTTATTTTTTCCAAATGGTTCACCACTTAGAATTCTGACATTCTCCACCAAATTGAGGTGCTAATGCTGTCATATAACAGATTTCTTGACTTGTGTAATAAAAAAACCACTCCCTATTCTTAGATCAGATTCAACAACATTTTGTTATATGGTTGTGATTAAATGTGTTTTCATTGAAAAATAAAGTGTAGTTTAGGTGGATGAATCTAGATCTGTTGAGCAACAGCCAGGAAAATTGTAAAAAAGAAATTTGAGGCAGGGAGACCAGTTAGGAATTTACCACAAGTCAAGAAAATGAGGTTCTGAATCATGAAGATGACATGGTGGTGGAAAGGGCAAAAATGTGAGAAAACTTGCAGAAAAAGAACTGACTGTATTTGATAAATAATTGAATATGGAAAGCAAAGTCAGGTAAATGTTAAGTGTGACTACAAGTTTTGAACTTGGATGAGTCTAGCTTTAGGAAAAACAAGATTACTTCAATGTTAAATTTACCAAGATTAATACGGCTAGGGGTCACTGAGGTAGAGATTTAGGAAGTTTTTGTAGACAGGTTAAATCTGTTGGAAGGATACTTTTAATAAACTTGTTGGATTCTGCATTCTTTTTGTTTCATAGGAATTCTTTATATATTCTAGATATAAATCCTTCTGCCAGGAATATCTTCTTCTCTTTGTGCCCCTTTGTTTTTAATCTTTTTATGGTATCTTTTGAGAAACAAAAGTTCTTTATTTTTACGTAAATTCTATCAATCATTTCCATTATGTTGCACATTTTAAGAAATTTTTCTGTGCTGTGAGGTCATGATTATATTTTCCTATAGTGTATTTTAATTATATTTTTAACAGTCACATGCAGATATTTAATCCAAGCAAAACTGAATATTTATGCTATCAGGTAAGGCTACAATATCATCTTTTCCCCTTATGGATACTCAGTTATCCCAGAACTGCCTTGAAAAGTCAAATTCTCCTCCGTGAACTTTTAAAACCACCTTGGTCAGATATCAACTGATAAATATATGTCTATTTCTAAGCTTTTTACTCTACTTCATTTCTCTAATTGTCAATCTGTGTAAACAACACCTGATTTAAATATCTATAACTGTATTGAAAATCTTGATATTCTAGTAAGGCAAGTTTTCCAAACTTTTTTTTTTTCTCCCTCAGTTGAAACAGTAGCTTGACAATTTTTTGATCCTTGAATCTCACTACAAATTTTAGATTCAGCATATTAATTTGTACACACACACATCTGATGGGATTTTTATTGGCATTGCATTGAATTTACATAACAATTACAGAGCTGTCATATGTGATTGTTGTTTGTTGTTTAGTCACTCAGTCGTGTCTGACTCTTTTGTGACCCCATGGACTGTAGCCCGCCAGGCTCCTCTGTGCATGGGATTCTGCAGGCAGAATACTGGAGTGGGTTGCGATTCCCTTCTTCACATCTATATGATAGCACTCTTTCATTTCATGGGCATGATATGTCTCTTGATTTATTCAGATTTTAATGTTTTTCAGCATAGCTTTATATTTTTGTCCATAATGATTTTGCATAGTTTCATTAAGTCTATTTCTGAGTATTCTATAAATTTTTATTTTGGTTTCAAAAATAGTTTTCAGTTCTGTATTATTGATGTATAAAATGTAATAGATTTTACCCTGCAAATTTACTAAGCTCTTCTTATTCTAGCAATTATCTACAGTTCTGTTAATTTTCATAACACTCATATCTTGTGAAAGTAATGATATTTTAATTTCTTCCCCTATATTCTATTGTTTATTTCCTTTTGGTATTGGCTAGAAATTCTAGTAAAAAGCTGAAAAATTGGGCATTCTAGTCATTATCCTGATCAGGAAAGGAAAGTATTTATCATTGAGTATGACATTTAGTGGTAGTTTTTGTAAATACTTTTTATTAGGTAAAGACAATTTGCTAATTAAAAAAAAAATCAAGGTTGAATTATTGGGCTGGGCCAAGAGAAAGGGAAATAGAATGAGAAAGGAGAGTCTATTGAGTTTTGTTATTCCACTTTTAATAGCTTTAATTTCTAAATGTTCTATGTAGTTCCCACCCCTTTTCTTTCTTTCCTTTCATCCTTCTTTCCTTCCTTTTTTCCTCTTTCCTTTCCTCTATCCTTCTCTTCCTCCTTCCTTCCTTCTTGCTCGCTCTCTAAAACCAGTTTTGTCTTTTAAAAACATTCGTTATTATTTTTCTCTTATATTTTCATTTTCCTTTTAATTTTTAAAATCAGTCAGTTCAGTTCAGTTCAGTCGCTCAGTCGTGTCCGACTCTTTGCGACCCCATGAATCTCAGCACGCCAGGCCTCCCTGTCCATCACCAACTCTCGGAGTTTACCCAAACCCATGTCCATCGAATCGGTGATGCCATCCAACCATCTCATCCTCTGTTGTCCCCTTCTCTTCCTGCCCCCAATCCTTCCTAGCATTAGGGTCTTTTGCAATGAGTCAACTCTTCGCATGAGGTGGCCAAAGTATTGGAGTTTCAGCTTCAACATCAGTCCTTCCATTGAACACCCAGGACTGATCTCCTTTAGGATGGACTGGTTGGATCTCCTTGCAGTCCAAGGCACTCTCAAGAGTCTTCTCCAACACCACAGTTCAAAAGCATCAATTCTGCGGTGCTCAGCTTTCTTCACCGTCCAACTCTCACATCCATACATGACCACTGGAAAAACCATAGCCTTGACTAGATGGACCTTTGTTGGCAAAGTAATGTCTCTGCTTTTAAATATGCTATCTAGGTTGGTCATAACCTTCCTTCCAAGGAGTAAGCGTCTTTTAATTTCATGGCTGCAATCACCATCAGCAGTGATTTTGGAGCCCCCCAAAATAAAGTCAGCCACTGTTTCCACTGTTTCCCCATCTATTTCCCATGAAGTAATGGGACCAGATGCCATGATCTTAGTTTTCTGAATGTTGAGCTTTAAGCCAACTTTTTCGCGCTCCTCTTTCACTTTCATCAAGAGGCTCTTTAGTTCTTCTTTACTTTCTGCCATAAGGGTGGTGTCCTCTGCATATCTGAGGTTATTGATATTTCTTCCAGCAATCTTGATTCCAGCTTGTGTTTCTTCCAGCCCAGCGTTTCTCATGATGTACTCTGCATAGAAGTTAAATAAGCAGGGTGACAATATACAGCCTTGACGTACTCCTTTTCCTATTTGGAACCAGTCTATTGTTCCAAGTCCAGTTCTAACTGTTGCTTCCTGACCTGCATACAGGTTTCTCAGGAGACAGGTCAGATGGTCTGGTATTCCCATCTCTTTCAGAATTTTCCACAGTTTATTGTGATCCACACAGTCAAAGGCTTTGGCATAGTCAATAAAGCAGAAATAGATGTTTTTCTGGAACTCTCTTGCTTTTTCAATGATCCAGTGGATGTTGGCAATTTGATCTCTGGTTCCTCTGCCTTTTCTAAAACCAGCTTGAACATCTGGAAGTTCACGGTTCACGTATTGCTGAAGCCTGGCTTGGAGAATTTTGAGCATTACTTTACCAGTGTTTTTTAAATAGCGTTTTAAAATTTTTAAAATAGATAAGTTTAATATTTCATCCCTGTCTTCTAAATCCAATATCTGAAATCTTTACATATCTGACTGTGCTATCTGTTGTTTCTATTACCACCAACTCTAGGTGGCTTGTGTCCTGATACATTGTATGAATTTTAAAAAATTTATTGTTTTATTTATTTATTTGTTTTGGGCTGTTTTGGGTCATTGTTGCTGTATGCAAGCTTTCTCTAGTTGTAGCAAGCAGAGGCTACTCTCTAGTTGTGGTGCACAAGCTTCTCATTGCAGTGGCTTCTCTTGTGGAGCCGAGTCTTGGGTGCTCAGGCTTCAGTAGTTGCAGTTTTCAGGCTTTAGAGCACAGCCTCAGTAGTTGTGGCACACTGACTTAGTTGCCCTGGCATACCCTGAATACTTTGGCATGTGGGATCTTCCCAGACCAGGGATTGAACCTGTGTCTCCTGCATTGGTAGATGAATTCTTCACCTGTGAGCCACCAGGGAAGCCCTATGTGAGTTTTAAAACTATAAGTTCATATGTTTGGGAATTTTATCTTTTGAATTTTTTAAGCCCTGTATTTGCAATTTATATCTGCAGTGACTACCTGCTTTTGCTTCTGCCAAATTTTGGGGAACTCTACCAACATACAAACACTTTAAATTTTTTGCCTGAGGATTTTTTGGATGTATCCAGATGGTATGAGATTGAGCTACCAGTTCAAGTGAAGGCCAGCTTGTGGGTAGGAATTCCAAGGGGCAATTTAGTGTTTGCTTCTACCCAATGACACATTTTATAATAGGCCATTTTCCTTGCTGTCCTCTGGATTTATTTCTAGTTCACATATACCGGGAAAGTTTAGGCCTGTGAGGTACCTGATTTATTAAGGCATCTCCTATCAGATTGCTCATCTTGGTCAGGTAGCCCCCAGGATTTATCTCCTTGTAACCTATGAATACAGAAACCCAAATTCACCTCCATGGGCAAATGTCCTCAAAGTGAAAGCCAGAGTCAAAGTTCAGCTTACCTCTCTAGATTCCTATATTTACTTAGTTTTTGGTTTCTGAGGGGCCTTATTTTCTTGCTAATATGAGATATACTTAAAAATATTTTTCATTATTTTAATTACTTTCAGTGGCATGGTGTCATGGGTCACATTACTGAAAATGGATTTTTTTCTAGTCCTTGAAAATAATTTATTCCTATAATAAGTTTAGATTGGCATAAAAAAATGAGAGGTTGCTTTATGAATAATAGATAACATAAATATAAGACCAGAGACTAGACATTTATTCATTTATTCACACTCTTATACATATTTACTGAGAACTCTGTAATGTGAGGTGCTATGTTACACTGCAGAAGCTGCCAGAAAGTATATGGAAAGGTCCTTGGATTTCAAAGATCATTTGATCATTTATAGGTGTAAATAATAAATTCAATAAAGATCATATACACTAAATGTTCATACCCAACTGGGGAACTAAAACAAATCATTATTTAAAAAGTGATATTTTAGCTTACTTTGTAGGATAGACAGGGGGAGATACCTGGACATTTATTCCAGGTAAATGACCAAAGAACGTGAGCAAAGGTGGAGATAAAATATCATGGAGCAGCTGAGATAATTGTATGTTATCTCATAAGTGATTGGATCATAGCAATTTTAAGGAAATGGTTAATGACAAGGATTGAAAGTTAGGCTGAGGCCAGAACAAGAAGGGCTGTGAATTCTAAGCCCTGTCATTTGAGCTTAAATTAGTGGGGTACTGAGAGTCATTAATAGATGTATGAACTTCTCAATTTTATACAGTTTAAAATGTGTCATTTATGCGGGGCTAATGGTAGAATCAAGACTTAGCTAAACTCAGGACTTCTCTGATGGCTCAATGGCTAAGACTCCGTGCTCCCAGTGCAGGGGAGCTGGGTTCAACCCCTAGGCAGGAAGCTGGATCCCACGTGCCACAACAAAGATTTCACGTGCTGCAAAAAGATTGAAGATCCCGTGTGCCACAACTAGACCTGGCCCTGTCAAATAAATAAAATATCTAAAAACAAAGAATGAGCTAAACTCTAGCAATTATAAACAGGAGTAAACTAGAGTAAGATTAAGAATGGGGGTGTGAAACAAGTAAAAATGTTGGTGTTTATTCAGGGTGTCTGATATGAATAATCTTGATTGCTGACAATGGCTTCATGTGGTTTATATAATTACTTTCTTCCATTGCTTAGAAAAAAAAATTTATTTTCTGAATAGGTTTGAAACCACATGTTGGTTTTTCTTCCATGAGTAACATTCGTCTGAGTTGTAACACTGAGGACACGATATTTAGAAACAAATTTCCCCCCTCATTTTGAAGAGGAAGAACTGAGCTGGTTCCTGCTCAGTTTTGCTTATTTTATCTTACTTTTTAGGTTATGATGTTAGTTTAGCAGAGCATCTCTATCAATTTCTCAGGCCACTCCATTTTATTAATAAGGAAAAGAATCACTAACTGTCAATCAGGATTTGTAGTATCAAAATTCCAGGTCTACTTTATAAGTGCTAAGGATCAGAAAATTATCAAAGGAACACTAATAGGCATACTGCAAATGGCTAATGTAATTTTAATTTCTGAACTGAGACGAAAACTGAAAATATATGTCTTGCTTCACTGTAGTACCAAAACCTCATTAGGATTTGGCCAGAATGTGGGGAGGTGTCAACAGCTGAGGCTTTCTCAGGCAAAATACATTAACATTACAAATGAAACTTGGTCCGAATCTATCTCAAGGAGAATTTCATCTCAGAGGTATAGTAAGAATTACATTAGCAGTGTAGTTATTAAGCTCTGTTGAATAATTCTGTGTTTTTAAAAAAAGAAAGTGACCTTTCGTATCTCTCAAAGGGATAATAGCTCTACAGATAAAATAAAGCTAATTGGGACAGGACAAAAGATTTACAAGATTATGTGAAGAAATTTGGTAATCAGTTGAAAAAATGCAAAGTATCTTGAACAAAGCATTTCGTAAATTAGACAGATGTCTGACCTTTATTATTTCCTAATCAAACATCTTCATCTTCTGTTACAGGTTGTAAATGGGGAATGGAGGACAGGAAAATACTGTTGAAACTTTTCAGTTTTGCACTGCTTTGAAACATGGGCACAATTTGTAACATAGACTCAATAACTAGCATAGCTATTGTTTTTCTTCAATTATCTGAGTTACATATTGTTCATGTTTTGACATATTGAAATCTGGGTGTTTTCTAAAAGGCAGTATCAAAAGAAACATGCTGCAATTTCTATGTTTCTTAGTGGTCATTATCTTTGTGAATACCATCACAGTCATATGTGGTAGCATTCAGATGCCTAAATTAACTTAAGTTTAAATCTATAATATTGCTTTAAATGTTTTAAAAAGAGATATCATTGTAACACTGAAAGTAAATGTTATTTTTTTAATGAAAATTTTTTTTTGTTTTTAAATTTTTTATTTTGTACTGAGGTGTAGGCAATTAACAATGTTGAGATGGATTCAGGTGAACAATGAAGGGACTCAGCCATATATATGCAAGGAAACATTATTTTGTACAAAGAAGGACTATTAAATGCCAAGCAGTGAAATCAGAGGTAACAGAAAACTGCCAAATCTACTGAATATATCGCGGCATTTCAAAGCCAGGAAAGGTTCTATGACAGATTCGTGGTCTTAAAGGATTATTACTCAGGTGCCAAGCCTCTATTTGCCAAAAGCTTCTGGATGACTTTCAGGAGAAGATAATTTACTTATAGTTGATGGGTAATTCAATGATGGAAAAAAGTAAAACTATCAGCTTAGCAAAATAGGAAATACAAACAGAAGTCTAAAATTATACTGCCAATCTTAAAGATGCCCAAGAGGTCAAGATCACAAGCATGGATTATAAAAATCAACTCACAAGAGTCAAAAATCAACTCAGAAGACTAAGTGTGAAGGCACTGGAATTCAGATATCATTTTAATGATGGAGAAAGTGCTGTCTCTAACTACATGAATAAAAATATAGCATCATGAGCATGAAAGCTACTGCAAATACATTTAATTTACTGTTTTATTTCTGAAAACATAGCAAATACTTAGAAACACACAAAGATCACTGAGATCCAAGATAGATTTACTATCTCTAAATTATTTCACACTAATATAAGATTCTATTTTGATAGGGTTGTTAAGTTTGAGCTGGGATGACAAATCTGTATTTCAGTAAGACAGAACAAATTGTGTTCTTGTGGACAAAATGGAGAAATATGGCCTAGATTACATAGTGTATTAAAGGTTGAATGACTGGCTGATACAGTCTGGTGAGTATGTTGATAGCATCTGGAGAGACGGTTCTAGTGGTTTGTGTAAGACTCTTTCCTATGTCTCCTTCCATGCAGTGTAATTTGTTGGTAACTTGAACACATGGAAACTTTCTTGTTAAACTTGCAGTTATAAAAATGGAGCAGATATAAAAATACTTTGGAACAAATCAGTATCTCTAAAAAAATTTGACAGAGTAATGGACTGAATCCAGCAAGATTCATTTTATAAGGGGTAATTAAAAATTCCAAATCTGGATATATAAACTGAACTTGTTCAGATAAGCTAGTTCATTATTTCTAATCATTTTGTTATATCTAAGTCTCAGTTTCCCTATGTGTAAAATGGGAATATTAATACTAACTACTTAACTGTTTGAAGTGAGAGCTCAGCACAGTGTTGGCACATACGAAGTATCAATAGGTGCTGCTAGTTTCCCAGAAATCCTGGGACAGACCAAATTCTGCCACTTATAGGGTATTTGACCTTAGGTAAGGTACTTTGGGCTTCCCTGGTGGCTCAGACGGTAAAGAATCCAGCTGCAATGTGGGAGACCTGGGTTCGATCCCTGGGTTGGAAAGATCCCCTGGAGAAGGGAACGGTTACCTACTCCAGTACTCTGGCCTGGAGAATTTCATAGACTGTATAGTCCATGGGGTCACACAGAGTCGGACACAACTGAAACGACTTAGCAGCAGCAGCAGCAGCAGCAGCTGGTAGCTCAGTCAGTAAAGAATCTGCCTGTAGTGCAGGAAGCCTGGGTTCAATCCCTGGGTCAGAAAGATCCCCCGGAGAAGGAAATGGCAAACCACTCCAGTATCCTTGTCTGGAAAATCCTATGGATAGAGGAGCCTGGCGGGCTGCAGTCCATGGGGTCCCAAAGAGTCGGGCACGACTGAGTGACTAACACTTTCAGTACTTATTCTTTCTAAACCTCATCTTCCTCATTTGCAAGTGGCATAAAAATAGTACCTTTCTCACAGGTGGTTGTCAGGAAAATTAAATGAGATGATGCACATGAGGCCCTCTTCAAGGTACTTAGCACATTGTGGGCTCCTAGTGAATATTAGCAATCAGAGTGAACATTGGAGCAACTTTCAGAAAAATCCACCTGGACATGAAATTGAAAAAAACTATAGTCTCTCTAGAATATATGGAATTATACTTCTACTCTATTGTATACTAAATCTATGCTACTGCTGCTGCTGCTGCTAAGTTGCTTCAGTCGTGTCCGACTCTGTGCGACTGCATAGATGGCAGCCCACCAGAATCCGCCGTCCCTGGGATTCTCCAGGCAGGAACACTGGAGTGGGTTGCCTTTGCCTTCTCCAAAATCTATGCTACTACTTCAGTTTAAATGTATCCTTTCAAGAGGAATATTGGAAAATTGAGGTGAATGTAAAGTCAGATCATGTGAAAAATTGTGGAAGAAATTGGGGCTATTTATTTTGGAGAAAAGATTATGATAGAAGAAGCTATTGGAAGGGTTGTCATTGAAAGAGGAATGGGGCTGGCCCTGTTTGGGCCTGAGTTAGAACTGTGACTGTGACACAGATGTTTTGCTCCCCTGAAGAAAGACTTCCTTACATGACTGTCTGCAAAGGTAGTGATTTCTCAGGATTTTTTTTTAAAGTCTGAAAAGTCATTTGAGGGAGACTTGCCAAGAGGATTCGGGGATTTGAGATGGGATTTGGCTCAGTGATCTTTAAAGGCCAATCCTTTCCTGAGGTTCAGTTGTTGACTTCTTTAGAGTGCTTAACATTTAAAACCTTAAAAAAAAAATCTGCATCCACTCACCTAGTCTTTTCTTCCAAATTATTTGACTGAAGTCACTTACATGAAATAAAAATTGCATATCCCTGACCTTTAAGGGACTAGAATTTATTTCCTGCCCTGCTCTTATCTGGGTAAATGGATTTGCAGAATCTGTGCATGCCAATCATACTTGTGTTTCTTTTGGAATAGGGAAGTGGATAAAATGATAAAGGAATTGTCAGGTCACGGGATTTCTGATGGCTCAACTTTAGTCACTAGCAATGCTCCTATCCCACCTAATATCAATATGAGCTAATAGGCATGCAAATATTAAGTATATGGTTCACAGACAAGCTGGTTATTGCAGAGGGCAGAGGATTCTTCAAACAATGTATGTACAGAAAATATATTGTATTGACATTTATCTAACTCAGCATAATATTCTGCTTCCAAGTGGTTTAACTTTTCTTTGATTTTTAATTCATGCCTCCTGGCCTTAGAATTACGTGCTGAAAAACTCAAGGACAAATCCTCTGCTTTTACATTGATTAACAAATAAATCATGAGTGGCTCTGAAGGACAATGAAGGGAACTCCTCCAGTGGGTACAATGTTTATGGTGAACTTCATCAGGAAGGTGACATGATGTCAGCTCTACACCAGCTCACACGTAATAGCTAAAAGTTTGGCCATGTGGTGAAGGAATCTGGAAAGAATAGGATTGGAGGTTTGCTGATAAGGAGGATTGGGGAAGAATTATGTGAATGTATCTCTTGAAATGAGTCTATCCTGTGGGAATATTAATATCCCATGTGAATTTTCACCACATGTTCAATGACCAGGTAAACAAGATGACTCACCATTGATGTCAGTCAGCTTCTTTCCCTAGTGACCTTACTGTGTCAGTGAGCTTATACACAATAGTGCATCATAGCAGTGATGATGATTGGATATGCCTCCATAAAGAAATTGATTGCCTGTCTCTGAAGTTGACCTGGCTCTCCCACTATGGCTAAATGCCAATCAGCCAGATGTAGAGACCAATAGAAAGCTCTCCATATTGTATAACAGTGAGAGGGCAGCCTACCTGCTGGTTGATTATATTGAGTCCTTTCCATTATGGAGTGAACAGTATTCTGTCCTCACTGGAGTAAACACCAGATTTGGTTCTGGTTTGTTTTCCTGGGCCATTTTGCTGAGTCTGTTGACTTAATGCCTTATTTACATCTTGCCTTATTACACCATGTGTTCTCATAGAATATTGTTTTTAATCAAGAAACTCATTTCACAGCAAAATAATTAAGGGCAGTGCTCTTGGGTTTCACTAGTAATTCTATAAAACCTTCACTCAAAAGCACCTGACTTACAGCATAGCAGAATGACCCAAGGAACCAACTTACTGAATCAGCTGGGAAATAATGCCTTTTGACATTAGGATGGTATCCTTCAGTATAAAATATACAATATTATCTGAACTAGTGACTAATATGTGATGCCATTTCTCCCCAAACCAGGACATAATGGTCCAGAAATCAAGGAGTACAATGTGGGTGGTATTTCTTATTACTATGCTGAATGACCAAAGCACAAAATTTTCCTTCCCAAGCCCAGGTCCTGCTAGCCTGAAGGTCTTAGTATGCAGTGGATAAATATCCCACTGGGGGAGACAATTGAACTGAAAATTGGGATGTTAAGACTGCCATTTGGCTTGTTGGGCTCCTCCTGCCAATGGACCAGGAAGAAAAATAAAGTTTACTAGAGTGGTTAACTATGAGTTTCTAAGATGGAGCTCAGGAATTCCTCTGGAGTACCTCTTAGTATTGTGATATCCAGTGCCGAAAGTTAATGGCAGACCACAGCAACCCCATATAGCAAGTATCACCAAGGTTCAGACCTACTCAGGGATTAGGCTTTTGAGCAGCCTGTTAGCCAAAGAACCATGACCAGCTGAGGAGCTGTCTGAGCATGAATGAAACTTGGAGGAAGAAAGTGATCAATGTCACAGATAATCTCAGAAGCAATTGCAGAAATGGAAATGATTGTCCCTGCCCACAGTTTCTTCCTTATTCTTCTATGTATATAATAATATATTAATTTTTTCTTATATTAATATATGGCAGGTTTGGGGAGAAACAGCATCACATATTAGTCACTAGTTCAGATAATATTGTATATTTTATACTGAAGGATATCATCCTAATGTCAAAAGGCATTATTTCCCAGCTGACTCAGTAAATTGGTTTCTTGGATCATTCTGCTATGCTGTAAGTTGGGTGCTTTTGAGTGAAGGTTTTGTGGAATTACTAGTGAAACCCAAGAGCACTAGCCTTAATTATTTTACTGTGAAATGAGTTTCTTCATGACCCAGATAACCATGATGGTATGACCACTCACCTAGAACCAGACTTCCTGGAATGTGAAGTCAAGTGGGCCTTAGGAAGCATCACTACAAACAAGGCTAGTGGAGGTGATGGAATTCCAGTTGAGCTATTTCAAATCTTAAAAGATGATGCTGTGAAAATGCTGCACTCAATATGCCAGCAAATTTGGAAAACTCAGCGGTGGCCACAGGACTGGAAAAGGTCAGTTTTCATTCCAGTCCCAAAGAAAGGTAATGCCAAAGAATGCTCAAACTATTGCACAATTGTACTCATCTCACACGCGAGCAAAGTAATGCTCAACATTCTCCAAGCCAGGCTTCAATAGTGAGTGAACTGTGAACTTCCAGATGTTCAAGCTGGATTTAGAAAAGTCAGAGAAACCAGAGATCAAATTGCCAACATCTGTTGGATCATCAAAAAAAGCAAGGGAGTTTCAGAAAAACATCTACTTCTGATTTATTGACTATGCCAAAGCCTTTGACCGTGTGGATCACAACAAACTGTGGAAAACTCTTTAAGAGATGGGAATACCAGACCACCTGACCTGCCTCCTGAGAAATCTGTATGCAGGTCAAAAAAAAACAGTTAGAACTGGACATGGAAAAACAGACTGGTTCCAAATGGGGAAAGGAGTACATCAAGGCTGTATATTGTCACTCTGCTTATTTAACTTTTATGCAGAGTACATCATTAGAAATACTGGATTGGATGAAGCACAAGCTGGAATCAAGATTGCCGGGAGAAATATCAATAACCTCAGATATGCAGATGAAACCACCCTTATGGCAGAAGTGAAGAAGAACTAAATAGCCTCTTGATGAAAGTGACAGAGGAGAGTGAAAAAGTTGGCCTAAAACTCAATATTCAGAAAACTAAGATCATGGCATCCAGTCCCATCACTTCATGGCAAATAGATGGGGAAACAGTGGAAACAGTGAGAGACTTTATTTTGGGGGGCTCCAAAATCACTGCAGATGTTGACTGCAGACATGAAATTAAAAGACACTTGCTCCTTGGAAGAAAAGTTATGACCAACCTAGACAGCATATTAAAAAGCAAAGACATTACTCTGTCAACAAAGTTCTGTCTAGTCAAGGCTATGGTTTTTCCAGTGGTCATGTATGGATGTGAGAGTTGGACTATAAAGAAAGCTGACCACAGAAGAGTTGATGCTTTTGAACTGTGGTGTCGGAGAAGACTCTTGAGAGTCCCTTGGACTGCAAAGAGATCCAACCAGTCCATCCTAAAGGAAATTAACCCTGAATATTCATTGGAAGGACTGGTGTTGAAGCTGAAACTCCAATACGTTGGCCACCTGATGCAAAGAACTGACTCATTAGAAAAGACCCTGATGCTGGGAAAGATTGAAGGTGGGAGGAGAAGGGGACGACAGAGGATGAGATGGTTGGATGGCATCACCGACTCAATGGACATGAGTCTGAGTAAACTCTGGGAGTTGGTGATGGACAGGGAGGCCTGGTGTGCTGCAGTCCATGGAGCTGTAAACAGTTGGATACTACTGTGCGACTGAACGGAACTTATTGATCAGATAATCAGTAATCAACTGAATAACCTGCTGTTAAATTCTAAAATAAATAAGTACAAAGGAACCACAGAATTTTCTCAGAATTTTCCTTTCTCTGCCAGTATGCATGCTGGTTTTAATCACTTAAGGTCAACATGTTTTCTCTAGGTGAAAATCCTATGAGAAAATCATTTATTGAAAGTGGCAAATTGTGCCATTTAGGAAAATTTGTAATTGTCATTTAAGTTAAGGTGACTGGGATGACTTTTATTTTTTACAAGGAAAGAAATTGTTTTCAATCCATTAACCATGATATTAGGTCCCACTTAGGTGACAAAAATAATAGTGTAATTTGACTCAAATTCTGAATGGATTAAATAATAAAAACATATAAAGAAAGTAATAACAAAATAAGAAAATACAGGCATCTATTTGATTTTGCAGAGGTACAGTACCTCTGAGCATAAAACAAATGAAGAACTCACAAAAGGAAATGTGGCAGTATTTGAGTACATAAAAATGACAGCATTCTGCAGAAAAGGTAACCAGAAACAAAATTAAAAAGAAGACTACAAACTGAGAGGAGCATTTGTGACACATATGGTAAGCAAAGGTATAATATATGAAACTTACAAAGACTGCTTACAAATCAACAAAAAACATTGAACTTAAAAATAGAAATGGTTAAAGAATGTCAGTGAAAAATTCACACATCAACAAGAGAAGGAACTATATAGCTAGTAAATATATATGAAAAGTTATTCAGTGTTACTGAAAGAAGCTATTTTGCCCCTTTTCTGCTTGCTCATTCCTGTTCCTCTCTAACCCTAAAAGAATCTAGTTATAGAAATGAGATCACTAGACAATTTAACTTTACTCCTGATTTATATTCTACTGAATGCACACCATGCCATGCCTAACCTGTGAATTCTTTCCCTAGATTAAAAGAAGAATGAAGAATTAAATAGTAAGCATGACCAGCTCTGTACCCCCAGCAGCCCTCTTTGCAATCCTGCAGGCAGATGACATGGGCAAGATGACATCTGAAGAAAAGATAAAGAGGAGTCAGCTGGTCTGTGCACAGTGAAGAATGATGCAGAATCTAAGCTTGTACCTTGGTAATTCACTGATATTCTTTCCTCCTTTTCCCTTGAAAAACTCTCATGGCCGAGCAGAATCTGGGGAGTTGGTTCTGGCACGAGTCCTCCTTCTCTTCAGATTGCTGGCCTTCTGATTAAAGCAAACTTTTGTTTCTACCAACACTTGGCTCTACATTATTGGCTGTTGAGTGGTGAGCAGCTGAACATGAGTTTGGTAACATTACTAAATAAAAAAATGCTATATATTTAAAAAATATTAACACAGTCGCATTTTTCTCTTTGACAAAAATGGCAGATATATGAAGCATTATAATTTAGAAAGTTATGAAATAAGTACTCATAAACTGCTGATAGCAATTGATAAAAATTTTTCTAAGAAATTTGTGCACTATTCACCAAAACCTTTAAAAATGCACATGCTATGTAATCCATTGATTTCAATTTTAGAAAAGCATCATAGAAAATTAAAAGGAGATGTATATTCATTCTAAAATTATTGTTGTTGTTTAGTCACTAAGTTGTGTCCAACTCTTTGTGACACCATGGACTGGAGCATGCCAGGCTTCCCTGTCCTTTACTATCTCCTAGAGTTTTCTCAAACTCATGCCCATTGAGTTGGTGATGTTATCCAATCATCTCTTCCTCTCTCGCCCCCTTCTCCTCCTGCCCCCAATCTTTCCCAGCATTAAGGTCTTTTCCAATGAGTTGGCTCTTTGCATCAGGTGGCCAAAGTATTTGAGCTTCAGCTTTAGCATCAGTCCTACTAGTGAATATACAGGGTTGAACTATTAATAACATTGAATACTTGAGAAACAGTGCCTAATATCCAAAAGTAAATTACATATAATCCAAACAGTAGAATATATTATATATTATATGGTTACTTAAGTTGTGCTGTCAGAGACTTTAATGACTTGAGAAAATATTAATACTAAGGAAAAATAAAAGCAAGTTACAATTTATAATCCCAGTTTTGCAGCACACACGCAATGAAATGCCAAGAAGGAAATACCTTAATATGCTAATACTACTAATAGTGTTATCTCTGGGTGGTGGGTTCCCTAGTAATTTTATGTTCTTCCTGATAGTCTTCAATATTTTCCAAAATGTTAACAGTAAACATGCTTTATTGTTATAATCAGGACACATGAAACAGGAGAGAGAGAGAGAAGGAGAGAGAGAGAAAGGGACTTGCACATTTTATGTGGAAATATTTATTAAAGGGACATTAGGATAGTGCCACAGGCAATTCAAGTCAACTTACATTGGGTCTGCCAGGTAGATTTCTCTAGGTGCTCAATTAAAAGAAATTTGGGTGCTCCTTTTGAAGAACAGGATAACTCATAGAGTCACAGAATTTTAGAGGAAGGGATCCCCAACGCTGAGGAAGCTGTAATGTTCGTCTTGCTCACCACTTGATGCCTACCACCCAACTCAACATGTTTTTGAATGAAAGAAAAAGACCACCGCAGTTATCGTACAGATGGAAAACCTGATTCTTCCAGGAACATAAGGGCTTACTTGCCCAAGGTTGCACAGTTATCCGCATTAAGTAACACCAGCAGCATCGATGATCCGTCACTACCACTTTCAACGGATACCACATCTAGCCCTTGTCAGGCACTCTCGAGTGCTTTACAGTGTATCAACTTATTTAACCCTCATAACAACCTATGAGTTAGGAATTGTCATTATTCTCATCAAGTAAGTGAGAATACTGAGTCACAACCCGCATCTAAATTTCATTCCCCCTTTCTTCTCCGCCATTTGATGCACATCCAAATCACCCCCAAATTCGATCTGACGCCAGCTAGTTGCATTCTTACGAAAGGATGCTCCTGGGGCTCATCTGGGTGTGTTTGTGCGTGACGCGGGAAGTAGGAAGCATTTAAAGACCGGCCGCCGGAAAACAATGTCCTGAGGTCCTGGATTTTACTCTGGCTCCCCCCGGAGCGCCCCTCCTGGTGGGCCAAGGGGACCGGGGACGGGAGACACCCCGGCCTCTCCCCCCTCTACAGTGTAATGAAGCTCCAGTCCCCGGCGACCACGCGGCACCCCAGGACCGGAGGGGCTGGGCCGCAGACCCCGCCTGCTGCACCTGCTCCCGGGGTCCCGCGTCCCCGCCCGGCGTCCCGCCCCCGCGCCGCGCCCGCGCCCCGCGGTCCCTCCCTCCGGCGTGACGGGAGCACGGGCGCCTGCCGCCGGGGCCGCGAGCACAGCGGAGCTGTCAGCTGTGAGCTGAGCGCGCAGCCCTAGCGGCCCGGGAGCAGAGCGCGCCCCACCCCGGGAGGCTGCTTTCCTGTCGGCCGGCGGGCCGACCGCAGCGGGAAGGAGATGCTGTTCCTCCGCCCGGGGCCGGCGCGGGGGAGGGGCCGGGGGCGGCTGGCCAGGGCTCCCCGCAGCCGACTCTCGCCGCCCTGGAGCCCCGCCTGGATCTGCTGCTGGGCACTCGCCGGCTGCCAGGCGGCCTGGGCTGGGGACTTGCCCTCCACCTCCGGCCTCCCGCTTCCTCCTTGCCTGGAGGTGAGCCGCACCTACTCTGAAACCTGGAGTTTGCGGGTGGTGGGGGTGGGGGAGAGGAGGGGACGGGAGGTGAAGGAGGAGGGTCATGCCCATTTATTGCTCTCTGCTGTTACCTCTTTCCTTCCTGGGAAGACCGGGCTTTTCGTTTGTTTCCAGGAATGAAGTTGCCCGCCCCGAGAATCTGGCCCAGAGAGGATGTGTGGCTTTGCTGGCTTTGGGGGGATGCTTTCCGCGCTCCTGTGTTTTGAGGGCTCTGAAGGACTTTGTGGCGCTTTCCTGGAGTGCCAGGCTTGAGGACCTGGGGCCGAGGGGAGTTTTCACCAAGGGCAGGGGGCTGGGGAAGCCCTGCCGGTGGGGTTTGGAGAGCCGGCACTGCCGCCGAGGGCTTCCAGCCCCCCCCTTCGCCACTCCCCCAGTGTCTACAAACCCCTTCCCTTGCTCTCAGCGTCCTGATAAGGCCCCGGGGACTTGCCAAGCCAGTGTGTGGGGTCGCTTGGCATCCTTTTGGCAAAACATGGATGTGAATTAGGAAGAAAAAGAATGTGTACTTAGGGAAGAGGTGGGTTGGTGAACTAGAAAATTAGAAAAGACAGAGTGAATGTGCTCCTTTTGGGAGATGATCATCAGCTGGCTGAAGCACTGCTACTGTGTGTTTTGAAATTTGAGATTATCGTTGATATACAGCAAAGAAAGATAAATAGGAGTGATGAGATTTTTTTCCCCCTGCTTTTGGAAGAACTGGACTTAATAATGCCAAAAATGTACAGGGGATGTCATTGGTAGCTGTACTGGGTGTTTATCTTCCCCTTTAGTGTTCCAGAAAGTGCATCCTCTTAATGAAAATCAATGAGGGGAAGGAAGCAACATTTCTGACCTACTTTGAGTGATTATGTTGAGGAGGATGTGAGGAGTGAATACTGTTTTAGGAAGATTGCTAGGAATCAGGGTGATGGGTCATTTTATTTTAATGTAACAAAAATGGGTTAGCTAATAGCCCCTCTGGGAAGCAAGACCAGACCTTATTCCTTTGTGTCACTTTTGAATTTTACGCAGGCTCGAATTATAGAATATCTGTGTTCTAGACCTCATCCATCATCCATGTATTTCACCTTCCTCTCCCACAGTCTCAGTCCTAGGATAGACTGAAATGGAAGAGGTTCAGATCAAAGGCATGTATACCGGCACACAGTAGTGTTATAATTGGGAAAATCAGGGCAAGAGCTCAGCAAACAGCTGTGTTTAATTTCAGAGCTTATTAGGATAATTAGTTGTTTAATCTGTGTTCTATCACCTGGGAATAGTCCATTCTCCCAGGCTTCCAGAGAAAGCCCACTTCTTGGTCATCTTCAGATTGAGTAGTTGTAACAGGACAAACTTAAAACCTTGCCTCCAGCCCCTAGTCCCAGTTATGCAATACCTATTTTTTTTTTTTTCCTGAAGTGAAAAGTCAGATTCTTGTAAAATTAATTCTTAGTGATGGAGGCTCTACTTGAAACAGGTGAAAGTGAGGGCTAGTGGGGGGGTGGTGGTGGTGATGCTTGGCCACTGCAGCTAGACTGATCCTTTAGGTGAGCACATGTTCTACCTATGCAGACCCAGACAGAATGGAGCTTGCACCCTGAGACAGATATAGTGAAACCAGAGGCAGGGGGTTGACTGAAGGTTCCAGAAGGCTGTGTTCAGTTAATTATAGTGAGTTTACAAATTTCACTTGCCTCAATTCCTTGATGTTTCAAGTTCGAATTGATGGGAATAAATAAAATTATAGAAGGATGCTCCTGAACATGCCTGTGGCTTGTGTTTTTAGAAACGGTGATGCGCAGGTCCACTTATGTTCTGATGACTGACGAACAGTTGGTAGATGTTTAACTGGGAGTTAGAGGTCCCTTTGGTGGGGCCATGGGGCTGAATCTGCTCTTTGGCCTGTGGTCTAACCCACTGAGCTAATTTATAAAATTATGATGATTGTTTCTCTCTAACTTTGTTTTTAAGAGGGATGTGAGAATAGAGGAGTTTTTCAGGCTTTGAGGGTAAGAGTTGGCTGGTGCTTATGTGTGGGGAGGGGCCTTCCTGTGAGATACAGCTATGGAGATGTGGGCCAAACTCTTGTGAATAAAGATGTAACACCCAAAAGTAACTATTTTGTGTCCACTCCTGCCTGTTGATCCCTTTCCACTCTTTATTAACAAAAAAGGAATGCCCCACATAAGGGATAGCACCACGTGATGGGGAGGACAGTGGGAGCAGTGAAAGTGAGGGAGGCGTATGAGGCTGGAAACTAAAGCCAGCTCTTAATGACAAGGAGAGGATGTCGAAGGGAAAATCTGCAGGTAATTCTAAACCTCATGGCCACCAGTACTTTCAGCCTCATCCTCATTTATCAGTATTTTTATAAAAAGTCATCATGTTTAACTAAATCACATAGACTCTCATTTTCCTTGCCTAGTTTTGGCAGAAAGCGGCAAAAGGAGAAGCAGAGAAAGCTGGCCTGGGAGGAATCTTTTTATGATCCCCTGAGTTCACAAGAGAGTGGCTGGGATACACCGAAAGTTTCACTTAAGATTCTTCGCAGAGGATTGGACTCTGGGGTGAAACTCATATAATACAGCTTCCTTTGTCAAAGTCATTGATTATGGAGCAGAGAAGGGGAGAAAAGTGATTACTTTGGAATGCTCAGCTGGGGATCCGGTCTGTAGGGTGGACGCACAAGCGCAGACAGAAAGAGGAGACAGTAATAAAAGTACAGTCAGTGTGCCAGCAGTTGAAGGACACCAGTAGGATGTGGCTTGGATAAATGGTGTTTAAATTAAAAACAACAACAAAGAACAGTGAGGACTAAACATCAGAAAGTATAGAATTAGAACTTAAACTTAAATATAGAACTTAAAAGGATAAATATCTTCTAGGTTTCTGGGTATCTGCTTTACACTTGTAAAATGATAGTGATAAAAAGAGATCTGCCTATCTCAATTGTGAGCATGAATATGAGTTAAAAGTGAGTATCAGTTAAAGAAAACTTTATAAATATATGAAAGTTGGTGATTGCTAGCTGAGTAGACCTCGATCCTGATGTTTCAGGAAGGGTCTACAGAGAAACTTCAGAGGTTCAGAGAAAATAGGCTTATCCAAGAATTGAATTCAGTGGAATTTTTGACTCATTAAAGGGACTGCCAGAGGAACAAAAAGATAAAAGCCAACAGATGATTCAGAGTTGGAGTAAGGTATTAGAAGATAGAGTGCATGAGAGAAAAGTGCATAAAAAGAGCAGAACTAAGTGAATTATGTATGCATTATTTAACTTTGGAAAATTAAATCACAAACTTGTTTGATTCTTACTTCACTGTTCTATAGTCCTACATAACATAATTCTTCTGGTTTCTCTGAATCTTGATTGAATCATAACTTTTTGGCCAATGGTTTTTATTCCTCCATTACTGAGTTTAAACCATCACTGTGCCAGGCAAAATGTCAGCTGATGTGAAATTCCAAATTAAAAAAGTAAAATTTAATTGGGTAAGGATGAGTCAGATATGGAAACTCACAATTGCGGTGAAGTGATTTGTCGCCATGAAAGAAGAAAGGGGCTGTAAATCTAGTGGGAAGGATCAAAAAAGGCCCTGCAGAAGAGGTGAGTGAGTCCGGAAAGATGAGTAGGAATTTGCCAAGCAAACAAGGGTCAGATGTGAGGTTGGGCTAGTTTGGGGGAAGACATTTTTGATGTAGAGCGCAGATTGAAAATGGCAGCAGCTCAGAACAGTTCGTCTGTAATTGGATATAACTAGAGTGCTGCATGCTATGAGGAGCCTGATAAGAGATGAGCCTGAGAGGCAGGCAGAAGCTGATCATAGAGGACCTTCCATCCTGCTAAGAAGCTGCCCTTCATTTGGTAGGTGACGGGAAGCCATAGAAGGATTTAAAAATCACGGGTAATAAAATATAGCTTGGCAACAGTATGGAGGTCACATAGAAGTGGGAAATAGAAAGAGGTGAGGCCTGCCAGGAGCAGCTATAAGCGTCCAGGTAAAGGACGACACAGAACCTCAGTTGAGGAGTAGTTGTGAAGATGGAAAGAGGGAGGATGTTAGAAGGTAGAACTGACAGTGGGTAGATGTGGAGGGTGAGGGAATGGAAGGTTCTGTCTTGTCTATAGGATGGTGCCTCCAGCCTCCATGAGGAGGAGTATGAGGAAGAGGAGATAAGGAGCTTGGTTCTGGAGAGCCCACCTTTCAAGGGTTCACTAGGCAGTTAGGTGGCAGGCCCTTTGGCTCCGGGCTGTGGTCTAGGGTGGAGTGGAGATATGGAAATCACTTGAATGAAACGCATGGTTGACACTGCTGGATTGGATGAGATCATCCAGGGAGTGAGCACAAAAGGTGAAAGTTGGAATTTGGGTTTTACTGATGTTAAAGGGGGTAGAACCTGAGAAGTACACACAGGAGACAGATGAGGAATGGCGGGTTTCAGGGAAACACAATAGTGCGGAGTCGTGGGGAAAAGGAGAAGTGCCTTTGATGAAGAAGGGGGTTGGTTGTCGTGTCAGTGGTCCAAAGAAATTCAAATAAGATGAGACCCAAAAAGAGAAGTTTGAGTTTGACAGTTAGCTCACTGGTGCTCTTGCCCGAGTGGTTCCTGTGGAGTGGTGGGATGGTACTAATTGGCAGGTGAGGTAGTAGTGATGGCATGTATGCATGCTAAGTTGCTTCTGTTGTGTCTGACTCTCTACGGACTGTACCCCACCAGGCTCCTCTGTCCATGGGATTCTCTAGGCAAGAATACTGGAGTGGGTTGCCGTGCCCTCCTCCAGAGGATCTTCCTGACCCAGGGATCAAACCTGCATTTCTGACGATTACTTTCACTGGCAGGGGGGTTCTTTACCACTGGCACCGCCTGGGAAGCCCAATAGAGATGGAGTAGAATTTTATTACTATAGTATTCCAAGATTTGCTAAGAAATTGGGTCCCCCATGTCAGAAGTCAGAAGACTTGTAAATGGTCCTACTTTCTGTTTGAGACTTTGATGGAAATAGTTGAGAAATAACCTTTAACCTTTCTGTAGGAAGTCTCTGAAGGTCATGGGCTGTGGGTTAAGGGCATAGGGAGTCTAAAGTCACACTGTCACTGAAGAAGTTAGGACTTGGCTTCTGTTTTCAAGCAGTTAATTAATCTTGCCTGTTATGCTTGTGAAGGTGAATTTTCCATTTCAAGTTCTTATGCTCAGAACCATTTCTCATGTTTTAGGCAAATGCAAGCAAGTATTCACACCATCAATATTTACAATGTAAAACCAAGAGTTGACAGATCTGTGAAGTGTCATATTTTAGCACAAGGGATAGAAATAGCAGAGCATAGTATAGAGTGGCACGTTTTCCTATCAGAGTGTATTCTTCAGCAGTGCCTTGGATCCTAGAATAATTCTTGCTTGTTGGAAAAAAACAGTTAAATTTTGGTGGTCGTCTCCCTCCCCTTGAAGAAAGTGTTAGTCGCTCAGTTGTGTCTGACTCTTTGTGACCCTGTGAGCTGTAGCCCACCAGGCTCCTCTGTCCATGGGATTCTTCAGACAAGAATACTGGAGTGGGTGCCATTTCCTTCTCCAGGGGATCTTCTCAACCCAGGGATCAAACCTAGGTCTCGTCCATTGCAGATTCTTTACCATCTGAGCCACTGGGGAGCCCCCTGAAGAAACCAAGGATAATTCTTATCCCTTTTTGCCTTTCTTAATTGAAGTTGTATATAATATTTCAACATTAAACACATTTATTATGTATTCGTGTACCAGGTACTAACAGTAAAATGTTGATTAAAATGTGTGGTCTTCCCCATGTTGAGCTTTATAATCTCATGTGGGCAGACTCAAAGCGACACTGTATATCACGTAATTACATTTGTCATAAGTTGTGATGGGAACTGTGTGCAGTGGCTGCACATAGCCTTTTTAGTATGGTTGGGGTGGGAGGGATTCCCCAAAGAAGAGATTTTTAAGCTGAGACCCACAGCATGAGTACGAGGCTGTGGGTGGTGATGACAGAGCGTCTCATCCAGAGGAAACCTTTTACTTCTGGATCAGTTCCTATGACCTGCTTCCCAGGTGGCCCAGGTGGTGAGGAATTCACCTGCCAAGCAGGAGACGCAGGTTGGATTCCTGGGTCAGGAAGATCCCCTGGAGAAGGAAATGGCAAACCACTCCAGTAGTCTTGCCTGGGAAGTCCCAGGGATTTAGGAGTCTGGTGGGCTGTAGTCTATGGGATTGCAAGAGTCAGTCTCGACTTAGCAACTAAACCACCACCATGTCTAACCGTTCCTAGAGTACTAAACACAGACAGACTTTTCACTATTCCAGCCTGTTGCTTGCTCTGGGGCATCTATACCCTGTTTTACAAAGTCTTTACACACACAGACCTGTCCTCCAAGGCTGGGTGAGTTGTACCCAACCATGGGACCATGTAAGAGTGGGAGTCCATGCTGTGTTCAGGGTGCCCAGCCAGCTGCCCTGGCACAGGTCTGCATCCATCCAGAGGAGAGAGGGCCTTTGTCTGAGTCATATGCCCTGATCGGGTTCCATTTTCTAAGTCACTCAGAGGGGCTGGAATGCCTTACCAGAGGCTCTGAACACCTGCCCCTCCAACCCACCCAACATGAGATACTCATCAGGGCAGGCATTTCATCCTATTCAGCAAATGGTGATTAACTGTCTTCTTGTTTAAGGCACTTTGGGGGTTTTAGAAATGAATAAGGTATAGGTCCTCTTCTCTGGGGGCACTAATCACTGCCTTGAAAATATCATAGAGTGAGTGACTTGCACTCTTTTCAGCTATAAAAAGGAATCGATCTTTATAATGCATGTAATCCTAATTGACACCTTCTCTTAATTGTACCAGATTTAAGATTCTGAAACAAAAGCCCAGGGATCAGAATATATTGAAGTTTATTCTCAAGTCAATTTACAGCTCTGGAATTCAGGATGTTATTTAACCTATTTAAAACTTCACTTTTATAAGGTTCTTTTCCCTTAGTCCATGGCTCTCAAAATGTGATCCTAACACTAGGACTGTCAACATTCTCCAGGCACTTGTTAGGAATGCAGGTTATTGGATCCTGTACACACCCTCCTGAATCAGAAACTCTTGAGTTTGAGGCCCAGTAATCTGTCACATGGGTTTGGGTAGACTCCGGGAGTTGGTGATGGACAGGGAGGCCTGGCGTGCTGCAATTCATGGGGTCGCAAAGAGTCGGACACGACTGAGCGACTGAACTGAACTGAATCTGTCACAACCAGCCCTCTACAGGATTATGAGGCAGGCTAAAGGTGGAGACCACTGCCCTAGGTATAAAGTGAGGGATACAATTTAATTGTCTGAAACCCAGGTACTTGTTTTGTTGTTAGAACTTCTTCAACTGTAACTCTTGCTAACTTCCTGCTTCTGCAGGGCATCTTTGTTATTGTTGTTTAGTTGCTAAGTTGTGCCTACTCTCTGCAACCCCAAGGACTGTAGCACACCAGACTCCTCAGTCTTTGGGATTTTTCAAGCAAGAATACTGGAGTAGGTAACCATTTCCTTTTCCAGGGAATCTTCCTGATCAGGGGTCAAACTTGGGTCTCCTGCATTGGCAGGCAGTTTCTTTATCACTGAGTCACCAGGGAGGCCCACTTAGGGATATCTAGTATTAATGTTTTAGCACACTTCCTACCTAGATATATTTTTTTCCTTTTTAACTATGAGTGCATAGTTTATGTAGATGTTGTATCTTTCTCTCATTTAAGTATTTCCCAATGATATTGATGTTTCTTTATAAGTATTTTTTTGTAATATTTAGAAAATATTTTAATATATGATATATTACAAAATATAGCATCATTTGAGTATCTGCCATTGTTTACTTATGAGCCTTTTACTTCAGCCTTTCATTGAAAATGCCCTTTCCTAGGTCAACATTGACCTCCTCTTTGCTATAATAAGTTCATCAGTCATTCCTCACCTTTCCCTGCCTTATTATATCACTGGACCAAGCTGACTGCTCTGTCACCACTGAAATATCTACTTGGCTTCAGGCATCCAGCGCTCTCCTGGTTTTTTCTTATTACACTGCAACCTTTCTCAGTCTTTGCCAGTTCTTCCTCATGTCCCTGATTTCTTTACGTTGGGACTTTCCTGCTTCAATCGTTAACCTCCTGATCTTTTCTGTCACCCTCCCTCACACTCTTGGTGATATCATATAGTTTTTTGGTTTTAAATGCCATATGCCTATGGACCTCTCTCAATTCCCATCCCCTGCGTGGACCATCTCCTGGTTTCCTGACAAGCACAGCCTGGATGCCTCTGCTTGGGTAAGTGCCTGAAACCTGATACGTTTGAAACTGAGCCCCTGCTCTTGCCTGCTCCAGCTCCTGCGTGGTCTTCCCCAGTTTTTTGACTGGCAAGTCCTCCCTTTCAGTGACTCAGGCCTCAACATCTGGAGTCTCCCCTGACTTCTTGTTCTCCCATGTCTCACATCCAATCCATTAGCAAACTCTCTGGTGTCTGCTTCCGAAGAGCCAGAGTCAGAGCTTCTCACCCCTTGGCCTGCTGGATCACACCATCAGAGGACCTCGCCTGAATTATGGCTGTTGTTTTCCATCTTGATCTCCAGTTTGATCTCAGCAGAGCAATCAAGAGATCCCATTAAAACATAAGTGTTATCTTTTGCTCAGAGCTCTTCTAAGGCTTCATACAGAATCAGAGATCTGATGGTGGCTTGCAGGGCCCAACATGATCTGGCCTCTGTTAAGCCTCTCATGTCATCTTACTATTCTCCTCATTCTTCATTCTACTTCAGCCTCCCTGTTCTCTTTGCTTTTTGCAGAACGTGTTGTGGAAACTTATCTCAGGGCTTATGCCCTGGTTCTTCCTTTGCCTGCAGCTCTCTTCTCAGATATCTGCTTGTCTTTCTCCCTCATGTCCTTTAGGTCTCTACTCAGTTGTCATCTTCTCAGTCAGGCCTTCCCTGGTCACCTACTTAAAATTGCAGCCGTCTCTCTATCCCCATTTCATGCTTTTATTTTTCTCCGTATCACTTTTCAGCATCCATCATAATATATATTTTAATTATTTAGTGTTTATGAGCCCACTCTCAGTAACTATAAGTTCCCTAAAGACAAGGCAATCCTTCCTCCATCCCTTTCTTCTCACTTCTTTTCAAAGATGAGCTATTGCACTCCATTATTCTCACCTGGAGAATTCCATGGATAGAGGAGCCTGGCAGGCTACAGTCCATAGAGTTGCAAAGAGTTAGACATGAATTAGGAACTGAGCACACACACACTGTATCCTTAACACCTCAAACAGTGCCTGGCACTGTGTCAAACAAATGAGTAAACTTAATTTTAATTGTTTTTAATTCTTTGTAGTATAAAAATACATGAACAACAATATCATAAGGAACAACACAAACCATTCAATCCCTGATTATTGAAGATATTATAAAATTGCCTCAGAAATCTTAAGTCGAAGGATATGAACTATACTGTACTAAACCAGAGTGAAAAGTGTTGTTGATTTATTTATTATTTTTTAATTGAAGTATAGTTGATTTACAGTGTCATGTTAGTTTCAGGTGTATAGCACAATGATTCAGTTATGTATTGATACATTCTTTTCAGGTTCTTTTCCCTTATAAGTTGTTACAAAATATTGAGTATAGTTCCCTGTGCTATAAGTTGGTCTTTGTTTGTTATCTGCTTTATTATAGTAGTGTGTGGGCTTCCCTGGTGGCTCAGACGGTAAAGAATCCGCCTGCGATGCAGGAGACTTGGGTTTGATCCCTGAGTTAGGAGGATCCCCTGGAGGAAGACATGGCAATCCACTCCAGTATCCTTGCCTGGAGAATCCCCATGGACAGAGGAGCCTGGCACACTACTGTCCATGGGGTCACAAAGAGATGGACATGATTGAGCCCTAAGCATACATAGTAGTGTGTATGTGTTAATCCCAACTTCCCAGTTTATCCTTCCTCTCCCCTTTCGCCTTTGGTAACCATAAGTTTTCTTTGTCTGTGAAAAATTATTATTAATATTAATTTGATGGTGGAAAATGCTGTCTCACTGATGTAATTGGCATTTCTTTAATCACTGTTGATGGTCAGTATTTTTTATGTGACTTAGCTTTTTGTATTTCACTTTTTGTGGAATATCTGTTTAGGTGTTTTCACTTACTGTTTTTCTTACATATATGGTGCTCTTAATATATACTAAGGATAACATATATACAGTACTTTGAAAACACATTTCCTTACATTTTTTTCCTGTCTACATGCTTTGAGATAATATAAAATCCAGAGAAAGTAATTAATTATTCAGATAATAAGTATGTATATGGAATTACTTCCCTTAACATATAGCATAGGAATAAATTCTAATTAAAAATCTAATGTTTGATACATAATACTGTATTAAATTCCTATACTATGTGAAGTCTTTCATGTGACTGACTGAGAAAAATCCTGAAACAACTGCAGAGTGACCAAGAATTTTTGAGTTCGATTGACAGTCTTTATTCTAAGAGTGTGCTTTTGAAATTTCAAGACCACCCTACTTCATTCTGTTTATTCTTTTTCCATGGCCATTCATGTGTTTATGTGTTCATGTGACATTTAATGAGTTCAGATCATGTATTTCTCTCATAGGTGAACTAATAATATGGAAGTCTGTGATTAGAGATGGGTTAAGTGCTGTGATGAAGTTATGCAGAGTTTTATAGAAGCAGAGATGGAGGACTAAATCACACTAAGGAGTCCTGGTCTCAGAGAAGGTGCTGTCTAAGCTGTTTTGAAAGATTTCTGCAAGTGCTTTATAGCATGCAAAGAGGTCAGCCTATCTCAGTCAAAGTAAACCGATTGTGTGACTACACAGAGGAGTTAAATCACATGACCACTTCATGGGCTGGAGTAAAGGCACATGAGTGACAGTGGCAAGAGAGAACTAGATTATGAGGAAGACTGGGACTGAGGTTTTTTGGAGAATCGTTGACATCAGGTTAGACAGATTATTTTGTTTGTGAGTGGAGGAATATAAAAGGGGGTAATATTGGAGGCAGGAAGATCAGTTAGGAGGCTGTTGCCTCTCCCATGAGGAGGAAAAAACAAATGTCAGAGCTAAGTAAATGATCAAAGGCGGAGGCTAGGAGATGGATTTGACAGCTGAGTGATCAATTTCAGTCTACCACAACTTCTAGGGGTTTTTGCCTTGGGCTACTTGGTAGACACTCTACCTTTCATTGAGATTGAAAACGTAAGAGGTGAATAGGGCTGCTGGGAGAAAGAGGATGAGTTCATTACTGGCATCCTCAGTTTAAAGTGCCAGAGGGATAGCCAAGCAGTGCTCTCCCAGAGACAGCTGAATGTTTGAGAGTGCATCCAAGAGGTGACTTGGGAGCCAGGGGGACATAGTAAGGGGTATTTGCAGCCAGTGGTGTTGATGAGGTCACCTAGGCTGTGAGCACTGTGTGTTGAGGAAGGTGCTCAGGGAAACACCAGCACTTAGAGGCAAGCAGAGGAAGAAGCGTTTGAGAATGAGACTGAGAAGGCACAGCTAGGAAAGAGTGATAGCACAGAGACTGACTGAGGGTCGAAGGGTTAGGTGACCAGTCAATCTGCAGTATGATTCAGGCACATGGTTCTTGATGTTTGGTTAGACATTTGAAATATCGTATCCCTGTGGACAAGACACAGAAGTATATGCTGAATGATAGTATATCTAGGAAGAGTCTTGGATACGTGAACAAATGTACCCTGAGGTTATTAATTCAAGGACTTAATGATAAACTGGAGGAACGTTTCCAATGTAATACCTTTGGTCTTAGTATCTAGTCTCTGTCCTGTTACTGTTCTACTTTGACTGTTGAAACAGTAGTTTGTTTTTGAGAAGGCTTAACAAAAATTTGTAAAGTCAGAAAGCTGAGAAAGATGCCTAAAGAGCTGGAAAACAGAATTTGGATTCAGATGATTGCAAAAGGCTAGACTAATGGGCAAGCACAATTGTTTTAGATGTGGACTGTCCTTTTTGGTTCTGAAATTTAGATATTCAAGTATAAGATGAGGAATTCTTGCTTAAAAGTACTTTTGAAGCCACAAATGTCATGTGGCTGCTAAAAGCAGTGATGGGCAGGTGGAAGGATTCTTTGGTTTTATTAATATGGGCAGAGTGCTTGGCTCATAGAAAGTGGACATTTAACAGGTCAGTAATACAACTTATGTGGCTTCCTTGATAGCTCAGTTGGTAAAGAATCTGCCTGCAATGCAGGAGAGCTCGGTTCGATTCCTGGGTCAGAAAGATCCCCTGGAGAAGGGATAGGCTACCCACTCCAGTATTCTTGGGCTTCCCTTATGGCTCAGCTGGTAAAGAATGAGCCTGCAATATGGGAGACCTGGGTTTGATCCCTGGTTTGAGAAGATATCCTGGAGAAGGGAAAGGCTACCCACTGCAGAATCCTGGCCTGGAGAATTCCATGGACTGTATAGTCCATGGAATTGCAAAGAGTCGGACATGACTGAATGACTTTCACTTAGGGTTTCCCTGATAGCTCAGTTGGTAAAGAATCTGCCTGCAATGTGGGAGACCTTGGTTGGATCCCTGGGTTGGGAGGATCCCCTGGAGAAGGGAAAGGTTACCCACTCCAGTATTCTAGCCTGGAGAATTCCATGGAATCGCAAAATCGGACATGACTGAGCGACTTTCACTTCACTTTCAATACAACTTAGGTGCAATATTTGAAGAGGGACATTGGAATAGGGTGATGTTAGTTTAAGGTGTGAATTACGAAGATGAAGTATTTGGAGGGTGTCTCCAAATACTTGATGATGGGTCAAAGGAGCTGAGGCTGTTTACATTGAAGAAGACTTAAGGGGACCATAGTAGTGAGCGTTAAATAACAGTCAGTGCAGTCATGCATAAGAGGTATTGGTGTAATGCTCACTTAGAGGACAAGATTAGGCTCAGTGGTAATAGAAGAATGCACAATTTAATTCATCCAAGAAGATGTTTGATATCTGTAGAACCATGTGCTGCTACTTTGAACTCTGAAGGTTGCAGTTTTTTTGGTTTTCTTTTTTTTTTTTAGGACAGACTGTTGTCTTGGGTCACATCTGTGTGGAACCATGAGTTCTGGTTTACTGCACTGCATCTATGTTACTGTGGGCTTCACTGGTGGCTCAGGAGGTAAAGAATCCTCCTGCAATGCAGGAGACATGAGTTCAATCCCTGGGTTGGGAAGATCTCCTGGAGAAGGAAATGGCAACCCACTCCAGTGTTCTTGCCTGGGAAATCCCATGGACAGAAGAGCCTGGTGGGCTACAGTCCATGGTGTAGCAAAAGGTTGGACAGGACTGAGCGAATAACACTTAGGTTCAATTCGATTCAGTTAGTCGCTCAGTCGTGTCTGACTCTTTGCGACCCATGGAATGCAGCACACCAGGCCTCCCTGCCCATCACCAACTCCCAGAGTTTACTCAGACTCATGTCCATCGACATGATGCCATCCAACCATCTCATCCTCTGTCATACCCTTCTCCTCCCACCTTCAATCTTTCCCAGCATCAGGGTCTTTTCTAATGAGTCAGTTCATTGCATCAGGTGGCCAAGGTGTTGGAGTTTCAGCTTCAGCATCAGTCCTTCCAATGAATATTCAGGACTGATTTCCTTTAGGATGGACTGGTTGGATCTCCTTGGAGTCCAAGGGATTCTCAAGAGTCTTCTCCAACACCACAGTTCAAGAGTTTCAATTCTTTGGTGCTCAGCTTTCTTTATATTCCAACTTTCACATCCATACATGACTGCTGGAAAAACCATAGCTTTGACTAGATGGACCTTTGTTGGCAAAGCAGTGTCTCTGCTTTTTAATATGCTGTCTAGGTTTGTCATACCTTTTCTTCCAAGGAGCAAGTGTCTTTTAATTTCATGGCTGCAGTCTGTGGTAGATTTAAGGGGCAGTTCAATGAATGTATGTGCACTGCTACTGTAACAAGTGAGAAGATAAATCTTTCTCCTTGGTGGTTTAATCTGAGGACACATTCTTTCTTAATCTTTCATCCTTAGCACTGTATTCTAAGATTGCTACATTGTAAGCATAAAGCAATGCCCTTTGGTGTTTAATCTAATATCCTAAAGCTGAGAACAGAAAGAACTGGCCATTTGAAATGTAAGTTTACCCCTGACTTCTATGTGATAATTCTTGGGCATATCAATAATGCATTAGGAGAAAATTTAAGCCAAAATAATCAGTTGATGCTTAAGTAGATCTGAACTTGGTATGCTAGAAAGTGCTTCACTATCTAAATAGCCGGTAAATGCTAACACCACTTGCTTTAACATTTTTTTTATGGTTTCACTTTTCCCGTTTGACCTTTTTAAAATTAAAAGCAGTGTATGTATAACATTTTAGAAAAGTGAAGTAATAAAACCACCCTTAATCCCACCAAATAAGCACACCACTCTGAATATCTTAGCATTTGTAATAGGAATAACATATATTTCTCTGCATATATTTCATTATGAATTTACATGTATGTTGACAAAAGGAATATTCTGTACATACAGTTTGGTAATCTTTTTTTTTGCATTTAATAATATGCTGAATTTACTGCCACATTTTAATTCAACTAAAATTTTATTCAGTGCTTGTTGTCAGGTAAATCTTTGACTTTATTCTTTGAAAAGTCAGTTTTCACAAATGATATTTGAGCAATCCATGATCCATCCTTTCTCCATTGATTGTTTTCTATGCCAAATAGGCATATATATTCTTTATAATCTATTGTTCTATGTATAACATATGAGGCATATTATATAAACACACAAACATTTATTTGATTCCTTTTGGGCTACTTTATATCTGCTGACTTTTTTGTATCATGATTGCTCACAGAGATTTATAATACAATTTTATATAACACTTTTTGCTTTTCTCTCAGATTTCTCAACTTTTCTCACTCCATTTAGTCTTCCAGTTCAATTTCAGAATATTTTTGAAAATTTAAAAAAAAAATTCTCCCTGGAATTTTCTCTTGGATTCTGTTGAATCTCTTCATTTATTTGGGGAAAAAATGTCATCTTTACAGAATTATCTTCATATTTGAGGGCAGAATCTGCTTCATTGTTTGAAGCATTCTGTAATTTTCACCAACACAGTCCTTGTATATCTGTTTTGTGTTACTGTTTTCTGTGGCTGTTTCCCCTACCGTTTCACCTTTTGATTTTTCCTTGATATATAGAAAAGCCAATGTGTCTTGAAAATTAATTGTGTGTCTAGTCTCTTACAGAGCAGTCTTGCTAATTCTAATATTTTGTCAGTTAATTGTCTTCAATTTTCTTGGTAACAGTACCATTTATTGAGTAATTAAGTGTGTAAACACTTTACTTATATTAACAGCAATCCTCACAGCAGTCCATGCCTCTGCTTTTAGAGATGAGGAAACTGGAGGTGAAAGGCAATTAATAACTTGAAGAAGATGACAAAGCTAGTGAGCCATGAGGCTGGGATGTACTTGTCTCCAGAGACCTCACTGAACCCCACAGCCTTACACTCTGCCTACACAGGAGACTGGTCTATACTTATAGCTCACCACAGCTGCTTCCAGCAGGCTACGTATTAAATCGTATTAAAGGACACTGAGCAGCTACTTATAGATGTTTTTCTCTTGTAGTCAATCATTGTCATTATTCTGTTTTCTCAAGGTAGTAATTACCTTTTCCTGTGTTTCAGAAATCCGCCCTCTCCTCCAAGGCAGATATTAGTGTTGCACATGTCTTCACTGGGGGAACTCCCTGTTCCACTCACTGGGTCTTACCCTCACACAGCTGGGTGCACAGTAGGTGGCCTTTGGTCCTCTTGCCTCCAGGATGAGGGTTCTGTGCAGTGTCCCTGGACCACCTTCTGCTGTCAGACAAACTATCTTTCTATGCTCTGCTGATCAACTGAGGGGATCTCATTCTGCCTATGCTAGATTCTCGATTAGAAAAATGTTTTTAGAATTTTGAAGTAGCAGAGCTGTCTGTAGTATTTCCACAGCAAGAAGCACATGGCGGGCACTGGACCTTGAGTGTGTCCTGCCGCTGTCTTCGTCTGTGTGTACTGAGAGTAAAGAATGGAGATGAAATCGAGGGTGAGGGGTATTGTTCTGATGATATCTTCAACCACAAATAAAAGGCTAAACTCAGTTGTGAAAACAGTATATACCAAAGACGATTGAGAAGAAAAATCGATGGACCACTGTTCTATCATTTTACCACAACTATTATAATGTTTTTATTCTTCTTTTTTAAAGACTTGTGTCACAGTTATATGAGTCAGACATTGTTCTAAGTGTTTAGGCATATTCATGCATTTAAAAATAATCATCTGTTATTAGTCTGTTCATTGTTCATATGTAAATGATACTGCTTTAAAGTGTTATTCAGACATTTTATGAGAAGATTGAACAACTGCCTCAAACTTTTTAAAAAATTTATTGAAGATTAATTAAAGTACACTAAATGACAGAAGTATACAGTTTGGTCAGTTTTGACATAAGTATACACTCATGAAACTGTCAGTATAATCAAGAGAGCCATTTCCAATAGCCCCAAAGGCTTCCTGCTTCCCTTTTGTAATCCAGCCCTTCCTCTGCCCTGTCCCCAGGCAGCCACTGATTTGCTTTCAGTCACTGCAGATTCACATACTTTTTCTAGATTTTATATAAAGGGAATCATAGAAGCATGTACTTTTTTTTTTTTTTTTGATCTGGCTTTTTTCACTCATAATGATTCTGAGATTGATTCCCACTGTGGTGAGTATCAATAGCTTGTCCCTTTTTATTGCTGAGTAGCATTCCATTGTATGACTCTGCCACATATGCCCATCTATTTTTAATACGACATAGTTCTAATCATAGCACTTGATATTCTCAAGCTCCGGTATGATAATGTAATCTATGAATATCAAGAACTCATTAGTGAGGACTCCAAATAGGTTTATCAAGTGCAGCAGCAGCAGCAGCAGCCTGAAATGTAAATGTAAGCACTCAGGGACTTTCAGCATCCTGAGATATTCTGGGAGTTAATTTAGTTTTCTGTTTTACTCAGTGCTTAGCGCTATTTCAGACAAATCTTGATTTTTTGGGAAGAGCTAATCATTTGGTTAGATCAACTTGTTGGAACTGCTTCCACTTGCCTGCCTGCCTATAGCTCATTTCATGATCAGTTACTGAATGCATGTCTCTCAGAGTGCAGGTGAAAAAAGTGGATCTTCCACTACTCATTCGGAGGCTAAAATAAGTACTTTTATTTACTTTTTTCATTCATGGTGATGAACATTTGTGGACTATCTGAATAGTGAGAGAAGTCTTTGTGTTCATTTGGAAGGATACTTAAATATACTGATTATGAGTTGAAATTTTATTTATTTAGTTATTTTCCACAAGGGACACCTGAGCTACTTACCAGGTCATCAGACTCAACAGTAATCCTTGGAATTATATTTCTGTAAGCGTAAATCTAGCAAGATAGCTAAGTTTCATTTTTGTGTGTGTGTAAGTTTGGTTGACTAACATGTTTGTGTTGAGAATAAGGTAAGAATTCTTTTAGAGTAATAGTGGCTCTGAAAACTCTGGTCTTTTTTTTCTCTAGAAGGACAAAAGGTACTGACATGAGCAATGATCGTGAGACTGGCTACCTTGTCCCACGTAGGGTTATTTTCTTTGTAGCAGCAGGTGAGGACTTTGGTAGGACAGAAAGAATGAATGTGACTCACTTGACTTCCTTGACTACAAGTTTTGCGTCTCCATGGTGGACATAGAAGGGTAGGCTAGTCCTTAACCTGACCTTCTTTTTCAGTTATGACTTGTTTTTGACCTTCCCTTCAAAGCTAGGCACCTTACCTTTCTTTCTTTAATTTCCTACTCTATTCAACTCACTGTAGTCTGGCGTTTATCTCAATCATTTCCCTAAATGTCTTGTTATGTAATCATCTCCTAATTACCAGTGATTTCTTTAATCCTCATCCTACTCTTTTTCTCTGCAGCATTAAACCTTCTTTTCTAGGTTGCTCCTCTCTTACTTTCTGAGATACTTCTGAAATCTTGTATTACTCCATCATAGATCGTATTTCTTTAGCTAGCTACTCCTCTGTTACTCCTTTGTAAATGCTGGTTATTCCCAGGTTTTTGCATTTGGTCTTCTTCTTTTTACATTGTTCGTGCCATCTTTGAGTGATCTTACCCATATTTTACTTTATAATTTTTATTTTCTTTAAATAGAAGTAATACATTCTTATTATAAACAATTTGAGTGTTTTGAACAAGAAAAAAGATACCTATAGTCCCACTATGGAGAACCAGTGTTAATATTTTTCATCCGACTGCTTGTCTTACCTACAACCTTTGTTTATATGACTCTTTAAATCCAACCTTCAGTGCTTGATTCTCCACCAAGTTCCAAAAGCACATTGACAACTCCTTCAGAAATACCTCTGGTAGGATATCCTGGACTATTTAAAATTAAAAACATCTCAAACCAAATTAATTATCTTCCCCTCTACTTGAAACTAGTTTTTCTTCTTGCTTTCATTTTTGATGGTTGATAGTCATTGACCTCAATTCATTGGTTCTCTTCTCATCTCTAAACTCCAGGTGGATTCAATTAGTCATAAAATAATTATTTTAATATCATATATAAGATTCTTTATCATGTGACCTGAGATGACCTCTCTAGCTTATTCTTTCTGCCTTTTACTCCCATTTCACCCCTTTTATTCTGTGATCTAACCACAGTTCTCAATTTCCAGAGATTATCATGCACTTCCATCCATGGATGCTTTGCTCATGGCTATGTCTGAAAAACCATTTCTTCTCCTCAGTACAGCTAACCTTTAATTATTATTCAAAACATGGATTAAATGTCCTTGTTTGTGGCTGAAATACCCACTTCCCAGCAGAGTGAATCTGAAGCATAACCCTTTCTACATGGGCTAAGATTTGTCCTGACCAAAGAAGAAGCCCAAATGCAAGGGCTCAATTATTATTGAAAATATATGCGCATTTATTGTTTGAAAATACATGAAGACCAGAGACTGACCTTCAAGTGTATCTCGAACAGCAGACCTAGGGCTAGTGAGCAGAGTTTATAGTGAGGAACAGTTTTCTTTAGACTAAGGAAGAATTGTAACCTTTGAAGATACATCACAGTGAAAAGGACTTTATAGCTCTTTTATAGCTCTTTATCCATAAATGTAAACAAGCAAACACTGTAAATGACTGCTTTTCATGGATCCATTGATTTAATCAACACTGTTAATCACTTTGCCAACCACTGTGCCTGAGATACACAAATGAAAAAAAAATCCTTTAAGGAATTTATAATCTAATGTAGTGGTTCTCAACCTGGCTGCACATGAGAATCACAGACTAATAATATGTTTCTAATTTGGTAATCTCTGAGGACAGGGCCCAGGAAATAGATTCCAGTGTACAGGCTAAGAATCACTTGTCTAATGGTTATGTTTCAAAATGTCATTTATGTATCACCTACTCTGGCTGGCCATGTGATGTTCATTTATTCTTTGAACAAATATTTATCCAGCCTTTCTTATTTTCACTTCATCAATGTGAAAAACAGAGTTTCTCTTCTTACAGAGTTTATAGAATGGTAGAATATAGACATTACACAAATATATGAGAGGTGGTGATAAGTCTAAGAAGAAAAATAAGGGAGGTGAGGGGTCAGAGGAGTAGTCTGAGAGATCAGGAAAGGAATTTTAATGCTATGGCATTTGAGCAGGACCTGCATGAAGAGAGGGCTCAGGCCATGTGGAAATCTTGGGAAAGGGCTTCCAGGCACATGGAAGAGGCAGGGCAAAGACCATGAGATGAGTGTGCCCTCGCCATGCTCAAAGGAGAGTGACCCATGGTGGCTGGAATGGAATGAGTGAGGGGGCAAGGCAGGAGATGCAGACATAGAGGGCACAGCTGAATGGGGTGTGGCAGAGGAAATGGCACCTTTTAGGGCATGTGATTGAGGGCAGGAGGAGAAAGGGACGACAGAGGATGAGATGGTTGGGTGGCATCACCGACTCAATGGATATGGGTTTGGGTAGACTCCGGCAGTTGGTGATGGACAGGGAGGCCTGGTGTTCTGCGGTTCATGGGGTTGCAAAGAGTCAGACATGACTGAGCGACTGAACTGAAAGACTTTGATTTTTATTCTGTGTGCAAAAACTTCCACAGGTATTTCAAAAAGTGATATGATTTATATGTAAAAAGATCAACCTAGCTGCTATGTGGAAAACATGCTATGTTAGATTATTACAGTAATCTTGTGAAACATTATAGCAGCTTAGATTAGGGTTTTGGGTGGAGTGATGGGAAATAGTTTGATTCTGGGTATATTTTGCGTACAAAGTATATTTTTATGTATTTGAAAGAGGCAGTAGGCTTTACTAATATCTCCAAAGAAGTGACTTGTAGGTAGAGAAAGAAGAGGTCAAAGACCAAGTGCTAGGGCACCTCTGGAGAGTTCGGAGGGCCCAGGGAGGAAACTAGTGTCCTGGGGGCTAGATAAAGAAAGTGCTGATGGAGGGGACATAGAGGGACTGAGTTGTTGTCTCTAGTAAGAGGAATGTTGAGAACTGACACTTGGATTTGGCCAAGTGGAGGCACTGGTGATCTTGAAAAAGCAGTTTTGATTGACTGATAGAGGTGCTCATTGGTCATCCAGGTTGACTGACAGGAGTGGACTTGGGAGAGAGTGAGAAGAAAGGAGGCAGATGCGTGAGAAGAGGCAGCTCTTTTGAGGAACTTAACTGTTCAGGGGAGAGGAGAGGAGTGACAGGAGCTGAAGGGCAAAGTGCAGATATTTACTTGCCGAGAGTAATGTTGAACAGATATACTTAAAGTTCCTTCCAGTGGCAAGATTTTGTTCTATGATTAGTGACTCTGGTTTTATTTATTTTTTTTAAAGAATTGAGGTGAAGCACACCTTTATTTTTCTATCCTGTTGAGCTTAGGACACCTTTTAGTGTCACATGACTGTCCCTTCCCTCTAGCTTGGGGGTGTCTTTTAGTATTAGGCTGCCATAACAAAGTACCACAAACTAGTTGGCTTTAAGCATAGCTATTGATTGTCTCTCAGTTTTGGAGGCTGGAAGGCCTAAACCAAGATGTGGGCAGGATTGGTTCCTTCTAGGGAAGGGTCGGTTCCATCCTCTCTCCATGGCTTGTAGGTGGCCATCTTCTCCATAGGTCCATTCACATCTGTTTTCTCCCTTGGCCTCTTTCTGTGCTCTCATTTCTCCTTGTTAGGACATCAGTCGTATTGGATTCGGGGCCACCCTAATGACCTCATTTTAATTTGATTATCTTCTGTGGAGATTCTATCTCCAAATAAGCTCACATCCTGAAGTACTGTGGGTGAGGACTCATTGTAAGAATTTTGTGGGGGGCCATAACACCTTTACTCTCTCTAGACTCATTTCTGAAGTTTTAATCTAATAATATTTCACATTTTTCTGCTGGGTGGTACTTAGGCATAGTCATTGACTACTTAATCTAGTCATTCTGGTAACAGGGGTCACCTAGGGGATTTGGGCCAGGAAGGTGGATTTCCTGATGTAAAATGGACACATACTGAATTGGACTTTCCATGCATCATCATTTTGAAAAGAAATATAAAATGAGTTAGAAAGGTGGTTTTTATTAATACTTTGTATGAACACAAGGTCAGGCTTTTCTTAGAGTACTCATTTCTCTCATGAGTAGAAATGAGAGAGTAGAACAAGTAAGTTAGCAGACGCAGACTTTGTCTACATGGAGAGACAAGGTAAGCCATGGTGCCTCCTCTGAGAAAACACCAACCTGAACTCTGTATCATCTCCTTGGCCTTATCAAGATGGCAGCACAGCCTACCTCTGAATAAAGACCAACATCAGACCCCATCATATATCACCCTTATACAGAGAAATGAAGTTGTTTAAGAAGTTTTGTTTGCATTGAGCATCATATAAACTGTCTTTATTTGTATATCTGCGTGTATGATCTATTGAAGTGTTTCCACCAAATTTTTGGCTATCCTGTTCTCTCAAGAGAGTTGCTTCTCTTCTAGCGTCAGGCTTTTTTGGAATACATGCCATTAAGGTAGCCTCATAAAACAGTTAGTGACTCTAAAGGATTTCATTTGGAAACTGTTAAAATGCACCCATAACTAATGATTGCAGTTGTCAGTATATGGGCCTATTAGCTCTAAATTCTCAGTGCAACAAGGGAGAAGTGTAAATTTAATTGACAAATAGCAAATTTTTTTTTTTTTTGTGGGCTTATTGCTTCCTTGTAGTATTAAGGCAGAACACAATGCTTTTAAGTGAAGAAAACATCTGTGATGGAAGTTAGTGTTAAGTAGAATGCTTATTTGGTTATTTTTCAAGATACATTTTGGCTTGGGAACCTAAACCTGTGGCAGTGCCCTAAGGTAGCCACTGAATGAAGCTCTTGGAGATGGAGGTCTAAATAATTACAACTTTTAAAAATATTGTTTAACTTTAAACACTACAAAAACCCCAGCTGGAAGAAAGTTAATTCTTCTCTAATGTAAAATAGTAGCAAGCCTCTCCTCAGTGGATGTTCCACAGATTAAGCCTGGCAGGGATTCAAATACGAACCATATTATAGCAGATGATTTGTTAGGAAGCATGGGTGCAGCAGACCTGGGTATGGCATAAGCCCTCTTGGAGGAGGTCACCATTAACTCCACCACAGAGCCACCAGAACTTACACAGGACTGGGGAAACAGACTCTTGGAGGGCACAAACAGAACCTTGTGTGCACCAGGACCCAGGAGAAAGAAGCAGTGACCCGACAAAAGACTGACCCAGACTTGCCTGTGAGTGTCCAACAGTCTCTGGCAGAGGCATGGGTCGGTGGTGGCTTGATGGAGGGTCAGGGGCACTGAGTGTGGCAGTGCATGTATGGGACCTTTTGAAGGAGGTTGCCATTATCTTTATTACCTGCACCATAGTTTGGCGTCAGGTCAAACAACAGGGAGGGAGCACAGCCCCTCTCATCAACAGAAAATTGGATTAAAAATTTACTGAGCATGCCCCACCCATCAGAACAAGACCAGTTTCCCCTTCAGTCAGTCTCTCCCATCAGGAAGCTTCCATAAGCCTCTTATCCTTATCCTTCAGAGGGCAGACAGAATGAAAACCACAATCACAGAAAACTAACCAAACTGATCACATGGACCACAGACTTGTCTAACTCAGTGAAACTATGAGCCATACCATGTAGGGCCACCCAAGATGGACGGGTTTTGATGGAGAGTTCTGAAAAAACGTGGTCCACTGTAGTAGGTAATGGCAAACCACTTCAGTATCCTTGTCTTGAGAACTGCTTGAATAGCATGAAAAGGCAAAAAGATAGGGCACTGAAAGATGAACTCCCCAGGTCAGTAGGTGCCCAATATGCTATAGGAATCAGTGGAGAAATAACTCCAGAAAGAATAAAGCGACAGAGCCAAAGCAAAAACAACACCCAGTTGTGGATGTGACTGGTGATGGAAGTAAAGTCCGATGCTGTAAAGAGCAATATTGCATAGGAACCTGGAATGTTAGGTCCATGAATCAAGGCAAATTGGAAGTGGTCAAACAGAAGATGGCAAGAGTGAATATCGACATTTTGGGAATGAGTGAGTTAAAATGGCCTGGAATGGGTGAATTTAACTCAGATGACCATTATATCTACTCTTGTGGGCAAGAATCCCTTAGAAGAAATGGAGTAGCCATCATAGTAAACAAGAGTCTGAAATGTAGTACTTGGATGCAATCTCAAAAACGACAGAATGATCTCTGTTTGTTTCCAAGGCAAACCATTCAATATCTCAGTAATCCAAGTCTATGCCTCAATGAGTAATGCTGAATAAGCTGAAGTTGAACGGTTCTATGAAGACCTACAAGAATGTCTAGAACTAACACCCAAAAAAGATTTCTTTTTCATTATAGAGGACTAGAATGTAAAAGTAGAAAGTCAAGAGATACCTGTAGTAATAGGCAAATTTGGCCTTGGAGTACAAAACAAAACAGGTCAAAGGCTAACAAGAGTTTTGCCAAGAGAACACACTGGTCATAGCAAACATCCTCTTCAAACAACACAAGAGAAGACTCTACACATGGACATCACCAGATGGTCAACACCGAAATCAGATTGATTATATTCCTTGCAGCCAAAGATGGAAAAACTATATACAGTCAGCAAAAATAAGACCGGAAGCTGACTATGGCTCAGATCATGAACTCCTTATTGCCAAATTCAGATTTAAATTGAAGAAAGTGAGGAAAACCACTAGACCATTCAGGTATGACCTAAATCAAATCCCTTATGATTATACAGTGGAAGTGGGAAATAGATTCAAGGGACTAGATCTGATAGACAGAGTGCCTGATGAACTATGGGCAGAGGTTTGTGACATTGTACAGGAGACAGGGATCAAGACCATCCCCAAGAAAAAGAATTGGAAAAGGCAAAATGGTTGTCTGAGGAGGCCTTACAAATAGGTGAGTAAGGAAGAGAAGCTAGAGGCAAAGGAGAAAAGGAAAGATATATCCATTAAAAGGCAGAGTTCCAGTGAATAGCAAGGAAAGATAAGAAAGCCTTCCTCAATAATCATTGCAAAGAAATAGAGGAAAACAATAGAATGGGAAAGACTAGAGATCTCTTCAAGAAAATTAGAGATACTAAAGGAACATTTCATGCAAAGATGGGCTCGATAAAGGACAGAAATGGTATGGACCTAACAGAGGCAGAAGATATTAAGAAGAGGTGGCAAGACTACACAGAAGAACTATACAAAAAAAGATCTTCATGACCCAGATAACCACAATGGTGTGATCACTCACCTAGAGCCAGTCACCCTGGAATGTGAAGTCAAGTGGGCCTTAGGAAGCATCATTATGAACAAAGTTAGTGGAGGTGATGGAATTCCAGTTGAGCTATTTCAAATCCTAAAAGATGATGCTGTGAAAGTGCTGCACTCAATATGCCAACAAATTTGGAAAACTCAGCAGTGGCCACAGGACTGGAAAAGGTCAGTTTTCATTCCAATCCCAAAGAAAGGCAATGCCAAAGAATGCTCAAACTACCATACAATTGCACTCATCTCATACGCTAGCAAAGTAATGCTCAAAATTCTCCAAGCCAGGCTTCAACAGTATGTGAACCATGAACTTCCAGGTGTTCAAGCTGGACTTAGAAAAGACAGGGAAACCAGAGATCAAATTGCCAACATCCACTGGACCATTGAAAAAGCAAGAGAGTTCCAGAAAAACATCTGCTTTATTGACTATGCCAAAGCCTTTGACTGTGTGGATTACAATAAATTTTGGAAAATTCCTCAAGAGATGGGAATATCAGACCACCTGACCTGCCTCCTGAGAATTCTGTATGCAGGTCAAGAAGCAACAGTTAGAACTGGACACGGAACAACAGACTGGTTCCAAATTGGGAAAGGATTACATCAAGGCTGTATATTGTCACCCTGCTTGTTTAACTTCTGTGCTGAGTACATCATGCGAAATGCCAGGCTGGATGAAGCACAAACTGAAATCAAGATTGCTGGGAGAAATATCAATACCCTCAGATATGCAGCTAACACCACCCTTATGGCAGAAAGTGAAGAAGAATTGAAGAGCCTCTTGATGAAAGTGAAAGAGGAGAGTGAAAAAGTTGGCTTAAAGCTCAACATTCAGAAAACTAAGATCATGGCATCTGGTCCCATCACTTCATGGCAAATAGATGGGGAAACAATGGAAACAGTGAGAGACTTTATTTTCTTGGGCTCCAAAATCATTGCAGTTGGTGAGTGCAGCCATGAAATTAAAAGACGCTTGCTCCTTGGAAGAAAAGCTATGACCAACCTAGACAGCATATTAAAAAGCAGAGACATTACTTTGTCAGCAAAGGTCCGTCTAGTCAAAGGTATGGTTTTTCCAGTAGTCGTATATGGATGTGAGAGTTGGACTATAAAGAAAGCTGAGCGCTGAAGAATTGATGCTTTTGAACTGTGGTGTTGGAGAAGACTAGTGAGAGTCTCTTGGATTGCAAGAAGATCCAACCAGTCAATCCTAAATGAAATCAGTCCTGAATATTGATTGGAAGGACTGATGATGAAGCTGAAACTCCAGACTTTGGCCACCTAATGCGAAGAACTGACTCACCAGAAAAGACCCTGATGCTGGGAATGATTGAAGGCGGAGGAGAAGGGTGCGACAGAGAATGAGATGGTTGGATGGCATCATGACTTGATGGACATAAGTTCAAGTAAGCTCCGGGAGTTGGTGATGGACCGGGAAGCCTGGTGTGCTGCAGTCCATGGGGCCGTAAAGAGTCGGACATGACTGAGTGACTGAACTGAACTGATTTCTGTTCTGGCTCCACAGTTTACCTTATTGATGACCACAGCTCAATGAAATCTGAATTCAATGTTCTTCGCCTTCATGAAGTCACAAGCCTTCCAGCTTCTCCCTTCACTTTCTCATATTCAGTGACTCTAGAAAGACATCGTTTTCTCCATACTTTCTTGGTTCCTGTACTGATGAAATACAGAGAGCATATGGAAGCAGATATATGCGTAGGTCTTGATTTTATGTTTTGGTAGACTGATTTATTTAAGCAAATGCAAGAGGAGAACATGTTTGTTTAAGGCTTTCCTTTCTACCAGCTGCTGTGTTTTCTCTTTCTGTGGCTGGCTTGCCAGAAGTGTACACCTTTACTTCCACACTATTTGACAATTTCCAATTGATGACTTTTTTTTTCAGTGAATTAATTGGCTTCCTGTAAAATGCATTATGTCAAACATGTATCATTTAAGAATAGTGTGGAGTATTGAAGAATAGTGCTCAAATTTGATTTTGTTTTTAATTTATTAAAAGTATTTCATGATAAACGCTTAGTGTTTAAGTATTAATTACAGAAGCAGCCTTAATTTATGAGAGGTTAAAGAGCATACCATCTAATTTTAATTATTCAGAAGAAACGCTTCATATTTATTGCAATTATTTTTTGTAAATCAGTTATTAGAGAGGTAATGTTCAGTTGTATCTGCATGTGCCAAAGTGTGGTGGGATTGTCATTGACCAAGGGAGTCAAGAGACCCAATTATGGGATTTGTCTTGCTGCTAACTGTGTGACCTTGGGTAGCTTGCTTTCTCTTGAACTTGATCTCATTTGGAAAAGAAAGAGAGTGCTTTAGATAATCTGTAAAGGTTCCAAACTCAACATTTTATGACTTTCTTTTTTCTGGTTTTATATTTTTAGAGAAACAGGGACTGTATCTTTGCTTCTTGTTGGATACTTTTGACTGATCGTGGAACTTTTCATGTCCAGTATGGTCATGGGCTTCTCTGGTAGCTTAGTCAGTAAAGAAACTGCCTGGAGTGCAAGAGAACTGGGATCAATCCCTGGGTCAGGAAGATACCCTGGAGAATGAAATGGCAACCCATTCCAGTATTCTTGCCTGGAAAATCCTATAGACAGAGATGCCTGGTGGGTTACAGTCCATGGGGTCGCAGGAATCGAACACGACTTAATGACTAAACCATGACTAAAACACAGTATGGTCATACCAGGCAGAGGGATGTAGCTTGGTAGTTTCTAGAAAATAAGCTTTGTTTACAAACAGTCAATGAGAAGGCTTGGTGAATCAAGCCTATGCTACTTTTGTTTGACCCAGACGTATGTTGGCATTTTGTTTTTTTATCAGCACATAATTGATTCTATAATTTTCATTTAGTTGTCTAAGTCAATCAAGTTTATTCATTGAGTATGAGATACTTAACATTCCTCAGGACAAGATTTTGGAGCCTTAGAAGGTCAGCTTTCTGTAGTTCTACCTTGAGTTATAGGACAATCTAGAATAAGGAGGGGTCTTCCCTCATGACTCAGGGGTAAAGAATCTGCCTACCAAGCAGGAGACGTGGATTCGATCCGTGGGTCGGGAAGATCCCCTGTAGAAGGAAATGGCAACCCATTCCAGTATTCTTGCCTGGAGAATCCTATGGAAAGAGGAGCCTGGTGGGCTACAGTTATACCATGGGGTTGCAAAAAGTCAGACACCACTGACTGACTGGGCTACAGTTGTACCATGGGGTTGCACAGAGTCAGACACCATTGCCAATCACCACTGAGTGACTAACATTTTCATTTTCACTTTTCAGCATATAGGGCTTCCCTGGTGGCTTAGATGGTAAAGAATCTGCCTTCAATGCAGGAGACTCAGGTTCATTTCCTGGGTTGAGAAGATCGGCTGGAGAAGGAAATGGCTACCCACTCCAGTATTCTTGCCTGGGAAGTCACATGGACAGAGGAGCCGGGCAGGCTACTGTCCATGGGGTACCAAAGAAGCTGGACACAACTTAGCAACTAAACAACAAAAACAGAATAAGGAAGACTTAATCTCATCAATTAAATCCAAGACAGCTAGCCTAGGGTTTTTCTGTAGGAAAGTAGTCACATGTTAGTGATGTGAGACAGGCTTGAGTGGAATTTGCTTTTTATTTTAATTCTTGTTAGTTCAGTCATTGATGTATGGCCTTCAGCTGCCGAGACCTTGCTTTTTCATTGAAAATGATCATGCCGCACAGGCATGTTTTATAAGAATCACTCCTGAACAGATTTATACCATAGTTTTAAGCAAAGAGGCTCAACATGGTAAAGATGTCTATGCTCCACAAATCGATCTATACTTTAAAAAGAATCCTCTAAGATTCAAGTATAGTTTCCCACCACTGAAAGTGTGTGTCTGTTGGAGAGGTACAGTAGGGAATGAAATGATCCTTAGGTTCATAAGATAGAATATATCTCAAAATTCAGACAAAGAAGTGTGACATGAGAAGTTACTCTAATAACCTACAAATGAGAGTGTAAACTGTTAAATACTTTCTAGAAATAGTTGGGTAATATTTGTTAAGAGCTTTGAAGCATTTTCTCACCAAGTATTTTATACCTACTTCTGTAATTCTCTTAAGTAAATTGGTTAACTGAACAATGATGTGTGGGTAAGATGGTTCATCTCAGCATTATTCATAAACAACCCAAATATTTAATAGGTGGCTGGTTAAATAGGTTGTTTCTTCTATTAAATGGGATACCATAGGACCATTAAATATGATGACATAGCAGTGTAATTATTTACATGGAAAAGGTTTGCAATAAGTAAGCAGGTTATTCCCTTGGATAGAGGAACCTGGAGGGCTACAGTCCATAAGATTGCAAAGAGTCAGAAATGACTGAGCACAACAGGCTAAAAAAGATGTTATGTAGACTTGGTTGTAGGTATATAGATATGTATATTGATTTGGAAAAAATGTGCAACAGATTTACAGTGATTATCCCTGTAATAGAAAGATCATGGGTAGTTTCCCCCCTACTTTACACTCTTACCTCTAATTTTTCTGTCAAGACCCATGGATTCTTTGAGGAATTATAACATGCCAGTTGAAGCACTTGGGAGTGAGAACTCCGCAGGCAGTCTAGTTGGGTTTAAGTCCCAATCCTGTCACTTACTAGCTGTCCCTTGAGCAAGTCAGTTTATTTTTCTGCCTGTCATTTGTAGAGATAATAATAAGTAACACTAATAATAATACCTACCTCATAGAGCTGCTGTGATGATTCAGTATAATTAATATATGTGAACTCTATAGAACAATTCATAGTAAGTACCATATTTGTGTTAGCTATTAATATTTGTGTAATAAAAATAATGAGTGAGGGACTAATGGACAGACAAATTAGCCTACCTGGGATTCACTGGCTGAAGAAATGGTCTCTTAGAGTATCAAGTGACTGAAATAGTTTGGTAAATTTTTAAGAGGAATATAATGATTAGGGGAATTTCTTTTTTTCCTCTACTTTTTTCTTAAATTTTAAAAATAAGTATTGTGGTGACATTTACAAACATAAAATTAACTGTTTTAAAGTGAATAGTTCAGTACTGCTGCTGCTGCTAAGTTGCTTCAGTCGTGTCCGACTCTGTGTGACCCCATAGACGGCACCCCACCAGGCTCCCCCGTCCCTGGGATTCTCCAGGCAAGAATACTGGAGTGGGTTGCCATTTCCTTCTCCAGTGCATGAAAGGGAAAAGTGAAAGTGAAGTTGGTCAGTCGTATCTGACTCTTTTTGACTCCATGTACTGTAGCCTACCAGGCTCCTCCGTCCATGGGGTTTTCCAGGCAAGAGTACTGGAGTGGGGTGCCATTGCCTTCTCCAGTGGCATGTAGGATATTCACAATGTCGTGTAACTACCTCCTCTATCTAGTTAATGAGTGTTTCTGTCATTCCAGAGTAACCCCCTGTGCATATTCATCAGTTTCCCCTGTTCCCCCTGTCCCTGCAGCTTCGGCAACCACCAACCTCCATTATGTTTCTATGAATTTATTTATTCTGGGTATTTCACGTAAATGGAATCATATAATATGTGACCTTCAGTATTTAGCGTCTTTGACTTAGCATAATGTTTTGGAGGTTCATTGACACTGTAGCATGCATCAGTACTTCATTTGTTTTTGTGGCTGACTAATATTCTATGATAAATATGTATTATAATTTGTGTATTCATTCATCCACTGATTGACACCTGGGATGTTTCTGTACTTTGGCAATTGTAAATAGTGCTGTCATGAATTGTTTAATTTTATTAAAAGACAGTTTCTTCAATCAACAGAGGTTTCTTTTAGAAAATTTAGAAAATATGGACATGCATACATGTATGAAAACTGTGTAAAAAAATATTTTTGAAAGAGAAAAATTGGAAATATTATTATGCATTCCATTTTATGGAAGTATTTACCATCTAACATTTCAAAATGTTTTCTGATGTCTATAAGTATTCTGGTACATCATGATTTTTAATAAGCAGAATTTATTTTGCCAATCTCTTCTGTGATTAAAACTTAGCCTTGGATCTCTATTTTAAGTAATGCTATGATGAGTATCCCTTTATTTTTTGTCAAATAGTGCTTAGTTACTTTTCTAAGGATAAAAAAATCTTAGGAATGTAACTATTTTGTCAGAGTTAATATTTTTAAGGCTTTTGACGCGTATTGCCAAATTTCCTTCCAGAAATGTTAGGCTGATTTACATTCCTACCAGCAGTATTTCAGTGTCTGTTTCCTCTTTTTTTTTGTACATTCAAAAAATTCATAAACATTGTCATTTTAATAAAAAATGTTATATTATTACATTTTATTTCTATTCATATAAAGCATTTTATCATATTTACTGTGTTCATCCTTTTTTGAATGCGTGCTTCATGGCCTTAAGTGAATTTGTCTTTTTCTTAATAATTAGAATTTAAAAAAATATATAATGAAGATATTAGTCTTCACAATCTGTTAACAAATGATTTTCCTAGTTTGCTATTTGTTTCCTCATTTTGTCTGTTGTATTTTGGTTGGAGGGAACTTAGAAGTCTTTATGTAGTGATATCTATCATTCTTTGATTTTTTGGTTTCTGCCTTCCTCAGATTTTTTCCCCAAGTCTTTCTTAAGTGATTGGTGTATGATTTTGATAATGAGCAAAAATCCTATACGGTCTTGAATGAATGTGGCTTAAAACTTACATATTGTTTACAAGGGCTTCTTGTCTCAGTATTTATTTTGCTATATACTAACTTTCTTCAGTGACTTAGAAAAAGACTGCCATTAACTGGAAGCTTCTTGTACCATCAGCCAAGGATCTTCTGTGTTATGCTATAGAGAGAGACATAGATTGCAAGAAAACAGGGCACATCTGGGATTCATTCAGGGAACTCATTTCTATGGCATATGTTCCAGTCAGAACAAATTCACTTAGTCTTTTCTCTATAGTTTCTCTGTGTCCAGAGTCTTATAACTTGCATTGACTTTTGAGGTACTCATATCCTCATTCATCAAAGACAGATTGAATTTTGTTCATTATACTTTATCTGCCTCCACAGGAAATTGAACTGATTCATTGCTGAGGGAAATTGTTTTTACCCTTTGAAGATCATTTAACTAGAACACCTCATTTCTTAGCCATCTCAACTGATTTATCATACACAGGTTAAATAGTCTTGCATCTTAGGGAAACAAATTGTATGAATCGATGGTAACCTAGGTAAGCATTTAGTATTTTTCTTTCATTAAATGTCAGAATGGGAAGTGACTTTTCCGGTGGTATGAAATGGAACATCTATTTACTGCAGGCTGAAGATGTTAATGAGAAGTCATTTAGTCTTTATCTGCTTGTTATTGTATTTTACTTCTGAATGATCTCTTTTTTCTTTGTATAAAAATAATACATGTTTATTATAAAAGAGATCAGGAAATAAAAGAAAGCCAAACATGCTAGGATGATTACATTAATGCTTTTGTGTATATCCACTCCATATATATGGGCTTCCTAGGTGGCACTAGTGGTAAAGAACCTGCCTGCAATGCAGGAAATGTAAGAGATATGGGTTCCATGTCTGGGTTGGGAAGATTCCCTGGAGGAGGTCATGGCAATCCACTCCAGTATTCTTGCCTGGAGAATCCCATGGACAGAGGGGCCTGGTGGGCTACAGTCCATACGGTCTGAAAGAGTTGGATATGACTGAAGTGACTTAGCATGCATACATTCCATATATGTGTAGTCATTCATGCATTTTATAGAGATTAAATCGTGTTACACTTATCTCGAACCATATTGCCATATTGGGGAAGATATACACAGTTTGTAACAAGTGCACAGAATTCCTCTGTGTGGATGCATCAAAATGTATTGCAGCAATTCTCCATTGTCAATCATTTAGAATGTTTTCCACTTTTGGATATTACAGTTATGTAATAAACATTGTTGTAGCTCTATCTTTTCTATATCTGGATACTTATCTTTAGATATTTCCTTAGGACAAATTCCTGAAAATGGAATGTATCCAATTTCCAAACCTTACAATTTGTTTTTCTTTGAGAAATGAGATTGTCAGGAATGTAGAAGTCTGCACTAGATATCTTTTCAAATCTAATAGATGAAATAAAAATTTCTCTTCATTGTAAAGACATTGTTTATCTTTCTACAGCTCTCTTTCTGGCAATTCATCTTCCAGTCTAATTTATTTTCCCTCCTGTGGAAAATAAAATTGAGAAGTTCAGTGGGATAGGAATTCTAGAAGGTTTGCTTTTTATCTGTTTTCTTGTTGGAAATTTGATCTTTTTTTTTGGTTACTTTTTGAGGGCAAGTGTTTGGAATGGGGTTTCCATTCTTCTGACCATGCCTGGCCTGTTTGACATGTAGGAAAGTTTTTACTGATGGTGTTACTGTTTTCCTGACGATCACTACTCGCCTTGTTCTAAACTTCTACCCTCTCCTCTCCCATGGGCATGAAGAGCCCGCCATGTGTAGTTGCTGCTCAGCATAATGGGGATGGAGAGAGGAGAGGTTCCGTGGCTCAGGAGAGTCACGTGATATGTTGTAGCAAATAACTCAGTAGGGTCAATTCTTATATGACTGACAAAAGCAATTGAAACACGAACTGTAAATTATTTGGGCATTGCCACACAATTTTCTATGATTTCTGACTATTTGGTGTTCCTTTCCATGCAAGTCTTTTCATCATTTTCTTAGATCTTTATAATTTTATCACTGATAAATAATTTTATTCCAAGAACAAAGTTATGTTAATAGCTTTATTAACAAATATATTAATATATGGGGCTCAAATATTCCTATATACATAACCCTAAAATAAAGGTGTCATTCTTATCAAAGTCGTTGAGAAATGATGAGTGTTTCTCTACCTCTTGAAGGTTAAAAAAGAGTTTTCTGTCTGTCTGCTTTTGTTTGTTTAGATTTGTCGCAGGTTTCAGCTTCACTGTGAGTCGTGAAGCACAGATAGTGCTAATTTAGGAGCAACTTGAGAGTGTGAGAATAATCACACCTTCAGAGAGATTTGTTGCCAAGAAAGGAAGTTGTTGCTGTTATGTCCAGTACTTTAATTAAGAAACTGGCCACTGCAGCCGGTCAACGGACAAACAATCTACTTTAAGAAAACTTGTTGTGTAAAGTACTCACTCTGAAACAATAAAGGGATGTTGATGTTAGAAAAATTTTATTTTTGAACGATTTGAAATGAGTACTAGTGAAGAATTGAGTAGTTCATGTTTGTTGGAACGACTTTAGGCAGATAGCAGGAAAGAGCTGGGATTAAAACTTGTGTCAGACAACTTCTAAAGCAGATGTCCTATTTGTGTCCAGTGATCTTGAAAAGTGTTGCAGTTAACAACCTATTGACTATCAAATCTTCTTTGAAAAAATGACTGCTCAGGTTTCTGCCCATCTTTTAATTGCATTGTTTGTTTTTTGATATTGAATTATATGACCTGTTTATATATTTTGGATATTAACCTCTTATTGATCATATAATTTGAAATTTTTTCTCCCATTCAGTAGATTGTCTTTTTGTTGTTGATGGTTTCCTTTGCTGTGCAAAAGCTTTTAAGTTTAATAAGGTCCCATTTGTTTACTTTTGCTTTTATTTCCTTTGCCTTAGGAGACAGATCCAAAAATATTGCTACGATTGATGTCAAAGAGTGTTCTGCCTAAGTTCTTTTCTAGGCGTTTTATGGTTTCAGGTTTTACATTTAGGTCTTTAATCCATTTTGAGTTTATTTTTGTATATAGTGTGAGGAAATGTTCTAATCTCATTCTTTTGTACGTAGCTGTCCAGTTTTCCCAGCACCACTTATTTGAAGAGACTGCCTTTTCTCCATGGTATATTTTTATCTCCTTTGTCATAGATTAATTGAGCTTAAGTGTGTGGTTTTACTGCTGGGCTCTCTAATCCATTTGTTTGTGTCTGTTTTTGTGCCTGTACCTTGCTGTTTTGATTACTATGGATTCGCAGTATAAAGTCAGGGAGCATGATACCTCCATCTTGTTCTTTTTTCTCAAGGTGACTTTGGCAATTCAGGACTTTTGTGGTTCTATAAATCTTGGGATTATTTGTCTTAATCTGTGAGAAATATCATGGATATTTTGATAGGGATTGCTTTAAATCTATATATTGATTTGAGTAGTATTGATATTTTAATATTATCAGTTCTTACATTTCAAGAATATGAGGTATACTTCCATTTTCAAATTCTTTCATCAGTGGTTCATAGTTTTCAGAATATACATCTTTCATTTCCTTGGGAAGTTGATTCCTAGGTTTTTTTATTCTTTTTTGATGTAATTTTAAAAACAATGGTTTTCTTGCTTTCTCTTTTTGATAGTTCATTATTAGTATATAGAAAAGCAACAGATTTCTGCATATTAATTTCGAATCCTGTAACTTTACTGAATTCATTTATTAATATAATAGTTTTGGGGTGAAGAACTCAGGGTTTTCTATATAAAGTATCAAACCATCTGTGAACTGTGACACTTTTCTCTTTGGGAAAAAATTTGGGTACCTTTTCTTTTTCTTGTCTGATTGCTATGACAAGGGCTTCCAATAATGTATTAAACAGAAGTGACAAAAGTGCATCCTTGTCTTGTTCCTGATTTAATAGGAAAGGTTTTCATCTTTTCACTGTTGAGTATGATGTTAGCGTGGGTTTGTCATAAATGACCTGTATTATGTTGATAAGTGTTCTATCTTTACTAACTTTGATGAGAGTTTTGATCATGAATGGGTTTTGAATTTTGTCATCTGCTTTATCTGCATCTGTTGAGATGATCATGTGATTTTTTGTCCTTCTCTTTGTTAATATGGTGTGTCATACTGATTAATTTGTGAATATTGAACCACTCTGTATCCTTGGAATAAATTCTGCTTGATCGTGGTATATGATTCCTTTTTATATTGTTGAATTTGATTTGCTAATATTTTGTTGAGGACTTTACATTTTTATGTTTATGTTCACCAGAGATAATTGTCCTATAATTCCTTTTTTTTGTTTAGTGTCTTTGTCTGGCTTTGGTATCACGATAATGTTGGCCTCACAGAATAAATTTGAAAGTATTCCATCCTCTTTAAGTTTTTGGAATAGTTTGAGAAGGATAGGTATTAGCTCTTCTTTGTATGTTTGGTGGAATTCCCCTGTGATGTTGTCTGACTGTGCACTTTTGTTTGTTGGAAAATTTTTTTTTTGGTTAAGTACAAATTCAATTTCACTACTAATGACTGGTCTTTTCAGGTTGTCTATTTCTTCCTGATTCAGTGTTGGAAGACTGTATATTTCTAGGGATTTGTCCATTTCCCCTAGGTTGTTCAGTTTGTTGGCATGTAATTGTTGAATTCTTAAATGGTTTTTTGTGTCTATGTGTTATTGGTTCTTATTTCTTCTTTTCATTCTTTATTTTGTTTATTTGGGTCTTCTCTCTTTTTTTCTTGATGAGCCTGACTAAAGGTTTATCAATTTTATCCTTTCAAAGATCCAGCTCTGATTTCATTGATAGTTTCTATTTTTTTTTTTTTTGGTCTCTATTTCATTTATTTCCCATCTGATCTTTATGATCTTGTTTCCTTCTTTCTGCTGACTTTGGGCTTTATTCTTTTTATAATTCTGTTAGATGGTAGGTTAGGTTATTTATTCAAGATTTTTCTTGTTTCTTGAGGAAGGCCTCTATTTTATTTTCATTCTTAGAGCTGCTTTTGTTGCATTGCGTAGATTTTGGAAGGTTGTGTTTCCATTTACATTTGCCTTGCGATATTTTCTGATTTCCTCTTTGATTTTTTCACTGACCCATTGTTTTTTTTAGTAGTTCGTTATTTAGTTTCCCACTTTTCTTATATATTGCTTACCAGGTTCTTATTGTGTTTGGAAAAAAATGCTTGATGTCAGTTCTATTCTCTTGAATTTGTTTTGACCCCAGAGGGTAGCAGAAGGACAAGAAGGACTGATGCAGGCACTCAGCTTGGTTGGGGTGCAGGCTGTGGTGGTCTTGCCACAGACAGAGATTGGTAGTGCTTCTGATGTGCTGCCTGTGTAAGCACCAGTAATGGCTGCCCCTGGCCTGCTCTGCCTGCTTTGGGTCTGAGCCACCGCTGTGTCTCACAGCTGAGCTTTCATCTCAGCTGTAGCAGCCATTGCCACACTGTGAAGCACACATGCCTGGAGGGTTGCATGGCTCGAGGTAGGGCACATGCCATGGTGGTCATGTTAAGCTGTCCAGCCACTCATGCAGTCTAAATTTGCCCTCTCTCCACCCTACTTTGTTTTATGGGTGTTTCCACTTAAAGACATTTTGTTTAATACATATCATTAACTCATTAGTATTGACTTCATGGCTAATAACACTATAACTCATTCCTGAAGCCTTTCTCCGTAAGGCACATCACAACCTTCTAGGAACACTGGCCAGCACTTTCAGCCTGGTGGTTGGGGCCCATTTTAAAGGGCAGAATTACTCATGTGTATGTATGTGTGTTAGTTGCTCAGCTGTGTCTGAGTCTTTGAGACCCCATGGACTATAGCCCACCATCAGGCTCCTCTGTCCATGGAATTCTCCAGGCAAGAATACTAGAGTGGGTAGCCATTTCTTCTCTAGGGGATCTTCCCAACCCAGGGGTCAAACCCGGGTCTCCTACATTACAGGTAGATTCTTTACCATCTGAGCTCATATCAAGCCCAAATCACAAAAACTTGGCACAACATATATGATGAGAAGAACACTTAGTTACAGTATGACAGCTGAAACAGAAAGGCAGAGCATCATCTCTTTTGACCTCAGCTGGGAAGATGTGTATTGGATGATTCAAATTGTTGCCATCTTGTCCATATTTGTGAATGATGGCCAAAGTGCCATGAATTTTGATTTGAAAGCTACAGACAAATTTTAGTGAGTAGGAGAATTTGCAAGTGAGGAATCTGTAAATAATGAGAACCTACTGTAGTTCTTTTTGATAGAACTTTTAAAAAATAAAATAGAATTGAACTTAATTTCAATTTATCTTGATGTTGTAGGCTCATCATTATGAAGATGCTTATGAAGATAATCCAACATTTTTTTGAGAATCTGTCATTGCTACCCTCACTCTATACCCTTAGTTTATTATTATCTTCTTTATCACCTGCTCTGCCTTCACTCCATCTCTGCTGGTACTTCTCAGTATTGCAGCTTTAAGTTACTAACCCTCTTCTTCCTTTTCCTGATGCTCCTGTAACCTAGGGAAAAAAACCTCGAGATTTTAGGAGGAAGCAGAAAACCACACTCATAGAATGATTAAGAATAGTTTGTAGATATGAGTTAAGCTCAATAATATGAGTGTGAAAATGAGAGAGGGACTTCAGTACATTACCTTTGTGACAGCCACTTCCCTTCTGACTAAGAGTCTTTTGTTTTGTTAACATTGTTTTCCACAGTGTATGCGATGATTCAGAATGCCAATTTTTTTTGCCATCAGATTAGTGAGGATGATAACTCAAGCTTGGGTTAACATTTTGAACTCTTTCTTTTCTTTTGATGATTGTATAAAAACTCTGATAGTAATCTTGGTCATTTTTGCATACATTGCTGCTTATAGGAACATTATCTTCTTCTTAAAAGACTACATGTTCCGGTCTAGAAACACAGGCTAAGTAGCTTAGAGTAATAGCAGAGCTGACGAGGAAGTTTGCCAAACACTTCTCGACTCTTGTGCTTGTTTCTGTGTGTTCGATTCTATTAGGTGAAACAGCTGCCTCTCCAGGCCTTGGAGGAGTGGCCTTGTGGAGGAGATGAAACTTATTGTTCAAGCTTGCCCTAGTTCCTGTTTGTCTCACAAACCTTTGTGATCTTCCAAGCAACTTGATTTATTGTTAATAACTCCCAGTGGGTGAGGATGCGCCAAGTCCTGTCAATGGTCCAAATGGAGGGATCTCAGTTGGCATCTAGTTTCAGGCTGACTGGAAGCTAGACCATCAGACAGCAACTTTTACAAATATATCCAGTCTTGTGGGACCACAATCAGAAATCCTGCTGGTCTCCAGGTTGAGTGATCAGAGGGGTCCCCTGTGGGGCAGTTGCAAAAACTGGGCCTCTGGAAGAGTGTAAAGGTCTTTTTAGGGAGGTACCAGTGAGCCATGGCAAAGTAGAGAGAGAGCAGAAAGATGGCATTCCCAGGCCTGTGTTCTCTGAGAGTATCTTTTAGTCTTTAGATGTGTTCCAGACCTGAAGCCTGCTTCTCAGATTAGGTTGGGGTGTGTTACAGTCAGCTGTCTAAACAGTGCCTTGAGGCTGAAAGACTTACAAGACCTCTCTGATTGTTACAGTCCTGTGGGACCAAGAATGCAAGCCTGCCAGTTTCAGAGCCAGGCCATCAAGGAGCATCCCCTGTGCAGTGGGCACCAGGACTGGACCCCAGATGTAAAAACTGGGGCAGCAGACCTGTGCTAGAGCTTCCCTTTGAGATGCCGGCACTGTGAATTGCAGTAGAGGGGAGAGTGTGAAGTTTGTACCGTCTTCTGAAGTCTCTGGAAAGGTTTAAGCCAGCCCTTAGATGACCAAAGACTTCTTTGTGCCCAGTTCAATGGCATCTTTACCATATTTGCGTAATTTTGAGCTTTAATTCCTTCCTTTTCAGACCAGCTTTAACATTTTTTTTTGTGGTCAGTTTTCTGGAGGATATTCCAGTTATTAAATTTCTTGGCCTTTAGTCTAGTGCCTCACTCCTTGGTCTATTCAGCAGTACCGTGCAGTGTAAATTTTCTGCTCTGCTGTGAACAGTTGCAGATTTAATGCTACCTTCTGCTAGTGGATCCATTTCAGATAAGACTTTTGTTATTTGTTCATTCCAGTTGGAATGTTCTTTTCATTCTTGCCTACATTAGATTTAGCTCCCACCATATTTTTGTTGCAGTGCAGTATGTGTTCAGAGTGTTATTCACATCCTAAATGCAAAAATGATCACTAGCTCAGGATAGAGAGGCATGATATAATTGAATAAAAACTCACTGATTGCATGTAGAAAGTATGGCTCTTTTTAATACTGTAGCCACTAGCCACATGTTGCTGTTGACTACTGGAAATGTGAGCAGTCCAAACTGAGACATGCTGTCAGTGTAAAATACAGTCTGGATTTAGATGGTTTAGTACAACCAAAAGAATGTAGATTCTCATTAGTATTTTATATGATTATGTGTTTAAATGATACTAGGATAGGATAAATATATCATAATTAATTTTAACTGTTTCTTTTTACCTTTTTATCATTTTAAAGAACATCCTTATAACTCATTTGTTTTTATAACTGGATGTTTGTACCTCTTATTCTTCCACACCTGTTTCATTCATCCTCCCACCTCCCTCCCCTCTGGCATCCACCTGTTTATTCTCCATATTTATGAGTTTGTTTCTGTTTTGTAATGTTTGTTCATTTTAAGATTTCACATATAAGTGAAATCATGTGGTATTTGTCTTTCTCAGTCTAATTTGTTTCATTTAGTGTAATACTCTCTAGATCCATTCATGCTGTTGCAAATACCAAGAGGACCTTCTTTCTTATGGCTTTCTTATATTGGCTAGTGTGGATAGCGCTGCAGTGAACATAGGCGTGCATGTATTTTTTTGAATTAGTATTTTTATTTTCTTTGGATAAATACCAGGAATGGAATTGCTGGGTTGTATGGCAGTTCTATCTTTAGTTTTTTTAAGGAACCTCCATACTGTTACACATAGTGGCTGAACCAATTTACATTCTCACCAACAGTTGTTAGAGGGCTCCTTTTTTCCCACATTCTCAACCAAACTTATTATTTTTTGTCTTCTTGGTAATGTCCATTCTGACAGGTGTGAGGTGATATCTCATTGTGGTTTTGATTTGCATTTCCCTGGTAACTAGTGATGTTAGCATCTTTTTTGTGTGTCTGTAATAGAACATGGCTGAGTGCAGCCCTTAGCATGCTGCTGTTGCTGTGTGCCATTACCCTGCACCCCATTAGGAGGCATCCGTTACCACCGTGGGACCATTAGTAGTCCTGCTCAGCCATTGATTGATGCCGCAGTGGGGCCCTCCCACAAGCAACCAACTGTCAATGAGTGACCGTTAGTGGGCTTGTTTACCCAACTGGTGATCATCAGGTAGAGAGTTAGGTAAGAGGCAGATCCCAGCCTTCTTCCTGGGTACCCTCCACCTCACCTTGTAACAGAGTGCAGTTAAGGTTAGCCCTTAGTACAAGGCTGTCTGCTGTGCACCATTACTTTGTACAGTGTTACCAGACAATGGGTCCGCTCAGTCATTGGTCAGCGCTGCAGTGGGCCCCTCCCACAAGCAACCAACTGTCAAGGAGTGACCTTCAGTGGTCCTGCTCAGTCACTGATTGGTGCTGCAATGGGCCCTGCCCACAAACAACCAACTGTCAAAGAGCAACCTTTAGTGAGGCATTCAGCGAATGGTTGACGGAGTGGTGGTCTTCAGGTGGAGAGTGAGATAAGAGACAGATCCTGGCCTCTCTGAACCTTCCAGCTCACCTACTCGCCAGGGCCACCCACTGACCTTGGCCCAGGCCTTGAAGCAGCAGTGAATGTCTCCCCTATCCCTGTCCCGTGACCTAATAGCAGCGGCAATCTTCATTTGGGTGGCCTGAGGAGCCTGAAGGCCAGTTTGGTCCTGGACACCTGGCTGCCTCAGAGAGTAACAGCTGGGCAGGGTCTGGGGACCTGTCCCTGAGGGAGCCACCAACGGAGGTCCTTCAGTCAGGACCTGGACCTCAGAGGGGAAAAGTTGTGCCTTGGGACCTTGCCCTTTCTTGACAGAACAGAGAATAACATTTGTTTGGTAGAGATTTAAAGGAACATTATTACCTGACCTCAAGAAAAAAAGACTCACACCAAGGAGTTTGCAACAACTAACCATGGCCCTTGCTTTTCAGAGAAAAGGGCTTTGCTGAAAACTTTTGGAGAGTTTGGGGTTTTTATGGCATGACCCACCCATTTCCTTGCATAGCCCTCAGTAAACCTTTCTCTGTCCAAACTCTGACATTTTGATATTGTTTGGCCTCACTGTGTGTCAGGCACATGGACTTGTGTTTCTGTAACATGTCTATTGGCCATCTGTATGTCGTCTTTGGAAAAATGTCTATTCAGGTCCCCTGCCGATTTTTTAATTGAGTTCTTTTTATTTTGATGTTGAATTATATGAATTTTTGGTATATTTTAGATATTAACCACTTAGCAGATATATTGTTTGTAAGTATCTTCTCCCATTCAGTAGGCTGCCTTTTTGTTTTGTTATTAGTTTTTCACTGTGCAAAAGCTTTTTAGCTTGATTTGGTTCCAGTTTGTTTTTTTTGCTTTTGTTTCCCTTGCCTCATTAGACATATCCAAAAAATATTGCTAAGAGTGATGTCAGAGAGCATACTGCCTATGTTTTCTTCTAGAAATTTTATGCTCTCAGGTCTTATGTTTAAGTCTTCAGTCATTTTGAACTTATTTTTGTATATGGCATGAGAAAGTAGTCCAATTTGATTCTTTTGCATGTGGCTGTCCAGTTTTCCCAACACCTTTTATTGAAGTAGATGTCTTTTCTTTATTGTATATTCTCACCTCCTTTGTTGTAGGTGAATTGCCCATATGTGTGGGTTCATTACTGAACTCTCTATTCTGTTTCATTGATCTATGTGTCTGTTTTTGTGCCCATATCATCCTGTTTTGATGACTGCAGCTTTGTAGTATAGTTTGAAATTAGAGAATGTGATTCCTCTAGCTTTGTTCTTTTTCAAGATTGTTTTGGCTGTTTGGGGTCTTTCATGTTTCCACACAAGGTTTAAAGTAATTTGTTCTAGTTCTGTGAAAAATGCCATTGGTAATTTGATAGGGATTGCATTGAATCTGTCGACTACCTTGGGTAGTATGCCATTTTAACAATATTAACTCTTCCAATCTATGAGCACTGTATGTCTTTCCATTTGTTTGTGTTGTTCTTTTTACTTTTATAATCAGGCCACTAGGGAACTTAAAATTATGTATGTGACTAGCATTTGTTGGTTATATTTCTGTTCAATAGTATATAATATGCAGTTGGTATAGATGTTATATTTTAGATATTTACAATATATAGACCCTGTTTATTATTTTTTCTCTTATCTTCCCTCCCTTCTTATAAATATACCCTGTGATGTTGTCCTGTTGAGGAGAAGGTAAGACATAATGTGTTAATGATCAACTCCCTAGTGACCAACCACACTTCTCATTATAGGTAGTTGCCATGCACTTCTGTGAATGCTCTCAAGATACCAAATTAGTAAAAGCTGGATAATATGAGACCATATTTTTTATGTGCTGAAGTTAAGCCAACTGAAAATCTTGAGAACTCACTGAACCTGGAAAAAATGTATTGAGAATCTGCTAAAAAGAGTTTGAAATAAATTTCAGCAATCCTTGTTTACAAGTATGAATTCTTTTGAAACTTGTTACTATCAGTCAGTGAGAATTTAATATTATCAGAGTGTTGAGCTGTATTATGCATTGTAAAAAGCTGGATGCTATTTTCAAGTCTACAGAGATGAACTCATTCCAGGAAATGTTCTGTCCTTTATTATTTTGTTTGGTATAGCATCAGGCACATGGTTTATTTGCAAACTTGTTTTGTGGCAGCATTTTAAAATTTCAGAAACTTTTATTATGAAAGTAACATTTTACTCATATGAACTTGGACAATGCAAAATTATAAATGCCTAATTTTAATGTAATATCTCTCATAATTGTGTCTATATTAAATATAGTAATATCTAGTTTTTAATAGACAATAAATAGAGCATGTTTAAGAGTTTTTGCTGCATCTCATGAAAGATAGAAACCATGCTGAATGAGGGCCACATTTATCCAGTTTTTCCTTCCCAGACACTGTCAATCCTCTGTCATTGCATATAAAATTCAAGCAAAAAGCGACAGTCTTGGGCTGAGGCTGCCAGAGTGACTTGATGTGAAAATAGAAAATCCAAGAAAGAAAGGAAGCACGAAAGGAAATGCCTCAAAAATCCTTGAATATAACAAAGTCACAGGGTACAAAGTTAACATAAAAAAGCCAATTGTATTTCTGTATATTATTGTTGTTGTTGATCAGTCACTCAGTCGTGTCCGAATCTTTATTACCCCATGGACTGCAGCACGCCAGGCTTCCCTGTCCTTCACCATCTCCTGGAGTTTGCTCAAACTCATGTCCATTGAGTTAGAGATGCTATCCAACCATCTCATACTCTGTCATCCCCTTCTCCTGCCCTTAATCTTTCCCAGCATCAGGGTCTTTTCCAGTGAGTCGGTTTTTTGCATCAGGTGGCCAAAGTGTTGGAGCTTCAGCTTCAACATCAGTCTTTCCAGTGAATATTCAAGGTTGATTTCCTTTAGGATTGACTGGTTGGATCTCCTTGCTGTACAGGGGACTCTCAAGAGTCTTCTCTAGCACCACAGTTCAAAAGCACCAATTCTTTGATTTTCAGCCTACTTTATGGTCCAACTCTCATATCCATACATGACTACTGGAAAAACCATAGCTTTGACTATACAGACCTTTTGTGGCATAGCAATGTGTCTGCTTTTTAATATGCTGTAGTTTGTCGTTGCTTTTCTTCCAAAGAGCAAGCATCTTTTGATTTCCTGGCTGTGGTCACCATCTGCAGTGATTTTGGAACCCAAGAAAATAAAATTTGTCAGTTTCCACTTTTCCCCCTTCTATTCAGCAACAAACAATTAGAAAATGAAATAAAAAATAATTTGCATGATTGCATTAAAAATATGAAATACTTAGAGATAAATCTAACATAAGGGAAACTCTACACTGGAAACCAGAAAACTTTGCAGAGAGAAATTAAAGACAAAATAAATGGAGAGAAGTACCATGTTCATAGATTAGAAGACTCAATACTGTTAAGATGTTAATCCCCTGAAGCCCTGATCTCTAGTCAGTGCAGTCTCAATCAAAATTCCAAATGGTTTTATTAAAATAGAAAGTGCCAGTATAATTCTAAAATTCATATGAAAATACCAAGAAACTAGAATAGCTAAAACAATTTTTAAAATAATAAATTTGGAGAATTTACAGTACATGATTTCAAGACTTATTCGAAAGCAGTAGAAATTAAATCAATGTAATATTGGCATAGGCCTTCCCTAGTGGCTCAGCGGTAAAGAATCTACCTGCTAATGCAGGAGATGCAGGTTTGATCCTTGGGTCAGAAGATCCCCTAGAGAAATAATAAAGGCGAGAGCAGAATGAAGTGCTCCTCTTTTCTACACGAAGATTCATCTCTCCTGTAATTTCCTAAAAACAGGAGAATTTCTCAGTGAATTCAAGTTAAAAGCTCTTGGTGGCTTTCAGTAGAAATGTATAATAATATATTGTTTGTGTTGTGCTCAGTTGTGTCCGACTCTTTGTGACCCTTTGGACTATAGCCGGCCAGGTTCCTCTGTCCATGGGATTTTTCCGGCAAGAATACTGGGATGGTTGTCATTTCCTCCACCAGTGGATCTTCCTGACCCAGGGATCGAATCCATGTCTCCTGCATTGCAGGTGGATTCTTAAACCTCTGAGCCATTGGGGAAGCCCAGCTTTTCCCAGACAAAAGTAAGAGTGTGCTAGACCTTTTCCTATTTAGCCTGTCATTTTAGTTCTGTAATAATATGAGCACAGGTTGAAGTTGTAGATACTCCCTGCATTAAAGCTTTATTCTACTACATTTATCTGTAAAATAAGCTTAGCACTACTTGAATCCTAATTTCAAAGATTTCCAGTTGCAAAGTTGGCAAAACTATTGTTGGGGGCATGTATCAAGAATCTTGCTTTTCATTCCACCCTGCTCCCCTCCCCTCTTGGAAGGAATGTATAATTCTTATAAGAATTAAAATTATCTGTGGAGTGATATAGAAAATATTAAATGTAAATTTTACTGTGAAGTATGCAATAGCCACAGGTATCTATTTTATTTCTGAATATAGAAAAAAATTTGAATAAATGAAATGCCTTGATTTTAGGCTTTTCTTCTTTTATTAAAAAAGAGTTTATTTGAAAAGAGACTTGAAAGGTAGTGTTTGTAAAAAGAGTTTTATACACTGGAATTTTAAAGGATATTCTTTAAAGCTTTCCTAGACTTATTGGAGAAAAACAGAAAAACTAATCTGTCAAATTTCTTCATTCTAGTGTGGAGACTTAATATGCAGCTTTTAAAGATGAACTTATAAAATGCTTTGTGAGAACACTTCATGCTTATTAGCTTGCTTGACAACTGGTGGTTACCTTGAGCCTTTTTATGGCTAGAGGTGAGATGATCAGAGGAAGATTTAGGAACACCATACTCTCTTTCTCTACCTTCTCTTGGTCCAGACCTTTATGTCCACTTACCTGACCTGTTAGATTAGCCTGTTGCCTGACTTTCTGTGTGAAATAGCCAGCCATCGCCATTGTTCCTCACCCCCAGAACACTGGCGTATTCCCCTGAATATAAAATTAGATTCAGATACCTCTGGCATCTAAAACTCCTATATGATTTTTCTTCACACTTATTTTTTCTAGTCCTTTATCCTACTGCTCCTTCTCATACCCTCTACACCAAGTCAAATTTTCTCCTCACAATTTGTGCAATAAAGCCCACATGTGCTCTGCAGTGAGTTTCGCCATGATGTTCCCTCTGTGTGGAACATGTTTGTGCTTTGTTCCCTACTTCTGTTCTGTATGTTGAAATCCTACCCATAGATCAAATCTCTCCTTCCTCCATGAAGCCACCATAGGATCTCCCTAGTTGAGTGCAACGCTCTTTCTGCATACTGGGTCAACTTGTACCTTTATTGTGGTAATTATCACAATTCATCTTGTGTGCTGGTTAGTCTTATTTTTCCTATAATGAAGATAAATGTTCATGTCTTGTAAGTATTTTTTTTAAACCCAATAATGCTTAACAAAATTAGAGAAGCAAATATTTTTTGAATTCATGCATCACTGAATTCGGTATGTTTGTTTTCCTCCAATTACTAAATTCAGTATAGTACTACTTGCTCTGTATATTGATTATTTTCTATTTATCAAATAGTTTTTCTATGGCTTACTCATGTTTCTCTGATTATTTTTATTATTTTAAACTTCAAGAAAGTTGAAAAGATAGTTCAAGAAACATCTGTATACCCTTTATCCAGATTCACTAAGTATTTACATTTTGTTCCAATTGTTTTATTCTCTGCCTCTGTCTGCTTGAACTTGGAAGCATTGTGTTGCTTTCCTAAGGGTAAGATCCTTCTCTGACACAACCATAGTATAATGATCAAAAAAGGATATTTTACACTGATATTGTATTCCTGTCTAATCTACAGTTCATGATCAAATTTCATCAGTTCATAATCAAATTTCATCAGTTCAAAGAATGGCCTTTATAGCTATGTGGTGGTGACAGAGTTGCTAGGTCTTGTCTGACTGTTTGCAACTCTATAGCCCGCTAGGCTCCTCAGTTCACAGGATTTCCAGGGCAGGAATACTGGAGTGGGTTGCAATTGTCTTCTCTAGGGGATCTTCCCGACCCAGGGATAAAACCCTAGTCTGAGCCACCAGAAGCTACTTTCCTCCCTAATTTGGTATTAATATATAATCTTACATTCCAGATTGCCTTTTCTTGTCATGTCTCTGTAGCCTTCTTCCATCTGGAATAGTTCCTCAGTCTTGTATTTATTGATTATGACATTTCTGAAGAGTATTTTGTCGAATGTTCCTTGAATTGGGCTTGTGGGATGCTCTGGAGTCAAATAGCACATGTAATGTTATGTCCTTCCCTGTACATCATGTTAGGAAATATGTGATATCAGTTTGCCCCAGAATTGATGATGTAAACTTTGATCATTTCATTAAGCTCGTCAGGACCCTCCACTCTAAAATTACTATTTCCCTTTGGAATCAATTAGTACTTTGTTGGTTGATACATTTGAACTCCAAGTATTCTGGTTCTCACTGAACTTTTACATACTAGGTACAAACTTCTATGTATAAAACTGCTATGTATAAAATAATTCTTGTACTGCTATGTACAATGATATATTGTAAATCACAGGGAATATAGCCAATATTTTATACTGACTTTAAATGGAGTATAGTGTATAAAAGTTTTGAATCCCTATGTTATACATCTGAAACTAGTATAATATTATAAATCAGCTATACCTCAAAACAAAAGCATGTTTAGCTACTTACTTTAGCAACTATTAATGGTTTTCTGACTGTTATTTTTGTTTCTATACTTATTAGTTGAACTTCTGTTGATAAGAAGGCCTTTATTTGTGCCAAGACTATACAATGGAGAAAGAACAGTCTCTTCAATAAATAGTGGTGGGAAAGCTAGGCAGCCACATGCAAAAGAAAGCAACTGGACCATTATCTTATACCATATGCAAAAATTAACTCAAAATGGATAAAAGACTTGAATGTTAAGACCCAAAACCATAAGACTAGAAGAAAACATATGTGGTAATTTCTTTGGCAACAGTCTTGGATGATACTTTTGTGCCTGACACTAAAAGCAACAGTATCAAAAACCAAAATAAGTAAGTGGGACCACGTCAAACTAGAAAGCTTCTGCTGAGTAAAGGAGACCATCAGAAAGTAAATTTTGTATCTGATAAAAGATTAATGTCCCAAAAGGTATAGAGAATTCACATAACTCAACATCAAAAAAGCAATGTGATTAAAAAATGAGCAAATAAACTGAATAGACATGCTCCCAAAGAAGACATATAGATGGCCAATGGGTGCATGAAAAGATGTTCAACATTACTATCAATCATCATCATCTATCATCAGGGAAATGCAAATCAAAACCACATTGAGATGTCACCTCACACCTGCCGGAAAGGCTATTATCAAAAAGACAAGAAAGTGTTGGCAAGGAAGTGGAGAAATAGGGAAACTTTGTGCACTGCTGGGAGGTATGTAAATTGGTGCAGCTACTATGGAAAACAGTATGGAGGTGCCTCAAAAAATTAAAGCTGCCATATGATTCAACAATTCCGCTTCTGAATATTTATCCAAAGAAAACAAAAACACTAGCTCAAAAATTTACGTTGCCCCAATGTTCATGGGAGCATTATTCATAGTAACCAAGATATGGAAACAACCTAACTGTCCATCAGTAGATGAATTGGTAAACAAGGTGTGGTATGTAAATACATTGAAATAGTGTTCAGCCTCAAAAAAGAGGAAACTCTTGCTGTTTGAAGCAACATGCATAGATGCTAAGTGAAATGCCATGCTAAGCATGGCATCATGCTAAGTGAAATATGTCAGATGGAAAAAGATCAATACTTTATGTATCTCACTTATATGCTTATGTGTACAGGCATGCTTAGTCATGTCCTACTCTGTGGGATCCCATGGACCATAGCCCACCAGCCTCCTCTGTGGAGTTCTCCAGGCAAGAATACTGAAGTGGGTTGCCTTTCCCTTCTCCAGGGGATCTTCCTGACCCAGGGATCGAACCTGGGTCTCCTGTATTGCAGGCAGATTCTTTACCGTCTGAGCCACCAGGGAAGCTCACTCATTTATATGTGCAGTCTTAAAAAAAAATCTCACCAACATAGAACAGTTTGGTGGGTGCCAGAGGGAGGAAGTGTATGAGTGGGTGAAATGGCTAACGGTGGTCAAAAGTTCAAATTTCCAGTTATAAATAAGTCATTGAAGTGTAATACACAGTGTGTGACTATAGTTAGTACTGTATTGCATATTTGAAAGTTGTTAAGAGTAAATTTTAAAAGTTCTCATTAAAAGAAAGATTTTGTAAGTCAGATGACAGCTGTTAATTGGACTTACTATGGTTATCATTTTGCATGTATACAAATATTGTACACCTGAAACTAATGCAATGCAGTAGACCTGGGTTCCATCCCTGAGTTGGGAAGATCCCCTGGAGGAGGGCATGGGAACCACTCCAGTATTCTTGCCTGGAGAATCACCATGACAGAGGAGCCTGGCGGGCTACAGTCCACAAAGCGTCGGACACAACTGAGCAACTAAGCACAGCACGACACTGCAATAAAAACCTTTTATTTATTTATTTATGGACTGATGGATTCTTATTTTAGTCAGTAATTTTGATTATTTTCATTCACATATTGACTCAGATTCAGCTGATCAAAGCCCCTTCAGGCTAGCTATTGTGACACTTTTACCAGTTTCATTTATTTTTTGAACTATTCCTTATTGTATAGCACAAGATGTTCTAGGCTTATTGTATATTTTTCCTGCTTCAGCCCTTGAATTAGCCCTTTCTCCAAGGAACCTTGATTCTTTTAATGAAGGATTGTGTTTAGAACTGAGATCTGGGAGCCAAGCATGTTTCTTCTACTGGGTATCATTTTTTTCTAGATCTTCTTAGAAGACAAAGCTGGAAAATTTATGCTTGTGTGTGTATATACATGCACACGTGTGCACACACACACATATATATCCTATTTATTTCTAAACTGTTCATATGAAAAGCTATAAATTTATATTGGTAATTTCAATTCAACCAAACAACACAGATTAATCCATGTTTTTCTCTTTTCTGTATTTGTAACTCCCTTTTGCAGTAGTGAGAAATCTGGTTTCAATATGTTGAGTGTTAATGCTTATTTGCTCAAGTCTAGAGTGCGTAGAAAGTAGTTTCAGAGTGGCTGTTCCTATACCACTGTGTTCATTTCCAGTTAATCCTCTCTTCAACCCTGCTACCAAGAGGCATCAACTTTTCTGACACTTTTAACCATAGTTTAGTTTTGGCTGTTCTAGAACTTTATATAAATGGAATTATATTGTACATATTTCTTTTGTGTGTGTCTGGCTTCCCTTAGCATCATGTTTTTGAGATTCATTCACACTGATGTGTGTAGCAGCAGTTTCTTTTAATCCTGGGCAGTATTCCCTGGTGTAATTGTACCACAATTTGTTTATCCATTCTTTGGTTGATGGGCATTTGGGTTTACTCTAGATTTTAACTATTATGAATAAAGTAAGTGGCTATGAAGATTTGTATCCGAATCTTTTTTGTGGACATTTTGTTTTCATATTTTTGATTAGAATCTTAGGAGTAGAATAGCTGAACCGTTGTATAGGTGTTAACTTGACTGTATCAGAAACTGCAGAACCCTTGTTCCTAAACGGTTGTTTTAACTTCTCACTTCCACCTGCAAGATATGCGTGTTCCATTTGTTTCACATCCTTGTTAACATTCTGAATTTTTAGTCTATTTAGTTGTAGCTTTTCCAGTGGATGAGTAGTAGTACCTCATTGTGATTTTAATCTTCATTTTCCTGATGATCAGTGATGAAATTTTTTTTATATATATGTATTGATCGTTTGTATATTTTTGTCAAATTTCTGTGGAAATCTGGGACTGATTTTAAATTTAGTTGTTTTTCTTTTCATTACTGAGTTGTAGGAACTCTTTTTATATTCTGACTTTGAATTATTTGCCAGAAGTGTGTTTTCAGAGTATTTTCTCCAAGTCTGTGACTTGCCTATTCTTTGTTTTCTTGTTGAGCCGGACTTTTAAATTTCAGTGAAGTCTAATTTACCTTTCCCTTTCTTTTTGAATTGTTGGCTTCTGTACCTTGTTAAAGAAATCTTTACCTATTATGAAGATATTCGCTTGTTTTCTTCTAAAAGTTTTATACTTTTTAACTTTAACATTTAGGTGTATGATCTATCTTGAATTAATTTTTTATATGACTTTAGCCATAGGGGGTTGAGGTTTATTTTTCCGTATGAGTATTCTGTTGTCCAGCACCATCTGTTAAAAAAGACTCTTTTCTTCCTGTTTAATTACTTTGGCACTATTTGAGCAGTTAGTTGCTTGTGTTAGTTTCCTGAATAATTTTAATTATAAACATGGCTTTAATTTTCATTGAGCTGTTACTGTATATTTTAAGCACATTCATAAAAACCTTTACTCAGCTTTCACCTATAGGGACAGTTTGTTGCGGTTTGACTACTTTCTTCATCAAATGCCAGGATAAGTTGGTGTGTGTTTTGACCTGGGATAAGCTCTATCTGCTGCTGCTGCTGCTGCTGCTAAGTCGCTTCAGTCGTGTCCGACTCTGTGCGACCCCATAGACGGCAGCCCACCAGGCTCTGCCATCCCTAGGATTCTCTAGGCAAGAATACTGGAGTGGGTTGCCATTTCCTTCACCAGTGCATGAAAGGGAAAAGTGAAAGTAGAGTCGCTCAGTCGTGTCCGACTCTTAGCGACCCCATGGACCGTAGCCTACCAGGCTCCTCCATCCATGGGATTTTCCAGGCAAGAGTACTGGAGTGGGGTGCCATTGCCTTCTCCGTAAGCTCTATCACTGAGGTCTAAAATATGTAACCTCTGTTTCTTTCAACATTGTCCTTTTGCTAATATAAAAGGATTCTGGCATAGTTTCTTTCTCACCTCGTTTAGAAAATAAAGACCTAAATAATGTAGTAAATCAGTCTTTCATTTTTATCAAAGCATTATATGCCATGATACTTATAGTAAGTAAATTTTTTAAAAGTGCAAACAGTTGGCAAACTTTTCACCCACCTCCTTTCCCCTCTGTTTTTGTTCATCTATTCAGCGTATGTATTTTGAGCTCCTATTGTAAGCTGCCTCTCTGTGGGCCCCTGAGGATGAGTGGCAATTGGCTTTTTGTAATCATATTTCATAAATCTTAGAGAACAGACAAGGCTGAAATTTGCCATAATGGGTACCTGCACTCAACCCATAAATATGCACACACATGCAGGTACATTCCTCCTCATTCTTTGGAAGAGTGAGGAAGCTGCCTTAGAGATCTCATTACTGGTAGCTCTGGGCTATTGTGAAGCGAAATCCAAGCTCTCCGTATGGCTTGCTGTTTAGGATTCATTTTCCCAAGGTTAACAATTTTCTTTTGTAGTCTAATATTTATTCTTTGGAGGAGAATACTTGAAATGGTCTCATTTTTCTCTGTTTTAAGACCTTTCAGCATAGCAGTTTTAGGACTTCCTCTCCCATTAGTGGCTTTCACGGTGAGAATGAGCTGTCTGTAATTAGGCCTACAGCTGATGATGGGCCTCCAGTAGCCATCAGCATGTGTCCTTGAGAGTGTGTGTTAGGGAAAAATGTGTCAGGTGACTGTTATCTCTAATCCACTGGAGCTGAGCAAGAATAATGGCAGATGACAGAGCAGGCTCAGGCTCAGTGCTCCCAGAAAGAGTTGCTTTCTGCAGCATCTTGTGTCAAAAATGCTTCAAGTTTGTGGACAGAGCCCTTGGCTGACAAGGCAGCAGCATTATGTTTGGGATGTGGACACGTATTGAATTTGTATTAGCTTCTTTTGTAAGGCAAAGTGCAAGTACATAATGAAATAAGTAACGTGTGTAGAAACATTGATTTTTGTTTCATCCTGGTTCAGAGGCCAGGTTTGTTCCCTACTGGATGTTTCAAAGGGGGCTGATCTTTAGCCTGCAGCTATTTCACATTCATTTTGGAAACAAGCACAATCCTCCTTTGTTGTCCCCAACCATCCAGGAAAGAGGGGCTTCTGTTGTCATATCCATTATTTATCTGTGAGAAACAGTTTTACTTAATTATCTTCTCTGCTGTTGGAGGCCTGGTTTGGCTCTCTTCCTTTTGAAAGGATAATCAGACTCAGTGCTGTTAATACATTTCAATTAGTGAGCTCATGGCACAGCCAGTGCCTCACACTTAGTTCTTAAGATGGCTTTGTAGATAAGAACCTCTGTAGCAACATGAGAAGCTGGGAGGTGCCTGCTTCCTTAGAGCCCCATTCAACTCTCACAGCTGCGAAGCCAAGCGCGCCTGTTCTCAGCACCGTTATTCCTGTCTGACCCCACCGAAGAGGCAGAGCCGGCTTTCCGGGTTACTTCATGTGGTTCCTTTGTATTGTACCTTTCCCAGCTTCAGAAAAAAACCAGCTCTTTCCTCCAGCATAACATGGCTTGTATTTGGAGAGAATGCTTTATTTGATCTAGCTTTATGCTATGAGCTCCTGCTTCATTATTATTTTTTAATTGAAGTATAGTTGATCTACAATGTTGTGTTAGTTTCAGGTGTACAGCAAAGTGATTAGTTAAATATATATATATATATTCTTTTTTCAGGTTCTTTTCCATTATATGTTATTACAAGTTATTGTATATAGTTCCCTGTGCTATACAATAGATCATTGTTGTTTATCTATTTTATATACAGTAGTGTGTGCCTGTTAACCCCAGATTGCTAATTGATCCCTCCCCTCCACTTTCCCTTTTGGTAACTGTAAGTTTGTTTCCTATGTCTATGAATCTATTTCTGTTTTATAAATAAGTTCATTTTTATCAGTTTTTAGATTCCACATATAAGTGATATCATATGATGTTTGTCTTTCTCTGTCTGACTTCATTTAGTATGATAATCTCTAGGTCCATCCATGTTGCTGCAAATGGCATTATTTTATTCTTTTTATGGGCTGAGTAATATTCCATTGTATATATGTGCCACATCTTCTTTATCCATTCGTCTGTTGATGGTTAACTTAGGCTGCTTTCATGTCTTGGCTGTTGTAAATAGTGCTGCCGTGAACACTGGTATGCAGGTATCTTTCCAAATTAGAATTTTCATCTTTTCCAGATATATGCCCAGGAGTCCAGCTCCTTCATTTTAAAACAAGGCATTTGAACCACAAAGAGCTTTCAGGTACTTTTGAATTCTGAGGTCAAGAATCCTCAGTGAATGTTGAGGTTCTGGAGATTTGTAAGCCATAACATCAGACATGCAGGACCCAAGGTCCCAGTACTCAGGTACCATGGCTGGTACCATGCATGTGTGGCCTTGGGAAAGGGTGGGTTCAGCTAGTCCCTGAAGCATTAATCTGTCTGCCTTTGTGAAAACGTAGGGCTGCAACTTAAAGCACCTCGCTTCTTCCTTACTCTTCTTTGAAATTAATCAGGATGGTGCTTCTCAGCTGGCATATTAACATGCATTTTTAAAACGTTATAGTTTTCAAATGCCTTCATTAGTCTGTGTCACACTGTGTAGTTTGCTGGGAGGATAGTGTTCTCTTCTGAGGAGCGTAGACCGAGCCTCTGAGAGGTCAGGTGACTGCCCAACCTTCGTCACCCTTTTGGTACGCGCTAAGGCTGGAGGTGAGCGCCTCAGTTTCTAACCTCTGATATTAAGGGTGCCACAGGGTGTGTATAATAACACTGACAGATGATTTTCCAGTAAAAGATTCCCTTTTACTCTGGACTCAACTCACAGTTGAGAGCATAAGGAGCTGCATTCCTTATATTTTAGATCAGAGGAAGGCCTGTGTTACAGTTCCACGAAGCAGGGCCTATGAAGAGAGGGCAGACCTGTAGAACTTGTGTCATTCCCTATTTACTCATCTATGTGGGGACAGAAAGCCTTTATAGGGAGCGAGACTGTGATGTAGTAATTACCCGTTTCCCTCCTCTTTGGAGGGTTGTTCATCATGTTTCTTCTCCAAAACCAAGCCCCAAAGCCAGAGAGAACATGTAGCGTGTAGCACGGGAGGTTTTGAAAGAGGGTGGTTCACATTTCACCTGGAATTCCTCTTGGTTGGCAACTCACAGAAGTGCCCCACGTTTTCTTGACAAAAAGTGCTGGGGGATGGGGCACTTGGGTGTGGAGAGGGTGGAAGCATCCAGCCCCACGTACCAAAACTTTACAACAGTCTCCCGAACTGAAGGGTAGGGGGTCTGGCATTTCCTGAGGACCTTTGGGTTAAGGATGGGACAGTTAGCTGAGTGGGAGGCACTGTTGGGCTTTTCTAGTTGATGTGCCCCAACTAAGTGAGGATGTACATGTCTGATGAGGAAGTATAGTTCTTATCACTGCTGGGTTCTCGAGGAAATGCAAAAACTCCCCTCGCAGCATCTTGTGTGCCTCTGTGGAGGGAACAATACCTGGTGGTATGCTTTCTATCCCAAGAGCACTTGGGACGTAGAAGGCTTCAGCATTTGACATTCATATTGGCTTCCCTGGTGGCTCAGATGGTGAAGAATTTTCCTGCAGTGCAGGAGACCCAGGTTTGATCCCTAGGTCAGGAAGATCCCCTGGAGAAGGGCATGGCAACCCACTCCAGTATTCTTGCCTGGGGACTTCAGTGGATGGGGTCACAAAGAGCTGGAAACAACAGAGTGACTGAACACTTTCACGTAGGGGGAGAGGTCATGCTGATAGCAATCACAATTACTCGTCACCGGCATAGGATGGAGAAGTAGCAGTGGCCAGCAGAAAGAGGACTGCTGCTGCACAAGTGGACTCCACCTGCCTTGCTTCTTCCTTGTCATCCTCAATAGAGGAGGCCCCTCCCTACCCAGCACGGCAAGAACTAGTACCTGTGCACAGGCGCAGTCTGTGTTAGAAGGGTGGGGCACCCTGGCTTTACACTGGGTTGGACCAAGTTTTAGACTAGAAATGACTGGAAACATTGGATTGGACTGAGATAGTCCTGATTGACAAGTTAGTTTGACTTTTGCCTAACTGGATGAGAACCTTGACTTTGGCACTGGTAACATTTCATGAAAAAAAGCCAGCACTGTGTTGACTCTTCAGCCAAATCTGCCAGAACAGATCTGCATTGACTTGTAACTCTGGTGGATCACAGTTTACTCCATTAAGTTCAGATGTGCATGGAAAATAAAGCTGCTCCATTTCTCATACCAGAGTTTCCTCAATCTGTCTAATGACACATCTATCCCTCCTGGGACTTGAGCTTCATTGAGGGGACGTTAGACACACCTGTCTCACCATTTGCTTGCACAGCCTCCTTTTCTTCCTCACTACAATTTGGGAGCCTGATGTGGTGGGCTTCCTTCTTCCAGCTGGACCAAGATTTCCTTTTTTTCATTTCTTGGCAGGATGATTTCCAGGGAGCCTCATTTATGGAGAAAAACAATACACAAGGCACTGTTATCCCTGGTACACATTATCTCATTTAATCCTCTCCCCTTCTGAGTGACAATATTTCTGATAATAAAGAATCTTTTCTGAATGGAGCTCAGAGAACTCAAGGTCACTCATCTAGTAAGAGGCAGAATGGAAACATGAACTTCTTACTCCATTGTGTTCCCCTGTTCTCTCCAGCACATGCTGCTGTTGTAGATCAGCTCTCTCAACAGGGTAGCAAACTTGGCCAGTTACTCAGCGGTGCAGCTACTTTTTGACATGGGTCACTGGATGATGCTTTGTTCTCTTGATTGAAACCACTAAAATGATAGTGCTTTTCCTAGGTTTTTACTTAGCCAAGCTGAAGACTGTGACGTGAATCTGACGAGTGGGGTTCATTCCCTCTTGGATATTTTGTACAGCATATACAATGTGGCTGGCACTTGCTTAGATTACTGACGGAGGCAGAGGAAAGACAACAGTAGACAGCTGGCTCAGGAGCCCCAGTAAGTCGGGGACACTGCAGGGCTGAGTCAGACGCTGAGTCTGGGCCAGTGAATGAATTCAGGCTGCCTTTTTTTTTTTTTTTTTTTTTAAGACTTCTTCAGGTTTCTCTGGCGTGAACTGAACTGAATTTACAGGACACGTTGGTGTTGACTGGGACAGGGGTTCAGGAGCTTTCTCTCTCTGGCTTAGAAAACCAAGCTTCAGATTATGGCGTGGGGACAAGGAGGGGGTTTTCCTAAAGAGTCACCTCTGAAGTCTGCAGTTACCCAGGATGTGCCACTTGAATCTCACAGCTTCCTTTACAAATGCCTCCCTTTGGGGGTAGGTGGGTAAATTAGAGTTTGGGATTAACACATACACACTACCGTATTTAAAATAGATGATCAACAGGGACCTAGTGTATAACACAGGGAACTATACTCTCTAATAACCTCTATGGGAAGAGAATCTGAAAAAGAATAGATAGATGTATATGTATAACTGAATCATTTTGCTGTATACCCCAAACCAACACAACATTGTAAATCAACTGCACTCCAATATAAAATAAAAAATTTAAAAAACACAGAAATTCTTCCCTTTCTCTTCCTTTAAAAAGAAAAAGTGTAGTGTCCTGAGAGGAAGCCCAACCTTTGTTGACGAGTATTCACCAGGACAGTTTCACAAGGGGTGATGTGGCAGCTTGCAGGGAGGGGCATACAGTGTCCCTTGGAGCTTTTGATAGTTCACACGGCATTCTTGCCTTGCATATGGACAGTAATGTGTTCTCTGCAAGGGTAATCTGGCTCTTGTGGATGTGTTTTTCAGTCAAATTCAGGGAGTTCCATATGGCACTGTTTTTATTCTTGCATCATCTTTGTTAGGTATTGACCTTTAGACATGTAAGCAGTCTGTTCTGAAAACAAATGTAGTGTGAAGGAGGATCATATCATGTGCATGGATCTTTGTTATGAAAATGCAGAGTTTATCCTCAGTGTTTTAGACCATGAAATTATTCTCAACCACAGGAGTTCACGTGGGAGAACAGACTCTGTTCAGTGTGATTTAGATTCAGTCTCTTAAAACACAGGCGAAATATGGTGCTAAAACTGTATGAATGTTGTTTTCATAGGCAGAGCTTGTTATGGCTCCGTCTTCCCTGGGGAGGCTTGGGGCTTTAGTAGGTGTTGTTGATAAATCTAGGTATGCTGTCTCCAGAAACTGCAGCATAATTCTGATGAACAGAGCAGAGAGGTGACCCAGCACACATGATTATGGGAACTGACCTAATTTTTTTCTACTCCAGGCTATCATTTCAAAGCATATATATTCTTTACGCTGCATTATATATACTCCATTGATTTTTATTGTTGAATAGTCAAGCTGGTAACTGATAGAATATATCATTTACTAAAGTTAGTTAAGAGTTACCTACAGAGTTTGCTGATAGGGGTACACATTTTTCATTTTAATTGTTTCCCATCTAGGTCTTTTGTTAGGGAGGTTTCTTTATTCCTATGGCAGAGTAAAGTACATGACACAGGGATTGAAACAAACTCTGTTTCCAAAAAATGCTAAAACATCAAAGTACTGAATATTCTGCATAAATCAAGTAGGATTATATATTTGATGTTCTTAAGTGGTCTCACTGGGGAACGCCCAGAAAAGGCTGTTGGTGCCAAATTAGGGGCTTTGTCAGCTGTTTTTTTTTTTCCCCTTTGGCTGATATAGACTGGGTAATTTACAAGGTGTCTTTTTTAAATCTCTTTTTCACAATGTCAAATACGGATAATACCAGAATTAGGAAGGGAGGAAGTGGAAATGGGAGCACCAGTTTGGTACTTTGGTTTTTTGTTAACCTCACTAGTATGCAAATACGAATAAGAATTTCTTTTTTTTTTTTTTTTGCCATGAACACTCCAGAACTCTCCATTAACCATCACTCTCTCCATTAACCATCACTCTCCATTAACCATCACTCTTCATTAAGTATCTCTTTCCTACACCTGTTGCTTGCTGTTCTTGTTAGTTATGAGGCAGTATAGTTTTCTTAGTTTCTTTGAAAATATCAAACTATGGAATATTAAAAGATATTTGGTAAAATAGATTGTTTTAGAACATATACATAACATAAGTATTATATATATGGTTGTTATATATACATATTTTACACTTGGCTTATGAAAAATTGATGATCCAATGAATCAAAATTGCCATATACTGTAAATATAGTTGCTATTAACCTGAACAGAATCCTAGAAAGTAGACTAGATGAATGACTGTCAATGGTGGATATGTGAATTTGGCCCCAACGGGGTCATTTGGCCATCTCTGAAATATTTATGATTGTCATGACTTGATGAAGGGAGACCTTGCCACTGGCATTTGGTGGGTAGAGGTGAGGGATGCTGCTGAAACCCTGAAGTTCACCGGGCAGCTCCCCACAACAAAGAACTATCTGGGTCCCAATATCTGAAGTGCTAATATTGGGAAACCCTTGGCTTGACCCAGAGGTAAGAAGCCTTTGATCTGTAGTCTGGTTCCACCACCAAGAACCATCAAACATTAGGCAAAACTGCTTGACTTCTGTGAGCTTCAGTTTCTTCTTTGTAGCAATACAGATAATGCTTCATTATCAACCAATTTTGAGTCTCACAGTACAGATCACTGTGAGCTAATAGGTGTTAAAATGCTTTATAAACTAAAGATATGTACAACTTGTATGATAATGGAATAAAACAAATTTGAGTGTCCTTATAGTATTATTGTTTAACAGAACACTTTCTCCATGAATTCAGAATTTTTCATGTGATCATCTCTTGAAGATAGGGTTTACACTTTTATTTCTCTTATATCCTCAAGTATAATTCCAAATATAAAACGAACCAGTATATTTTTTGTTAATTACACACATGTATACTTTAGAGCTTCCACTAATGAAAATCTAGTCTTTTGTTTGTCCACTCTTGCATAGTGCTGTTTAATTATCAGCTCCTAGATAGTCTCAGAGAAGGCACTGGCGACCCACTTCAGTGCTCCTGCCTGGAAAACCCCATGGACGGAGGAGCCTGGTGGGCTGCAGTCCATGGGGTTGCGAAGAGTCAGACACGACTGAGCGACTTCACTTTCACTTTTCACTTTGATGCATTGGAGAAGGAAATGGTAACCTTCTCCAGTGCTCTTGTCTGGAGAATCCCAGGGATGGAGGAGCCTGGTGGGCTGCCGTCTATGGGGTCGCACAGAGTCAGACACGACTGAAGCGACTTAGCAGCAGCAGCAGCAGCAGATAGTGGGTCTAGCCACTCTCTGATTTGCTAGGAGATGTTAATCACATACCATGTGATTCCTATATAAATGCAAAGTATAGGCTTTTTCATAAACAGCAAGTCAGTATTCAGATACCCAAACTGTATAATTAGGTGCAGATGTCTAGAGAAAATCAGTTTGTGTGGTGTAACTGACTGGATGAACATTTGACTGAGAGCTTCTTCTATGACCTACTGGGGATTTGGGTCCACATGTGATCCAGAAGGAACCCACAGATACCCTAGGTCAAGTGAATTTGGTCAGAAGGGACGCTCATGATACTTCTTCAGATCAAGGATTGTGATCAGTTTTGAAGAGATCTGAATTTCTCGACTTGCTACAAAAGCCCATCAGCTTCACAGGCTGTTAAGTGAGGGTGTTGTTGATGATTTCATGTCTTCTCATTCCAGTTGAACTACTTCTGCCTAAATTTTCTAAATGTATGGAGAAATAGGTAGATAAGTAAGGTTGGAATTTTTAATCCTGAAAATTCAGATCATTCCTGGAATCATTTGTCTGGCAGTTCCTTGTGGAAGATAGTGGAATAGTTAATTTGAGCATGAAGGATGAGCAGAAGGGGACTGGCAGCTTCTCATCTCTTCTTTCTTAGTTGTAGTCAAAAGTGAAAGTGAACTCGCTCAGTCGTGCCCGACTCTTTGCAACCCAATGGACTGTAGCTCACCAGGCTCCTCCGTCCATGGAATTTTCCAGGCAACAGTACTGGAGTGGATTGCCATTTCCTTCTTCAGGGGATCTTCCTGACCCAGGGATCGAACCGGTGTCTCCCATGTTGCAGGCAAACGCTTTACCGTCTGAGCCACCAGGGAAGCAATATGATAAATCCCTGTAGTACTCCCCTGGCTTCTTTTTGTGATAGTCATCTCCCTTTATTTAAATTTATATATGAATACCACCTACTTAGGAAAACAGCGTATTTATGTTACTTTCTAGCTTGTTTCATTGGGCCAGACTTTTTGAAAAATTTATCCAGTATCCTCCCCTCTAGATGCTTTATTCTAAAGCTTAAATACCCATGGAAAGCATGGGGTATGCAGAAAAATCCAAGTTTTGTTTTTTCCCTTTTGTGTATTGATTTAGTTGTAGGAATAGATCATCATTGGAAAAACTAGTACCAAGCTCAGAGAGAGAAATTTGTAAAGTATATAAATGTAAATGCTGAAATATATAAAAGTAAAGGCTGAAATATATAAAATGTAAATGCTAAAATAGCTAAATTTGTGAATTTGCTTGAATATGAATGTGGTTAATATACTTGGGGCTTCCTTGGTAGCTCAGCCGGTAAAGAATTCACCTGCAATGCATGAGACCCTGGTTCCATTCCTGGGTTGAGAAAATCCCCTGGAGAAGGGACAGGCTACTCAGTCCAGTATACTTGGGCTCCCTTGGTGGCTCAGTTGGTAAAGAATCTGCCTGCAGTGCAGGAGACCTGGGTTCGATCTCTGGGTTGGGAAGATCCCCTGGAGAATCCCCATGGACAGAGGAGCCTGGCAGGCTACAGTCCATGGGGTTGCAAAGAGTCAGACATGACTGAGTGACTAAGCATAGCAGTATCATACTTAAAATTGTTTCAGGGAATAATCAGCCAAAACTTCTGAGCTGGTCTCAGGGCCTGGTCTGTACTACATGCAGAATATACATCTAGGAGAAAGTAGAACAATGTGATGGTTAACATAACTGGATAAGGGAGTGCCCAGACTTTTGGTTGGGGTGAGTCTTTGAGAGTGTTTATGGATGAAATTAACATCTGAATCAGTAGAGAAAGTAAAGCAGATTTCCCTCTCATTGAGTGGCCCATATCCAGTCAGTGGAAAGTCTGCATAGAACAAAAAGGCTGACCCTTCTGTGAGTATTTCCAACTTTTATCATCAACTCAATAATCTGTTATTTTAGTTGTTAATTTGCCTAACTAGAACATGTTTTCCAAAGGTGAGAATCTTGTCTGTCTTATTCTTCACTTCTCTTGCATTTAGCTCAGTGGTGGGTTTCATTGCAATTAAAGTTTTGGCTCAAGAATACACATAGCCTGGTTTCCCTACAGTATCATTGTGACCACATTGCTTATGTCCTCTTCTATAACATAGGGAATCTAACTGATAGAATTGTTGTGAATTAATCCACAACAGTTGACTCCCCAGGAAAGTTTCTTTTAATGACTCCTCTCCTGTCTTTGGGCTTTATTTACTAGATACATTATTTAATCTTGACTTTATTTTATGCTCTTTCCCTTGACCCCATTCCCAGTTCTGGAAGGAAAGTCACTTTATGACTCTATTATGTGCTTGAGAAAAGGGAAGAAATCACAAAAGGTTAACAGGCAGCCTGGCCTTGGGATGGAACACAAAGTGGGTTGTGGTGGCCCAGTGGTTGCTCCACTCTTTTCCTCACTTTCATCTTCCTTCCTTCCACTTTGGTTTTGTTTATAAGTCTACCATGTGCTTCTGGGTAAATATCTATGCATACAACTCCAGGAATACTTTCTGTTAGTATAAACTAGGAGTCAGTCAATTCAGTTTGGTTCAGTTACTCAGTCGTGCCCGACTCTTTGCGACCCCATGAATCACAGCACACCAGGCCTCCCTGTCCATCACCAACTCCCAGAGTTTACCCAAACTCATGTCCATCAAGTCGGTGATGCCATCCAGCCATCTCATCCACCGTTGTCACCTTCTCCTCCTGCCCCCAATCCTTCCCAGCATCAGGGTCTTTTCCAGTGAGTCAACTCTTCACATGAGGTGGCCAAAGTATTGGAGTTTCAGCTTCAACATCAGTCCTTCCAATGAACACCCAGGACTGATCTCCTTTAGGATGGACTGGTTGAATCTCCTTGCAGTCCAAGGGATTCTCAAGAGTCTTCTCCAACACCACAGTTCAAAAGCATCAATTGTTCGATGCTCAGCTTTCTTTATAGTCCAACTCTCACATCCATACATGACCAGTGGAAAAACCATAGCCTTGACTAGACAGACCTTTGTTGACAAAGTAAATTCTCTGCATTTTAATATGCTACTGAGGTTGGTCATAACTTTCCTTCCAAGGAGTAAGCATCTTTTAATTTCATGGCTGCAATCACCATCTGCAGTGATTTTACATAAATCCAAATCCAGCCCTCCACCAGTTTTTGTCAATATGGTTGGAACACAACTTTTACTCATTTATGTGTTGTCTATTCCTGCTACAGTGGCAGTTGAATAGTTTACTGATGAATGGTCTAAACCAATTTTCAAGGTCTTTCTCTTGCTAGTAGTTAAAAGTGGGCATGTGATGCTGTCCTGGCCTGTGAGAAATGAGGGGAAATATCCTTAACCATAGAGAGAGAAACAGACAGAGATGATTATTTATTCTGTTTCTGGATATTGTGTTTTGTGAAGGTGATAGCTGGGACTACTATAACCATCTTGTGACCACTTTAAAAATGAAGCCCACCCTGATAGAAATACAGTTAACCTGCAAACAACATGGATTTGAATTGCACAGGTCCACTTATATGTAGATTTTTTCAATAAATGTATGGAAAACTTTTTTGAGACTTGTGATCATTTGAAAATAAAACTGACAGATGAATCACATAGCTTAGAAATATTGAAAAAATTAAGGAAAAAGTAGGTATGGCATGAATGCATAAAGTATATATAGATCCCAGCCTATCCTTACGTAGGCATAAAGTGAGTGATATTTAATATAAGATTAGTAGTGTATTTCTTACTGTTTTATAACTTTGCTTTAAAGAATTATAATACCATATAGGATGTCTCTCTCTCATAATTGGAGGAAATATGTATCAGCCTATTTTCACAGGTAAGTGCATTAAAAAAGGTAACACTGTTTCTAACACTGTATTATGAGTATGGCTGTGATACTCTATACCATTAAAGTTTTACAACGATTCATTCATTAGGTATAGGCTAGGCTCCTCAAAGCAATTCTACTGATCCTACTAGGCTACTATAAAGTAGTCATATGTGGCATCTTCATAATCAATGTATGAATCACTATTCTTGTACATAAATGTGAATTTTTTTACATTTTTGACATCTAGTGTTAGTAATTGGAGCAGGAAATGGCAACCCAGTCCAGTGTTCTTGCCTGTAGAATCCCGGGGACGGAGGAGCCTGGTGGGCTGCCGTCTATGGGGTCTCACAGAGTCAGACATGACTGAAGTGACTTAGCAGCAGCAGCAGCAGCAGCATTGTTAGTAATATGATAACACCTACAGTGTTTTGTATCATATAAGACAATATTGATGTAGGTGCTGAAGACAACTCATCTTGTAAACAGTGTAACAGAAAACATATTAATAAGCACAGTATAGTATTCCTCTTTCTTATAATTTTCTTAATAACAGTGTCTTTTCTGTAGCCTACTTTATTGCAAGAATTTGTTGTAAAAATACATTTATTGTAAGAATACATATGACATACGAAGTATGTGTTAATGTGTTAATAGGTTGTTTGTGTTACTGGTAAGGCTTCTAGTCATCAGTAGACTATTAGTAGTAGTTAAGTGTTTGGGGAATCAAAAGTTATACAGTGATTTTCAACCACATCGGGGGTCAGCACTCCTAACCCCCACATAGTTCAAGGGCCAACTGCAGTTCAAACCTGAATTTTTCATGACATCCTTGAGCCACTGAAGTCAACTTTAGAAAGTCTCACATCTTGGTGACTTCATGTTATATGACAAAAGTCAGCTTTCTTGTTAAAACTAGTTTGAAAAGGTGTTTACTTGTAGTCCAGGGTATTCTAATAGATATATTAGTACTTAACATGTTGAGATAAATGAATGAGTAATAAATTGGGGGCAGGAAATGTAGCCCTGTCTCTTTTATTCTGGGTTATGGAGGCATTGATTTATGGGTGAATGCTAAAGTATGTCTATAAGACTTAGTTACTTATTTTTTTTTTAGTACCAGCTGAAAAGTCAACTTTTTCTTATCACCATTGTCCCATTCAATTCCTGAGACACTGATAGGTATTTTTAAACATTTTTTTCTATATTACCATTGAAACTGCCTTGCACCCTGCACCCTTCCACCCCTACCCCTCCCATCACCCAAGTTCAGTGATTGGAAAATTCCTTATAAATGGCGTTTTTGTTGTAAAGTATTGGGAGGCCCTAAACATGTCATATTTTTAGACAGGAATTGCTCAACCAGTTCAGTTATTTAAAAGTATATGTGTTAGTGGAGCTGTTTCTCAGGGATGTGCATTTTATTCCTGCTTTGCTGCATCATTTAAGCATATAAGATGATTGATGAGGACCTTATATTAATTTGACAGCTTTTATCTTGGAATTTCAAAACACCTGATAAATGACTTCAATTTACTCATTGTTATACCTCTTAATTCAAGAGAATGCTTCATGCTTATCATTGCAACTGTCTGTGTGTTTGGAAGAAAGGGAAGTCTAATGTGGTTTCCTCAGTTCCCAAGTAGGCATCTCCTTCCTAAGGTTATTCTTCCACCTTTCCTTCTGTGGTTAGAGTAAAGGGATATGACTGAAAAACGGCCAATACTATGAATTCAGAATCTGCTGAACATCTGTGTTACTCTAGAGTCAGATAACATAGAGAGATATAAGACTTAATTCCTGCATTCACAAGAGATTAAAATTTGGCCAGGAATCTAAGATTTGTAGTAAGAAAGGAAATCTGAGGGATCATATTAATAGTGCAGGTGAAACAGCTAAAGGAGATCAAAGAGAGATTTTGATTTGGAATAAATTTCATTGAGAAGAGTGTTAAGTGGGTCTGTAAGAAGAGAAGAATTTAGCTGAGTGGAGTGTGTGTGTGCATGTGTGCACATGAGGCATTATATGTGAGATGAAGTCATAATAGAGGGGGCAGAGGAGCACATAGTACCTTTAGACGTAAATGATTAGACTAATTTTGGTGGCATGCTGTTGATGTGATGATGTGCTTCCAGTTGGCACAGTGGTAGGGAATCTGCCTGCCATGCAGGAGACAGAAGAGATGCAGGTTTGATCCCTGGGTCGGGAAGATCCTCTGGAGTAGAAATGGCCACCCACTCCATTATTCTTGCCTGGAAAGCTCCATGGACAGAAGAGCCTAGTGGGCTACAATCCAGGAGGTCACAAAGAGCTGGACCTGACTGAGCACACCCGCACATCATCAGCAACATTGAGGGCTAGATTATGGAGGAGTTGAAGTGATGGGCAAGTGGTTTGGACAGTATGTATAACAATTTGAAATCCATGATTGCTTTTGTAAATAAGAATGATTCATAAAAGAAAATGAGATCACAGTATACTCCTCAGTTCAGTTCAGTCGCTCAGTCGTGTCCGACTCTTTGTGACCCCATGAACCACAGCACGCCAGGACTCCCTGTCCATCACCAACTCCCAGAGTGTACCCAAACTCATGCCCATTGAGTCGGTGATGCCATCGAGTCATCTCATCCTTTGTTGTCCCCTTCTCCTCCTGCCCTCAATCTTTCCCAGCATCAGGGTTTTTTCAATTGAGTCAACTCTTCACATCAGGTGGGCAAACTATTGGAGTTTCAGCTTCAGCAGCAATCCTTCCAATGAATATTCAGGATTGGTTTCCTTTAGGATGGACTGGTTGGATCTCTTTGCTGTCCAGTTCAGTTCAGTTCAATCACTCAGTCATGTCCAACTCTTTGTGACCCCATGAACCGCAGCACGCCAGGCGTCCCTGTCCAACACCAACTCCCAGAGCCCACCCAAACTCATGTCCATTGAGTCGGTGATGCCATCTCATCCTCTGTCGTCCCCTTCTCCTCCTGCCCTCAATCTTTCCCAGCATCAGGGTCTTTTCAAATGAGTCAGTTCTTCGTATCAGGTGGCCAAAGTATTGGAGTTTCAGCTTCAACATCAGTCCTTCTAATGAACACCCAGGACTGATCTCCTTCAGGATGGATTGGTTGGATCTCCTTGCAGTCCAAGGGACCCTCAAGAGCCTTCTCCAACACCACAGTTCAAAAGCATCAATTGTTCGATGCTCAGCTTTCTTTATAGTCCAAATCTCACATCCATACATGACTACTGGCAAAACTATAGCTTTCACTAGACGGACCTTTGTAGACAAGGTAATGTCTGGCTTTTTAATATACTACCTAGGTTGGTCATAACTTTCCTTCCAAGGAGTAAGCGTCTTTTTATTTTATGGCTGCAGACACCATCTGCAGTGATTTTGGAGCCCAAAAAAATAAAGTCTGACACTGTTTCCCCATCTATTTGCCATGAAGTGATGGGACCAGATGCCATGATCTTAGTTTTCTGAATGTTGAACTTTAAGCCAACTTTTTCACTCTCCTCTTTCACTTTCATCAAGAGGCTCTTTAGTTCTTCTTCACTTTCTGCCATAAGGGTGGTGTCATCTGCATATCTGAGGTTATTGATATTTCTCCCGGCAATCTTGATTCCAGCTTATGTTTCTTCTGGCCCAGTGTTTCTCATGATGTACTCTGCATATAAGTTAAATAAGCAGAGTGACAATATACAGCCTTGACGTACTCCTTTTCCTATTTGGAACCAGTCTGTTGTTCCATGTCTAGTTCTCACTGTTGCTTCCTGACCTGCATACAGGTTTCTCAAGAGACAGGTCAGGTGGTCTGGTATTCTTATCTCTTGAAGAATTTTCCACAGTTTATTGTGATCCACACAGTCAAAGGCTTTGGCATAGTCAATAAAGCAGAAATAAATGTTTTTCTCGAACTCTCTTGGTTTTTCGATGATCCAGCAGATGTTGGCAATTTGATCTCTGGTTCATCTGGCTTTTCTAAAACCAGCTTGAACATCTGGAATTTCATGCTTTACGTATTGCTGAAGCCTGGCTTGGAGAATTTTGAGCATTACTTTACTAGCGTGTGAGATGAATGCAATTGTGTGGTAGTTTGAGCTTCTTTGGCATTGCCTTTCTTTGGGATTGGAATGAAAACTGACCTTTTCCAGTCCTGTGGCCACTGCTGAGTTTTCCAAATTTGCTGATGTATTGAGTGCACCACTTTTACAGCGTCATCTTTTAGGATTTGAAATAGCTCAACTGGAAATCCATCACCTCCACTAACTTTGTTCATAGTGATGCTTCCTAAGGCCCACTTGACTTCACATTCCAGGATGACTGGCTCTAGGTGAGTGTTCACACCATCATGACTATCTGGGTCATGAAGATCTTTCTTGTACAGTTCTTCTGTGTATTCTTTCCACCTCTTCTTAATATCTTCTGCTTCTGTTAGGTCCATACCATTTCTGTCCTTTATTGAGCCCATCTTTGCATGAAATGTTCCCTTGGTATCTCTAATTTTGTTGAAGAGATCTCTAGTCTTTCCCATTCGATTGTTTTCCTCTATTTCTTTGCATTGATCTCTGAGGAAAGCTTTCTTATCTCTCCTTGCTATTCTTTGCAACTCTGCATTCAAATGGGTATATCTTTCCTTTTCTCCTTTGCTTTTCACTTCTCTTCTTTTCACAGCTATTTATAAGGCCTCCTCAGACAGCCATTTTGCTTTTTTGCATTTCTTTTTCTTGGGGATGGTCTTGCTCCCTGTCTCCTATACAATGTCACGAACCTCTGTCTAGTTCATCAGGCACTCTGTCTATCAGATCTAGTTCCTTAAATCTATTTCTCACTTCCACTGTATAATCATAAGGGATTTGATTTAGGTCATACCTGAATGGTCTAGTGGTTTTCCCCACTTTCTTAAATTTAAGTCTGAATCTGGCAATAAGGAGTTCATGATCTGAGCCATAGTCAGCCTCTGGTCTTGTTTTTGCTGACTGTATAGAGCTTCTCCATCTTTGGCTGCAAAGAATATAATCAATCTAATTGGTGATGTCCATGTGTAGAGTCTTCTCTTGTGTTGTTGGAAGAGGGTGTTTGCTATGACCAGTGCATTCTCTCGGCAAAACTCTATTAGCCTTTCCCCTGCTTCATTCTGTACTCCAAGGCCAAATTTGCCTGTTACTCCAGGTGTTTCTTGACTTCCTACTTTTGCATTCATGTCCCCTATAATGAAAAAGACATCTTTTTGGGTGTTAGTTCTAAAAGGTCTTGTAGGTCTTCAGAGAACCATTCAACTTCAGCTTCTTCAGCGCTACTGATCAGGGCATAGACTTGGATTATTGTGATATTGAATGGTTTGTCTTGGAAACAAACAGAGATCATTCTATCGTTTTTGAGATTGCATCCAAGTACTGCCTTTCGGACTCTTTTGTTGACTATGATGGCTACTCCATTTCTTCTAAGGGATTCCTGCCTACAGTAGTAGATATAACAGTCATCTGAATTAAAACCTCCCATTCCAGTCCATTTTAGTTCGCTGATTCCTAGAATGTCAACATTCACTCTTGTCATCTCCTGTTTGACCACTTCCAATTTGCCTTGATTCATGGACCTAACATTCCAGGTTCCTATGCAATATTGCTCTTTATAGCATCAGACCTTGTTTCTATCACCAGTCACATCCACAACTGGGTGTTGTTTTTGCTTTGTCTCCATCCCTTCATTCTTTCTGGAGTTATTTCTCCACTGATCTCCAGTAGCATACTGGGCACCTATCAACCTGGGGAGTTCATCTTTCAATGTCCTATCTTTTTGCCTTTTCATACTGTTCATGGGATTCTCAAGGCAAGAATACTGGAGTGGTTTGCCATTCCCTTCTCCAGTGGAGTACATTGTGTCAGACCTCTCCATCATGACCCATCTGTCTTGAGTGGCCCCACACGGCATGGCTTAGTTTCATTGAGTTAGACAAGGCTGTGGTCCATGTCATCAGACTGGCTAATTGTCTGTGATTGTGGTTTCAGTCTGTCTGCTCTCTGATGCCCTCTCTTAGCACCTACCATCTTACTTGAATTTCTCTTAGCTTGGATGGTGGGGTATCTCCTCACAGCCACTGCTCCTGACCTTGGACGTAGGGTAGCTCCTCTTGGCTTCTCCTGTGCCATGCAGCTGTCACTTCCTCTCCTAATTTAATATAAAAATACAATTATTAAATTAAGAGATTTATTAGGACTTCCTTGGTGACTCACATGGTGAAGAATCTGCCTGCTATGCAGGAGACCCAGGTTTGATCCCTAGGTCTGGAAGTTTCCCTGGAGAAGGGAATGGCAACCCTCTCCAGTATTCTTGCCTGGAGAATTCCATGTACAGAGGAACCTGGTGGGCTACAGACCATGGGGTTGGAGAATCAGACACGATTGAGCAACTAAAACTTTCACTTTCACTCATTTTTAGAACTGATAAGCTGTCTCCCAAATATTTATAAGCTTCCTCTCATTTTCTTCCCCAAAATGGATGATTTGCTTCTCTCTTTTGAGGTTCTACACTCAGTAGTTATGGTATTGAATTGACATAACTCATCATTTCTTGAATTCATCCATTTGTTCTAGAGGAATGGCCATGTCTCATTCATTGTTATGTTTCCAGGGCTTATTCCATGGGAGGGGATTACTGTGTGGTGGTTGAAGTGATCTCAGGTTCTGAGTTTTTCATTTCATTTCATAGGATTTCAGTTCTGTTCTCAGGGAGTCTCTGTATATTTTACAGTTGTAGCATTTTTAACATGACAGGGATCATAACATTCTTTGATTACAAAGATTTCAGGTAGAGAAATATATATCTTATATGTGGAACCTGAAAAACAGACAAACTAGTGAATATAAAAATAGCAGACTTCCAGATATAGAGAGCAAACAAATGATTAAGCGGGGTGGGGATACAGGTGGAAGCGGAACAATATAGGGGTTGGGAAATGGGAGGTACAAACTACTGGGTGTAAGATAGGCTACAAGAATGTATTGTACAACATGGGGAATATAGTCAATATTTTATAATTTCTTTAAATGGAAAGTAGTCCTTAAAAGTTGTATAAAAAAGGATTTCAGTTGGTATTTTCAAATCAGATCATCAGTGAAGACATTAGACAGATTTCTACACTAGAATGATAAAGTTATGTTCCCATAGCAGCATAAATGAAAAGAATTTTGCTTCTTCATTTAATGTAGTAAGACTCTCTGTGCTGGGAGAGACAAAGAGGTTTCATGAGGGCTCAGCTGAAATTGCTTTTCCTAATTTTTCCACATGAATTTAACTAAAAAAATAATGTGGGTCTGATTTCTTTAGGATGATCTTATGGTAAATCTCCATTTTTAAAAAATTTCATCCTGGTTAAAACTTCTTGGACTAAATCTAGGAACACTAGATTTTAGAAATATCTTTCATTAGGGACTATATAATTTTAGTCAGCTTTCTGTTGTAACAATAGTTTGTTTTCCTTTGTTGATGACACATTTTTTTTATTTACACATTGGAAGTAGTACCCTTCCAATATTTATTATCTCCTCTTCTTTAATGATAGAAACCTGGGCAGCATGCTTAGTTAAGACACTTTCTCAGGCTTCTTTGCAGCTTGTGGCCATGGACCAAGTTTTGGCAAATGAGATACAAAAAATTGTGTCAGATGAGATTTTCAGGAAGGCTTTTTAAAAAGAAGAGGGCACATGTTCTCTCCTCTTTCTCTTCAGTTCTTTTTGCCTTGCTGACTGTCACATGAGTGGAATGGCAGGAGCTTCAGCAACCATCTTGGATCATGAGGTGGCGTTGAGGCTGAAAGTCAGAGGGATGAAGCAGGAAGACAGGAGGAGCCTCCTGACTTTATGGAACCTCCAAACATGCTCTGAACTGCTTGCTTTTTACTTCCTTTTCCCTAAGAGGACAAACCCTGGCATAGCAGAGCTGGGGCACATTTTCCCAAATGTCAAAGATAATTTTGTAATTACATTTATAATCAGGAGCATCATGCATGTGTTTTGAAAGAAGCCTGTAAAATTTTCTCATTGACCACACATGTGATGATACTCACTAAGTAATAAGGAAGTTTAGAGGTGAGAAGCTCTTTTGCTGGAAAGAGAGGCTGTGTGGTGAACTAGATAAAACATCAGACTGGGAGTATGATGTCTTGGATAGTTTGCCCTGGTTCTGTCACTGACCAGCTAGTCAGTAACATAGGTATTTAATAGCATAGACCCCTTGTTTCTTCCATATGAAAGGAATCATCATTGCTTTCAGTCACCAGATACTGTCACTTGCCTCGAGTTTGCTCTGTGCCAGCTATGTGTGGGCACTTTGCAGTCCTTGGGACTTCCATTAGTGCTTCATCGTCATCTTACCTTCTATTATGATATATGGCAGATCTAAATGTGATACATTCATGAATAAGTCTGTGATTACATATATGGATCACACAATGCTGGTGAGTTTATTACAGCTCAATGAATAAATTCAATTTTATAATGGTGAATATATCCTATAGATGAAGGCAACAAGCATTGTTTCCTTTGACAGAGGGGGTTCCCAAGCTTTCTGGTTATAACATTCTGTATAGTTAAAGGTTATATTCCAGGGAGGTTATATTAATTTTTTGTAGTTAGCAGCTGGGGGCCTTATTTCTTTTCTGTAAGCACTGAAGAAAGGATTATTTTATGATAAAGGTCACAGACTATATAGATTTAAATTGAAATAAGACCTTTAACTCACTTAGCTAGTTCTTTAACTTTGCTGTTTGTTCAGTGTGCCTTAGTGGTCCAGAGAAAATAAATAATTTCTAGCCATTTTTTTTTAATCTCCTGAGAAGAATAACAGCTAGCTCAATAGTTTGAAATCTTAAGGAACTAAGATTTGCAAGATTCTTTCTTTGTGTGACATCTCTTAAAATAATATTTTGACCTATATTTTCTCTTTTAATTTTATCCAAGGTAAAATCAAGGTTTGGAGAGCTTATTGTCTTGTTTACAGTAATAAGGAGGTACTATTTTCTTTATATTTAAAATTTGTAAATTTCTGTTCCTTCAAATCTCAGTTTAGAGAGTAGAACTCAGGGCATTCCACTTCCAACTTGAAGCCTAGAATCGAGATACAAACAGTAAGCATCAGAATGGTGGTCAGAGCTGCATATGGGGATATAGGGTGAGTTATAAACAAAATCAACTCTTCCTCAGAAATTTCTTTTCAGTCACTTCTGCCTACATGGCAGTAACATTGGCAATGGCATGGTCATTTGTTTTCTTTAAATATAAAAGACAAAAATATGTGCAAATGTTGCTTTTATTTATTTTTTTAAATTAATTAATTTATTTTAGTTGGAGGCTAATTACTTTACAATATTGTAATGGTTTTTGCCATACATTGACATGAATCAGCCATGGCTGTATGTGTGTTCCCCAACCTGAACCCCACTCCCACCTGCCTCCCATTCCAAATGTTGCTTTTAAAATGAGCTATGTATCCTAATGTGCTTGCTTACATTTGCAGTTGTTCCAAAGACTTTGAAAAACAAATAGCAGCTTGTAGCCCACTGAACCTCATTGTGCATCATGCTGGCTCACAGCCCATCTGCCTCAAACTCTTCGGAATTGTGAGCCAATGTAGCCAAAAGCCACCATGTGAGAAATCTCCCATCTCAAAATAGGCACATGTTTGTATGTGCTGTTTTACTCTCTTCATTATGGCTAAACAAAAAGATATTTGGACCCCAAACATATAGCCTGCATAATTTAAAAAGGAAACAAAGCCAAAATTGATTAAAATTGCTCATTTAAAAAATATCTACAATCTGCTGTTTTACAAATTATGAAACTGACAAAACTAGGTGATTGGTTCGCCTTCATGTATTCAGTTTGTTTTAATTGCACGAGAACATCTCAGTATTATCAAGGGCTTTGGGATTTTAATATATAATTATTTGTGGTTTTATAATACTCTGTGTTAAATTGGTTCATTTTTTTACTTAAATTGTCAGTTTGCACCAGAGAAAAGTAAATTTACTCACCTGGGCTTTGTTTTCCTTAAACTTCGAAGAGAATTTTGTTTTTGTATAAGTGGGAAATATTTTAGTTCATTGTTTCATGTAACCCAACAGGTACTGTGGCTCAGTTGTGTGCAGTTTTAGGCTCAATGATAGACTCTAAGATTTATAAAAAGAGAGATGCCATCATCCTTCCCCTCGCGTTGGTTAGATTCTTTAGAGCAAGGGACATAATGCGCACACAGACACGCAGTAAGAATATGTTATCATGATTTTGATGCAGACATGCTTTTTGAAAACCATGCTTAAACTGTTTCTGTAGTAATACTACCAATAGTGGTTACTATAGCAATACTTCCATAGTGGTTACTATGACCCAGACGCTATCCTAAATAATTTATTATCTCACTTAATTTTCACAACCATTCTGTAAAGAAGGTACAACTGTGACCCCTACTTCACAGATGACAAGAAGTTAAGCAAACTCTTCAGTAATCAAACTGTCTAGTTTCAGGGTCCTGAACTTTTACCAACTATGTAATTCTGCATCTTGGTAGAAAGATAATTTATTGTAGCCAAGAAAATAGTTGTAAATATCTGATGTTTTTTAACAAAAATCTTAAAATTTATTGCAAAACCAATCAAAGCAAACCTTTAGGTGGAAGCATTTTAATAAAAATATTAAAGGAGAACTTCATGTTTAAATTTAAATTTTGAGAGGATGGTGGTTTCCACAGTATTATTTCTCTGTCAAATGCTTAATAATATATGTAAAGATAGGCCATAATTGAAAGATTATACTGCTCTTATTAAAGCAGTATATAATTCATTGATGTGATGGTAGAGAAGAATGTTGAATACCCCTTTTAGTTCATTTTGATGAGATTTGGGTTCTCCAGAACCCAGCCATGAGCTTTTGGGGAATTACTGCCTGTCCAGCTCTTTTAGGTATGGAGACTGCCCAGCACCAGGCATTGCTCCCTGGCCTCAGGAGGAAAAGTCTTAATTCTTCTAGTTCTGAAGGTTGTTCTGGAAACTTGGAAGGAAAGTCTGTTACCATTTGCCTGCAGGGGAAGAGATGGATTAAGTGACATTTCAAGATGCCTTCTAGCCATAGTTTCTGGCAGAGTCTGGCTTAAGCAAAAGGTGTGAATGTGGCCTCGACCCAGATTTTCACTCATTATTACCAAGGACTCTGACAGACCTGAGTGTGATCATAGGCTAATGTTTCTGCTTTATGGTTGAAATGGCTAATGGTTAAACCTACCTCTTTGGCTTAGTTTCAGCATGCATCTGGATAACTGTGATCACAGATGATTTAGATTTCTTCTCATCAAAAAAAGGGCCAAGTAATTTCTTTTTTGCTCTCTTATCTAGGTTCTATAATTTGGGGCTTACCCAGATACTAGTGAGGGATATAAAAGTAGTGAGGGGAAAATGTAAACACTGTTATAATGTTGGAGAGCTACACTGCTTCTTCAGAGAATGGTTACTATGATTTTAAGAATGAACATTTGATTAGTTGCTATTTATTAATGTAGTAGAGAATTTGGATCCAGTGGGAGATCCATTTCCTGTTACAAGTTCTATAACATTATATTACTATTAGAAATAATAGGTTCAGTCAGATGGCAGCATTTCTTATTTTTAAGCTGTCAAATTAATCTAGATCAGATGAGTGAAACAGTCCTGCACGGTGCAGATTGTCCCTCCCAGCTAATTCAGACATTGATTGATAAATAAAACATCTTCACTTTGAGTATTAAACTTTACTCTGAAAGAGAAGAAATCACAAGAAAAAGTCAAACTTATTTGCAACACTTTGGATTCTGGCAGTCTAGTTCTTCAAGAGTTAATTCTACTCATTAACCTCAGCATTAGCTGCAACTTTTTACAGTTTATGGTATTAATGCCTTAATGGACTTACACAGTGAGAGATTTAGACTACTCAATTGAGATTTATCACTTGGGCAAAGGTATAAATTTTTCCTTTTCTAATAATTTAGTTAAAATATATTTATCAGGTGACACAATGGGACCCACTTGGAACTCATATATGGGCAACCTGAAACTGGTGGGAGTTATCCTATGTTGCAGAACTTTGACCAATGAGAGAAGGAGTCAGTGGATCAATTCTTTCTTTTCCTGCTTCTGGACTGGCTGGAGATCCAATAGCTTCATACCGCCTCTCTGAAGACATTCTGCCAATCTGAGCAACCAGTTTATAAGGAAGCTTGGTGACCCTCTCTCTTATGTTCACTTTCCTGCCTCTTCTTTCCCTGGAGTTGCACTTTTCAAAAGTACAGTGTTTCCGCATAAGCTCTGTTTTCTGAGGACTCTGGAGTCATTCTGGTCTGAGAGAGATAATCATTTGGTGGGATTACAAGAAAAATATGATGAGTACAAGAGTTGCTAACAGGATCTGGGGGTGCAACTTGTTCATAGGATCTGGGGGTTTAAGCCACTTAATTCTGGCTACTGTAGGGTGGGTAAGTGAGAGAAGGACTCTCAGAAGGAAGAGCTTCCTGAGTTGACAGTTGCATGATGACTAGGGGTTCACTAGATACCTGAAGCAGAGAAGGACATTTCAGGTGGAGAGAATCCTGTAAGAGGCCGAAGACAACTCTAGGGTCATTAGCTGGATGAAGCACATGGTCTCATGGCTGGAAGGTAAAGCCAGGTCATAAGTGATATTAAATATCCCTACTGGGAAGGTGAGTTTAGTGGATTCATGGGCGGCAGAAGCTAGATCATAGTGAGTTGATGGATAAATGAAAAACAGTGGTGAGTTCAGAGCACCCTTTCAGAAAGCCTGGCTGGAAAGAGATGGAAAGGAGCTGGAGAGGGACATGAGCTGTATTGATCAGAATCCTAGCAGGAAAACAGCTCACATAAAACATTCACCTGAATAGCATTTAATAAAGAAACTTTGTATGGAGCTGTGGGCTGATTTTAAGAGAAACAACCACAGAGGACCCAGGGACTAGCAGGAATAGATCAGAAAGCTGTTAGTACTCACAGCCCTGACAGAGAGGGAGGCAGTGGTGTTAGGGAAGCTCCATGGCTGGGGATGGTGAAAGGGAGATAAGCACTTCGCCTTCAGGTCTTGCTGGAGCCTCCCACTGGGCAAAGATAACCAGAATCCAGATTTCAAAGGCGTGTGAGTGATGGAGTCTACAGAGGTCAGCCTCTCTGGGCCTGACCTGGGGCAAATGAGGGTGGAGACTGGATTTGAGGACCGAATGATGAATCACCAACACATGGGGTCAGTGGAGATTTTTTTTTTTAATTGATGGGAGAGACATGAATAATTTATGCATTAAGGGGAGAGACAGGGAGAAGCAGAATAATGAATGGAACATTCTTGAGAGAATGAGGCTTAGAGAACAGTCAGAGATAAATTTTATAAAATGGTAAGGATGCACTGTTGCATGAGACCCGAGGGAAGAGGGCAAGCTGGTTATGTAAGTTTGTGCATGCACAGACACTCACAGGAGAAGAAAGACAATTTGGGGAAATTTGTGCCTGGAGGGATTTTCTTTTTGAGGTCAGACACGAGGTTATCTGTTGAGAATGAAGGGACTGAGTTTTAGTATATAGCTTGAAAATATTAGTGTTAAATTTAAAATTGTGAAGAGAAAAAGTGAGCTGATTAGAGGAGGAATAGAGAAAGACCACTGAGTAGGGTGGGAGTCCAGCTGAAGAAGTGCTCAGTAGTAAAAGCCGGTAATGAGAGAGGGAAGTACCCATAATACATATTAATAAGTAAATTGCTCATGTTAGGAGCTGCGATGTGGTGAAGATAATTTTACTTGTGCTATTTTTGACTCAGCTCTGCCTTATACATGCTGCTGGATCTCAGTAATCTTGAGTCTCAGATTTCTCACAATACTCTATTTCCTCAATTCTAGATCATCATTTATTTTAAAAGGCACCAGAGTTTTACTAACATTTTGAAGGCTTGGAGAAATCTCCATTGTGTTAAATGTACAATATTTCCCCCCAATCAACAATAGTATAAATATATCTACTTAGTTACATGGGCTTCCCTGGTGACTCAGTGGTGAAGAATCCACCTGCTAATGCAGGAGACACAGGTTCAATCCCTGGTTTGGGAAGATCCTCTGGAAAAAGAAATGGCAACCAACTCCAGTATTCTTGACTAGAAAATCCCATGGACAGGGTAGCCTGGAGGGCTACAGTCCATGGAGTCACTAAAGAATCGGACACGACTGAGCCACTTAACAACAACTTAATTATGTATCATTCTTGTTTAATATCTCTGTCAAAGACCGAGTTTCTGTCTTCACCTGAAATGTTTAAATTCTTCTGAATAACTGCTATCAGCAGCCCCTGAGATGGGGTGATGTTTTTCTTTTCTAAACCTTTACTTGGTATCCTGGTTTGTATTGGCTTGACCTGATACAACCTCTGTCTTGCCTTCCATGACATTGATGTCTGTCTAATTTTCCTCTTGTCTTATTCTACCCACTCTCTTGCATTCTCTCCACATTCTGGCTTTAATCACCCTCAAGATTCTTCTGTTTTGTTGGTCCATGCCCTGACTCAACTGAGTTTAGGAATTGGCCAATTTATATTCTTAGCTCTTAAGCTGTTACATAGTTAAGGCTGGACTGTGGCCTCACATTTCCTATTGTTTCTGTCTTTTGAAAATTTGTATTTCCTTACATAAATGATTTGAGCCCTGTTTTGGAAACATCCTTAAAAGCTTCTTTTTTTCTACCAAGTTACATTTATGGTTTTGTTATGTGTAATTCAACACTGTCTCTTTGGAGTTCTTCACAAGTGTTTGGCAGATCATATTGCAGGATACACGAAGGGATCCTCTCCTAGCTTTTAAGCTTTGGTGGCCTATTTTTAGGGGATGGGCCATTTCTGCCTGGCTGCATTCCGTTTTCAGGGCAAGGTGGCCTCAGACACTTATTCACTTTTGGTTTCTGTGCCACATTATTGTGTCATTTTTTGTTCAGACCTTATAGGTAACAAAGACAAAATCCAACTCCTGGGTTGGAAACAACTCAACTGAAGTGATAATGTCAGGAATGGATAGTTGACCTAGTGTTCAGTTTACCCAGGCACAGGCTGTGACAGTCTTGTCATTGTGTATAGCTAGTGATGAGTCTTTTGATATGGATTTTGGAAGTCTTCAAATTTGCATCTTAAAACTGAGGAAATATGCTAATCTCCCTCACATTGTTGCCATGAGAATCAAATCAGAAAATATTTGTGAAACATTTTTATCAACTGCAGTGAACTAAAGTGGTTCCAGTCCTTATTTTCTAGTGTCTACTATGGTGGGTGGCCTGAAATATAATAATTCAGCAAGAGCTCTCTGGCATGTAAACCTAAATATTACTTAGTAATCCTGTATCTTGTATATGAATAATCATCTCATGTTTTACAGTGATTTCAGTTAGTTTGCTTATGCTCACAGTCCTACCAAAGGAGGAGAGAGGATCCTACAGTTTTATTACAGGTAGACAAGAAAAATTGAGAGAAGCCATCCTTATCTATGTTTTCTAATTTTTCTATAGCAAATTACTATTGTTATTTGCATAATTATGAACTTGGTAATATAAATGATATCTAGATTTTGAAAATAAATGTCATGGAAGACAGTTAAAATAGCTGCTTTTAAGTTCTTGCTTTGATAATTCTAATATCTGCATTTGGGCTTATCACATGGTGATTGTCTTTCTCTTGAATATCAATCAGATTTTCTTAGTTCTATATATATCAAATAATTTTTTATTGTATTCTGAATATTTTAAATATTATGTCGTGAAACGCTGGGTCCTTTTAAAGTTTTCTATAGAAATTTTTTTTTTGTCTGTTTGTTTCAGCAGGCAGCTGAGCTGGTTAGGTTCACAGCATAGATCACCTTCCGTATGCGGTGATTCCAGAATGTGTTCATTCAGGTTTCAAAGCTTTTGCTATATGTGGGGGGAGGGACAGGAGGAGTTACCTGCCCTGTCTTGAGCTGGAGTGACAGTTTATGCTGTGCTTGAGTTCTCTGTGACTTTGAGATGTTGCTTCAATTGTATTCCATACATACCTAGCTTGAGGGTGAGTCTGGGAATTGTGTGAGTTATTTATACACACAGCTAGGAGGTCCTCTTTTCCATGATTCTGGGATATTTTCCAAAGGACTCCTTTTTGTATTTCATCTGGCCAGAAAGATGGATTCCTCCATAATTTTAGCCTCTATGCTTTTCTTCAATTCGCTTGATTAGGGTGAAGTGGTAAGAGAAAAAAGGGATAAAAAGGATAACAAGAATACCCATCTCTTCCACTGCTCCCAGCTCTTTGCATGGCAGGAGGTCCCTGTTGTATTCTTTATCCAGGGAGATGATTTTCTCTTGGGGCATTAGGTCCTCGTGTCACTGCAGTGGCATCTGTGTAGTTGTGTAAGTGGTGCTGGCCTTGGGGTAGGGCTGGCAGAGAAAAAAAGGAAAAAAACAAGCACACTTCCCCCTGCCACCCTCCTTCCCCCCACTCTTATTCAGCTCACAGGGATTTGGTTTCTTGATCTGCCTGGAAAGTTGGAAGATTTTGAGTCACATCTACTAAACAGTTCCCTGACTGGGCCCACCTTCAGCTCAAAGCCGGGAGATATAAGAAGAAATGAAACCAGCAAACTCATGACGGTTGTACTAGTTGTTATTCAAATTTGGCATTGTTCCCCAGGTCACTTGCTATTTAATTTTGCGGAGTCTTGCATTTTGTGTAGATTGGGAAAAAGAAGCTGTATTAGATGTTCGGCATCCTGTCTGGCACCCAGACCAGTTTATTAAAATTGACCAGGTAACATGTTCATAGCATGGCCTGGCCAGGGCTAGGAGTCCTGTGATTGGCCTTTTAATCAGAACCACCTGGAATCTTGGAAGAGATCCCCAGAGGGTATTGAACTCATGAGGCATGCTGCTATATGAAGAAATGGGAAAAGGATGCTAGCCGGATAGATCAGCAGGTATCTACTCTTTCTCATTTTTATAAAAAAATCTCTTAACAGATTTTAAAAGTTTGTTTTTTACGAGTGTGGTTATGATAATAGGCATTGTTGTTGTTTAATCACTAAGTCATGTCTGACACTTTGCGACCCCATAGACTATGGCCTGCCAGGCTCCTCTGTCCATGGGATTTCCCAGGCAAGAATACTGGAGTGAGTTGCTGTTTCCTTCTCAAGGGAATCTTCCCGACCCAGGGATCCACCTATGCCCTGCATTGGCAGGCGGTTCTTTACCACTGAGCCAGCAGAGACGCCGATAATAGGTATTAGGATTATACTATTAAAAAAAAAATTCTGTTAATTTGAGAGATTCTTATAGGGTCAGTTGAGTTCAAAAGAACTTAAATAACTAGTTTGTTTTTATTAAGCTCACACAGTTTGTAAGCAAAATCATGGTTTGGATGTCAAAATTCTCAGAGCCTTTTATCACTTACGCCATTTCTATACACTCTTTACAAGTAAAGCTCAATTTCAAGTGGCAGCACTGAAAAGAATTAACTTTTGAATTTAAATTGTATTTTATAAATATTTTCTCTCTGAACTCTGCCAGTGGCTTAGGTGAATTAAAGTGTGGAGTTTTCCCTTTCCTGAACCAAATTGTGAGATCAGCAAACCGTGTACTCAGAGTTTCTCCACTGTCTTGTTCTCTTTTTCTCCCAGCCAACTCTTCCTGCTTTTCTTTATGTTCTTTATATCTACTTAAAATCTTTGTTTCTGCCTGCTTGTACAGTATTTCAGGTCTGGGTCTTCTTTTCCATGCTACCTTCTACAGAACTTACAACCGATGTCTTGTGACCTTTGCCCTTAAAGCCTTGCTAATGATTGACACCCATCAGAGAGGCTAATGCATAGTGTCCTTTGAATTTTTACAAGTCCCATCGGATACCTATTTTAAAGTCAGAAGAAACAGGAGCATTTTTTTTTTTATGTCTTGCTTGGCAAAGCAGCTACCCAAATTTAGGGGAAGAAGTACATTTTTATTAAGAACTGTAAAAAAATTAAAAAATACAGAATCACAAAAGAGAAAATAAAAATCACTATGTTCCAAAACAACAAGGTCCTACTGTATAGCACAGGGAAACACATATACTGTAATAAGCCATAATGGAAAAGAATATGAAAAAGAGCATAACCGAATCATTTTGCTGTATACCAGAAACTGACACAACATTGTAAATTAACTGTACTTGAATTTAAAAAGATCGCTATGTTCTATACTCAGTTTACTGCTGTCAATTTTTTGGTATGCATACCCACAGTAATTTTTTCTCTGTATTATTACATATCCACACCTACAAGTTCAGACATATTATTTTGTATAATTTTTATATTATACTTAAATATGTCATAATTTTATCATTAAATATGACAATGACTTTATCATTTTAGAATGGACTATATAAAATCCATTATGTACTCACAATAATTTATTAACCAGTCCCTTATTGTTACACATTTAGAGTGTTTTCAAGTTTTTTATGATTTTAAATAATGCTATGATGTAAACCTATTATGGTTTCCTCGGGTTATGTATCTAGAAGTAGAAGTGGAATTGATGTGTCATGGGTTATGTTTAATACATTTCTGAAACTTTTGATGCAGTTTCTCTTGGTGCTTGTTAAATAGTAAGTTGTTGCTCAAATTTTGCAGAAGCAAAGGCACCTTTTCGGTTTCAGCCTGATTAATGTAGAAGAATTTAGATTTTATGTACATATAAGCTCACAACCATATGTTGTTAGACATAAAAATCAATTTCTGAGATTTATTCTTTTTTTGGAACATTGCACTTTTATCTACGATTTTACATTTTTATTTTGGGTGAGGCCAGGAAAAAAAAAGGAAAGAGGAAAAAAAGAAGAAAAAATTACCTCTACTCAAGAACCCTTAAAGATGTAGGCCAATTTTCCTGCCATCCCTGGAAATTCTGTCTATTAAAGTAGTAGCTGTCTTTCCTGCTGCTCTTTTCTTTGGATCTTGCCATGTAAAGAAAGATCTGTGTCTGACTGTTTGTGACCCCATGGACTGTAGCCTGTCTGGATTTTCTGTCCATGGAATTCTCTAGGCCAGAATAGTGGAGTGGGTAGCCATTCCCTTCTCCAGGGATCTTCCCAACCCAGGGATTGAACCCAGGTCTCCCACATTGCAGGCAGATTCTTTACCATCTGAGCCACCAGGGAAGCCCATAAGAGAGATCAGTATTGACCTTTAGACAAGGCAAGAGGGGCCCCTACATTGTCTCTGCTGCAGAGGGCCCCACTCTGGGCTTCCTGTGGCTATGTTCCCCCACCTGCCTTGTAATCTATGTGCCAACCTAGATGTCATGTTTCCCTTCTTTCTCTGCCCTTTTATACACTACTCTGGCTAATATGACTTTGCAATTGCATGCTTACAAGTCCCAGGTCTGCTTCCAGGGTGTTCAGTGGCTTTTTCCAGGTCCATACTCCTGACTGTAGACTGTGTTATTGTGGGAGGGGCACTGATAGAGCTTGAGTGTGCTGGTTGGTGTCACCACTTGTATATGAGGAGGCTGTTCAAGGTGTGTGCTGAGTGTAGAGGATGAAGGACATCTCAGTTTATACTGTTGCCCTTGGTCCTGCCAAGGTTAGGTATGGGCTGAAGGAGAATCTGCTACACAGTACTTTGTGATTATGGAGATTCCTTTATGCTGTTACAGGGTCTGGGCAAAGAGGAAGCCTTCCAGGCTCAGAATAAGTCATGTTTAGGGCACACAGGGAAGGAAGAACATAGTATATTTTATTCTGTGTTTCAGTGTTTCACATATGCAGAAGATTGAGAAATAAAACTTGGAGAAGCAGAGAAAACATGAATCAAGAAAGGGTTTTCATGCTATGCTAAGATTATGGACTTTGTCCTCTGGCTAATTTGAAGTTGTTGCAGGATTTTGAGCAGGGATGACATAATGACAACTGGCTGCAGAGTGTCGTGGCTATACATAAGAGCAGAAGCAGGAGGCCACTTAGGTTGTTGGTAGTCATTCAGATGGCAGAAGATGGTGATTGAAATTTAGCAGTGGCCATAAGGATGGAGACAGGACACTTGCTTACTATGTAGAGTTGCTTCAGGCTAATTCAAGTAGGATAATGAAAATTATTTTGGAGAGCTTATAGGATTCTGCAAATGTCATTTGTGTTTTTATGAATAACAATGATGATATTGTGGATAAAAGTTAGGTTCCAGCAAGTCTCATTTCTAGGATAAGCAGATGTGAAAATCAGTTGAAATGCAGGGGTAAGGGTCCTGATGTGAGGCATACCATCCATCAAGGGCACCTTTCAGGGAGGAGAAAAGTGGCTACTAGTTTGGGGGAGGTGGTTCAGGTGGATGGACAGTGGTGCTGGGCTTGTGTTTCAATGGGAGAGTTTTGGGGTGAGTCTCGTCATTCAGTATGCAGGTGTGCACACAGTCCCTTGTTTTTGATAAGTTGCCTTTTCTTCCATCTGCTGCACTTGATGCACCTGAATCTGTAACCTTTCTAGTTCAACTTTTCTGGAGCAAATAATTTTTTTCTCTTGTCGTGATTGAAAGGGAATGGAAGAGTCTATATTTTAAAACAGATTTTCAGTCTTTCTGTTTGTCAATTTTGTTTGCTTTGAGATGTTTGGTGCCTTCAATTCTAAGTCTTTCTGTGGCTCATGTCAGCTTTCTTCTTGTTATTGTCTGGATGTGCAGCCCTTAGCTGTTTTGCTTTGATAGGTCTGCTAGAGTTCACCTAGGTGTCTTATCTTCCAAACAAATTATTCACATCTGCATTGTGCTTTTCACTTCTAGTCTCTTTATTTTTGTCATTTATATTATTTTTATTCCTTTTGTCTTTACTTTTTTGAGAATCTCCATTTTTTTTTTTACAGGTTTTGAGGGAATAGGGATAATTCATTAAGTTTAAATATAATTAGATGGTAAAATAATAATGGCGTGTGTTTAAAGCCTTTTAGTTCAAGGACATAACATTTTCCTCAGCATTTTCTATGAAGGTTTTTTTAAACTAATGTATCTAACATCGATAATAGAGATTATCTGGCCGCAGTCTTAAGAACATTGACGTTTTCCTTTATTTCTTTTTGGGTAGACTTGTTTTGTTGTATTGTTGTTCAGTCCCTCAGTCATGTCCGACTCTTTGTGACCCCATGGACTGCAGCACTCCAGACTTCCTTGTCCATCACCATCTCCCGGAGTTTGTTCAAACTCATGTCCATTGACTTGGTGATGTCATCTAACCGTCTCATCCTCTGTTGTCCCCTTCTCTTGCCTTCAATCTTTCCTAGCATCAGGGTCTTTTCTAATGAGTCAGTTCTTCGCATCAGGTGGCCAAAGTATTGGGGCTTCAACTTCAGCATCAGTCCTTCCAATGAATATTCAGGGTTGATTTCCTTTAGGATTGACTAGTTTGATCTCCTTGCAGTCCACGGGACTCTCAAGACTCTTCTCCAGCACCACAGTTCAAAAGCATCAGTTCTTCAGTGCTCAGCCTTCTTTATGGTCCAACTCTCACATCCATACCTGACTACTGGAAAAACCATAGTTTTGACTATACGGACCTTTGTCAGCCAAGTGATGTGTCTGCTGTCTAGGTCTGTCATAGCTTTTCTTCCAAGGAGTAAGCGTCTTTTAATTTCATGGCTGCAGTCACCGTCCTCAGTGATCTTGGAGCCTCAATGATCTTGATCTTTATCAAGAAAATAAAGTGTGTCGCTTTTTCCAAACTTGTTTTAGAATGTTCTTTCTTTGCAACTTTTCCTGATGTTCCATGAAAGTGCAGGAGATGGCTGGTTCCCCTTTATTTGGAACAGTGAAAATATGAGAAATGGGATGTAAGACTACAAGCATAACTTAGGAGGCACCTGAGTTGCTTGTAGTCTTAGGTTTGGCACAGACAGAGGGGAGACAAGGGCTAGCCCATTGTGTATCTTTTTCAGTTTGGACTGAGAGCCAGAGAAAGAAAATGGTCTAAGCTGGATCCTGCCAAGAAATCCTGGGCACTTCTTTTTAAAAAAATTTTTATTGGCGTATAGTTTATTTACAATGTTATATTAGTTTCTGCTGTACAGCAAAGTGAATCAGCTATATATATATATAATATATATATGCATATATATATAAAATATATAATATATATATATCTCCACTCTTTTTTCAATCCTTTTCCACAGGTCATTATGAATTATTGAGTAGAGTTCCCTGTGTTTTATAGTAGGTCCTTGGTAGTTCTCTGATTTATATATAGCAGTGTGTAAATATAAGCCTATCTCAATCTCCCAATTTATCCCTCCTTCCTTTCCCCCTTGGTGACCATAGGTTTGTTCTCTACATCTGTGACTCTCTTTGTGAATAGGTTCATTGTACCATTTTTAAAAAGGAAACTTATTTAATCAATATAATACTATATTTGTTTTTCTCTGTCTGACTTACTTCACTCTTATGACAATCTCTAGGTTCATCCATGTTGCTACAAATGACATTATTTTGTCCCTTTTTATAGCTTAGTAATATTCCATTGTATGTATGTACCACATCTTCTTTATCCATTTCTCCATCAGTGAACATTTAGGTTTGCTTCTGTGTCCTTAAAAAACTAAAAAAAAAGCTGTCATTTGCTCCAGCAATCCCATTGCTGGGCATATATCTGAAGAAAACCATAATTCAAAAAGATAACCTGCCCCCCAGTTTTCACTACAGCACTATTTACAACAGCTGAGACATGGAAGCAACCTAGATGTCCATCGATCTGGGCACTTCTATTCATACTAAAGTGTAAGTCCCATGAGAGCAGGGACTTGGCTGCTTCATTTCTCATGGTATCCCCAGCATCTCCACAGTGTCATGGGGGAGATGCACAGTGAATATTTATTGAATGACAAAATAAGTTGAGTACCTATAAGGCCTTGTTTACAAAGACAGATATTGAACTCAGGCTCAAAACATGAACATTTTCAAAATAATTTTCTAAAAGCCATCATGTCTGCAAATGCAGAGAAGAAGATGTGTCATAAATAGATCAGATACATATTGCTTTACTTAGCCTTAGGTTCCCATGGTAACTAACTTCATGTTCCTTCTATAAAAAAATCTGGGTATGAATGTTTCTGTACAATGCTATGTGCTCGTGTACTTGATAATGTAGGCTAAGGAAGTTTTTATTATGTCACATGTGTGTCTACACTGAGTATCCTCCTGTTTTTGACCTTCCCATGTAGTAGGATGTATGCCCTCACCTATGGGAACTGAAGTTGGAATATTTGTGCTGAGCACTACAGTCTCATGCTTTCTCTTTTTCCTTCCTGTTGTGTCTCTCTCTCAAATAGGATGTCACACACTCTGCTGAGACTTAAATTTGAGGGCCTTGCTCCAAGAGGAGTTGCAGTCTCATCAAATACAAGATTATGCTGTTGTCAGCATTTCACATAAAAATACTCAAAGAGAAGGAGCCTCACTTGAAGAAAATGAATTACGTTTGCTTTTTTTGTTCTCTTCCCTCTGTGTATGTTCTCTTAGATATCAGCACTTTTTCTTCTTCTGTCTCTATTGCTTTTGACTCTATAAACTCGAATATGTACTCATCTACTGGATCATTATAATTAACTGTGGTCAACTCTGAACTGATTGCCGAGGGAAGGCAGGGAGCATCAGGGAACTGATTTGCTCATAGGAGAGTCACTGACATGAGTACATCTCATTGGTTCATTTCGTTGGTTCGTTTGTTCTTTCCTTAGTTCACTTACTCACTCACCTGTCTATCCATCCTGCTTAGGCTAATGTATTTCACTGCATGTCTTTAGGCATATTATCTTAAGACTTGGCCTCACTGTTTATCACACCCTATTAGACTTGCTAGTTATGAAGGGACTGATAAGCACTAGAGCAGTTACAAACCCCACCTGTCTTCCAGGGCTGTCTCCTCAAAGCCTTTTAAGGTGGTTCAACATCACAGAAATTTCTTCTGACTCTGAAGTCATGATATAATGAGGTCACATCATGCACATTCTACCCTATTTTTTTGGGAAAATGATCCCTAAAATGCAAGCCATTTGATTGCTAAGAAATGGGTAACGGATAAGAACTTAAGGAGAAATTGGCTGTGATGAGTTTATTGAAAGTGGTACCTGTTTTATTTTCTGGTAGAGTTGAAACATTTTTATTGGTAATTTTTTTTTTACCTTATACAGATTTTACTTGTCCATTGTCTTGTAATGCCACTGTTCAACATGGAGCCCTCAATCTTTCTGCTTTCTTATAAAATTATGTAGGGTGTGTGTGTGTGTCTGTCTATCCTGGTGCTCCAACAAAAACATAAACTTATTGAGTACAAGCACTGTGTGCTATATTTAATTTAAATCTCCCCGTAGTATTAGGCCATAGTACTCACTTAATAACTAAAGTGTCATGTGGTAAGTGATCAAGTGAAAGTCATTCAGTCTTGTCCGAATCTTTGCGACCCCATGGATGCATGGAATTCTCCAGGCCAGAATACTGGAGTGGGTAGCCTTTCCCTTCTCCAGGGGATCTTCCCAACCCAGGGATCGAACACAGGTCTCCCACATTGCAGGCACATTCTTTACCAGCTGAGCCAGAATGATATAAACTGATGTTCGTATATGAAAATGAAATATATTAATATAGGTATGTGTGCTCAGTCACTTCAGTCATGTCCAACTGTTTGTGACCCTGTAGACCATAGCCCACCAGGCTCCTCTGTTTATGATATTCTCCAGGCAAGAATAATGGAGTGGGTTGTCATGCCCTCCTCCTGGGGATCTTCCCGACCCAGGAATTGAACCTGCATCTCCTGCTTTGCAGGCGGATTCTTTACCCACTGAGCCACCTGAGAAGCCCTAATATAGGTATAAAGCATGATAAATGATATATGTTAATGTCAATATATAAATACTATACATTTATTTTCAATATGGGCTTCCCTTGTGGCTCAGCTGGTAAAGAATCCACCTGCTATGTGGGAGACCTGGGTTCAATCTCTGGGTTGGGAAGATCCCCTGGAGAAGGGAAAGGCTACCCACTCCAGTATTCTGGCCTGGAGAATTCCATGGACTGTACAGTCCATGGGGTTGCAAAGAGTCAGACACGAATGAGCACTTTCACTATTGTCAATATAATATCAAGAACATATATACCTATATGCATATTCTTTTTATATGTGAGATATATTCAAAACATTGTCAAGCCTATGTGTAGTTAAACTATAGCAACGGTCATCATAATTGAGAGACAATACCCCAGATTTTCTGTGAGAACTATAAGGCTTTTGTAGTATAAATGACTTTTGCATTAAGGGTATCAGAGAAAGCCAGTGGTCAGTAGTTAAAATGGTAAAAACAGATTTTATTTAAGAACTATTGCAATGGGGTTAAAGAGACCTCAGGCTCAAATATAGCACGAACAAGTGGGGATTTATATCCAAGGAGCAGGGTGAGGATCAGTGGATGGAAAATTACTAAGAGGAAACATCAAGGGTAAAGGAGGATTCTATCTAAACTGACTTGACAGGATTCTTGATAAAACTGGGTGATGCAGAGATGAACACAGAAGCCCAGAGGTTGAGGCTTCATTGGGAAGACAATTCAGAGGAGGCTAAACTGATGATTGGTCAAGGAAACAGTCTTTTGTAGGGGCTACTTTAAGTATCTAATATTTATTTGGATGTATCCTGACATTTTCTGTTTAGGTGTAAGAAAACACAATTTGGGAGTTTGTCCCTATACTTGATTTGTGAGTGAATGTGTGTGTGTGTGTTATCATGATTTGTATTGAGGAATAATCTTCTCTTAAGCATTTGCTGGTGTCTACTGAAAAAACAAAATGCACAACATGAGAGTTGTGAGTTATGTTTTGTTTGGAGCAAAATAAAGTCTATACCCTGGGAGACAGCCTCTCAGAGAGCTCTGAGGGACTGCTCCGAAGGGGTAAGAGAAAAGGGCAGGATGTATGTGATTTTGATGAAGGGGGTACATGCAGTTAAGAACACATTTTGAGAAAAGGTGGCTGCTAGTAATGATTTTAGTGCTTTTCTAGATATGAGAAGATGCAGGAAGTTAGACTCATAAAATCTTCTCCTAAAAATGTATATCTGCAGGCCTGTTCTTCCAGTTTTTTTCTCAGAGCACAGAGTGCCTCATTTCTGATCTCCATCCTGAACTCCTTTCAGAGGCGTTGAAGGTCAGTGTCTGCAGTAGCTGGTGACTTTGTTCTTGCAGCCACAATTTTTCATCCACTCTCATCAGGAGTGATGCCATGCTCTGTTTCTTTTTGGGGTGTTTCCTTGGTTTCCACATATTTACAATGTTAGATTTTCAGAGTGTCCCATCATTTTGTTATTTGAGGCAGTGTTTTCATTCCCCAGTGTTCTGTGATTTGCAGACTTGTCTAAATAACTGCCATCTCCTGAGTGGGGTCACGACAAGCCCTTCCTCCAGTTTATAATTTAGAGTGTAGCTTGTGAGCTGATGTTCTGCTGTTTAGAGTGTGCTCTGACTCACATCATTATGTTTGGTGATAAAGTGTCAGGAGCCCTGTAATGTTGCAGAAATTGACAGGAATTTTCCCTCTTGTCAGGAAAATTGTGAAACATGTTGAAATAGGCAGAAAAGGTGACTGACTGTCCTGTTTAGAGCACCTTTCTGAATGATCAGTTTCTGTAGAAGCCTCCATCTTTCCCTGACTTTGAACTATTTTGCAATACTGTTAGATGTAGGAAATTGATAAGAATACAAATGATTCCTGTCCATAGAAATGAAACTCCATTTTACTTTTTGGAATGTAATTGACGATTGCCCTCAGGATATTTCCCAGTTCTGCATCTCTTAGTTCACTTCACTTTCCTGGTTGGCGGTTGATATGTGTTCTTTGAGTTCTCCTTTGAACTGGTGACAGTGGCTTATTTCTGGTTTGACTTGTTAGTTAATGACTTAAATAAAATATTTGACATATTAATTTTATATTTGTATTAGAAAAATTTTACATTTTCTTTTAAACTTCTCTTTGATACCCCAAAAATTCCCATTTCCAAGGGATCAATTTAGCTCAGTATCTATTTAGATCTGTGGCCAGAGTTATGAGGTATTATCTATAAATCTGAAAATGAATGTGCTGTAGCTCTCTTTATTCAGTACTTTGAATACCATTCAAAATATTTGGGGAGTGTATAGTGTATCATGGGTGATTTTGCTGCATCACATTATTTCTTAGATTTCTGCTATGGGCTTAAGGGTTGACTTCAGAAGTAGATTTAAAAAATTGTTACTGGCCTAGATGAAATAGCCTATTAAATAATTTAAAAAATAAAACCCATCAGGCAGGGGCTGCAGTCTAAATTTCTGACCCCAAGTGCTGCCCTCTGCACGATGTAGGTTTGCATTTCAGTATTTTTAAATTATAAATAAACACATTACAGTTTGCTGCTGGAGTGCTAAGAATTTTGTAACTTAACAATAGATGTGCCTCTTTAGATTTCAAGGGTATTCTAGAGGAGGCAGGTAGGATAAAGAATCATAGGAAGATTAATTGGCAGAATAAAGAATCATAGGAAGATTAATTGGCATATGACATCTACCACTGCAGCCAGAAAACACAACATACCTTTTCCGTGTACTTACTGCTATTCTCATCTCATAACTGGCAACCTGAATAACACAGAGGCGTGGTGACAGAGTTTTCTTGAGCTTGCCTATTTTATTCAGAGGTCTTGCTTCATTTGAAATTCATGCCATACTTTTCAGCATCATTATTTTGCAAGGATGATAACAACTTACATATGAGGGCCAGGATCTTTACAGTGGGGTATGCAGGTGAGAAAGACTTCCTCATACAGATAACTGGGAGCAAGAGGAACAGGAAAACCATTATGCAACTGCATGGCTGGTCTAGGCTATTCTGCAGTAGGAGATTGTGGTAGGCTGAATACTACTCCCCCCACCAAAGAAAGGTGCCCATGTCCTAATCCCTAGAATCTGTGTATGTTACCTTATATGACAGGAGGAGAAAAAGGCTTAAAAAAAGACTGTGAAGATGTGAATAAGAATCTTGAGATGCAGATGGTTATCTAAATGGGTCTTAAAAGCAGTCACAAGGAGGAGGAAGAAGACAGTGTGTCCACAGAGGCAGAGATTGGTGTGATGGCAGCTGCAAGCCAATGAAGCTGGCAGACACCAGAAACTGGAAGAAGCAAGGAACGGAGTTGGCCTGAGGGCCTCCAGAGGGAATGTGGCCTGGGTGGCACTTCAGTGATGCTGGCTTTGGACTTCTGGCCTCCAGAATTGTAAGAGAACAAATTTCTGTTGCTTTAAGCTGATAAATTTTTGGTAATTTGTTACAGCAGTTGAAGGAAAACTATACAGATTTTACTACCTGAAAGTGGGGAGTTGCTGTAACAGATAACTAAAAATGAGCAGGTGGCTTTAGAATTGGGTAATGAACAAAAGCTGGAAGAATTTAAAGTACATGATAGAAAAAACCTAGATTGCCTAGAACAGACTGTTGACAAAAATATGAATGTTAAAGATTCTTCCAGTGATGATTCAGGAAGAAGGAAGAAGTGAGAAACACAGTAGTAGAAGCGAATATTAAATTGTCCTTAGCAGAATGTTGGTAGAAATTTTAAATGTGCTACTGGTTCAGGCTAAAAAGAACTTGAGGAATGCATCATTGTAAATTGGAGGACAGGTGATTTATGTTATATAGTGGCAGAAAGTTTAACAATTTCATTCCTGTTGTGTGGAAGGTAACACTTGTAAGTGATGAACTTGAATATCAACAGGGGAGATTTCGGAGCAAAGTTTTGCAGCTTACAGGAAAATGTTAGAGGAAAGAGAAAGCGAACAGAGAATTGTTAAAAAGAAATCTAGACTTGATTATTTGGAAAATTCTCAGCCTGTGCAAATTGCAAAAGATGCTAAATTTGGAGATTCACTGTTAGGAAAGTATGCTGTAGAGACAAGGCCCAGAGTGTGGCTGGAAAACCTTTTGCTAGTGTCAAAGAAATTAGGTGTATGATTCATGGATCTCAACTGTCTTAGCAGAAACCAGGAACAGAGAAGGGATTATCCAGGAAAGATTTAAGAAGATCTTCTGTCTCATGGCATGAATCCTATGAGATGCACAGGAGACCCACAAACTTTTTGATAAAAGGGGAAATACTACCAGCATCAAGAAAATGATGGAGATGGATGAAATGGAGGAGGGCTGTTGGATTCCCAAAACTTCACAGGCAAAAAGAAGTCCAGTAAAACTATTCAACTGCAAATATGTTTTTATTTAAAAAAAACTTAAAAGAATGACTCTGAGGGTAGAGTCTTGGGCCCAGAGATTGGAGCCACGAACTATAGTGGATTATTCCCAGACCTTGAAACCTTATGTAATTTGCCCAGCTGAATTTTGAAATGTCTTGAGATGGCTGACATCATCCTTCCCTTTCTTCCACTTTATCTCATTCTGAGTGGGAATGTCTATAACTGTTGTTAATGTCAAAAACCATTGTACTTTGGAAGCAGGTAATATAGGTGCGCAGATGGAGAGGAATCTTGCCTGCTTATAGATCATAACCAGAGTCTCCTTGATACTTGATTTAAATGATTAGATTTGGGACCTTTGAGCTGATGAGATGTAAATGAGGTTTTGGCCTTTGAATTGATACTGTAATGGGTTGAGACTTTTTAGGGAATGTTGGTATGTGGTGAGTGTATTTTGCATGTGGAAAGGACATGAAACTTTGAAACCAGAGGGTGGGCTATGGTAGGCTGAATAATGCCCTCCTCTTCAAAAGATATTCATATCCTCTCCCCTGGAGCCTATGAGTTGTTATCTTTTGTGGATAAAAAGCTTGAAGGTGTGAATAGGTTATGGATCTTGAGATGGGGGATTTTTTTTTGTTTAATGATCTCAGTGGACCCTAAATGCAATCACAAGAGTCTTATCAGAATGAGATAAAAGGAGATCAGACAGAAGAGGAGAAGGCAGTGTGACCACAGAGGTAGAGATTGGAGTGATTCAGTCACAAACCAATGAATAGCAGCAGCCACCAGAAACCTGAAGAGGCATGGAGAGCATTCTCCCCACACCCTCCGGAGGGAGGACAGCCTGATTAACGTTTTGATTTTGGCCCAGTGATACCAAATTTGGATTTTTTGCCTCCAGAACTGTGAAAGGATAAAATTCTGTTGTCTCAAGTGGCTTATGTGTGTGGTAATTTTTGGCAGCATCTGCAGAAAACTAATATAGAAATAGAGGGAGAATCAAATGGTTTCTGCTTACCTGTGTCCTCTTGTATTCTGAGTATGAGACATCCTTATGATTTTTATTAGACTTGTATTATCAGGCTCTTATATTCAAAACTTTGACCACTTCTATTTTAAAACAGTAGCCTTCTATTTTAAGTAGAATTGCATTATATAAACCGAAAACACTCGTAAATAAATGGAAGGCTTGAGTTCTGCTCTCAGCGATGTTGCTTACTAGGTGGGTGTGTATGAGTAAGTCACTTCTGAGTTTTACTTGAGTAATGGGAATAATGTTAACTGTCTTTCCTAATCCACGTAATTATTATGAGTATTTAATGACATAAATATGTGTGAAAAATACCAGATAAAGTGCATGTAAGATGCTGTAATAAACTCTTAATTATGCTCCCTCAACCTATAGGAAAGTTTTCATGAGATATTTTGTACACAAATCACTGAACACATGAAACATTCCCCCCACCTTAGATAAGATGCTAGAAGTGGAATTTTTGAGTCAATTTTTTTTTTTAACACATTAAAGCTCTTGGTACAGAATGACTATTTCTCCCCAGAAATCCTATACTACTTCATTCTCTCTTTGGAAGCACACATGAGTGCTCATTTTACTGCCCTGTTACATTCGAGAGTTTTAAAATAAATTTAAATGTCATGCCAACTTGATGAAAGTCATTATTTGTATTTCTTTGGCAATGTTCAACTTATTTTGTGTATATATTTTTTGTTAGTTGCTCAGTGGTGTCCAGTTCTTTGTGACCCCGTAGGCTGTAGCCCTCCAGGCTTCCCTGTCTGTGGAACTCTCCAGGCAAGAATACTGAAGGGGGTTGCCATTCCCTTCTCCAGGGGATCGTCCCAACCCAGGGATCAAACCCAGATCTCCTGCATTGCATATACTTGGCTATTTGTATTGTTCTTTAATGAATTGCTTGTGTTCTTTGACCATATTTGCAATATTTATTTGTCCTTTTCTGTACTGATTTTTAGAAACCCAGTATTTTATACTTTAACGATTATGGTGAAATATATATACAAATCAAATTTAGCACCTTAATAATTTTAAGTGTACAGTTCAGTGGCATTGAGTACATTCATATTGTTGTACATCCATCACCAACATTCATTTGCAGAACTCAGAAACCTGTTATTCTTAAGTTAATTAACCTTTTCTGTATGTTTCTTCGGCAGTTCGTTTTGTTGTTTACTTTTTACTTTTGTTTAGGATGACTTCTGATGTATAGTGTTTAACATTTGTATGTTGTCAAATTTAGTAAACCTCATTGTGTTTTCCTCCCTCCCTCTCTCTCCTTTCCTCCTTTCTTCCCTCCTCCTATCTTTCCTTCTGGAAAGCCTTTCCCATTTGTAGGCTTTTATTGATTTTTTTTTTTTAACGTGTAGATTTGCTCTTAATTGGCAGTAAAACGTATTAGAAATCCAGATTCTTGTCAAATAACATAATCTCAAGTTGTCCGTTACCAAAGTTTGTAAAAAAAAAAATCCTATTTGAAAAAAAATCCTATTTAGAGATGATTGCCTGAAGGATATAATGAATCTTGTTTCTGGGGGAGAGCCTGCTGAATGCAGCATAAAGCCCTTGGCTCCCAGCTCAGTGATTATACCTTCAGTCCCTTTTTGTTTTTATCTTTAAGAGTGTGTAGATATTGAAGCAGGGGAAACAGAGATGCAGGTAGTTTGTGCCTTACCTTATTACCACTAGTTAGTTCCTTCCTGAAAATCATCCTCTAAACCCACATTACCTTTAAGAAGAAGAATAATTCTACCACTAATAAGTGCTAACTCAGTGTAGATTAACCTGACTAACATTTTACTGCTGCAAAGCCATGCAAAATAGGAAATACTATTATTCTAATTTTACCGATGAAAAAAATGGATGCTTTGAGAGGCAAAGTGGCTTGCCCAGTATAGCACATTGATGGTACATGGCAGAATAGGATGTCAATTCAAACTCAGACCTGATGCCAGAACCTGCCTCTTAACTGGTATTCTTTCTTTGTGTACACACACACATGCACAAATACACACACACATGCACACAAACTCCCCTACCTCCCACACCTGGTTTTCTGATGATTATGTGACAATATTTCTATTCACTCCTGTTGTTTATATAGTAAGGGAGGCAAACAGAGTAGATGAAACCACCTAGCAACTTCTAAAATATTGAGTTGAAAATATTTTGGGTTAGATTTATAACTTCTCTCATTCTTGAAATGCTGCAATGACATTTTATCCTCATTCCTATCAGCTCGAGATCTCAGTGATGTGCTCTGAGCAGGGGTGGTCAATGTGAAGACAGAGTTCAGAGCAACCAAGGGCCAAAGACAAGTGGGTTGGTCTTACTTGGTGACTGTAGTAAATGGTCTATTTTATAGTCAGTGATTGAAGATAGTCTGCTGTGGTGGGGGTATATTGAGCCTGGAAGAGCTGCTTTAAAATGTGGTAGTCTTTTAGTTAGTATTTGGATGATTAATTATTATGCCTTCTGCTAAATTTTAAACAGACTGAAAAATTAGGTCAGTGGGAACAGTTCTCTTATTTCTTTCTTTGAAAACCTTAGGACAGTGACAGCCTTCAATTTCTTAGGGTTATTTTGCTCATATATTCATATCTATCAATTATTCAGATCTTAAGAAGCCTGCAAAAATAGGGACGTGTGCTGTTGCCTTTTAGGTGGGTGAGATTACAGGTCCTTGATCACACCGTTAAGTGTATGGCTGTCATGTTCCTCTGCAGAGCCTCAGCGCCTTGTATGATGCATTTTTTTTTTCAAACTTTAAACTTTGTATTTTTATTGGGGTATACCCTGGTGGCTCAGATGGTAAAGAATCTGCCTGTAGTGTGGGATACCTGGGTTCAGTCCCTGGGTTGGGAAGATCCCCTGGAGAAGAAAATGTCAACCCACTCCAGTACTCTTGCCTGGAGAATTTCATGGACAGAGGAACCTGGTGGGCTATAGTCCACGGGGTCACAAAGAGTCAGACACGACTGAGTGACCTAAACACACATAGATGATTAACAATATTGTGGTAGTTTCAGGTGAGCAGCGAAGGGACCCAACCATATATATACATGTATCCATTCTCCCACAAACCTCCCTCCCATCTAGGCTGGCACATAACATTGAGTAGAGTTCCATGTGCTATACAACAGGTCCTTGTTGGTTATCTGTTTTGAATGTAGCAGTATACACATGACCTTCCCAAACTCCCTAACTGTCTTTCCCTGCCACCCCTGCCCCTGGCAACTGTAAGTTTGTTTTCTAAGTCTGTGAGTCCTTTTCTGTTTTGCAAGTCAGTTCATTTGTGGCATGATATATATTTTTTTATCAAAAAACTGCATGGTATGGATGGAGTCTCGGAAGAATGAGGATCAACCAGAGAGAACAGTTTGGAACAAGGCTTCCAGGCAGGTTTGAGAGTGACTGAGAAAGCACAGTTGTCCCATTAAAACTGGCTCTAACAAAGACTTGTCTTTGTGATTATTTGCAGAAAGATTACCACTTTGAATATACAGAATGTGATAGCAGTGGCTCCAGGTGGAGAGTTGCCATTCCGAATTCCGCAGTGGACTGCTCTGGCCTGCCTGACCCAGTGAGAGGCAAAGAATGCAGTATGTTTTGACTTTTTGACTATTTTCCCAGTTAAACCATAAATCCTTCGTATGAGCCCGAGAAGTTGACTGTGATGCCTATAAAAGACCTTGGAAAAAGGGAGCATTGTTGTCTAGCAGAGCAGAAGCATCTTTTCTCAACACCTAGTGCCGTTAGGTCTGAAGTCTGAAAGGAGATGCAGGCTGTATTAAAGGGTGTTATTTTTATTTATTTGTCTTAAAAAACCTGGTTTACTATCTTACTTGAAATTCTAAAGGGTGGAGTGGCAGAATTTCTATTTGATAGATTTTTTTCTTTAAATTTTAAGGGACTTTTCAAAGAGTTTTGGTATGCATAAGTAGCATTTGGTACACATAATATTGTTAAACACATTGCATAAAATGTACCATCTTAGTCATTTGTAGGTTTGGTGACATTAAGGACAGTTACATTGTTGTGTTTTCCTCCCCAACACACATCTATAGAACTCTCTCACCTGGCAAAGGATTTGTTTTTGTTTTCTTTTAGCCATAGAAATATTATAATTTGTCTTTTTAATGTACAATGAAATTAGATAATTTGTCTATCATAGTCAACAGCTTGTCTTATAGCAATTAAGGGTTTGAAGTGTAACATGAATTGACAGAAATATGTCATTAAGTTAATTTTCATTTACAGACTCTACTTTAAAAACCCTTGAATTTGGTGAGTCATAAGATCCTGCAGTAAAGTTGTCTTGTGGTATTCTAGAGTTCAAAGCCAGAAGTAAGACAAAGATTATTTTGGTTTTTCTACAGTCTTCCAAATGGTATTCCTAAAAGCTGAGTTCTTTTGTTCCCATATGAAAAAGCAGATAAGCAAATTAATTAAACAGATAGCTAATTCCTTCCTCTTCATGGGAAAACTCTATCTCCATGGTTGGTTGGAGGAGTTTTAGCATAGGTTTGGATTTAGTAATAAAAAAGAGACAGGAAGATGGTATGTCTTAGGAAAATTAGAAAAGAAAGCCATTATTTCTTGGTGAATGATATTAAATGAATATAAAGAGAACCTGAGAAATCCAGGTTAGCCAGGGAAAGGTTGTGTCCCCCAAGAATCTGGATAGTGGGGCCAGTGGAGAAGATGATCCATGGCTAGGGTATATGTGGCCACCTGTGCAGAGAACCAGCTCTCAGGGAGGATTCCAGTTAAAAGGGAAACAGCCTGAGTATTTCCTGTGGAATTAACTCATTGCAAAATTGCTTCTGTCACTTTTCTGAAAAATCTATATATCTTTTATCTATATTTACATTTTCCTTATGGGCTAATTCCTTGTTTCCCTTGTAAACAACACTACTGAGGTGGAGTGTGTCAGCATTTTGAATGTATCAGATCTCTTCAAGGAAATTAGAGATACCAAGGGAACATTTCATGTAAAGATGGACACAATAAAGGACAGAAACGGTATGGGCCTAACAGAAGCAGAAGATATTAAGAAGAGGTGGCAAGAATACACAGAAGAACTGTACAAAAAAGATCTTCATGACCCAGATAACCATGATGATGTGATCACTCACCTAGAGCCAGACTTCCTGGAATGCAAAGTCAAGTGGAAGCATCATTGCTAACAAAGCTAATGGTGGTGATGGAATTCTAGTTGAGCTATTTCAAATCCTAAAAGATGATGCTGTGAAAGTGCTGCACTCAATATGCCAGCAAATCTGGAAAACTCAGCAGTGGACACAGGACTGGAAAACGTCAGTTTTCTTTCCAATCCCAAAGAAAGGCAATGGCAAAGAATGTTAAGACAATTGCACAATGCACTCATCTCACACGCTAGCAAAGTAATGCTCAAAATTCTCCAAGCAAGGCTTCAACAGTACATGAACCGTGAACTTCCAGATGTTCAAGCTGGATTTAGAAAATGCAGAGGAACCAGAGATCAAATTGCCAACATCTGTTGGATCATTGAAAAAGGAAGAGAGTTCCAGAAAAATATCTACTTCTGCTTTATTGACTACACCAAAGCCTTTGACTATGTGGATCACAACAAAATGTGGAAATTTCTTCAGGAGATGGGAATACCAGACCACCTTACCTGCCTCCTGAGAAATCTGTATGCAGGTCAGGAAGCAACAGTTAGAACTGAACATGGAACAACAGACTAGTTCCAAATTGGGAAAGGAGTACGTCAAGGCTGTATATTGTCACCCTGCTTATTTAACTTCTATGCAGAGTTCAGTTCAGTTGCTCAGTTGTGTCTGACTCTGCGACCCCATGGACTGCAGCACACCAGGCTTCCCTGTGCATCACCAACTCCCAAAGTTTACACAGATTCATGTCCATTGAGTCGGTGATGCCATCCAACCATCTCATCCTCTGTCGTCCTCTTCTCCTCCTGCCTTCAATCTTTCCCAGCATCAGGGTCTTTTCAAATGACGATGCAGAGTACATCATGAAAAATACTGGACTGGCTGAAGCATAAGCTGGAATCAATATTGCCAGAAGAAATATCAATAACCTCAGATATGCAGATGACACCACCCTTATGGCAGAATGTGAAGAAGAACTAAAGAGCCTCTTGGTGAAAGTGAAAGAGGAGATTGAAAAAGTTGCCTTAAAATTCAACATTCAAAAAACGAAGATCGTGGCATTCGGTCCCATCACTTCGTGGCAAATCGATGGGGAAACAATGGAAACAGTGACAGACTTTATTTTGGGGGGCTCCAAAATCACTGCAGATGGTGACTGAAGCCATGGAATTAAAAGATGCTTTCTCCTTGGAAGAAAAGCTAGGACAATCCTAGACAGCATTTTAAAAAGCAGAGACATTACTTTGCCAGCAAAGGTCCGACTAGTCAAAGCTATGGTTTTTCCAGTAGTCATATATGGATTTTAGGGTTGGACTATAAAGAAAACTAAGTTCCGAAGAATTGATGCTTTTGAACTGTGGTGTTGGAGAAGACTCTTGACGAGTGTCTTGGACTGCAAGGAGATCAAACCAGTCAATCCTAAAGAAAATCAGGCCTGAATATTCATTGGAAGGACTGATGCTGAAGCTGAAATTCCAATACTTTGGCACCAGATGGGAAGAACTGACTCATTGAAAAAACCCCTGATGCTGAGAAAGATTGAAGGCAGGAGGAGAAGGAGACGGCAGAGGATGAAATGGTTGGACATCACCAACTTAATGGACATGAGTTTGAGCAAGCTCCGGGAGTTGGTGATGGACAGGGAAGCCTGGCGATGATGCAGTCTATGCGGTCACAAAGAGTCCGACACGACTGAAGGACTGAGCTGAACTGGAACTGTTTCAGCAGCTGTGCTGCTGTTGACTGGCACTGGCTTTTGAGAACTTGATTGTTCCTTTGAAATGGGCTACAGTGGAGTATTTATATGATGGAAATTGACAAACACTACAAATCAGCTTACCAGCATACCACTGATTAAATTCATTGGCCAAAATTTCAAAAATATGTTTCAGAATTGATGTCTGACTAGGAATTATTTCTGTTTGTTGCCAAGGATGTTTTTTTCTCATTATTTATTATTATCTTCCACAGATAATGTTATGAATTTGATATGCCAGCTAGAACTACTCTAAAAACTCAATCTAGTAAAGTCATTATTAGTTGTAAATCACTTTAAATGATGATAGTACTTACTTTTAAAATGATAGCCTAAAATGATACTGCTTATGAGATGGCTGGGACATTTTTTATCTTGGTTTGTCTGAAATCGAACTTACATGTATTTCTGTATACTATAGTTATATCTTCTCTGGAGGTTATTAGTCTGGTCTCTGATTGTGACTGTTCTTTGTATGGTAAAGGCATGTTGTTTTGAAACTCACAAGAAACTTAATAGAGGCAATTACCTTAGAAGCTCAGTCAATTCCTAACATTAAGCGTGGTGCTTACCACATTACTGGCCATCAAAGCACTGCTGAAGGCAGTTATGATAATAACTGAATATTCCTTCAGTGGCTTAGATGTTCTACTGCTAATAATAGCTACCATTTTTCATACATGGATGATAGGCTAACTACTGTGCTTGGAGCTTTGTATCATTTTCCGTTGTATCCTCACAACAACCCTCTCTGATAGCTAATGTCAGTGTCTCTGCTGATGAGAAAACTCGGAGTTAAGATGGTGAAGTAAGTTACTGCAGGTTGGGTCATATAGGCAGGATGTGGCAGATACGCGGTCAAATACAGACATGTCTGATTCCAGAGCCTGTCTGGACATATAACCTGGCATGGGGGTACTTATAGTTCTATCACTGGCCATCTTCAAGGGAAGATATTAGAAACGTGTGCTTCGGGATAAAAGAGGATAAAAATGTTGGGGTTCAGGAGCAGCTTGCTATCTGCAAGCTGTGTGTGAATGATGCCCAAACCTGAAATGATGGATGATGCCCACAGGCACTAGACTCAGCAGTTATGTTGTGATGATATGGCCCAGCAGTTGGGCCATCTAAAAGAAAATTTAAAAATTAACATGTCTGCTTCACATAAGTGAAAAATATTTAGGGGAGTGATTATGTAAGACGTAACTTCCCCAGATCCCACTGTTCTCAGTGAAGCAAAACCCAGAATGCGGCCTCAGTTGAAATTCCCGTAGAATCTTCAAAATGTAATTGGCTAGATCATTCCTTGTTTCTCAGAAACAAACAGTAAATGAGGCTTCTCCTTAGGAAAGGGATTATAGAAATGTTTATGTAGCAACCGTACATTTTTAAAAATAAAATTGATGGGCAAGCTGTATTATATCTTTATCTTTAATAAATCCTGTAAAATCTAGTTGCATGGCTCTGAGTGAAGTTAATGAGAAGTCAGGCTTCAGTTTTTGTTGTGCTAGATCCCTAGACTGTATGTGAGCTTGAGGCTTGCTGCGCTCAGGAAATGGGAGGGAGAGACCTCTGGTTATTAACTGACACAGCTTCCCATTGTCCTCCTGACCCCTCTGCTGTGGAGTCCTCAGTGTCTTAGGGAGCGCTGCTCTGGGCAGGCCACCGAGATGACTTCGTTTCTCTCTGTCTCTCTGCTGGCTCCAGGCTTAGCTCCAGAGAACTTTGCTGCTAGTTTCCAAACCCTGGTGCCCAGTCTCATGTCTGTGGACATCATCCACCATTGGAGGTGTTGGTGTCATTCAGACACAGCTTACAGGTAGCATGTCATTCCTGAATATAGCACTCTTTACTTCCTCCCAAAATGAGGGGATATAACCCCTGTCCCGACTCCATCCCTTCTCTACTGTTGGATCACTTCCCTCCTGCGCAAGAGTTTTAAAACTCTTCCCTCAACTCTCTGGGTGTTTGCTTAACTTTCTTAGATTATCAAAAGCAATAGTCATTCTGAAATGGTTTCGTGGGTGGGATACCTTGTCTCCTTCTCCTCTCTCTTACTCTCACCAACCACATTGGAGAAAAGGGACTTTTTGTTTCAAACCAAACTTTAGAAATAAAAGCCTGGCTACTAGGAGTGAGGGAAGAGCTTCTTTACCTGTTGCCTTACGTATTTTCAGACGTGTCTGGGTCACCAAAGGGAAAACACATAACAAGATACCTCTTCCTTTGGGGAGTGTGTATTTCTGTTGTCCACTACTTCACGTATTTCTCAGCCTGTGACTTCAAGCGTAACCTTAACACATTGCTTTCTAATCGGGGATGACTAAGGTATTTGTAATCTTATTTGTTATGTTAGCATCAAGTCATAGTATTGTGGGCATTGTTTAGTCTTATAGTTCATTATTTGTATAAACTGATATTTGGCTCTTAGATTTTAAAATGCTATATTTAGATATTAAAAAACCCTTGAATACAATTGTTTTCCTTTTTTCACTGTGTCTCTCAGAGCTGTTGTTATAAACTACATTTCATGGGTCTTAAAGGGTAAGCAGAGGTGAGAGTTTGAATCAGTAGTTTTTGATTCCAGCTGGACTAAAAGAAGAGGAAGGATTGTCATGGTAAGGGGAGTTGGTTTTAGCTTCCTGGGTGGGATATTTAAAAATCCCTTTTTGGGGGATCATAGCTCTTTGAAACGTAGGCTCTTCCCCAGGATTCAATACATAGCCTGTTTCAGTTGTGTGGAGTTGTTATTGATATGGCAACCAGAACATTTGGGAAAATTGAGTACATTGGTATTGAATGGTGATTGCATTCTGTTCTGCAATATTTCATGTAAACAATTAAATGGTGTTGAGGGTTTTTTTTGTGTGGAGAAATGCCAATACTTTTTAAAAACAGCTACTGCTATATCCCCTTGATGAAGGCCTGCAGTGCACATTTTCATAATAAAGTCTCTGAGAAACGTGGTAATTATTTATAGAACATTTACTGTGTTTTAACTGCATTCTGTTTTACCCAGAGTTTCCGAAGTGTATTTGATTATAGGACTCTTTTATCCAATGTGTAGTTGCACCCTTTTGGCTAATTTCTGCAGATAATGTTTTTGGGGAAACACAGATTTAAACACAAATACCAGGCTAATTTAGGAAATTTTTATATATTGTTCCTTATGCTATGGTTTAGCTAATTTCATTGCTCTGTAAGTCTCAGTGGAAGCACTACCAAATGGGTGTCCAGTCCCAGACTTCCCACCGATCGTGGGCAGGCAAGATGTATACCTGGGATGAAACCCCAGATCTGCAACAGATGTATGTCTTGAGCAAAATATTTAGTTCACAGCTATTTATTCAGTTTTAATTCATTCACTAAACATTTGTTGAGTATTTCCTATATTCTTGACAATAGGGATCCAAAAATATTCCACAAATGAACACTAGATTCCTATTTTCCAAGACTTTTCATTCTAATAAGGGAGCAGGTGGGGAAATAAATTATTTCTAGTATAAGGGTAAAGTGAAAGATAGATACAAATACCTAGGGTGATCTTGCCAAGAAGGGAGGGCTGACTTACACTCAGAGGCAGTCAAGAGACCTCACAGCAAAGCAGGTGTGAGTTTGAAATGCAGACTGAATAACCTTGGAAATTTATCTGACCCTTGGCAGGTTCATGTGAAAAATTGTGTCCTGACTTAGAGTTGAGACAGGGATTAAATGCCTTACTTAATGGGCCGTATGTGTTAATTTTCTGAGGATCTCTGAGGCGGACCCTCAAGGATGACCTTCATGAACTTGATGAAGCAGAATGGCATTTGAGGCAGAGGGAGCATGGGTGGAGGTGCAGCTTAGAGGCAGCACTGGGTTTCCTTGGGGCCCTGGCAAGTATGCGTGGATGGTGCTCAGGGAGGAAGTGAGCAGGGACAGATAATGCTGGTCAGTCTTACAGGCTCCAGTGTGTTATACCAAGGACTTGAATCTGGAGACAGCTGTTTGCAGGTATTTGAGGGTCTTAAATGAAATAATAAATATAATCTATAGTGTCCAGAATCATAATTATATAATAATGTAGGTTACTGAAAATAATAATAGAAATTATAATAGCCAATCTTTACTTGCTATATGTCAGCATGATTGTAAATGGTTTACATGTATTCTCTCAAATCCAGGTGTCCTAACAACCTTGTGAAGTAGGTACTGGGATTATCTCCCAAAGATAAGGTCAAAGGCAGAACCAGGATTTGAAACAGAGCAGTTTAGCTCCTGGGTCCATGTTCTTAACCTGTATGGTGTCCCATCTCTTTGGACAGCGTGCCGGTGTTTGTTGAACAAGTGTTAGGCCCCTTCTTGAGGCATTGTGTTCATCCTACATTACTTCTTGATAAAAATGTTATGCAGATCTCCTATAGGTGAATGGATTTTTTTTTTTTTTTTTACCAGATAACATCTAAAGGCTCAAATATATTGCTTGGTGGGTTATTTTAATTGATTGATGACCTTATTGTAAATTTTATCCTTAATCGTGTCTATTTTTCTGAAAGGGAGGGGAAAAACATTTTGAATTTAAGGCACATTTATAGTTATATCCTCAAATACAATGGATTGCTTAGGGCTTTTTTTCCTGTGCCTAGAAAATTGTTGGTGCTTGATGCCCATAGTGTACATTCATTATTTAGCATGTAGTAATATTAGAAAAATACTGATATTTTTTCAACAGTAGAGACTAGAATCTAGTCTAGTTTCCAACTAGAAAACTAAGAATTCTGATTCTTAATTTAGAATAGAGTCTTGTCTCATTCTTCCCAAGAGGAGTGGAACTGTCATCCTCTCCTGGACCCGAAGACAGCTCCAAACACTGGGATGTCTGTTGATTGAATAACGTTGGTGTCACCAAATTAGAGTCTGCCTTCAGTGTTTAATTTCTATAGGTTAAACACAGTGATCTAATCAGATTAGTGAAAATCTGTCCTACATATGAAAAGATAGAAACTTTTTGTCCTCAGTAGACTTAGTTTTGGGTGCTGATGCATCAAATTTCAGGTGGGAAGAAGACTGGAGTTAAATCTGCTCAGCAACAAGCAAGTGGTTAGTGAAAAGCAGGAATGCATGAGATTGTTAAGATAAGAGATCACAAACAGCCTTTACATCAGTTGAAGTGTTTGATAGGAGCTATGGTTGAGGAAGCTTCTTTGAAAAAAGTGTTTTATAAGGAGATGAGAGGACCCAGCCCTCAAAACTGCAAAATCAAGGGGAGAGGAGCTCTCAGGAAGTACATGGTGACCGGCACTTTTTGGGACATAATTGAAAGTTGAGAAAACTGATTTCACAGATGCATTTCTCTGCCCTCTTTGGTGACCTCATCAAATACTCTTAACATTTCCCTTCCCCTGACCTTCGCTGTTAGACTTTTTCCGTAAACCTTGTGTCATCCTGTGCTCAGTGAACTGGAATTTGTCTCCTTCCCTATTCCCTATCAAACACTGAAGTCAAGAAGCCACAATAAAATATATTTGTGTGTGTGTTTTAATAATATGAAGTTTTAATCTAGGCTCTCTTAATTTAATGGGGATTGTAGTTGTAGTGTTACTTGGATCAATTTTCCTCCCAGGAGTTGGTGATTTTGGAGGTGGGGGTGGGGGGCAGATTATTCTTGCTGATCAGTCTTTTCCATGAAGCGCAGTGACAGTCACACCATCCTAACTGGTAGGGTTCTGTGAGGGCTCATTCACTGGGAAGAATGTTAAGGTGAGGATGCATTTTCAGAGATGGAGAGGCAATCCTTTGACTGAATATTCTTTTTTTTTTTTTTTATCTTAAAATTGTGAGGATATATTAGCATGGATAAGAACAGATGAATAATATGTGTGTATGAGATTATTTTTTTTTAATCTTATCATTTGTTTCATAGCACAATCATAAAGAGATTTGTTTTTGCAAAACTCTTCAAGGAATTCCCTAACTTTTTTTTTTTTTTTATAAATTTATTTATTTTAGTTGGGGGCTAATTACTTTACAATATTGTAATAGTTTTTGCCATACATTGACATGAATCAGCCATGGGTTTACATGTGTTCCCCTTCCTGGACCCCCCACCCACCTCCCTCCCCATCCCATCCCTCTGGGTCATCCCGTTGCCCCGGCCCTGAGCCCTTGTCTCATGCATAGAACATGGAATGGTGTTCTGTTTCACTTGTGATAATATACATGTTTCAGTGCTATTCTCCCAGAACGTCCCACCCTCACCTTCTCCCTCAGAGTCCATAAAATTGTTCTATGCATCTGTGTCTCTTATTCTGTCTCGCATATAGGGTTATCGTTACCATCTTTCAAATTCCATATATATGCATTAGTATACTGTATTGTTGTTTTTCTTTCTGGCTTACTTCACTTTGTATAATGGGCTCCAGTTTCATCCATCTCAGTAGAACCGATTCGCAGCACTGTTTACAATAGCCAGGACATGGAAGCAACCTAGATGTCCATCAGCAGACGAATGGATAAGGAAGCTGTGGTACATATACACAATGAATATTCTTTTAATAAAACAGTTAATTAGAGCACATCAGCCAGAACTGGTTTATATTAATGTAATCTTTTGTATATCTGTCTTCCTTTCATTTTTGTAAAATGAGAGGTGAAAATTTTCTCCCTTCTCTGTTGAAGAATTGCACAAATCTGAACTTAAAAACACATCCCTGTGGCCTCCATCTTCATCACTGAGTCTTAATGTAAAGTTAAACATGTTTATTGTAGGTTATTTAAGAATTGGGTTCTGATCATTTAATTGCACCACTTCAGACTTTGCACTGCAGCTCATATGTTACTCCATGTGGCTGAGCAGCCCTGCTGGAAGTAGAATTCATGTCTTTTACTTCTAGGGGAGAGATGTGTTTTTTGGATGATATTCTTTACTTCAGAAACTGTGGATTTTTTTTAGCTTAGGTGTAATAAAGTCTTTTGGCTTCATGGTACTGCAGGGAAGTATGTTTATTAAGTAGAGAGTCATAGGAGTTATGAGACTCATAGATCGTGAGTCTGCCCGCGGTGACTATAGAGAAGTTGAACTAAGATACTCCAGGTCACACAGATGAGGAAACTCGGCATCCATACCAAGAGGGTTTGTACCAGGTGCTCTTGAAAGTCCCTTTTGGTCATTCTGGTAGTTTTAAGTGTTATTATATACCGTAATTTATTCATTCTGTGGTCAGATCATGTCTCATATTCCATGCCTTATGAATGAGAGTGGAGATATAATATCTCTTCTCAACGTTCATAAGTATTTACTCCTCACGGAAAGAACACTGCGATGTCTGCCATTGTTAGAATTTGCATAGTGTTACCATCTTCTATTCTCTTCCAGCCTTATCTTGAACATGGCAGACAGGTGATGTGTTCACAACCGGCCTGCATTGCTGCCTTGTGAATTTTGACCAGGAAAATAAATAAATAACAAATACAGTAAGTAAAATCTCAATGAAAGAGAACAAGGAATCCTTTTAGCCAAGGGGAAAGAAAAATGCCTACATGTAAATAAGAACATAAACAAGGAATGGCCTGTTTTAATGCACTGTTTTGGTATCTTCCTGTCTCACTTTAATTTTTGTAAAATGAGATAAATTATTTTTCTTCTCCAAGAATTTCACAATTAAGAACCTTAAAAAGAGAGTATACAAGCATTCTCCTTGTCACAGGCATGGAGGGAGGAAGAGCAGCCAAGATGTGCTGGATTGAGTCTGTTGTTCAGCTTCTTTTATTTTATCTATATTTTTTGGCCACACGCGCAGCATGCAGGATTTTAATTCCCTAAAGATCAAACCCAAGCTCCCTGCAGTGGAAGTGTGGATTCTTAATCACTGGGCTGCCAGGGAACTCCCTCAGCTTCTTTTAGATGCCATTTCCTACTTTCTTTTTGTTTTCTATGGGAAGACTTATAAACCTGGCAGGCACTTGTAGCTTTAATTATCTGATAATGATAAATGACTGGCTAAATAATTAATAAAGGTCAGCCAGTCAGTCGGTTCAGTCTCTCAGTCCTGTCCGACTCTTTGCAACCCCATGGACTGCAGCATGCCAGGCTTCCCTGTCCATCACCAACTCCCGGAGGTTGCTCAAACTCATGTCCATTGAGTCAGTGATGCCATCCGACCATCTCATCCTCTGTCGTGCCCTTCTCCTCCTGCCCTCAATCTTTCCCAGCATCAGGGCCTTTTCAAATGAGTCAGTTCTTCACATCAGGTGGCCAAAGTATTGGAGTTTCAGCTTCAGCATCAGTCCTTCCAATGAATATTCAGGCCTGATTTCCTTTAGGATTGACTAGTTTGATCTCCTTGCTGTCCAAGGGACTCATCAAGAGTCTTCTCCAACACCACAGTTCAAAAACATCAATTCTTCAGCACTTAGCTTTCTTTATAGTCCAACTCTCACATCCATACATGGCTATTGGAAAAACCATAGTTTTGACTAGATGGGCTTTTGTTGGCAAAGTAATGTCTGCTTTTTAATATGCTGTCTAGGTTGGTCATAGCTCTTCTTCCAAGGAGCAAGTGTCTTTTAATTTTCTGGCTGCAGTCACCTTCTACAGTGATTTTGGAGTCCAAGAAAATAAAATCTGTCACTGTTTCCATTGTTTCCCCATCTCTTTGCCATGAAGTGATGGGACCAGATACCATGATCTTAGTTTTTTGAATGTTGAGTTTTAAGCCAGCTTTTTCACTCTCCTCTTTTGCTTTCATCAAGAGACTCTTTAGTTCTTCTTTGCTTTCTGCCATAAAGGTGGTGTCATCTGCATATCTGAAGATATTGATATTTCTCCCGGCAATCTTGATTCCAGCTTGTGCTTCATTCAGCCTGGCATTTTGCATGATGTACTCTGCATTGAAGTTAAATGAGCAGAGTGACAATATACAGTCTTGATATATTTCTTTCCCAATATGGAACCAGTCCATTGTTTCATGTCCAGTTCTAACTGTTGCTTCTTGACCTGCATAAGTAAAAAGGTAATATATATCATTTTTGAGACTCACAATCTATGCATTATTTTTCCTGTTTGTACTTTCCTTAATGGCCATGAATAATAATAGTTGGAAGAGAGTTCTTCTTTTGTAGTCAGTAAAGACACTGCATACAGCTTTAACCTTGTTTTCTTGATATTATATACATATGAGACAGTTGAAGAAAATAAATGTATTGGCTCATCTTAATTCTGAAATTGATATAATTAATCATTTCCCCATAAACATATGCAATTTATTTATTTAGCTATTAACTTATGTTAACTGATTAGATATTATATATTTTTACAGTGAATTTAGCTTAGTGAAATGTGAATTCCATCTATTTTGAGAAAGATAAGTCTAGACTAGATTAGTTGCTTCATGAGAGTAGGGACTGTTTCCATCTTATTCACCAGATACCCTTGGTGACTAGTGTTTTCCTACTCAGTACTGGATCCTCAGGAGATATCCACTGAATGAAATAATACAGTGTGATTCCCATGTACTTGTAATGAGAGTGCATAGGCACTCTATATCATCAATATTTCATTTAACAAGTAAGTTGAAAATTCTTTTATTACTGCTTTTTATTGATGTTTACTGTTCAGAAAACAAATTTTAGTAACAAATAACTTTGAGTTAAAATAGGAAAAATGGATGAATTATGAATAAATGTAATTGATAGCCATCATCTTTCAAAGCGTGAGGTCTCTGAAGGAAGAAAAGCACCACTAAGAGGCCCTTGTGGTGAAAAGATTAAAAATAGATTTTTTTATTGTTAGGCATAAAGCATAGGTGATAATCAGCATATAAATGATTCAATTTAGAAACCATTATTTGGTGCATTGTGTAGGGCAGTTGCTTGAAGATGGTAAAGCCTTAAATTTTCATGTCATACTTTTATTCTCAGAGTAGTTTTCAGTCTTTCATAGGACCACAAGCAGTTTTGTGAGAGAGGAGGGGAAAGTGGTGACCTCCTTGAAATGTGAATGAATGGAGTCAAGGAGGGTTAAGTAAATTACCCAGCCATTTGCTGCTTGGTCACCTGATTTTTTTTACACCTGCATGTTTCAGTTTTTATAGTAGTGGAAATAGATGTCAGAAAAGAAGTATAAAGCTGAGAAAAAGAATACTGAATTTAGCATATGACTTCTTGGTTACAGTTTGGATTTTAAGAGGTCGAGTTTTTCCTTTTTATTTTTTTATTGAATGAGAGATTCTTTATAGTCTATAATGCTTTACAATTTTCAAAAGTTTCACACACGTGATTTTATATAATCCCATAAACCCGTTTTAAAATTATCCCATACCCCTATGTTGCCCACCCCCGCGCCCCCTACCCCAGCTTTCCCTCTCCTCATTGGTACCACTGGTTTGTTCTCTATAGCAGTTAGTCTGCTTCTTTTTGGTTTTATCCACTAGTTTATTGTGTTGTTTTATATTCCACCTATAAGTGATATCATACAGCATTTGTCTCTGTATTACTCATTTCACTTAGCAAAATGCACTCCAAGTCCATCCATGTTGTTGCATATGGCAAAACTTTGTTCTTTTTATGGCTGAGTGTATGTGTGTGTGTGTGTGTATGATGTATATATATAATGTATATATAGGTATATATATAAAGAGGTTGGATTTTTAACATCACTCTTTTACTGGATGCTTAGGTAAAGTATGAAATCCCAGGCTGATCCCACTGTTAAGTAATGTGTGACCTTACTCAAATAAGAGCTTTTTCTTCTCATACCAGAACTTTGGAGTTTGCTTATCTTCCATTCAGTTACTCTAGGATTCAAGGTTGTTGAAGAAAAAATAGTATTTATTTGAGAAATGATTAATTGTTTAAATGAAGTAGAGTCAAACTCACATTCACAAGAGTGAAAACAACTACACACAATAACTGTCATCCAGTTTTTGTTAAAGAGTCTGATATTAATCTATGAAATTAGAGTACACCCTCACACCATACACAAAAATAAAGACTTAGATATAATACCTGCCACCATAAAACTCCTAAAAGAGAACATAGGCAAAATATTTTCTGACATAAATTAATTATAGCAATATTTTCTTAGGTCAGTCTCCCAAAGCAATAGAAATAAAAGCAAAAATAAACAAAAGGACCTAATCAACCATATAAGCTTTTGCACAGCAAAGGAAAACATAAGCAAAATGAAAAGACAACCTATGGACTGGGAGGAAATATCAGAAACTAGCACAACATTTCGGAGAAGGCAATGGCACCCCACTCCAGCACTCTTGCCTGGAAAATCCCATGGACGGAGGAGCCTGGTAGGCTGCAGTCCATGGGGTCGCTAGGAGTCGGAGACGACTAAGCGACTTCACTTTCACTTTTCACTTTCATGCATTGGAGAAGGAAATGGCAACCCACTCCAGTGTTCTTGCCTGGAGAATCCCAGGGATGGGGGAGCCTTTTGGGCTGCCGTCTATGGGGTCACGCAGAGTCGGACACGACTGAAGCAACTTAGCAGCAGCAGCAGCACAACATTTTAAGTTAGCTACTTTATTTTTTAAAAAAGAATATTATGTTGTGCTGTATATAAATTTGAATGAAAAGTTTAGTCCTTTAGATTATAAAAATTCTTGTAATCTGACTGAAATCCAAAGACCAAGAAAGCACAGTTAAAAAGTAGAAAGTAGATGTAGTTAGAAGATACAAGAAAAGGAAAAGCTGGTTCTCGTTGGAAGTCAGTGTGGTTGTGTTGACATCATCTCATGGAGTAAATAGAGTTTAATAAGAATGTGTGGCTTGTCCTTTTGACATGTAACTCTAGAACTGGCTTCTGGGATGGAAAAAAAGATTGAGCAGGAACAAGTGATCAAAATACAGAAGCTATAGACTCTTCAGCTCTTCTGTATTGTTAAAGGCCTTATATCTGTTAGACTAACTTTGACCATGTAATTATTCTAAAGAGAAGTAAAATCATCAGTTCAGTGGCAGAATTCTTACTGTCCCAGACCCCTGAATTATATTACTAATAATTACAGCAAGCAGTTATTACATGCTTTATGTTAGGCACGCTGCTAAATGTTTTATATTGAATATCTCATTTATTCCCCAAACTATTAGATATATAATTACTATTTTCCTTTTATAGGTGTGGGCACTGAGACTTATGGCAGTTAGTAACTTGCTAAAATATTTTGTAAATATGTGTGTGTTATATTAAAAATTTTCATAGGACGTGAGTGTAGGGAGTTGTTATTGCTTTGTAATGCACATGAATATTGTTGAACAGTTCAAGACAGCAAATGAAGAAAAATATGAAGTATAATAATGAATTAATTTGAAATTACTTGCCTTTTTTGCATTGATTATAATAGTTACTGCTTGAATTGAATTTTCTTGGGACTTGAGCTTTAGAATCAGAAAGATAAATCTGAATATCACCTTAGCCACTTGTTAACTGGATAACTTTCTAATCAGGTTATTTAAATTTACTGTGCCTCAGTTTCCTCTTCCGGAAAATGGGCATGATATCTTCCTCCTTCACAGGTCTGTTGAAAGTCCTTATTATTCATGGATTCCATATTTGTACATTTACCTACCTTAAATAATTTATTTGTATCAAATCAATCCATGTGATACATTTGCTGTCATTCACTGACATGTGCAAAGCTGTAAAAATGGATCTCCTGATCGCGTGGTCCCAGCTGAGGTCAAAGAAGGTGACACTGCCATCTCATTTCACATACTGCCAACAATGTCCTTTTAACTGTCTATTTAATGCCATGTTTTCCACTTTTTTGTGCTTTTTTCCACTTACTATTTAAAATAGTGCTGAAGTGCTGGCCAATGATCCTAAGTACAAGAAGGCTGTCCTTTGCCTTTTGGAGAAAATTCACATGTTAAATAAGCTTAGTTCAAGTAAAAGTAGAAGTGCTGTTTGGCCATAAGTTAAATGTTAACGAAGCAGCAATATATTCTAAATAAGATGTTTTTCAGCTCAAAACATGTAAAACAAGGTTCTATATTGATTTGTTGATGAAGATACTGTGACCAGAGAATCCAGGTGTCTAACCCTGTATTTCCCCAGGAGCAGTGTTTCATTATTCGCCAGGTTAGTTTTCACAATAACTCTGTATGACTATTATGAGTAAAAAGAACTATGTTATAAATAGTCAATACATCCACCAGTAACATTCTCTCTCAGTTTTCCTTCTGACCTTAAACAAGGAAATACCTCTGAAAGAGTTGAGAACATTCTTAATGACTTTAAAGGATAATGAGTTCTCTTTGGAATAACACAGTCATCTCCTTTTAAGATCCTAGAGTCCTTTTAACAACTTATCAAAAAATTACTTCTTACTAATTAAGTTAAAAGTTTAGTTTTGGACACTAGACTAAACTGTCTTCAAAGATAACTTTGTTTTATCAGAAAGTGCATATTTTCAGCTTGACATGCAGTGCAGTCTCTCTCACAGCTATTCATCTCTGACACTGTGGTGTGAAAGTAGCTATAGATAATATATAAATGAATAGTTGTGACTATGTTTCAATAAAACTTTATGAATACATGCAGCAGGCCAGGTTTGGCCTGTGAGCTCTAGATTGCTGACTCTTCAGTTCAGTTCAGTCGCTCAGTCGTGTCCGACTCTTTGCAACCCCATGGACTGCAGCACGCCAGGCCTCCCTGTTCATCACCAACTCCCGGAGTTTATTCAAACTCATGTCCATTGAGTCGGTGATGCCATCCAACCATCTCATCCTCTGTCGTCCCCTTCTCCTCCCGCCTTCAATCTTTCCCAGCATCAGGGTCTTTTCCAGTGAGTCAGCTCTTTGCATCAGGTGGCCAAAGTATTGGAGTTTCAGCTTCAGCATCAGTCCTTCCAATGAATATTCAGGACCAATTTCCTTTAGGATAGACTGGTTGGATCTCCCTGCAGTCCAAGGGACTCGTCAAGAGTCTTCTCCAGCACCATAGTTCAAAAGCATCAATTCTTCAGCACTCAGCTTTCTTTATAGTCCAACTCTCACATACATATATGACTACTGGGAAAGCCATAGGCTTAACTAGATGGACCTTTGTTGGCAAAGTAATGTTTCTGCTTTTTAATATGCTGTCTAGCTTGGTCATAACTTTTCTTTCAAGGAGTAAGTGTCTTTTAATTTCATGGCTGCAGTCACCATCTGCAGTGATTTTGGAGCCCCCCAAAATAAAGTCTGTCACTGTTTCCATTGTTTCCCCATCTATTTGCCATGAAGTGATGGGACTGGATGCCATGATCTTATTTTTCTGAATGTTCAGCTTTAAGCCAACCTTTCCACACTTCTCTTTCACTTTCATCAAGAGGCTCTTTAGTTCTTCTTCACTTTCTGCCATAAGGGTGTCATCTGCATATCTGAGGGTGTTGATATTTCTCCCAGCAATCTTGATTCCAGCTTGTGCTACATCTAGCCCAGTGTTTCTCATGATGTACTCTGCATAGAAGTTAAATAAGCAGGGTGACAATATACAGCCTTAACATACTCCTTTTCCTATTTGGAACCAGTCTGTTTTTCCATGTCCAGTTCTAACTGTTTTTTCTTGACCTGCATACAGATTTCTCAGGAGGCAGGTCAGGTGGTCTGGTATTCCCATCTCTTGAAGAATTTTCCACAGTTTATTGTTATCCACACAGTCAAAGGCTTTAGCATAGTTAATAAAGCAGAAATACATGTTTTTCTGGAACTCTCTCACTTTTTCGATGGCCCAACAGATGTTGGCAATTTGATCTCTGGTTCCTCTGCATTTTCTAAATCCAGCTTGAACGTCTGGAAGTTCACGGTTCACATACTGTTGAGGGCTGACTTGGAGGATTTTGAGCATTACTCTGCTAGTGTGTGAGATGAGTGCAATTGTGCAGTAGTTTGAGCATTCTTTGGCATTGCCTTTCTTTGGGATGGGAATGAACACTGACATTTTCCAGTCCTGTGGCCACTGCTGAGTTTTCCAAATTTGCTGACATATTGAGTGCAGCACTTTCACAGCATCATCTTTTAGGATTTGAAATAGCTCAACTGGAATTCTATCACCTCCACTAGCTTTGTTCGTAGTGATGCTTCCTAAGGCCCACTTGACTTCACATTCCAGGATGTCTGGCTCTAGGTGCGTGATCACACCATCATGGTTATCTGGGTCATGAAGATCTTTTTAGTATAGTTCTTCTGTGTATTCTTGCCACCTCTTCTTAATATCTTCTTCTTCTTCAGGTCCATACCATTTCTGTCCTTTATTGAGCCCATCTTTGCATGAAATGTTCCCTTGGTATCTCTAGTTTTCTTGAAGAGATCTGTAGTCTTTCCCACTCTATTGTTTTCCTCTATTTCTTTGCACTGATCACTGAGGAAGGCTTTCTTATCTCTCCTTGCTATTCTTTGGAACTCTGCATTCAGATGGATATATCTTTCCTTTTCTCCTTTGCTTTTTGCTTCTCTTCTTTTCTGAGCTATTTGTAAGCCCTCCTCAGGTAGCCATTTTGCTTTTTTGCATTTCTTTTTCTTGGGTATGGTCTTGCTTCCTGTCTCCTGTACAATGTCACGAACTTCTGTCCATAGTTCGTCAGGTACTCTGTCTATCAGATCTAGTCCCTTTAATCTATTTCTCACTTCCACTGTGTAATCGTTAGGGATTTGATTTAGGTCATACCTGAATGGTCTAGTGGTTTTCCCTGCTTTCTTCAATTGAAGTATGAATTTGGCAATAAGGAGTTCATGATCTGAGCCACAGTCAGCTCCTGGTCTTGCTGACTCCGATTTAGTGTAATGTATGCTCTTGGTTTATGACATTGTTTATCAGTTTACTAGAAGACCTATAGACCATACAAAGTAAAATAAATTTTTTTCTATTATTGTATTTCTCTCTTTGTAGTGTTGGTAGTGATCACAACCATATGTTGTGAGCATTTATTAAATGCAAGAAGCTGTACAGACCACTTTATACTGTATTTTCTTGGTATATCCCTATGGGATATGGGATATATAGTATGGGATAGTAATCCCATACTATGATTATTATCTCATTTTTCAGAGATAGAAACTGAGGCCTGAAGTGCCTCACTCAAGGTCACAGATTTTGGAAGTGGTACAACTTGATCTGAGAGTTTTGACCTTGTAGCCAGCATGCAATACATTTTTGCCTAATCTTTGCTTATTTGCTGATGTTCTGCTAATTTGAGGGTTAGAAGTCCATTGTACAGTATCTTAAACTTTTTTGAAGAAAGTATTTATTCATTGGATAAGTAAGTAAATGAATATGGGTTTTAGCTCTAATTCTTTAATTTTTGCTTTTGTTTTCAAAATTAGCTTGTTCTTATTTCTTGTCACATTTCCAAATGTATTCTAAAAGGGAAATCTATTTAAATGTGTGTGTGGTTTTGCTGATTCACTGTCTGCTGGGAGATTTGTTTTTCTTAATCGGTTAATTTGGAGGTTTTATTTTGTTTTTGTTTCTTTAATGTCCTGATTAAAGGATTAGAAAGCTCTTTGCTATGTTTGAGTCACTAATACTGCCCTGAGCACAGAACCACACAGAACCACACACTTGGGGGACATAGATTTGCGTTTGCTAAATGAGTAATAACTTAGCAGAAGAATTGCCGTCCTCTCTGTAACTGTGTCATCTGTTCGGCACTTTGCCTGTGGCTTCTGTCTCTGGTTCCATCTGAGGATCAGCACAGAGCCTGACATCATTAAAAAAAAAAAAGAAGTGGAGGCTGTGGAAATGACTGGGTAGGAGTCATGAATATTGAAAATATGGACTCATGGTTTCAGAGTGGAGATACTTGTTTAGCTGTTACACGTGAAGCACTACCCTCCTGTTATCCCCTTTGTGTTTATGTTACTCACTGGATCAACCTTTTTTTCATTTTTATTTTATATTTTATTGGAATACAGTTGCTTTACACTGATGTGTCAGTTTCTGCTACACAGCAAAGTGAATCAGCCACATGAATACATATGTGTGCATGCATGCTGGATCACTTCAGTTGTGTCTGACTCTGTGCAACCACATGGACTGTAGCCCACCAGGCTCCTCTGTACATGGGATTCTCCAGACAAGAATACTGGAGTGGGTTGCCATGCCCTCCTCTGGGGGATCTTCCTAACCCAGGGGTTGAACCGGCATCTCTTATGTCTCCTGCATTGACAAGTGGGTTCTTTACCACTAGCACCACCTGGGAAGCCCATGTATACATATATCCCCTCTTTTTGGATAAACCTGTTATTTGCACTTAGTATTAGCCAGGTACAATTAGCTAATATTCAAAAATAATGATGCCTGTTTTTTGGGACCTCGAAGTCTCACAGCAATTGATAAGTAATACTTGTCTATCAGTTTTTCTATCTTTAAGGGGGGCTGTTATAAAAAGAGTATTGTAGGAGTACAGAGGGAGCCCCAGTTGACTGCCTGGAGGGGCAGGAACCCATCTTCTGTTATGAAGAGGGTCATTTTTGAGTTACGAACAGGAGTTTTCCAGGTGAGCACATGGGTTGGTCAGCAACTCCAAAGAAAGACTAGAATGAGAAGAAAGAGGATGAAATATTTGGGGAGTGATAATAATTTTGTTATGGTTGGAAGAGAATGGGTCAAGTGATGAACCTGGTAAAATGGAGTGGGGCCAAACTGTGAAGTCCCTGTAGTGATAAGAAAACTTTGGAAAACTTTAATTAGGGTTTAACATGACCAGAGCTTTATAAAAACAATGCTAGTGAAAGGTGTGAAGGGAGGACATTGAAGGGGGGTGTGTGATGACTAACGGGTTATGTATTCTGCCTTCCAGCTTTCTCCTGTGCTTCTGGGGAGTATCTAGAAATGAAGAACCAGGTATGCAGTAAGTGTGGTGAAGGCACCTACTCCTTGGGCAGTGGCATCAAATTTGACGAATGGGATGAATTGCCAGCTGGATTTTCCAACGTCGCAACATTCATGGACACTGTGGTCGGCCCTTCTGATAGCAGGCCAGAGGGCTGTAACAAGTAAGAATCCAAAGGAGCCTTGAAAAGGGTGTAGTTGCTCTTTTCCAGAAAGAAGTTGAGGATAATCTTGGTAGTGATTGGGATTATAGGTAAACTAACTGCATATGCGCTGCTGAAGCAAGCACTGTAGATAAACTAATTGCAAATAGTCACATTTTTTAGACAGCTCGTATGAATAATGTAGCTGAATTTTCATGAGGTTAAAGTAATTGCTCTTAGGACATAATATATAGTATGCAAAATGCAATAAAGATATTAGAACAGCAACTTAGTTTTCTAATATATTTATAATTATATTAAAGCCAGTAGTTCTACAAACTCTTCTCTAATTATAATGAATATTTTCCATTTTTTTAAATTTTCCTTGAAAAGGAAAAATGTATAACCTTCATGTATACACTTGATGATTTTCTGCTATATAGAGTGGGCTAAACACCTAAGGTAGAAAGCACTTTTGCTTAATTTCCACCTTTTTAATAGGAGATTATAGCTTTGCCTGTGACCATATTGGAGGAAGGTTAAATTGTTTTGAAAAAACACAGAAGTTTTATCTTTGGGGTCTTATCTTCCTGTTTTTTTATATTGACTATTTAACATTCCCTTTCATGTGCCTGTGTTTTGTACAATTAAACTTTCAGCCTCTGGCTACCTTCTGACAAGGATGGTCACATTTTTTCCCCTGAGCTAAAATGATTCACATAAAAAATGACTCACATTTTTTACCCTGAACTAAAGATGTTGGGGAATTATTTAGCTGTGAAAGTAGATACGTTTGTTCCTCCTTCCTTCCTACCTTCGCTTCATCCCCCTTGCTTTCTAGCAGTCTCTCTCTCTCTCTTGGCCAAGAGACATTTTTACTCTTCTGATAATGGTCATTTCATCATATAGAGTTGTGACATTAGATAGCACTAATAGGATTATTCCTCTAACTATATATATAAAATTATATGTATGTGTGTATAAATGTACACACATATAAATGCAGTTGACCCTTCAGCATTATGGGGGTGGAAGTGCCTACCTCCTTAGAGTTGAAAATTCACTTACAACTTTAAGTTGGCCCTTTTTATCCTCCCTTCAGCAACTGGTGGATTCAACCAACCATGGATCCAGTAGCACTGTAATGTGTATTTAGGGAAAATCATCTGAGTATCAGTGAACGGTGCAGTTGAAACCCATGTTGTATATATATGTACATATATTATTACATATATATGTGTGTATACATGCATGCACAGATAACCCCTGCTTTTCCAGAGTTTGTTTTATTTAATACGTCATTTCACTTTTATGAACGACCTGTATTAGTACCTGTTTTTGTTAACCAAAAGAAATCCAAAGAGGATTTCCGCTTTTACAAAAAAAAAAAAAAAAAAAGGCAAAAGGCAAAAATGCTGTTTAGCATTGATTTTGCAGCAAATGGAGCTACCCTAGAGGCAATGTGCACCCTGGGCAGTGAGAGTTGGCCCCACTAAACTCTCTCTGGGAACTACATTCAGCATCTCAGCATCAGGTCATCGTAACTTTGAACTGTATCTGTGGGATCGTTGCTTTCTCACAGTTTATTTTGTAAATTAATTTGTGTCCTAAGGTAATTACTTCTTTGCTTTTTGCCATTTCAGCTTATGAAAGATTTCACAGGGGCACTGTACCTTTGTATAAGGTGCGAAACCTTTTTGTGTGTATAATTTAATTTAAATTCTTTAAATTAAAGAGTTCCTTAGAAGAGAGTACCAGCAAGATGTTAAAAGACCTCAGATCTTTGTTTTGGTGAGCAGGAGATATTCACATGGCTTTTTTTTCTACTTAGAATTGCTTGTTCATTAAAGAAATTGAATGATGAGCAGAAATTTTTCCATGTATTATCATTTTCTCAGTGTAAATTTCAGCCTGTTACTGCTAAGCTTGTCTCCTTTTCTCTCTCCCTCTCCCTTTTTCCTTCCTTCCTTTCTTCTATCCACCCAATCTTGCTTTCTTTTTATTTCTTTTTAATTGCTTGGATCATATAGAAGATGTGTGTTGAACTTTGTAGGAAATTTTCAAAGAGATTTTCAAAATGATTGTAGCATTAGATTCTAGCAGTGTATTTGAATTCTAGTTATTTACACTGTAAAATATTGTACACAAGTCTTGGTTTATTTTAGTCTTTCTAGTGTATGTATGAGAAATGGTATTTCTCTGTATTTTTATTTGCATTTCCTTCTTTATAAAGGTATTTAGCACTCTTCATCGGAGAAGGCAATGGCAACCCACTCCTGTACTCTTGCCTGGAAAATCCCATGGACGGAGGAGCCTGGTAGGCTGCGGTCCATGGGGTCGCAAAGAGTTGGACATGACTCAGCCACTTCACTTCCACTTTTCACCTTCATGCGTTGGAGAAGGAAATGGCAACCCACTCCAGTGTTCTTGCCTGGAGAATCCCAGGGACAGCAGAGGCTGGTGGGCTGCCGTCTATGGGGTCACACAGAGTCAGACACAACTGAAGCAACTTAGCAGCAGCAGCAGCACTATTCATATGTTCATAGTTCATATGTTTGTGGGTGTGTGTATATGTGTTAAGTGTCAAATATTTATCTATTTGTTATGTTTTTGGGTCAGTTTATTATTGAGCTGTAGTAGTTCTTTGTGTATGCTTGACATGAAGTTTTGTCATGAATCTACATAATATTTAACCTATACACATATGCATGCACATATACATATATGTGTGTGAAATAGTTCTTTTATCTGTAGCTTTTGCTTTCTCATTTTCTCAGTGGTGTTCTTAAAAAACCAAAAGTTTAAAATTTGAAAAAGTACAATTTATCAATGTTTTCTGTTGTAGTTAGTGTTTTTACATCTTTAGATATCTTGCAAAGGCACAAATTACAATTCTTAAAGTATAATTAGTGTTGTTGTACTTTTATATAATATGTAAAGCTTTACAACAGTATAGTTACCTTTATACCCTCATCCTGGGGCTATTAGCATATGCTTAGGAACACATCATAAACCCTGTAATACAATAAAATGTGTTATAAAGAATCCATTAATTTTTTAAAAACTTGAGAAAAATGTAGCTTTCTGTTTTTATCTATGTATTTACGATTGTTGATACTCTTTTCTCCTATTTTCTAAATGTTTATGCAGTATTATTTTTTTAATCTGTAAAATTTTCTTTATCATTTCATGCAGGTCTGCTGCTCATAAATGCTCTCAACTTTTTCAAATCTAAACACATCTTTATTTAGCCTCGGTTTTGAAGAATATTTTGTTGGACATAGGACTTTGGACTTCTACTTTTCTCCTTCTATGTTTTAAAGGTGTTCCATTACCTTTTGAACTCTCCCTTGTTTGTGATAAGAAAAAAAAGAATTAGCTGTATTTTGCTTGGTTAGCTTCCTTCTATGTAATGTATCATTGTTTCCGTGACTACTTATAATGTGTTCTCTATTTCTTTGCTAGTCATGTTGAGATGTGGAAGTCTCAGTTTATTATTATTATTATTTTATTAGTAAAAACAAAGAATTTGCCAAAAATCTCACTCTCATAATCCAGATAGAAAGTTAAATTTGAAGAGAAGGGTATTAAGTTGTGCTGTCATACAGTCTGGTTGGAAACTTTTTTGGCCTCAAAGTTGACACATGACTCAAAGAAAACATTGGTTTTCTTTGTATTTTTACTCTGCTTGAAGTTGACTGAGATTCCTGGATTTGTAGGTTGATATTGTTATTAAATTTGGGAATTTTTTAAGCTATTCTTTCACCAATAATGTTTTTCTGCCCCCTTCTCTCCCTATTTTCCTTCTATAACTCCATTTACATGTATATTAGGCCACTTGGTATTGTCCACAGTCACTGAGACTCCATTATTCCCCCCATTTTTTCTCTTATACTTCAGGTTACATAGTTTCTGTTGCTCTAGCATTATTTCTTTTGCAGTTTCAAACTTGATCTTAAGCTCATCTATTGAATTTTAATTTTCACAAATAGTAATTTTCAGCTGTAGAATTTCCATTTAGTTTTTAAAATAGTTCTTATTTCCCTTAAAATAGTTGAGATTCTTCATCCCTTCACTTACTATATTCATGTCTTGATGTTTTTTGATTATATTTTTAAAAGCTGTCTTAAATACTTGTCTGTTTCTTTTGATTCTTTTTCGTCAACTAAGGGTCGTATTTTACCACTTCTTTGCATTTCTAGTAAATTTTTATGTATATTAGGCATCATGAGTGTTACGATGTGGAGAATGTGGATTATTTTTTCTTTTGTGTAAAAGATGTTGGATTTTGTTCTGGGAGGGAGCATATTTACCAGAAGAGTGTCTCGTTAGGTCTGGTATTTAGAATTTTTTTTAAGGTGGCTCTGTATTGGTTTCACACTTAGTTCTAGGTCATAGTCTTTACTCTAGGGTACACTATGGCCTACTCTCTCTGTTTTTATAAATAATGTTATATTTGAACACAGCTACACTCATTTATGTGTTATCTATGGCTGCTTTTGAGCTATAATTGCGTAGTGGAGTACTGCAGGAGAGATCACATGGTTCATTAAGCCCCATTTATGGACTCTTTGGCCCTTTATGAAAAAGTTTGTGGATACCTACCCTAGGGCATGGCCTTTATTCCTAAAATTTGGCACTTCTGGAGTCTCAGATGAATGTCCAATGTGGTTATTAAGTTTTTTCCTCTCTGGCTGGCCTGGAGATCCTGAGATACCCATAAAAGTGACCTCTCCGATTTTGACTTAATTTTGCAGTGGCTATTCTCTGCTAGGCCTGCACACTCCAGCCCCAAGCCTAGGCCTATAGAGAAGCTCCATGTGGACTTCTGGAGCCCCTGTTTTCTCTGCTTCTCATGCCTGTAAATTCTGGTTATTTCAGCTTCCTCCAAACATTCATCCATTTCTCCACTCAGTGAGACCTCTGTGCTCTGCTTGGGAGCTATCTCCCAGTGCCAGAGTCTGGAAAGTGTCCTGAAGAATGAATGAGGTCAGGGTCAGTTTGGGCTTTGTCTCATGCGTTTTCCTGCTGTCAAGAATCTCAGTCCTGCACTGTCTAGTGTCAATGCCTGAGCATGGCTTGTGTGTTTTGTTTAGTTTACTAGATTGTTAAAGAAAAGGGCAAGTCCAATACCAATCAGTGAGTCATGTTGAGACGTGGAAGTCTCAGTTTTTTATTATTATTTTTGGTTAATAAAAAGAATTTGCCAAAAATCTCACTCTTATAATCCAAATGGAAAGTTAAATTCAAAGAGAAGGATATTAATTTGTGCTGTTGTACAGTCTGGTTGGAAAATTTTTTGGCCCAAAAGTTGACACATGACTCACTGTTGATTAATCTAAGAATTAGCTTATGGTTAGATTTACAACCCAACTTTTGTTCACTAGTATATTTCCTTAATCTTTTATTTTTTAGATAAAATTTCCAGTGAGACTTTTGCTCCTACTATGTACTGTGACACTGTGATCTACATTTTATTTAGGTTCACTTTATTATTTTTTTCCATCTGGCTGATCATGTGTTTTTTTTTAAACAGTTGAAATATAACAGTTGCATAGCAAATTGCTATTATGCTAGTTTCAGGAGCATTACATAGTGATTTGACAGTGGCATATATTATGAAACAATCACCACAATAAGTTATTACAATATTGACCATATTCTTTATCTTGTTTTTTACAACCTCATGGCTTATTCATAACTGGAGGTTGGGACCCCTTAATCCCCTTCATCTATTCTGCTCCCCCCTCCCTGGCAACCACAGAAAACTAGTCTGTTCTCTGTATCTGTAAGTCCCTTTGTGGTTTGTTTCTTAGATTCCTCTTTCTCTCTCTTTTTTTTTTTCCTGCTCAATGTTATGTGGCAATCTGGATGGAAGGGGAGTTTGAGGGAGAATAGATACATGTATATGTATAACTGATGCCCTTTGCTGTTCACCTGAAACTATCATAGCATTGTTAATTGGCTACGCCCCAATACAAAATAAACATTAAAAAAATATTTAGATTCACTTTAAGTGGACTTTTTCTAGGATGATTTCTTCTCTCATAATAAATGGGCACCCTTTGCCAATATGTGTTTGTAAATAAAACTTTAGATATTAGTTGAGAGTAATTCCATCAAAGACTGCTAGAATTAGTGATCAACTATCTAGTGATTATATTTTTGGTGATAAGCAGCAGCAGCCGCAGCTGCACAGCACATTAGTTGCATAATCTTACCATGATTTTTCGGAAGTTGTGTGCCACAAGACATGAACCTTTTTTCAAGCAGTGGTATTGGCCTTTGGGGTCCACATGCGCTTCAGACTCCTCTGCTGTGCTTTGTCGACAGAACCACTTTTAAATCTCAATTGTAGAACTTGTGAACAGAAGAGGTTTCTGAATGTTAACATGAAATGGTTTTGTTTCCACAGCTCTTCTTGGGTCCCTCGTGGAAACTACATAGAGTCCAATCGTGATGACTGCACGGTATCCTTGATCTATGCTGTGCACCTCAAGAAGTCAGGCTATGTCTTCTTTGAGTACCAGTATGTGGACAACAACATCTTCTTTGAATTCTTTGTAAGGCCTTTTATATTCTAGAATTCACTTTTTAAAGGGCATTCATGTAAAATTTCTCTTAATCATTTGTTCCCATTTCATTGTGTGCATTGTTTTTTTGTATTAACTGAAGCTTTCAATAAGAAATATTTATTTTTTCTATAATACTTTCTGGTTAATAATTATTTCTTTACCTCTGAGTTCTCTCCTTGTAGAATAACATTGGGGTTGTTTTCCTTTTGGATACAATCATTAGATGACCATTTGGTTGAGACTTTTTGTATAATGAATATATTTCCTGATATTCATTTAGTTTTTCTATAGAGATAGATGATACTTTGTTTAAAAATATGTTTTCACCAATCTCAGTTTTTATTTTAAAAGATTTTTCTTCTCTTTTCAATTTTAAATATTTGAATTATTTAAGTATACTCATGGGCAATATTTTAGAACTAGAAGTGACTATATCTTTCTGATTGTCCCAGTTTTGTACAATATAAAGAAATCAAGGGATGAGGTAGTTGATGTCTCTGGCAAGAGATTAAATAACATTACTGACTATAGGATAAAATAGTAGTCTAACAGAACAGGCTGTTACCACAAAAATTATTTAGCTATTTTATGCAACTGTACCTAATTGTGCAAATATTTGTTGTGGCAGTGACGCAAATGCTTGAGAAAAATTTGTTGTGATTAACTTCTTAAACCAAAAAAAAAAGTATGTGTGTTGTGCAAGTAACTGGGAAAATATCTTGTAAAATGTTTCTGTGGCCCAGATTTCAGGAATAAAGGTACTGATAATGCTGAAGCAAATTTATATTGCTCTTGATAATGGAAATTTCTAAATCAAAAGTTAGCTAGGGAGAAATATTTTCCATGAATGTATGAGCCTAAGATTTAAAGTCAAAAGATTCTGGCTCATGTCTCAACTTTGCAGTTGCTGGTTGTGTGTTATTGGACAACTAACTTTTCAGCTCTTAACATTCCTTTTTGTAAAGAGGATTGTAGACCAGACCTTTTAAGGACCCTCTTAACTCTCAATATCCTTTGATGAGTTTAAGATGTTAAGCAATATTCAAACAGATTGGCTTTTTAAGTTACATTTTGTTTGCAAGACACTTCTCTGAGTGAATAACTCCGTATTCCATGGGATATTTTTGCAATATTACTAAAATAAAGTTAAAAAGCAAGGTAATTGTATAATTGTTTGAGTTAACATTTAGTTCTGTGTTGTCTATTAAGTCCTTTGAGAGTTGTCAGTGAAGGTATTCTTAAGGCATGAAGTTTCATTGCTTCCTCTCAGTGATGCCTTTGTTCTTCTAGTTATGGATTGAAAAGGGATGATGAGTTTATGTTTCCTCTTTTATTGATGTTTTAGCTTCATAGATTGCAATTTATTGACTCAGAGAGTCAGTGCCTTATGTCCATCCTGCTAGTAGTTAATGGAAAGGGAATGTCTGAAGATTAAAGGATGCAGATGTACCTGTGACCGTTATAGATTGAAAGCAGTAAAGTATTTCATGTTAGTAGTCTGGGAGTTTCATTCAGCTCTCCCCTCCACACATACTTTTTTTTTTTTTTTAAATGATGAAACTCAAACCTAGACAGAAGAAGTGATTGGACCAAGGTTATACCTTTACTAGTTACTTTTAGAATGAGTTAACAAGAGAACTCAGATCTCCAGAATGCTAGTAGACTGTCAAAATAACACTAGATATATGATATCCGCTGAGAAAAAAGCTTTCAGTTTATGCAAACATGGACTAAAAAAGGTATATACAGGGTTCATATATGTTTAAAAATGGCTTAACACTCGCATTGATTGTCATTGTGCTTATAATATAAATATGATAATTAAATTCAGTTAAAACAAATATCCTCAGTAACTGATTTTCTCTGGTTTTGGCTGTTAAAAGGATGTGTTTTCTAGTTAGTTAAGTCTTTAGGAAATAGCTCTTATGGAGGAGATATTAATGCTGTTTGTGAAATTAGGGGAATGAATGAAGTAGAAAAATGACTTAAAGAATAGAGAAATAGCCATTTTGGAGGAAGTATAGATGATGAGATATTGTTTCAACCCTACTCTAATGCTATTATGTTCTCACTTGCTAAATCATGTCTGACTCTCTGCAACCCCATGGACTGTAGCCTGCCAGGCTCCTCTGTCCAAGGGATTCTCCAGGCAAGAATACTGGAGTGGGTTGCCAGTTCCTTCTCCAGGGGATGTTCCTGACCCAGGGATCGAACCTGGGTCTCCTGCATTGCAGGCAAATTCTTTACCGACTGAGCTATAAGAAGTCAAGACTGTAAATATAGCCTCAAGAAGTCAAGACTGTAAAAAAATACACAGACATTTTTGATGTCTGTGTGTATTTTGTAGACCTGGAGAGGTATGTCCCAACCCCTAGGTATTTTGGAAGAATTGTCTGAAAAGTACAAAATGTTTGGTGCTGAAGATATTAGCTGTATTTATTTGAATTGCTATAGAGTATCAACATTTGTCCCCAAATACCAACTGGGGTCTTTGACTTTGGCTATAGCCACTTACGTACACATTTGGATTAAGTCCCGGGGAACTGAAAACAAAGCAGATTTCATTTATTTATTAATTTAAGGTTTCAGTGGCCCTAAATCTTATAAAAACAAACTTTATTTTTATATTATTGGGCCTGCATGGTGAATACAACCTTTTACATTTTCACAGTGACTTTTTCTCCTCTATGTGAATTTTCAGTGTTAATTGCCCTCTCCTCCTTTGCCTCCCACACTCCTGCTTGCCCAATTTCTGACTTCTTAATGGGCTTGTCTTTTTGTTACGATAATGAGGTTGGTTCACTTAGAACTGCATACTCATACACAGTTGTCACTCAGGCTCCAGAGATCTGGTGTGTTTACTTACTGAGAATTACTCGTGGCTATTGTTTCCTACACATTGAAAGAAGCTCTTGTAGCCTGTCCTGTGGTGAGTGACACATCTAATTAAACCACCGTTCACTGAGCTTTACTGGGCCCCTGTGTTTACTCCACAGATTCAGAATGATCAGTGCCAGGAGATGGACACCACCGCTGACAAGTGGGTAAAACTCACAGACAATGGAGAATGGGGCTCTCATTCTGTAAGTCTCTCTCTGCTCTTCTCTCCCACCTTCTCTCCATTCTTCTCCTTTCTTTTCGCAAACTTATTTTTAAAAGTTCATTTTAAAGAAAAAAATTATCTTTTAATTTAAAAATTTCTAGATTGCCCCTAAGTTTCATGGACTCAGGCTCTTTCTAGTATTATTTTCTTTCCTTTTCCTTTCTCCTTAGCTCCCTCTCCCTGCTCTTTCCTTTCACACTCCAACTCTCCTGCTTTTCAAGGGAGGCATTAACAGGAATGAAGTCTACTCAGAATTAATATACAGAACTTCTGGGTATGTAAGTTTACAGATGTGGTAATCACAAGAAAGAGAATCAGTGACGCTTGGCATTGGATGGATCCTTGAGTTCGAAGCATCACTACGAACAAAGCTAACTGTGGATGTGATGGAATTCCAGTTGAGCTATTTCAAATCCTAAAAGATGGTGCTGTGAAAGTGCTGCACTCAATATGCCAGCAAATTTGCAAAATTCAGCAGTGGCCACAGGACTGGAAATGGTCAAGTGTTCATTCCAGTCCCAAAGAAAGGCAATGCCAAAGAATGCTCAAACTACCACACAATTGTGCTCATCTCACATGCTAGCAAAGTAATGCTCAAAATTCTCCAAGTCAGGCTTCAACAGTACATGAACCATGAACTTCCAGATATTCAAGTTGGATTTAGAAAAGGCGGAGGAACCAGAGATCAAATTGCCAACATCCACTGGATCATAGACAAAGCAAGAGAATTCCAGAAAAATGTCTACGTCTGTATTATTGATTATGCCAAAGCCTTTGACTGTGTGGATAACAACAAACTGTGGAAAATTCTTTAAGAGATGGGAATATCAGACCACCTGACCTGCCTCTTGAGAAATCTGAATGCAGGTCAAGAAGCAACAGTTAAAACTGAACATGGAACAACAGACTGGTTCCATATCGGGAAAGGAGTATGTCAAGGCTGTATATTGTCACCCTGCTTATTTAACTTCTATGCAGAGTACACCATGAGAAATGCTGGGCTAGATGAAGCACAAGCTAGAATCAAGATTTCCGGGAGAAATATCAATAACCTCAGATATGCAGATGACACTACCCTTATGGCAGAAAGTGAAGAAGAACTAAAGAGCCTCTTGATGAAAGTGAAAAAGGAGAGTAAAAAGTTGGCTTAAAGCTCAACGTTCGGAAAACTAAGATCATGACATCTGGTCCCATCATTTCATGACAAATAGATGGAGAAACAACGGAAACAGTGACAGACTTTATTTTCCTGGGTCCAAAATCACTGCAGATGGTGACTTCAGCCATGAAATTAAAAGATGCTTGCTCCTTGGAAGAAAAGCTATGACCAACTTAAACAGCACATTAAAAAATCAGAGACATTACTCTGCTGACAAAGGTCTATCTAGTCAAAGCTATAGTTTTTCCAGTAGTCATATATGGATGTGAGAGCTGGACTATAAAGAAAGCTGAGCACTGAAGAATTTATTCTTTTGAACTGTGGTGTTGGAGAAGACTCTTGAGAGTCCCTTGGCCTGCAAGGAGATCCAACCAGTCCATCCCAAAGGAGATCAGTTCTGAATATTCATTGGAAGGACTGATGCTGAAGCTGAAACTCCAATACTTTGGCCACCTGATGTGAAGAACTGACTCACTGGAAAAGATCCTGATGCTGGGAAAGGTTGAAGGCAGGAAGGGAAGGGGAAGCTAGCCCAGGCTGGAGGCTGGGGGCGGCAGCGAGAGGAGCTATCCTGTGCCTGCGGCCAGGAAAAATGGTGTAGATGAACCTTTTTACAAGGAAGAAATAGAGACACAGATGTAGAAAACAAACATTTGGACACTAAGGGGGGAAAGGGAATGGGGTGAATTGGGAGATTGGGATTGACATATATACACTACTAGGTATAAAATAGATAACTAATGAGAACCTGCTATATAGCACAGGAAACTCTACCAAATGCTCTGTGGTGACCTAAATGGGAAGGAAATTTAAAAAAAGAGGGAATATGTGTGTGTATATATAGCTGATTCACTTACTGTACAGCAGAAACGAACACAACATGGTAAAGTACTATACCCCAATTTGATCCCTGGATCAGGAAGCTCCCCTGGAGAAGAAAATGGCAAAGCACTCCAGTATTCTTGCCTGGGATATTCCATGGACAGAGGAGCCTGGCAGCCTATAGTCCATGGGGTCACAAAAAGTCAGACATAGCGACTAAACAACAACAGCTCTGGTTTATAGTAGTTGTATTTCTTTAGGCAATTGACTTTGTCTCTTTGACTTTAATAGTTCATATGAGAAACGGGACCAATCTTGCAGAGTTAAATGAGAGGATACATTTGTTATTCAGTCCCTCAGTCATGTCTGACTCTTTGTGACCCCATGGACTGCAGCCCGCCAGGCCTCCTTGTCCTTCACCATCTCCTGGAGTTTGCTCAAACTCATGTCCATTGAGAGAATACGTAGGGAGGGCCTACCATGGTGCCTGCAGTGTAGATTGAACACTGTTTCAATAAGTGACCATCCATCCTTGCCTTTGTGTTGTTGCAGATACCTCATCCTTGAGTGATAATATAATGCACCCTTTCAGAGTAATTTTTTTGATCTGTATGCCTGGAAGTGATATTAGTACCAATTAAGATCCATTCACCTAAGCTTTCAGTCCTCTGGGCTTTGAAGGTACAAGTAACCCTTGGCAGCAAATACGCTTTCTTCACTTAAAAAGACTTAACACAAAGGAAAAGTATTTAACGTATTGCTTTTCTGACTCTCTGGCAGGGTGAAGTAGTCAGATATGTTATAATTTTATACTGCTTGAATTCGGCCAGCCAGACTCCATAGAAGAATAAGGGTGGCAAATGAGAAAGCAAAACACCCTTAACATTAGTTTACTTGACTGAATCAGCATGAAATTGATCGGAAAAGTAATTTGATAAAAATGTTCTGGTGGCAAAGGAAGCAAATATTAGACATTGTATCATTTAAATTCTGGAGCCATAGCGTCAAATCAGTCCTATTTTTTTGTTGTTGTTGTTGCTGTCCTAGTGTTGTTTGTTAAGTAATTTTAAAAGGAAGCAAACTCATTTTGTTACCTTTTTGTTTTCAGAGCCCAGAGATATACTTATGAATAGTGACAGCAATCAGTATGTAATTGGGCTAAGTGCCTCTCACAATCTAAATTGAGTCTTTTAAATATAAACCAAGCCTTCATGCAAATGATTTGAAAAGCATTTTATCTTCTTCCATGCTTAAAGAATTTTCTGTTCGTCCCTCTTTACTGTATTTTTGGGGTTGGCAAACTTTTTTTTTTTTTTTTTTTACAAAATGTGAATTTAAGCAAAGCTTAAGGCTCAATAAGTAGTTGATTTAAATTTGTGGGTTCCAGATAATTGTGTTTCATTATGTGTTGAAAAGTGTGTAGGGGATTAGCTTTTATATAGGTATGGTTGGAAGTAGCATGGTTCATCTGACCTGAGTGTCTTGTGTTCTCTTTACAGGTAATGTTGAAATCAGGCACAAACATACTGTACTGGAGAACTACAGGCATCCTTATGGGTTCCAAGGCAGTGAAGCCAGTGTTGGTAAAAAATATCACAATTGAAGGTATTTCACATGTGTTTCCTTTAGTAGTCACCTATCCCATTTTATAGTTAGTTAAAATATTGATTTCGTTGTTGGTTTCACTGGTTCAAGGGGATAGGGGGCAAAAATTAGCAGGTTAGGCATCATACTGGCCTAGACACTCTGGTTTTATTTCTGGCAAGTTGGCTGTTTGTTTTTCCTGTCCGTAAACTGAATTATTTAATCTGTGTGAGAAAGTAAAAATAATGACAATTGTAGGTGTCTTGAAATAAAAGAAAACAATCTTTATTAATAGCCTACTCTTCATTCAAGAAGACTTCATTGTGCTGGCATAGTACTTATACAGGTCATGACTGTCTCCATAAAAATAACAGTGAAATAAATATCTTGGCCAGTCTCCCACATCTTTTGCCTCTTTTAAACAACTATGCATTTTCTGACTCCTGAGAGTGGACAGTATGCCCTGGCATGGTTCATTATCAGAGCTACTTTTAATTAAAGCAGTGATTCATTTTATTTAAGTTTGATTTACATTTTAATGTGGTCTAAGTGTGCTTCTTCCTGTGAAGCTAACTCATTAGTTATAGGGACATCTGCTGGTGATACCTGGAATTACAGACCTGAAGAAAAGTCAGCTTTTCCCTGGGTCTCCTCGTCTTGTCTATATGTAACTAGTGAGCAGTGGAGAAAAAGGGAACTGGTAGACACAGAGAGAAGAGAATGGTACAGAATTGGAAGGAATCAGAATTTACTCCATTTCTGATTAATAAAGTTGTTTTAATAGCTGAGCTGATACACTGATTCAGTTCAGGTCAGTCACTCAGTCGTGTCCGACTCTTTTCCACCCCATGTACTGCAGCACACCAGGCTTCCCTGTCCATCACCAACTCGAAGCTTACTCAACTTCATCTCCATTGAGTCGATGATGCCATCCAGCCATCTCATCCTCTTTCAACCCCTACTTCTCCCACCTTCAATCTTTCTCAGCATCAGGGTCTTTTCCAGTGAGTCAGTTCATCCATCAGGTGGCCAAAGTACTAGAGCTTCAGCTTCAGCATCAGTCCTTCCAATGAATATTTACGACTGATATCCTTGAGGATTGACTTAGATCTCTGTGCAGTACAAGGGACTCTCAAGAGTTTTCTCCAACACCACAGTTCAAAAGCATCAATTCTTCAGTGCTCAGCAGTCTTTATAGTCCAACTCTCACATCCATACAGGACGACTGGAAAAAACATAGCCTTGACTAGATGGACCTTGTTGGCAAAGTAATGTCTCTGCTTTTTAATATGCTGTCTAGGTTGGTCATACCTTTTCTTCCAAGGAGCAAGCATCTTTTAATTTCATGGCTGCAGTCACGAATTGAAGTGATTTTGGAGCCGAAGAAAATGAAGTCTGTCACTGTTCCCAACGTTTCCCCATCTATTTGCCATGAAGTAGTGGGACCAGATGCCATGATCTTACTTTTCTGAATGTTGAGTGTTCAGGCAACTTTTTCACTCTCCTCTTTCACTTTCATCAAGAGGCTCTTTAGTTCTTCACTTTCTGCCATAAGGATGGTGTCATCTGCATGTCTGAGGTTACTGATATTTCTCCCAGAAATCTTGATTCCAGCTTGTGCTTAATCCAGCACAGCATTTCTCATGATGTACTCTGCATATAAGTTAAATGAGCAGGGTGACAATATACAGCCTTGACATATTCCTTTCCTGATTTGGAAACAGGCTGTTGTTCCATGTTTGATTCTGTTGCTTCTTGACCTGCATACAAATTTCTCAGGAGGCAGGTCAGGTGGTCTGGTATTCCCATCTCTCTCAGAATTTTCCACAGTTTCTTGTGATCCACATAGTCAAAGGCTTTGGCATAGTCAATAAAGCAGAAGTAGATGTTTTTCTGGAACTTTCTTGCTTTTTCTATGACACAACAGATGTTGGCAATTTGATCTCTGGTTCCTCTGCCTTTTCTAAATCCAGTTTGAACATCTGGTAGTTCACGGTTCACATATTGTTGAGGCCCGGCTTGGAGGATTTAGAACATTACTTTGCTTGCGTGTGAGAGGAGTGCAATTGTGCGGTAGTTTGAGCATTCTTTGGCATTGCCTTTCTTTGGGATTGGAATGAAAACTGACCTTTTCCAGTCCTGTGGCCACTGCTGAGTTTTCCAAATTTGCTGGCATATTGAGTGCAGCACTTTCACAGCATCGTCTTTTAGGATTTGAAATAGCTCAACTGGAATTCCATCACCTCTACAGCCAGCCTTGTTCGTAGTGATGCTTCCTAAGGCTCATTTGACTTCGCATTTCAGAATGTCTGGCTCTAGGTGAGTGATCACACCATCATGACTATCTGGATCATGAAGATCTTTTTAGTATAGTTCTTCTGTGTATTCTTGGCCACCTCTTCTTAATATCTTCTGCTTCTGTCAGGTCCCTACCATTTCTGTCCTTTATTGTCCCCATCTTTGCATGAAATATTCCATTGGTATCTCTAATCTTCTTGAAGAGTTCTCTAGTCTTCCCCATTTTATTGTTTCTCTTTAATTCTTTGCATTGATCACTGAAGAAGGCTTTCTACCTCCCTTTGCTATTCTTTGGAACTCTGCTTTCAAATGGGTATATCTTTCCTTTTCTACTTTGCCTTTTACTTCTCTTCTTTTCTGAGCTATTCGTAAGGCCTCCTCAGACAATCATTTTGCCTTTTTGCATTTCTTTTGCTTGGGGATGGTCTTGATCACTGCCTCCTGAACGATATCACAAACCTCTGTCCATAGTTCTTCTGGCACTCTGCCTATCAGGTCTAATCCCTTGAATCTATTTGTCACTTCCAATGTATAATCATAAGGGATTTGATTTAGGTCATACCTGAATGGTCTGGTGGTTTTCCCTGCTTTCTTCAATTTAAATCTGAATTTGGCAATAAGGAGTTCATGATCTCAGCCACAGTCAGCTCCTGGTCTTGTTTTTGCTGACTGTATAGAGCTTCTCCTACAAGACCTTCTAGTACTAACACCCTAAAAAGATGTCGTTTTCATTATAGCAGACTGTAATGCAAAAGTAGGAAGTCAAGAAATACTGGAGTATCAGGCAAATTTGGCCTTGGAGTACATAATGAAGCAGGGCAAAGGCTAACAGAGTTTTGCCAAGAGAATTCCAAGAGGGTCATAGCAAACACCCTCTTCCAACAACACAACAGAAGACTATACGTGGACAGCACCAGATGGCCAACACTAAAATCAGATTGATTATATTCTTTGCTGCCAAAGATAGAGAAACTCTATACAGTCAGCAAAAACAAGACTGGGAGCTGACTGTGGCTGAGATCATGAACTCCTTATTGCCAAATTCAAACTTAAATTGCATAAAGTAGGGAAAACCACTAGACCATTCTGGTATGATCTAAATCAAAACCCTTATGAGAAGTGAGAAATAGATTCAAGGGATTAGATTTGATAGAGTGCCTGAACAACTATGGACAGAGGTTTGTGACATCGTTCAGGAGGCAGTGATCAAGACCATCCCCAAGCAAAAGAAATGCAAAAAAGCAAAGTGGTTGTCTGAGGGGGCCTTACAAATAGCTGTAGAAAGAAGGGAAGTGAAAGGCAAAGGAGAAAAGGAAAGATATACCCATTTGAAAGCAGAGTTCCAAAGAATAGCAAAGGGAGATAAGAAAGCCTTCCTCAGTGGTCAGTGCAAAGAAATAAAGGGAAACAATAGAATGGGAAAGACTAGAGAGCTCTTCAAGAAAATTAGAGATACCAAAGGAACATTTCATGCAAAGATGGGGACAATAAAGGACAGAAATGGTAGGGACCTGACAGAAGCAGAAGATATTAAGAAGAGGTGGCCAAGAATACACAGAAGAACTATACTAAAAAGATCTTCATGATCCAGATAGTCATGATGGTGTGATCACTCACCTAGAGCCAGACATCCTGGAATGTGAAGTCAAGTGGGCCTTAGGAAGCATCACTACAAACAAAGCTAGTGGAGGTGATGGAACTCTAGTTGAGCTATTTCAAATCCTAAAAGATGATGCTGTGAAAAGTGCTGCACTCAATATGCCAGCAAATTTGGAAAACTCAGCAGTGGCCACAGGACTGGAAAAGGTCAGTTTTCATTCCAATCCCAAAGAAAGGCAATGCCAAAGAATGCTCATACTACCGCACAATTGCATTCATCTCACACACTAATAAAGTATTGCTCAAAATCCTCCAAGCCAGGCTCCTACAGTACGTGAACTATGAACCTCCATATGTTCAAACTGGATTTATAAAAGGCAGAGGAACAAGAGATCAAATTACCAACATCTTTTGGATCATTGAAAAAGTGAGCGAGTTCCAGAAAAACATCTACTTCTGCTTTATTGACTATGCCAAAGCCTTTGACTATGTGGATCACAAGAAACTGTGGAAAATTCTGAGAGAGATGGGAATACCAGACCACCTGACCTGCCTCCTGAGAAATTTGTATGCAGGTCAAGAAGCTACAGTTAGAACTGAACATGGAACAACATGTGTTTCCAAGTCAGGAAAGGAATATATCAAGGCTGTATATTGTCACCCTGCTCATTTAACTTATATGCAGAGTACATCATGAGAAATGCTGTGCTGGATGAAGCACAGGCTGGAATCAAGATTGCTGGGAGAAATATCAATAACCTCAGATATGCAGATGACACCACCCTTATGACTAAAAGCACAGAAGAACTAAAAAGCCTGTTGATGAAAGTGAAAGAGGAGAGTGAAAATGTTGGCTGAAAACTCAACATTCAGAAAACGAAGTTCATTGCATCTTGTCTCATTACTTCATGGCAAATAGATGGGGAAACAGTGGAAACAGTGACAGACTTTATTTTCAGCTCCAGAATCACTGCAGTTGGTGACTGCAGCCATGAAATTAAAAGACACTTGCTCCTTGGAAGAAAAGGTATGACCAACCTAGACAGCATATTAAAAAGCAGAGACATTATTTTGCCAACAAAGGTCCATCTAGTCAAAGCTATGGTTTTTCCAGTAGTCGTGTATGGATGTGAGAGTTCGACTATAAAGTCAGTTGAGTGCCGAAGAATTGATGCTTTTGTGCTGTGTTGTTGGAGAAGACTCTTGAGAGTCGCTTGGGCTGCAAGGAGATCAAAGCAGTCAATCCTAAATGAAATCAGTCCTGAATATTCATTGGAAGGAGTGATGCTAAAGCTGAAGCTCCAGTACTTTGGCCATCTGATGCAAAGTACTGACACATTGGAAAAGACCCTGAGCTGAGAAAGATTGAAGATGGGAGGAGAAAGGGTTGACAGAGGATGAGATGGTTGGATGGCATCACTGACTCTATGGACGTGAATTTGAGTAAGCTCTTGGAGTTGGTGATGGACAGGGAAGCCTGGCATGCTGCAGTCCACGAGGTCACAAAGTGTCAGAATCGACTGAGTAACTGAACTGAACTGATAGAGCTTCTCCATCTTTGAATGCAAAGAATATAGTCAGTCTTTTACATAGAATTTGGTATTGAACATCTGGTCATGTCCATGTGTAGAGTCTTCTCTTGTGTTGTTGAAATCGGGTGTTTCTATGCCAGTGCATTCTCTTGGCAAAACTGTGTTAGTCTTTGCCCTGCTTCATTCTGTTCTCCAAGGCCAAATTTGCCTGTTACTCTAGGTATCCCTTGACTTCCTAGTTTTGCATTCCAGTCCCCTGTGATGAAAAAGACATCTTTTTTGGGGGGTTATAAAAGGTCTTGTAGTTCTTCATAGAACTGTTCAACTTCAGCTTCTTCAGCATTACTGGTTGGGGCATAGTCTTGGATTATTGTGATATTGAATGGTTTGCCTTGGAAACGAACAGAGCATTCTGTCTTTTTTGAGATTACACCCAAGTACTGCATTTCACACTTTGTTTGACTATGATGGCTACTCCACTTCTTCTAAGGGATTCTTGCCCACAGTAGTAGATATAATGGTCATCTGGGTTAAATTCACCCATTCCAGTCCATTTTAGTTCACTGATTCCTAAAATGTTGATGTTCACTCTTGCCGTCTAATGTTTGACCATTTCCAATTTACCTTGATTCATGGACCTAACATTCCAGGTTCCTATGCAATATTGTTCTTTACAGCATCAGACTTCCATCACCAGTCACATCCACAATTGGGTTTTATTTTTGCTTTAACTCCATGTCTTCTTTCTTTCTGGAGTTATTTCTCCACTGATCTCCAGTAGCATATTGGGCACTTACTGATCTGGGGAGTTCATCTTTCAGTGTCCTATCTTTTTGCCTTTTCATACTGCTCATGGGGTTCTCAAGGCAAGAATACTGAAGTGGTTTGCCATTCTTTTCTCCAGTGGACCACGTTTTGTTAGTACTTTCCACCATGACCCGTCCGTCTTGGGTGGCCCTCATGGCATGGCTCATGGTTTCATTGAATTAGACAAGGCTATGATCCATGTGATCAATTTGATTAGTTTTTTGTGGTTGTGGTTTTCATTCTGTCTACCCTCTGAAGGATAAGGATAAAAGGCTTATGGAAGCTTACTGATGGGAGAGACTGACTGAGGCGGAAACTGGTCTTGTTCTGATGGGTGGGGCATGCTCAGTAAATCTTTAATCTAATTTTCTGTTGATGGGAGGGGCTGTGTTCCCTCCCTGTTGTTTGACCTGAGGCCAAACTATGGTGGAGGTGATGAAGATAATGGCGACCTCCTTCAATAGGTCCCATGCATATGCTGCCGCACTCAGTGCCCCCGACCCTGCACCAGGCCCTCACTGACCCATGCCTTTGCTAGAAACTCCTGGACACTCACGGGCAAGTCTGGGTCAGTCTCTTGTGGGGTCACTGCTCCTTTCTCCTGGGTCCTGGTGTGCAAAAGGTTTTGTTTGTGACCTCCAAGAGTCTGTTTTCCCAGACCGTGTAAGCTCTGGTGATTCTATGGTGGTGTTAATGGTGACCTTCTCCAAGAGGGCTTATGCCATTCCCAGGTCTGCTGCACCCAGAGCCCCTGCCCCTGCAGCAGGTCACTGCTGACTTGTACCACCCGAACCTCTACAGGAGACTCTCAAACTCAGTTCTGGATCAGTCTCTGGAGTCTCTGGGTCCTGATGTGCACACGGTTTTGTTTGTTCCCTCCAAGAGTCTGTTTCCCCAGTCCTGTGTAAATTCTCACAGCTCTATGATGGGGTTAATGGCGACCTCCTCCAAGAAGGCTTATGCCATACCCAGGTCTGCTGCACCCAGAGCCTCTGCACCTGTGGCAGGCCACTGCTGACCTGCACCTCCACAGGAGACACTCAAACACTCAAAGGCAGGTCTGGCTCAGTCTCTGAGGAGTCTTCTAGTGCACACAAGGTTTTGTTTGAGCCCTCTGAGCATCTCTGGTGGGTATGGGGTTTGGTTCTAAATGTGATTTCATCCCTCTTGCCATCTTGCTGGGGCTTCTCCTTTGCCCTTGCATGTGGGGTATATTTTTTTGGTGGGATCTAACATTCTCCTGTCGACAGTTGCTCAGCAATGAGTTGTAATTTTGGAGTTCTCGCAGGAGAAGATGAGTGCACGTCCTTCTATTCTGCCATCTTGCTGTGGAATCTCATACACCTATTATATACCTCTATCAAATCTGAATCTCTTAACTGTTCACTGTACTTCAGTGTTCAATTCAGTATGCACCCCAGCTCTCTGCAAACAGTGAATACATTTGTGAGGTTGAATTAATGGTATATAAAAGACCTGGGTTGAGCTTACTATTATTTCTCTCTCACTTCTGGTAGCAGAAGCAAGGACACACTGATTTGTTGATGTTGGGCCCTCCCCCTATGCTCTGTCTCCTATTACCACACAGGGTGACACAGGGTCCTCCCTCCATGCTCTGTCTCCCACTACCACTTAGAGGTGGTACAGTGTCCTCCCTCCCTGCCCTTTCTTCCATTACCACACAGGGGTGGCCTACACATCAGAATGCTTTCCATGCAAGCCCGGCACCTTCAGCGACAAACCAGGTTCGTTCATCTGCCAAGTGTGTCCCAGAAACACCTATTCTGAGAAGGGAGCCAAAGAATGTATCAGGTGTGATGAGGACTCCCAATTTTCGGGTAAGATGAATCTCCAGTTTATACTCTTTGATCTTTTCTGCTAAATTTATGTTTGTGGACAGTGTATAGTCGTAAGCCAGAAATCACACATACAATGTGATGAAAACAGAGGGCCAGAAACCAAAGTCCTGAAATGAATCCATACTTAGTGGATAAAATAGAACTTCTAATTACCTCTTTCTGCAGAAGTTTTCTTTTTGTCCGTAATGTTTTCTGTTCCACAACCCCCAGGTAGCTGTTTTGGATATGTTTATACTTGCCTTAAAAAATTCATATTGTACTTTTAGATCATTCGTTGGCATGGAGATGTACTTAGAAACTTAATTTGTTCCAGATTTACAACATACAGTGATATGGAGGAAATCTAATGTTTTCTTAGAAAACTATGATATGCTTCTTGTGTACCTTGAAAACATTTATTGCTCTAGGAAAAATAAAAATCCAGGTCTTCATTTGCTCTAGGCCTAACTAGTTCTACCTACATTCTTCTGGCAAGAGTATTTTTACTTTTCACTATTTTGCTTTTTGTTTGTTTGCTTGTTTCCATGTTTGCCTTTTTCTTCGAGTCACAACATAAATGATTCATTTCTGAAATGCATTCTTGTGTTGCAGAAGAAGGATCCAGCGAGTGTACGGAGCGCCCTCCCTGTACCTCAAAAGACTATTTCCAGATCCACACTCCATGTGATGAGGAAGGAAAGGTATAGGCTATGTTCAGTCAGCTACATCCCTCTTTTATCCACCCGTTTTCCCATTTTGAGCAGACTGCAGTTTGTTCCTTAGGTAAATGAGCAGATATATAGCACGTGTGTTTAAGTAGCACAGAGGCAATTTAAGAATTTAGACTCCTAAGCCCACCTTTCTGGCTTTGCTTTTCATAACTACTGCTTATTAGGTCTTCCCTGTAGGTAGCTCAAACTGTAAAGGATCTGCATGCGATGCAGGAGACAAGGGTTTGATCCCTGGGTTGGGAAGTTCCTGTAGAGAAGCAGTCCACTCCAGTATTCTTGCCTGAGAAAGAATTCCATGGACAGAGAAGCCTGGTAGGGTCACATGGGGATCCATGGGGTTGCAAAGAGTCAGAAATGACTGAGCGACTAACACACACTGCTTATTAGTGCTATGTTGTGTGCTCTAAGTCTCAGTTTTTTTCATTTGTACAATGGGAATAATATCAGTACTTACTTCATAGGGCTGCCATGAAAATACATGAGATACTAAATTTAAGGTTCCCTAACACACTGCCTGGAGAAAGCAATGGCACCCCACTCCGGTACTCTTTTGCCTGGAAAATCCCATGGACGGAGGAGCCTGGTAGGCTGCAGTCCACGGGGTCGCTAAGAGTCGGACACAACTGAGCGACTTCACTTTCACTTTCCTGCATTGGAGAAGGAAATGGCAACCCACTCCAGTGTTCTTGCCTGGAGAATCCCAGGGATGGTGGAGCCTGGTGGGCTGCCGTCTATGGGATTGCACAGAGTCGGACACAGCTGAAGCAACTTAGCAGCAGCAGCAGCAGCAACATAATGCCTGGTACATAGTGACTGCTCAGTCAGTTACTGCTATTTTAAACAGTTAAATTTTTTTCAGGAATATTAGTATCAGGAGAACACAGGCTTAAAATGTGTTCTGTGACTCACAGAACGAAGATACTGTTTAACTTCTCTTTAATTATTTGGTTACTCAGTAGGTTCAGCCAATAAAAGTCATGCAGCCATAGGCTGATGCAGTTATGGCAGATTGCTGTGTAATTGCATTTAGAAAATGCAAAGTAATTACCATATAAATGGCACTTAGCCAGAGGAAGGATACAAACCCGAACTCTGCAGCTGACCTGCCATTGTCTTAATTAAAAAGTTTGCCTTACTAGTATGTTAGTAGGAGAAACTGAGATTAAGGAGGCTGTGATGCAGCATTCTTTGTGTGTGTTTGCATCTTTGAAATAATGATGTTTATTTTTGTCCTTAGGTTCTAATCTATAATTTTTATATTTATATAATTGTTCATCTTACCCTTAGTCCTTAAGCTTTTTAAATTTACTTTCCAATACTTAAGACCAAATATATTCTTATATTTGCAGTATAGCAAGTACTTAAAATAGGTCAAAGGAAGAACAGTTTAAATAATGGACATTTTCATTTAGAAGTGCGTCTATTAATTTCAATAAGAAGAGTAACATTAACAGCTTTTAAAGAGCAAGGATTTATGAAGTATGGAGTATGATGTTGAATGTCCTTTAACGGCCAAGTAAGAGCTATTTCTATTTAGAAAATATATGCAGAGAGCCATTGCACGCTAAGTCATTTCAGTCGTGTCTGACTCTTTGTGACCCTATGCACTGTAGCCCACCAGGCTCCTCTGTCCATGGGATTCTCCAGGCAAGGACACTGGGGTGGGTTTCCGTGCCCTCCTCCATTAAGGTGGGTTGAAAGTAATTTGGAATAATGTTTCTTTAGTTAAACTTCTCTTGGCTGAACTTTCCTTTATGATGAGTAAGGCAAATTAAATTTAGCTTATTTTATGTTCAGTTCAGTTCAGTTACTCTGTTCTGTCCAACTCCTTGCTACTCCATGCACTGCAGCAGGCCAGGCTTTCCTGTCCATCACCAACTCCCAGAGCTTACTCAAACTCATGTCCACTGAGTCAGTGAGGCCGTCCAACCATCTCATCCTCTGTTGTTCCCTTCTCCTCCCGCCTTCAATCTTTCCCAGCATCAGGGTCTTTTCCAATGAGTCGGTTCTTCACATCAGTTGGCCAAAGTATTGGAGTTTTAGCTTCAGCATCCTTCCAATGAATATTCAGGCCTGATTTCCTTTAGGATTGATTGGTTGGATCTCCTTGTTGTCGAAGGGATTCTCAAGAGTCTTCTTCAACACTACAGTTCAAAAGCATCAATTCTTCAGAACTCAGCTTTCTTTATAGTCCAGCTCTCACATCCATGCATGATTACTGGAAAAGCCATAGCTTGCACTAGATGGACCTTTGTCAGCAAAGTAATATGTCTGCTTTTGAATATGCTGTCTAAGTTGGTCATAGTTTTTTTCCAAGGTGCAAGCGTCTTTTAATTTCATGGCTGCAGTCACCATCTGCAATGATTTTGGAGCCCAAGAATATAAAGTCTTTCCCTGTTTCCATTGTTTCCCCATCTATTTGCCATGAAGTGATGGGAACAGATGCCATGATCTTAGTTTTCTGAATGTTGAATTTTCAGCCAACTTTTTCACTCTTCTCTCTCACTTTCATCAAGAGGCTCTTTAGTTCTTCTTCACTTTCTGCCATAAGGGTAGTGTCATCTGCATATCTGAGGTTATTGATATATCTCCCAGCAATCTTGATTCCAGCTTTTTCTTCATTCAGCCTGGCATTTTGCATGATGTACTCTGCATATAAGTTAAATGAGCAGGGTGATAATATACTGCCTTGACATACTCCTTTCCCGGTTTGGAAACAGTCTGTTGTTCCATTTATGGTTCTAAGTGTTGCTTCTTGACCTGCATACAGATTTCTCAGGAGGCAGGTCAGGTGGTCTGGTATTCCTATCTCTTTCAGAATTTTCCACAGTTTGTTGTGATCCACATAGTCAAAGGCTTTGGTATAGTCAATAAAGCAGAAGTAGATGTTTTTCTGGAAGTCTCTTGCATTTTTGATGATCCAGTGGTTGTTGGCAATTTGATCTCTGATTTTTCTGCCTTTTCTAAAACCAGCTTGAACATCTGGAAGTTCCTGGTTCATGTACGGTTGAAGCCTGGCTTGGAGAATTTTGAGCATTACTTTGCTAGCGTGTGAGATGAGTGCAATTGTGTGGTAGTTTGAACATTCTTTGGCTTTTGAATGAAAACTGACTTTTTCCAGTCCTGTGGCCACTGCTGAGTTTTCCAAATTCGCTGGCATATTGAGTGCAGCACTTTCACAGCATCATCTTTTTGGATTTCAAATAGCTCAGCTGGAATTCCATCACCTCCACTAGCTTTGTTTATAGTGATGCTTCCTAAGGCCCACTTGACTTCACATTCCAGGATGTCTGGCTCTAGGTGAATGATCACACCATCGTGGTTATCTGGGTCATGAAGATCTTTTTTGCATAGCTCCTCTATGTATTCTTGCCACCTCTTCTTAATATCTTCAGCTTCTGTTAGTTCCATATCATTTCTGTCCTTTATTGTGCCCAACTTGCATGAAATTTTCCCTTAGTGTTCTTGAAGAGGTCTCTACTCTTTCCCATTTTATTGTTTTCCTCTATTTCTTTGCACTGATCCCTGAGGAAGGCTTTCTTATCTCTCTGTGCTATTCTTTGGAACTCTAACCTTTAATTAAACTTTAAAGAAGGCTGAGCACTGAAGAATTGATGCCGTTGAACTGTGGTGCTGGAGAAGCCTCTTAAGAGTCCCTTGAACTGCATGGAGATCAAATCTGTCAGTCCTAAAAGAAATCAACCCTGAATATTCATTGGAAGGACTGATGCTAAAGTTGAATCTCCAATACTTTGGCCATCTAATGTGAAGAGTTGACTCATTAAAAAAGACCCTGATGCTGAAAAAGTTTGAAGGCAGGAGGAGAAGGGGATGGCAGATGACGAGATAGTTGGACGTCACCACTGACCCAATGGACATGAATTTGAGCAAGCTCGGGTAATGGTGAAGGACAGAGAGGCCTCGTGTCCTGCAGTCCATGGGGTTGCAAAGAGCTGGACACGACTGAGCACTGAACGACAATAAAAACATTACTGAAGCTTAAATGAATGAGATCTAATATACAAATGGATCTTGTTTTTGTTATAATAATAATATCCAAAAATCATGTTTTTATTATGTCAGTGAGTAATAGTGTCAGTGAATAGAATGATAAAATCTAGTTGGCCTGTGCTTAAGGAAGTAGAGCCACATATTAAAGATATAATGTACAGGGTGCACATACATGCATACACACACATATATGGGCACATGTGTACACCCACAGGCATATTGTAGACACAGATACACACAAATTATGCTCCTTTTTTGTTCTTGATATACAGCAAAACAGTGTACCAGCACTCCATAAACTCAGTGATTCTTTTTTAAAAGTTTTTATTGGAGTATAGTTGATTTACAATCTTGTATTAGTTTCTGCTGTATAGTAAAGTGAATCAGTTATACATATACACATATCCAGTCTTTATTCTTTTCCCAGATAGGTCATTATGGAGTACTGAGTAGAATTCCCTGTGCCATACTGTAGATCCTTATTAATTATCTCTTTTATATCACTGATTCTTTAAAAACTGATATAAGTCTTACTTTAAGAGAGAGGTTTCTAGCTTCAGAAGTGAACAAAAAGCAATGGGAACTTAATTAGATAACAGATATAGTGAAGACATGTCTGTTATACACATCCATTCGAATATTTTCTAATTTTATTTCAACGTTTTTATTCTGGTTTCATCTTTTTAAGAGTTATTTATTCTTGCTTGGAGTAGTCTGGAGATTTGCTGGTGGCTTAATGATGTTTCCCAGGGCATTCAGTGACTGTGTTTTGACTGTTACTGTCCTGTCATGCTCTTTTGGATCTATTATCCCCTTGCTTGGAGAGCATCATCAAGGGAAATGGCTCTTGAGGTATACAGACTTTGAACATTGTAATTCATATGGCACAGGAATGTTCAAGTTTTTGAAACTTAGTTATTTGCTTGCTTCCTGCCTATCAGTTCAGTTAGTTCAGTCGCTCAGTCCCGTCCAACTCTTTGCAACCTCGTGAACCGCAGCACGCCAGGCCTCCCTGTCCATCACCAACTCCTGGAGTCTACCCAAACCCATATCCATTGAGTTGGTGATGCCATCCAACCATCTCATCCTCTGTTGTCCCCTTCTCCTCTTGCCCTCAATCTTTCCCAGCATCAGGGTCTTTTCAAATGAGTCAGCTCTTCGCATCAGGTGGCCAAAGTATTGGAGTTTCAGCTTCAACATCAGTCCTTCCAATGAACACCCAGCACTGATCTCCTTTAGGATGGGACTGGTTGGATTTCCTTGCAGTCTAAGGGACTTTCAAGAGTCTTCTCCAACACTACAGTTCAAAAGCATCAATTCTTCGGTGCTCAGCTTTCTTTATATTCCAACTCTCACATCCATACATGACTACTGGAAAAACCATAGCCTTGACTAGACGGACTTTTGTTGACAAAGCAGTGTCTCTGCTTTTTAATATGCTGCCTGCCTATAGGGTACACTTTTAAGGAAAAATTTAATTGTTAACTGGAACCATTCTAATCCTGATTAATAGACTCTCATTCACATCATGAATAATGTGGAGTGTCTACTTATTCACTCATTCATTCAGTGAATCTTTACTGAGCACTGGTTATATGCAGAGTGCTGAGTGATGAGGGAAGAGCCAAGTAAGGACAGACAGAAGAAGAAACATGTCTCCATAGATTGCAGAGCAGTCGTTGTTCAGCTTTGGTGAGCATCAGACTCCCCTGGAGGTTCCTGTCCCAGATTTTCTATTTCAGTAGATCCAGGGCATGGTCTGAGAATGTACATTTCTGAGAAGTTCCCAGGTAATTCTGATTCTGCTGGTCCAAGATCTCAGCAATTTGTTAACGTCTGGTCTAGACTTTAGAAAAAGAGATAATCTGTCATAGAAAATGAGTCATTATTTTTGATCGTTATTAGTGCTATAGCAGGGAAGTCTGAGCTTTTGGGTGCTCTGACCAAGTCAGGGAAGGCTTCAGAGCTATGTAAAACCTGGGTGAAATGTTTATAAAAAAACAGTTACAAAATAAACGTTTTACATATAGTTCTTAAACTAGCCATATATCCACTAATTGTATCATTGGTCCACAGCTCTCTGTCTTATCCACAGGGAGATAATGAGGCCTGTCAAATATTTTGTTAATATTAAAAGATGCCCTCTCTTGAGGAATACTTGTCTGTTATCCCTGGTCAACATTCTTTTGGGCTCAAATCTCAAGCGCTGAATCTTTGCATGTGTTTGTATATAGCTATACAGGTGTACCTCATGCAACATTTGTAAAGTGTGGGTTCTAAGCAACCTTTAGAAAACAAAACACATACAAATTTCAAGTTCACTCACTACTATGAAAGCACACCTACTCTAGCACTAGCTTATGTCATGTGTGGTATCCAGTGCAATTCTCTACTCTCACCCCCACATTCTGGTCACACTCAGGCTCCATACCATGTCAATTTGGCTTCTGTACTTGGAGATAATTATGAAATTAATGTATTGAATTTAAAAAATACTTTTCAGAATTTGGGTGGGGACAGGCAGGGCAGGAGTCCCTTCACTCATGTGACTGGGGAGGTTATCACAGAGCAAACAGTTTTACCAAGCCTTTCTTTTGCTCTTCTCACTGATATTCTTGGCTCAGTTTGATTTCCTCCTCAGGTAGCTTCTTTCTGTGGTGCCAGATATACTCTGATATCTCCATTCCAGCCACTATCATCCTTATAGCATTTGATCAAAGGAGGGCTGAACAAAGTTTCTGAAAAGATAGGTGCTGCTTGAATCTTGAGCCCATCTCAGACCAGCCATTCTGTCCAGTAGTGTGTGCTACTCTGGTTATACCACTTAGTTCACCTGTTAATCTCTATGGCTGGGAAGCTAGACCATGTAGCTCCCAGTTCCTTTCATCATCATACAAGTTAGTTCCAAAAGAGAAAGAGATACTGTTAGCACAATAAAATGAGAGTGATTCTGCATAGATTTCAGAACACATCACTGTTAAATAACGTAGATCTGGCAAGATTGTCTTGAAATCCTGGAAATTCCCACAGAATTTTGTACATACCTGTTTTGATACTTATGCATTGATCAACATTTGCAATGCTCTGATATGTTGTTGTTTTTCAGTCGCTAAGTCATGTCCAACTCTTTGCAACCCCATGGACTGCAGCACTGCAGGCTTCCCTGTCCTCCATTATCTCTCGGAGTTTGTTCAAGTTAATATCCACTGAGTTGGTGATGCTCTCCAACCATCTCATTCTTTGCCACCTTCTTCTCCTTTTGCCTTCAGTCTTTCCCAGCATCAGGGTCTTTTTCCAGTGAGTCAGCTCTTCACGTCAGGTGGCCAAAGTATTGGAGCTTCAGTATCAGGGCTTCCAAAATATTCAGAGTTGATTTTGTTTTAGGATTGACCAGTGTGATGTCCTTGAAGTCCACAGCACTCTCTGGAGTCTTCTTTGATATGAGATCACTTTATTGCAAATACTTGTAAAGATGACTGTGTCCTTCACCAAATTCTCTGCTTCCCATAGACAGAAACATGTTCTTAATTATTAAAAAAAAAATAAAAACTTTAGGTCTAGTAGAGTACCCAGAATGCAGAAGGTAGTGAATTATCTTTTGAATGAATTAATGAATGAGAGAATTAGTAAGTGAATATATGATTAACACAGTTAGAGTGTTGTGTTCTGTCCTCTGTAGAGGCTTGAGGAAATTCTGACAAATGGGAAGACTCCAGAGAAAAGAAGTAGATGTTAAACTACTTCATATGAAATATTTTTGAAGTTACTGAAAATATATTTTCAGATTGGAGGAAAGACCCCATCGGATGGTGGACTGGTGATCATCTTTCTGATGTTTCCTACTAGTCCAAAAGAGATTTGATCTCTTTCCTTTGAATAACCATGACATTTCATGTTTCTCTGGGAAGTGATGATGATGATGACGATGATAATAATAATAGTAGTGATAGTGTTAATAGCAGAAGCAGGTGTCATTTCCATATTTATCTGCATGCTTGCTCTGTGTGTATATTCAAACATTGCCTCCAGTTCTTTTTTTCAACAGCTATGTAACTAGACATTAGTATACCAAGCTTGAAAATGAGAAAACTGAGGCTTAATGAGATTAAATAATTTTTCTAAGGACATAGCTATTTATGGCTATGTCTTAAGACTGGAATTCTAATCAACTCTGTTGTTTTTCCAAACCTGATCCTTTTGTATCCTCTTCATATATTTTCTTTTTATATTTAGCAATTTGTACATCTGTCTCTTATAAACAAATAGGTTTGTAAACCTCTTTCAGAACAGGTTGTCTTACTAATATTTAAATTACCTACAATGCTTTCTTCTACATGTAGTAGATACTTAGTAAGAATTTCCTGAACAGTAAGTTTAAGCATTTGAAAGAAAGTCTTAGAATAGAAAACAAATAGACCTTTCTGTGTTATCCCATAAGGCAAAATTTGGGTTTATTAGGAAAATTTAAAGAACATAAATTCCAGTTGTATGTAATGATGTTCTAACAACCAGAACTTCCCAGTTTTGAAACAGCGTGTTTTGCCAAATTGGAAACTTTTTATCAAGGCTAGAGAGTGCCTGGTAGGGAAGGGCATTTTAGAAGTGAGATTTTTAGAGAGAAGACATCCAACCATGGGGCTTTTTTTATCTCTGAGTCTAAGAAATTGTTGGATCATAAAGGGTTTGCTAGTGTTTTTGTGTCATATTATCTAGTACTTTCTTTGCTCTTTAATTAAATTCAATATTACAAATCATTTTAATGATCAAGGTCTGTAACATAGTCCTGAGTTTTATAGCAGAAGTAAGATGTGGAGAACATTAAAAAATAGGGGATACAGTGATATGGGTTTTAAATGTGCCTTTCTTCCTATATGATTTAAGCAAGTGGAATGTACTTGGAGCCTTTGTTTCTTAATTAGGATGATGGAAAAACAACATGGCATTTTTCAGTGACTAGGGTTTTCTGAATTTAAAATAAAAATTTCACAAGTCTTCTTTAACATCTTTACTTAAAAGAAAGCTTTACTGAGATGTAATTCTCATACCGTAAGCTCATCTATGTATAGTGTCAATTCAGTTTATTATTATTATTATATTTAATTTTAGAACATTTTCTTACCTAAAGCCCCAGCTGGAACCTTCAGGACAATGTTAGATCCCCATGGTGTCTTCCACATGATGGAAGAATAGGACTCAGGCTTTAAAGCATTTAGAGAAGAGACAGGGAGGAAATGACAAGGAAAAACAGCAGCAGAGGCTTCATAGAAAAGGAATCCTAGTGAATGTTGATGCATAGACGCGTGGGCTGAGGACCAGCTTAGAGCATTTGTGGATGTTGAGCCCGACCTTGAAGGGGGCGTCTTTCACACCTTGACAGAATGGTGTGGTACTTCCAAGAGAAATGGTGGTGATGCCCAGTGGTTTGCAACTGGAGAGGATCAAGGTTTGGGAGAGGCAGAGAGGTGAGCGATAGTCTGTCTGCCTGAAAGGTTTTGAGTTAGAACATCGTGATGCACACGTCTGTTATGCTGGAGTGGCAATCAGTAAATCGTTTTAAATCACATGTAATTTAGCTTAGATGAGCTCAGTCAGTCTGCAAAGGGTTTGGTGGATTTGTGCAGAAACTTCCAAAGGGAGAAAGCTGTCAACCATGGACAAACCCAGTCTCAAATTTGAATGTTATTTTTATGTGAAAACTAGCTTCCAATTGATACCTCCAATTCATTTCTTTAAAACATATTTTACTCATGTTTAATATAAGTATACATGGATCTTACAGCTCTTCTGTAGCCTTAATGGAAATCTGCTAAGTTTTGCTCTATTAGGGTTTTGGTTTTAGAAAGCATTTCATAATTTTATCTCAACTTGCCAAAGAATGAGTTGATTGTTGGCTTTTCAGTTGCACTGTGAGCCATGTGGTACTAAATATCATTAATATTAATCATTATCTTTCCCCAGTCAGCCAGACTTGAAAGCATCTGTCCGCATTAGAAAGAGAGGTACAGAATTAATCTGCATATGAAGCAAGAGGCTTTGCAAACAAAACTTTTACTACAGAGCATTTGCAATTTGACTTCCAAGTGTTTAAAGGTGGTGCATATTTTCTAAATTTTAAACATATACTGTGCTTGGTTTGAAAATCATGTGGTTAGGGAGTTTGTCTAAAATCAATAAAAATTTTTGTAATTTTTACCCTCACCAAACCAACTCTCCTTGGCTAGTGCTATTTTTACCATTTACTAGCTGTGTATGACTTTGGGGCAAGTTTAACAGCTCTTATCTGAAGTTTCCTCATTTATAAACGTGCATAATATAACTGAGCTCCTGAAGTGGTGGGGAAGATTGCACAATGCCTCCAGGATGAGCCTTCAGAGCATAGCCTCAGCTCCACACCCGCTCACACGTGAGCCATCTCTTCCCAGCAGTGCAATACCTCACATATAACTCATTGCAGTTTTAGTTAATGTCAAAATAAATCAGCAAATTTGTGAATTGATCATCATCAGAAACTTGTTTTCTATACTTATTAAGCCAGACTTTTAAAAAGATAATCCCCAAACATAATTTGCTTACATATTTGCTTACATTCTCTGAATTTTATATTGTCTTTCTCAAAGGAATCGAGAGCTCCTGTTGGATACAGGATCTAATTAATTTTTTCAGCTATTTAGGAAACTCCAGCAGGAATAGCAATCATTTTTGCAGATGATGAGAAAGGCAGATGGTTGAAGTGGCTGGTTAAGCTGTATCATGACGTAGGCCGTAAATACAGAGTTGTAAAAAAAAAAAAACCCAAACGGTTATTTATAATCCTGTTGAGACATCTACTTTTTAAACTATGTTCTTAAGCAGCCTTCATCAGATAAGGTAATTTATTAATATTTGAGAATAAAATTGAGTGGCCTCAAGGGCTTACTATGTATGATTTATTATTAACTGGAAATAACTATAGAGAATTGTCTTTAATTTTTATTCTCCTGCTTCAATATTAGACTTATCATTGCTTTCAAGGAGAAATTGTACTTTCATTTGAATGTATGAAATAAATTTTAGTCTGTTTTTAAAAAGTGTGTTAAATTATGAAAGGACTTGAGTGATTTTTCTCTTTGCATGTAGACTACCTTTTCCATTTTTCACTGAGCATATGCATTTTGTTTTGAAATGGCTAACTCACTTAATGTTTCTTTCTAGTTCCAAAAGATAAGAATTTTATAATCACAATTTTCTGGATTTGGCTGACTTGTAGATACTTAGTTGTATTTTGTTTTGTTTTTGGGTACACGCATGTGTGAGAAGATAAGTTTAAAAGACTACCCTCCATGAAGGTAGAGGAGATCTTAATCCTGTCATTTAGAACACGGGTGACAGGGCCTAGAAGCCTCAGGAGGAAATAGTTTAGCTACGGCTCTTGTAGTCTTGTAGTCTAACCTCAGGTTATTTGGAAAGACTCAGAGAACAGCTACCAGTGTATAAAATAACGGGATTGAAATGTGGAGCTAGAGATACTCAACTAAAAAAGTAACTTTTTTGTTTTATCATCACTACGTGCAAAGCAAGCTGATGTAGGCTGTAGAAAGGGGAAAGGAAGAGGGTAGTAGGGGGTGGGTCTCAGAGGAAGATAGTCTGCAGAGAAACTTAGGGCAGTTATGGAATAAAGTGAACAAGTGGCTAGAAGAGTAAGAGTTGCAGTCATGTTCTGTATGTTTTAAAGAGGAATTTCATAATGATGCCCTATGTATATGAGGTAAGGTCTTTGCAGCTTAGCATAAAACCATTTGGAGGTAACTCTCATTTCCCCACCAAAGTGTTTTTTTTCTGTCTCATTTTGTTACTAAAGTTTTAGATTCTCTTCAGCTGGCCCTCTGTTCTGTCACTATTTGGACCTTATCTAGGCTGTCAGTTTAACATTTTTGTTATTGGAAGTTTAAAGCAAATAAAGCATGTTACAGGACCTGCAAGTTTTTTTTTTTTCTTTTTCTTTTGCAGACACAGATAATGTACAAGTGGATAGAGCCCAAAATCTGCCGAGAGGATCTCACGGACGCTATTAGGTTGCCCCCTTCTGGAGAGAAGAAAGATTGTCCACCTTGCAACCCTGGATTTTATAATAATGGATCATCTTCTTGCCATCCCTGCCCTCCTGGAACATTTTCAGATGGAACAAAGGGTATGGGATATCAGTTGGCCCAAGAATTGGACCTTTAGTAAAATAAACTTGTTGGGTCACATTGACATTGTCCTGAATTGCTTTATGGAAAAATTCTTTAAAACACATAGTTTTCTTATCTCACAGGCTGAAGAAGAGTTAAGAAATATAAGGGAATTATGAGACTGCAGTGGCTTATTCTGGAGAAGGCAATGGCACCCCACTCCAGTACTCTTGCCTGGAAAATCCCATGGATGGAGGAGCCTGGTAGGCCACAGTCCATGGGGTCGCTAAGAGTCGGACACGACTGAGCGACTTCACTTTCACTTTTCCCTTTCATGCACTGGAGAAGGAAAGGGCAACCCACTCCAGTGTTCTTGCCTGGAGAATCCCAGGGACGGCGGAGCCCGGTGGGCTGCCGTCTATGGGGTCGCACAGAGTCGGACACGACTGAAGCGACTTAGCAGTAGCAGTGGCTTATTCAGTATAGCAAAGAATAGTTTTTTAATGGCATTTTGTGTAACACACATCCTCTTAATGGGATGATGCTTTGGATGTTTTTAAGAAAATTCCACTAATTTAAGTGATTAAGGATAAACGCTCACTCCTTTTCCAGTGTGTGTGCACACAAACATTGATGCAAGCATAAAATACAACTCCTATTTCAATTGTAATAATCACATTTTATACCATAATAATAGAAAAAATTGATTATTTTGGTCAGATAGCAATTAAATAGTCCCTAAGTAGGTTGTTTCAACGTGTACATTTGGGGAAAACCTAACAATATTAAAGAAAGATGGTTACAGAATTTGTTTTAATTTTATTAAAGATTACAATGCATTATTGTTGTAGATACCTTACTTGAGTATAGTCATGCTGTATGCTTAATATCCAGAGCCTTTGAGAGCATAAAAAGTAGTTGAATTGACTTGGGTTCAAATCTGCTTGCTGCAGGCTATCAATAGTATAATGTATCCACTAATTTAAATTCAATTTTCTCATTTGTAAAATTGCAGAGAATAATATCTAGCTCATCATTATTGAGAAGTTATATAAAAATGTCTCCTGTAGTACTTCAGTACCAGAAAATGCTTGCTCAATAAACAATTTCTCTCTCTCCCCTTCTTTTACTGATGTGGTAATGCAGAGTGTCTTGGCTACATGAAAACAATGGTTGTAAAAGACCCTTTTATTTCAATGTTGCAGATTTAAATATTAATTTAAATAAGGTTTGTTTATAAATCTGACTCTTTCCACACCCCTCAGCTCCTGTCATCACTTTTCAGTATAGCCGATATGTTGAATTTCAAGTCATCAGTCCATAATTAAATGATATAATGTTCTGTTAAGTTTAGTAACTAATAGGAAGGATGTAATATTTCTTTATTTATGAAGTGGAGGAAACTGATTCTAAAATCACATGTAAGAGAAGTTGTTTCAGAGTTACCTTTCTTATGCAAATTAATTCAGTATAAGCAGTTACTCCCAGAAATGAGAGAAATTATTTTAGAAGAGTTTGTGTTCGTTTCCTTTTTCATGTTAATCAGGTATATGTATACTCTACCCAGAATTATTTTTCTTTCCGACTGCTCTTGAAAAAGTTGTTAATTCTTAAGAGCTTTACTCTCTCTCCTTACTGTTTGCCTCCCTGATGATTAAAGTTTAGTAGTGCTTGGAACAGAGGAAGAGGAAATTAACCAGATGTGACGTCATTGTAATTCTCTGTCCCACTTGTCTCTTGTAGAATGTAGACCATGTCCAGCAGGAACAGAGCCTGCACTTGGGTTTGAATATAAATGGTGGAATGTACTTCCTGGCAACATGAAAACCTCCTGTTTCAATGTTGGGAATTCAAAGTGTGACGGAATGAATGGTGAGTTCAGAATCAGTCTTCTCAATGCATTTTGGTGGTAGTGACTCGGACTCACTTGTGTAAAAACACACTAAATATTGGTATGAGGAACTTTAGTCTTGGCTACTTGTCTTCCTAGACCTCACATAAAAATAGTCAATATAATGCCACAGCCACATGACTGTCCTATAGGAATATAAACTATTTTGCATTTTTGGAGTCAGTTTTGAAATACATATTGAGGATCACCATTTATGGTTGTTATAAATACTAGAATAAATTACCAAGGGAGACAATGAAATTTATGTTGTTTTCTTGAAAGGGTCATAGTGTATACATACCACTTTATGAAAGTGTTCTGCCTGGATTGGTTTTCTGGCTCAGCATTGAGCTCAGGATGGGTTAAATCATCTCTTACTCCTCTTCCTATGGAGTCTATGACCATGTTAACAAACATGTATCAACCTCACTCAAACTGGCAAACTTGGAAACATGGCTGAACTCTATAGGATGGTTGCTGAATTTTATTTGTTCTTACATTTTAGTGAGCATAGCACTTAGTTATTCTGCAATATTTGTTGTTCGAATGAATGACAATATCTGTATGTGTATTTTTAAACTTGACACTAGATATAGGTGTTATGGATACTAAAATGTGCTCTTTTCGTTACAAGTTCAGTGGTATTTTTTATCAGTTCAGTTTTTCTCAATACTGTATTTAATTATTGGAAAAATGCTATTTGATCCCATCTGTTTTACATCAGAACCTATCCAAAATAAACAGACTTGAAATGTGGAGAGTGAGATGTACACATGAGTACTCAGGTTGACAAATCCTAGGTCCTTGAATAATTTTGGTTAAACAGATGCATGAAGGAAGCCTTTATATATAAAGAACATTATGGAACAGTACTTTTTATCAACTAATAATCCCACTTCTGGGATTTTTTTCTAAAGGAGAAGAAGAAATTACATAGTAATTATTACCCGACTATAGGATTTATGTTCTAAAATTACCCTATGATTGAGGAAGTTTGAGATATTGGAAAAATAAGAAGGAGAATGTATTGATGAAAGCATTGGTACATTTGTGTGTGCGTGCACTTACTAGTGAAGATTATCTGAATCATTAATTTTTTTAACGAAGTTACTCTTAGTCTAAATCTCATGACAATATTGATTTAGCCACTTGCTTACTCATTCACTTGTTTTTTAGTTGTTAAATCATGTCCAACTCTTTTGCGACCCCATGGACTGTAGCCCACCAGCCTCTTCTGTCCATGGGATTTCCCAGACAAGAATACTGCAGCGGATGCCATTTCCTTCTTCAGGGGATCGTCCCAACCCAGGGATCTAACCCATGTCTCCTGCATTGGCAGGTGGATTCTTTATCACTGAGCCACCAGGGAAGACCTCTCATTCACTCAGAGGCTATAATTTACATTTTTGCTGATTTTCTGAAATGTTCAATTATTAACTTAAGTATACATCTCTGCAATATTAGCATGTGATACTGAAACAGCAAATAGTAAGGTGAAAGATACAAAGATAAAAGGTGATTATACTTTTATGACTAGTGGTTCAGTAACCAGCCTTGAGGAAAGCAGTGCTCAGAATAATGGGTATCAAAGTGAGAGGCCCAGGGTAGCCTGTCTCGTGAGGTCATTACTCCATTATGGAATTAAAGTGGATGTGCTTTGACCAACTTGACTGTGTGACTTGGAGTACTTTGAGGTTCTTTTGTATGCTCATTTGGAATTTCCCACCATTGTGGAACAGGTATGTATAAGTACATCTTTATGTACTGGAATTTTGCTTAACAGGAATTTAGAGATGTAAACAAATTAGTGTTTATTCATGAAGCTTTCATTGAGCATTATCTCTAATAACAAAACCGGAGATAATCTAAATTCCAGCAATATGATAATGTTTATAAAAGTCATGCTGTACTAATTGGATGAAATGTTATGTAATCATTAAAAATGACAGCCATATGGAAAACAATTTGGCAGTATTTCAAGCATTTTGAATGGTCCCGTTCTCTAACCCAGTAATTTTACTTCTGGGAATTTACACCAAGGAAACTGTGTGATGTAAAGAAAGAGATTATGCACAGATATGTTAATTTTAGTATTATTTATGAGAGTCAAAAATATGAGAAAACAAAGTTTTCAACAATGGGGTATGATTAAATAAAATGATGATATAACCTTATAGCATATTGTTAACTCTTTAACACTAGATGTAGCAAAGGTTTTTAATAGGAAAGTATTTATGATATAATTATTAGAAAAATGAGAAGATAATGCTAAGTGAAAAAAACCAGAAAATAGATTATACAATAAAACCTAAGGTATATTTTAAGGAAATTATGCACTGGAAAAAGAGGGAAAAGAAATACTCTGAAATGTTGTTCATTACTTGGGCTGGGAGGTTTCTGAGAAGTTTGAATTACTTCTTTTTATTCATTTAGTTTACTGTATTTAATAAATATTACTCATTGCTTTCAGAATCAAAGTAATAGTACAAAATATTGGTTTTAAAAAATATACTTATTTGACCCAGTAGTTCTGATAGCTTACGGTGAACGATGTTGGATTCGTGAAGAAGAAGGTTTAGCTTTGGGACCAGGCTTGATCACTCAAGAACTTTTGTGTAGCCGAGTTTTATTAAAGTGAAAAAAGGATCAGAGACAGCTTCTGACACAGACATCAGAAGGGAGATGGAGAGTGCCCCCCTAGCTAGTCTTATCAAGGCCCTATATACTTTTCCGAGACCCACTCCCACAACATACATTTTAAGATAACAGGATTAGTCAGAAGGTTCTCAAGAAGGAGAAACATGTCCTCAAGCAGTATACATTGTTGTTATATAATCATTGGTACAGAGTTTAAGGAAAAACATATCCTTGAGCACCGTGAGTTGTTTTGTTGTACAGTCATCAGCTCTGGGCTTAAAGAAATAAACATCTGTCCTTTTCTCCTCCTTGAGTTCTCCAGACCTATATCTCCTCCTTGAGAGCCCCAGACCCCTTTCTCCTCTCGAGGGCCCTGGACCCCTTCCTCCTTGAGGGCCCCAGACTGCTTATCAACCTACCTAGGAATTGACTCTCTCAGTTCTTTTATTGGGATTCTTTTCTAGAAAAATATAGAAAAGCTTTACCAAAGATATTAATTATAGTGTCACTTAAACTAGCTTAAAAAAGCTAAAACAATCCAAACGGTTACACTGGATGTATGGTCAGCAGGAGGTAAGTCCTGTGGTGGGAGTGATTTCTTACATTATGAAAATTAGTTATATCCATTTACATGATAAACTATCAACTCAGTTATTAGCATGTTGGTGAAATCCCATGGACGGAGGAGCCTGGTGGGCTGCAGTCCATGGGGTCGCTAGGAGTCGGACACGACTGAGCGACTTCACTTTCACTTTTCACTTTCACACCTTGGAGAAGGAAATGGCAACCCACTCCAGTGTTCTTGCCTGGAGAGTCCCAGGGATGGGGGAGCCTGGTGGGCGGCCGTCTCAGGGGTCGCACAGAGTCGGACACGACTGAAGCGACTTAGCAGCAGCAGAACCATTTATACATAAAAATGCTTACGTAATAATGTTAGTGTATAAAACTATGAAACAAAATGTCATCAGCAATAAGATTTCAGTTATGTAAAACCATGTATGCATCAAAAAGATAGTGAAAAGAAACACCTCAGAATGTTAACAGTAGTTTTTTTCTGGGTGATGAGTTTATAAATAATTTTAGTTTTCATCTTCAAATTTTTCTGTAGCTTTCAAAATTTTACAATAAATATAAATGTGATTTCTAAAAACATAAAAATTAACTAAAAATAGAAATTTTGTGTAGAAACATGAAAAATGTGGGATTCTTTCTGAGGGAAAAAGCAAAATACAAAAGTGCTGCAAGAATGTATCATAAACTGGGGGGTTTAAGACCACAGAACTTTATGCTCTTGCAGCTCTGGAGGCTAGAAGTTTGAAACCCCAGAACTGGCAGGGCCATGTTCCTCCCGAAGGCTCTCTGGGAAGACTCTTCCTTGCCTCTTCTCACTTCTAGTGGCCCCAGGCATTCCCTGACTTGTGGCAGCGTAACTCCAGTCTCCGTCTCCATCTTCATGTGACTGTCTTCTCCTTGGGTCTCTGTGTCTCTGTGTGTTTACATGGTGTTCTTCCTGAGTGTCTGTGTCTAAATTTCCCTCTTCTCATAAGGATACCAGTCATATTAGAATAAGCCTCCCCCTAATGACCTCATCTTAACTTGATTGTATCTACCAAGGCTCTGTTTCCAAATCAAGTCTGTTCATGAGTACAGGGGGTTAGAACTTCAATATATGTTTTTTAGGCAGGCGATATAATAAAACGTGTAGGAACAGCCAATTTTCAAACATGAGATATATTTGTTTCCTCTTGCAAAGATTTGCCATTAATTAATGTTTTGCCATTAATTAATAACCTTGTTTGATGGTATTTGGGAGGCTGCATCTCCTTTCATTTTATTGTGGCCATTTCAGCCCATGACATGCTGATTGTTTCTTTGCAGAGGGCAAACTCACATCACATTCTATGAGCACATGTTACCCCATACTTTTGACTGTTCTTATCTGTGTCTCTTATATTCTACTGATTTCATAGTAAGAGTGGACCCAGTCTTGGCTTTCTTTCCCTAATGTGTATCATGGTTCATGAGACTCAATGCCAGTTCAGTGAATGAATGAGTAAGTGAATGTGAATAGGTATTAAATTAGGGAACAATAATACAACAAACTCTAAGAAAGAACTCCAGACCCCACATCTTCATTAAGTAATTTGAAGTTTCTATTTCCCATTGGTTAACTGAAGACTAGGATTTTTTTCTTAGTGTATTAAACTCGATAAAAACCATCTGTTCTAGTTTAAAAAAATCATGCTTCATTGAGAAAACTGTTGTTAGTTTTACCATTAAGTAACTTTGATGCAAAAATATGCATTACTTGGTTCTTCCTGGAGAACCATGTGCAATGTCTTTATTGGTATCTAGGCATCTACATCTGTATGCAATTTACAACTGGAATTAAAAAATAGGGAATTCTTTTTTGTGGCCTTATGTAAAAAGATTGTTGGAAATCATTCATGGAGTTTTTGCTGATAACCTTTATCTTTTCTAGGTTGGGAGGTGGCTGGAGATCACATCCAGAGTGGGGCTGGAGGTTCTGATAATGATTACCTGATCTTAAACTTGCATATCCCAGGATTTAAGTAAGGAAAACCAATTCTGATCCCTTCTGTAAGAATCCTCATGCCTGTTTCCCAACAGAAACAGATGAAGCAGGACTGCTTTTATAAAATATGTTATTATAATACTGTGATGTACTTAGCAAATGGCAAGCTGAGTAGGATAATATAGATATAAGAATATCTATAAAATCAGTGATTGGGGAACTGTAATTGTTAATTGTATATTGGTTAGATGAAGCTGAAAGTTTTGAAAAATACTCTATCCAAATATTATGAAAACTATGACTCTTGGATGCTTAATTCAGAGATAGTAGTCTAAGACATTTGCAGGAGAATCTTTTGGTTTATTATTCTATATGTAAAGTACTATGTTACAAATTCCCAATTTGCTTTAGTCCCCCATGTTGAGTTTCCCAAAAGGAGTTTTTTTCTTGCTATAGGCTATGTGGCGGCATTTACCCCAGGAGGTCTGAGCATATCGCTGTGGTTTTGTAGACTCCGTGCAGCAGTAGACTAGGGAGAGCGAAGAGCATGGCTTTCAGCCTAATGAATAAAGTGACTTAATTTTTTCCAGATTGTACTTAGAACATGCTATAAGTATTGTAATTTTGATCTGTTAAATAGACCACCAACATCGATGACTGGAGCCATGGGTTCTGAACTGGGCAGAATAACATTTGTTTTTGAGACCCTCTGTTCAGCTGACTGTGTTCTGTACTTCATGGTGGTAAGTGAAAGAGTGGCTTTCAGAGGTGTATTTCTAGGCTTAGCATTCTCTTTCAAGTGTGAACTTATTTATACAAACTGGGATAAGAATCCCATTTTTCTTCCTATTTTTAGAGTCTTCCAGAAACATTAAAAAATGTCTAAAGAACTCACTAAGTGTTGTGAAGTCTACAAAGCACTCATTCCTCATGGAGAGAAATTAGTGATGAGGTATGGGTGACAGACAGAATCCAGGAAATATTAATCCTGTAGAAAATTCCTTCAAAAAATGTGCCACTAGCAGAAGTGAAAATTCTGCCCTAGTAACCACTCAGCAGTTCAAACCATCATGAGGGAAAAGCATGTATTAATAAGTGAGAGTACAAAATAATGGAGGGGGAGAGCATTGGGAAAAATAACATTCTTCCTTGTTAAATTAATACATGCAGACAAAGGATTTTTATTAGGTACATGTCATAATTTTGCCCATTTTTCCCCCTAGATGTCCTATAAATCTCATCTAATAGCTTGAGAAAAAGTAGCAACACAAAATTTACTAAGACTTCATGCAGGTATTAGAAGGTTGTTGGCTAAGACTTTAGTGTTACCATTAAGTGGTGACTTCAGTGACACGATTTTTTCCAACAGTCCTTTAGTAGCTAGTTAATAGTCTGTTAACAGTTTCCTGCATGATATACAAGATATGTGGAGATTTAAGTATAAACTCATGATGGTAGTAAAAGAAGATGATAACTAAACTTCAACACATCCATGAATAACTAAGAAGTCTGCAATTCTCTCAGGTCTCCCTCCTCATTTCATCAATTTGTTAGTTTCTATTCATACTTACGGAGAAGGCAATGGCACCCCACTCCAGTACTCTTGCCTGGAAAATCCCATGGATGGAGGAGCCTAGTAGGCTACAGTCCATGGGGTCGCTAAGAGTCGGACACAGCTGAGCGACTTCACTTTCACTTTGCCCTTTCATGCACTGGAGAAGGAAATGGCAACCCACTCCAGTATTCTTGCCTGGAGAATCCCAGGGACGGCGGAGCCTGGTGGGCTGCCGTCTATGGGGTCGCACAGAGTCGGACACGACTGAAGTGACTTAGCAGCAGCAGCAGCATTCATACTTAGTGGCATGACTGAAATTCAGATTCCTATTATCTCTTAGCAGTAGTCTGTTGTCTATTTTTCTTACCTCCATCCTGTTAATTATTCTGTCAAAATTATCTTTATAAACATAAAAACAAGAGTAGAGGCAGCCCTCACCTTTAGGGGCTTTTTATTGCTTGTGGCAGTGGTTCTCAAAATGTCATTCCTGGACCAGCATCACCTGGGTATTTGTTAGAAATGCAAATTTCTGAGCCCTACACTAGTCTTACTGAGAAACTCTGGTGATAGGGCCCAGCATTCTGTATTTTAGCAAGCCTTGAGGTTGGTTCTAATATGCACTAAAGCTAGAGAACCAATAGCTTATTAATACAATTAAAATTCCGTAGCATGGCATCTATATTGCTTTTTGTACTCCTTGCCCAGCCTCTGTTACGAAACTACTGTTACTACTCAGCCCTCTTTAGACGCCCTGGATTTGTTAGTGAAACACTCTGTCCTTTTTCATTTCATATGCCTTGGCACACACTAAGCTAGCATGACTTTCTTTTCTGTCTGGTGAACTCCCATTCACACAACACTCGAAGGGCAGCTCAAACCTCACATTTTCTGGGCAGCTTTCTCTTATTCCTTCAAGTAAAGTAAACCACTCTCTCCAGTGTGCTCCTAAAACTTTTTGAGAAAACCCTATTTTAATGATGTGAATGTATTCACTATTTGTCTCTGTCAGTTGATCAAGCATTCCTGAGGGTAAGGATCATACATATTAATATTTATTTTGGAAAATCAATCTGAAGCATTTTTAGCTCATAGCAGGATCTGTTAGTTTTCTTTACTCTGTGATTTGATTTCTGCAAGGAGTTTTTGAGATATTGTCACCTAAATAATATATCAAAATACTTTGAAAATCATGTAATGTTTTGCAACGGTAAGATGCAAAACTAATATTCCATTTATTATTGAAATAAACATCCAGAAAGTGTTTAACAAAGCACTATCAGTATATTATGAGATCCTTTTTGGAAGGAAGTGGCATGTGTGACTATTTGGTTGTTTGGTAATGTGAGAAATTGTATAACGTGTGACAAGCATACTCTGTTTTTGCTATCTGTGGTGTGAACTCAAGACACATATCTTGATAGCATATCTGATTGCTTTACAACTTGTTTGTCGTCAAAGCTTGCCCTTACATCATAGAAAGAAAGAGATATGGCTTGAGCTTATGCCATTGTTTTGTCAACATCTCGGATAACTAAAAGAAGCCTATCCAAATTCCTAAGTCATCTTTTAGGGTTTCTGCAGGGAAGGCTAATTAGAAAATTTAGAATTAGTCCGGTTTTTCATTTCAGATAAATTAGATGTGTGTTACATTACTTGCTGTACTTACTACATTTGCTTTCTGACCATGTTAATGACATAATATTGGTTGGAGTGTCACAGATTCATAGAGTATTCTAAATATTGAATTTAGCTAAGGAAATCAGAAATAAAATGTTACACAAACTCATCTTTTTAGAATTCAAGTATAAACAAAAGAAGATAGCGTGAACATAAAATAACATTCTAGCTAATCTGCACTGTAAATTTCAAATATAATTCAGGGAGAATTTAGAATTCCTGTGTAAGAGTCACCTAATCAGAATCCCTCAAGGGAAAAAAAAAGATGGAAAGAAAGCATTGTTGTTTTATGAGGATCCTAGAAGTTTGCTGTCAGAAGTTTGAGAAATTTGTTTTCTTTCTCCTTATGTGTATTTCCTATGCTAGAGTCACACACATATACACATATACCAATCCATTCTCACAGAAGAATAACTCCTTAAACATACTGATTTGAGATCTATTTCAGGTTATATTGGCAATGTGGTTGATACACTGTAATTACTAAGCTAGTGAGGGCTTGTGTAGACTTGAAGGGAAGGTTTTGAGAGTTTTAGGCTTGCATGCTCTGCAGATAAATATTCACGAACCCTATAGGGTTACTGTAAATACAAACATAGGATTGTGATGTATATACATGTATATTTATACTGAATTTGTGCTTTCTTATATATATATTTTCTACTATATTTTAGGATATTAATAGAAAAAGTACGAATGTGGTGGAGTCATGGGGTGGAACCAAAGAAAAACAAGCTTATACTCATGTCATCTTCAAGAATGCCACATTTACATTTACGTGGGCATTCCAGAGGACCAATCAGGGTCAAGATGTAAGTTCCAAGCACTTAAAAAAAAAAAAAGAGCAAAGATGATGCTCCTTGTGGAAATTTATACAAAGTGGTGACTGAAATCTACTGGAGGAAGACTCAGCTTTTTGCTGATGTGGAATCAATCATTTGGTTATGAGTAGACTGGTATAAAATTATATATATATATATATATATATATTTGTGTTTTGAGAGCAAGACTATGAAATGGAATAGCAACATATCTTAGAATTGCTCTACACTTTGAATAAATATAGTTGTTAAAAGCTTAAGAGGAAGAAAATCTTACTTTGTAGTTATTTAAAAACTTACTTGTAAAGCTTTCTGAGCCTTTGGGAAGGCTGGTAACTTTCTTCCTCTTCGTCTGAATGATCCATCATTTGCTCAGATGCCATTTCTTGGTGTTGGTTTGTTACTTCAAGGTCATGACTGTCCCCTTCTATAGCTTGAAGACTGTATATGTACATGTTGTTGGGTTAACAAACAGATCTATTCTCTTTTACTTTCTGCTAGAATAGAATAGACCTTAATTCTCTTGTAAGTATCTTCCATCATATGCTTCAAGCACATGTTATTGTTGTAGATCTCCATCATCATAACCTTCTTAGGGTGGGAATAAGGTAAATCACTGTTTAAGAAGCTGCCTTAACACTATGGTGGCAGATGGAGAGAATTTTCTCTTTTCTGTTCAGGCTTTCACTGGGGAACCTGTTCCTCAGGTTTCATTTGACTCCAGCTGTGTTTTATGAGAGTTCAGAGTCCCAACTTGTGGGGTGTGAACACGCTATAGAAGACTTCCTGGCCTCCCTTTTGTCTCTGACCCAGACAGAAAGCATTTAAGAGGCTTAAGAAGCTGCTCTCTGCTGATACAGTGGTGCTTACTGCTTGATGAAAACTAGACCTTAATTGACTCAGTGTCACAAGAAGGAAAAGTATTAGTCAGATCCAGGTTTTTACTCTCTATTGTGCACCCAATAGAAGTCAGAGTGTGTTGGTTAAGGGAAGTGATAAAGAGGGAGAGGAGACCCAAAGAAATGATGCGGTTGCATCAATATCACAGTTAATGTTTAGGTAAGGACTTTTTAATCCCTGGTCCAAGTCTTTTTCACCTTGCCACACTGTAAACATCATTATATACATGTTTATCATCATATTTAGGTTATATCAGAATAAACAGTGATGGGACATAAGGTTGCTCTTTTGCTAAATCATATTGGTTCTTCCAAGTCTATACATATACCTGAATTTTTACCAATTTTGACATAATCTCATGGTGATTGTGGCAAAATTCCTGGAACTCCATAACCATGAAAATTAGCTTCTAGTGTTTAGTATTAATAATTAAAAAAAAAGAAAAGTACCAAAAAGGAGTACTATTAATTTACTGTCAGTTATAAACTGCTAGGTTGGAATACTTTGCTTAGTTATTTTGGTGATATGAACATAAAACAATCTGGTTGTACAACTGAGTGCCAAGGCAGAAGTCATTACTTTCTGCTCTCTTTTTAGAATAGACGGTTCATCAATGACATGGTGAAGATTTATTCTATCACTGCCACTAATGCAGTTGATGGGGTGGCGTCCTCATGCCGTGCCTGTGCCCTTGGTTCTGAACAGTCGGGCTCATCGTGTGTCCCCTGCCCCCCAGGCCACTACATTGAGAAAGAAACCAACCAGTGCATGGAGTGTCCACCTGACACCTACCTGTCCATACATCAGGTCTATGGCAAGGAGGCTTGTATTCCATGTGGGCCTGGGAGTAGAAGCACTCAGGTAAGTGGGTCTGATTTCAGTTTTCCCCAGGAAAGCATATTTTAATAGACAAACTCAAAGGTTTCTCTTAATGTTTCTAATTTATATTTATAAATGGCTTTTTAAATTCCCTTCCTTATTTTACCTTGCCTTGAATCTATTGAGTACTTAACATGTGTCTTGAAAGTGATAATTACTGGGGACATAAAATATTAAGAAGAGCATCCAAATAAGAATATCTTCCCAAAATATTAAAAGTGATTTCTTGTATATTCCATTAAGGCAGAACAAGTAAGCTGCCTCTCTATAGGTAGGCTGTAGGTGTATATGGAGAACAGCAAGAGTATCTTATGACATTTTAAGGGCAAAGACTGATGCTATATTATGAGTGAAGTAAAAAATAGCTTAATATCTATTTGAACTGGCATGACAGGACATTTTGGCTATTGATTAAAAATACCTTTCCACAAGAAACTAATCTTAGAATAACTTCACTCTTTAAAAAATTCTAACTCTTCTGAACTTTGCTTAGAGAAATCTAGAATTTAGAAATTTTCTATATTAGAGTGGTAAAATATGCCATGACTAAGACAAAACTACTGAAATAGTTTTTAAAGCTAGAGCTTTTAGGAAACACTTTTTTTTTCATAGCAGCTAATGCTTTCTTTCCTGCCATATTGTTTTTGCTTTGTTTTGTTTTACATTTCTTAATGTTTATGGTCAAAGGACCACTCAGTGTGCTACAGTGACTGCTTTTTCTACCATGAAAAAGAAAATCAAAGTTTGCATTATGACTTCAGCAACCTCAGCAGTGTGGGCTCCTTAATGAATGGTCCCAGCTTTACCTCCAAAGGAACAAAGTACTTCCATTTCTTCAATATCAGTTTATGTGGGCATGAGGTGAGTTCTAATAAGGTGAGATGGGGCTAGGTTTCAGCTCTGATTGAGTTGTTTTCTGTGTTGGTGGACCAATAAAATCTCTGTGGAAACTAACAACCGGATGTCAGAAAGTGAGCTTTGACAGCTTAAATCCTTTGTTGCCTTCTAACATGTTGGCAGTTTTCTCCACTAGGAGCATCCCTGTCTGGTCATCAAAGCACTTATCCAGTCAGTTGAACCCCCAAAGCTTGAAGCTATGGTGTAAGGGCTTTGAGGATCTTTCATTTTTGTAAAGGTGGGTCAGGCTTATCAATCCCACCTATTTCTTAGGCAGAAAGTTAAGGTTTTAAAAAGTTTTACTGTTACTTTTCTGGTCAAGTTTGTGTTAAAAAGACGACTTTTCAGAGGAAGTTTGTCCAAAAACAAAATGGAAATAAGCAGGGTGTCAGTGTCAGTTGATGAGGTAGCCTCTGATAATAAATTATGGGATTTAATTTTCTTTGGGAAGAAGTAGAATGTTAATTGATACTGGTAAGGGGAGAGTTACAGGACTATGTATCCAATAATTTTGTGGGCATACAAGGTTGGAGTTGGGATGTATGTATTCACCCTTAGCTAAGTTGAAAGTATAATAAGTCATTTTCTGCATAGCTATTCCCTTATTAACTCCTATAGTCTTCATTATGAACTGCTGTGCCAAACTTTGTACAAAGGAAATAAAAAGAGATCTCATGACTACAGAGGTTTTCAAACAGAAAGAGCTATACATTTTTACATGGTATGACATTTGTCCTGTCCTGATTTTACATAGGGTAATCCAGCACACTCACTTGATTAGTCACTAAGTTCACTGAATATTTAATTATGTTAAATACCTATTGTGTTAAATGCTGCGTAAAGCAGTGAATAAGATTAATTCCATAATATTGGGTTGGCTGAAAAGTTTTTCCAGCGTTTTCTGTAAAATGTTACAGAAAACCCCAAACAAGCTTTTTGGCCAACCCAGTATATCACACTTCTTCTCAATCTCCTTTGTGTATTACTGTCTTAGCTTTTGTCTTTTCTCTTCGGTCTTCTTTCTCTTTCTTTCCTTTTTTTTCTAATTCTTTTACTGTTATTTTCTTATTCCTTTCCTCAGTAGTTTCTCTCTGCTCTTTTTCTTTGTTTCTCTTTTAGTTTCAACAATTTAAGCTTAGTAAAAATATATTGCACCTGTATTGTGGTGAGCAGCCTTGGTGGAGAGAAAACATTTTATAGGTTAAGATTGCTAGCTGCATTAAGAAAGAGAAATCTTTGTTCTTTATGCCCATCTGTGTACATTCTACATCTAAGACCAGTAAAATAGTGTTTCTGTTTTTCTTTATACATTTCTTCACAGAAATTATAGAGTAAGCTAAAGTGCTTTTTTAGTGGAACTAGAGTATATTTAAACATACTATATTAAGAAAATTAAAGTCTTCCCAGTTTTATAACTATCCTCCAAATGATTAAAAAAGTAAGCCCCTGTATTCCCTTCAACATACTGTGAACTTGAGCAGATCCACATCACTGAGTCTAAGACTAGGTGAATAAAAACACTTATAGTGACCAACTGTTTAGAATTTAGATGTTGTCCTAGACTCTTATGTTTTCTTTTTTAGAATTAACAATACTTTTTGCCACACACAGGCCTATTCAGGAGAAAGAAGAACAAGTTTTTTTTTCTTGGCATTAAAACTTTCACCAGCAGTTTTCTGATCCCTTGGTATGCATTGTTGTCTGAAGAATTGAAGATTTCATAGATTACTTATATTTCCTTAAGTCAAGTGGCTTTCATCCAGCACAAATGAAGTCTGTAGTTGGGGGAGCAGTGCAGCCTTGAATCACTGTATTCATTAGAATGTCAGATTTTCAACCCTGGTTGAATATTGGAATTGGGTAAAGAATCTCCCTGCACTGCAGGAGATGCAAGTCTGATTCCTGGGTCAGGAAGATCCCTTAGAGAGGGCATGGCAACCCACTCCAGTGTTCTTGCCTGGAGAATCCTATGGACAGAGGAGCCTGGTGGAGTATAGTCTATAGGGTCAAAAAGAGTCAGACATGACTGAAGTGACTGAGCACCCAAGAGCTTTTAAAAAATACTGGTGCCTGAGCTCCTCCCACACCAGATCCCTAAAATCAGAATTGTAATGAGGAGAGAGCCAACGCTCTGTTAGAATCACTAGGTAGCTGAGATCTAGCTTAGAGACTTACCTTCAGTAAAAACTTCTTTCTGACTTTATTTTCCTAGGGGAGGAAGTTGGCTCTCTGTACCAACAATATAACAGACTTTACAGTAAAGGAAATGGTGGCAGGGTCAGACGATTACACGAATTTGGTAGGAGCATTTGTGTGCCAGTCAACTATTATTCCTTCTGAAAGTAAGGGTTTCCGAGCAGCCTTATCATCACAATCCATCATTCTGGCAGATACATTTTTGGGTAAGTTTCATTTGGTTCACATATTCATGCATGCATTTGTTTAAAATTATGGTACTGATAACTTGTCCCTGCAGTGGTGCTTACCATAGGTGATTAAAACACACAGATAGTTCTAAATCATCACTTTATAACATGGTTTAGAATTCCCTACAAGTGAGATCTCTTGATCATTCTTAGTGAGTATTAGAAGCTTCGTTATGTATTAATTCACATGACATGTTGTTCTCTGGCAATCTGTGCCTTTCATCAGATTTTCTAGGAATTTATGAGGCAAAATAATAATAACCTCCCAAACTGTGAGCAAAAGAAGAAGGGTAAACAAACACAATATAGACCTAAATCATAATATCTGTCACCACTTTTCATCATCTTTTCTCATACCAGAGGAAATCTGGTGACAAACAGCAAGAGTGAGTGTGCTAAATTTTATTCTCCATCTGCCCTTTCTATCGCTGGTCTGGAAAGTATAGGAAGCTTTAAAAATAATTCAGATCCATAACTAGTTATTCTTAAGGATGAGGTTTATTAAAATATCTGGAGTAGGGATTAGGGATCTAACAATGCATATGATAATGTAACAATTTAAAGAGCTTCTTAGATGATTCTAATCTGCAGCTAGATTTGAGAACCATTGTTATAGACTCCTGGCTTCCCTGGTGGCTTAGATGGTAAAGCGTCTGCCTGCAACGTGGGAGACCTGGGTTTTATCCCTGGGTTGGAAAGAGCCCCTGGAGAAGGAAATGGCAACCCACTCCAGTACCACTTAACGACTCCAGAAGAATTTAGCACCAAGGAGAGTTGCTATAATTTTCAGCACCAAGGACAGTCACTGAGCTTGAGCTCAGTATCAGAGCTCTTAGAACAAAGGTTGCTGTTATTGCTTGCATTTTGACTAGCACTGCTATCATTTTGCATGGGGTTGATGAGTGGGGAATGCCTTGCTTTTAGATAAAACAAAATTTGAAGTTACTTTATGGAAATATTTAGGGCACACAAAATTTTATTTTGTCAAATGTGTTTATAATCAATGTGAAGAGATGAAAAGCTACATTAGTAAAGTAGCCCAGCTCATTCGACATAACTCACAAGAGGCTGAGAGTTATAATACTAGATTGTTGAAATGTTAAAACTAGAAAGGACTATGCAGACAACCTAAACTATTGCATGCATTTTATAAATTCAGGACATAAGAATCAGGGAAGTAAAGTGACTTAAGCAAAATTGCAAAGTTAAGGAGTAGAGTATTTTTTATTCTGGAAACCTTGTAAAGTGTATTATTCTTACCAATAATACATTAATTTTATATGATATTTCTAGTTAAAATGACAGCCTTAAAGTAAAGCTATTTTCTCTTTAGATATAGAGACTAAGTAAACCTAATTTTCCCATATTGCTTAATAGTTTCTTTTTTATTGTCATCTAGGAGTAACAGTTGAAACCACATTGCAAAATATTAATATAAAAGAAGATATGTTCCCAGTTTCACCAAGCCAAATACCAGATGTGCATTTCTTTTATAAGTAAGTGAACATGCTGCTTCTTTTGATTATTTTCTTAATCATAAGGACATCACTTCAGGGTTTCTAACATAGTAGCTTATTTTGAAGAGATAATCAGTAGTTGGTTCTTAAATGAAAGACATAGTAAAAAATAGGAAACATGGAATATTTAGAAAGCATTATTTAATTTTTTTCATATATATAATCTTTTAAATAAGACAATAAAGAGACTATTCATTGTTTGGGCAGTAATTATTTGTAATTCACACATCAAAACATCAGCCTAAGTCACTATGACCTCTAATACCTTAAAAAATTCTTTTGATTATAATTTTGATTATAATTATAATAGCTCTATTATTCCTTTGATATAGCATATCACTTTACCTGCAGAGCAGTCAGCTTTTCATAGGCAGTGAAAGTAAATGAACTCAGTCTGTATTAAAATTCTGAATTGGTGAACTTTGATACATTTTTTCATTTATTCATAGAGCATAGGAGCAGTTATACACAGGACATTTTTGTTTTTGAAGTCTGTGTCATATTTGTTTTGTGAAGTGACCTTTGTCTTCTAATAGGTCTTCTACAACTACAACCTCTTGTTTTAATGGCCGATCAACTGCTGTGAAAATGAGGTGTAATCCTGCTAAACCAGGAGCCGGAGCCATTTCTGTCCCCAGGTAGTCTTATTTCAATATGATTCTGCCATGTATGTATTTATCAGGAAACAAAACTCTCAAGAACCTTGCTATTTTAAAACACATTCTCTATGGGTGTAAAGCAGATAGGGAACAAAGAATCTGTAGATTTGTTTTCCAGATGTGCTGCTTGCCTTTTAAGAGGTATAGGTCCTTGCGAGTCTCAGCACTTTCAATCTCCTCAATGACAGATTCTCATCTTGTTTGCCTGAGTGTCTTAATTATCTTGAAAATTATTTAAGTAATATATAACTATATTGTTTGTATCTTTTGATTGAGTCTTACTATCTAGTGTCAGTTTTCTTAAGAGCTCGATTAGGACTTTCCCTGGATTATAGTTCTTTATCAGCAATGAACTATCTAGGTGACCTAGATTAAGCAATCTAACCTCTTTGTCATAGTTTTTGTCTCTATAAGGGATGAACGTCAGGTTAGATGAGTTTCCTGTTCTTGAGTTCTCTAATCACTGGTGGCAAAATCATCAAGTTAGAGTCTGACCTGTAGAATATATAGCATCGTTCCTTTAACTGATTGGCATTGAGGCATTAGCTGTCCACAGTCTAGATCTGATTAATACAGCCACTTTGGTTGGGAACAGTAAGAGAAACTAAGCAATTTCATGGATTTAAAATTGTAAACTTAAAAAATGCTTTCATAGTGTCTCCTGATTTTTATTTTGTATGGTTATTCATTGTCTACTATGTAGATTATTTATTTCTAATCTTTTTAGGGTTAAGGTACCTTTGGATTATAATTTGGTTTGCAGATTTTTCTCCATCAAGCTAGCAAAAAGTGTATATTTAAAAAAGTGATTGACTTAATTTTGTTTTTGTTACTTTCACTATAACTTTTACGAGATTTTAATAAATCCTGCTTATATTACATCAGGATTGGAAATCAGTGGTTGAAGCATTGACTCAGTTACTTGGGAATCTTAAAAATAATTACAGTGATAACATAGTATTTTGAACTCATTTCTGGGCATAAAGGCACACAAGCATTCACCTCTCACCAACTCTGTTTCTCTGGTTCTCATAGATGCATTAATTTTTCTCTTCACCTGTTCAAGGTGAGCTATGAATATGATGAGCACAGAACATAATAAAAGGCAATTGACATCAGTGAAGGTAACAAAGGGAGCCTTGAGCTCCAGGGCATCATGTGGTAGAGGATCCCTGGGCCAGCATCCGAGCTGGAGTCGGGGCAGCAGAGCACACTTTCTTTGTGAGAAGATGTATCCAGAGATTTGCTCACTACGCTCTGAAATCCCACTCTATTGCTTTGAGTTCAGACACTTGTTTTATTTACCAGAGCACTTCTGAGGTCCTTTTTTGGACCTATCAGCTCAGTTCTCTTGGTCTAGCCTCTAGGAGCCCACATGAATGAATGACTTCTGAAGCCTCCTTCAGGAGCCTCTATGACTTAAGCAGATAATACTACTGAAGTCAAACGCTGTCCTTTAGAAAATGTGCCACTCTAACTCTCCCAAGGTAGGTTCTGATGTTTTAATATAATGAGAAAATGATGGCATCTAAAAACTAGCTTTTTCCTTGTGAGAAGAAAAGTTAAGTTTTTCCTTTGACCTCAGGAAGTGTTTTCTACTTGACTATCTTTGCAAGGATTTCCCAAGATCAGATGCAGCAGAATACCTTGGAGTGTCTATTGTAAAACTGATTTTTAAGCCTTCACTGAAACTAAAGAATATCCAAGTGTTAAGCACCGGAATGTTTATAAAACCACAAGGCAGTTCTGACATGTTAAAGCTTGAGAACCATTGGTCTTAACCCCCATTTTGGAAATTTTTTTTTTTCTGAGATTTTTTTTTTGTGAGATTCTCACATTTTGTTTTGCATTTTAATTTTCTGAAAAGCTAAATTAAAAGGTTGTGGTCTAGAGGGTGGATTGTTTCATATTTTGATAAAACTCTGTTTAATTAGGATGCATTCTGTAGTTTGAGGACTGCTGCTCTAGGAAACTGCTTGAACCCCACAACCTAAATGTGCTCAAAGTGAAAAGTGAAAGTCGCTCAGTCGTGTCCGACTCTTTGAGATCCCACGTAATAGTCCATGGAGTTCTCCAGGCCAGAATACTGGAGTGGGTAGCCTTTCCCTTCTCCAGGGGATCTTCCCAACCCAGGGATCAAACCGAGGTCTCCTGCATTGCAGGCAGATTCTTTACCAGCTGAGCTACCAGGGAAGCCCAAGAATACTGTAGTGGGTAGTCTATCCCTTCTCCAGCAGATCTTCCCGACTCAGGAATCAAACTGGGGTCTCCTGCATTGCAGGTGGATTCTTTACCAACCATGAGCCACCTGTGCTGATCTTTCATTCTTTCTTGAATCTTGAATTTCCTGTCAAGGCACAAGGGGGAGCTCTGCGATCAGAACATGAGAAATGGAAGCTTGTACAGAAATAATCAGAATATTTTTTTAGCTGTAGGTTTGACTAAAGATTTCCTACTAACAGTAAAGAAATGTTAACAGAGCCAAATTTACTTAGGCTACTTTTGAAGAGGATTTAATTTGCATTTTTCTTTTTTGAGCTTTAAATTCTCCGGGAGAGAAAGAAAGGTGCTAAGTAGGCAATTGCTCTGTGAAATCTCATATGCTTACCAAGAAGTCACTATGGGGAGACCTTGGCAGCTCAGAAAGGGTGCTGTCCCTTGGCCAAGAACTTTGCAAACCAGGCAAAGGAGACTTTAGCAGTAGTGATGTTGACTGGGGCTCCGTGTCTTGGTGACCAGGGAAAATGTCACAGGCTCCCTAGCCCTGGGGAAAAAAAATGAGAATGTCTTCACAGAAAGCAAAAGGGGCAAGAGAAAAGAACTGTGTGTTCTCTGTGGATCTCACATCAAGGTAGAAGGAGCAGCAAACATCCTGGACCGCCCACGAACCTGCAGTTGGAAACTCCAGCCTGTCTGTTTTGTCTGGCAATGCAGTTGGTTTCTAATTCCACAAAGTGTCTGGAGGATGTGAGACATTTTCAACGAAAACTTAACAGCATGATGTTTGTGGCAGATGAAATCAGAGAGCTGGAGGGGACTTTTGAGATTATCTAGTGCAGTTTGTACCATGGCCAAAGAATAAATTGCTAACACAGTCGACCACTAATATCCCTAAATAGATGCCTCTCCAGTTTCTACCTAAAAGGCTTCCCAAACCCCTCATCATGATCCTATGTGGTCAGAGGAATTGAAGATTCTTCTTTCATTAGGGAAACATTTAGACCTAAGCACTGTGTCCAGAGTACTTTTTCAAAAACATGAGAAATTGCTGTTGTTAGTTTTATCTGGAAAGATTTTAAAAGGTTTGAAAGTTTTTTTAAAAGCCTTATTGGAAAACAAGCAGAGGGAACCATTTTTACTCTGGTAATGGAGATGTCATTGCACATTCAGGATCCTCCCATCAAACCCATTTACTCAGCACAGTAGGAAACACTGAGGACCCTGGTTGTATGCATAGCTATAGAGTGGCACAGTCACGATGGGATGATTTCCTGATTCTGTTGTTCTTTTTATGCCATCATGCTTGTATCTTGTCATTTCCTCCCATCCTTCATAGGCAGAGATTTTCAAATAAACACACTAAACAGAGGAAAATAGCACGTGTATCTGGAAACTCAACTGATCTGCAAGTTATTGGTACCTTCTTTTTAAAGACTCATCTTTCCTCGAATAAGGTCGTCTTTGTTAATGTTCTGAATTAGAGGAATATCCTCCTCCTTTCTCTCTTACAACTTTTAACCACATTTAACTGCTTGGGTAGTTGATAAATAAGTCCAAAATCATTTTGTGGAAATCTCCTTCAAAACCCAAATTTATTTTCTTTCTAAATGTAGCTTCTGTGGAGATTGTCTCTCACAAAAGGGATGCTTCACAGTTCTTTACTGACAGTTTTCAGAGGTTGAGCACACCAGGGATTTCTTCCACAGGCTCTAATTAAAATCTCTGTATCAAAGTCATTGGATCTGTTGGCTGCTAGGGTAGTGCTTTTGTTGGTAGTTGGGGAAGGACTGTTAAAGCCAAAACAGTTGTCTATTCATTTTAATTTATTAAGAGCCAGAGAATAACTATTGTTTAAATGAGTTCCTTGTTTATTTCTGTTCTCTGCACCCTTTATGGACAGATAATATATAAATTCATATATAGGTTAAAAAGGGAATAGAACAAATCAAACGTGTTCTTAGAACATTAGAAAGTAAGGAGTCATATGAAAGGACTGTGATCACAAGTGAAAACAACTAAAACCTGTTATGATCAAGAAATAGAAGAAGGAAGAGATCAAATGGTGGAGTAGGACAATGCAGAGCTCACCTCCCGCCATGAACGTGTCAAAAATACATCTGCATGTGGAGCGGTTCTCACTGAAAACAAACTGGAGACTGGCAGAGGACTCGTGTGCACCCAGGGCTGTAACAGAAAGAGTCACATGGGGTCAAGTAGGAAGGGAGGAGATGTCCTCAGTATGGGACCTGTGCCCCTCAGAAGGGGCACAGAAGAGGAGGGAGACGTCGCAAGCTGGGAAATCCTCCCTGAGGAATGAGTGGTTTCAGCCACGTAGTAAACGCTCCAGCCTTGGGGTCTGACAGGCAAGGAAACCATCAATAAGATGAAAAATAGCCTACCGATTGAAAATGTTTCCCAGTGATATGCCCAAGAAGGGGTTAGTACCCAAAATATATAGACAGCTCATACAATTTGTTGACTTTAAAAAAATGTACAATGTGAGAGTTGCGAGTTAAGTTTTATTTGGGCCAAAATGAGGATTGCAGCCTGGGAGACAGCACCTCAGATAGCTGTGAGAAACTGCTCCAAAGAGGCAGGGGGGAAAGGTCAGTATATCTGTGATTTTTGGTGAAGGGAGAATACATGCAATCAAGCCCACATTTTCCCAGAAGGTTTCTACTAGTCTTATGAACCCTTCACTTGTCACGAGGAATATTGTCACCATGAAGGATTTTAGTACTTTTCTAGATATGAAGAGATGCAAGAATTGAGCTCATAAAATCAGCTCCTGAGAATATCTAACTGTCTGAAGACCTATCCTGCCAATTTTCCCAGAGCACAGAGTGCCTCATTTCTGCTCTCCACCCTGAACTCCTTTGGGGGTGTTGAAGATCAGCAGCAGAAGCATATGGTTTAATCCTTGTAGAGGTAGATGGCAAGCACCCATGGCAAGTGCAAATTTGTAGTTGACAAACACAATATTAAATAAAACAACAACACAATTTAAAAATTGACAGAAGACCTGTATACACATTTTTTTTTCCCCCAGAGAAGACATACAGATGGCCAAAAGGCACAGGGAAAGATGCTCCACGTTGCTAATTATTTGAGAAATGCAAATCAAAACCACAATGAGATATCACCTCAACACCAGTCAGAATTGCCACCATCCAAAAAAGTCACAAACAACAAGTGTTGGCAAGAATGGAGAAAAGGAAACTAGTACACTGTTGGTGGGAATGTAAATTAGCTAACTAGAGCCAGACATCCTGGAGTGTGAAGTCAAGTGGGCCTAAGGAAGCATTACTAAAGCTAGTGGAGGCAATGGAATTCCAGTGCAGCTATTTGAAATCCTAAAAGATAATGCTGATACAATGCTGCATAAATATGCCAGCAAATTTGGAAAGCTCAGCAGTGGCCACAGGACCGGAAAAGGTCAGTTTTCATTCAAATCCCAAAGAAGGGCAATGCCAAAGAATGTTCAAACTACTGCACAGTTGCACTCATCTCACATGCTAGCAAGGTAATGCTCAAAATCCTTCAAGCTAGGCTTGTTTAACTTCCATACAGAGTGCATTATGCAAAATGCTGAAATGGATGAAGCATAAGCTGTAATCAAGATTGCCAGGAGAAATGTCAATAACCTCAGATATGCAGATGACACCAACCTTATGGCAGAAAGCGAAGAGGAACTAAAGAGCCTCTTGATGAAGGTGAAAGAGGAGAGTGAAAAAGTTGACTTAAAATTCAACATTCAAAAAATGAAGGTCATGCATCCGGTCCCATCATTTCATGGCAGATAGATGGGGAAACAGTGGAAACAGTGAGAGACTTTATTTTCTTGGGTTCCAAAATCACTGCAGATGGTGACTGCAGCCATGAAATTAAAAGATGCTTGCTTCTTGGGAGAAAAGCTATGACAAACCTGGACAGTATATTAAAAAGCAGAGATATCACTTTGCTGACAAAAGTCTGTATAGTCAAGGCTGTGGTTTTCCAGTAGTCATGCATGGATGTGAGAGTTGGGCCATAAAGAAGACTGAACACTGAAGAATTGATGCTTTCAAACTGTGGTGCTGGAGAAGACTCTTGAGAGTTCCGTGGACAGCATGGAAATTATACCTGTCAGTCCTAAAGGAAATCAACCCTGAATATCCCTTGGAAGGACTAAGACTGAAGCTGAAGCTCCAATACTTTGGCCAACTGAAGCCAAGAGCCAACTCATTGGAAAAGACCCTGCTGCTGGGAAAGATTGAAGGCAGGAGGGAGAATGGGATGACAGAGGATGAGATGGTTGAATGGCACCACCTATTCAATGGACATGAATTTGAGCAAACTCTGGGAGATAATGAAAGACAGAGAAGTCTGGCATTCTGCAGATCATGGGGTCACGAAGAGCTGGACACAACTGAGTGACTGAACAACTGTGAAAAACAGTATGAGAGTTCTTTAAAAAACTAAAACTATAACTACCATATGATCCAGCTATTCCACCCCTGGGTATATATCCAAAGAAAATAAAAAACATTAGCTTGGAAAGGTACACACACCCTAATGTTTTATAGCAGTATCATTTATAGTAGCTAAGATATGGTAAGTAACCTAAATATCTATCAATGAATGAGTGGGTAAAGGAAATGTGGTATATATTGTGGTGTGTGTGCATATATATACATGTATATATATATGTATATATACACACATACATACGTACCTACATATATATAACAAAATGGAATAATATTCAGCCATAAAAAAGAATTAAATCTTGCCATTTGCAACAATGTTGGTGAACCTGGAGAGGATTATGTTTAGTGAAATAAGTCAGAGAAAGTCAAATAATGTATGACATCACTAAAATGAGTAATTTAAAAATAAAACTAGTAATAGTAACAAGAAAAGAAAGATTATAGAGAACAAACTAGTGGTTACAAGTGGAAAAAGTGAAGTGGGGAGGGGCAAGATAGGCGTAGAGGGATTAAAAGGTACAAACTACCATGTATAAAGTAAAAAAGCTATAAGGATATATTGTACAACACAGGGAATATAGCCAATATTTAATAATAACCTTAAATGGAGTATAATCTATAAAAATATTGAATTAGTGTGTTGTATACCTGAAACTAACACAATATTATAAATTGACTGTTTGAGTTTGAGCAAGAGGAGAGTGAAAAAAGCTGGCTTAAAACTCAACATTCAAAAAACAAAGATCATGGCATCCGGTCCCATCACTTCATGGCAAATAGATGGGGAAACAGTGACAGACTTTATTTTCTTGGGCTCCAAAATCACTGCAGATGGTGACTGCAGCCATGAAATTAAAAGATGCTTGCTCCTTGAAAGAAAAGCTATGACAAACCTAGATAGCATATTAAAAAGCAGAGACATTACTTTGACAACAAAGATCTGTCTAGTCAAAGCTAAGGTTTTTCCAGTAGTCCTGTATGGATATGAGAGTTGGACTATAAAGAAAGCTGAGAACTGAAGAATTGATTCTTTTGAACTGTGGTGTTGGAGAAGACTCTTGAGAGTTCCTTGGACTGCAAGGAGATCAAAGCAGTCAATCCTAAAGGAAATCAGTCCTGAATATTCATTGGAGGGACTGATGCTGAAGCTGAAACTCCAATACTTTGGCCACCTGATATGAAGAACTGACTTATTGGAAGAGACCCTGATACTGGGAAAGATTGAAGGCAGGAGGAGAAGGGGACGACAGAGGATGAGATGGTTGGATGGCATTACTGACTCGATGGACATGAGTTTGAGCAAGCTCCAGGAGTTGGTGATGGACAGGGAAGCCTGTGTGCTGCAGTCCATGGGGTTGCAAGGAGTTGTACATGACTGAGAGACTGAACTGAACTGAAATTGACTATGCATCAATAAAAAAAGTTTATGAAAAGTAACCAACATCCAGATAGATGTATCCTAAAATACTGAATATCAAGATTGAGGCTAGAATCTACCATGTATCAGTTTCCCTATGTTTTTCTTCATTCACAAATTAATTTATCCTACTTGGGAAAAAATGAAAAAATTCTAATAGAAAATTGTTAAAAGTATGCATTTCAAACACTAATGAATAATCTTAAGATACGGTGTAAAAATATAATGAAACAGTCATCAAATTTTGTGATCAAGTTTGAAATAAAGATGATAAAACTTGACACATTTTAATTTCACTTCAGAAAATACAGAATCTATAGATAAAAGGGGCTAAGGAGTGTCAGTAAATTTAGTTTGTCCAGATCTTCAACAGATGCTGACTTTTGGTAGTTAACCCAAGGTAGAAGCTTTAGAAAGAGAGGTATTTGCAGGAGACCAGTAAAATTTTGTACCTATAGATCTTCTAGATCTAGACTTCAGGTCAAAATATCTTGTGTTTAAACTCCATCATAAGTGATTGATACTCTTCAGCCTTAAGGCAGATGGAGTTAGAGCAACATGCAATGAATTTTATGGACCCTACATAAGGAGAGTTTCTGGCCTACGACAAGGCATCCTTAGCAGAAACAGGATGAACTTCCTGAGATTCCAAAGCTGAAAAGAGACAGCAGGAGGTCAGAGAGCATTGCCTGGACAGAGGATGCCAGTCTGTATACCCTGAGACCAAGGAACCCCAAGAAAACTACAGATGCCCCACATGAAAGAAGTCCAACAACAATAGTGCCCTGATACCCAATGATAAATGTTTTTGGCACTTTATTTTTGTGTATGGTGTTAGGAAGTGTTCTAGTTTCATTCTTTTACAAGTGGTTGACCAGTTTTCCCAGCACCACTTGTTAAAGAGATTGTCTTTTCTCCATTGTATATTCTTGCCTCTTTTGTCGAAGATAAGGTGTCCATAGGTGCGTGGGTTTATCTCTGGGCTTTCTATTTTGTTCCATTGATCTATATTTCTATCTTTGTGCCAGTACCATACTTTCTTGATGACTGTGGCTTTGTAGGCCTGAAGTCAGACAGGTTGATTCCTCCAGTTCCATTCTTCTTTCTCAAGATTGCTTTGGCTATTCGAGGTTTCTTATATTTCCATACAAACTGTGAAATTATTTGTTCTAGTTCTGTGAAAAATACCATTGGTAGCGTGATAGGGATTGCATTGAATCTATAGATTGCTTTGGGTAGTATACTCATTTTCACTATATTAATTCTTCCAATCCACGAACACAGTATATTTCTCCATCTGTTAGTGTCCTCTTTGATTTCTTTCATCAGTGTTTTATAGTTTTCTATATATAAGTCTTTTGTTTCTTTAGGTAGATATATTCCTAAGTATTTTATTCTTTTTGTTGCAATGGTGAATGGGATTGTTTCCTTAATTTCTCTTTCTGTTTTCTCATTATTGGAGTATAGGAATGCAAGGGATTTCTGTGTGTTAATTTTATATCCTGCAACTTTACTATATTCATTGATTAGCTCTAGTAATTTTCTAATAGAATCTTTAGGGTTTTCTATGTAGAGGATCATGTCACCTGCAAACAGTGAGAGTTTTACTTCTTCTTTTCCTATCTGTATTCCTTTTATTTCTTTTTCCGCTCTGATTGCTGTGCCCAAAACTTCCAAAACTAGGTTGAATAGTAGTGGTGAAAGTGGGCATCCTTGCTTTGTTCCTGACTTTAGGGGAAATGCTTTCAATTTTTCACCATTGAGGATAATGTTTGCTGTGGGTTTGTCATATATAGCTTTTATTATGTTGAGGTATGTTCCTTCTATTCCTGCTTTCTGGAGGGTTTTTATCATAAATGGATGTTGAATTTTGTCAAAGGCTTTTTCTGCATCTATTGAGATAATCATATGGTTTTTATCTTTCAATTTGTTAATGTGGTATATTACATTGATTGATTTGCGGATGTTAAAGAAACCTTGCATTCCTGGGATAAAGCCCACTTGGTCATGATGTATGATCTTTTTAATATGATGTTGGATTCTGTTTGCTAGAATTTTATTCAGGATTTTTGCATCTATGTTCATCAGTGATATTGGCCTGTAGTTTTCTTTTTTTGTGGCATCTTTGTCTGGTTTTGGAATTAGGGTGATGGTGGTCTCATAGAATGAGTTTGGAAGTTTACCATCTTCTGCAATTTTCTGGAAGAGTTTGAGTAGGATAGGTGTTAGCTCTTCTCTCAATTTTTGGTAGAATTCTGCTGTGAAGCCGTCTGGTCCTGGGCTTTTGTTTGCTGGAAGATTTCTGATTACCATTTCAATTTCCGTGCTTGTGATGGGTCTGTTAAGATCTTCTATTTCTTCCTGGTTCAGTTTTGGAAAGTTATACTTTTCTAAGAATTTGTCCATTTCTTCCAAGTTGTCCATTTTATTGGCATATAGCTGTTGGTAGTAGTCTCTTATGATCCTTTGTATTTCTGTGGAGTCTGTTGTGATCTCTCCATTTTCATTTCTAATTTTGTTGATCTGATTCTTCTCCTTTTGTTTCTTGATGAGTCTGGCTAATGGCTTGTCAATTTTGTTTATCTTCTCGAAAAACCAGCTTTTAGTTTTGTTGATTTTTGCTATGGTCTCTTTTGTTTCTTTTGCATTTATTTCTGCCCTAATTTTTAAGATTTCTTTCCTTCTACTGACCCTGGGGTTCTTCATTTCTTCCTTCTCTAGTTGCTTTAGGTGTAGAGTTAGTTTATTTATTTGATTTTTTTCTTGTTTCTTGAGGTACGCCTGTATTGCTATGAACGTTCCCCTTAGCATTGCTTTTACAGTGTCCCATAGGTTTTGGGTTGTCGTGTTTTCATTTTCATTCGTTTCTATGCATAATTTGATTTTTTTTTGATTTCTTCTGTGATTTGTTGGTTATTCAGAAGCGTGTTGTTTAGCCTCCATATGTTGGAATTTTTAATAGTTTTTTTTCCTGTAATTGAGGTCTAATCTTACTGCATTGTGGTCAGAGAAGATGGCTGGGATGATTTCAATTTTTTTGAATTTACCAAGGCTAGATTTATGGCCCAGGATGTGATCTATCCTGGAGAAAGTTCTGTGTGCACTTGAGAAAAAGGTGAAATTGGTTGTTTTGGGGTGGAAAGTCCTGTAAATATCAATTAAATCTAATTTGTCTATTGTATCATTTAAAGTTTGTGTTTCCTTGTTAATTTTCTGTTTAGTTGATCTATCCATATGCGTGAGTGGAGTATTAAAGTCTCCCACTATTATTGTGTTATTGTTAATTTCCCCTTTCATACTTGTTAGTATTTGCCTTGTATATTGTGGTGCTCCTATGTTGGGTACATATATATTTATAATTGTTACATCTTCTTCTTGGATTGATCCTTTGATCATTATGTAGTGTCCTTCTTTGTCCCTTTTCACAGCCTTTATTTTAAAGTCTATTTTATCTGAAATGAGTATTGCGACTCCTGCTTTCTTTTGGTCTCCGTTTGCATGAAATATGTTTTTCCGTCCCTTCATTTTCAGTCTGTATGTGTCCCTAGTTTTGAGGTGAGTCTCTTGTAGACAGCATATATAGGGGTCTTGTTTTTGTATCCATTCAGCCAGCCTTTGTCTTTTGGTTGGGGCATTCAACCCATTTACATTTAAGGTAATTATTGATAAGTATGATCCCGTTGCCATTTACTTTGTTGTTTTGAGTTCGTGTTGAAACATCCTTTCTGTGTTTCCTGTTTAGAGAAGATCCTTTAGCATTTGTTGGAGAGCTGGTTTGGTGGTGCTGAATTCCCTCAGCTCTTGCTTGTCTGTAAAGCTTTTGAATTCTCCTTCATATCTGAATGAGATCCTTGCTGGGTATAGTAATCTGGGTTGTAGGTTATTCTCTTTCATTACTTTAAGTATGTCCTGCCATTCCCTTCTAGCCTGAAGAGTTTCTATTGAAAGCTCAGATGTTATCCTTATGGGGATCTCCTTGTGTGTTATTTGTTGTTTTTCCCTTGCTGCTTTTAATATTTGTTCTTTGTGTTTGATCTTTGTTAATTTGATTAATATGTGTCTTGGGGTGTTTCGCCTTGGGTTTATCCTGTTTGGGACTCTCTGGGTTTCTTGGACTTCTGTGACTATTTCCTTCCTCATTTTAGGGAAATTTTCAACTATTATCTCCTTGAGTATTTTTTCATGGCCTTTCCTTTTATCTTCTTCTTCTGGGACTCCTATGATTCGAATGTTGGGGCGTTTCATATTGTCCCAGAGGTCCCTGAGGTTTTCCTCATTTCTTTTGATTCTTTTTTCTTTTTTCCTCTCTGCTTCGTTTATTTCCACCATTCTAACTTCTACCTCACTTATCCTATCTTCTGCCTCCGTTATTCTACTGTTGGTTCCCTCCAGAGTGTCTTTTATCTCCTTTATTTCATTATTCATTATATATTGACTCCTTTTTATTTCTTCTAGGTCCTTGATAAACATTTCTTGCATCTTCTCAATCCTTGTCTCCAGGCTATTTATCTGTAACTCCACTTTGCTTTCCAGATTTTGGATCATTTTTATTATCATTATTCTAAATTCTTTTTCAGATAGATTCCCTATCTCCTCCTCTTTTGTTTGGTTTGGTAGGCATTTCTCATTTTCCTTTACTTGCTGAGTATTTCTCTGCCTTTTCATCTTGTTTAGATTGCTGTGTTAGGCGTGGCCTTTCTGTATTCTGGTAGTTTGAAGTTCCTCTTTATTGTGGAGGTTCCTCACTGTGGGTGGGGTTGGACGGGTGGCTTGTCAAGGTTTCCTGGTTGAGGGAGCTTGTGTCGGTGTTCTGGTGGGTGGAGCTGGATGTCTTCTCTCTAGAGTGCAATGGAGTGTCCAGTATTGAGTTTTGAGATGTCTATGGATTTGGTGTGCCTCTGGGCAGCCTGTATATTGATGCTCAGGGCTATGTTCCTGCGTTGCTGGAGAATTTGTGTGGTATGTCTTGCTCTGGAACTTATTGGCTCTTGAGTGGAGCTTGGTTTCAGTGTATATGTGGAGGCTATTGGATGATCTCTTATTAATTAATGTTTCCCCTGGCTTTCAGTCTTATTCTTGCAGTAGCCTCAAGACTTCTTCATCCATATAGCATCAATAATAAAACTTTTAGGTTAATGGTGAAAAGATTCTCCACAGTGAGGGATACCCAGAAAGGTTCACTGAGTTACATGGAGAGGTGAAGTGGGTGGGGGGGGGAGTTTGAGGTGACCAGGAGGAGAAGAGGGGGACTCAAACGTGGAGAGAGCAGTCTAGCCAGTAAGCACTTCCCTCGGTGCTCTCCACAGTCTGGAACCCTCAGAGCAGTTCACAGAGATACAAAGAGAGGGGGGAGGAAGGTAATAGAGGTGAGCGTGTGTAGAAAGGGAGGAATCAAGAGGGGAGAGAGAGATCTGGGCAGTATTCTGTTCCCGAAGTGTTCTCCGGTGCCCAGGACACCCTCAGAGATTCACAGAATTGGGTTGAGAAGAGAAGGAGGAGGGTGGGAGATAGAGGTTCCCTGGGGGAGAAGAAAGAGCATCAATAGGGGGAGAGAGTAATCAAGCCAGTAATCACACTCCTGAGTAAAAATGGGTCCTAAAGATTGGGTTCTTAAATGTACAAAATTGATACCAAATATGTAAAACAAAGATTAAAAATCTAGAGTAGAGGTTAGACTCTTATAAAACATACAATATAAAAAAAAGAAAAAAGGAAAACAGTGTAAAAAGAAAAAAACAGCAAAACAGTAAAAAAAGAAACAGTACAAAAAAGTAAAACAGGAAAAAAACAGTAAAAAAAAAAAAAGAAAACACAAAAGGAATAAGATATATGTATGCAGTTTGCTTTAAAAATAGGGTTTTTTTTTTTTGCAAGGTAATAGTGGGTTATGAAAATGAAAATTAAAGGTGTAATAGAGGACTTAAAGAAAAAAGAAAGAAAGAAAATTAAAAATAAATTGATAATAGTAAAAATATATATCCCGGACTTTCTCTGGAGCTGTTGTGAGCAGTGTGGGGTCTGTTCAGTTTCAGATAGATCCTTGTTCCTCCTTATACTTTTCAAGATCTTTAGGTCCCTTTCAATGCAGTCGGTGTTAACTACAGGGATTTTAATCTGTTGGCCTGTCACTTCCAACGTGCTTCCCTCTGTTTATTTGGCTTCTGTTTGGAGGTCTCTTCAGTATCTAATTTCCGCCCTGCCACAAAGGGGCGGAGGTGGTCTCTTTAGGTTCGCTTGTTCAGTCGTGCTGTGGGGAGGGAGGAACACTGCAAACCAGTATCACTGGCGTGTGTGTGGTGAGCTCTCAGTGTCTCGGCCGCACTGGGTTCACCCCCGCTCACGGCGTGTGTGCTTTCCCCGTCTACCCTGCTCAGGCTTCAGGTTACTCGGCCGGGGAGTGGGCCGTGAGATGCGTGCACTTCCCAGGTTTTAGCCGCTCATGTTCAGGCTCCCGGTTACTCCACAAAGGCGTAGACTCGGTTTTGCCCGCGGCTTGTGCCGTTCCCGGTCGGAGCTGCTCAGGCGGCCAGGAGTTTGGCGAGCGCACTCTCCCCTTTTGGGGCGGTGCGGCTTATCACCTCCCTGGTCCCCGCCTCGGTTTACGGGCGCGCCTGGCTCTGGTGTGCTTTGTGTCGGTTCTGGGGATCTGGTCTCTGGCTGCGACCCTCCCGGCGGCTGTCGACCCTCCGGGATCTCAGGCAGTCTTTGCTTAGAAACTGTGAGCCTGTTTGCAGTTTGGTAGGGGGTGCCCTCTCTGGGGCCGAGTTTGCCCCTTTCCGGCTCTGGCGGGCCCCGCCTGTCTGCTGTTTCCGGCGGGGGATGGGGCGGTCCACAGCCGGCTAGCTCTCCTCTGGTATCGCTCAGTCCTTTGTTCTGTGAGCGGGCCGGCAGTGCCTTAGATTTGGGCTTTTCGCGGGATAGTTCTCTCTCTCTGGCTGTCCCACAGTTTAGGTTACTATCTCACGTTAGCTCCCTCAGATTGCCCTCAGGGCGTTCGGGCCCAGTCCTTACCCTAAGCAGTGCCGCCCGCTCCTCTCCGTTCAGCCCCCACTTGCTGCTGGCGGATGATGCGAGCGTCTGGGGTTCTTTGCTGGGAGTTGCCTTTAGGCACGTAATCTGTGGGTTTTATTTATTTTTTTCTGCCAGTTATGTTGCCCTCCGAGATTCTAAATCTTCCCCCACACCCGCCGGTGAGAGGATTTCCTGGTGCTTGGAAATTTCTCCTCTTTTACGACTCCCTCCCCGGGGCGGGTCTCCGTCCCTAACTCTTTAGTCTCTCTTTTTATCTTTTATAATTTCTCCTACCTGCTTTCGAAGATAATGCACTGTCTTTCTGGATGCCTGACGTCCTCTGCCAGCGTTCAGAAGTAGTTTTGTGAAGTTTGCTCAGCGTTCAGATGTTCTTTCGATAAATTTGTGGAGGAGAGAGTGGTCTCCCCGTCCTATTCCTCCGCCATCTTAGCCCCGCTCCGTTCTTGGCACTTTAGAGAGTGGCCTTTCTCACCAATCTCCTGAGACTAACTCCAGAAGGGTTGGAAAGGTGCTGACAGCATAGATGAATTTGTTTTACCTTTGGATTTTGAATAAAGTTTAGGGAAAACTGTTTACAATGATTGATCAACTATCCAAATATTAATAATAGATTTTTTTAGGTGATAATAGTTCATAAAAACACAAGGTTCTTCTCCATGGATTCATAATATGAACCAGCTAGATCCCGTTTTAGATAAGATGATTCATTCAGAAGAGGACACCAGTAACTGATTAATGAGATATCTTCCATTTTAGAATCCAAGACATAACTTTCTAAAAAAAGATTTGTCTGAATTCTTACACATTGCTAGAGCCACCCTGATTGATAAAGCAGTCCCAGAAGTAAAACTGGGAAATTTGAAAGACTGTTACTCATTTCTCAGTAAACCAAATGAAAGTTTACCTGGTTGCCCTTTGAATATGTGGTGGTTTCTCTACGTATAATTCACAGCACGTCGGGCCATCCTGTAGAAGTCTAGTTTCGCATCCCCCAGCTATCCCATGACTTTGTCTTGTTTCTTTAAACACGTGCCCATTGGTTTCTATGGAGATCATGCAGAGCAAAAGTTATGTGGAAACACAATTAGTGACACCTGAAAAAAGCTGGTTGGGAAGTAAAGATGATGATGACCCAGGTCATCAAAGGGAAAAGTATTTCACAAAGATAAAATGTTTATATTACTACATTTTTTTCTTGTATCTTTTTTCTGTTTTCATTTATATATGTAAGCATGATTAAAATTACTATTGCTTCATATATTCTTGTTTTTTCTCAGGGAAGGCCTGATTCAACCTGTGGAAATTAGGTTCATAACAAAGAATCAAATTTTGATGCTCCACGTTTCAAAGGATTCATTGAGTTAAAAGAATTTAAGAATTGATTCTAAACTAAACTGCTGCTTTTAACCTAAGACTTTCTTTTAAAAAGTGAAGTGTGCAAAGGGAAAGCACTGAATCTTTGTAGTATTTTGACACTTAATGCCAGCTTTATAAATTATAGCAATGTTGTGATTTTTTTTCATATTTCTTTGGCTCTACCAGTTCTTTAGAAAGTGATGTGCATTGTTAATAGTCTCTTATATTTTGCAATTCTTTAAACTTTGTCACATTATTCTCTCATTTTATCCTTTATAACCACTCTGTGAATGCAGTATGGCAGACATTCTGCTTTTGACAAATTACAGGAATGACATGGTGGGGAGGAAGGTTGAATCACTTATGGAAAGACAAAAAATCATTTGAAAATCCTAGTTAGGAATGTAACCCAAGTCTTCCCTCTTACTTTTTGCAACTTTCATTAATTTTCTCCTTTTCTTTTGTTGAGTTCTTTTTTTCAAACTTTAGCAGACTTACTCTTTAACTTTCCCAATAGAAACAATTTTTTCCTCCTTTTAAAGTTTTTCTGTGTTGGAAAGATAAAGTAGAAAATAATTCCAGGAGAAAAGATTTGAACAGGAAAGCCTCTTGGTAATTTTGCTAACTGATCAGAAAACTGTAATTATTTTGAAAGTTGTAAATCATTGTTATGCATATAATAATTGTATTCTTGAAGAATTTCTCTAATTGGTTCAGTTCAGTTCAGTCGCTCAGTCGTGTCCGACTCTTTGCTACCCCATGAATTGCAGCACGCCAGGCCTCCCTGTCCATCACCAACTCCCGGAGATTACCCAAACACATGTCCATCGAGTCAGTGATGCCATCCAACCATCTCATCCTCTGTCGTCCCCTTCTCCTCCTGCCCCCAATCCTACCCAGCATTAGGGTCTTTTACAATGAGTCAACTCTTCGCATGAGGTGGCCAAAGTATTGGAGTTTCAGCTTCAGCATCAGTCCTTCCAATGAACACCCAGTACTGATCTCCTTTAGGATGGATTGATTGGATCTTCTTGCAGTCCAAGGGACTCTCAAGAGTCTTTTCCAACACCACAGTTCAAAAGCATCAATTCTGCGGCGCTCAGCTTTCTTCACCGTCCAACTCTCACATCCATACATGACCACTGGAAAAACCATAGCCTTGACTAGATGGACTTTTGTTGGCAAAGTAATGTCTCTGCTTTTAAATATGCTATCTAGGTTGGCCATAACCTTCCTTCAAGGAGTAAGCGTCTTTTAATTTCATGGCTGCAATCACCATCAGCAGTGATTTTGGAGCCCAAAAAAATTAAGTCTGACACTGTTTCCACTGTTTCTCCATCTATTTGCCATTAAGTGATGGGACCAGATGCCATGATCTTAGTTTTCTGAACATTGAGCTTTAAGCCAACTTTTTTACTCTCCTCTTTCACTTTCGTTAAGAGGCTCTTTAGTTCTTCTTCACTTTCTGCCATAAGGGTGGTGTCATCTGCATATCTGAGGTTATTGATATTTCTCCCAGCAATCTTGATTCCAGCTGTGTTTCTTCCAGCCCGGGGTTTCTCATGATGTACTCTGCATATAAGTTAAATAAGCAAGGTGACAATATACAGCCTTGACGTACTCCTTTTCCTATTTGGAACCAGTCTGTTGTTCCATGTCCAGTTCGAACTGTTGCTTCCTGACCTGCATACAGGTTTCTCAAGAGACAGGTCAGATGGTCTGGTATTCTCATCTCTTTCAGAATTTTCCACAGTTTATTGTGATTCACACAGTCAAAGGCTTTGGCATAGTCAATAAAGCAGAAATAGATGTTTTTCTGGAACTCTCTTGCTTTTTCGATGATCCAGCGGATATTGGCAATTTGATCCTGGTCCTCTGCCTTTTCTAAAACCAGCTTGAACATCTGGAAGTTCATGGTTCATGTATTGCTGAAGCCTGGCTTGGAGAATTTTGAGCATTACTTTACTAGCATGTGAGATGAGTGCAATTGTGCGGTAGTTTGAGCATTCTTTGGCATTGCCTTTCTTTGGGATGGGAATGAAAACTGACCTTTTCCAGTCCTGTGGCCACTGCTGAGTTTTCCAAATTTGCTGGCATATCGAGTGTAGCACTTTCACAGCATCACCTTTGAGGATTTGAAATAGCTCAACTGGAATTCCATCACCTCCACTAGCTTTGTTCGTAGTGATGCTTTCTAAGGCCCACTTGACTTCACATTCCAGGATGTCTGGCTCTAGGTGAGTGATCACAACATCATGATCATCTGGGTCATGAAGATCTTTTTTGTACAGTTCCTCTGTGTATTCTTGCCACCTCTTCTTAGTATCTTCTGCTTCTGTTAGGTCCCTACCATTTCTGTCCTTTATCGAGCCTATCTTTGCATGAAATATTCCTTTGGTATCTCTAATTTTCTTGAAGAGCTATCTAGTCTTTCCCAATCTGTTATTTTCCTCTATTTCTTTGCATTGATCGCTGAGGAAGGCTTTCTTATCTCTCCTTGCTATTCTTTGGAACTCTGCATTCAGATGGTAATATCTTTCCTTTTCTCCTTTGCTTTTCACCTATTCTAATTGGTTACCCAGCTTTTTTCAAAAGAACAATTTTAAGTTGCTTTTACTGATCTGGAAGGTAGAGGGTAGGAATAACTTTTTAGGTGGCATGGTTTTCGTCTATTGTAATTTCCTATTTTTTAAAAATATCTCTCTTTATTTCTTGTTCTGAATGTATTTATTATTCCCTTTTTATAAAAATAGAAATTAAAGCAAGTTAGAGAGTCAAGTCATTTTTCCAAAGAGTCACTGTTGACCATTGTTTATAGCTGTGACAATACTGGGCCTCTGTTTCTGAAGCATGTCATACAGAACGTTGCTTTTTTTACATGCCACCCATGTTCACTTAGTTTACAGCACACAGACACTTTGGAAAGACAGACATATAAAAAATTCATCAGTTATGAGGCATGTAAATTTGTTGCAGTGTTCATATTAAGGTACCTTAGAATGTATTTCCTGGTGGCCCAGATGGTAAAGATTCTGCCTGCCATGTGGGAGACTCAGTTTGATCCCTGGGTCAGGAAGATCCCCTGGAGAAGGGAATGGCAACCTACTCCAGTATTCTTGCCTGGAGAATTCCATGGACTGAGAAGCCTGCTGGGCTACAGTCCATGGGGTCACAAAAGAGTTGGGCACGACTGAGTAACTAACACTTTCACCTTTTCAGAATATATTTAGTTAACTAATAGTATGAAATTTTACCTTTCTGATAGACTGAAGTTTTGGATAGTGAATCATCAGAAAGGCATTTGAAATGAAAACTTAAAAGGGTATTTTTTGGATTCTCTGTATTATTGTGTGTCTGTCGTTTTGCTACTAATTGTTTCAGGGCACCTGCCCTTTGCACAAGCTAAGGTCTGAAGGAGATTTTCAGGACAATGCCTTATATTTACACGGCTTAACTAAAGGGAAGTGCAGTATACAAGTTGAGGAAACTATATTCCCCTGGTTTTAATGAATTCATGAATAAAACAGTCATTCCTATTAGAATCTTTCTGAATAGTTTCTTGCTTCAGTCAGTAAGAATTCTGTATCCAGTAACACCAGGTTAATTTTTGAGCTATGCTATGTGTATCTGTCCCTAAAATGAAAGAGATGAGTTGACATAAAAGGCATACCCACCAGAAAGTAGGATTTCAAAGTCTATATGCAAGTCCTGCCTGATGGGTCCAAGCCTCATTCATCATCCCTGAGTGCCTCTTGTCAAAGGAAGTCATCTTCAGACTGAGGAAACCCAGGATTGCAGAATCATTTACATCACTGAGCTGGGTGTTGACTGATGATGTTGTTGTTTTTTGTTTTTTTTTTTTACATTAGACAGTTTTGTTTGTGTGTCTTTCCCTTACCCTCTGCAGACCATGGACCTATGTGTCTTTCTGTTCCCTAAAGCACCTCACCTCTGTGCAATTACCTTAAACAGAAATTGCAAACCTCCTTCACCACCTAGTGCCTGTATGCCCAGTACTCAGTCACTGCCTTGTTCTTGAAGCTCCCATGTCAATGACCTGCTTGCACTTTTCCTCCAATTCACCTACCATTCCATTCCTATGGCAGGAATTCCCTTGCTTGCATCCCTTTTATTCTAACTCCTATCTAGAATATTCTAGGCATGGCTCATGAGCACCAAAAATTGGTGCTCACTTTCACCAATAAACTTCTTTGGAGCTTTTTTTTTGGGGGGGGTTTATCATTACCTTTGCCTGTTTCTCCTTTAAATTAAAAAGAAAAAACCCCAACTTTATAGAGATATAATTCACACACCATTACAATTCACTCATTGAAAACATACACTTCAGTGGTTATTGTATATTCTGATGTGTACAACCATCAGCCTAGCCAATTCTAGAACCTCTTCATCATTTCACATAGAAATCCCATACCCTTCAGCTATTTATTATCTCCTTAAACCTAGTTCTAAGCAATCACTAACCCACTTTCAAATGTTTTATAGAGCTTCCTATTATGGACTTAAATCTGGATAACATCATAAAAAATGTGGAATTTTTATTTGCTTCAGTCACTATGCATAATATTTTTGAAGTTCATTTAAGTAGGGGCTTGCATCAGTACTGCATTCCTACTGCATTCCTTTTTAAGGTTGAGTAATAATTCATTGTATGGGTATACCATGTTTTGTTCATCCATTCATCTGCTGAAGAATGTTTGGATTGTTACCACCTTTTGGATATTATGAATAATGCTGTTAGGAACATTCATGTACAAGTTTTTGTGTGGAGATAGCATTTTTATTTCTTTTGGATATTTCCCTAAGAGTAGAATTGCTGAATCATATGATAATTCTGTTTGTGTGAAAAACTGCCAGATTCTTCCAAAGTTGCACCATTTTATACTCCCATCAGCAGAGTGTAAGGATTTCAATTGCCCAACAACCTCACAACTTCTTCTTATCTGTCTTTTTGATTCTAGCCATCCTGGTTGGTGCAGAGCGGTATCTAGTTGTGGTGTTGTCTCCTTTAGATTTTTTTTTCCCATGTGTTTTCTCTGCATCTACATATTGCTTCCCAGTATGCAGTATGTGTTCAGATGTTGATTGTACTCAATTAAATGTGTTACAAAAGCTGTTGGTTTTGTTGTTTTCCATGATTTATTTCAGCAAGTGTCCAGCAGGCACCTGTGATGGATGTACATTCTATTTCCTGTGGGAGAGTGTAGAAGCTTGCCCTCTGTGCACCGAACATGACTTCCATGAGATTGAGGGTGCCTGTAAGAGGGGATTTCAGGTAAGGGGCAAACTGTCTAAGCAGAACTATGTCATTGAAGATATAACTGTTTAGTCCAATATCACTTACATCATGGACATTTAGATTCAGTAGTGTGGCTAAAGCTTATAATTAACTTAATGAGACATTAATATGTATCTAAAATCAAGTTTGATACCTATACTTCTGTATGCTGAGGTGGCTGAAGATATGTCCTGGAATTGGGAAAATAAATTATACAAGGGAGTTGTAGACTATGGGTATTTACTGAGATCATAAAGAAATGATATAATGAATCCAAGATATGGCTTATAGAATGCAGTTGTAGGTATAATTAATATGAGGATGATAAAACTGACTCTCCACAAGAAGCATATATAAAGACTAAATCTTACTCATGTGCACTCACACACACACGTTAATCAAGATCCTACTCTATATTTTCTCTGCATTCACTTACTTGTTTTTTAAAAGTAAAGTTAGGGTTCTATTTTGTTTTCTTTATATATTTAATATATTTCCCTTGTCATTTTTTTAAAAGTGAATTTTATTTATAGAGAAATATTCTATTATGTATGCAATTTGGAATTTGATAATTCCCCTGTTGAACATTTAAGGAAAAAATTGAAAACCATATTTTTGTAAATAACTCTATAGTGAATATCTTTGTTAGACTTTTGATTCTTCCCTTAGAGTTTATTGCTAGAAAGATATGGCCATTATTAAGGTTCTTGATACTTATTATACTATTAATAAATTACTTTGGTTACATCAGTTTGCTCTTATATTAATATGATGTTTGAGAGCACCCACTTCACTATACCCATTTGAATGCAGAGTTCCAAAGAATAGCAAGGAGAGATAAGAAAACCTTCCTCAGCGATCAATGCAAAGAAATAGAGGAAAACAATAGAATGGGAAAGATTTGAGAACTCTTCAAGAAAATTAGAGATACCAAGGGAAAATTTCATGCAAAGATGGGCTCAATAAAGGACAGAAATGGTAGGGACCTAACAGAAGCAGAAGATACTAAGAAGAGGTGGCAAGAATACACAGAAGAACTGTACAAAAAAGGTCTTCATGACCCAGATAATCACGATGGTGTGATCACTCACCTAGAGCCAGATCCTGGATTGTGAAATCAAGTGGGCCTTAGGAAGTATCACTACGAACAAAGCTAGTGGAGGTGATGGAATTCCAGTTGAGCTATTTCAAATCCTGAAAGATGAGGCTGTGAAAGTGCTGCACTCAATATGCCAGCAAATCTGGAAAACTCAGCAGTGGCCACAGGACTAGCAAAGGTCAGTTTTCATTCCCATCCCAAAGAAAGGCAATGCCAAAGAATGCTCAAACTACCACACAATTGCACTCATCTCACATGCTAGTAAAGCAATGCTCAAAATTCTCTAAGCCAGGCTTCAGCGATATGTGAACCATGAACTTCCAGATGTTCAAGCTGGTTTTAGAAAAGGCAGAAGAACCAGAGATCAAATTGCCAACATCCGCTGGATCACGGAAAAAGCAAGAGAGTCCCAGAAAAACAATTATTTCTGCTTTATTGACTATGCCAAAGCCTTTGACTGTGTGGATCACAATAAACTGTGGAAAATTCTGAAAGAGATGGGAATACCAGACCATCTGACTGTCTCTTGAGAAACCTGTATGCAGGTCAGGAAGCAGCAGTTAGAACTGGACATGGAACAACAGACTGGTTCCAAATAGGAAAAGGAGTACGTCAAGGCTGTATATTGTCACCCTGCTTATTTAACTTATATGCAGAGTACATCATGAGAAACTCTAGGCTGGAGGAAGCCCAAGCTGGAATCAAGATTGCCAGGAGAAATATCAAAGCCTCAGATATGCAGATGACACCACCCTTATGGCAGAAAGCGAAGAAGAACTAAAGAGCCTCTTGATGAAAGTGAAAGAGAAGAGTGAAAAAGTTGGCTTAAAGCTCAGCGTTAAGAAAACTAAGATCATGGCATCCGGCCCCATCACTTCATGGCATATAGATGGGGAAACAGTGGCTGACTTTATTTTTCTGGGCTCCAAAATCACTGCAGATGGTGACTGCAGCGATGAAATTAAAAGACGCTTAATCCTTGGAAGGAAGATTATGACCAACCTAGACAGCATATTAAAAAGCAGAGACATTACTTTGTCTAGAAAGGTCCGTCTAGTGAAGGCTATGGTTTTTCCAGCGGTCATGTATGGATGCGAGAGTTGGATGGTAACGAAAGCTGAGTGCCGAAGAATTGATGCTTTTGGACTGTGGTGTTGGAGAAGACTCTTGAGAGTCTCTTGGACTGCAAGGATATCCAACCAGTCCATCCTAAAGGAGATCAGTGCTGGGTGTTCATTGGAAGGACTGATGTTGAAGCTGAAACTCCAATACTTTGGCCACCTGATGCAAAGAGCTGACTCATTTGAAAAGACCCTGAAGCTGGGAAGGATTGAGGGCAGGAGGAGAAGGGGATGACAGAAGATGAGATGGTTGGATGGCATCATTGACTCGATGGACATGGGTTTGAGTGGACTCTGGGGGTTGGTGATGGACAGGGAGGCCTGGTGTGCTGCGGTTCATGGGGTTGCAAAGAGTCGGACACGACTGAGCAACTGAACTGAACTGAACTGAACTGAACTATACCAGCTTTGACTAGTACTATATAAAAGCATACTTTTCCTCTTTCAAAATAGCTTACTTACCACTTCACCCTCTCTAAATTCCATTGAAATTACACTAAAGAAGCACAAATGAGGGGATTCATCAGTACCAGTGGTAGGGACCCTATTGGAGAATGGACATCAGAGGATCAGAGATTCCAGTGGGATTGGAGGGCATAGCGACCCATTCCAGTTTTCTTGCCTGAAGAATCTCCACGGACAGAGGAGCCTGGCAGGCTATAGTCCGTGGGGTTGCACGAGTCGGACACTACTAAGTGACTCAGCAAAGAACACAGGACATCAGGTAGATGGGATAGAACTGACTTTCAGGTCAGCATGGAGCATGCTAGGGTACTCACTGTGTAAGGTGATCAGAGAGGGGAGCTGTTCTATCCAGGAAACCCTTAAAGAGCTTGTAGTTGGCAGGTTGGAGGATCCAAGTAGGAGAAGAAATATGAATGCCCCCTCCCAATCCCATACACTCAGCATATTTGGAAGCAGTAGTTTCCACCTCTGAGGAAAAAACAAAAACATTGAGAACTATTCTCTAAACTTCTATTTTCCATTGTTGAATGACAGTGAACCTGTAGTAAGAAATACATGATACATCAAGCCTAGGAAATAGACACAAACTCAGAAACATAGAGATATGCCTAGAAATAAAATTGTTTTATGAAACAATACTAATTTTAACAGTTTATGCCTATAGAGCATAAGCATAACAGTACAAAATATGTTTCATTAATACTTTAATACAAAATGGAGACATCTCCAAATAGATAACACTAAACAAAGAATTAGGAAATACTTAATTCAGTAAGTGTGCTTACTTGTTGATAGCTCACACTGGCTTAGAGCCACAGAGCCAACACTGCTCAAATATCTTAGGCATGGCTGAGCCAGTTTCTTTTTAACCTTTGAAAGTGGATCAAAGATAAAGATTTCAACCTCACAAAAAATGGTTTCTCTTTAATCCTCATAATAATAATGATACATTCTTATGCTTCACAGTGGAAATTAATCTTTATCTTTTCTCTAGACTTATGATAAACTTCCTACCATATAATTATTTTTTTTAAGAGTAAATGAAAAATAAAAGATATGTTCCCTTCTTTGGCTACCAAGTTTAATTTAGGAGGTTTGAGAAGCTAAATGACCTTTTATCCAAACATTCTTCAATATTTAATATTTCTCTTCTGGAAGGTAGTGATTATAAGTTTGAGACAGTGGGGAGGCAACTATTTCTCTAATTTTATCTCATTCAAACTATCTTCATTAAAAAACCTCTGTTCAACATCTTATAAGAATGATTGAAACAGATAGTTGTGAGGTGATGCTTTTTAAATGTTTGGTTTTGCTTTAAGAATAATACCTTTTGGAACACTTTGTTATGTTTGATGTGTTGAGGTATGTAACTCCCCCCTATAATTCCAAATTTATTTTGAGAAATATTAAAATCAGTTAAATATGTCTTTCTGTTATATTTAGGTGTCAAATTTGAAAATATTTGCCAAATGAGAGGGAACTTCAAGTAGAAAAAAATGAAATGTCCTTCTTCAGGGTATTCATTGCAATAGCAGACAAATGGGTTTGATGCAGTAAGTGGGTATGTTTACTGCCAATCTCTGAATATTATATTTTGAAAAGTCTGGTCTTTGGTGAGTTTTCAATACACATGACAACTTTCCCTGCATCTTCCATTATGTCAGTGAACAAGGATGGATTTTTTCAGATGCCAAAGCCTTTTGGTGTAAATAAATGATTGTAAAATATTGAAATGTGTATCTTTTAATTTTTAAATAATTCTACTGTGTTTCTATTATATGGTCTGCTCCATTCTTTATAGTTTTTCACTTGATATTGACTGAGAATATGTTTTTCTAATTTTATAAAGATGTATAATCCAGATGCACGTGAAGTTAAATTTACACACTACCATTCCTCCACATACAGCTGATGTAAACTAAAAGAGCTGCATGACTTGTGATAAAGTGCTCTTATCAAATTGAATCTCAAAAATCCATACCAGGTTCTAAGTATGTATTAAGCATTACTTCTAAATGTTATATAGTGGTAGAGATTTGAAGAGAGAGTGTGTTATTACTTGGAGGTAAGTTTTTAAATTTATCGTTGAGTTTATCTCACCCTGTTCACAAAATATCCTTACATGCTGCAAGAATAAATTTTTCAGTTGCTCTGTCAGCCAGCCATTTTCTTGTTTGCCAAAGACAGGACTTAATGTAGGGATGTGAAAGTGACAGTAAAACTCGCTCAGTCGTGTCTGACTCTTTGTGACCCCATGGACTGTATAGTCCCTGGGAATCTCCAGGCCAGAATGCTGGAGTGGGTAGCCTTTCCCTTCTCCAGGGGATCTTCCCAACCCAGGGATCGAACCCAGGTCTCCCACATGGCAGGCAGATTCTTTACCAGCTGAGCCACAAGGGAAGCCCCTAATGTAGGGATGCTGCTGCTGCTGCTGCTAAGTCGCTTCAGTCGTGTCCGACTGTGCGACCCCATAGACAGCAGCCCACCAGGCTCTGCCGTCCCTGGGATTCTCCACGCAAGAACACTGGAGTGGGTTGCCATTTCCTTCTCCAATGTATGAAAGGGAAAAGTGAAAGTGAAGTCGCTCAGTCGTGTCCGACTCGTAGCGACCCCATGGACTGTAGCCTACCAGGCTCCTCCATCCATGGGATTTTCCAGGCAAGAGTACTGGAGTGGGGTGCCATTGCCTTCTTCTAATGTAGGGATAAAGCTTTGTAATTAATAGAATGATTAAGCAATTTATAGAATGATCAAGTTACAGAATGACTAAGAAATTCTTTCAATAGCTTGACTTTATTTTTCACTAACAATATGATGAGCTTATTGAGAAGTTAAAATCTCTGGGTTTACAAGTACATGTTTTTTTAATTCTGAAGTTTAAATGGCTCATTTATAAGACCATCATTGGACTTTAGAGCTTGCCATTTGCATTGAGTGTAGCTTATGTGATACAACCATATAAACTCTTTCACAGCCTTTTTTTTCTCTTGTTGGAACACCCTTCAGCTGAAGCCAGTGTTTGCTGACTGGAGTTAACATTTATCTCTTTATTGTCATTATTTACACGTAGAGAGGCAGCCGTTCAACTTGTTCATGCCTCCTCATTCCTCACCTTTCTTATAAAAATTATATGAGCCATTTTAAAAATAATTTATTCACACTAAGTTTAATAAAGTGTTACACTAAAATTTTTTTCAGCTACTAACATCCTTTCTAAAAAGTTCTCAACCAAAACCTTGTTGAAACTTTTCCTCAAAGTAAGTGGGATTCTCTTACACATCATTTACTTCAAGACTAACTGTGAAAGTGTGTGAGTGTGTGAAATTAAACATTATAGTGTTATGCTTCTGTTAGTGTGTAGATAAAGTGACCATCATTCACCAGAAAATTTAAGGAGGCACACTGAGTGAAAAATGTAATACCTCATGTCATTTAATGTCACTGTACATAATCATCATGCAAATTGCTACTGATCATTGTATATGTTGAAATATATAAGGGACAATGCCTGTATTCTGATTTTTGTCTCTGATTTCTTATTTGATCTGTTTATTTAAAAAATTGCTGGTTGAGACCCATTGTTTTTATTTTACTATTTACTAGTTGATGGCAGGAAGCAGTTTGAAAACATTGCCCTAGCAAAATTGTCATCTACTTTGGGAGGATGAGAGTAAGTCCCTCAGCTGGGTAGCAATGACCCAGAATAACCTGCTCCTTATTTTGGCCTGTGGAAGGGGGTGCAGTCTGCATGCCTACCCCACACCAGTCACCAAAGTCTGCCAGTCATGCTCTGCCTGTATGTCTGGTTCCAGGATCTGTTCTATTCAGGGGAGAGGCTCTTTGGGGAAATGGACCTACATGATGAGTGGGTAAAACCCGTCCCAGTTAGTTATATTCAACAACCCAAGCTTTCATTTAAAAACCTGATTAAGTCAGGGCTCATCACATATTTGAAGAAAATAGCTCAAATGATAGATCCACAGGGAGTCATTTTTGTTCAACCTCCTTATAATGAAACAGACTTTCTGATCTGAAAATTCATGGTCTTGTTGCATTTTCATTCATCATTTCCTTATTCTCTCTCTTCTGTATCTCTTTCCTCTCTTCGTGGAGCTTCAGCTAGATGAAAGCTGAATAATCCTCTCTGCCTACTGTGAATAAAGGGTTAGCAAGACCCTCCTCCTTCTAAATCTAATTTCTATGTCCTCTTTGTGTTTTGAAAGGAAACTTTATATGTGTGGAATGAGCCTAAGTGGTGCATTAAAGGAATTTCTTTGCCTGAGAAAAAGTTGTCAACCTGTGAAACAGTTGACTTTTGGCTAAAAGTGGGAGCAGGCGTGGGAGCTTTTACAGCTGTTTTGCTGGTGGCTCTAACTTGCTACTTCTGGAAAAAGAATCAGAAGTAAGTAACCTCCGAATAAGAATGAGGGATCTCTTTTGTTGTGAAAATTTTAGGCTTAATCACCATACTCAACAATTTCTCCCAGAGCCACAAGAAATTTCTCCTAGTTGAAAGAATTATGGGAAAAGTCTTTAAGAAGGCAAATGGAATGGTTGTTATTCTAATAACAGAAAGACCAGAGAACATTAGAGATAATTGCATTGGACTCATTGTTTTCATAAGATAGAGAAGAACAGAGGCTCCAGGCTACTCAGGTAGATGGGAGCAGAGCTCAGAGCGAAAGGCAGATTTTCTCTGTGTGTCTATTTTATTTTCATGACATCATGCTGCCTTCTTGCCCCATCATTGTTTTTTCAGTTTCTTGTGGACAAATATTTGCAAAGAAACAGACTAAGCGTGTAGGCAAGTATCACCTTTATTTACTCCAGGACTTCAAGAACCTGAAGTTGAGTATTGAGTTTAACTACCAATTACATATTGATACATTATATGATTAGGCTTTTTAAAAATGATTTACCTGTCAGTGGGGCTGTGAAAGTTCTTTTTTGTATTATCTAAGGACAGTTATAATCTGAGGTGGGAAATAGAAATCAATGAGTGAAAGAAAGAGTAAAGACCAAATCACTTTCCTATATATAATGTTCTCATCTTATGAACTAAACTTTGGAAAACTGCATATTAAATTAGTTCCCAAATATTTGTAAATGATGAAAATTCATTCATACCTCTAATTTTCTCTGTTTTTCAAAAGTTTGTCATAATTGGCCACTTTAAGTGATGTAAAATAAGTGTAATAGAATTAACTATATTGCACTGATTCTCTGAAATTCTGGAAAAGATTGGTGTATAGATGGTAGATTAATGAGAACACATAGTGTTATGGTGATGGGTGAAGGAAATCTGTTGGTGAAGCAACTATACTCCAAGACAATTAGCTGGTGTATGACCACCCCAAATAAGTATTAATTTATATTAAACAGCCACTTTATCTATTTATATATTTACCACTACTTAGACTGGAGTACAAATATTCCAAATTAGTAATGACTACGAACTCAAAAGAGTGTGAACTCCCAGCTGCAGACAGCTGTGCTATCATGGAAGGAGAAGATAATGAAGAGGAAGTTGTATATTCCAATAAACAGTCCCTACTGGGAAAACTCAAATCCTTGGCAACAAAGGTAACAGCGGTATTTTAACCTGGTAATACTGTGTGTTTATGAGTATGCTATGCTATGCTATGCTAAGTCGCTTCAGTCGTGTCCGACTCTGTGCGACCCCATAGACAGCAGCTCACCAGGCTCCGCGGTCCCTAGGATTCTCCAGGCAAGAATACTGGAGTGGGTTGCCATTTCCTTCTCCAGTGCATGAAAGGGAAAAGTGAAAGTGAAGTCGCTCAGTCGTGTCCGACTCTTAGCGACCCCATGGACTGTAGCCTACCAGGCTCCTCCGTCCATGGGATTTTCCAGGCAAGAGTACTGGAGTGGGGTGCCATTGCCTTCTCCGGTGTTTATGAGTAAGAGGCCATATTAACCTAACAGTAACATTCATGCAAACTCTTCATTCAACATATCTGTATCTCTGTGGGTATTTATCTGGTAGAAATACTTTTGGAAATACAGAAAGATGTAAATACAAGAATAATCACTGCAGTATTGTTTTGTCTGTTAACCAAGAAGAAGCAACTTTTAGCACCATCAAGAAGTAGTTAAATTTCCATATATCAAAGTAGTGGGATGCTGTGCAGTCCTGCAGCTGTTAAAGATGGAGATGTCTATGTGTACTGATATGTCAGTAGGTCCAAGGTCAGTGAAGTGAGAGCAATACATAGACTATCACATTTGTATTAAATGTACATTTATATTAGTATTTGAACAGGAAACTACTAATGGTAGCTGCATTTTGAGAGTTTTTAATTAATGGGTATCTTTCATCTTTGAAGTAGTACAGTTTTGTAATGTTTGAATTTGTACAAAGATAATGTATTAATAGTATTACAAAAATAAGAATTTTAGGTAAATAAATGATCCAATGTTTATTTATATATTTTGTTTTAGAACAAGATTGTTTGATTTAGAGAAAATAAAAGTTATATAAAATGTTGAGATATTACCTTATCAGATGGTATCACATTCATCAGCTTTGAAATGAGTACTATATCCAAACAGATAACATGAAGCCTTACATATTATTTGTAAACACGTTTTATTGACATTCTTTACCATTGACTTAAAAGATAAAACATGCCACTTTACTTTTGCAAGATTGAAAATAGAATGAAACATGAAAGAAACTGCATTTCAAAGGATTTTCAGCAGGCAGGGCATGTGGCAGATTACATTTATTGCGAGTGTTTTAGTAATCATTTCCTAATTTAGGTACATAAATATAGGGGATCATTTAAAAATAAATGAATAAGCCCTATTCTCCTTATGCTAATGGCTATTTGATTTTGCTTATTATGGTAGTTTATGGAGGGTACTATTGCTAAGGGACAGTGAATGTACAGTGATTGTCAAGAGCTGAGAATTTACCCTACTTATGAGCCTGCTGTGATTTCATGGATACTTTAGAAGACATAGAATTTCTGATCAGAGACAAAGGACAGTTTAAATGGTCATAGCAGAAGCACTAGCCCAAAACCTCAGCATTTATCCCAGTTTCAAAGCCTCACTTCCTACAAATGACTCTTTGTGGGCTGCATTATAGGTAAGGAACCCATGATGGACTTGGGAACCTAAATCTTTTAGAATGGGCAGCAAGCATCTCTGCCTTTGTTCCAAAGAGAAATATTATTGTTATTGTGCCGGACAGTTAGCATCCCCATTCATTGCTCCAGAGGGAAACACTGTTTTCAGGACTGTTTGTGAGTTTGTCCTTTGCTCTGGAAGGACATAACATCTTCAAAGGTCGCTCTCTATATAAAGACCTTTGAAAAGGTAGTCTAGAACAAAGGGAAGTCGGTATTATATTCATAAGATATGCAGAAATGCCAAAGAACCATGGAGAGTTATCTCCCAACAAAATCCAAACCTCCTTAGCAGTTTGCATCTGCTGATCCCAAATTCCTAATCTTTGCTTCTCCTGCCCCTCGTCCTTGGCAACCGCAAGTTTATTCTCTATGTCTGAGCCTGTTTCTGTTTTGTAGATAAGTTCATTTGTGTCATATTTTAGATTCTACATATCAGTCATATCATATGGTGTCTTTTTCTTTATGACTGACTTCATTTAGTAATTAATCTCTAGTTCCATCCATGTTGCTGCAAATGGCATGATTTCATACATTTTTTTTTATATTCCATCTTTTTAAATTTAATAGCTACCCATAGAGTGAGTGTAAATAACAAGTCAGTTTTCCCTCCAGGAATCTACTCTGATTAACCAAGAGTAGTCTGATTTGAAAAGATCCTTGCAGTTGTCTAAGAGCTACATAATCTATGGAGGATGTTTTCATAAACAGTTACATTATGACCACTTAGGACCACTCCTAGGGTACAAGTTATGCTGTTTCTGGGAGAGAAGTTAATGTCTGGTTCTTACAAAAAGTATAGTCCTGTAGGTACACTTGGTGCCAGTGGAAAGAAAGTATGTATTTATGATTGTTAGGGACACCAAGTGGAATCTCTTTAGCTAGGCAGTGCTGGTTGATAGTACTTGCGACCTTCTTGCTGGCTTATAAACCTTAGTGTTTCTGATTCACCTCTGGCAGCTGTGTCTCTTCTTTGTCTTTGGAGAGACTGCTTGAGGGCATTTAGTCCAGCTTTTTCTGTTTGCCGATGCTGCACACTGGGTGGTATTTGTCCACTCCGTGGAACGATTGAGTGATGGGAATGGACGTGTTGATTGTTGTTATTTTGGGGCAGAAGATGGTACCATACCAGCTATTTCTGATACTTTTCATTAAGTTAACTAAATTGTGGTGAGAGCATCTGGTGGATTTGGTAGACAGTAGACTGTTAAATCTAAGGCGCTTGCAACAGTTTGAGAGTGGAATATTTTCCTTCATAGGGAGGTGACAGGGTAACTTTGAAAAGCAAAACCCTTTGCATTTCCCAGGGTGTAAGGTAACTCCTTCCCAGGTGCCTCATGATCAGACTGCACTGTTGATCCTCCACTGCCACAAATCAGTTTGTCCCATTTCAGTAGCTGAAGTTCCACCTCATTTCTTCTTATCTACTGGAGTTCTGTGCCTGTGAACCAGGAAGGTCAAGGACTTTTAAAAACACTTAGGGAGACCTAGTGTGTTTTCTACCTTTGTCCATGTGGGCTAGAGTAGAAGTCTTTTTTTTTTAATTGGAGTATAGCGGCTTTACAGTGTTGTGTTAGTTTCTGCTGTGCTAACAAAGTGAGTCAGTTATACATATACATATCTCCCCTCTTTTTTGAATTTCCTTGCCGTTTAGGTCACCATGGAGCATTGAGTAGAGTTCCCTGTGCTCTGTAGTTTGTTATAGTTAGTTTTCTACTTCATACGTAATAGTGTCTGCATATGTCAATCCCAGTCTCCCAGTTCATCCTTCTCCCTCTTCCCCGCCTCGGTGCTCATGTTTGTTCTCTACGTCTGTGCCCACATTTCTGCTTTGCACGTAGGTTCATCTGTACCCATTTTTCTAGATTCCACATTTATGGGTTAATATACAATATTATTTTTCCTGAGTTACCTCACTCATGGTCCTCTCTAGGACCATCCATGTCTCTGTGAATGGCACAGTTTTGTTCCTTTTCATGGATAATAACCTATTGTATATATGTACCACATCTTCTTTATTGATTCCCCTGTTGATGGACATTTAGTTTGCTTCCATGTCCTGGTTATTGTTTATAGTGCTGCATGTATTTATTTTATTTTGTTTTGTTTTATTTTATTGTTTATTAAGGCGCATGTATCTTTTGGAATTATGATTTTCTCCAGGTATACACCCAGGAGTGGGATTGCTGGGTCATATGGTAGTTCTATTTTTAGTTTTTTAAGGAACCTCCATACTCTTCTCCATAGTGGCTGTATCAGTTTACATTTCCACTAACAGTCCAAGAGGGCTCCCTTTTCTCCACACCCTCTCTAGCCTATATTGTTTATAGATTTTTTTGATGATGGCCGTTCTGACCTGTGTGAGGTAATAACCCACTGTGGTTTTGATTTGTGTTTCTCTAATAATTAGTGAGGTTAAACATCTTTTCATGTGCTTCCTGGCCATCTGTATGGCCATTTCTTCTTTGCAGAAAGGTCTGTTTAGGTCTGCCACCCATTTTTTGATTGGGTTGTTATTTATTTATTTATTTATTGATATTGAGCTACAGGTGCTTTTTGTATATTTTGGAGATTAATACCTTGTCAGTTGCTTCATTGGCAGATAATTTCTTCCATTCTAAGAGTTGCCTTTGTCTTGTTTATGGTTTCTTTTGCTGTGTTTGATTAGGTCCCATTTGTTTATCTCTATTTTCATTCCTTTAGAAGGTGGGTCATAAAAGGTCTTGCTGTGATTTATGCCAAAGAGTATTCTGGCTATATTTTCCTCTAAGAGTTGTATAGTGTCTGGCCTTACATTTAGGTCTTTAAGCCATTTTTAGTTTATTTTTGTGTATGATTTTAGGAAGTGTTCTAATTTCATTTTTTTACATGTAGCTGTCCAGTTTTTCCAGAACCACTTATTGAAGAAGATTGTCTTTTCTCCATTGTGTATTCTTGCCTCCTTTGTCATAGGTTAGGTCATCATAGGTGTTTGGTTTTAATAGCAAGGAGAGATAAGAAAGCCTTCCTCAGCGATCAGTGCAAAGAAATAGAGGAAAACAACAGATTGGGAAAGACTAGAGACCTCTTCAAGAAAATTAGAGATACCAAAGGAACATTTCATGCAAAGATACGCTCGATAAAGGACAGAAATGGTATGGACCTAACAGAAGCAGAAGATATTAAGAGGAGGTGGCAAGAATACATAGAAGAACTGTACAAAAAAGATCTTCACGAACCAGATAATCACGATGGTGTGATCACTCACCTAGAGCCAGACATCCTGGAATGTGAAATCAAGTGGGCCTTAGAAAGCATCACTACGAACAAAGCTAGTGGAGGTGATGGAATTCCAGTTGAGCTATTTCAAATCCTCAAAGGTGATGCTGTGAAAGTGCTGCAGTCGATATGCCAGCGAATTTGGAAAACTCAGCAGTGGCCACAGGACTGGAAAAGGTCAGTTTTCGTTCCAATCCCAAAGAAAGGCAATGCCAAAGAATGCTCAAACTACCGCACAATTGCACTCATCTCACATGCTAGTAAAGTAATGCTCAAAATTCTCCAAGCCAGGCTTCAGCAATACGTGAACCATGAACTTCCAGATGTTCAAGCTGGTTTTAGAAAAGGCAGAGGAACCAGAGATCAAATTGCCAATATCCGCTGGATCATCGAAAAAGCAAGAGAGTTCCAGAAAAACATCTATTTCTGCTTTATTGACTATGCCAAAGCCTTTGACTGTGTGGATCACAATAAACTGTGGAAAATTCTGAAAGAGATGGGGATAACAGACCATCTGACCTATCTCTTGAGAAACCTGTATGCAGGTCAGGAAGCAACAGTTCGAACTGGACATGGAACAACAGACTGGTTCCAAATAGGAAAAGGAGTACGTCAAGGCTGTATATTGTCACCCTGCTTATTTAACTTATATGCAGAGTACATCATGAGAAACGCTGGGCTGGAAGAAACACAAGCTGGAATCAAGATTGCCGGGAGAAATATCAATAACCTCAGATATGCGGATGACACCACCCTTATGGCAGAAAGTGAAGAAGAACTAAAGAGCCTCTTGATGAAGGTGAAGGAGGAGAGTGAAAAAGTTGGCTTAAAGCTCAACGTTCAGAAAACTAAGATCATGGCATCTGGTCCCATCACTCCATGGGAAATAGATGGGGAAACAGTGGAAACAGTGTCAGACTTTACTTTTTTGGGCTCCAGAATCACTGCAGATGGTGACTGCAGCCATGAAATTAAAAGACGCTTACTCCTTGGAAGGAAGGTTATGGCCAACCTAGATAGCATGTTTAAAAGCAGAGACATTACTTTGCCAACAAAAGTCCGTCTAGTCAAGGCTATGGTTTTTCCAGTGGTCATGTATGGATGTGAGAGTTGGACGGTGAAGAAAGCTGAGCGCCGCAGAATTGATGCTTTTGAACTGTGGTGTTGGAGAAGACTCTTGAGAGTCCCTTGGACTGCAAGGAGGTCCAATCAATCCATCCTAAAAGAGATCAATCCTGGGTGTTCATTGGAAGGTCTGATGTTGAAGCTGAAACTCCAATACTTTGGGCACCTCATGCGAAGGGTTGACTCATTGGAAAAGACCCTAATGCTGGGTCGATTGGGGGTGGGAGGAGAAGGGGACGACAGAGGATGAGATGGTTGGATGGCATCACTGACTCGATGAACATGGGTTTGGGTAGACTCCGGGAGTTGGTGATGGACAGGGAGGCCTGGTGTGCTGCAGTTCATGGGGTCGTGGAGAGTCGGACACGACTGAGTGACTGAACTGAACTGAACTAGGATTTATATCCTGTTCTATTGATCTATGTTTCTGTTTTGTGCCAGTACCATCATGTCTTGGTTACTGTAGCTTTACTGTATAATTTGAAGTCAGAGAGGTTGATTTCTCCAGCTTTGTTTTTCTTTCTCAGGATTGCTTTGGCTATTCATGATCTTTTTTTTTCCTTACAAATTATAAAATTTTTTGTTCTATTTCTAAGAAAAATGCCATTGATAATTTGATAGGGATTTCATTGACTCTGTAGATTGCTTTGGGTAGTATAGTAATTTTCATAACATTGATTCTTCCAGTCCAAGAACATGGTATAATCTCTCCAGCTGTTTGTGTTGTCTTTGATTTCTTTCATCCGTATATTATAGTTTTCTGAGTACAGATCTTTTGCCTCCTTAGGTAGGTTTATTCCTAGGTGATTTATTCTTTTTGTTACATGGCAGGAGTATTGAGTAGGGTCTCTTGGAGCACAGCAGAAGAGAAAAGAATGCAGTAGGTGGGTATTGACAAGCTAAGGAGAAACTTCTGGGAGAAGTTGAATTTTCTTTGGATTCTTGAATTTAGAGCTTAAAAAGATCATTTCATATGCATCTTTATTTAATGCATGAGTAAACTGAGACCTAGAGAGGTTCACTTTGTCCAAGAGAGGGTGAGTTAGGAATTAGAAACCGCATCTTCTGAGTTCCAATTCAGAATTTTTTCTTTCTACATGCTAGTGTTTCAGTACTTTTTCACAACCATTGATTGACAGCCAATGACGTGTGAGGCCTTGGGTCATTTTATGGGAATTTAAAAGTGATAGAATTCCTGCCATCAGGAGATTCCAGTTAATTAGTGATGTTAACCACACACACACACATATGTATATGTATATCCCACCATATCAGTTATAGGAGCAAAATCCCCTGTGAATACAGAGGACATGGTGACGAAAGCTGTATGAAGCAAACATCACTGTATAGAGGGCTTCCAGTGTTTTACTTGAAACATTACCTTGAGGATAACAAACAGGTCTCTGCCTCCCCTTCCTGAGGAACAGGTTGAACCAAATCTTCTCAAAGCAAGGCCACAAAAACCTCAGCATTCCCTTCTAGTTCATGGCTGATGTCTAATGCTCTTTCCTGTAATACACGGTGAGATCCTTGAGGGCAGGCATTTTGTATTCCATAAAGTCTAGTCCATGTTCCTGTAACATATGGATGTTTAACAAATATTTGGATTATCAATGGTTGTTCCTACAAAATTAAGGCTGGGATTTGTGAGACTTGAGGTAGATTCTCCTAGAACCAGTGGGTTAGTGCTGCAGTCTGCAGGCTGCTCTCCCAGGGGTTTGTCGCCTGGGCAGAGGCAGGGAAATGGAATATGCTGGTTCGCACTGTGATTTTTTTTTTTTTTCTGTAATACTGACCATGTAGCCCTAAAGTTGACCTGAAGTCTTGGACTTCTCCACTCAAATGGGAGAAGACACAAAAGCAACCTGATTCTTCTTGACAGATACTCAATCTATTTCCTGTTATTTTCTCATTTCACTTCTCTGTTTTATACACACATCCATGTGCACCCAGGACTGATCTGCTTCATATTTCTTTTAGTTTTAAAATAATCCTAATTCTTTTCATCTTCTTTCTCCTCAACAGCATAGTCCCTCCACTCCATTCTAGCAGCCTTTGGAAAGCTTTGTCTAACAATGAAAACATTGGGAGAAATTTCACTACTTCCTTTTCTCCCCATTAAAGAAGAATAATTTATCTTAATAGATTACATTTTGAATGCATTATAAAACAAATTCCATTAATGATATACTTGCATTAAAATTTTGATTTATTATCTGAGATGACTTGTTTTTAATATCTTTAGTAAACATGATCCCTAAGGATTTTCCTAAAACTTAGCAGTGAACCCAAACGATCTTATGTCTTATTTGTGTTCTCTTTATTTCTGCTCTCCTTTTTTCTTATTATTTACCCTATGTTATCTTGGGAATATTTAGTTTACTATCTACAGTTTACATGGATAGGTCATCTATGTCAGCACTCAGATCAGGTGTCCTCCTTGGAAGGGTCTCAGTGAGTTTCTTCCTAAGTATCACAGCTGTATCTTTTGGTATCTATTACAGTCATGTGTTTGCTTCTATTTTGGATTGTGTATCTTTGGGGTAGGCATGCTATCTGTTTTACATCTGCTACCCTCCCCTTTAAGTGTAAAATCCCAATTATGAGTGGCTGGTGCATACATTGAACTGATTTCAGAACTTACTTTCTGGGTAGGTAAGATCCTAAAATCTTACTGTAATTTTAATGAGTTGATTTTGTCTTTATATTTTCCCCCCATAGGAAAAAGAAGACCATTTTGAATCTGTTCAACTGAAATCCTCAAGATCTCCAAATATATGAAAAGACAGTGCTGTAGCTGTCAGACTAATGAACAAAGAAACCTACTCTCTAGTTTTACAGAACCATAGTTTAGAGCCTGTCCTCGTATCTGGCACATTGGCGATGTTACAGAGGAGGGCCACACTACGGAGAAGGGAAGGAGGTTGAAATGTTAGATTGCCTTATCACATGGTCAAGTGTCTTGCCAAAAATAAGAAAGCAAATGGTTTGAGTCTCAACTGAAGATGAAGCTCAACTCAGGAAGAGATTTGTCTGTATATACACATAACTCAAAACCAAGGTTAAGCCCACCAGTGCACTGCTGATGCATGCCGTATAATTAATGGGTAATTTTTCTTCTTTATAAATTCTATATAAAAAGTGTGTTTGGAGGGCTAATGTGAGCATATGCATTGTGATCCCATGTATGTCTTTTCTTTGTTTATATTTTGGGGACAATTTGAAAAATTTTTTAAGGTACAGTTATTTTTCCCATTATTTATTTTCCTGACCGACCTTTAAACATGTTTTCTATTAAAAATGATGAACCAAGAAAGACAATAGATTTTTCATTTTTCCATAGGGTATCATTCTTGATTTCAGGAGCCTCAGTAAGCAGTAATTCTTAATGAAGAGTCAGCATGTGCTTGGGTTATCTAAACTTATAATCGCCTTTGAAATTCCATCCTTGTTGGAACTGGTAAGAAGGGCTTTTTAAGAAATGGGATTCTTAAAAAAAAAAAAAAAGGCAAAGAGAAGCTTAGATTTTCCCCTAATAAAAACAAGCTGACACTATCACAGAAGTCAAATGGCTTGAAACAATTTATTTAATACTTGAAGTATAATTTAGAATGAATAGGAAAGCTTTTTTTAATCAAATCACTTGTAAAATCATGAGAAGAAAGTGGTATGGCTTGTGTATAAGTACAGATAACTGTACAGAGGTACTGGGATAATTTATGGCCTCCAGAGAATAGCAGTGGGTACATTTGCCCTATGTCAAGCATCAAAGGTTATATGCCAGACTGTAAGTATTATTACTTCCATGGAAGATTTCTTTTTAAGTTACTTAGAAATTCAATTTCAGAAAATTGCATATATCTGTATTCAAAATAAGAATGTTGTTGTACCATAAGCAGCTATGAAATAAGTATTGTTGCTCTTATTCAAAAATGATCCAGATAATTGTGGTATTTTCTCTGATGGACAGGTTATACTGATATTAGCAGGAATTGAATATTTGTCGAAAGAAGTTTGAACAAAGCTGGGTGTGACCAATTTTATGTAAAACTTGTTTTAAAACTAGGAAAGAGGGGAGTTTCCTGACCATTTATAATCTAAGGTGATCTTGTTTGTTTTCAATAAACAGTGATCTTTATAGGTTTTAATCCAGAGTTTTAAAAAGATAGGTAATTGGCCAGTGAGGTAGGGCATAGGGACAAGTTTGTTATATGTTTTTCCCCCAGTCTGTCAATGAGGTATGCCTTGTAATTTTTGATTCAGCAGGTCATCCTTAGTTTCATGGTCAGTGAAGGAAGAATAAATAATTGAATTTATTTCACTGGTGGGTAAAACAGTGGACCATTCTGTTATTGTTGAATGAATGAATGTTTTGTGTATGTCACTACTGTTGGATTCATGAGTATAGGTGAAGTGGGCTTTTTTGTTGTTTTTTGTGAAATTCACAGAGGACATTGCTTTATATAAACCTTTTCTACATTTAATTTCTTACATTTTATTATAATGAGGAAATTATTTTGGCATTGCTCATTTTTATCCTGCCATCACTGCTGGTGAGCCATCCCTCATTTTGATCAAAAATTGAACAAAAGAATAAAAATATAGTTGAAATATACCCTTTCAGAGGAGCCCTGGGAAAGTTGTACAGACTGGACAGATTCAGGAAGTTTCCACATCGTCACCTGCCACCTCTGTCTTCATCTTTGCTGTGTTCAGCATGTATGTTCCAAGCCATAGAGATAATTGGGATTTGCTTGCAGATAGCGTCTTTCTTCTCTTGTCACTGGACTAAAATCTCTGACATGTCAAAAATGCCTTAAATTTTAATGAACTCTCAGAAAATATAGTTGGTATTGAAAAATTTATTTATTTTATTTCTTATTTTAGATATTAAATAGATTTTGGCAGCTCAGTCCCATCTTTGGAAAGAGCTGACTTTTTCATTTGGATCCCAGTGGATTGTCATTTTATTTCAACCACTGAAGAAGTATGACAGAAGGAATGTTATAAGGAAGACATTCAGATGAATTCTGGCTATAAAACTTACTTTATGTGTTGTTTTTGCAAAGCTCAGTGCAATGTTGAAAGGCATAAACAAATTAATCAAGTTTCTGACTTTTAATTGACATTTGTTGTATCTTTTCCCCTCTAAGTGGTAGAAGAAGAAGTTATTTGTTATTTTTCCTAAAAGGCAATTGTGAAGCCTTAAATACTGCATTAAGTCAGCTATCACCTATAAAATCTCTTAGCAGTCTGTCAAAACATATTTAAATCAGTTTTCCACTGAATGAGACCATATCTTCCATGGATAAATTATATCATGCCATTTAACAATGTTGAGCAATTTGATGTGTATTCACTTGATTTAAAAGATTGAACTTTATTCTTATTGACTTTTCCCCTCTTTGATCACTAGTTATCAAGTCCTTTTCAGGATTAAAAATGTTTCATAGTATTTTTGTGTAGATTTTTGTCATTATTTTCTTCCCAAGGAGAGAAAAGGTGATTTAAGTGGTTATGTGGAAGGATTACCTGTGTCTAGTCATTTACCCTCTGGGGTAGTTCAAGATAAATCTGGTCAACTGTCATCTGTCATCTGTCAGTAGAGCTACTTCCTGTGACTCATGGTCATTCCTGATGGGAGGCTAATATGCAGATCATTTCTCTCTTCCTCATGAATGTAAATTTCCTGAGACCTGGGGTGGGAAGTTGATTTCATTAGCAGTGTATTGCTTACATTTACCTTTTTATACTAAAGATAGGTAGAGTAGAACTTCTTCATAGGATTTACGTATTCTCACATCTATTTCCTAGTGACCATGAACATTATCTAATGTTTACATGACCGAGTTCTAAATTAAGATTGCTCTAAGAAAAGGACTCAAGGAGGATAAACCTAAAAAAATGACAACACTTGACTTATTCTTTGGACACTAAAATGGAGTTCACCTTCATAGTAAATGGCCAGAGATTGCACTTTTGCTGAATTTTATTTTGGCTTAATGTTTTCAGATGAGTTCATTTTAGAATCACAAATGAAGTAAAAGATGGGGACAAATAATTGAAAATTAATTGATACTACTATTACAGTTGCTATTAATGGATATTACTATTGCAGTTGTCTAGATTAGAAGTCAGCAGTCTTTTTCTGTAAAGGGTCAGGTAGTATTTTCAGCTTTTCAGGTCATGTGGTCTCTGTTTCAGCTCTGCCATTGTAGCATGAAAGCAGCCACAGATAGTCTATACACGAATGGGTATTGCTACGTTCTGATAAAACTTGATGTACATGGAAATTTGAGTTCATTTCAATTTTATTTGTCATGAAATATTACTTTTGGTATTTTCCCTCCAACTATTTAAAAATGTAGAAGCATTCTTAGCTCATAGATTTTATAAAAACAGATGCTAGGCTAGGATTTGACCTGTGGGCTGTGGCTTGCTGACTACTGTTTTCCATCACTACAACCCACAAGCAAAACTATTTGGAATAACCTATTTGCACAGATTCTTTGCCCTTTAGGAGTTTGCACCTTCAAAGTTTCTCAAGTCTCTAGAGATGATCAAGAAAAAAATAGCCCATTACCTTCCCTTGATGATTTAATCACTCACCAAAGACAAAGCCAGATACTCTTCTGAGTTTTGTAGTTCTGGGACTTGATTGTGGATATTGATTAGGAAATGATAAAACTAAAACAAGTGAATTGGTTCAAAGTCAACCAGTAAGACTGATTTAAAAGTCTTTTCTCATTGTGATTTCTATAACATTTATTGCTAAGGTAACTAGATTTGGAGATAATATGCAATCTCTTTGACAGATTTATTTCAGTTAACTATTTGGAAGTAACATATATTGATGCATAAAAGTAGTATCAGCCTAGATTCTTGAACTCCGGTGCTGGGTAGGGTTCCCTGGCAGCACTGGAGCATCCATTGCATGTGTTCAGGCCACGTACACCTCAGTCCACACATATTTACCAAATCCTATTTTAAGACTGACTGAACTGCAAAGGACACTTAGGATTTCTTTAATGATTAGTGGTTCAAGAAACAGACCTCTAATTGCCTTGAGCAAAATATCCCAGTTAGGCTTTCCATTTGCTATTAAGGAATTTTGGAATTTTTGGAATATTGGAATTTTCCTCATCTTATTAATAAAGACTCCTGGATGAAAAATATTGTATAAAACAGCTTGTGGATATTGGTAAATTTGGTTTTGAAGGGAGTAATATTCCTTTTATCTTAGATAGCCATCTAAGGGTTTCCATCCAAGCCATCAATGGATTTCAAATTAACATTTCTTGGGTTAAATTAATGAGTCCAACCAGTTGGGATTATGCAAATCTAAACTTTCTTTCACAGAGCAGGAGTTATAATTGCCTTATTCAAGGGTATGGGCCTTGTTAGGAATGTGAAGGTTTTAATCTGTACTGATGTTCCATCTTCCTGGCACCTCACTTTATTTTTGCTTCTCTGTGACCTTTTGCTACAGAGCTCTGACACCCCAAACTATCATGGTGGATACATGGATAAAGCAGAGGGGGCTAGCTGAGAGGAACTTCTGGGTTGAAGTCTACAAAAGTACACTGTCCGAATTACCTCCTTTCTCAGAGACTCTCTTAATTTGTCCTCTATGTTGTCTGCACACCAGCTTGCCTCATAGTTTAAAAACGGGACCTTTTTATGTTACTGTGAGAAACCTGAGTGGACAAGTGAATATTAGTGTTTAAACTAGAGAGGACACAGAGAATTTCAAAAGCTGTAAACACTCAGGAATCCAACAAAAATCAACCATATCATGAGGCTCTGGCATGTTTTTTTATGAGTGGGATACATCATTCTGCTTGAGTTCCTTGCATTCAGGATGTTTTTGCAAAGATGGATCGGCTCAGCAAGTTTTATATTCTGAGAGAATGAAATGCTGTTACTGGAGTTAAAAAAAAAAAACCAATCCAAAACCTATTGGTTTGAAATGGCTTATGTAGAAAAGATTTTATAGTTGATGTTTTCCATACATATACTGAATTCTCTTTAAAAAATTACTTCTAGGGATCACATGTTAGGGTGTGTGTTTTTGAATAGGAAACGCAGTTCATGGCAGGGAAGAAAAAGATGATGAGAGCTGTCAGTCGATGCACTTTCAGTGTAAAGACAGGGATTGAAATACAGTGATCACAGATCAAAACCTGGTCCTCAGAAACACCCACTCAGGATTCACCCACAGCCTAATTGTCTTGTTTAAGAAGATCCACGATTAGTTTGATTGTTTTGGGCATCAGCAGTGTCTCTGAACAACCCACCTGATATTGCCTTCCTCGGTCTGTCAAATCCCATCAGTGGACTGAGTTTATTTTCTCTGCCATCAGCCTTGCCTCAGCCTTAATTTTGAGCAGGTACTCATTCTGAGCACACTTATTTAGCACTCCTTCCAGTTTCAGTCACAACAGAGTTCTTTTTTGACATCTAATGTCTTTTTTGACAACTACTGTTACCCAATCTGCCACACCCACTCCCTCTCATCCATGTTCTTCTTTGAATCTGAGAATTTAGAGACTGTTTGCGCTGTTGTCTTTGAGCATCTGGTGAGTTTTGGACACATTGATGAGGGTACTGATTCAAAGGCATCTGGAAGGAAGAAGAGAATTGCTAACATAGGACTCCTCTGTTTATTTCCTTCGAGGCCAGTCATGTTGGCTTTTATGCACCTACTCGTTATTTCTGGATATTTTAAAAATAGTATCAATCTTGATTATCTAGGCCCTGGTTATTTAGCCTGTGGGTCCCTCATAGCCTCCTCTTCCTTTCTCTCACTGTCTCCCTCAGTGGCAGTCTGCTCATTAGCATATTTTCCAGTCTTGATGCTTCTTAAAAGCAAGAAGTACATGTTAATCCTCTTTTTCCCTGTCATGAGTTGAAGCATGGCCTCCTAGAAGTTACACATCCTGATGTTACTTCATTTCAAAAAAGGGCCTTAGCAGATGCAATTAAGGATCTTGAAATAAGATCATCCTGCATTATCCAGGTGTACCCTAAATCCAATGACAAGTGTCCTCATAAGAGACACACAGAGGAGAATGTGACATGAAGACGGTTGCAGAGATCGGAGAGATATGATGTCAAGAAGCTGACCACCACCAGAAACTAGAAGAGAAATGGGACGGGTTCTCCCCTATAGCCAAGAAGGTGCAGCTGCGCAGAGTCAATTTTTGTTGTTTTAAGCCACCAAGTTTGTGTTAAGTTGTCAGATTAGTTACAGGAAACGGATACATGCCTGTCCATGGTATCTGGTGCAGGACCTAGCAGATAGTTAGATTCTCAGTGATTTTTCTACATTAATTAATGATTTGTGACTCAAGGACTCATCAGGAGAAACAGGACAGTACTGGTATGAATGACCACATTTTAGCTTATCCGTGCTTTCCGTGTGTGCTCCTTTATTTAGGTTAGTAAAATATTCAAGTTTAGTGACATGTCTATGTGCTCCTAAACATTGTTCTTGGGACTTTGGAAAAGAAGATATCCTGCATTTTCGTTGCCTCATTCAGCTGTGAACCACCAGAGTGATTTTCCAATGGAATAACAAGATGCTTTTCCAGGCTCCTTGCTAGAAATTTAGGTGGTTTTGGGAAATGAGAGCCATTAAACCTTCCCTGACAGGTCAGTTTCGGTACTCAGAGGAATACAGGAATGGAAGAACTCTCTCCTCACCTCAGAGACCTATTTGAGCAAATTCTGGGCTGCCTTGCAGATGTGGCTTAAAGAAACCAATAAGGGTATTATTGTCTGGCCACTGTAATAACCTGATATTTATGGTGTCATCAGTCAAATTCTGATCATATGATCTGCAAAGATCTGCGAAGATGTCTAGACATGATTACAATTCTCTTACAGGGTAAAACTTGTGTTCAGTGTATCTATTAACAGATGTAAAGAGAAGCCTAGTTAGATAATTTCCTCCAACAATAAAATAGAAATGGTCTAAATCAACATATTCAAATTACCTGGAATGATTAAATAAGAACATGGCCATTACCCACCATGCTGGAAAACCTTGAAGGTTTTATTCTCAGTATTTTTACATTAATACAGATGCTTTTGATTTTGTGCTGAGAAAAACAATCTGTTACACATAATGTAACTTTAATATACAACATAGAAACTCATCCTAAGTTAGTTACAACAAGGGCCTACAAAAAACTTCATAGGAAAAAAAGTTATCTAATATTGCCACCATATTTTCTAATAGACTGACCCTGTCAGACCCTGTCACCAATGCTCAGCTTTGTAAACAATGGGTTATTTCCAGGTTCTAAGGAATCATTAATAATCACTAAAATCAGTCTAAAAAGTTCTAGCACATCACTATATACTGTACAGTCCTTAAAAATAATTTATTGTACTGTTTCTAAAAAAAGGTACTAAGGGTATTCTTTTGCTGTTTCCACATTCTGGAGCTGCACACGAGCACTTTCATCTAATATCCTAAAAACACGACAACTGAACTGCAATTCACAATCACAGAGATGAGGTGGTGGAGTCGAGGACTTCCCGGCCGTTGCACACCGTCGGCACATATGTGCTGGCAGAGGCTGGAAAACAGAGCAGGAGAGAAAATTCTGCATTAGTCAAGGGGGCCATAGAGCTACTGGCATGGATAATCCTAGATACTAGTTAAAATTAAGTGGAAAACTCATTTTAACTTGGCTTTAGAAAATGCTAGGTGATTTAATGCTGCAGCAGGTCAAGTTTCAAAATGTGCTCTGCACAAAATTAGTGTGTATCCTGGATCTTACCTCTACTAATGTCATACCTATTGGAGAGAGTTGATAAGCATAATCACTGTTGAAAGAAGTCACTTGTGGGTTTAAAATTAACTTTTGTAATCTCCAAACTGGTTAAAATACAGTGTGTAAACTTGAATACTCATGGCACTTTACTTAGATTGTTAAATTAATTATTATTTTCAATACCTTAATTAATTTTGTTCTCTTTGGACAGGATGACTCTGTAGGTCCAAGAGTCATCTGTGAACCCACTGCCTTTGAGAATGGTTTCACATATTTTCATTCTTCAAGTGGATAACCTCAGTGAAAATTCTAGTGAGAGCTGAGTTGTAAGAACTTCAATTTCATAATAGTTTGCAGAAAGGAAGGCATTTCAAAAGGATGATGCTCTCATTAGTGACAACAGTGATGACTGTGTCAGGGTGTGAGTATAATATGGATACAAATATTCTTTTTATGGGTCATTATTTTCCTAGATGAAATTCATAGCTGAACTTGTTTTGAACATTTTTGTGTGTGGGTGCGTGTGTGCGTGTGTGTGTGTGTGTGTGAGAGAAATATAAAGACAGCTAAGTTATATCTATGTCTCCCTGAAAGCTTTTTCCTTTTACCGAATAAGAACAAAAGCAAATACCCCCATCCTCCATGGTATGAAACAACATGGCCAAGAGAATCAGTTAGCAATGGCCTCACATTACCTTTTGGAACTGCTGACATCCTGTCCTTGTTCTGTCCATCTGGGCGTGCTCTGAACAGGAGGAGCTGATCTCCTTGGCTACCTGACCACAGCCCAGATAAAGCTGCCCAGTCAGCTGTCCCATTCTTTAAAGATATATCTCTCTCAGTTAATAATCGAATAAACTAACTTTATGCTAAAGTGTTCATGTTCACTGTCACAGTGAAAATATTCTTGCCGCATGAAACTGCATTTTTCATAGGAATGTCTTTAAACATGAAGGAGAAGCTAATTGTGATATTTGCTACTATGTGGCATTCAGTGTGGGAACATTCACCATAGTTGGGGCACTAGAAGTTTTTCAGCAGACACCCTGCTAGGGAAACTCCAGCCTCTCAATTCTGTGCTATTTGTCTTGGTGTGTGAGACAATAAGAAAGTCAAGTCTGTGTGGCTGCTTAAGGTTACAGAGGAGTCATGTGACATGCTCTTTTGGAGATTGTTCCCTTTTATCATTTTTAGAATGAGGCTCACTTGTCTTTACCATGTAAGCCCACTAGAAGCTACAATATCCTGGGGGACAGGGATGGCATAATCTACATTTCCTGAAACTTCCATGGTGAAGACACAGTGTGTACCAGATAAATATTTGATGGAAGGTGATATGTGATAATAATTACAAATGTGAGGGTGTTAATTTATTCTTTGCAAAGCTTCTTCATATACTTTGTCTGATTCTTGCTTCATCAAAGCTAGGTAAGGCAAGAGAAAGAACAAGGTGAAATGAAGTTCAAACCACAGTTCACTGGAAACCCGGGGGAGTGCTCCTGGCCACTCAGTGTGTACTTTCTCTACAGCTTGTGTTCACTTGTGTCCTTGGCATCTCCATGTGGCTGTTCAATAGACATTTCAGACTCAAGTGGCCAACACATAATTTTGATTTCTTGACCTGTCCCTGTTTAGTCTTCCTTTTCTCAGTGAACGGTCTCACCATCTGGCCAGTTATCCAACCAAAAGTCTAACATTTACACTTCCTTCCTTTTTTCTCTCTCCTCTCATGTCAAATCTATCATCAGGTCCAATCAACTCTATCTCCACCTCCAGCTACTTGTCTGTCTGCTGCCCTGGGCCAGGCCAGCATTCTCTCTCTCTCGGCTACTGTAACAGCTGCACCACTGGGCTATCTGTGTCCATCCTTGCTTCCCTGCAGTGCGTTTCCTCTATAGCAGCCAGCATATTTGTAAATAAATGTAAGTCACCTACTTACACACCTCCCGTGGCCTCTCTGTGCTCTCCTAACTCTGGTTTATAAATCTCAGCACGATTCAGACACTGCTTAGCTTTCTGAATTCATCTAATTCTCTCCTCCCCCGACCCCATCCCCTTTTGATTTTGTTCTCTAATACAGAATATCTGTTTCTCAATTTCTGGCCTTTTGCAATAGTTGTTGCCTCTGCCAGGAATATTCTTCCCTCTCTTAATCACATATCTGGCTCCTTCTTGTCATCCACATGTGAAATGTCATCCTCTGGAAAAGGCTATCATCCAGCCATCTAGTCTAAAGTAACCAACCAGTTACTCTCTGTCATGTTACCCAGTCTTAAAACTGAATTTTTTCCTTGCCTTTTTTCCCCCTTAGCATCTTAAGTCTTACACTCTTGACTAGAAAGTATGCTGGGGCTCTGCTTGTCTTTTTCATTATTTTATTCATCTTGCTGGTAATGGAACAGACACTGTATAAATTCTTTTTTGAATGATTGTATGAATGGTTGCCTTTAATTTCAATATGGGAAATAATTTATTATCCTGAAGAAATGACAGCAAATGTGAGGCTTGTGAGCGGCCTTGTTTTGGAGCAAGTTGGCCTTTTTCCTTCTCAAGTCCCATGGTGGCATCGACTGTGCTTGCAGAAAACTGGCTGGGCTGTGAGCATCCCATAGCAGGAGTACTGCCTTTGACATTTTGACTAAGCTCTTCATCTTTTCCAGGATCAAGTTTTATTGTTTCTGTGCAGGATTTTCATTTTCAGAGATTGAAGAGGAATGCTGTGTCATGGGGGTATGTCTAGCATAACCAGGGATGAGTGTGTTAGTGCTCCTTGTCCACCTTGAATTCGTCTAATCCCTTCTACCTGCATTTCTAAAGATGGTATCAGAAACCTACTTCAATGTTCCCCATACTATTGTGGAATTTGGTGAATGCTAGTAAGTGTGCACTTATGATCTGCTTGCTCACTGCATTCTAATTTCTTAAAAATTGGGTATATTTTGACCATGTAGGTAAGAAGTACATGGGCTGCAAAGGTAGGCACATGGAAAATTCTCAAACTATTAGTGTCACATAATCTTATGCCAAACACAATATGAACATCATCATGGAAGGTTACAGAGTAACCTGAAATTATCTACCTGCTTCATAGGGACATTAAAGGGAACACCCTATGTTAGAATGTCTAAACTATTTGAGAGGAAGATAGTGCAAATTCAAGATCTTCTTGCAAGGAATAACAGCAAAAAACCCACAAGACACTGCAGTTTTATTTTTTTCCTAAACACTTTTTAGTGTATCAAAGGGGATTGTAACTTGTATTTTTCTGCTTTTCTTTTACTGTTTCATCTGTAGCTTTTGTTAGTGCATTTTTTATTATGTAAAAGATATTCTCATTTTTGTACATGCTGCTGAATATAGCAGAGGAAATTACTGTTTTATGAGTTTACCATCACAATTACTTTGCCTTTCATAAATATTTTACATATGCCTCCTATATTAGTCCATCTGTTATTCCCCAAGGTAGTAAAATATGTGGAAGAGGAAAGTACTGTCATTTGTGTGTGTGTGTGTGTTTGTGATGAGCTTTTCTACGATTCTAATGAAATTCTCACAAGATTTTTAATGGCATAAGTTTAGCCTGTTTTATTAAGTGCAGTTAGGCAGATTTCTATAATTGTCCTTTCTGTCAGAAATAAGTGTGCAGGCTTATTTTTGGCTTTCCTGGGAGTGGGGGTGAGTAGCAGCTGTTACTCTAGGTTAACATGGTACTTTTTGCTATTTAAAGTGAAAACTGAAGAAAGCTGAAAAAGACCTAATAAGTTCCATAGCTGACCACGGAAGGACCATTCACGTCCATCAAAGGCATGTTTTGCTTCACAAAAGTTGGTGAAGTTTTAGAGATCAATGCAGCCAAGTGGCAGCTTTGTCTAGCACCATGAAATCCATTTTTCTTGTACCAGTAATGCAGAGACTGGCCAGGCTTTGGAGAAAATGACCCAATTTTTCTGAGTAACTGGGCTCTCAATCAATGCTAAACATATTTATTTAATAGATTCTTATGGATGCCAAGTCTGTTAGTCAGTTCAGTGGCTGAGACTTGGTTCCTGAGAATCAGTGTGTTACTCTGTGTAATACATCAGACTTGGAAAAAAATAAACATTTAAATAGAACAGACATTCCAGTCTGTTCCCATCTGTTCCATTTCCTTGCCCTCAGTGACCCCGAATAATTTCTCCCAGTGTGTCTGCTTGTTTAGGGATTTTACTGCTATGGTCATGGAATACAATTTCCATCCACTATCTGTTGCGTTGTCCTCCTGCTTTGTTATTGGACCTGTTTTTGTTTTACTCTTCACCTTAATTTACTTGTGCTAGGGCCCCTTGGTCCCATTTCAAAAGAAGTGCATGTGTTGATAATGTTGTCTGGGCAGACGTGACACTGCTAGCCAACCATTTGGTAGCCTTGCTACGTAGAGATTTCTCAGTAGGAGACAGAGAATCCATTATTAATAATTTAATTTTCCCTTTATAACCAAAATGTCTTCAACTGTTACCAGTAGTTTGAAGAGGAAATTATTTTCTATAAACTCAAGAGTTAGTTTCCAAATGTGGAGTTAGAACTTAAGCAAGCAAAGATTGCTTCATTTAGTGATTCATTTCTTATGAGACAAGATTCACGGAAAGAGAAATAGAACCCATGATACAACTTAATTACATTATCGACAGAAATTCCACTTGATCTTCAACTTAATACCTCAGTCCATTTTGCATCATAATGCTGTCGTGTTTTCTTTCCAATTATGTTCCTTTATCTTCTCTTCCCTCCCCCAAGAAATACCAAAGTTAGATGCACAATAATCTCTAAATAAAAATACTCAAGAAGTTTTTGTACTGTTCTACTTATTTTTTGTTCTTCTCCCCTCTTCTTAGTTGCTAAACATCTGTTTTTCCTCTTTTCTATCCAAATGTGTTCTCAGACTAGGATCAGAAACTCATATACAACAATTAATTCAAACAACGAATAGGAGCTGTAAGTGCTACTACATCTAGGGACCCAAGTCGAAAGCTGAAAGTGTTAAGCTCTAATAAAATAATGTCAGGTATTAGTCCTCGTTTCTTGTGGAGCTGATCCTGATAGCCTCATCTTCCAATTATCCCCAGCATCTGCACACTGTATTGGCTTCCATCGCTACCACCCTGATTTAAGTCATCATCTGGGCTAGCCAGCAGCCTGCTAAATGAGGTAGGTCTCTGCCCGCTCCCTGTCTCATATTCTGCCCACACAGCCAAAACAATGCTTTTCAAGTTGGGTCTTGCCACTTCTGATGAAACCCTTCGAGTGTTTTCCCAGTTCTTTCAGTAGAAAAGTAAAAGTCCTTAACAATGACTTATCCTAAAGGATCTGCTCCATCTTTGTCCTCATCTCCTCTCCTTTCACCATTTACCTATAGGCTCATTGCTTCTTTGGCCCTTTACACATGCTGTTTCCCACGTGTGGAATGTCATTTCCCCAGATATCAGCATGACTCCCTTCTTTCATTTAGTTCATGACTCTGCTCAGTGTCACTTTATCACTTCCTCCCATTTTATAAAAATAGTAACACATTCTATTCCCCAACTGCCTTATTTGCCTGTGTTCCCTATTATTTTCTACACGTTGCTTATCAACCAACACCTGAGTTATTACGGAATATTGGTTTCTGTGTGCCCCACCTTGCTTGATGAGAATGCAAGCATCATGAGTATACAGTTTCATCCATGACCACAGTGCCTAGAGCTGAGCTTGGGCACAAAATTTCTTCAATCAAAGATTGTATTATTCATCAAATTGGTCACATTTACTTGGTTAGTGGCTCCTCTCCCAAAGCCTTTGCAATTACTTCAGATGAGGTAGAAATGTTAAAAAAAATTTTTTCCATATGAGTAGGCATTTTCCTGCTATAGGCATACAGATATCTCCCTTTATGGATGTTCTCTAGAGAATTTGACTTAAAATGTAAAAGAAGTAGAAGAAATAAGATATAATAAATTGATGTTAGACTCTTTGCTTTGTTTTAAGGTATTGATCATCTGATATCAATGTATGGACAGTATTTGATTAAATACATATTTTCTTTTTTATTGACATACATGCATAGTTCTGAACATGGTACCCTGTTCTTAAAGGCATTAATAAATTTGGGGTTACATGGAAATGCATATGACTATAAGCATCTCTCATAAAATACTAAATTCTCTGGTTTAGGAACTTTCTTTGAACTGCTGTGTTTATGTTCTGTTCTAATATACAATACAGAAGAGAAACTGTACAAAGTAATTCAGGAAAGTGAGGCTTTTAAAAAACTATGTTAATGGGAGAAATTATATCTCTGACATAGACATTTAGAGAGGGTCACCATTAACTATATTCCTTTGTCTTCATCAAATCACATTTTCTAAGAAACTTTGTGGGTAGCCCTTTTGGAATACATCACCTTGTCTGTGTGTAGCCAGGGTGTGGGGATCACAGGGCTTTCAGAGAGACATGATTTACGGTGCTGAACTCCTTGGTATGGGTTTTTGAGAGGAACACAAGTCTGCACCCCTGCTGTTAGAACAAGATGACATCATGTGCTAAGCTTAAGAGAAAGCTTTGAACTTACAAAAAAAAAAAAAATCACTGAATTTGCAGATGCTAAGATTCTCACTGTCAGAATGGTCTCTGAGATGAATTCTATAACTGATCCGAGGCAGAAACTCCAGAGAGGCCAGAGGAGCCACAGAGAAGCTTTTGAGGGTTTTATCTATGTCTTCAGTTATCAAATTCCATAAAGTACCTAATAGATGGGACCTTGGTTTCCTCATCTATAAATGTGTATGTTAGAATAAATGATCCATATCGTCCCTTCCAGCTCCAGTCTCTGTATTAAAGGAGGTGGGCTATAGTAACTTGGGGAAAACCTAGGAAAATAGTAGAAGTAAAGAGAAAATGATTTAAAGGTTGTGTAAGAGTGGTTGTGAGACAAGTAAATGGAAATGTCAAATAAGAGAAGGAGAGGTATTAAACATCAGTTCCCTGATATATATGGGGTTACCTATTACAGGTGGAGACTATCCTTCCTTCCTCAATGAGGGACAGAAAGGCAATAGAAAGAGGTTTTCAGGAGTGCTGTGGACTTGGCTTTCTTAAGGGAAAATAGATTGACGTCTATCTGATTTGGATGCACTAGGTGTATTCTGCCTGAAGCAAATGGCTTAACTTGCTGAAAACTCTAGGCTCTTCCTACATTGGTCAGAGAGGATTTATGTTTATAATATACTTATGCCTGTGGCAAAGAAGACCGTCACTTCTATGTGGGTTGCCAAATAACTTCCTAATTTGCTGGCCAGTCGTCATGAGACTCCCTGAACTGTGAAGTGCAGGTATGTTATACTGTTTTTCTGAACTATCAGTGTAGAGAAGAAACTTGGTATTATGTGCTTTTTTTTTTCTTTTATAAAGTGCTATTCAGAATTGAACAGTGGCTTGCCCCTGCCAACTGGGGTATCTTCAAAGATTGACCACTGATAAGTATAAAATCTGGCCCTCATGCAGTTACTTTCTGTTGCTATAGATCCATGGCACATTATACTGTAATGCTAGAAGACTGTCCCCTTTACCATTTTATTTTATTAAAAGATTTTTGTTTGATGTGGGCAATTTTTTAAAAAGTCTTTATTGAATTTGTTACAATATCACTTTTGTTTTGGTTTTGTTTTTTTGGCCCTGAGGCATATGGGATCTTAGCTCCCAGACCCGGAATTGAACCTGCACCCTCTGCCTTGGAAGGTGAAGTCTTAACCACTGGACTGCCAGGGAAGTCCCTCCCTTGATCTTTTAAGACTACTGCTTTCTTTTTATAATGTGAAAATTCTTAATAATAAAGAATAATTCTATTAATTGAGCTGTTCACACATTACCTCCAAAACAAGTGACTTTCTGAATAAGGTTTTGGCAGAAAAAAATCTCCATATGCTCATGGCTCCTCTGAGACCCAAATCTGGGCATCATTAGTTAGCAGAAGCCTCTTGGCTGATCTTAATGATAATGACATACATACAGTTGAATGATCACCATAAGCAAGAGAACTACACATCCCTGTAGGACCATGTCTGGGTACATAATAGCTCTGAAGACTATTGGGCACACTCCATTTCTCTCTTCTCCCCACAGTCTATGCTGATGCAAACTCATATTACTGTCAACAACATTCTAACCTGCACAGGTCCTATAGGATTTTATGGTGTGAAACCTCACATGTTCACCCAGCTTGTCTCCCTCAAAATGATGCCATTCCCTTATGCTGTACACCCATGGTGGTAGAACAAGACTGCCAGGTGAAACGGGAAAGGGAAGGTTTTTACTTTTAAAAATATCATTAAATTTGCAGATGTTAAGATTCTCAGCATATGTTCTTGATTGCCTTACTTTGGGGATCAGCTCTGGGAAGATTCTTTGCTTCTAAAGCTGAACAAAACAAAGAATGACCTCTTTTTTTTTTTCTCTTCCAAATATGAAGGCTGTTTGCTTATGTGTGTGGGTATGGGAACAGCATTACGAGTATGAGTTTAGGATATTAGGGTCTCTGAGTTCTACTGCTTTCTGATGTCTATTCCCACCTTCACCTTTAGTAAATGTATTTTTTTGAGGGGCCTGGTGCTTCTATGAAAGAAATACCTTTCCTTGAGGGTTCCGAAGGGTGGTGGGGAAATAACTGTGCTCAGATGTAGCTCTTGGCATCATGAGGCAAAGGACAGGACTTCAAAACAGCTCTCCTTCTCTGAACCCAGGGCCTCCTTCCTCTTTGAGAGTCATATAAATGATGCTCCCTGCTCTTCACTGATAGCAGTGGATGAAGTAGACAGGTTGGCTTCGGCCGAGGTTCTCAAAATGTTTTCCTTGGACCATTTCTATTGAACCAGATGGAGTATCTGTTGTGGACCAGATTTCTGGCATTTATCAAGAATCCATGATACAAAGGGTCTGGAGATTGGGTCTGGGAATTTCCATTTCGAACAGTTTTTTTTTCTTTAATACATAAATATTGGGAACAATTAGCCTATGGGCACATTTAGTGGAAAAAATTTACTGTTTCCTTTATTTTTATTATTCTGTATATAGTTAATCAGATGCAACTAAAATTGTTCTCTCTTATATACAGTAATATGTAAATATTTCTCGGATTGTGGATTTTCCAGGATGTCCTTAACCATGTTCTTTCTTCCATGCCTGCTTCTGAGTTTGGCCATTCTTTTCTATCTTTTTGGAGCAACTGCACAGCTTTTAAAACCCAATAACTGATACTCTTTCTACTAGCAACCACCTTAGCTGCTGTCAGGGATGTGGTATCTCTGCTATTGTCTTGCCAGAGAATTAACTGGGAGTTAATGTGGCTGTACCTTTCAGTCAAGGTGAGTTCTAGGTATTGCGTGTGTCATATCACTTAATCTCTGCTAAGAGTGCAGTGCTGGATGGATTTAGGATTTGGAGAGTGTAGCATGATGGAAATGACCGCACGTTCTCTGAGAAGTGGGGTCTTCACCCCTCCCCTTGAGTTAGGGTAGGCTCTGTCATGCTCTCCAGGTCCCACGTGGAGATGTGTTCCACCAAGGTGCCATATAAGAGAGTGAACCACTGTGTTCTCTCCAGATTAGCTCAATCTCAGCTAACAGCACAAAAGGACCCCAGTAAAGGCCTCGTAGGGCAGATGGACTGCTCAGTCCAGCCTTGCCTGATTTCCTGACCCACAAAACCAAGAGACATAGTAAAAGGGCTTTCTTTTAAACCACTAAATTTGGGGGGAAGTTTGTTATGTGGGACTAGATAACTAAATGTGTCTCTGGGGGGGTTACTTTGTTGCTATACCAGCTTACTCTCATCCATACATAGGGTTTTTGTTTTTACCTCTGAAGGAAGAAAGTCAGCAGCAATATTGGTAGCAATAACCCAATGGAATAACATGCTTGCAGATACTCACCAGAAGAATATAAATTATGTACAACTTAAGAAAAGCATATGCTTTACTTAGTGAACTCAGAACAGTTTAAGGATTTTTCTTGATTACTTAAAAAACATACTTCCCAGTATTTAGGAGCGAAATGAATATTAATTGAACTGAATCTGTAATGGAGGAAACAGGCATCGAGATGTTAAACCAATTGCTCATATTTTCACCACAGTGGGTCAGTAGCATGTTTATACTTCTAACTAGATTCCATAGATCAATGGCTTTCAAATTTCGTTGATGGCAATTCATAGAAATAAACGCTTTACCTGAAACTGGTACCCATATATAAACTTGAGCAAGTTTCATGAAATGCTATTTACCCTATTACATGTGATGCACTCTAAGATACTTTATATTTTCTTTTAAAAAATGCTGGTCAAACCTACTAAATCAATTTCATGACCCATTCATGGATTACATTCTATAGCATGAAAAACACTGCCCTAGACACTAAGCTTCCTGGGACCAGGGATTCTATCCTATTCATTGTGTACACAGGTGCTTAGAGATTTCTGGTGTATAGAAGGCATTCAAGCATTTAATGATTGAATGAATTTCATGATAATGGTTCCAATGTATTAAAATGGGAAGGATACTAATCACAAATCAGAAAATCCATTGTCAGTGCTGAAATCCTTGTGTATCATTGAGAAGTAACATCTCTTATTTTCTTGCTATAAAATAGAATTCATGATATCCAGTATTCATGGGATAAAATGAGCCCACAAATATAAAACTATTGTGAGTAAAAGATAAAGAATTATAAGTAAAAGATCAATAGATTTGTTACTTAAGCACTTTGAAATGCCTAGAAACATGACAAAAGTACTTCACTTTGTTACTTTAATGCCACTTAATTAATTTGGATTAATTAGAGGAAAGTCATTGGAGAAGGCAATGGCACCCCACTCCAGTACTCTTGCCTGGAAAATCCCATGGTCGGAGGAGCATGGTAGGCTGCAGTCCATGGGGTCGTGAAGAGTCGGACACGACTGAGCGACTTCACTTTCACTTTTCACTTTCATGCATTAGAGAAGGAAATGGCAACCCACTCCAGTGTTCTTGCCTGGAGAATCCCAGGGATGGCGGAGCCTGGTGGGCTGCCGTCTATGGGGTCGCACAGAGTCAGACATGACTGAAGTGACTTAGCAGCAGCAGCAGCATGGGGAGGATGAGGTCTAAATTTAGACTTTTTAAAAGATAAAAAATGAATTTCACTGAGTAACAAAACAGTCCTAAAATGTTGGGCTGGTAGACGTCTATGTTGAAGTACTGGCTGGGCCGCTAGCACATGAGACAGAGTGACAGCCGGAGCGCGTCCGTGGAGGCTGCATCGCATTGTTTTTGTGTCAGTGGATGTCTCTGAAATTCTGAGGAGAGACTTGATTGGGTAAAGTGCCTTTGTTACCTCTTCAGGAATTTATTAATTCCTGGACTATGCATCAGAAAATGCCACCATTTCTAAATTACTGAGGTTTGGGTGTATGAGATTTGAAAAATGTCTGTGAAAGACTTGGGGATTTTGATAACTTGTTTTAATAACAACCAAGAGTTCTAAGCTTTCAACAGGACTCTTTCCACCCAGAGGTATATCATGCTGTGCAGCCTAGGGTAACCTTGCTTTTATTTTCCCTTGAAAGCCCCCCAAGTACCTTGTCCATGGGAAATTTCCTGTTTGAAGTAGCACCATGCAGCGGTGTGGTGCCCTGGCTTGGAAATCGGAGAAACTGTCTCTAAGTTCTGGTTCTGCCACTGTCAGTATGTGTGACCTCGGGTAGGTTTCCTTATCTCCTAGAGTTGTGAGCATTAAATTAGCTGTATCAGGCGTGCACACATGTATGAAGTATTTAGCACAATGCCCAGCAAAAAGGAAACAATAAATGATAGTTTCTCTTAGCTCCATTACTGTTTTTGTTTTTATTAGTTATTATTATTAGTTATATGCCAGCTCTTTCTTGTCTGGATTAGCTAACTGTTATAGTTTGGCTGCTAGACAAGAGATTTGTTTGCTCAAGAAATAAGCAGGTTTCTTTAAAGGCCAAGGAAAATGATGTCACAGGTTTTACCAGGTCCTGGGACTCAGCCATTGTGACACCTGGAAATCGAGCTGAAAATAAATAAGGTGCCCATCTCTACAGCAGCTGAGACTGGGGAGGAGTGGTATATTCAGCACGTCCCTGAAAGGTGCTGGCAGCTCTCAGTTTTCCCTTTGTTTGCTAGGGAAAGGACTGCACTATAAAATTCTGTATGTTGTTGAAGAAACTGGGGCACTAATGCGATTGCTCAGTCTGTGATGCTGAGCTATTTTGAAGTTTTCTTTCTAATCGGCTTGGGGCAAAATTGTGAAGTAGTCATTTGTCTCTGTCACTTTCAGCCCCTCTCCCCCGCGCTTCCCCTTCTTCATCCTTCTGTCAGTGAATTTCTCCTACTTCATAACACAGATTAGCTGAAAATGGCTTAAAAGGTTGTCCCCTTTAGGTACATTTGTGCTTTGGATGACTCAAAAAAATTAAATGATTCTGTAAGGATAGTTTCAGATATTTGCAGGCCAAGAGGAGAGAGAATTCTGATTGGGAGTTATCCTGGTAACTTTCAGTTCACACTGCCTTCTCAGCTGGTTGTCAGCTGAGAAAACATTGTGTCTTTGTAATAGGAGGTAGATCTAGTCCATATTTTCCAAGGTGTATTCCATGGGATGTGAGTTGGTTTTCTTGTGGTCAGATACTTTTAAGAAACTGTAAATAACAGAATGAAACAGGTTTCCTTGCTGTAGAGATTCTTAGAACTTTTATCATGCTCATGTCAAAGGAGCTACTTTGAACTTCCAAGTGGGTATTTAGGATGTTGCATTTTCCGTCTTATTTGATTATCTTCCTCTTTTAATTTTTATGAAGCACCTTCAGCATCTATGTGACACAAAACACAATTTATAGAGCACCAATCTAGTCCAGCCCTCTAGACCACCTAAGGAAGGAAGCAGTAAAGTAATAGTGCTCAAGGTTCACTATTGAACTGGTTGGACTAGAAACCTGGTTGTCTGAGTCCACAACGTCGTTAAAGATCCCAGTTGTGGTCGTGGATTTAATGTCTGTCATCTCAGCTAGACTGAATACAGGAACTTGACCTCTTCCACTTGTCATTGTATTGTTAACACCCAGCACAGTCCCTGGCACATAGTGATTAAACCAGCACTTTTTAAAACTGAATTGAGATTGATTATGGGGTGGACATGTGTTGTCTGTTTCTGTCTATGTCAACTGTTCCCCCTCCCAGCCTGCTCCCTACCACAGTGCTATGTTTGAAGGGGTCCGTGTCAAGTGCCATACTTACACTGAGAATATGTGGTTCCAGTTCCACTGACACTGAACCTGTTCAAGTGCAGCCTGTGTGTGACCACATTCTTCTGGGGTTGAAACAGGATGATGTGCACCTTAGGTGCAAACAAACACCCCAGGACCACGAAGCCACTCAGGCTAACAGAGATGCACATGGTCGTCGTCTGCACCTACAAGAAAAGGTTGCCTAGTTAAGTATCTTGACTATAAATTCGATACAGTGGTCAACTCAAGAGAATGCTAAAAAAAGAGCAAACTGAAAAAACCAGATCATCTACAGTTCTGTTCTTATTCTAGCCAAACCAATACAGCAATTATGTTGAATCTTCTGAGCCTGGGATCCACATGGAAACATTGCTGAGGATTTGTAAGCAAACACTCTTTGTGATGGGTGTTCCTCAAGGCTTGCCAAGACTTCCCACGGACTTTCTTGTTTTGTTTGTTTTCTTCATTATATTTGTATAAAAGATACTTCTGCAGAGCCACCAAAGTCAGAATCTTAAGTAGTAAAATATCAGTACTAAGTGATAGAGTGACCTGTTTTCTCGTGGTTTGAGTTAATCAACTTGGCTTGTTTAAGGTTTACTATATTAAGAACAAATTTAATCCTGTTTCATATTTCTGTCTCTCTTTCAGGCTGGGAGTGCTGCCTATCTGCTCTTGGTTTCCTTACTCAATAGTGGGGGACACTATCAATTTTCTTCTAGGGTACCTACTCTTAATCATTTCATTAGCATCTCCCTGGAATTTTGACACATTGGATACTCACTAGTCCATCTTTGTTTTCCCTTTCTTTCAAAGAAAGAATTTCCCCTTTATCCCTTTGCTTCCCCTGAAAGCAAACCTCAGAACTAGGTTTTATCATCTCCTCTTTTCATTCTTTTGCCTTCATTCTTCATCTTCTCTGATCTTCTCATTTGTCCTGGCTTCAGCTCCCATAGATTTTTCTGGAAAATCCCAAATTAGATTCTACATGTTTAATCACTCTTAGTATGAAAAATGGCAATTAATTATTTCTTCTATCAGTTTCTACTTGGAGTAGCTATGGTAAATCCTAGAGTCATTTTAGAGTTTTTTCCTTTTTCTTCAGGTGATGCTATTACCAGATAGCAATAATTTCTCATCCCCAAAGTATCTGAACTTCTTCTATAATCAAGGAAAACTGAAGAGTGAACAGTTAACTAGAAGAGCCACATAGTTTTGGAAGATTTCTTTCTGTTTCTGATTTTTTAAAAACCAGGTTACATGTATTTCATAACTCTTCAGAATCTGGTTTTACTTTAATTGGTGAAAGTCAGTCTCTCCTCACTGTTTTAAAGCTCCTGCTCCCCTAACCACTCCAGTGCTCTCCAACTTGGTCCCCGATTTCAGGCTCCTTAAACTTCTCAGAAAAGTCTACTATCTAATTTCATGATGGAAAAGCCTTGATCAATCATAAGTATGTTATTCATAGCAAGTCCATTACTAACACAATTTTTTACATAGATATATAACACATGTTATTAGAATTGTGTTCTTCCTGTCTCGGATCTGACTGGGGTGCCAGTATCAGAGGAATCAGTTATCCCATGAGGGTGAGACAGGTTCAAATGTGCACATTTTCTAAACCTTTTCTAAAAACACTTCTATAAATTTGAAACTCATCACACGTTTTAAGACATTACAAGGAGAGGAGGAGGAAGGCTTTTGTGAGAAGAGCTTGCACAAAGTTGTACTGTGAATTCCACATCCTCTCTACTATAGGGGGATTGTACCCATCTCCTCACTTAAAGTCTAGAGAGAAGGGCATCGGTGTGGCTGTTCACAGAAGGTTTGAAATTTTTTCTGTGGAGGGAAGATGCTCTGACTGGGAGCCTGATTCCTAGGTGAGAAATGGCCAGTTACTTTTGTACCACTGCAAGGAGACTTGCAAATGTGTTGAAATAGCCCTTTAAGAATTTATCAAAGCAGAGGCTAAGTGAGTGGGATACTGGACAAGATGAGCCACGGGATTGAGAACCATCGGGAATCTAGGGCCCATGTGGAGGGGCCTGGAGTCTTTCCCAGGATGGGAAGGAGGCAGGAGGGGGAACAGCTGGATGTTCTGGGCCTACGTGTGACGACTTAGAGTAGAAAATTGCCAGCCAACTCACTCAAGGACCTGCAAGAAAATAAAACAGCAGGAAATTTCTGATAATCACATGAAAACATCCTTTAATCATCTTCCAGATTATCCCAAGGATGTGTCTTTAGCCACTAGGGACTCAAAGATCATAAAGCCATCCTGTTACATAAGAACTGTCCTACTTCTTCCTTATTACTCTTTAACCAGAGCTGAGGGGAAACAGCACCTGGTGGACTGGGGACTATGAGCTGGGAGAAAGGGGCAACCAACTGCTGCAGCTCTAAGGCAGGCCGGACTGCAGGAAAAAATCAGATTGAATGTTAAGTCATGATATGGTTTTGATAATTAAATGGACAAGGCATTTGAATTTCCTAATAGACTATTTCCCACTGAAAATTATTGTAGGACCTCATGTTACCTAAGGGCACACAAACTCATGGACCTCCTGAGCATTGTCCCAGCACTAACATGATGCCTCACATGGTGAATACCCTATGTTTTTGTTCTATCCCCTGGGATTTCCATCCAGGGCTGGGGGGTGATTACTCGCACTCACTACTAAGGGAACAATGGGAGGCAAAACTAAAGGTGCATTTTGGTCACAGTTTATGCTGCAAAATTAAAAGGTACCTTTTAATTTTTTTTCAAAACCCAAGTATCAGCCTCATAGTTTCAGTTGCCCAGTTCCTTCTATAAATCACACTATACAAAGTCTGCATTTACATATAATTATTTGTCCTGCATCTTTGAACATTCCCAGTTCACACTGCTCTGTTTTCATCTTCCTCAAGTTCCTAGCAATACCTGACATGGTTAACCACTTCCTGGATACATCCTTCCCTCACTGACAGTTCCTCTTCTGAGTTACCTTTGCTGACTTTTTTCTCTTCTACCTGAGCTCTAAGTGCTGGAGTGTCTCAGAACTCAGTTTTGGACACTGTTCCCTTCATCATCTCATTGAGTTCCAGGGTATAAGTACTTCCTGTGTGGATGATATTCACAGATGTAGTACTAGTTCCAATTTATCCTCTGGGCTTCCAGACCTATACACTCAACTGCCATCTTGGCGTATCGTTGTGGATATGTGGTAGGCAAATCAGAATGAATCTGGAAGCAGAACTTGATCCTTTCCTCCAAGTGTCTCCATTTAAGTGACACCAAATGCCACCCAACTGTGCAGCCCCAAACCTGAGAGTCATCCTTAATTTTTCCATTTCCCTTACACCCACACATCCAGTCCAATAGCAAGTTATGTTTGTTCTTCTGGAAGATAATCCTCTACGATCTCTTGGGCTTCTATATCTTTCAAGCAGTGGCTCTGACTGCCTTTGTTCTGGACTTTCTTTTCAAGGGATTTTTTATTGCAAAGAGCCTTAAGAGATGGAGATAGTGCCTGTGAAACAAGGGACCAGCATATCATCCATTAGAGAAGACTCAGGTTCCCTAATCTCACAGTTCCTCCAGGTAATGCCACCACTAACTATGCAGTGGTTACAGCCCCCTTTTCCTAGCCTGCAGGAAGTAGGGCTCAGGGAACCAGAGCCAGTGCTAAACTCCCAGCTACTGCTATTGCTTTGAGTTATAAAGTCCTTTTTGTCAGCATCCACAAAACGGTGGCAGGCTAGCATGGTAAGTTAAAATAAGTTGAGTAAAATCCAGACTTTATGGTCATTGACAGCTGTGACAGCGAGATTGGAAAGGTTTTCTCAAAGAGGAAATGTGGGCTGATTAACAGGCTTCAAGAGAAGTCCAGAGAATCTGTAGCAAACAGGTTGACCAAACTAAGTGGTCATCCAAGCAATAAATAGTGCTCCACTTTATTGCCATCAATGAAGAAGATTTGAGGGATGGGGTCGCAGGCTGAGAAACAGGAAGTGGGTTTAGGTAGAGCTGCTGGACCAATACTGAAATTGTTGCTGACTCTCCTCTGGGCATGGGGTGGATTTCCTCCCTATTCTGATTCGGGTCCTTGATGGGCAGAAAGTTCCACTCTTTTTCACATAAAAGATGCAAGGACATGTGACTATGCTGACCACGAAAAGAGAAACCTTGCAGAGACCAGGTGAATCATTTGGACTTTGCCTGCCTCCCCTGGAAGATGAGGGAGGCAGGTGCCTAGTGCTTGTGAAGGAGGAATGGCAACATCTAAGCCCCTTATGGCTCAGCCCCTGCTGTAGTCTCTCTTGCCAAACTTAGATCCATTCCAAGATGACAAAGGTCTCAGCTTTTTTACAGTGGAAACGTGGCTGCAGAAAAGGAGCTTTGGTCCTCTCTATGAGATTTCCCTGAAACAGAATAATGCTTTGGAAGACCATAGATGAGGCACCGACTAGTATTTGGGCTTTTACTGACCTGCATTGGGTTTCAAATGCTGACAAAAGTGCTACACCAAAGAATGAGAAACTGATGTGAGGAAATCTAGAGAGATTCTTACAGTCAGCTGCAGTGCTGGGACACTTGCCTAGCTCTAAGCTAAAACCAGGCAAGACACTAGGCGATGTCATCGTGTTGAGATAGCAAATGCCCTGAGTTGAGATGGATGCCTTTAAAAATGTTGCTGTCTATGTGAGTCAGTGCCAAGTAAGCTGAAATACACAAGCAACATTCCCTAGGCAGATAGCTATCTGGCTCTGGCCTCTTGAGTCAAGGGGTCCCCAAAGTTGAACAGTGAGAGTAATGATCTTGCCATTCAGTTCAAGGTTTTGGGTGCCCAGAAACATTGGATCTTCATTCAGTTGAACCATGCATAGCTCTACATGCTTGAAACACACAGCAAATGTGCTTTCTTTCCTGGCACACAGATTTTCCTGCTACCTGGTTCCTTCCTTACTCTCCATCCTGACTGCAGCTGCCTTAAGAAGATAGGAAGGATAGGATGAAAGTCTCCCCATCCCCAAGGGTAGCTGCCAACTCTATGCACCAGACCCAGTATGCTGGGAAACTTTGGGGAGGTAAGAACTCAAATATTTATGTTCTGTTGGTTACAAATGACCAAGTCACCATCCTACCCAGACCTGTTAGGGAGAAGTTAGGGCTGGGATCAGAATGAGACAAGTGAGGCACTTACTTGAGAGGGAGATTTAAGGAGGCATCCCAAACTCAGAAATCAATAATATTTTATTGCAATGTTTCTTAAAAATTCTTGCTAAAAGCCTATGATGAACACAATACCTACCTTTTAAAAAAAGGATAAGATCGGTAACAGTGCTGGGCTGTGACAGATTCAAAGAGAAGGTAAAAAGAAAAGTCAATAACACTGATCTTGTCATGATGACTGTGTATGCAGGTGTCACCAGCACACTCTGCATTGCCTAGTGGAAATTGGGAAGCCTACACAAATGCTGATGTGCTGGTACAGTGGTGGCTATGAGTGATAAAGTCCTTTGTCTCTGAATCAGGAATCTCATGTCTTCTGGCAGCATCCCTGAAACTGTGGTGGACTCACCTGTTAGAGTGCAGGTTGGTTTGAAAACCCTTCACAGTTCCGGACAGGTTTTGTCTCCATCGCTGACATCCTACCCTTGGCTCCAGTCACCATCAGCTCCAACTGGAGCCACTCGCCCCTTTCCTGCTTTTGCCTTTCTGTCATATAGTGTCTTCAGCAGATTGAATTTTTTTTTCCTAAAATGTGAGATCACTAAACTGTTCTGCTTAAAAGTGAATTTCAGTGGTTTCTTTTTCCATACAGAACCAAATCTAAACTTTTTGCTATGTGCTATGAAGTCCTATGTGGTCTAGCTCCCCATGCTCTGCCTACTTCTCATATAAAATCACACTTCCATCTACTCATTAAACTGTAGCCAGATATACCTTTCTTTGCTATGACATTTTTGCCTAGAGGCATTTGTGCTTACTGCTGCTTCTGTCTAGTGTGTGGAATTCCCCTGTCTGGCTTTTCCATCTTTCAGTAGAGTATTATGAAATGGGTACTAGAAGGGGTAGCAAAGATTTTTTTGAAAGAATGGGACGTGATACTTTTCTTTAAGTCTTCAAATATTCAATGTGGGAACACTGAAATTTCTTTGCAAGTACTTAAACCTTGTAAAAAAAAAAAGTCTAAAGTCACCCCCAAGTCTCTGCCTAGATTAAGTGCTTTGCCTGTCCCAATTCCCAGAAAAAGAATCTAGCACCTTGAAACCTGAAGTACAGTCCTTTGCCCAGCAGCATCTCCATCACCTGAGAGCTTGCGAGAAATCCAGAATCTTGGGCCTCATCCCTTCTCACTGAATCAAAATGTTTAGCAAGACTCCCAGGTGTATATACCTTAAAGCTTGGGAAGTAGCATACCCACTCTCCCTTCCATCACAGCACTCACTCCTGCATGAGTTATCCCGAATTTTCATTTGTTCATTACTCACTCTCCATCTCTATCTCCTCTTGTTCCCTACTAGACTGTAAGATATAAAAGAGCAGGGGCTGGTCTATGTTAATTGCTGTATCTCCAAGGCCCATGATAAATGTCCAAATACTTTTGGAAAACATGACTGAACAAAATACTTAGTAATTACCATTTTAATTTTTTATAGAAAACTTTCCACCCAAACATGGCCTAATTTTTTATTTACACCGTGTACACTATGTATTGAATCCCTGATGACTCAGTGTTTATTTCTTTACACTATCTAGGATGGGTTCATTGCAATGAAGAAGGAGATGGTCTGGGTATTCCTCAAAGATTCTTCACATTTTTGGATTCTTACCCAAGTTTTTGCTTGCTTTGTCTTGATGCCTCTTATAGCATCAATTAGTCTTGCTTGTTTTAGGCTTTACTCCTACAAATATACTCCTCCTATTAAGAACATATAAGTTTGTGGTGTAGTATGAAAGGCATGGATTTGGATCCAAAAATCTTGTCCTACTATTTCTTAACTGTGCCACCTGGGAAGTTAATTATCCTCTGAGTCTGCTTACTCATCTTTCCAATGGATAATGAAATTTGCTTTCCAGGGTGCTAATGAGAATAAGTGAGCTCAAGTATGCAAAGCATTTAGTAGAGGAAGGTCTCGGAGGTCGATCAGGTAGAGTCAGTTCTTTCCTTTTCCCTCTTACCCTAATTATGTTCCTTTTTTGCCTAAGCAAACAACCAACTAAAAGAAAACAAGAAAAATTAAAAAAAAAATCATAGGACCTCAAAGCCCTTAAACATTATTTAAATGAATTCTTTTACCTGGTATAATCTGACCAAATTGCCAGTTCCCATGAGTTTCTTACTAGACTCCCCTTACCTTCCATTTGAGTACAACCGATATTACCACATTTTTCTTGGTTCATTTCTATTTTGTTTCAAGAATATTCCCTGTAAGCCTTATATTTTCTAACTACCTTATTTGCACTTTCCAACGAAGGTCCAGGGTGAAATCTCACCTTTTTAAGCAGGAGTATTTCTGGAAAAACCAAGCTCTTACTGATCCAACTCTTTTTTTGAAACAAGTAGGCATTTAAGAGTTTGTGTCAGTAATTTAATTATAAACTATTCTGCGTTAATCTTGAATTCATTCATTCTTGTTATTTTTTCCCAACTGGAGTGTAAGCTTTTTGAAGACTAGTATGGTACTTTATATTTATGTGTAACTCCCAGTGGGTGGCAAAGTACTGAGTCATAAACCTTGTTGACTGATGTCCAAATTTCTAGTGCCGGTTCTCAGATTCATGGGTACTTTTCTAATGCTGCTGATTCTATCTGAGCCACATGGTTTACCTCTGAGAAATTGAAAATCTCAGTCTAAAACAAGGGGCCCGAGTTCAAATACTTCACACATGAAGGAAGCCAAATGTAAGAATTCAGGGGTTGGTGGGCATTGTGGGCAACAGGAGTGAGAGTTCTGTCTAGAGACATGAGCACTACTCAACCAGCTAACTGTTGCATGTAGGAATTAGGGTTCACATGTTTCACTTTGCTAAGAGGAGTCAAGAATCTGGATAGCTATATAAAACTTCTCAGTTTTCTAACTTTGACAGATATTTCAAAGAATTTCAGAACAATGCAGGCCAAACTAAAGCTATCTATGAGATGAGAAGAGCATGTGATTCATTAGAGCAGTGATTTTTAATCGTGGCTGTAAGTGAGAGTCACTTGGGGAGCTTTGACAAATCCTGATGTTCAGGCCTCAGATCAGGCCAATTAAGTCAGAATTTCTAGGGCTCTGCCCCAGGTATCAGTATTTTTTCAAAACTACCCAGTTGATTCAATGTGCAGTTGAAATGAAAACCACTGTGTTGGGGGCTCTGGTGTACCTTCTCATTTCTCTTGTAAATTTAGGGTTGGTATTATTGCAAGGATAAGTGAGACCTCAGATGATCTCTGTGTGATTCGTTGCCTTAATTAGCACACACCTTAAAACACTCAACTTCACAGTCTCTGCTGCATTTCTCTAGTAAATTCTGTCATGTGGTGAAACTTTGGGTCTTCAGCTAATTTCATTTAATCATACTGCTATCATGTTAAAGGGGGGAAAAGTCATTTTTAGAAATAAATGCTAGTTCATTCAATGAAATTAAATTTCATTCTCAGTAGTATTTTCTGCTCTATTTTTTTTATTAGCTTTTCTGAGAAAGAATAGTTTCAAATCATATGTTGAGGCTGAAATAATTAACAGTGTAATAACCATTTTGCAGTCCCAATACCCCAAGTCCTATCTACTAAGGATGGCTTCCTAAGAACTGGAAAAAAAATCCTTACAAGTCTTTAAGAGGGTGATATGTACTGAAAAATAAAAGATAGAATTGGGGGCATTAAAATACATGAACTGTAGTTCTCCATTTAATCCCCACACTCAAAAGGTACAAAGTCCCTTGTGGTGCGTATAATCTGGCCTTTGATTTTAGTTCTGACCTTTGATTTAGTTTGATGTTTTTTCCTTTGACAGATTTTTGAAAATTTTTATAGATAATCTTAGAAAGCCTGATTGTTACCCCAACACTCAATATATAGTCTTCATTTTTCTTGTTCTTCCTTTATGGTAGTCCAGAGGTTTCAGTCATATGGTAGTGGATAATTTAATAGAATAGACACACTAAGCTTTGCCAGTCTCTTGATCTGTTGCTGTCAATAGCTTTGTCTTATTTTTGAGCTGTGATATTCAAGAGCTTGGTAACATAGGAACTGCTGATAAACAAAAGTTTTGGAGACTATTCTAACCTACAGAGGCACTTTATTTGGTGAAATCACGGTGTAACAAGGAAACCATAATGCCTCTGGAGAACTTTATGATGACTTAAGAAATATAGAAAATAAAAACTGATTGCTTTAAGAGGGAAAAATTCCTATACTCACTCATTGGAAGATACTAAAATTACAGTTTTAAATGCAAGAGCAATTGATGCATCGTTTCAACAATTTGAGAAGTTTTGATGGAATGAAGAACCAGTTTCTTTCAGAAAAGATGATAATTATATTGAAGCCCAGAACTTTGAACTAAATATCGCTGAAGACTATATGAATAATGATTTAATTAAATTGCCCAAATATAGACAGTAAAATTTTTAACTAATTCAAGGATTACATATATATACACCATGCCTACAGGAACTAGAGTTGTAGGAAAAGTACAATAAGTAAACATTGTATTTTAACCCATTTTAGAGAAATAATGATGCTTATCTGAAACTCAAGTGAGAGTTTTTAGGTCTTTAAATTGATCCTGGCTTAATGTTGCAAGTCTACTTTAACTTACAGATCGATCTATGGTAGCCTGGTCCTCTTGTGTCTAATTTAAAGTATTCTCATTAGATTTCTAGTGGTGTAAGTCTTATTCTCTCATCACTCACTTTCTAAATTTAATTGAAAGTTTTAAGGGTGTGTGTGTGTATTATACTTTTCTCCCACCAGATTATAAATTGTCTGAATGACCATGCCATATACACCTTCCTCTCTGTGCCTAGCACAATGTTTTCTACATAGTAAGCACTAATTAAATGCTTTTAAAACACAGTGAATTAATTTCCATATGCAACATGGCAGTTCATCATAGCATTTGTTATTTAGCTACCTGATTGCTGAGATAAAGGGAGTCTATTGTAAATGCTACATAACAAAACAGTAGAAGGATACAAGAAGGAAAAGGAGAAACCATTCCAAGACTTACTCTGTAGTCACTTGATGTCACATAAAATATAGGGAGGAAGGCCAACCAGATGATGCACGTGGTGTACATGGTAAAACCAATGAACTTGGCCTCGTTGAAATTTTCTGGGCACTTTCGCGTTTTGAAGGCATACACAGTGCATAAGATGACCAGGACTACGTCGTAGGTAAGTGAGATCAACATGCTGGAATCTTTGACGTTGCATTTTAAGATGACTGTTTCCCGCTTCTCTGGAAGGGTGTGCCGCCTGGTGCCTGGAGCCTCCAGGATGAGCCACACGGACACGACCACGATCTGCACCAGTATCAGACCCAGGCAGATGAAAACCTGAGAACTCGGGCTGATGAATTTTGGCCTCTGAGCGCCATTCTTTACCCCATCAAAGATGCGGGCAATGCAGTTTGTCTTGGTCAGCAGGGCTGAGTAACAGACAGCGAAGGAGGTCCCCAGCCCCAGTCGGCGCAATGCGCAGATGACTGGTGATGGCTTGGAAATGAAGAAGAACGTCATGCAATAGGACAGGCCAACCCCAAACAACAGGATGTAGCAGAGCTCCCGGCCTGATGCTTTGACCAAGGGTGTGTTGTTGTGCTTGATAAAAACAGTCACAACTATGCATGTGCACATAAAACCCAGGCAGGCAATGGTGACCGGACCGATGGCCCAGGCATCTTCCCACTTGATGTAGTCCTCAGGAAGGTCAAAGCAGCCAGATAGGTCTGCAGTGGGCCACTGCCCAAGGCCACAATCCATACAAGTAAACTCATCAGCCAGGTATTCATAGGGCTCGCAGGGGATGCAGATCCAGCAGCAGACATCCCCTGGTTGCATATTCTTCATTTCATTGGGTGCACAAGGGTCGCTGCACTGGGAAATGGGCATTGAGTTCCGGGACCAGTGGATAGAGTCAACATTTAGCGATAAGGTTTCTGACCAATGACCAACCTTCAGGTAGGAATACTTGCCACCCACATACTGGAAGTTGAACACGTTGTATTGTCCCATGCCATCTCCAAAAGTGTCAAACTTGACAATGCTATCTACACCTTTATTTGCGATGAATGGAGCTGTGATGTGTAAAGTAAAAGAAAAAAAAAGAACACTGTTTAGGTGTCTTAAGTATGATCAGTAAATGACTTTATATCATACACTTAGCAAAACTGAAATAACAGGGAACAGGATTCCAAAGCTGAGATAATTTATCAATTACCATTGAATTTACATATTAAAAGCTACTGGAATACTCAAGCATTCATAAATTCATTCACTTAACATTCCTGAGTGCCTCGTATGTGCCAAGTGCCAGTGACAATCTGCGAGTACAATATAGTGTCTGCCTTCAAAGGAGCTGATTATATAACTGGGGAACTGGGGAACTGGCGAATGGCAAACATGCAGTCATAGTCTATGTGGTATATAAATATTCATTTCTTGAAAAACTCCAAATAGGAATTGGACAAAACTTTGAATTGCATCTGTATTATTTATTGAATGCATAGAAATTAAATATTTTCATGGAAGTATATAATTAAAAGGAAGATTTTTTTTCTCCTTCAAAGTCAAGAAAAAATATTTTCAACATAAATGAATGGTATGTTTCTTTTAAACAGTTTAGATGATTCAGAGGGAAAAAAACCCACTCATCCATAATCCTTCAACTATAGTATTTTCATGTTTTGGAGGATAGTCATTCTGACTACATATTTGCAAGCATCTATATACAGCATGCATGCTAAGTCATTTCAGTCATGTCTGACTCTTTGTGACCTTATGGACTATAGCCCACCAGGCTCCTCTGTCCATGGGATTCTCCAGGCAAGAATACTGGAGTGGATTGCCATGCTCTCCTTCAAGGGATCTTCCTGACCCAAGGATCGAACCCACGTCTCCTGTGACTCCTGCATTGCAAGCAGATTCTTTACTGCTGAGCCACTGGGGAAGCCGCATGTATAACATACTCCATTCTATCTGTCTATCTACACACAACCTGAATATTCTGAAGGCACCTACAGTATGCAGAAGCTATGTAATTGCCTTAAAGTTTGTTCCTAACTGTACAGGATTGGTACTCTTAACACTGTCTCTTATAGCTGGTACCTAAGAGCAGCGGCTGTCTAGGCATGTCTGGTTCCTCTTTTTCAGCTGCTGCTCCTCATGTCTCTTGCCAACATCTGCTGCCGTTTTTATGCCACCTTCTTTGGTTGACTCTGTGCCTACTATTTCACACTGCTGACTCTTACTCTTTCCTTAAATGTAGAGAATGTGGCTGATGTCTCTGTGATGCGTAGACAAATTTTATTAGTTAGGGTAGGCTTGTCTGTGTGGATAAATAGACCCAAATTATTTAAGGGTTCAAACACAATGGAAGTTTATGTCCCCCTCGTGCAGCAGGCTAAGGTCTTGGTCCATGGGTATCTCTCCTCCACACGGTGATTCAGGAACTCGGGTCCCTTCCATCTTGAAGCTGTACCAATTCCTAGGGCCTCCTTCTCATCAGCATCCACCCAGTGGGAGGAGAAAAAGAGTATGAAATAGTTGCACCTGATTCTTAAAAGTATAAACCTGGAAGTGCCACGTGTTTCTGTTTACATTTACTGACTAGAAATTAGTTACAGGGTCACTCCCAACTTCAAGAATGGCTGGGAAATGTGGCTTCTACATCTCTTTTGTGCATAAAGGACCTCTGGGAGGATGTCCAAGGATAGTGGTTACCAATGGCAAGAGATGGGAAGTGGGCAGATACATGGCAAAGATGGGTGGGAAATTTTTACTAAATTCTTTTATATTTATATTTTTGCATTTTGAAGCATATGATTATAATACCTATTTAAAATACAATAACAATAAAGGAAAATATACACTGACAATCAAGGACTACCAGATATTTGAGTAAACTTCCACCCTGAAAGTGAAAGAAAAACAACCAGAAAAGGAAATTTGGCATCAATAGAGACAATGCAGGGAGCAAAAAATGAAAACTTTATAACAATAATGAGCTCAGAGAGATAAGAAAAGATGCTGCATCTAGGAGATAGCTACAGTCTATTCTTAAAAAGGAACATTCAGAGAACAAGAATGAACTTTTGGAATTGAGAGCAGAAAATAGAAATAAGTATAAGGATTGAAAATTAAATCTGAGAGAACTCTCAAAGTTTGACCAAAATGCTCAGAAGGAAAGTAGAAAATAAAATAAAGATTTGAGAACATTCTATGGAATTTCAGCATTCAATCAAGAGATGTTTTAGAAAGAGAGAAAGAGAACATAGGAGGACAGTATCAAGAGAGTCAAAGTAAATTATTGGACAAACTGACCTGGGAAAGGGTGACAAGAGACTATTGCTCTTTCTTATGAGCTTTGTCAAAGTCATGTAAAAATTATGTACATGTATTATTTTGATAAAAATAAATTATAAAGTTAAAAAGTATAATGAGTAATTAGGCCAGGTCAGGCAGAACAGCTTGTGAAGTAAATAAATAAGGAAAATGATACTGCTGCAAATATTTTCACAAGTGCTTGGTAAGTGGGTGGTAAACAAACAGTCGTTTGGTGGAATTTTTTAATATAAATTTTCCTCTTGTTAAATCTGTCTCATTAAATATCTAACAAACCCATTGTCAGCAGAAGTGTTCTGATCTGTAGTTTGGAATAAAGAGCTACTGTGTCTGTGCGTGTATTAGTCCCTTAGTCATGTCCGACTCTTTGAGATCTGAGAGAATCTTGCCCAGAGAATCTCATGGACTGTAGCCCGCTAGGCTCCTCTGTCCATGGGATTCTCCAGGCAAGAACACTGTAGTGGGTTGCCATTTCCTCCTCTAAGGGCTCTTCCCAACCCTGAGATTGAGCTCGGGTCTCTTGAGTCTCCTGCATTGGCAGGTAGATTATTTACCACTGCACCCCTTGGGAAGCCCTTGCTATGTCTATATTAGAAAAAAAAAGAATGAAAGGGGAACCTAGAAGAAAAAGGTAAACCATATCTGTCAAATATTCCACAAGGGAGAATCTTCCTGTACCTGAATGCTGATCCAAACACGACTGACCTGGGTAGTGAGGAGGCAGGTAGGAAAACCTAGCTCTTTCTCAGGTGTTGCTGGAGTGACTTCAAGTGACAGAAAGTGAAGTCACTCAGTTGTGTGTGACTCTTTGTGACCCCATGGACTGTAGCCTACCAGGCTCCTCCATCCATGTGATTTTCCAGGCAAGAGTACTGGAGTGGGGTGCCATTTCCTGAGCAGCGTGAAAGCATTGATCCTGTCACCTCCCTGATGCACTCAGAGTTGCTTCTAAGTCAAATGACTCACCTGGGAAATAGTTCAAGTCCAGTGAACCGGAAGTATGGTTCTCTGGAGATGAGCTGTACTGTTCTTTAGAGTGAGTTTCCTATTTCTCGAGTTGAATCTCCCCAAGGCAACCAAGCATCATTCAAAATGGAAAGATAAATCACCCCTGTTGTTGTGGTAACAGCATGAAAAAAACTAAAGGGGTTGGGGAAGAATTGGAAAGATAGCGGAATTTTTGTTTTTGTTTTTTTCACAAAGACTTAGAACCTTTCTCCAAAAGCTACTTCACTGCCCTAAGTGCCTCAAAATCAGGTCTTCATGTTTCAGAGGAAACCTGATCTGGCCTCGACTCAGGAGACTAACTTCTCAGTTTAGCTCATTATCCAGTTAGTTCTGATCCCAGTTTCAAATGGATTTATTCAGGAAGTTTCATACCAAGGTGACCAGCCCTCCTAGGGTCCATTTCATAGAGACGAGGCAGGTTGATACCTTACAAATACCACAGGTCAATGGCAGGAGGAAATTAAATCAGTTCTTTATTTTTTCCTCTCAGACAGAAGTCCAATAAAGGCAAGACAGTAATGTGGCTCTTAACAGGCTGTTAATAATGGGAATGTAACTGCCACTGCCTGGGTTCACGTCCATAAATGCTAATAAAGATTGCAAGAGCTACCAGCAGCAACATGGCTCCAGTTTTACAACCAGGCCATCACTGAAATTTCTGTGAACTACTTTGATGGATTGGAATAAAGACCTAGGTGAGAAGACAGAAAATGACTTTTCCCTTGAAAGACCTCATTAGGGGTCAAGAGGTGAAGAAATCAAAATCCTCTGGCTGGAGCCAACAGAATCCTTTACAAACATCATGCGGCAGGAAGACAGGAAAGAATAAAAATGAATTCTTGGCTATGTGTAATTAATTTATCTACTGATTAGGAACACAATTGCCAAAGCATTTCCACAGTTATTTATCACCTGAGGTGGTTGCTGAGGCACAGCACCATCTAGATGTCTGAAGTGCTGTCTCATACAGGGAAAAATACTGGCTAAGTACCTCAGGTGCAAGGCAAAGTGAATGTTCTAGAAGAGCTATTGAAAGAACATTGCATTTTTTTAGAGTGTTAAGACTTGGTGTAAAGACCTCTCAAATTCTCCTGAGAAGTTAGCACAGCTAACACTTCTGTTGTCTCATTACATATTTTCCTGTTTCCCTGTCTAGAATCTACATATTACAGCTGAAATTTTCAGCACTGGAGGAGGCTCAGAAAGGAACAATGTTTTCCTAGACTAAAATGAAGAGTGTGGAGGCAAGGCACAGAGAAAATAGCAGTGAGTGGAAATTAGTGAGATTTCAATCTCCTTCAGCCCCAATTCAGGGGGCAGGCTCAGGGTCTGCCTTTGCTTTTTTTTTTTTTTTTTTGGTTTTAGCTGGAAGGTTCACAGTGGCCCCTGAATCTTGGTTAGGGACTATTTTTAACCTGAGCTAATGTAACTACCACATCTTTTTCTACCCTCTCTTCCCCAAGTCCTGATCTCCCTTACATAATCTATTGCTTTTCTCACATGCCCTATGATGAAATTTTTAAGAACTTTTAATTGAAATATATATACAGAAAAGGAGTAAAAATAAGGATTTATCACAAAGTGAATACCTCTATGTAACATTATGGATGTTAGGAAATGGAACATTGCCAGTACTCTTGTTCCTATCCGTCTGCTCTTGCTTCTTCCCAAAGGTACCACCAGCATCTTTAAGTACCATGAACAATGGTTGCCTGATATTATGCGTGATATGAATATAGTAATAAAGTATGGGTTATGTTATTTCTAACATCTTTTGCTCAAAATTAAGTTTGGTGAGATTCATTCAAGTAACATTAAGAAGCTATAGTTGGTTTACTTTTATTGATGCATCATATTTTATTATATGGATGTGCCACAATTTACTTAGCCATGCTGCTGTTGACAGTCATGCCTTTTCCCCCTTCTTTTTAAAATCTTCAGCTTATATGAATCATGCTGCGTCTTTCACTGGGTTATCCTGGCAGTAAACCGTAAGAGTAGATTTGGGTTCAAATAGTTGATTTGAGAGTTGATAGGGAAACGGAGAAATAAGACACACACAGGAAAGAGTCCAATACAGAGTGTGTGCATGAGCACCATGGGTCTCATTCTCCCTGGGGTCTTTACAGAACGGGTGTTGGGAGAGAATACCAGAGCTACTCACTAGCTGGGATGGGACAGCTCTTGTTTGTCATTGGTTAATGGCTGCCTCAGGCCCCTTCAGCTGCTCTTGGTATGGGCAGAGCCTGGCTCTGTGGCCAGAGACAGCTCCCTGGCAGAGGGTCACAGATGCTTCTATTAGGAAGCCCTTGACATGTACGAGAACAGTGAGTGCTAAGGGAATTTGGGGGAGGCACTGAGAGCATCTCCTGCATGATGCTATGACCGTTCTAATACATGTGTGCACTTCTGATGTGTGTGTGTGTGTACAAGTGTACATATGTACATGTTGACAGTAGTAAACCTACCATGTATGTGAGTTCCGGTTGCTTTACTCCCTGAATGTTGCTGCTTTTGAATTTTAGCTGTTCTGATGGAAGTGCAGTGATATCTCAAATGTTGTGCCATCAGGCTACCAGTTCTTCCTCTGTGTTGGTACAGTGTCCTGTACATTTAACATTAAGAAAATCGAGTACATCTTGGAAAAGTTTCCACTATGTGTCCATCTCTTCACTAGGTCCTAAGCCTCTCATTCATCTTTGCTCTCTCATCATCCAAGGCAATGCTGGGCACGCAGGATGCATTCACTGATTGTTTCCTAAACTGATGATTAGACTTATTAGGTCGAATAGCATCATTCTAGGAACTTGAAACACATGCCAGTGACTGAGTCATACCAGAGACGGATTAAACATCAGTCTTGGGAAATGGGCCTGCACTTGTATTTTGATAGTTTACTGTATTATTATACAGCCATGGTTAACAACCGGTGGTTCTCAGCCAGGAGTGATATTTCCTCCCAGAAAATATTTGACAATGTCTGGAGACATTTTGGTTGTTATGACTCAGGCTGGGGGCTACTACTGGCATCTAGTGGGGAGACGCCTGGGGTGCTACTAACCAGTCCACAAGGCACTGATCACAAACTCACAACAAACAATTTCCCAGCCCTAAATTTCATCAGTGCCAAGATTGAGAAATCCTGGTGTAAGGTAATACCTGTTTGGAGTTTTAGAAATAGTTCAATAATCTCAAACCTCTGTAAAAATTGAAAACATCCATTCCGGAGAAATTCTTTATTGGTGTTGTCATATGGATGTTATAATTATCTAGTCTTTTTCCTTCCTCCAGCCATTTCCACCTTACAAAGTCCTTCCAGTGTTCTCCTTCAAAGTCCTTTCCTTTTCATGTTCCTCAACAGCGTTACTGCCCCCAGTCCCCTCTCCACATCCTCTCACCTCTACCAGAGACCCCATTTCATACAGATCTCGGTGATTTTCCTTTCATCCATTTTGAAAAAAACGGTCAGCCTGGCTGGGTGTCTCCTGGCTGTCAGTCACCCCGTAGGAGAGCAGCAGTCTCTTGTGTGTCACAGGGGTGGGTGTCAGGGACCCTTTTAGAGCAGATCACAGCAAGAAGAGCTGTCGGGGGGAACAGGCAGTGGGGGCTCTGTGGTAATTTTCTTCCTCTTTAATGTGACATCTCCGGCACAAATCTAAGCACCCAAGAACACTGTGACTTTGCAACACTCACCAGAGGTGTTCAATGTTAGGAAAAGAAATTGTGAATTCTGAAGATAAATTTAATCTGTCCTCATGCTTTTCAAGGTGACTACCTCACATAAATTAAATAATGTAATCACATAGATTAAAAAAAAGTGCTTCCCCAAACCAAAGTTGGATACAAGCACGTGTCCATGACTTTGTTAAAAAAAAAAATAAAGGCATCTGTTTCCCATTGTCCTGCCCTTCAATCGCTTGGCCTGCTGGGCTCCAATTCTAAATGCTGCAGGAGAGGGAGGTGTGAAGATGAAAACTGAGACAATCCCTTTCAGAGAGGTGATGGTAAGTCAGCAGTAAAAACTGTTAAAACAAGAAAACTTACTTAAAAAATAGTAGCAGAGCTAATATTCTGAAGAATATAATCACCGTTGCAAGAATGCAAGAATGCTTGGTAAAATGAGTTTCCCTTTTTAAGTAAACAGTATACCATTTCATATAAAAAGCCAAACAGCAGAAATTTTATTCAGCATTCATGGATGAACATCCACAGATAGGCAGGGCAGCTTAGCATGCGGTAACTGCGGTTTCTATGAGGGAAGCAAATTAAGTTCTAGTCTCTTGCCTTATGCATGTCTGGGCATGCATTTGACACTCTGTGTGGTATGGTGCAAAGAGAATACAGGGGAAATAAATTGCTTCTCTCCCAGTATGCGGGTCTGTTGTTACATTGTCATGTTTTTCCTAAATCACTGTAGCGTAGCAGGTCTTCACTGAGAGGGACTGCATCAATGAACTCCTGTATGTTAAGTGACCTTGTCAGGGCATCAAGCACTTTCACACACTGTTAAAAATTCCAAACCTGCATCTCCCCAAAAGGGTTTCTGTTCCGCTGGAAATAATTAAGGTGACAAAACTGAAAGTAATTGCTTTACATCTTCACCCCAATTTGTGCCCTAAAATCTATTTTGAATTATTCTAAAAATAAGAGTGCAAAGGGTATCATAAATCTACTTATTTTGTTCCTTCTTAGAAAATATTCCTAGAAATTAATCAACCTCAGGAATCATTTTAAATCAGATGAGTCTTCCACTCTTCCTCCAATTGTGTTAAATTAACTTACTGATAGAACTCTAACATATCCCTTATGTAATTATATAATATATTAGCATGTAATTATCAATTATATAGGACTTCCCATGTGGCGCAGAGGTAAAGAATCTGCCTGCCAATGCAGGAGATGCAAGAGACATGGATTCAATCCTTGGATCAGGAAGATCCCCCGGAGAAGGAAATGGCAACCCACTCCAGTATTCTTGCCTGGAAAATTCCACGGACAGAGGAGTCTGGTGGGCTACAGTCAATGGGGTCTCAAAGAGTTGGATACGACTGAGCACACACATACATGTCAATTATATAATTAGACAATGTATACTGACGTAGTATCTATAATGTATATAACATTATATATACTTATTTAATCATTATGCTTAAGAGATGTTAGGATTCTGTCACCAAGTTAATTTTATCTATTATAAAGTCATATATATATAATTTTCTTGCATAAATTTCTTCATTTCCCAGATGATACTTTTACTGCAAAACCAGAGGATAGGGCATTGTTAACATCTAGGATTTTACCCAAAGTCATCCTTGAAATCAGTGAGAACATGATAGTATTTGCTGATAGCATCTGAGCAGGTGTGGAATAATGAAGGTGGCACAAATTGTTCTTGGGACTCATCTACTTCCTTTTTATCTTCTTATTTTCTCAGCATGCTTTCTTGTTTCCAATACCCCAGCTTCCCATATAGCCCTAGGCAAAAGTAATTCCCATCAAAGTACTAGATTCTGTTTAGGTTACTCCTTTCAGGGCTGTTCATATTGAAAGAGATCATACTTAGAGGACAGTGTGAAAGGTCATCAGGGATACATTATTGATGATGGAATGTGATATCTCAGTAGAGAAAGAATTTTGGGCAAAGAAGTTTTGTCCAGCTTCCCTAAAATAATATCCTTTCATGTTTTGGCCTCAGTCCTAGGAAAGAGGGATTTCTGCTCCTTAACTTTATCTCTTTTTCCATCTTATCTTTCTCCTCCACAGAAGAAAATCTGTGGATGTGATTGGCAGAGTCTGACATTCATGGATTGTTTTTCTCTAACTGTCAGAATCACAGTGATTAAGAAAGACAGGCAGGTACTCTTCTACCTCCCATGGCCAACTGGTGGAGGCACCAGCCTCTCAGGGCTGACCTGGACCATCTTCATGCCCATGTTTGCACCTCTAGTCTGCAGAGTATGCAGACATGCTAACATTTGTCTAGTAGCTCTGATCCTCCTCCAGGCTCTCTGTTCCTCCTGCCTGGAGAATGCCGGGTTGGGGGGTGGGTAGGGGAGAAAGTCCTGATATTCACTCCTCATGTAAACAGACGTTTGGATTAGTAGGCTTGGAATCTGCTCTGAAGATTCAGCTGTTTAGAGGGAGGAAACCAAAGCTTTTTTTCCGCTTCTGGCCTTTGCCTTATATCCTACCTGTAATATCATAGCAGTGTTGTAGGGAGAGGAAGGTGGGAAGGAGATCAAGCCCTTGCTCATTTTTTTAAACAAACATTGAAATTTGTTTCCTCTTGGCTATTGATCCTTATGTACTAAAACCCAGGAGGAGAGAAAAGAGAATAGGGATTTGGCACTGTTAATGACCTACTTCAGGGAACAGTAAAAAGAGAGGAATGAGTCTCAACTGTTGCAAAAATGGTTTAATGGAAGCATTCAAATGACTAGTGTTTGTTTTCTTTCAAATTGTAGTTATAGGGCACATGCACTCGTATTAGAAGTAAAAGGACAGGGAAAAATGATAGAAAAAAGCTGAGAGGATAGGATGGGAGGAGTGAATACTGGCTGATCCAACTTTTTCCTGAAACTGAATAGTGAGGACTGCTCTTACCCTAACTCTGGTTCTCATTACAATATGTATATATGAACAGCACCTCATGTGACATCTGGTACACAGGGAGTGCTAGCAATCCCAAACTGTTATTATTACAGTGGACTATTGTAATAGCCTCCTAGGTAACTTTCTGTATCCAGTCTCTCTCCTCTCCCTCTTCCCCTTTATTTTACTGGTTCACACTCCTGTTATAGCCTGGTGGTTCAGTGGTAAAGGATCTGCCTGCCATTGTAGGAGATGTGGGTTCAACCCCTGGGTCAGAAAGATCCCCTGGAGAAGGGAATGGCTACCCACTCCAGTATTCTTGCCTGGGAAATCTCATGGATAAAGCAGCCTGGCAGGCTACAGTCCATGGGGTCGCAAAAGAGTTGGACACGATTTAGCGACTAAACAACAACAATATATAGCATGCTACTATCTATCTATCTATACAACCTTAATATTATGAAGACACCTACAGTATGTGGAAGCTAGGTAATTGCTTTAAAGTTTGTTCCTAACTGTACAGGGTTTAGTTCTCAGAGCATTAATTTGTGAATCTGTTTTGAGAATCATCCAGAGATTGATGTGGTATACAGCCTTTCCCCAAGATTGGACTTCCAAACTTTATGTCGCTTACTTCATTAAAAGACACCTAACATCTTGTGTATTGGTGATTCTTGGGACTCTACCCTCCAGAATAAAGTATCATGCTAAATTCCACAGTCCTGCAAAATCCAGTCCCTCTCACTGTTTGTATCTTTCACTTTCGCCCTTCACAATGCACAAGAAACTCCAATAATCCTCTTCCACTTTGTCATGATGCAGCCTCCACTTTTCCACCTGCAGCTTGACTCATCCCCCTCCCTGTGCTCCATACGTCCTCTCTTTCTTGTAAACGCCTGTGAAATTGCTCACATTGAATTGCTGTCCTTTGCTGAATCTCAGTTGAAAGTGTAACTCCTCTCTGAGCCTACGTATAACATTCCTTTTCTTCGGCACTCATCGTCTTTCTCTTAGTATAGATTGTTTTTGTCTCTCTTTTCCATTATTATCCTTCTTTTGAGCTCCTCAGTGGCAGAAGCCAAACTTTATCATCTTTCAGAGATAACCTGGGACCCGTAGGCGAAGATCAGCCTGAGAAATAGTTTCATTTGTCCTATTCTGCATTTGTAAAAGTGTTAGTTGCTCAGTCATGTCCGACTCTTTGTGATCCCATGGACTATAGTCCTCCAGACTCCTTTGACCATGGAATTCTCCAGGCAAGAATACTGAAGTGGGTTGCTATTCCATTCTCCAGGGGATCTTCCTGATCCAGGGATTGAACCCAGGTCTCCTGCATTGTGGACAGATTCTTCATTGTCTGAGCCACCAGAGTATTTGTAAAACATTTGAATTATCTTTATTAAAATACTGAGAGAAAAGTTTAGATTTATTTTCATCTCTTGAATCACAGAAAGACCAGATAACTCTGGGCCTTTATTGAAAAACAGCCATGGCTGATGGGAGTTGCAATTCAAATACATACTTGGTGAGGTATTTGAACTTCCACCTCTTAAATAATGCCTAATACAGAACAGGTTCTTGAAAAACAGTTGTTTTAAGCCAAGTGTAACTACCTCAGCAAATACCAAGGGAGAGGGAAAAATAATCTTCTATTTAGGAAGAAAATTTAAGATTTCAAAATTTGAATTTCTTTTCAAAATGAGGAGAGAGGAAGTAAATGGAGGAAGTGTGTTGGTGGAGAATGCAAGTAAACAATGATGCCTGGCCATAAATGAACTCTCTTCTGGGGTTCCAGAGCCCATGTGTATACCTGTAGCAGAGAGTGATTCATCGTTAATAAATTGTTTATTTGCTCTGGGACCCCAGTCTAGACTGAGAGCCCCATGAGACCTGGAACTATGTCACGCATATCGATTTTCACTGGAGCCTGCCTGCCTGCCGACATTGGAATCTGGGTTTCATCACTTACTGGTTACTTACTCGTGTTTCAGTGACCTAAAGAATTCCTGGGACCATTACATTGACAGTGCTTAGTACAGTGTATAGTGTACTGAAAGGTTCTATCACTCTCTGATTATTAGAGCATCTGTTCCCTGGTAGGTAGTTGAAAAATGGTTGTTAAATTAACAAATGAATGAATGAGAGAGTGATTCTGTGTCCACCATTGTACAGCCACGATGTTGTCAGCCAGCTGGTTCTCTGAGTCTTCATTAAATGGCTTAGGTCTGTTCCAATAATCATTACAGGAACCATAGCTAATCTGTGAACCATAGTTCTTTAGATTCCAGACTTCACTGACCTAAATTAGACTAAGACTGCCTACGTGTTTAGAACATAATATATTTATTTATAGCTAAGAAAACTTTCCTCTTCATTCAGCTTGTTACCATGGAGTATATAATCTGTAATATTGTCTTTGTTTCCAATTTTGCAAATTGCTTATGAAGTAACTGCATCCCACCACACCCTAAACCTTGCCTGAGTACCTCTGTTAGATTTGGATGTCAACACACACACACACACACACACACAAAGCTAGAGGTAGTGAAGAAATGTTGGACCTTTTCTTTTCTTCAAGATATAATTTTGGCTATGGAACTAAGGAAGAAAAACCTATGACTTTGTCTCTCTGCGCTTCTAGGGATTTCTTGCCAGAAGATGGGCATGGGGGAACGCTGAAGGAGGAAGGGCCTGGAAGGGTGGAAGCATTTGCTTTGGAAAGTTTGTTCTGGTTCTACTTTCCTATCCCTGTCCTTTTCTTTTGGAGAACCTATAACATGTTTGATAGCAAGGATTTTGTATTATTAATCGTTCTAACCTTAGTAGCTAGCATTTACCAATTTTGTGCTGGAGGAATGGATAAAGGAACTAGAAGAAGAAAGAAAGAATGAATAATATGAGGCAGAAAGCAAGGGACCTCCCCAAGCATTAGATGATAAGTTGATAAAATTCTTATAAATATATATGGTATAGTATATATTATTATAGTTTATTATTGGTGGTGGTTTAGTTGGTGGTTTAGTCACTAAGTTGTGTCCAACTCTTGTGACCCCATGGACTGTAGTCTGCCAGGCTCCTCTGTCCATAGAATTTCCCCTGGCAAGAATACTGGAATGGGTTGCCATGTCCTTCTCCAGAGAATCTTCTCAAACCAGGGATTAAACGTGGCCTCCTGCAGGAAGATTTTTTTACCAACTGAGCCACCAGGGAAGCCCATTGTATATTATTATGATGCTATAAGTATGGTCATAACACTCTGAAGAAACCTGATATATTTAGGGTTAATACTTCAAAGCTTTCATCTGAATACTAAAAAATAGTATTGCAAGTATTTGCAAGTTAAGTAGATTATCTGCTTGTGTAAGGTACTTAATACATACTACCTAATGAGTTAATTTGGGAAAGCCCCATTTAAGGTTTTAATTAATTTCTGTTATCTATTTTAGAATAATAATGACTAAAATAATAATGACTTTGAGATAAAGTAATTCTTCCTCGCCTCTCCATTCAAGCACCAGGGCTGAGATCCTGATGGAAATCAGAGAGTACCTTTTGCATGCTAAAGTTGCTTCAGTGTGTGTCTGACTGTGTGACCCTATGGATTATGCGACCCTATGGATTACAGCCCTCCAGGCTCCTCTGTCCATGGGATTCTCCAGGCAAGAATACTGGAGTGGATTGCCATTTCCTTCTCCAGGGGATCTTCCTGACCCAGGGACCAAACCCGGGTCTCTTACGTCTACCTGCATAGGCAGGCAGGTTCTTTACCACACCCGCCATGCCCTAAATGCAGGTCTGGTCTACTCCCAGCAGGACAAGCCACACTCAGAGCTGTATCTAGGCACTGGCATTGGATGTTTGAATTTTGAGTATCCAGTTTTTTTTTTCCCACAACACTTATATGCTTTCCATGTGTTATGAGCCAGAAACATTTTCTACATCAAAACTTGCCCCCAAGGGTGTGATTATTGGTTATAGAGACTGGAGTATAAGTTTAAAATCACTGCAAGAGTTGGATCATAGGTTCATTTTGTAAAAGTCTTCAATCTTAATGGGATTGAATATGATCATCTAGGAACAGATAATTTTGGAAGGGTGGGAAGAATATATTCAAGGACAGTGGGGAGTCTTTGTCATTCTCCTAGAACTTGACAGATTCTATTTTATTTTGACTTCAAAGCACCTTCTGTGGAACGTGGAGTGGGAAGGGATTTGTGTGTGTGTGTTTTGTTTTGATGTTTGTGTGTATTGTTTTTAAATCTATTTTGTTTTTGACTATTTTCATTGTGGTGAGTGCTTTCCACTCAGAGCTAGTGACAGACAGCTTTGGAAGGAGGCAGTGATGATGTGTGATTTTGACATTCATGAGATAGAACGTGGTACATCTTGGATCAAATGCCTCTGAGTAATTGCACTGCAGAAATTGCAGTTTGGAGGAGAGTTCATTTTTTGGCTGCTGATCATAGCCATTGTGATGTGTTTGTGCCCCTGAGCGTGCTGGGCAGCCTGGTATTAACTTCAACTCAGCCCCTACATCTCTGATTGCTGCTGCTACAGTGGTCAGTTTTCAATACTTTTCTTCAAACAGGTTCCAAATTGTCCTTGGAGCATTTCTGTGGTTGGCTTTAGGGCATATGATTGTCCTTAAATGGTAACTCATTTGAAGCAAAATCAATAAGCAATAACATTATTAAGGTAGGAATTGGAATGAATGCAAAATCCTTTCTTTTTTCAAGGCCTCTCTTAATAATGTATGATTTGAGACAGAAGAAATTTGCAAAAATTTTGTTGCCGGGATAAAGGGGAAAGATGAAAAGCTATTTTCCCCTTAGATTTACTGCTTCCCACACATGCATAAAGACATACAAACAATGACAGCTATTGATTTCTTTTTTATTTTCATCCTATGAATTCAGCAAATGGCATCAAGTGTCTCTGGCTGTGATAATTGCCATAGAAAGTAAAGTCTTCTTTCTAGTGAAGTAGTTGAAGCTGGTGGAGCAGACTTGTCAGGGATATATCTTACAGGTAGATATGTCTTACAACAAAGAACTTGAAGACAGATGTTTTGGGGGTGACTGTGACGGCTGAGGGATACCCTATAGCTTCTTTGCCCAGTTCCCATCAGAGGTTTGGTCAACAAGATAAGAGATTTGGTGCCTAGAAGAGAAGTTTATGGTCCAAAATGTACATGTGCATGTCCTAGAAGCCGATCCACATCATGTAGCATTGCTGGATCAGATCTTCCTCTTTTATTGTTAATTGTTGTATTAATTAGATGGAGGTGGTTTAGTTGCTAAGTTGTATCTGACTCTTGTTACTGCATGGACTGTAGCCTGCCAGGGTCCTCTGTCCATGGGATTTCCCAGGCAAGGATACTGGAGTGGGTTGCCAATTGTATTTAGTTTCTGGAATTTTAGGTGCTGCTGGGAAGTGAGTAAGGCTGCAGGTTTCTGCAACCATTGAGGCATTTGGCATTATATGCACCTTCTCTTACTGGATAATAAATACCCTTTAGTACCTTCTCAGAAGTTCCTTCTTATAATCATCTAAGAGAGGAATTATAAGCTATATTTATGAATACTGCTACATATGCATCTACCTGAGTAGTGCTACTCTTGTGCTTTCCATACATCATCTCATTTAATTTAACCAAATCAAGTGGATCCTTATTGAACACTTACATGTGAGAGAAGTGAATGTGAAAGAGGCTGAGTCATGAGACTAGTATGTGAACATCTCAGAACCAGGCCCTGGTCTGTATGACAACAGCACTTGTGCTCTGAACTATGGTCTGTCCTTTCTTAGCATGAGTCTTGTCTCCTTAGCCTAATTTATATGTTTGTTCATGGTGCTTCCATAAATATTAAATGAGTTCATCTACCTTAGTGATTTTCACATACTGATTTAGTTGTCTTGAAGGAAGAAACCATATTTTATTCATCCTTAATATTTAGCACAGTAAGAGGCACAGAGTAAGCATTTCAATAATTGTTAGATGAGTGATTAGGAATGACAATCAGGGCTGGTCTTTTAGACAAAATAAGCAAACATCTTCACAGTGCGATTTGAAAATTTCTGTAAGTGGGTAATTTTAGAAGTAATTTGTTTTTTTGCTGTCACCAGGGAAAGGAGTGATCTAGACTAGAAGGAATACCCTCATCTGCAATATGAATCAACATCTACGAGACATGCCGTGTGTGTGTGTGTGTGTAGTGCATGGTCTACTTCAATAGATCTAAATTCCCTTTCTGGCTCAAGGCTGCATACCAGATAGTTGCTTTGGTGGTTTAAGTGTCTTCTGGACAGATTTAATGTTGTTGCTCTGAGTATCTCATTGATTAATAACTTTTGAGACCATATTTGTGAGTTTTCATTGTGAGCAATTAAAAAATTGTATCTTATTAATTAAAGTAAAGGGGGAAGTTGAGAAACTGTAGAAGGCTCTGAATTCTTTCCATCTTTCCTGATAGATACACATTAATTTTTTGACTTCTAGTAGCAGCTCCATTGGAGAAGGCAACGGCACCCCACTCCAGTACTCTTGCCTGGAAAATACCATGGACGGAGGAGCCTGGTAGGCTGCAGTCCATGGGGTCACTAAGAGTCGGACACGACTGAGCGACTTCACTTTCACTTTTCCCTTTCATGCACTGGAGAAGGAAATGGCAACCCACTCCAGTATTCTTGCCTGGAGAATCCCAGGGACGGCGGAGCCTGCTGGGCTGCCGTCTATGGGGTCGCACAGAGTCAGACACGATTGGAGCGACTGAGCAGCAGCAGCAGCTCCATGAGGCAGATTCCATTACTATTCCAGATACTAAATCAGTTCATAAAGACTATACTTATGGAATGGAAACAGTGAGAGACTTTATTTTTGGAGGCTCCAAAATTACTGCAGATGGTGACTAGAGCCATGAAATTAAAAGATGTTTGCTCCTTGGAAGAAAAGCTATGACCAACCTAGACAGCATAGTGGAGAAGGAAATGGCAACCCACTCTAGTATTCTTGCCTAGAGAATCCCATGGACAGAGGAGCCTGGTGGGCTGCTGTCCATAGGGTCGCAGAGAGTCGGATACAACTGAAGTGACTTAGCATGCATGCATGCATTGGAGAAGGAAATGGAAACTCACTCCAGTATTCTTGCCTGGAGAATCCCAGTGACAGAGGAGCCTGGTGGGCTGCTGTCTATGGGGTTGCACAGAGTCGGACACGACTGAAGTGACTTAGCAGCAGCAGCAGACAGCATATTAAAAAGCAGAGACATTACTTTACCAACAAAAGTCTGTCTAGTCAAAGCTCTGGTTTTTCCAGTGGTCATGTATGCATGTGAGAGTTGGACTATAAAGAAAGCTAAGTGCCAAAGAATTGATGCTTTTGAACTGTGGTTGTTGGAGAAGACTCCTGAGAGTCCCTTGGACTGCAAAGAAATCCAACCAGTCTATCCTAAAGGAAATCAGTCCTGAATATTCATTGGAAGGACTGATGCTGAAGCTGAAACTACAGTACTTTGGCCACCTGATGCAAAGAACTGACTCATTGGAAAAGACCTTGACGCTGGGAAAGATTGAAGGTGGGAGGAGAAGGGGACAACAGAGGATGGGATGGTTGGATGGATCACCGACAGGATGGACATGAGTTTGAGGAGGCTCCAGGAGTTGGTGATGGACAGGGAAGCCTGCCGTGCTGCAGTCCATGGGGTTGCAAAGAGTTGGACACGACTGAGCGACTGAACTGAACTGATACTTACAGACGTCCAGAGAAGGACTTTTCAGCCTAGTAAGTGAATTTCCAGATTTTAGCTGAGCCCACTCTGGCACTTGGCCACCCCAATCATGCTGTGTCAGTAACAAGCTTCCTAAAATCATATTTGTTAGGTTCCCTCTTGATTAAAACCTTCCAACGGGCTTATGCCTTCATGAAAAATACTTCAGATTCCTCAACAGGAGACTCTATGTCTTTGACAATGTGATCCTTTTACTTCTCCAACAAATGCTTAACTATTCCCACACATCCTTCTTCCCAGTGTGTGTCCCCACCACTTCTGCCCCAGAAAACCCTTCGAAAGCTCTGTGCTCTGTGAGTACTGAATCACTTCCTATTCCCTGAAACTTCCATGTTCTTGCCTTTGTTCCTTTGCACAAGCAATTTCCTTCACCTGACTCCTTCTTACTAATCTTTATTTACGTCTGAAGACATGTATTATTTTTGCTGACTCCCTCCCCCCAACAAATTAGGATACGCACGACTCCTTTGTATTTCCATAGTATTTCATTCTAACCTCAGTTGATTCATGTATTTATCAAACAGGTAGCAGATGCTAAGGCTAAACGTGTGACCAACATGACTATAATCCTTGCCTCTATGCAGATGACCCTAGTGGATTACAAACAAACAAATAAACATATACTGTAACTTCAAATTGTGATCAGTCAATGCTGTGACAAAAAGTCAAGCAAGGTAATGGTATAGAGAATGACAGGTAATGGTGGCTGGGAGGATTCTTCAGGGAAGTAATATCTGAGCTGAACTTAAAGACAGGAAGGAGTGAGACACTTGAGGCTCTGGAGGAAGAATATACTAGATTGAAGGAGCAGGAAATACAGTTTCTCAAGTTGGAACATGCTTAAAGTGCTCAATGGGCAAGAAGAAAGCCAGTGTGGTTCATGTATAGAGAATAAGAAGCAAGTGCGGTGCAAGATGTGAATTTGGAGTGGCAAGCAGGGGACTGGATCCTAGAGGGGCTTATGGGCTTTGGTAATGTATTTAGATTTTATTCTACCATCAGTGAAAAGTGTTCAGAGGATATTCTGACTAGATTTACATTTTGAAAGGCTCACTCTGGTTACTATGTGGAGAATGAACTCTTAAGAGCATCAGAAGGGCGACAAGGAAAGTCATTTAGCTCCTGTTTCAGGGATCAAGAGATGAAGATGGATGACTTGGAAGAGGAGTGCAGACAGTAAGAAGTGGTCAGATTTAGGAAGTATCTTTTGAAGTGGCGCTCATGAACTGAACATTAGGAATGAGAAAACAGAGTTAATCTTTGATTGATTATAAGGTTTTATTTAAATAAGCAGATGATGGTACTATTGACTAAAGTTGGTAAATGATTGGTTGTGTGTGTGTGTGTGTGTGTGTGTGTGTATGTTTTGGTGCAGGAAGGAGAGGTGAAAAATAAAGATCTTTGAGTTGGATATGATAAACGAGATTTTTTTTTTGCCTATGCAAGATGAGATGTCAAAGAAGCCATTAAATATACAATTCTCTATGCCAGCAGAAAGGGCAGGGATGGAGAAAATTCACTTGTGAGTCATTACTACATGGATGATGTCCAATATTAGGGACTAGAGGAGGTAACTATATGGGAAGGAGTAGGAGGATGGGGTCTTTAGGTGTCCCACCATGGAGAGTTTGGACACAGGGTGAGGAGAGGAAGCCTTCCAAGGAGACTGAAAGAGAAGGGCTGCAGAGGAAGGAGAAAAGATAAAGAGGGTATGGAATCGTGGATGTCATAGAAGAATTGTGTTGTGAAAAGTAACAGAAGCCAGAGAATCCTAAAATAGAATGAATAAAAAAGTAAAAGGTCAATTGTGTCCCAAGTGGGGTAGACTTATTACACTAGACTGCAGTCACCTCTTTATTCATGTGTATTCTCCAATAGATTCTAACTTCCCTGAAGGTAAATTAGGATAACTTTCTAGCCTTAATGTGCAGGGACAGGGCCTAACACCTACTGGATGCTTATTAAATATTTACTGAGTGGATAAATGAACTCCAGAGCCTAACAAGATGACAGCTAAAGTGAGACTAGGCTCAGGAAATATGGGAAGTATTTGCCCTTCTTCACACTCACTTCCAGCCTAAGTTATACTTTAAATTTTCTATAAAAATTAACATAAAAGGCAATCAGAAGCAGGCCCCTGAACAGCTCATTGAATAAGATTCATTAAAAAATGATGGACAGTGTGACACAGTATACCATACAGGAGGGAGTTGGGGAGACTGACTGAGCTATATTTCGAGTTAATTTTATATTCATAAATAAGATTGGAATTTTAACCCTGGTTTGACTCACCTCATTGAAAGTGAAAAGGTAGAACTGCACATTCCCCCACAGGAAATCTAAAATCAAATATAGCATAGATGGTAATGATGTTTTTGCTTAATTTTCAATAACATATAATTTTATAATTTAATTACAGTGCTAGCAAGATACATTAGAAGGGACACACATAGCAATTAGGGTTCCTTAGAGAAAGGTGTTCATAATTTTAAAATTATTGTGTTAATTATTAGATAATGAGGAAGCTTAAAGCTACATCTGATCTACACCGTAACAAGCTTCGTTTCTTCTGAGCTATACCTAAATCCCCCAATTGGAGAGAGGAATAAGATATTTTTTTCTTTTTGTTTCATTGTTACCATACCAGCTAGTTTTGTTGTTGCTCCTTTGAGAATTTCTTCATCCTATTTCTAAATATCAGAGTACATCAGGGTTTGGTTCTGTGTCTTTTCCTTTTTCCTATACATTTTTCCCCTAAGCCATCTTATCTGTTTCATGTCAGTTTAAATACACTGATGATTCCCAACTTGGCTCTAATTTAGAAATGGCCTCTGAAATACAGATGCTCAATACTACTGCTTGCCAGGCTGTGTATTCTTCAAGGGAGAAGCTGATGTCTGTTTCATCCATCAGTGTGTCAGAGTGAGTGCTTGACACTTAGTAAACTTTAAGAAATGTTTGTGGAAAAGCAGTTAACTATGTGATGGGAAGCACTATAGTTCCCTTGATTTGCACAGGTTATTATTGAAAGCTTCTATCTTTGTTGGAGTGCTCAGTCCCCAAATCCTGCTTCTTTTTCAATGCTCACTTCAAATGCTGCCTTATTCATAAGGCAGTGTATCCACCCAGGTATTAATAGAAAGGACTTAAATCCCGGGTGGTGCTGTGGTAAAGAACCCTCCTGCCAGTGCAGGAGATGTAGGAGACATGGGTTCGATCCCTGCCTGGATCAGGAAGATCCCCTGGAGGAGGGCATGGCAACCCACTCCAGTATTGTTGCCTGGAGAATCCTATGAACAGAGGAGCCTGTTGGGCTGTAGTCCATAGAGTCACAAAGAGTCAGACACAAAGGAAGTGACTTAGTATAAATCCCTTCTCAGTACTTGTGAAACTTTATCTGACCTTCCTGTGATATTTAGTCATGGATGAATTAATGCATGCAAAACAGAATCAAATTATTTCAAGGCTGAACCTATTTGTGATGAAAACTCAAGTTTTCCTCATTGCCCCAGTCTGGAATCTTTTCAAGACACCGAATCATTTAAACTTTTAAGTTTTGTTCTTTAACATGAATTGGCAGTAGATAGAGAATGAGAGTTGGTTTCTGTTTGTGAGGAGATTGGGTTACCTATGATGGGAGGGACATTTTATCCTGAATTAGCCCAGGACAGTCCCAGTTTATGCTCTCTCTTCTGTTGTTCACAGCATTCCTTTTCACTCTCAAAAGAGTCTATGTTGAAGGATAAAGTCTATATTCACCCAATTTATGAGGTGTAGAAAAGCACGCCCTTGACAAATTTCAAAGTGCTTTGTGTACAGAAATAAAAAGAGAGAGAGAGTAGAAATATGGAATTGTGTAAAACATAAATAATTTCCCCAGAATCTGCATTTGTCCATGATGGTAGAAACTTGACTGCATAAAGGAGGTCCCTGTTTATTTTCTTACGATGAATTTTGCTTATTATATCCTATAATGTTACAGTTGAATAGGGAACACAGCTCAAAGTCAAACATATCAACACAACTTTCGAGGTGTTAAAAAAAAATCAAGAAATGAAGCCACTAGCATGTGGATATAGCTTAGAGAAGTCCCACAGATGAGCCCCCATATACATCTCAGCTCCCTAATTGGTTTTGTCCTCATAGGCTTCTAATCATTTTCCTAATGTGCAGGCAGATTCCTAACAGTATATCCACACTTTGTCCAGCAGATGGTGTCTTTGCAGCAAACTATCCATTTCTTCCTCTTCGCCCCATCCCTACACCCCCAAGGAAATTAACCACCAGGTTTCTGCCAGAACCTGCCATATTCAAGGTGATATATGATGCTGTTAAAATAAAATATAAAGGTTAGAGAAAGATCAGTAATAAGTCCTAAATTGAACATAGATTTCAAGAAAGTACCTCTAAAAGAGTCTAGGAATTAATAGCCCATAATATGATGAAAAACCCCAGCTGACATCAAAGGAACCTCTTGCCTTCTTTTTAAAGAATTCTGTTTAATGCATAATTCACCAAGCCCATGAAACATTCTGGGAAACTTTTGGATGGATATCAGCCTTTTAATTCAAAATTATGCACTCTGGGAAGTAGCTGGCACTGAAGGTGGCAAGCCTACTAGGTAATTTACACCCACAATCAAATTGCAATTACAAAGGAGATTAAAACATGACTTTAAACAGCCTAATTCCACCCTCAGGGCTACTAGCTGTTTGGTAAACATAGCAAGGGAGCCTGTAATTAAAAATTCCAACCCTCTTCAGCTTTGTTAGGGTGATACTATGGAATTCCAAGGGAAAGGGAAGAACTTGTCATTTCAAATAGTCTTTGGAGGGTAGCTTTCTATCTTCAACAGGCTGTATTTCTTCTGATATTGTCTACCCCATCCTCTACTAGTTGTTTTTTGAAGTATTATATGACTCTTGTTTCTTTAAGAATAATTTGAAAGCTTTTCAAATCTGGAGACAATATAGAGAGGGGTGAGTGTATTCAGACTGTGATAGTGAGCACAACTGTATAACTGGCAGTGCGAACTCCTAGATATATGTGGGCTTTATAAAGAATCAGTGTCATCTATGCACATCTTTTGATTATGCTTAGATGTTTATAGGCTGTTTTCCCCTGAGGAGCTCTAAAAAACCATCTGGTCTGGATTTGGGGGCAAGCCCAAAGTAAAGGGCTAGGCAGAATGATTCAGTGGGGAAGGTGATTTTCACTTTTCTCTTCCCTCCTGGATGCCAGTTCCTCTAGATCCTATGTCCATGTACATTATTCTTCAGTGTTCTGCCCTCAGCAACTCACACACAACTAGGGTTCTAGCCGACAAAATGTCACATTGCATGAGAGATCTTGAATTGACAAAGCATTTTCCTCAATAGAGGAATGAAGTTAACATGATGGTATAATACACAGGTGATGCTGCCCAAGAGTCCCGGCCACTAGGACATGTCCACACACATCCTACCTAACATGGGGAACTTTAACAGGGAGCAAGATGTGGCTTATTAAATAACAGTACATCTCTTTATTTGTTCTATACTTTTAGTGCTTAACTCATGCTTTATTAATAGCTTTGATTTCAACCAAGCCAATACTCTAAACTCACTGCAAATGAATGGTCACTCGAATGTTAACAAATCTCAAAAGATGAGATTGATTAAAAATTCAGTTGGTGTTATCTGAACCCTGAGGTGAATAACTGATGAAATGATGAGGATGTTAAGGACTCACACATCCTTTTTCCCTTGTAGAACTTGACTGGACTCTAAGCAGATTGAGAGATTAAGATATTTTGGATGATGCCCCAAATGTTTCATTTCTAAAGACCCAGGAAGCTGGAAAAGTGTTTTCAGAGACTCTCAGAAACATAATTAATTACTGAGTTAGGCCCTTAGAGACAGGAACTGCTTCAAGCCTGATATGGACCTTTTATCTAGTTAATTAGCTTTATGGGGAGAATTTTCCACATTTAGCAGATGAATATAGATTTTATGACTTGAAACACAATACAATTTATTTTTACGTTGTACTTTTAAATTAGGGGAGTAATGAAAATAATCTCAGAACTCCAAAATAACTCAAGGAGTTTGGATAATAACGAGGGCCACTGTGATTAGACTTCATTCTGTCAACCAAACTGTATCTACCAAGAAAAATAAAAATTTAAGTACAGTGCCCTCCAGATAGACCAAATGAGTCAAGATAAGGGGGTTTTGGTGTTACTCAGAAGTTTGTTTTTTCATTATATGAAGCAAACTTGTTCTCTATCACTCAGTCGTGGCCAACTTTTTGTGGCCCTATGGACTGTAGCCAACCAGGTTCCTCTGCCCATGGAATTTTCCAGGCAACAATACTGGAGTGAGTTGCCATTCCTTCTCCAGGGGATCTTCCCAACCCAGGGATCAAACCTGTATTTGTATCTCCTACACTGGCAGGCGGATTCTTTACCGCTAGCACCACCTGGGAAGCCCCTAATATGAATGAACTAGACTCCAAAACACGGTCCATTAGTGCTTTTGGTCCTAAGTCCAAAGTGACTGAGGTGAGTTTATGCCTACAGTCCCTTCATTTTTACTAAACATAAGCAGGAATGGTAAAATAGACATATTATTCTTTTCCCAAATAGACCAATTTTTCTGCATCAAAAGTCTGCAGGGACGGGATTACCCTTGATGTTCCCTGCAAATACCGTGAGGATTTTCTCAGAGGCTCTATTCTCCATCACTACTTTAACGCTCACTTTGATTCTGTTTAGAGTCACATGTGCTTTGAAACCAGTGGGCTATCTGTGGCTAGGGACAGAAGCTTCAACAGCAACACTTTTATGAAGAATTAGTTTTCAGTTCTTTATTGGAATTCTAACATCTTTTTGAATCATCACATGGTTAACAGGCATCAGAGGTAAATTACCAGTTTTGTAGCCCCACACACTCCAAAGTTTCCCCACTTTGGTCCGTTGCTTCTCCTTGTCTCCTGCATCAGCACAAGGACGTGGGCTTCCCCACCTTTTGAGTCAGGCTGTCTGTGAGAAACAGCGGAACTCTCTGATACTTGATCTTAATGTGTGTTGTAAAATTGGTCACACTTAAAAAGTGATCTTATATCTATTTTGTCTTATAATCAAATACATCTTATTAGCACTTTTAACATTCTTGCTACTTTTAACCTTTCAAAATGGGGTAAACGCTTTTCATAAAAACACTTCAAAGTAACAACATGCAATGGTTGTGGACATGATGGCCACAGAGGGTTGCTCAAGCCCCTATTGGATGGTGGTAGGGTGGGGAAGAATTTTTATTCCAGATCATAACTTTGCTAATCTGAGTACAAATTAAGAAGTTTAAAATCTGTAAATAGGGAAGCTTCTATTTCATATGTTCTATATTATGTTGTTTAGTCACTAAGTAGTGTCCAACTTTTTGCGACCCTATGGACTATAGCCTGTTAGGTCCCTCAGTCCACAGGATTTCCCAGGCAAGGATACTGGAGTAGGTTGCCATTTCCTTCTCCATCTATGTTATATAATGTATCAATATAATGCTCTATATGTTTTATACAGTCTTTCTAGTATATAGATTGAGATATATGTCTGGCTTCTCATCCAGCAAATGAGTACAATGAACTGAGGAGAAGGAGCAGTAGGGAAGCAGACTATTGGATGGATATCGGGGTTCCCAACACCCCCAAATTCAATCAAAGTGCCTCCACTTTTATCTGTTTTCGACATTCTACTTCTTAGTATAATACTGTTTAAGAAATAGGTTAATTTTTAAAAGAGCGTGAAAACTTTGATTAAGTAATCTCAAAGTTCCCTTTCCATTTTGTTAAAAGAATCTGCTCAGTGAGAGCTCTCTGAAGCCTCTCAGCATGTAGGGTCAGATAGATACGCGGTCACATCAAGAACATAGTTCAGAGCTTGGGGCACATTTGCCATGGAAGCATCAAGTGGGTAAAAGAGCACCATCAAAATTCTGAATCTCTCTTCACTCATCTACCTTCAATAGCCCCTGGAGATGACACTTCCTGGAAAGCGGGGACAATGCAGAAAGAGAAAATCATATACCTAGGACAGAGCAACAAAGATGGTTCATGGAATGATTTAGTTTCTTTTATTGGTTCTTTTAGGACAAGCTAAAAATGTCTTAAAAGTTCAAAAGTTGATTCTTGATATTAGCAATCCGAAAAAAAATTGAAAAGATAAAAAGCTAAATTTTTTCCCCTCAGCTTTTCAGTAAACTTACTATTGTCCCTTACCATGAACTTTTGCTCTATTGACGGCTTCAAAGCAATTGGATGGTACCTCATATGTTGTAAACAAAATTTATGGTTGAAATGAGTTGCAGTTACTTCCTACTCTCTCTTCTCCGCTTCTCACCTGATGTTTCCCTTATGGTGAAACTCACAGAAAAATAGATATTCTGGGCAATTTTATTATGAACTCTAGAAAAACGGGAACAATGACATACTGAGCAATATGGATTAAACATGCTCCCACAGGGCCAGGAAACAGTATTGACTACACAAAATTTTGATGAAGTTGGGAAAATGATCCATTGTTTCTGTGGTACTAAAAGATAAGGTAAAGAAACTGTTCTGTGGTGGTTTTGTGAAAAAAGATGAGACCTCACTGCAATGGGTGTCTTTGTATGTTATGTATACGTGTGTGTATGTGATGTATACATGTGTGATGTATACGTGTGTGTATGTGATGTATACGTGTGTGATGTATACATGTGTGTGATGTATACATGTGTGATGTATACGTGTGTGTATGTGATGTATACAAGACCATTCACGTATGACCTAAATCAAATCCGTTATGATCATACAGTGGAAGTGACAAATAGATTTAAGGGACTAGATCTGATAGACAGAGTGCCTGATGAACTATGGACAGAGGTTCGTGACATTGTATAGGAGACAGGGTTCAAGACCATCCCCATGGAAAAGAAATGCAAAAAAGCAAAATGGCTGTCTGAGAAGGCCTTACAAATAGCTGGGAAAAGAAGAGAAGTGAACAGCAAAGGAGAAAAGGAAAGATATTCCCATCTGAATGCAGAGTTCCAAAGAATAGCAAGGAGAGATAAGAAAGCCTTCCTTAGCGATCAATGCAAAGAAATAGAGGAAAACAACAGATTGGGAAAGACTAGAGATCTCTTCAAGAAAATTAGAGATACCAAGGGAACATTTCATGCAAAGATGGGCTCGATAAAGGACAGAAATGGTATGGACCTAACAGAAGCAAAAGATATTAAGAAGAGGTGGCAAGAATACACAGAAGAACTGTACAAAAAAGATCTTCACGACACAGATAATCACGATGGTGTGATCACTCACCTAGAGCCAGACATCCTGGAATGTGAAGTCAAGTGGGCCTTAGAAAGCATCACTACGAACAAAGCTAGTGGAGGTGATGGAATTCCAGTTGAGCTATTTCAAATCCTGAAAGATGAGGCTGTGAAAGTGCTGCACTCAATATGCCAGCAAATTTGGAAAACTCAGCAGTGGCCACAGGACTGGAAAAGGTCAGTTTTCATTCCAATCCCAAAGAAAGGCAATGCCAAAGAATGCTCAAACTACCACACAATTGCACTCATCTCACATGCTAGTAAAGCAATGCTCAAAATTCTCCAAGCCAGGCTTCAGCAATACGTGAACCGTGAACTCCCAGATGTTCAAGCTGGTTTTAGAAAAGGCAGAGGAACCAGAGATCAAATTGCCAACACCCACTGGATCATCGAAAAAGCAAGAGAGTTCCAGAAAAACATCTATTTCTGCTTTATTGACTATGCCAAAGCCTTTGACTGTGTGGATCACCATAGACTGTGGAAAATTCTGAAAGAGATGGGAATATCAGACCATCTGATCTGTCTCTTGAGAAACCTGTATGCAGGTCAGGAAGCAACAGTTAGAACTGGACATGGAACAACAGACTGGTTCCAAATAGGAAAAGGAGTACGTCAAGGCTGTATATTGTCACCCTGCTTATTTAACTTACATGCAGCATACATCATGAGAAACACTGGGCTGGAAGAAGCACAAGCTGGAATCAAGATTGCTGGGAGAAATATCAATAACCTCAGATATGCAGATGACACCACCCTTATGGCAGAGAGTGAAGAGGAACGAAAGAGCCTCTTGATGAAAGTGAAAGAGGAGAGTGAAAAAGTTGGCTTAAAGCTCAACATTCAGAAAACTAAGATCATGGCATCTGGTCCCATCACTTCATGGGAAATAGATGGGGAAACAGTGGAAACAGGGTCAGACTTAATTTTTTTGGGCTCCAAAATCACTGCTGATGGTGATTGCAGCCATGAAATTAAAAGACGCTTACTCCTTGGAAGGAAGGTTATGACCAACCTAGATAGCATGTTTAAAAGCAGAGACATTACTTTGCCAACAAAGGTCCATCTAGTGAAGGCTATGGTTTTTCCAGTGGTCATGTATGGATGTGAGAGTTGGATGATGAAGAAAGCTGAGCGCCGCAGAATTGATGCTTTTGAACTGTGGTGTTGGAGAAGACTCTTGAGAGTCCCTTGGACTGCAAGGAGATCCAATCAGTCCATCCTAAAGGAGATCAGTTCTGGGTGTTCATTGGAAGGACTGATGTTGAAGCTGAAACTCCAATACTTTGGCCACCTCATGCGAAGAGTTGACTCATTGGAAAAGACCCTGATGCTGGGAAGGATTGGGGGCAGGAGGAGAAGGGGACGACAGAGGATGAGATGGTTGGATGGCATCACCAACTCAATGGACATGGGTTTGGATAAACTCTGAGAGTTGGTGATGGACAGGGAGGCCTGGCATGCTGCAATTCATGGGGTCGCAAAGAGTTGGACACGACTGAGCGACTGAACTGATGTATACATGTGTGATGTATACGTGTGTGATGTATACATGTGTGTGTGAGAGAGAAAGAAATGAGGGTTTTAATTAAAATTTTCTTTAAAAAAAAGAAGGCTCTTTTCAGGAAAGATTCTTTTATTTGATATATGACATAACTGAGGATGAGTGAGCTTGCATAACTTGCTTCAAGATCTCAGGGCTGGTTAATGTCACAACTTGGGGCAGACTTCACATCTGATTCTCTGTTCAGTGTGCTTCACTTATATCATAATACTTGGTTATATGCAGTCAACCTTCAGTTAGGGTTAAGCAAAAACTGGCTTCAAGAAAGAAGACTTTTTCAAACTAGAGGGGATATTTTCAGTCAATATTATGTGAAGTAGTTTCCAATTTGGAAGAACCACACCAGATTACCTTGTCATTGTCAGTAAAGCAGAACCAGAAGATGAAATTCTTGATGATACAGGCTATATATCAACACTGTTTTTCTTCATAAGAAAAGTAGCATGTATTTATAAATTTCTAGCAGAATGTAATTTTTGAGATTTCACTTTATACCCATGTAATTCTTGAAAGCAAGGTTTGTGATTGCTAGGTTCCTGAATGCTGATGATGACCACAATCATGTAATGGGTTTCAATATATTCTTATTTAATATATTGAGGAGAAGTTTCTAGTATCTTGGCTGTTTGACAAGGAATGAGGCTGAGTAAACCATTATAGGCCATAATTGATGCAGTTTTCCCTAGAATAGAAAATCCAAGGTCATCACTAACCATACAGCAAGAGACACCATCCTTGGGTGAGAAGGCAGTGGCTCTAGTTTGGGGATTTTTAAGGTGTCTTACATATTGTGCAAATATTTACCCAATTTTAAAAATGCCTTATTCTTCAAGTTCCTCTTGAGAGGACTTTCTTGAGCAAATCCTGCTCTTTTGTCAATCCCTAGTTGAAATTTGCATTACCTTCACCTGTGTTTAATAAGCATTGTTCATTTGTAAATGGTATAAAAATCAAATGAGATATTATATGTATAAGTATGTTTTAAAAATGTAAAGTACCAAATGAGTTATTTTACTGCCTTAATAATTATAGACTTTAATGCGTCCTCATGTGATGTTTTAAGATATATGTTTGCCTCTTGCAGCTGATTATGTGGTTGTTCAAGGGTAGTAATCACATCTTTTTCTTTGTCCTCTTTCTGTGTATGACATAAGAAAGATGCTTCAATAATTGTAGTAGAAATGACTTAATACTTTGATCAATGAAGCCCATAACATTTTGTCATGTTCCTATCATTAATAATAAATATTAAAGGGACAGAAGTAGATCACCTTACTATCAATATTATGCACAGGAAGTGCATGAGGACAGAACAATTTGAGGATTGTTTGAAGTTGCACAATTGGAGTAGGTGTATTGTGCTGTGGTGAAGACAGATTTGCAGAGAAAGGACTATCCTATTATCACCATGATTTTTCTCTTTTTGTAGATATGATCAACAATTATATGGTAGGAAGTCTGGATGGAGAGAATACAAATTCCTGCAGAACCACATTGTTATTTGGTAAGCACTTTTGTCCAGTTTTGAATCTGGAATATAAAATTCACAGCTTAATATGAAAAGCAAATTCATCTGTGATTTGTAGGTAATGTACAATAAAACTGATTCCAGTTCTAGTTGAGTGCTTCAGAGATTTAACAAAAGGTTTACTCTTGAGAAATTAAAATGTCTTAGAATCTTCAGAATTTATAGAAGATGTGTATTAGGATGCCAACCTTGACAGGCCTCTTTAAGTTTCCTCATTAGCTTTTCTGATGTGTGCATGCTCAGACGCTCAGTCCTGTCTGACTCTTTGCCACTCCATGGACTGTAGCCCGCCAGGCTCCTTCATTCATGGGATTTTTCCAGGCAAGAATACTGGAGTGAGTTGCCATTTCCTTCTCTAGGGGATCTTCCTGATCCAAGGATTGAAGCTGTGTGTCTTGCATCTCCTGCATTGGCAGGAGGATTCTTTACTACTAGCACCACGTGGGGAACCCAGCTTTTCTGCTGGGTAACCATACTTTCAAAAAGTGCCCTCTTCTAAATCTTTGCTGTGGTTCCTGTCACTTCTTTTTCAGAGCCTTCTGATGGCTTCTAATCTAACTCAGAGTAAAGGCCTGCCTCAGTGGCCAGGGACCTGAAAGTGAGTCTTTGTCACGGCTGTGTCTCCTGTCTATGTGGATAGAAGTACTGCTGGTGACCATGAGGTTTCTGAGGACACACATCAGGAACTGCAGGATCTGTTCAGATTGGAAGTACAGTGGGCTTCTTCCTTTGGTAGTGGTAACTGTTAGTGGATCAGAGGAGGCTCTCTGATGGCTTTTGTCTCAACTCCCTAGATATTCCTTTTGTGGAAACTGTGGGAATGAACTGGAAAGATTGGCCCTAGTAGCTTGAGGACAAAAATCACTTTTTCCTCGCTGGCCAACCCTCCACCACGTCTTTTGCTATCACATATACTGGCATGGTGACACTCAGAAGGGACATCTTGGTTGTTGTTTGTCCCTTTATGACTCACTGCTTCTACTGCGGTCAGGACTGTACTCAGGAATGTGCACGGGCACAGGTAAGACGGATGCTTCCCCTAGTAGTCTTAGCTTGGGAAACATCCTGGGAAACTACTCTAGCAAATCAAACAAAGGTCTTTGTGGTAAGGAACTGAAAATCAATCTGGCATGCCATCAGGTCTACCCCTGGTGCATCTCCACCCTGCCTTGGTGATAGAACCGGGACGGATGAGTAAGACGCCTGTGTTGGTAAGGGACAGGCTAAGTCTGACCAGGGAAGGAAAGCTTCGGTGGAGAGTCTGTCTACACCCCCATCCAGAGCAGGGAAGGATGCTTCCGGTGGAAAAAAGCCATGGCTGTGGATGCCCCTTTTTTCTCTCTTACAGATGGGAGGTAGCAGAACCACTCCTTTAAAATGTATTTAAGAAAACTGGGGCAAGTTCCATCCCTAGAATTTAAAAAGACACTCCTGATCTTCTTCTGTGATACTGAATGGCCACAGTATCCTTTGGAAGATGGGGAACATTGGCCTGTTGAAGGTCTCTGAATTACAATCCAGTTTTACAACTAGACAGGTTCTGTAGAAAACGAGAAATGGGTAGAAGTGCCATAAGTGTTGCTCTTTATCTCTCTGAGAGACATACCAGACTTGTGTCCTAAGGGTGCAGATTAGCATGTGAAAACTTCAGCTCCCTCACGTCCTCTTACTTTGCCCCTATATCAGAGGCTCCCAACTGAATAGGCTGAGAATCAGGGCATCCTTCCAGTAGAAGTTGCCTCAGTCTTGGTAGAAATGCAAACAGTACCAATTGTGGCCAAGACTATCGAGAGGATCCAAAAGGTACATAGAAGGCTTTACAGGACAAACTATTTTATGAGCTTACTTGAAGAGATATAATGCATGTCTTGGGACAGATGCTGATTCCTGACTCAAGAGCTTGAGTTTTGGGGGAAGCTACTGCTTTTGGAGATGAATGGCTTGAACATGAGATAAGGGAAAAGAGGGAACACAAAATAGCCCTCCTTCCTACTGGGAGCCAAGTGGTTCCAATTGTCAACTACAAATTGGCACTTAACCAAGAGCACTGCCAATGCCTGAACAACAAAGATATCGCAATCTGCCTCTACGGAGATTGAACCCCATGCTGCTATAGCTGTTGACCTTCAACAACCCCTGAGGGAATTCGGGTGGAGTGAGGCACTCTGTGCTCCAGGGAATCTGGTGGGACAGGTCTTTAGATAGTTGGATGTTTTTAGGAACAGATTTTATGATCTCAAACCTCGAATCTCCTCATATCTAGAGAAGGACTAAATATCTTCGTGGTGACATCAGATCCTCATGACTAACAAAAACCTTTTGTAAAATGAGTGCTTCATGGCATTGAACTCCCCCTTCACCAAAACCTTGTATATTGACTTTTCTCCACTGCTGCTTTGGAGCAGTCTCTCGGTGCTATCTGAGATGCTGCCTCCCGGGCTGCAGTCCTCATTTTGCCCCAAATAAAACTTAACTCACAAATCTCAAGCTGTACATTTTTTTTTTAGTCAACACAATAACAGAGCCGCTTTGCTGGATATATTCTTGAAGGACTTAAGCAAGCACACGCTAAGACTTTAGACTTTGCCAAGTTGGCTGACATAGAATAGGGAGAGAAGGAAACTCCTGGTAAATTCCTATATATACTATGGGAGGCTCTCCACAAGTTTACTGATGTTGCAGAAGGAAGAATGATCTTAAAAGATAGATTTCTCACTCAGTCGGCTCCAGATATCTGCTGTAAGTTATGAAAACAGGAGTTTGGACCAAATCAGTCTTAAGATAATCTGTTGCAACTGTCTTAGACAGTATATTATGGTAGAGAATATAAGGAGGAAAATAAGAGGCAAAAAAGAACCAGGCAAAAGACTGAAGCCGCAACAATGGCTGTTAGATCTGCTCTGAAATAGCCTGAGGAAAAATGCCCAGAGGAACCCAGGTGAAAAGGGATGAACTTGCTATTACTGTGGAAAGGAGGAGCATCTCAAGCGGGATTGCCCTCAGGAATCAAGCTGCCTCCGGCTCCAGGTCCGGTCTGCAAAGGATCATACTGGAGAAGAGACTGCCCTCCTAGGTGTAGGCCCCAGGGGTCAGACTCTCAAGACAATCAGGACTGAAGGTGCTCAGGGGTCCCCACACAAGCTCCTGTCCAAATTACACCTGAGGAATCCCGGGTATTAATAACTGTGGAGGCCAATCAGTCGATTTCTTTTGGACACTGGGGCAACTTTCTCTGTGCTCACTGAAGCCCCTGGCCTGCTTTCCTCCTGATCCACTCCCGTAATGGGACTGTCTGGATGAGCCAAGCATTATTATGTCAGTCATCCTTTAAGTGGCATTGGGACTCTGTGCTGTTTTCTCACGAGTTTCTAATCATGCCAGAGTCTCCCTCACCCCTTGGGGGAGGTATATACTGAGCAAGGTCCAGGCCTCTGTTTTCATGAATATGGAACCAGCTCTTTTTGATGGAACAAACTGTAAATCCTAGAGTGTGGGCTGATGGGAAACTGTGGGTCGAGCACCAAATGCTGTTCCTATCATTATCAAGCTCAATGACCCTCTCTTATTTCCACATCAAAAGCAGTATTCACTTAAGACTGAGGTTAAGGAATGGGCAAAATCTTACTGTACTGACTTCTCATGATGTAAGTGGGATCTTGAACTCTAAAGTTCAGAGCAACAATGCTCCACCTTTAAAGCTGCTGTAACTCAAGGGGTGTCAAAAGCTCTAGGAATAGAATATCACTTACACTGTTCCTGGAGACCCCAATCTTCAGAAAAAGTTGAAAAGATTAATGATGTTATTAAAAGACACCTGTGTAAGCTAACTCAGGAAACACAAGACAGTTGGTTTAAAGTTTTACCTGTAGCTTTAATGAGGGCTCGAACTGCCCCCCAAAATGGGACTTTCTCTATGACAACTGTTTTTGTGCACAGATATTGTCATAGATCCTGAAGCCTTAAAATTAACTATGTGACTCAGCGTTTAGCTTTTCAACAGACATTACCAGGAGGTTAATTCCTGACCTAGCCTTTGAGTCAAACAAGCTGCTATTTGAGCCAGGAACCAAGATGGGCCTGAGAATCTAGGTGGGCTTGCTTCTGCTGACTCCAAAAGTCCTGAGTCTGCTTTGACCCTAAAGTCAACACCATCCTGTCCTGAACTCTTTCCTATGCTGCATTCCACAATCGGTCTAATTGCTGGGTCTGTGGAGCAACACCGCCCCCCCCGCCGCCCCCCCCCCCCCCCGTCAACTGAAGGTTTAACATGGTGGGTTTCTCCACTTCAAGGAAAGGACTTTCTTCAACTCTGCAAAAACCTTCATCAACAATTGTATGTGATGCCTCTTCTTGATCTGATGACATCTCACAGTCCTAAGATGGACTGGTGGACACATTATAGACATAATGTGACTTTTAATTTTGATTATGTTTTAACTTGGTTTAATGACTATTTTGCCTTACATCTGTAACTGTAAAATGTGGTTTGTTTCTAACTGTCTGAAAGCTTTTAAGTTACAAATGGTTGTCCAGGCTCCCATGAGTGCCACAACCTCCTCCAACTATTACTTGGGGCCCCTGGATCAGAGACCCTCAATATGAGGATTAGGAGAATACATTGCCTCAACAATTTAGGGGTCATACTTCTCAATAGCTGGAAGTAGTTATGGAATAAAAATGATGCCCCTTTCCCTTGGCAACATAATTCTTCTAAAAGAAAAGAGGGGAATGAGAGAGTCAATTCTTAGGCAGGTTGATAAGAAGTCCAGGGTCCCTGAGGAGGAGGAGAAAGGGGTCTAGGGCTCTTGAAGCAGAGATAGGGGTCTGGAATTCTCAAGGAGAAGGAAAGGACAAACGTTTTTTTTTTTCCCTCTACATTCCTTAGTCTTAGTCACATAAAACGTTTTTCTCCTTAAGTCCAGAACTGATGATTACACAACCAACAACTCAGTTTAAACTCTGTACTAAGGATTATATAACAACCATGTATCCTGCTTAAGGACAGTTTCTCCTTCCTGAAAACCTTCTGGCTAATCCTGTTATCTTAAAATGTAAATTATGGGAGTGGGCCTAGTAAGATCTTTACAACCTTGAGACATTCTTTTGATTTATTGTAATAACTAATTTAAAAAGTATATAACTCCCTTGCTAACACTAGTGAATGGGGCACTCTCCGTTCCCCTTCTGATGTCTATGTCAGACACTCTCTCTGCCCCTTTTCATACTTTAATAAAAGTCTGCTACACAAAAGCTCTTGAGTGATCAAGCCTGGTCCCTGATCCCGAAGCTAAATCTTCTTCGGAAATCATGAATCTGACACCATTCATCAAGCTATCAAGGGGACATATCACAACTAATGATGAAGGGACATGAATTCTAATCCAGGAGGAGTTTTTATTCTTTGATTTTGGGTGAGTGACTTCACCTCTTCTGTAAAATTATAAATAGTAGCTATGCAACCTAGTTCATAGGATCTAGTTTTAGTGTGTTTCAAAGTTTTTTAAAAAGATAGTGTAAACGATATACATTTTTACAACTATCATTGGGATTTTAGGATTCTAAATTTTTGGTGAAGTTTTCATTTTTATTGATGGAGTGAGTTCTGGTGATGGGCTATCAGACATGAGGGACAGGATACTGAACTCCTTGTGGCTTGAGATAGGGTGAAAAGGGATGAGCCTGTGTAGTCATGGAATTGAATTAACTGTATCACCTCATTCAATCCCTAGTCTAATAAATAGCTTGGATGACTAAATTTAAACTGAAAGTGAAAGTCGCTCAGTCATGTCTGACTCTTTGCGACCCCATGGACTATACAGTCCAATGGAATTCTCCAGGCCAGAATACTGTTTAAATACTGTTTAAATTTAAACTGAAGAGACCAGCAAAAAGGAGTGGAGAACTGGGATATCCAGCTCTTGTTTTCTTACTTCTGTTGTCAAAGGAATTGATCTTACTTCACTTTAAAAGTATCTGTCAGAATCCTAAATATTGCTACAATATTTTAAATAATATTATAATAATTTTGAAGAAATGAAGAAAAGCAAAACAAAATAGATGTTCCTTTATTTTTTTTAATTCTGTTTAAATACTGGATTAATTCAGCAGCAAAAGATGCTTGTAAGACAAAAGACAGAAAAAGAACTTAATAAATTTCTGCATTGACAAGGGAGGAATTGAATGGAGGAGGGATTATCCAGAGAATATATTTACATGGAGAATTTAGATAGGCAAAAGAGTGGAGGAGCTCATCTCTGGAAGTTGGCATTATTGTTTTCCTTTTAGAAACTTTTTATCTGTGTCTATATATCTATATATATCTATATATATATGCACATACAAAATTTGGGAGGCTTCCCTGGTGGCTCAGATGGTAAAGAATCTGCCTACGATGCAGGAGACCGTGGTTTAATCCCTAGGTTGGGAAGATCCCCTGGAGAAAGAAATGGCTACCTACTCCAGTATTCTTGCCTGGAGAATTCCATGGACAGAGAAACCTGGTGGGCTACAGTCCATGGGGTTGCAAAGAGTTAGAAACGACTAAACAACTAACAGTTTCACTTTCATATATAATTTTATTTAAAATATATCTGGAGTTGACACAGAGTTCTTAATGAATAAAAATGAAGAGGCTATAAATAACCTCATTATCCAAAGCTTGCTTTTTGATGATTGAGACATTTTCTTTGTTTCTACTTTTATTAAAATATAGATAAAGATAAACTTTTATTAGATATAATATTTTAGGGATAAGAAGACTTTTTTGCTATATTTTTATTGGAATATAATTGCTTTACAATGTTGTGTTAGTTTCTGTTGTATAGCAAGTGAATCAACCATGTATAGCTGTATCCCTGAGAAGACTTTTTAGGTACCCCGAGAAGCTAGTATAGTGTTACCATATGTGATCAATAATTGGAACTATAAACAAAACTTAGTGACAGAAAAATTCTTAAAAATAAAAAGTCCTATCTTATGAAAGTCTGAAGCATATTTAAAAATTTTTTAGAAAGAACACCTGATTTGTGATGTGTGCTAAACCACCACCACTACCCAACAGTAAGCACAGAACAGAAAAAAACATTCAAATACATTAAACAAACAAGCCCTCACAATTATTATGGCCTTGGATGGAAATTCTGGAAGGGTTTCACATCCACTATTTTCCCTCTTGCTTTTATCAATTTACTTTTAATTAAGTATGAAGGTTTATAATTAGAATGAGAGAATGGGTGACAGGGAAGAAAAATGCAGAAATGCAGTCTTAAACAGTGTTTAAGATACAGTGACCTGCAGCCTGATTACTCTTTTTTTGCAATTTATTATTGATTTTTGGAAATAACAGTATGATATCAAGAATATTGATCTAGTGCAATTAGGTGCTTTCAGAAGAAGGAGTGAAGTATATAATCGGAGGCCTCAGCAGTCATTCTTTATGAAGACGCCATTAAAGCAATTAATGAAAGAGTTAACAGATTTCTTTTTGGATCATCATCATTTGGGAGCAATTTTTTGTTATTTCTGCAACTGCACACAGAAAGCAGAGTCAAATGATGATAGGGCTGTCTCCTTTTTCTCTGTATAAACTTACCTTTTCTCTCCTTAGGAAACAATAGTGGAAAATAATGTGTGATTAGGAAACAGCCTTAAGTTGGCTTTGGAGGCTACTTAGCTTTGCAAATTTGAGATAGTGATTTAACTCCTTTGGGTTTCATTGAAAACCTTTAAACCTGGGGAAATAACATCTACTTAGTTAACAGAATTTTTGTGAGAATTAATGAATGAAATGTACAATGGCTATTGTCAGGCAGGTGGCAATCAATAAACTCTGGTTTCTTTTTCTTTTCATCCTTTCTTCAGGTTAGAGCTCTGCTGGTTTTAGCTGAAGTTCAGGGTTAAGATAAGAGGATAGTGATCACAAACAATGTGATTTGGGAAAATTTTATTCATTTTCTATAGGAGGAGACTGAAAAGGCACATTTCAGATCTAATCTAAAAACTCAGATCAATACTTTACTGTTTAATTTTAGTTTCCAAAAGAGCTCTGCATTTAATGCAAGTTAAACAGAAATGACACATTTTAGAAGTTATTAACATGTGCTGGTGTGGTGTGGAATGGTTGATTCACCTGGAAAGTCTCCTTGTCCCTCTCCACTTCTAACAAAATATTAGTCATATCCAGTGTTCTATATTTTAGAAAGCCTTTTCTAAAATCCAGCTCACTGTTGATTTCTTCTTTGTATCTACACTCTCTCTCTTCTACCTGTCCCTCTCTTAAGATGCCAAAGATGAAATGCTGTAACAGTTCAGTTCAGTTCAGTCGCTCAGTCGTGTCCGACTCTCTGCGACCCCATGAATTGCAGCACGCCAGGCCTCTCTGTCCATCACCAACTCCCGGAGTCTACCCAAACCCATGTTCATCGAGTCGGTGATGCCATCCAACCATCTCATCCTCTGTCGTCCCCTTGTCCTCCCGCCCCCAATCCTACCCAGCATTAGGGTCTTTTCCAATGAGTCAACCCTTCGCATGAGGTGGCCAAAGTATTGGAGCTTCAGCTACAACATCAGACCTTCCAATGAACACCCAGGATTGATCTCTTTTAGGATGGATTGATTGGATCTCCTTGCAGTCCAAGAAACTCTCAAGAGTCTTCTCCAACACCACAGTTCAAAAGCATCAATTCTGCGGCGCTCAGCTTTCTTCACCGTCCAACTCTCACATCCATACATGACCACTGGAAAAACCATAGTCTTGACTAGATGGACTTTTGTTGGCAAAGTAATGTCTCTGCTTTTAAACATGCTATCTAGGTTGGCCATAACCTTCCTTCCAAGTAGTAAGCGTCTTTTAATTTCATGGCTGCAGTCACCATCAGCAGTGATTCTGGAGCCCAAAAAAGTAAAGTCTGACACGGTTTCCACTGTTTCCCCATCTATTTCCCATGGAGTGATGGGACCAGATGCCATGATCTTAGTTTTCTGAACATTGAGCTTTAAGCCAACTTTTTCACTCTCCTCCTTCACCTTCATCAAGAGGCTCTTTAGTTCTTCTTCACTTTCTGCCATAAGGGTGGTGTCATCCGCATATCTGAGGTTATTGATATTTCTCCCGGCAATCTTGATTCCAGCTTGTGTTTCTTCCAGCCCAGCGTTTCTCATGATGTACTCTGCATATAAGTTAAATAAGCAGGGTGACAATATACAGCCTTGACGTACTCCTTTTCCTATTTGGAACCAGTCTGTTGTTCCATGTCCAGTTCTGACTGTTGCTTCCTGACCTGCATACAGGTTTCTCAAGAGACAGGTCAGATGGTCTGGTATTCCCATCTCTTTCAGAATTTTCCACAGTTTATTGTGATCCACACAGTCAAAGGCTTTGGCATAGTCAATAAAGCAGAAATAGATGTTTTTCTGGAACTCTCTTGCTTTTTCGATGATCCAGCGGATATTGGCAATTTGATCTCTGGTTCCTCTGCCTTTTCTAAAACCAGCTTGAACATCTGGAAGTTCACGGTTCACGTATTGCTGAAGCCTGGCTTGGAGAATTTTGAGCATTACTTTACTAGCATGTGAGATGAGTGCAATTGTGCGGTAGTTTGAGCATTCTTTGGCATTGCCTTTCTTTGGGATTGGAACGAAGACTGACCTCTTCCAGTCCTGTGGCCACTGCTGAGTTTTCCAAATTTGCTGGCATATCGAGTGCAGCACTTTCACAGCATCACCTTTGAGGATTTGAAATAGCTCAACTGGAATTCCATCACCTCCACTAGCTTTGTTCGTAGTGATGCTTTCTAAGGCCCACTTGACTTCACATTCCAGGATGTCTGGCTCTAGGTGAGTGATCACACCATCGTGATTATCTGTGTCGTGAAGATCTTTTTTGTACAGTTCTTCTGTGTATTCTTGCCACCTCTTCTTAATATCTTCTGCTTCTGTTAGGTCCATACCTCTTGGCCTCGCTTCTGCGCCGAGCCGTCGCAGCCGCCTCGCTTCTGCGCCGAGCCGTCGCAGCCGCCTCGCTTCTGCGCCGAGCCGTCGCAGCCGCCTCGCTTCTGCGCCGAGCCGTCGCAGCCGCCTCGCTTCTGCGCCGAGCCGTCGCAGCCGCCTCGCTTCTGCGCCGAGCCGTCGCAGCCGCCTCGCTTCTGCGCCGAGCCGTCGCAGCCGCCTCCCGGGGGCGGCGGCCGACAGGGGCTAGGCCGGGCCGGGGGCCAGGAGCTGGGGGCGGCGACCGAGAGGGCCTAGGCCGGGCCGGGGGCTGGGGCTGGCGGCAGCGGTGGCGGCGGCAAGAGGAATTACCCAAGGCCCAAGGTAAGAGAAATCCAAGTAAGACGGTAAGTGTTGCGAGAGGGCCTCAGAGGGCAGACACACTAAAACTAAAACAACAGAAAACTAGCTAATCTGATCACACGGACCACAGCCTTGTCTATCTCAATGAAACTAAGCCATGCCGTGTGGGGCCACCCAAGACGGATGGGTCATGGTGGAGGGGTCTGACAGATTGTGGTCCACTGGAGAAGGGCATGGCAAACCACTTCAGTATTCTTGCCTTGAGAACCCCATGAACAGTATGAAAAGGCAAAAGGATAGGACACTGAAAGATGAACTCCCCAGGTCAGTAGGTGCCCAATATGCTAATGGAGATCAGTGGAGAAATAACTCCAGAAAGAATGATGGGATGGAGCCAAAGCAAAAACGATACCCAACTGTGGATGTGATTGGTGATAGATGCAAAGTCCGATGCTGTAAAGAGCAATATTGCATAGGAACCTGGAATGTTAGGTCCATGAATCAAGGCAAACTGGAAGTGGTCAAACAGGAGATGGCAAGAGTGAACGTTGACATTCTAGGAATCAGCGAACTAAGATGGACTGGAATGGGTGAATTTAACTCAGATGACCATTATATCTACTACTGTGGGCAAGAATCCCTTAGAAGAAATGGAGTAGCCATCATGGTCAACAGAAGAGTCCGAAATACAGTACTTGGATGCAATCTCAAAAACGACAGAATGATCTCTGTTCGCTTCCAAGGCAAACCGTTCAATATCACGGTAATCCAAGTCTATGCCCCGACCAGTAACGCCGAAGAAGCTGAAGTTGAACGATTCTATGAAGACCTACAAGACCTTCTAGAACTAACACCCAAAAAAGATGTCCTTTTCATTATAGGGGACTGGAATGCAAAAGTAGGAAGTCAAGAAACACCTGGCGTAACAGGCAGGTTTGGCCTTGGAGTACAGAATGAAGCAGGGCAAAGGCTAATAGAGTTTTGCCATGAGAACGCACTGGTAATAGCAAACACCCTATTCCAACAACACAAGAGAAGACTCTACACGTGGACATCACCAGATGGCCAACACCAAAATCAGATTGATTATATTCTTTGCAGCCAAAGATGGAGAAGCTCTATACAGTCAGCAAAAACAAGACCGGGAGCAGACTGTGGCTCAGATCATGAACTGCTTATTGCCAAATTCAGACTTAAATTGAAGAAAGTAGGGAAAACCACTAGACCATTCAGGTATGACCTAGATCAAATCCCTTATGAGTATACAGTAGAAGTGAAAAATAGATTTAAGGGACTAGACCTGATAGACAGAATGCCTGATGAACTATGGACAGAGGTTCGTGACATTGTACAGGAGACAGGGATCAAGAAAATCCCCATGGAAAAGAAATGCAAAAAAGCAAAATGGCTGTCTGAGGAGGCCTTACAGATAGCTGGGAAGAGAAGAGAAGCGAAAAGCAAAGGAGAAAAGGAAAGATATTCTCATCTGAATGCAGAGTTCCAAAGAATAGCAAGGAGAGATAAGAAAGCCTTCCTCAGTGATCAGTGCAAACAAATAGAGGAAAACAACAGATTGGGAAAGACTAGAGACCTCTTCAAGAAAATTAGAGATACCAAGGGAACATTTCACGCAAAGATAGGCTCGATAAAGGACAGAAATGCTGTATAGTGCAAGATATATTCTCTTAGTGCCTTTACTAGTTATGAAGCTACTTAAGTGCAGAAAGGACGCAATTACTCTTTTTTTTTTCTTCATACTTTACAGTACCTGACACTAATTCACTGTGAAAACTAAACATTCTTTGAAAAGTTTCAAAATTATACTCTTTTTAGTATAGCAATATAGCAATAACTTCTGGTAATAAGAGGAATAAATTTGGAGGATCTAATATAAAACATGGTGATTATAGCCAATAAAACTGTATTACATACTTGACGTTGCAAAGAGAACAGTTCTTAAATGTTCTCACCACAGAAATGTAATGGTAATTCTGTAATGGGATGGAGGTGTTAGCCAAGACTATAATGGTAATTACTTTGTAACATACAAATGTGTCAACATGTTGTACACTTTACACTTGCAAAATGTGCTATGTCAATTATATTGCAATAAGCTTGATTTTTTAAAAATAATAAAGAAAATTATTAATGGTCAGTCTTAGAACATCTAATCATACTAGGGTCAGTGGCTTAGGTTGTGGATAAGCTTGTATTTGTGATGTTATTCTGCAAATTTAATATAGGGTCAATTCTGTGCTAGTAAAATTGTTTATAGTTTTTGGATGGAATTAAATACTCGAATATTCTGAAGTGTTATTTAGCACTATAAGTTCTGGGGAGTCTGCCATCTTATCAAATTCCAATTTATCTTAGACAGCGAAATGAATTATTTAGCTATCATAGTTTTGAAATGAAACGCACCCAATTGGAGTGTCTACATTACCTCAGGTACAATGCTAGGTATTTGGGGGAAAATGTGAAGAATGACTATGTAATCTTGCCTGGTGATGTCATATATAGTGACTAAATATATCGTGGACATTTGTTAGGTATTTAAAGTAAGAGGGAGGTCACCCTCCTATACCATTGGAGGGAAGTAAACTGGTACAATCACTATGGAAAACAGAATGGAGGTTCCTTAAAAAACTAGAAACAGAGTTATCATATGATCCAGCAATTCCACTCCTGGGCATATATCTGGAGAAAAATATGGTTTGAAAAGACACATCACCCCAGTTATATTATGTAACAACCTAAATGTGAACAGAATTTGAAAAAGAATAGATACATGTATATGTATCACTGAATCATTTTGTGGCACACCAGAAACTATCACACCTTTGTTAATCAACTATACTCCAAGATAAAATGAAAAGTTAAAAAAAACAAAAGAGGGTGGTTAGAAGAGTGAGCAGTCCTCGAGTGCCTTGGCCAGCCTCCTAAGTGCCTACTCCTCAGTGCAGAACAGCAGCTCCTGTCATCTACAGAAGCTGTGCTCACTGCTTAGGCATTAGGAGAATTTTGCTAGGTTCCTAGGAAGGTTTACTAAACCCAGCTCTGGGGAACTTCCCATAATCAGCGCTTCCTGGGTATTCCGAAAGTTAGGATTGTAGGCTAAGTTTATTTTTGAAGAATATGTTAATTATATATTTTTAAAAATGGTCTGAATATTTTCTTCAGTCTCCAGACACCTTTACTGGTAATGTCCTTGTAAATACACCGCGTGTCCCAGAGTCTGGACACATAGAAGAGATAGCACATTCATCGTATCATTTTTTTCCAATTAGCAAGATGGAAAAATCCATTTTATTGGGGATGATTATATTTTTCTGCTTCATTGACAGGAAGGCTCTTCAAATGGATCGAGAGAAAGTAAGCATTATGAAATAATCATAGTAATAATAATAACAACCATATGATCATAATAATAAGCAGCAGCAGCAGCAGCAGCAGAAAGCTCAGGCCAAAGTGGAAAATTAGGTTTTCTAGAGGCTCCTGTTCTCCACTGTGTGACCTTAAAATGAGAATCATTTCTCAAGCTTCTAGGCGACCAAAGCACAGATGCATGATGTGTAAACAAATAAGTAATTGCGTGAGCAGTGTCCTTTGGGGGTTTAAATCTTATTCTGGTGACCCCAGGAAGCTGACCAGAGAGAAAAGGGGGCAAAAAAAAGTACAGGATATTTATCTTTACATTTTGCAAATGCTTTTGATCAGCAGAGCTGGAACAAGTTTCTGTGCTTTTGTGGGAACTACAAAAGTTCCAGGGGAGGAAGCAAGATCAAGAGCAGTTTGCTCTTTCAGGAACTTCAAAGCCCATTCATCTAAAGATGTGGCCATTACCATTTTGGCTTCCTTGCTGTGCCTTGGATGGCCCTGGACTTTGCAAGAGGAGAGCCTTGCTGGGTTGGGGCCAGCTCACACATATTCCTTAGGAGTGCAGTGTCCCAGAAAACCTGCCCTTCCTGGCCTGTGCTCTGTGATTACAGCTCCAAACAGGAGTGAACATTCTACCTACCGGATGAGTCAGATGCAGGGCTGAATGGGGCAGTGAGGCTGGACTACCCATTTTCTGCCTCTGCTCCTGTTTTAGGTTTGGAGAATTGTAAACATAAGAACAAAGCTAGACCATCTCCGTGAGCTCCAGGCCCCTCTGATCTCAGGAGTCTGTCTCTCTGCTGGTACCAGGAGACAAGTGTGCCACAAAGAGAGAGAGAAAGAGAAAAGCAACTAACAAACAAATGAACAAAAAACCTTCACAGCTGTGTGTTCTACTGCTCAGCCCATTACGACTGACTACCAGGTCCAGTACTAACAAGGAGCTGCCCTCTTTGGTGATAATTCAAGTCTTGGGAGTAAGATTTGTTCAGTGAATTTAGATTTATTCTGGGCATAAGATACACAATGATTTTCCAATCCAAAACAAAACTCAAAACCAAATAGAACACAGAACTTAAGGTGTGTGTGCATGCTAAGTTGCTTCAGTCGTGTCTGACTCTTTGCAGCCCTACGGACACCCGCCAGGCTCCTCTATAGAATTCTCCAGACAAGAATACTATTGCAGCAACACTAATTCTTTAAAAAAAATCGTTTATATTGGAGTACATTTGATTTACAATGTTATGTTAGTTCAGGTGTACAGCAAAGTGATTCAGTCATGCATATACATATATGTATTCTTTGTCAGATTCTTTTCCCATATTCGTTATTATAGAATATTAAGTAGAGTTCCTTGTACTATACAGTAGGTGCTTGTTGGTCATCTATTTTACATATATTAATATGTGTATATGTTAATTCCAACCTCCTAACTTATCCCTTCCCTCCCACCTTTCCCTTTTTGTAACCATATCTTTGTTTTCTAAGTTTGCTTCTATTTTGTAAATAAGTACATTTGTATCATTTTTTAAGATTTCACATATTAGTGATATCATAAATTTGTCTTTCTCTGAGTTATTTCACTTAGTATCACAACCTCTAGGTCCATCCATCTTGCTGCAAATGGCATTATTTCATTCTTTTTTATGCAGTCCCAGTGATCCTGCTTCTATATTTTGAGGTTGTTCTGGGGACTGGCTGGTGGTGTAAGCTTCACAGAGCTGGAACTCCAACTGTCTTGTTTACTGTTGGGTTCCCAGGACCTAGACTAAAGTCTAAACTTTAGTTGGAATCAATGGCTACATCAGGACCTTGAGGATTTGTTCTACCACCTATTTTTTCTGTGATCTTGGATCAGTTTCCTACTGTGTAAAATTCTCAGTTTTTCCATTCTCAAACATTTTAGCCCAGGCTTGTGAATCACACAAAGGAATGTTATGAGTGTTGTCCCCAAGATAATGCATCCTCGACGCTGGCTGTGTCTTGGAGAACCCTGGCAGTGTGCACAGCCAGTGGGAGTGCTTTCTTTTGAATCGGGTGTACTCTAGTTACCACGTCACCCTGACAGTTGCATTCGCTTTTAGGTGTTTCAGTAAGTGAAGATCATAATGCTGACATTCTGAATTTCCACTTCTGTCAAGTGAGGAATAAAAGTATGTTTCTCTTTGAGGAAGGCCTTTTGGAACTATATGGTTTTAGTCTATTCCATTTTCTGGAGCTCGTCTCTTAATAAAAAGTGAGAGGCATTGTAGTAGACCATGAACACCCAAAATGAGAGTGACACTGCGTTTCTTTAGCTGCTTCATAGCCCTCTCTGTCTCCTCTGTTTTTATCTGCACTGGTGATTTTAAGTTCTCTTTTTACATGATGAGTGCGTGGAAGTTTACTCAAAAGGATTTGGAAAAGTCTCATGCCACCAAACATAATTCTCATTTAAATATTTATTTTAAAATTCAACATGGCATGGCTCTTTCAGAAGAAAAAAATTTTACTAATAAAAGAATACTTTGAAGCTTTTTTTTTCTTTTAATATCCTAAGGTTTAGTTTCTAAGGCTCAGCTTCCAAAGTTTGGCTGTTTTATGAATAACCTTAGCTCCAAATAATTGAGAAAGTGATCCAGGAGCATTAAAGGTATAATGAAAAGGAGAGCAAGAAGAAGCATATTTTGAACTTATTGACTGTCTTTCATTCCTTTAATAAGCACTCCATTAATAAATAGTGAGCATGTGTCAGTCGCTGTGTTAGGTGTTTGCAATCAAAGTCCCCAACTTCCCAGAGTTCCCGTGCAGCACTGGGTCTGATGACCTGGATTTCAACTTTGCTCCTTGCCACTAAGAAGATGATGATCTTGGGCAAATTACTTTCAGTTGTGGGGCTTCATATATAAAACAGGAACAATCCCAGATCCAGTGCTGATGCTCTTTGGTTTTAAATGTGCCTCAAATACAAAGACAGAACGTAACTAATGGACAGTGCTTAGGTTAAAAAAAAAGCCAGTCATTCTAGAAGTCATAAACTTTTCTTTCTTGAAATTCATTTGTTAATGAAAAAATATACATTTAATTTTCACAAAAAAGAATCACATTATAAAGCTATTGATTGTTTTTCTCACCCCATATTCCTTTGGTAAACACTGATATATTGTGCACTCTATGCCAGTAAATGTGTTGCGTATTTGAGATCAGAGATGGAACATATGTTTTCTGCCTTGAAAAAGTTCACAGTCTAGAAATGGAGATAGAGAAGGAAACACGAATATGGGTGTTAAGTGCTAGTCATAATCAACAAATACTTACTAAACACTTATGCTGGGGCTACTGCAGTGAATAAAACTGATAATAATTTTGGTTTTCAGGAGTTTATATTCAAATGTGAAGATCAAGCAATAAAGAATAAACATGAAAATGTAGATATTATTGATATAACAGAAGGTGGAAAAGATCATGGAGTGAAAAAAACATAGGATAGATTAAAGGCAAACAGGGGCACATGTGTAGGGATTGGGGGCATTGCCATCCTAAGAAGCATTGCCAGGTGGTCCTCAATAAGAAACTAGAATTTGAGGAAAGCCCGAAGGGAGTAAGGGAATAAATTAGCTATAGGGATGTCTGGGGAAAGGGCTCCACCAGGCAGAGGGAATTGGGAGTGGAAAAGCCCTAAGTGTGGAAACAAGGCTGGCTAGAGTGAAGTGAGCAAGAGAGGGATGATGGCAGGGGAGCAGCAGTAAAAGGGGTGCGGGAGCCAGGGTGGGCCAACCAAGTTGGACCTTGTAGAACACTGTTAGAAGTTTGACTTTGACTGTGAGTTACATGGGGAGACTCTCTAAGAGGTTTTAAGTAGAGAAGTGACTTGCTCTGACTTTCATTCCAATCCCAAAGAAAGGCAATGCCAAAGAATGCTCAAACTACTGCAAAATTGCACTCATCTCACACACGAGCAAAGTAATGACCAAAATTTTCCAAGTCAGGCTTCAACAGTACATGAACTGTGAACTTCCAGATGTTCGAGCTGGATTTAGAAAAGACAGAGAACCAGAGATCAAATTGCCAACATCTGTTGGATCATCGAAAAAGCAAGAGAGTTCCAGAAAAACATCTACTTCTTCTTTATTGACTATGATAAAGCCTTTGACTGTGTGGATCAGGTCAAACTGTGGAAAATTCTTCAAGAGATGGGAATACTAGACCACCTGACCTGCCTCCTGAGAAATCTGTATGCAGGTCAAGAAAATAGAGTTAGAACTGGACATGGAGCAACAGATTGGTTCCAAATGGGGAAAGGAGTATGTCAAGGCCGTATATTGTCACCCTGCTTATTTAACTTATATGCAGAGTACATCATGTGAAATGCTGGGCTGGAGGAAGCACAAACTGGAATCAAGATTGCTAGGAGAAATATCAATAACCTCTGAATGACACCACCCTTATGGCAGAAAGTGAAGAATTAAAGAGCCTATTGATGAAATTTAAAGAGGAGAGTGAAAAAGTTGGCTTACAGCTCAACATTCAGAGAACTAAGATCATGGCATCTGGTACCATCATTTCATGGCAAATAGATGGGGAAACAGTGGCAGATTTTATTTTTTTGGGCTCCAAAATCACTGCAGATGGTGACTGCTGCTATGAAATTAAAAGACGCTTGCTCCTTGGAAGAAAAGCTATGACCAACCTAGACAGCTTATTAAAAAGAAGGGACATTACTTTGCCAACAAAGGTCCATCTAGTCAAAGATATGGTTTTTCTAGTAGTCATGTATGGATGTGAGAGTTGGATGGTAACGAAAGCTGAGCGCTGAAGAATTGATGCTTTTGAACTGTGGTGTTGGAGAAGACTCTTGAGAGTCCCTTGGACTGCAAGAGAATCCAACCAGTCCATCCTAAAGGAGATCAGTCCTGGGTGTTCCTTGGAAGGACTGATGCTGAAGCTGAAACTCCAATACTTTGGCCACCTGATGGGAAGAACTGACTCATTTGAAAAGACCCTGGTACTGGGAAAGATTGAAGGCAGGAGGAGAAGGAGACGACAGAGGATGAAACGGTTGGATGGCATCTCCGACTCAATGGACATGAGTTTGGGTGGGCTCCGGGAGTTGGTGTTGGACAGGGAGGCCTGGCGTGCTTCAGTTCATGGGGTCGCAAAGAATTGGACACGACTGAGTGACTGAACTGAGCTGAACACTGTAGAAGTCCATCCTGGCTGTTGTGCTGTGGATGGGTTGGAGGTGGGTGTTGGCAGCTTAGACCAGGGTAGTAGCAGTTGAGATGGAATAAGTGAAGGGGCTAGACCTGACAGAAAGGGGTGGGGTGAGCATGTTTCAGGTAGAGGATATAGCATATACAGAGGGCACAGAGGCAGAAAGAAAGGCATGATGTTCATGGTGATCTCCAAGTAGTCTTAATGAAAGGAAGGGTGAATGCTGGGTGTGTGGCAGAAGATGAGTCTAGAGAGGTAGAGAGTCATTAGATCTTATGCCAGGAGGGCTCACTATTTAGAAGTCTTTTTAACACAGCATACATAGTTTTGCAAAAATCTCTTTTGCAAAAGGAATATTCACAGTTGGTTAACTTTAAGGAATACTCATAGTGGCCAGAGTTGGAACTAGTTAGTAGGAATGTACTCAGAAACAGAGGAGTATTCTCAGGAGGCTTAGAGCTTCCATCCTGTGAGGACTAGGGCTCTAAGGGGATTGACTACAACTATCTGCCAGAAGAATCCTGGAGTAAATGCACTGAGTACAAGCAGATGGGTGCATGAGGATTTTTTTGATCCAAGAGAAGATTGTGCAATGTTTGCTGAAGTGTTCATTATTGTGCCTAATCCACTGCCTCAGTATTCAAGTTAGAAAACCAGAGACACTATTTCCAAAAAAATGTAAAACAGATCTATTTTTCAGTAGTTTACTAGGTTAACCTTATTCTTTCAACAGACATATTTAGCTAGTTTAGCATCTCAGGATCCTCTCATAGTAAGGCATTTTCTTGCCCAAGTCTTACTACTATGCATATGTGCCTGGTAGCTGGTCTAAATCCCTCTTTTCTGTAGTGTGAATCTGTTTTTCACCCTGCTATTCTCTTCAGAGATGGAGAGTGACTAGTAGTAATGTCGAGCAAATTGAGAAGGCAAAAATAGCACTTTGTGGTCAGGTCTCCACAGCCAAACTAAATTGTAGAATCAAAGCCAGTAATTGAACAAGGCAGACAAAAAGAAGATCCTGTTGTTTCATTTATCTAAATAATGGCCTTATTTCTTCATTTTTCTTTGCTGTTTAAGATTCAATCAGTGAAATCAAGGAAAATATTTTGGTTACAAAAAACACTTTGCAAAGGCCCTCTGAAATCCAAGAGTTAATGAGTGGATATATTTGTATATTTGCATACCAAGGAGTAATGAACTAGAATAACAGAGTTAATGAATACTTGTGGTGCATAAAGATGAATGATTACCCCAAGGGTAGTCTGAAAGGGAAGGAAGTTGCTTATCTTATTCAGCTTGAAGAATTACGTGCATTGTAGATGCTATTTATAGATACCTGAGAGTTCATTTATATTTAAAGATATTCATTTTTTTTTTTTTTTTTACTGACTCTGTGGTCCATTCTTATATTCTGGAGTCATCAGTGTGAACTTATCTGGGATTTTGAGATAAATCCTGGACATGTATACATGTATATCACACACTCATACACACACATGCACATATTCTTATATGGAATACACTTGTGGGAATATAGGGCACAGGAAAGGCTTCATCTTTACCATTTTCAGTGCCTGTTCTAATGGTAAGAGATGGTATCTATCAGATGAATAGGAGTGAAAGCTGACATAATCAATTTTAGCTACTTTTGGCTCTCTGTGTAGAATGAAGAAAGGATGTGCAAAAATGCAGGCTGATAATTTTGGTGCTTATTTTCTAGGCTAGAGTAGGGGTTAGAGTTCTGGACTAGAGGCCAGTTGTCATGGGATCTTCTTTCAGTTCTACCATTGATTTTTTTCAGTCCATTTGACTTCTGAGTGATTATCTATAAGGGAGAAGTGAGAATTGTTACTTGCTTCCCTGATAATATGATTTGAGCATAAAAACTTTCATGTCTTGGATGATAAATCAATTGAAACAGACTCTGCAGACTAGAATGATGCCCTAGTGGCATGGGAGATGATTAGCAATTTAGACAAATGAAAGTGTTCTATCATTGCAATATTTTTGGCATCAAAATCTTTTGTGCTCAGTAATATTACTTACCATTTTATGATTTAGGTTTAAGCTAAATTCTCCAAAACTGGTACCTTAATGCAATGATATCACATGAGCTGTAGAAGAGCATGAAATTCTAAAGATGTTGTGTTTTTTATATGTTAGTAGTACATTAAAACACAGTGCTATATTTAGAAATGTATAGACCATATTTATAAACAGAGCAGCAAAAGCCATTTTGAACACACCTCTGGATGTTCACTTCTATATCAGAATGACTTCCATCAGTCTTCAGTTGCTTAAAGTCAAGCTGCCAGGAAAACAGTTTTATTTCATAAGATAATCTGAGAAAAATCCACAACTCTTAATACTGACATGGAAATGCTGCTGTACAGCACAAGATATAAACTCGAATGCCTGGAATCACCATGCTCTGAATGTTTTTCTCTTTCCTTCCCTAATTAGGCTCTGGGAGAAGAGTGACTTTTTTTTCTTACCCCTACTGTGAAAGTTATGAGACTCTTTTGCTCAAATCACCCAGAAGGAAAGCTTGGAAGTTCATGTTCCTTAGAGAGTTGTCAGTTCTGCTAAAGAAGATTAAATGCCCTTTGCGCAGGTGTCATATCCCACAGCTAATTACAAGAAAGAGAGCAAATGTGGCATAGCCCACATCTAGCCAGCTACCGCAGATCAGTCCAGCCTCGGGGGGCTTCAACCTCATGTGGTGTACCAGCCAAAATATTCACTCGAAAATAAGTAACCGACATCAAAAACCCATCATATTGCATCTTGGAATATTGCAGTTTGAATCGCTTGGGTGGCTCTGGAACAAAGATTTCTGGGTTGGGGCAGAGGTATTTGATTCCTCTTTGATTCCACTGTTTGCATCATAGAAGATGATTGATTAAAGGCTTCTTGCTTACCTGTGAAGTTGATTTTCAGCAAGTAATCTTTGTACAGCTTCTTCCCGTCCAGGATCTTCATGGCGTCGCAGAGCTTGGTGGTGTTGGGGCAGAGCGTGCGCTGCATTTTATGCAGGGCGTGGGCCATGGCATACACTGCATTCACCACGAACATAATCTTGGATTCCTGCTCGTAGTTGCTGCTGTCGATGGCCAGGTGCTTGTCGCAAGGGCGCCTGTGGTTGTGCTTGTTCTGGAGGCTGCACTGGAACTTCTGCTCCCAGAAGTCCCGGAACCAGGGGTTGCGGTGGTTGTTGTACGGGTTGAGGCTCTGGAAGTAGCGATCGAACTGGCGGACGGGCTGCGAGGCCAGCTCCAGGGTGATGGCGCCATAGGCCACGTGCTCGCTGCCCTTGATGATGCTCTCCTGCGCACCCCAGCCGTCGCTGGCCACCCAGGTGAAAGAGGCGTTGGCGCGGCTGGCAGCGGCGATGAGCTCCCGGGAGTCGTCGCTGCGCATGAAGAGGACCACGACGCGCGCGTTGGGCTTCTGCAGCAGCTCGCGGATCACGCTGTCGTAGGATTTGCGGATGTTGGAGCGGCCCACCTTCTCCGCAGTGGCGATGCAGATGTTGCGCAGGCGGGCTTCCTGCTCGAAGGCCTCGATCCCCGTCTCCCCATAGTCGCCCTCCGAGGCCACGGTGGACACGTAGGTCCAGTTGAAGAAACGCAAGATCTCGGCCATGGCTTTGGCCTGGTAGAAATCGGGGGGCACGGTCCTGGCAAAGTAATCGTAGCGCGATTTGTCGCTGAGTTTGGCGCTGGTGGATGCGTAGCTTATCTGCGGGATCTGGAAGAGCCTCAGCAGGTTTGCCACCTGGGGGAGGGAGACAAGGCAGGTACCATTTTTTTAGAAATCCGGAGGTAACTGACTGCACAGGAAAGATGAAGCATACCGGGCCTTTACCCAGCTCCCTTTGCAACTCCAGATCGCTAAGCTGTTCTGGACGCTTTGCCAGCTGCTTTCCTGGACACTGTATTTGGGGAATTAGGAAACAGGTTCCAAGCAGGTAATTCAAGGGTTGGGAAAATACAAAGAGAAATGAGAAGGGCAAGGCTCTTTCTCTCCTAGACTTTATACTACATCCCGGACCAGAATCAGTTCTGTTCAGGTGTCAGTGGGGCTGCTTTAAGTTTCTGGAGTCCTCTTATAACTCAGTCTAACAATGAACTACAGTGAATTAGCCAAATTCGGTTTTTAGACAAACTTGGCTGTGGTTGTATAGAAAGAGCCTGGGTGTTGTCTAATTCTCACTTCCCCCTCTTTTGCTAAAAAAGGCAGTCTCTGAAAGAATTTAATTTGGGAACTGTATGCCACATGGACAGTCCAAATTAGACACTTATTATCTAGGTTAAGCCAAAAAAAAAAAAGTCCATTCTTTTTGGTCCACCCCAAGTTTAGGTATATGCATTTCTAACCTTAAAGAGCTTGACCAACATTTTCTTTGCCTTTTAAAAATTTTGTTTCTGCTTGTATTATACATAGCCCAAGCATATAAATGTTATTTTTATGATATTTTTTATTAAAAAGCAAATTAGGGAGTGTTGAGGACCTTGTCTATAAAGAACTATTTACTTTAAAATGTTTAAAGTTTATTCTGAATAAAGAATGTAAATTTCTTATAATTTACCTTGCAGTAATATTTCACTTCTTATGTATTACAGAATAAAAAAGGAAAATGACAGTAGCATATTAAGGAACATTTTATGCATAGAGTATTTGTGAAGTTTATGCATTTTAAAATATATAGGCAGGTTGTATGTAAATCTAATAAGTTTTTGTTTTTCCTGGCTACCTCACATATTCTGAACATTTCTATCTTTACAATGATTTTTGTTACATAATATACTAAGTAGACTTTAATTGGAAATAATGTTGACTATTCCAACATACTCTATGAGAACTTTGAAATTTCCCTTCTGAAAATTGCGGTTTCAGGTTTATGTTTGACATGTAGGAAGCACAGCTTGAAGTAGGCAGCTGTTAGCAAAGAGCACAAGTAACATCAAACAACTGACAGCTGAGTCCTGATTAATCATCATTTCATCTGTCAGTGGAAACCAACAGCCATATTCATACACAGCCACACAGCATGTTCTGAGATCTGGCCTGCTATTAACACCAATACTTGATATAGCCCAGAGCTATCAAAAATGTTTTCTGTATCTTTGCAAATCATGGTACCTCTCAGGTAACTACAAATAGAACAGCAAGAAAATCTGGCACTTAGCATGCAATATAATGCAAATTTAGGATCCAGATCTTTTTTGCATCTTGACTTTTAATATATGTATATATACTAAGATGTGAGTAAATTCTGGGGAATGGAGGTGAGTGAATGGGTAAGTGGGTGGATGAAGGCTAGTATGCCATTTATTTTTTCTCAGGCCTAGAGACCCTGAACAAAATGGACTCTCCTGATTCATTTGAACATGGGAGTGCTGGTTGTTTACTCAGCCTGATTGTGATGGCACTGAGCCAGTACTGTCATCACTTCTGTACTGAGTACCTGGCTTCTTTCGAATGTAAGTAGCACTGTGGCAGACTGTGATGAGACCTCTGTCTGTGCATGGACTTGGCTTAATTATGGAGACTTTGGATGACATTGGAGAGACCATCTCTTCTGGATGCTACAGTTTTCTAATCTTCAAGTTCTATTCATCAGGATCTGAACCCCTCAGGGAGGCAGAGAATGAAAGGATCTGATAAATGCCCGTAGACATAATTTTCTGGCAGCTAGGAACCACAGAGAAAGAATCCTAAACTGTTGAAACTTCCTTCTCCCAGAGGGATATGAGTAAAGAAAAAGTTCTTGTCTTTTGATGAATGGGATCCTGTGGCTCCACGTCTACCTCTCCAGGATATCTGAGAGCAATTTACAAACAAGGCAGATGTACAAGAGAGTGAACTGGGCATAGAATGATGGCGATGTGGAGAAGATTCTCTGGGTAGGAAGGGGCACAACTGTAGCAGGTTTGGGTAGGTAGTGGGTTAGAATACAACTGCAGCAATTGCTATCATTTTATGAGTAGTTATCTGATATACAAATGATTATGTACAAAATATACAATAAGGATCTACTGTATAGCACAAGGAACTGTATTCAATATCTTATAATAATCTATAATGGAAAAGAATCTGAAGGAATATATATAGATATATAAATATGTATCTCTATCCATCTATATATCTGAATCACTTTGTTGTACACCTGAAGCTAACACAACTTTGTAAATCAATTCTACTTCAATAATACAATAGCTTGTGTATGAGTGTTTAATGAGGAGACTACAGCCTACTTTAGAAAAAGGAGGCACATTTAGTGAGCTAAACATGAGAATGGAACTCTAATAAAGTGTAATCTCAACTGTATTACCTCTTAAATAGCATGGAGCAATCATATAGTCAGAGCATGATGTTCAGAGTTACATTTACATTTCTGAAACACATGTAATGCAAATGAATGACAGAACAAAGCGTTGAAGTCTTTTTGTCATGGTGAACCATTCATTTTAATACTAGTTTCCTTAGATTACATGAGTAAAAATGCTTAATATAAAAATTAAACACCACAGAAATAAGCAGATTATAAATCTCATTTTCTTTCTCTCTCTCACCCTCTCCAGCCTGACTTCTAGAGAAGAATAAAGTTCTTAGCTTGATTTGTGCATTTTCAAAGTTATTTATTCTGTTGTAAAGCCAGTGACTAATATACTAGGTATTTATATGTGTATTTTCTCCTTTTATATTCACAACTGCCTTTTATAATGGATATTGTTTTCTCCATTGTAGCACTGGAGAAACTGAGATGAAGAAATTTGTTTGTGATCATAGGATTAGAAAGTAGAGGCAAAATCATGATTTAGAAGCAGGTCTTTTGACCTAAACGACCATAGCTGCCCTCACATAACTTTGAGTCCGCTGTCTCCTGTGTGACTGTGAATCTCAGATCTGAAGCACAGATGGGCACCCAGGTAGGAAGAACGGGAGGGAAGAACCGAAGCAGTATTGTGGTTTACACTATGGATCACCTAATTGCTACTAGGAGCTTTCTTTTTAACATAAAACCGGCCACCTGAATCATTCTTGATTTGCTTTACTGGCCATGTGGTTTCCTCTGTGAAAACATGAAGGTGTAAGAGGACATCTACATTGGACATCATTTTAAAAATAAAAGAATCATTTTAGGGTGGAGAAATAATGTGGACTTTTGGAAGAAAGTTACCCAGTTATAGTGTTAGTAGGAATAGAGGAAGGGCAAAAAGATCTAGTTATATCTTTTAGGGAAAACCACTTTAAAAGTAGAGAGATACTTTTCATGGTTAGAAACTCTAATAAAAAGGTGTATAGCTTAAGAGCAATAGGAAAACTTAAAAAATAATTCAAATAATACAGAATAGTCTCAATAAGACAGAAAAGTCAAGATCTCCAAAGAAGCCGCTGGATGGCTAAGCTGCATTGGGCCATGTGAGTGTTGAAAGAACTAGCGAGAGGGATGAAGCCTGTAGGTGTGTTAGGCCCTTGGGCAGGTCTTGGACAGTATACAAGACTGGCATGAACCTGTGAGAACTAGGAAGAATAAAGCACAGAATGTGAAAATGGAGTGATGTTGACTGTTGCTATGATTGTTTTTCAATTATATTTTAGGAGAAGTTGTGGTAAGAAGAGAGAGAATCACTGGTTGGGAGAGTTGGTTCTAAATGAGTGAAAGCAAGACACTGCCCAGTCCTTTCTGCCTCCTTAGGAGCCTTCGTGAGAATGTTTTCTAATCTGGAGATTGTGATACAAATATATGAAAAAGTTCTCTCACACCCAAGCAAGGGAGAAGACCACAAGAAGGGTCCATAATCAATTAAGTTTGCCTCTGGTTCTGAATTCTGGAAGAAATCACAGATTAAATCAGGTAATTACTATTAATAATCTCTGAGAAATTAATAATGGGAGGACTGTCAGAGGATAAAAAGGGAGGAGTAAGAGAAAATGCAGGAACTATAAATCAGGAATAAATACAAATCAATAATCATGATATATTTTGGTCATTTTTTTCTCAGAGTTCCCTATAGAGAGCATGCAGGCATTTAGAAATGAACAAAAAAATTGCTAGAAATCAGCATGGATTCACTGAGAATGAATTTCAGTAGCATCTTCCAACATTAGTTGGACCATTTAGAGAGGAGTTGTAGCCATGAACTCTGACTTCAACAAGGTATTGGTGACATTACCTGGATTCTCATGAAAAGGGGAAAGTGATAGGAATTGGATAAAAATTTAAATATACTAAAATACAATACCTTGGAAGAAATTCTATATGAGGTGGTCAAGTAAGATTAAATTTTTATCAGTGACTTTGGAAAAGAAACATAAATAAGCTATGAGATCATTACATTTTTGAGCTAGAAGGAGCCATGAAGCTAATCTAAGCTTTTTGCTTTATAGGTGAGGAAACTGAAGCTCACAGAGTGAAGTGACTTTCTAAAATTTACACAACCAATAAGTAAAAAAGCTGAGTGGAGCCGTTTCTTGATTTTTCCAAAGGACTAGCCTTCTTTTCTGGCGATTAGGTGATATTACATAGGAAGAGATGTATGTTTCTGGATTTAAGTTAAAATTACATATTAGTGAAGAAAAAATAAGAAAACTAGGGGAAAATGAGGGTCTAGATGCCAAGTTGAATGTTGCAAAAATCCACCAGAAATCCAAGGGTGGCTAAAGTCAAAGAGGAATTATTAAGTGGTTTGCTCTCTTTTGATTCAATTTGAGATCCACTGTTATTGATGTATTATCTCCTTTAATCCTCATAACAATCTTATGAGGCTGATACTACCATTATCCCATTTTATAGATTGAGGAACTGAGGCACAGAGCACCTGGGGATCTTGCGTCCCAGGTGTCTGACACTATGCTTACTTTCCCAGTTCAGTTTGGTTCAGTCGCTCAGTTGTGTCTGACTCTTTGTGACCCCATGGGCTGCAGCACACCAGGCTTCCCTGTCCATCACCAACTCCCGGCGCTTGCTCAAACTTACGTCCATCGAGTTGGTTATAACATCCAACCATCTCATCTTCTGTTGTCCCCTTCTCCTCTTATTCAATTCATTCTGCAATTCAAGCTCTTAACCTCTGTCATATGGAATTCCTCTCATTACAGTATAGCAATGATATATTTCAAGTTATAATATGTCTGTCCTTTTTCATTTCTTAAGGCACTGTCTCCTCGACTGGAGGACCATGAGTCCTTCCTTCCTTTAGTCGCTTCAGTCGTGTCCGACTCTGTGCGACCCCATAGACGGCAGCCCATCAGGCTCCGCCGTCCCTGGGATTCTCCAGGCAAGAATACTGGAGTGGGTTGCCCTTTCCTTCTCCAGTGCATGAAAGGGAAAAGTGAAAGTGAAGTCACTCAGTCGTGTCCGACTCTTAGCAACCCCATGGACTGTAGCCTACCAGGCTCCTCCGTCCATGAGATTTTCCAGGCAAGAGTACTGGAGTGGGGTGCCATTGCCTTCTCTGGGACCATGAGTAGTCATTCCTTATTATTAAAGATATACTTTTTCATTTGTCAGTTCTGTACTTTGAGATAACTATGTAGATGTTTGTTTACTGCCTGACCATCTACAGAGGTAAGAACACTGGTCTAAGAAACCAGGGGTTATTTCAGCTGGGAAATGAAAGCTTTGAAAGCTTCAAGTTATACATATCGTGATCAAGTTTGGGTTTACGATTTATGTAGGAAACATCAAGACCTTATGGCAGAGCCCATTGTTTCCTAAGGCCTGAAAGACTGCATCCAGGTTTCCTAGAAGCCCTTTCTGCACATAGTGTACTATAGTTTTATGTTCAGTGTTCAAACACCTGAGGAGTATCCACTTTCTGGGTGGTTTGAATTTATCCTGGACTAGGCAGTGCAATGTTTTCAATGCACCCTCTCAAGTCACAAATGTATGGACTTTTTTTTTTTAATTTGAGAAATGCTAAAGATGCTGGGCTTGGCCAACTACTGTTATATTTTCCAGCAGATGTGATGGTTTGAATTAATATTTCTGCCTTTGTTTCATTTTTGCAGTTTTAGTGAAAGTGAACGTGTTAGTCGCTCAGTCATGTCCAACTCTGCTACCCCATGGACTGTAGCCCTCCAGGCTTCTCTGTCCACGGGATTCTCCAGGCAAGAATACTAAAGTGGGTTGCCATGCCCTTTCCAACCCAGGGGTTGAACCCATGTCTCCTGTGTCTCCTATATTGCAGGCGGATTCTTTATCTGCTGAGCCATCAGGGAAGTCCCAGGATGGCCTTCACCAGCAATAGTTGTCCAACAACCAACGGTATATAGTGTTAAATGTCTGCTACTATTTCCCTATTATTTCTGTCTCCCAGTGAACTATCTAGTTTCTCCCATGTACTGTGTCCTCAAATCTATATACCTTTGCCTATGTTGTTCCCTGTGCTTAAAGTGACTTTTACCACTTGTCTGCTCAGTGAATCCATTCAAGGGCCCCTTCTCTGAGAAGTTATTTCAGGCTGAGTTGTGCACCCATCTGCTGAGACTGTCACTCCATTATGTATTTCCCTCATGGCACTAATCAAAATGTATGGTGATTTCTAGATCACTCACTTATTCCTCTACTGGAACGAAAACTCTGAAGGCCAGGGAATGTGCATTGTTAAGTTCTGTTTCCTCGATGCCTTGTGGAGTAAAAGATCCGTATGTGTGTGTGCACTAAATCGCTTCAGTTGTGTCCGACTCTTTGTGACCCTATGAACTGTAGCCTGCCAGGCTCCTCTGTCCAGGGGATTTTCCAGGCAAGAATATTGGAGTGGGTTTCCATGCCCTTGTCCAGAGGATTTCTCAACCCAGGGATCAAACCCACATCTCTTATGTCTCTCCTGCATTGACAGGCAGGCTCTTTACCACTAGTGCTCCCTGGGATGCCTGCACGCCATATGATTTGTTAAATAAGTGAGCTGATGAATGAGTGGATAATTTGCTGCACTTCCATGTGACCTCTTCTAATTGCAACGATGTGTTTCTGAGGGAACCCCCCCCAAACTAACTACCCCAGCAAGCAATGTAAAGCTCCTCTCAAACACTACCTATAAACAATATACTGTGCATTGCAGATCCTTTGCTAATCATTGTCAAGTTTTCACCAAAGTGAGATGATACATAGACAATTGGCTTAGACTTTAAGGTAGCTGAAGCAAAGGTTTTCATACTGTTAAAACTAAAATTTCTCCAAATATCTCTGTGTAACTAACTAGGAGTATACAAAAGGAAGTCAGTATAATGCCAACTGGATCTGGTTATTGCACCGATTTCTTTGGGCTACAAAGGTGACTTTTTGTCTTAAGGAAAACAAACTAAGGGCCTTATCATGAAGCCTTAGTCCTTAAACCATATAAACATAAAGTAGGAATCAGATAAACATATATCTAAGGGAAGTCTTCATCAAATGAACCCATACTAAGGTCTGCTCATAAGGTAAGATTTTTCTGCAGACTAATGCATTGTGTACAGATACGTAAGCAGCCAAACCCTCAGCAGTCACATCAGTTGCCCAGTTCTTATTCTTTCTTGGGAATGTTTTTCCAATAATCAATAGCTGACTATGGAGTCAGGCTCCTGTAGGTTTACAAACCATCCTTATTCACTGTTGAGAATTTTGAGTTAAAGACCAATTTATTTGGGAGTTTTACTTCTCCTGGCAGTTTTTTAGCAAGTCATGGGAAGTCTTTAGAATTCTAGGTGTCATGCTTCATTTCAATGATGCTCTGATCAAGGCGATAAAAGAGTATATACTTTGGGAAAGAGCTGGGGTAGTCTCTTCTTTGAGGTTGTGAAAAAAGGGAATATGAATTAGAAATGTCAGTCACCGGTGAGCCTCCACATCCTGTGGACGCTCTTCCCATTCAGGACATCCATGACATGCCCATTTTATTTTTTAGTTTCACTGAGATACCTATTCTTTCCCCCCAAACTTTTTAACTTTTATTTTATATTGGGGTATGGCTGATTAACAATGTTGTGGTAGTTTCAGGTCAACAGTGAAGGGACTCAGCCACACATAATACATGTATCCATTCTTCCCCAAATCCTGCTTCCATCCAGCCTGGCACATAACACTGAGCAGAGTTCCATGTGCTATACATAGGTTCTTGTTGGTTATCCATTTTAAATATAGCAGTGTGTACATGTCCATCCCAGATTTTCTAACTATCCCTTCCCCCCCGACAACCACAACTTCATTTTTTAAGTCTGAGTCTCTTTCTGTTTTGTAAGTAAGTCCACTTGCATCTTTTTTTTTTTAAGATCACATATAAGGGATATGACATACCCATTTTAAACATGAGCTTCATGCCTTCTGTGGTGACACAATGCCAGACAATTGTTTCAACAGAAGACAAAAAGGCAGATGTAGGTCTAGAGTCGAGTAGAAGTAAGTGTCTTGCTAAAGTGATTGTCCATGATGAGGATTCTTTTCAGAACTTTCGTGGTTATTGTCTTCTGAGGCTGTGCTGATGGGGACAACAATAGCTGGTTTTTACGGGGACCTGTGCTTAGCTATAAGAATTCCAGATGGTAAAGAGGCATCAAATTATTACTTCCCAAGAAAAGTGCAGTCTACAAAGCTGAACTGTATGCATTTGAAAAATAAGCCATTGGTGCTGTCCCAGGAATGAGGAGACCTGATAATAACCTGCAAGAGTTTGCCTTTGCATTTGGTGTTGTTTCCATATCACTTTGGGGCTGTTTTCTAAGAATAAGCTACACCTTTAATTGTTTTATCACACATGCAGTGCTGAATGCTTTGTTTCATTCTTTTAATTAAGTGATTATATACAAGCCCACAAGACTACTGTACTTTAAGCCATCTGCTACCTTATAACCCATGTTATTACATCAAGCCAGTTCTCAAAGTTGTTATGGGATGAAACCACAGTGACCCTCCTATTGAGAATGATCAAGCTGTACTATTAGCTGTACAAAAACCTCAAATTGGCTTGGATTTTAAAATGAAACTGGAGGTGGTGTGTAGTTGAGAAACTGCCTGAGGAATTCAAGCTGTTCCCATCACATGAGTTATCTGCCCATAAAGGATGCCAATCATACTGTTATTGCAGAAAGGATTAGTCATTGTTTTTGTTTGTTTGTTTGTTTTGGACCACACTACCTGCAGCACATCTGGGAATGTTTTGCATGAAATGAGTTGACTGGAGTCCATGTTTGAGGGTCAGAGATTAATCTGGATTTAGGAAGTCGTATAACAGAGCATATGCTATGCTATGCTATGCTAAGTCGCTTCAGTCGTGTCCGACTCTGTGCGACCCCACAGACGGCAGCTCACCAGGCTCCGCCGTCCCTAGGATTCTCCAGGCAAGAATACTGGAGTGGGTTGCCATTTCCTTCTCTAGTGCATGAAAGGGAAAGGTGAAAGTGAAGTCGCTCAGTCATGTCCGACTCTTAGCGACCCCAAGGACTGTAGCCTACCAGGCTCCTCCGTCCATGGGATTTTCCAGGCAAGAGTACTGGAGTGGGGTGCCATTGCCTTCTCCGATAACAGAGCATAGCAAATGCCAATTTTCTCAGTTTAATCTGCATAAGTCACTGATTCTTACATGCCGTGAGCACGAAAAACACTCTAGTCCAAGATTTGTACTGCCATTCCCATTAATGGTATGACTCACTCCTGATGATTTTGTAGGGATGTTCCAGAAAAGGACTCTTTAATCTGGTAGAAACCTTCATAAATGGCTTATAGTAACCCTGATTGCCATCTTTCTCTCTCCTGAAATCTTTGCACTCAACACCTGTGGTTTGTAACCCATATTGTCAGACATTTTCATTTTCTTCCTTTGTGACTAAGTAATTTATGAATAGCAAGTTTAGCCATTTTGGCATTCTCATCCCTTATCACTGAGGCTGAACTGCTATGTAGACCATGGAGGGTCCCTTGAATCACATTTTCCTGGGAGACTGGCATCATCAGACATGTCAGGTTTCTCATCGTGAAAACCCACGTTCGACAAGGGTCTGTCTTGCTCCCTTTCTAACAAGGCACTGTCTCAGGAATGACATTGTTTCCAACTAGACTTAGCAGATCCTTAGAAGGGGAACAAGATGACATTTTGTGTACTGTATAAGTCTGTATCTGCTCTTTATTCCTTTTCTCCTCGTGAATTAATTTTTAAGAGAAATCATGGGATTGAATGAGCCTGAATTGCAGTCCCTAACAATAAGATCAGAAAGTCTATGGCATATAGACTGTGTGTGTTAGTGTTTGCCAGTGACACCTGCAAAAAGATGACTTCAAGGATGACTTGACAGCATAAGACCTGTTAAAAACACATCCTTTTGTGCCTTGGATATTGATTTTTTTACAGTGCCTCTTGAGGATTTAACAAAGCCACAAGTTGAACAAATCCATATTTTTCTGTGGCCCCTGAAGTCACTTGTATAACATAATATGATAAATTTAGTCCTATTGATTAAAAAAGACACCCTTATCCTTTTTTACTGTTAACTGAAGTCTGAAACTGTTGAGTATGTGTAGGAAGAGCTAAGGGCTGTAGCTTAATTTTTAAAAAATGATTTTCATTTATTTCTGGCATCCCTTGCAATAGTTTAGGGCAGAGGGCTATATACCATATTATTTGCAGCAAATAAAACTATGCTATTCATGGGTTTCCTGTTAAATGTTCATTACTTCAACAGAACTGTCAGGTATATAAGCAAAAGGTAACCATTTAGTACATAGGATTGGCATCAAATAGGCCAGCAGTGGAATACCAGCCCGTTCTCTCACTAGCTGCTTGAATTTAGTTTTTTAAGTTATTGGTGTATTTAAGTTATTTTAATTCCTTAGGCTTCAGTCACCTCTTTTGTAAAAAGGGAATAAGTAGTCTCTGGCTCGTAAAATTACTTAAGGATGAAGTGATAATACATGTGAAGCACTTAATTCACCAGCTGGCACTTAGTAAATGTTCAAAAAATGAAAGAGGTGGTGAGAACGGCTGATCCAGCAGTCATTCATTCAGCAAACTTCAATCGACATTGATGTTACAAGACACTATTCTCAAATTTATATTGTCCTAAGATGAGTGATGTACCCCCACTGTCTTCTAGGAAGTGTAGTCTTGTGGGAGACAAAGAAGCATACTAAGGATAAAATTTTGAGATACATGTACATATATAAAAACACAGGTGAAGGAGCAGGTTCAAGTGAGTCATGGTGGGTTCCCATGTAGAGGTAACACTTAGACTTGATATTGAAGACCGAGGAAATGTTTACCAAGCAGAGGAAGGGAAAGGAAGTTTTCAGGCAGAAAGATGAGCACAAAGACAGAGATGGGCAAATTCACATCTGCTTGATGAGTAGCAGATTATTCAGTGTTATCAGGGTACCCAGTGCCCTCTAGGGATTAGTAAGATGAGAAGAATAAAAAGATTGTGGCTGGACTAAGTATTTCACATGCTATGATAAAGATTTTGACTTTTCTTCTTTAAGAGATAAAAAGACATTACAAAGTTTAAATAAAGGAATGACATGACCAAAGTTATGTTCTTAGCAGGCCACAGTGGATGACATCCAACTTGAAAAGAAAAAGTCAGGGAAGGGTAATCAGATGGAAAACATAATCATTCTGACTCAGGCTGTGAGGTTTTGAAGGCCAGGGACCTTGTAATCCTAATAGCAGTTAATAAGTTAATAGTAGAAAGGTCAAGATGGGAGGTTTAAGAATAAAACCTGAGTTCATTAAAACCATTTATTTGGTTGGTAGTAATTACTTAAGTACTCATGTCTTAATTTGTTCTCCTGTTTGTGCCATTACAAGTCACCTTGAAATCTTGAAAAGAAGCAGGCCATAAATAATGTTCATCACTGGAGACCATAAAAAGGCTAAAGAACTTTTAAATTCCTGGAAGCATCTCAGAAAAAGGGCATAAACAGTTTCTTCCAGGTAGAAATAAAAGCAGAGATTCAGTTAAGTGAACTCTGATAGCAGTTGAAGTTTACTGGATGACACCAGCCTGCATTTATTGTCACATTTCTCAAATCTTGTATAAATGATATTCCTTAAAACTACTGTGTCAATATAGGTAATATATGCTTAATGCACATATGTCCTTTTTACTTTAATGGAAAGTTACTTTTTGGAGAAAATTCCTGAACAAATTATAGATTATGTGTTCTATCACATCTGTTTTCCACACTGGGAGAGCTTAATTGCCTGGTTTGTATTCTCTGAGGCCTCATTGTGAACCTAATGGCAGCTACCCAAAGTGGAGATGCAGTGCCTGGTAGGGGCTGGCTAGTCCCTGGGATGCACACCCTGCCAATTTGACCTTAATAAGTGACGGCAAATGCTCAATATGCTTTGCCATTCTGACCACTTGGCAAGTAAACCTGGTCTATATTTGAAATATCATTTTTGAAGATGTTGTCCCTATTGTATTTTCTTGTGTTTTACAGTTCCCTCTACGGGAATGTAAAGTCAAGGAGCTGGCAGGAATCAAGACTTTGTCACTAGTAACAGAGGGATTTCCACAATATACCAGGTGGTGATGTCAAAAATAGCGACACCACAATTTTAGTGTTCCAAGTCCCACTGCTATATGGCCTGGAGTAGCAGTGTTTGCTTAGAGTTTAACTGCAGGTGTTTTTGGAACACTATTCTTGAGTTTTCAGAGTTCACTAATTGTGAAAATACGCTGTAAGTTTTCAACTGCATTTTTCAGAGAACTGTAAAAGTGCTTCTATTCTGCATTAAATCAGTAGACTTTCATTATTATAAACTGTTACGTATTGGCTCTTTCCATATTGAAATCCTGAGCCTTGTATATATTGAGCTATTAAAAAGGCACATATTTAATAGTGACTTGGAAAGAGAACTTTATGTTGTTAAAGCAAAATCACAACTTCATTTTAACTGAAAGTTCCAGCAGTCCTACATTGATGAGCTGACCTATTAGTCTATAATTGTACTGTATTATGAAACACTTACTGATCTTTCAGGAATGCCCGTACCCCTTGATTTTCATTTCATGACCTCCATCCTAGACGTGTGAACACCACAGAAGCTGGTTCTCAGTCATGGGCCATTCTATTGCCCTGTGGCCAGTGGTCCTGATGGTAATCTCTTGTTTTTCATGAGTAGTTTCCAAATAAACACATGACAGAAGGAGAATTAATTAAGGAATAAATTAACTCCAAAGCAAAGGAAAAGAAATAGTGCATCTTAGACAATTACCTCTGGCGAGAAATTTCTACAGTGAAACAATGTTCACAAAAGCATTTTTGAATTGCTCTTGCTGTTGCCTCCCTCCCTGTGATAAAGTCCTTAAATAGCACAGCCCTGTTTTGATGGGGGGGTTGGGGGGGGTGGGATTTGTGAGATTGCTTTAGCATGGAAAGTCTGGGAAGGAAATAAATAAAAAGATTCTATCTAGATAATTTTTGAGTTGAGTTTTTCTGACGCTTAGGCTGTGTGAGGGGGTGATCAGGATAGCAGTGTGGGAGGCAAGCTATCTAGATTTTAATGTTGATTCCACTACTTGTAAAGTGGTAGGAACTTAAACTTGGGACTTAACCTTCATGAACCTCAATTCCTCTTGGAACTATTCCTCTTGCACTGGAGATGTTGAAAGTTTAAAAAAAAAGCCAACAGATAATATCTACTAAAATCTAAAATGTTTAATTCTCATTATGTGTGAAACTCTATTTTTTTAACCTGATTTTCATGTATTTTCTCATTTAATTCATGCAATAACCCAATAAAAGAGGTACTATTAATATCGTAGGCTTAGAAATGAGCAAAGAGGCAATGAAGGATTAAATAAATCCTAGTTAGTCTGCACTCAGAGTTTTTTTTTTTTTTAATAAATTTATTTATTTTAGTTGGGGGCTAATTACTTTACAATATTGTAGTGGTTTTTGCTATACATTGACATGAATCAGCCATGGGTTTACATGTGTTCCCCATCCTGAATACCCCTCCCACCTCCCTCTCCATCCCATCCCTCTGGGTCATCCCATTGCCCCAGCCCTGAGCCTTTGTCTCATGCATCGCACCTGGAATGGTGTTCTGTTTCACATATGATAATATACATGTTTCAATGCTATTCTCCCAGAACGTCCCACCCTCACCTTCTCCCTCAGAGTCTTATAGACTGTTCTATGCATCTGTGTCTCTTATTCTGTCTCGCATATAGGGTTATTGTTACCATCTTTCAAATTCCATATATATGCATTAGAGTTTTAAACACTGAGCTGAAATTTTTAGGAAGTCATGCTAAAAATGTATAGCTGTATCTGTGCTGTGATTGTTGTGTTTGCAATTTTAAGCTCATTAAATGCAGCTATCATTTTTACTTTTCTAGTGATAGAGACACTAAAGGTGGAGTGGTGAATGGATTTCTAATGCTGTCACCCTACTTGTCTTAAGGATAGGATCATGTTTCTTTCTCTTTCGTATTGGCTCCTAGCACAGAATCTGGCATAGTCAACACTGTATTCTTTATGTGGAAAGACTGAAGAGAGCTTGATTAGAGTAAGTATGGGACACTGATCTAATCAGGAATGGCCCTGGGTGCCCACCTATGTTGAGTGTTGGATAGTAGTCTCTGGGAATAGTCAGTCTAAGGACAAATGGAGTGGAACCCTTAGAGCTACTGTCAAATCAAGGCATCTTTGTGGCACGCAGTAAAGGTGGGGAGGGTGGGGGGGTTTTGACCCACAACCTCACTTTGCTACATCATCTGTCTTTTGTATCATGCACAGTTTTCCATTGTAGAAAAATGCTTATTTTTCATTTATGATCATCCAGACTGACCTAGAATAAGTAGGTCATGGTTGTGATCTGCAACCCAAGATTCATTCAGGGATTTCCAGCCTTCTGGACAGGCAGCAGGTTATCAGTCTGTTAACTCTTTCAATTCATTCAAAAAGCATTTACTCTCAACTTGGTGGAGGTGTTGTTTTAGGTACCCTCAATACAAAGATAAAAGATGTGATTGCCAAACTCAAGTAGCTTATCGTTAGGTGGGAAAATAGATATGCAAAGGAATAATTATAGTTAATAAGCTAGTAATGGAGGTGTGTGCTTAAGTAGTGGGAGCTTGGGAAACATTTCTCAAAAGAGATAGGGTATGAGACTTCCCTGGCTGTACAGTGGTTAAGACTCTGCACTTTCACTGTAGGAGGCACGAGTTCTATTCCTGGTCAGGGAACTAAGATTCCATATGCTGTGTGGCACGGCCAAAAAGTTAAAAACAAATAAAAGGGATTTTTTTTTTTTTTTAAAAAAGGGCAGTGTCTGAGCTGAGAACTGCAGGAGAGAAGGATTTGGCATGGCCAAATGACTAAGGGACAGTGCATTCCAGATAGAAGAAACCCTATGTTCTCCTTTTTAGGCAAGAATGAGCAGATAGTATACATCATTAGACTATGAGAAAGCAGCTTTCCAGGGACACTTCAAAGGCAGGCTTTCTGTTCACACGGATCTGCTTTCTGTTCACACAGATCTAAGAGTCTTTTTCCTCTTTACCTTCCATTCCCTTCTGCTCATTCTCTGTTCTCTCTGGTCTCCTAGTACTTACACAGTCAACTGATTCTCAGTTCTTGTATATGTTTTATGTATGGATTTGATATTTGCTTATAGATGCCTCAGGGGCTCATAAAATGTCTACTATTTATAAATGTTTTTATTGAAGTACAGTTGATTTACAGTGTTTCAGGTATACAGCAAAGTGATACTCTTTTTCAGAGTCTTTTCCTGCGTGGGTAGTTATAAGATATTAATATAGTTCCCTATGCCATATAGTAGCTCCTTATTGTTTATCTATTTTATATATAGTAGTATGTCTCTGTTAATCCCAAACTCCTAATATATCCTCGCTACCCTTTCCCCTTTGGTAACTCTAAACTTGTTTTCTATTTCTATGAGCCTGTTTCTATTTTGTAATAAGATTTATGCATTTTATTTTGCATGCTGTCTGTCTGCTTCCCCTTACCTAGTCTACACAGGAGTGTTCTTGCTGAACCTAAAATACATATGCTTAATAAATGCTTATTTTCTAATGAAAGTGATATTATATGTGTCCTAGTTGTAACTAGTACATAATTGAGATGCTTTATTTACCACACTCACACAAATACTACCATAATCAAGTGAAGTAACAATTGATTGCTGCTGCTGCTGCTGCTAAGTCGCTTCAGTCGTGTCCGACTCTGTGCGACCCCACAGACGGCAGCCCATCAGGCTTCGCTGTTCCTGGGATTCTCCAGGCAAGAATACTGAAGTGGGTTGCCATTTCCTTCTCTAGAACAATTGATTAGACTTCCTCAAATTAATCCCGATGGAAAAGAGTCTATATTTTATTTCATGTTTCAGATACTTTCATTATAATCACTGATCTTAATAGAATATTTTGCTTGAGCACCATATAATTATAAAATTAAGAAAATGCCCTTAAATACAACACAATTCAGATACTAATATGTTGCTATGTCTCCTCAATTATATATAGGTCAGTTTTTGTTTGAATAACTCCAGTGACTAAGGACTTAACAGCCTTCTCATTCAGGACTATCATTTCGTTTCTAATAACTCTTCCTTATGTTGGCTCTAGATACGCCCTGCTCTAAGTCAGTGCTGGTCCATGGGGAAGGGGGAGAACTTTGTCATTTGACAGTGTATGGAAACATTTGGGTACACCACAACTTAAGGTCCTGTTGGCATGCAGTCTAGTGAGGAGGGGCCAGTGATGCTGCTAACCAACCTGTAGCGCACAGGGCAGCTCCACACAGCAGAAGTATCCAGCCCAGTAGTGACAATGTTGAAAACTCTGCTCTAGTTTAAATTTATTTATTTATCCACAGAAAAAATGCATTATTTTTCCATTCTGGAGTCTATCTGATACTTGGACACAGCTAACCCTATGAGGCCTTTTGTAACACCTAGTCCTTCAACTGTTTTTCTGATGTTCCTATGATAACAGCAATTCATGTATGATTCTTCCCCACAGCATTTGAATTAAACGAGGAATGAATCATTTAGGGAGGATGATATTTAATAGAGATTGACTGGAGTGCTGGTCCACTTTCTTACTGTGGAATTGGGTGGAGGAGGAAGAATAGACTGCTTAGTGTCTTTATAGGCTATTCTTCATACCCTATCTAGATAAAATCGGGGAAACTTATTGCAAGGGATTTAATTTGAGTTACTCTTCTCAGGGACATGATGTGAGCAACGCATGGCATGTCCAAATCCATGTCATGATAAACAATATAATGACCACCTCTCAGAGTCAGGGAGTTCTTGGGATGTGGCTAGTGCTAAAAATTCTGAAAAAAGATTTTACAGGCATGGAAAAGAGGCGGTAGGATCCTTTCAAGGCTTTCTTCTGCCCTTTGTATGAACTATTTAACCCAAATATCCATTTGTTGCCGAGGCCACTTTAACACTCAGGGACGCAATAATAACTGGGTCAACTTATGCCTGTTCTGTAGCAGCTGACCTTGCTCTGGCTAAGGCAAGAAAGACCAAGGAAATAGACATCTCCTGAAAGGAGTGAGGAACATTTTGGAACAATTCATGAGACTTTTTTTTTTGACTGAACAACTTAGGAGCTCTAACTACAGTCTGTTTGAAAAAGCACAAGCGTAAACACCTCTTCGGAATAGTACCATGTAGACAATTGCCTTGCTAAAGGCAACCAACCTGCTTTTCTACTTGAATAAATAGTGTTTTCCCCCAAGTGGGTGGGTTGCAGGCTTATAGAGGAGAGTGGAATACAGTCTTTAAAATACTTTGAAAAGAAGCTTATTCACCACAGGGGGTGGTGAATAGACCCCATGGATATTTGCTAATAAAGAAGGCTTTTGATTCTAGCTCTCATTGATTACCAAATTAAAAAACCAATTCTGTTGCTTTAGACAATGGACCACCAAAGAGTGGTTTGTCGACTAAGAGTGTCAAGAAAATATTCTGTTTTTTGTCAATGGCAATACAGATTAACTCAGCAAATCATTAAGAATTTCTCCTTTCATGTGGTTTTTGCTGTCTGCAGGCTGCCTGTTGTATGAACTAATACAGTGGAGGGTGTCTCCTCTGCTGATTTCTAGAGGAATTCTTCTTTAGTAGGAAGATAATGAGAGGAGAGGAACCTGGAGAGAAAAGTGCCTTCTGAAGCCATCCCAAGAGTAAAGCTATTCCGGCCGAATGGGGAGATGATAATGTCTAAACTGACCCAACCACAAAAGAGAAGATGCACACATTTTATCATTCTTGATAAGTCTGGCTCTCAGGAGTGATTTTGTGACTAAAAACTCTGTGCTGTGGTTTGGTATTGGATGCAACAATTAAATGAGTGAAATCTTTGAAATTATGTGGTGGATTTATCTTAGTATATATATATATATTTTTTTTTTTCTACAGTTTAACCCTCTTTTCTCCCCCCAGCTCAGTTCAAGCTGACATTTTCCAGTAATTATTCAAGAAGTTAAAAGCAGTTGAAAAATGGATGGCAGAGGTGACCACTGGGCATGCATCTTTGTGGCTACCAGCTGCACGCTGTCACCATGGTTACCAGACACCAGGGCAGAGGATCAGAATCTGTCCTGAGCAAAAGTGAGGGTGAGGGGCACCCAGAAAATGCCTCTCTTCTAAAACACTTCTCTCGTTAATGTAGGTGCAAGAGTGTCTCATAGTCCTCATCAGGAATTTATTGCTTTGGATTGCTATTGACTATTTCTTTAAAAGAATTCTTATTAAAAGATAGATAGGCTTCACAAGGGTAACACACCTGAATTCTTAGCTATGTAAGAGCCCCTAAGACTGCTTTTCATTCTCGATGCTTAGCTGAAAGCAAGGCTCTATGGCAAAGGATTCCTTGGAAGGCGGCCTGGAGATAAGAGTGTAGACAGATGGCCCCACCTCCCCAATTCCTTTGGCTGAGGGGACCAGTGGGGGCCTAATCAGAGCCTGAGCACCTGGGGACCGGGAAGGGGGCAGTGAAGCCCTCTCTCTCCTTTCTTCTCCTGCTCACCCCCTTACTGCTGTCAAGGTCTTTGTCCTCGTGCTCACAGACTCCTACCATGTCTTTCTGATCGACTTCCTCAGATCTAGTGTTTCATTCAGACTGTGGCCCAATTAGCTTTTCTCTAGTGCAGCTGTCCTTCTCTAAGTCACCCTCAAAACTTTCCCAAAGGTCATTTCTTACCATGTAAGTCCCTTGAATGTATTCAGAAGTGCAGTCACTGTTATTTCATAATAATACTGTATCCATAGCCAGAATTTAGGTTCCTCGAGGTCAAGGCTGAGTTCTGTGACTTGAGTGGTCTCTCTAACCTCTGTGATGTTGCAGAATGCACCCAGGGAGCTTCGTACAGATTACCTGACTGACGAGACACGGGGGGACCAGCAACAGTTTCTTGGGACTGCTTGGAGCTGGTATTAGAGGTGGCTCTTCCACCAATTTTTCCGATGATTTTTGGTTCATAATAGTTACTACTTATTGAATCTGTTAGTGTTTTTGGTAAGACATTTCCCATGGATTCTCTCAATTTATCCTCTCAATAACTTTTTTAAGTGGATAGTATTTTCCTTATTTTATAAATAAGCTTGTAAATTGGGGCTTCCCTGAAGGCTCTGATGATAAAAAATCTGCCTGCATTGCAGGAGACCTAGGTTTGATTCCGGATCGGGAATATCCCCTGGAGGAGGAAATGGCAATCCCATGGACAGAGGAGCCTGGTGAGTTAAAGTCCATAGGGTCTAAAAGACTCTGACGTGACTGAGCGACTAACACTCACTCACTTTTTGTAAATTGTGGAGCTGGAGTTCAAGTTTCATTTGATGCTGCCTAAATCTATGTCCTTTTCAATATAACATGACAGTTTTAGTTTCCTTATGTATAACGTGGAGACAAAAACCATATTAGCATTTGTGACTTTATAGTGATATAGACCAGATAAGTGAACTAATAAGCCAGGTCCTTTGATGATTAAGTGTTTTTTCCCCTTGTGAACAAATGCAAGGTTTTAATAACCTACATTTTTAAAAGATAATCTGATCTCGTTTGAGGAGTTTATAGGTAATAAAGTAAAAGTAGATTAAAATTTTATTTGCCTGGCACAGTTTGTTAATTACTTTGGATAAATATATATTTACATATCTGCTGTGGAGTGCTATTTACTGTATTGGGAGAAACTAAGGCCAGAAAAACATATATGTAATTCTTTACTAGTGGTAATATTGGGTACAATATAAATATTTATAAAATGTTTGGCAGTTATCTGATGAAATTATTAGTGAAGTATGACAAATATACCTTTTAGTTCTCTCTTCTCAAATAGCAAATTCCATCTTTTCTTATCCAAGTGTAGAAACAGTGGCAAAATTAACATGATATGCTTTGAGATGTATAGTATTTTCCATCCATCTAATGAAGTCAAAGGATATTTATGAAAAATCAATTATCCTAATTACTCATAATATGAGTGTGTGCTTATAGAAGGAAAAAAATTTGCATTAGTTGCTTAGAGCAGCACAGAACTCTATGTAGAATTTTAAAGGCCATGAGTCTCTGATATAGAAATAAGATTATTCCAATGTGAGTAGAGCCAATTTAAGTGGTTGGTGACATGTACAGACAACATGGGTGTAATATGACTTCTTCTAGCGTATAGAGCTTTGATGACAGTCATTTGGTAGGAAGCAAAGTATATGATTCATATCTTATGGACTTGTATTACTGCCACATTTACCAGGACAAATATTGAACTTCATGTGGCATAAAAATCACATAGGAGAGTTGAAAGAGCCCGAAAGTACAAAAGATCAGTCTAAGTTCTAGTTTATGTGCTACCTACAAATGGGAATATTCATGAAACCAATATTTCTAGGGCATGGGAAAATGAGGATTTTGAACTGGATGATTTCTTAGCTCTTTTCCATCTCTAATTCTGTGACCTGTGAGCACTGTAAGAGTTTGACTAATATGTTCCTTCTTTCCCTAACAAAATTATGAGAACCAATTATCAGTTTTTTATCTAGTTTAAGTTATGTGCTAAATTGTTCCCTCTTTTTTTTGGGGGGGGTAGTAATTATCTAGCATCTCTGCATACATTTGCAGGTTTATAACATGAGAAATTTTTTTATAATTTATCTCTGAATAAAGCAATGCTTGGGAAAAAATTAGTGTGGAAAAAAATAGAGCTCAGTGATTTTGAACCTTCTTGTGCTTGTTTGTATTGATGACTTGAAGACATGGCTCTGCGATGTAGCCACATTCTTTGTGATGTAACTTAGCAACATGTGGGTTGTGGGTGGCACCTATTTCCCTGCTCCTTGATTCTAGCTGAGCCTGTGAGTTGCTTTGGCTGGTGGGATATTCACAGTTGTGAGGCATGCAGAAGTTTGGAAGGGGCCTGTGCAGTTAAATTTGCATTCTCTTGCACCTCTGTCATCACTCAGACAAACACGCCCGGGTTAGCTGACTGATTCCAGGTGGAGGATAAGGGACAAACTTGGAGCAGAGCTACCTGCAGCTGAACCTAGCCTTGATCAGATCACTCCAGCTGGTCTTCAGACTTATAAACTATAGTAATTAATAATTGTTGTTTTAAGTCACTGAATTTTGGAGTAGCTCATTATGCTGCACTAGCTACCTGCTATATCTCTAAACAATTTTCATTGCTCAAGTACTGTTCTGTCTGCAAACCTATATTACCAGAGACTTACAGAAATGAACAATTGCATGGTTAATATCATCCATTGAAGAAGCTATTAGGATATTTTCCTTTTGTTCCCCCAAAGACATAAAACCAAAGAGATACAGTGTTTTATCAACAGCACTGCCAATCTTACCTGTATGGAAACACTGCTGTAAGAGCCGCCAATGACCCCTGCAATGAGCAGTGGGATATTTTCTTGAATGGCATAGGATCCATCAGGACACATATACTCGGCTTCATCCACTTTAGTCAAAGATGCCCTGACAAATTCCAGTGATTGCTCTAATGCGTAGGTATCTCTTGAGCAGGTATCCAAAATGTGAACACCCAGCTTCACTCCTGGGAGCAGGTAATTGTCTTTGTTAATTTCATCGATAGCAAACAACATGGCTTCCAGGCGTTGGATCCCTCGATCTTCGTTGATTCGCCCACATTCTTCAGTTCCAGTGCCTTTTTCATTAATAGGAAATAGGCCCCCTAAAACAAGGTCACCTTCTATTTTAATCTCCCTCCTCAGAAAGTTATGGTCCCCTAAGCAAAGTAAAAATCCCTTTGAAAACAAAGCTAATGTAAGAACTTGGAGTCTTGTCAACATCTTCATGAGTCCTGTGTCTGTACCTCTGAGAGATATCAGTGGATGGTGCCAATGCTGCCCACTAGTCCTCCTCTCTCATTGCCAAAGTGGATCTTTGGTCTGTCCTTTGCGTAAAGGAGGAGCAGACTAACAGAGGCTGTCACCAAATTCCTAAAGAGATAAAAATTGAATGAACAAAAATGGTAAAGAAGGCAACAGTGATTATACTGATGGTCCCCATTCAGACCTTGGATGGGATAATGACTCCAGTTACCATCTACTAAACACATATGGAGCAGTGTACCAGGAATGCTCCCATGTATTCTCACCTGGTCCTTTCAACACCCTGTGACATAGCTCTTCGTGGCCCCACCTCCCAGAAATGGACACTGAGGACTAAAGAGAGGAAGTGACCTGACAGAATGTACTTAGTAGTGTTCAGGCTCTTGTGTTTCTAATGTTCAATTCAGTAATCTCTACTGAGTCATTTACTTTGCTATTGGTTGGGAAGCAACTTGGCTATGAGTCTTTATTCCCTGTCTTTCAATGATATCTATAAACAACTCCATTTATCCACTCTTTACTTTCCATTTGGGAATAAAATAAAACACAATCCAATGGTAACCCTGTCCCTGTTTCGGCATTTCTGCTAACATAGCCCCATCCTCCCTTCATAGCTGACCTCTTCACACAAATTGTCTGCAGTGTTTGTTGTCCCCACTATCCTCCCCCAGATACTCCCAGTCACTGCGATGAAGATTCTGCCTTGACAAAATGGCCTTGGAGAAAGCTACTACTGATCCTCTAGTTTTTAAATCCATTAAGCCTTTGTAGTCCTCATTTTACTTAATTGAAATCTTTATTCTTTTCTACCTGTTTCAGTTTCCTAGGTTTCTGTTCTCGTGCTTCATGTCTGATTACATCTCAATTCCAGTACTGAATACTCCTTTCCTGCGTTAGCTCAACTAGTGTTCACAGTTTCAACCACTTAACAGTCTCCTAGGCTAACTGCCTGCTAAACAGCTCTCTTGCACAATTGAGAGTCCCTTAGACAGCAAGGAGATCAAACCAGTCAGAAATCAGCCCTGAATTGGAAGGACTGATGCTGAAGTTGAAGCTCCAATACTTTGACCACCTGATGCAAAGGGCAGACTCAGTGGAAAAGACTGAGGAAATACTGGGAAGATTGAGGGCAGGAGAAGAGGGAGACAGAGGATGAGATGGTTGGGTGAGATGGTTGGATGGCATCATCGACTCAATGGGTGTGAGTTTGAGAACCTCCAGGAGATAGTGAAGGACAGGGAAGCCTGGTGTGCTGCAGTCCATGGGGTCACAAAGAGTTGGACACGACCTAGTGACCAAACATAACACATAAACAGTTCTACCCACACATCCTCTGACACCTCAGGGTCTACTCTTATCTCTGTGAGTGGTTCTTCTCTGTACCCAGGCTTCTGAGCCAGAAACCTGCACAAAAGAGCCCTTCCCATTTCGACCTTTCTTATTTTTTCCCCATCAGCTACAAAGCTCTGTAGTGTCTACCTGCTTAACATCTTTCAAAGCCATGTCCTCTTTTTTTTTTTAACCCATAATGTCAGACTCTTGTTATCTCTAACAGGACAATAGCAGTAGACTCCTAGGGAGCTGATGCTAGCCCCCAAGCATCTTTTTGTGAATTAGGAAAAGATACCCTTCCTCAAATGCAAACTTACACAATTTTTTTATTGTATAACCTGTAGCATAGATATAACATCGATTTTGGAGAAAGCGTGATGCCTGGTGGCTGCCTTCCCTAGCTGGGGTTAGGCAGCTCCTGACATGGGCCTCACATTTCAGGGAGAATGGTAAGCATGAGTACTGGGGTTTGCACAGTACATTGGAGCTTAGGCCAGTTCCCTAAATCAAGCTTCTTTTTACATGATAAGTTTGAACATATGCAACTTTTATGAATCAAGCAAAGGTGGGGATCATGTTGTTGACAGTAGGCTGGGGTCTTGTCAGGGGACTCTTTTTTAAAATCCTGGTGTGGGGCTGGCTGGTTGCACATTCACATGAATCAGTGGACCTGCTGTTGCACTCTTGACACATATTTCCCTGGCACTAGCGTAAGCACTGGCCAGCACACTCTCTCAATATGCCCATCCCCTTGGTGATGTAAGATTACATTCAGAGGCAGGTGAGAGACGGTAGAGCAGGGACTCCTGCAGCAGTTTCCTGACAACACACAGTTGCATGCCCCTGTGTGTGTGGTCAAGTATGTGGGTCTGCTCTCCCATTTGGGGCATGATGGTGTATTTGTGAGGTTTTATGGAGGAGGGGTCTTTCCTGGCTGCTTATGGCTCAGTCAGACTATCTAAAAGGCACACCACCAGTGTGCTCTCAAATATATTAATACTAGTAAATATTAGCCATTGAATGGTGTCCCATTGGAGGAGGTACTCTGTCTAATGTATAATCTTAATTGCTGTTCAGAGTGCCCATCTCTTATTAATCTATACTGACTTCCCCTTGCCTTTAGGTTGAAGGAAGGACTTCTTCATGCTCCGTGATCTTGAATCTGGCAAGCTCTCAAGTCTTACTGTTCATCATGCCCATGAGTTTCATTCCACCTCTACCTTCAAACCTTATGCTTCGGTTATTTGAACTCGTCACTTCAGAAGATGATGATGACATCATCATCCTGCACATGCTGGTCTCTTTGCTGGGAAGGCCCTTCTACACTGTTTGTTCGGTAAATATCAACTTAGCATTTAAGATCTCGTGGCCAGTACAGAAAAGGCCAAGAATTTGTTCCTATCTTCCTTCCTCCGTCAAATTGTTTATTTCTTGCTTTGTCTTCCTACTGTAGCTAGATTAAGAAATATTTGCATTTACTATTACGATTCATGTTTGTTTCTTTGCTCATTTAGAACAAATGAAATGCACAACATTAAGGATTTTTAAGGTAGGATGAAAAGAACCAAAACTCAACAAAAACATCCAGACAAGAACTAGTCCAGTGTTTATTTCAGCATCTTTGACATTTCTTCCTTCTCCTATTGGCATTGCCCTTTAAAACCTGGCTTTCCACATACTTCCTATTCTTTTTATGTGAGGCAAGTGATGGGTTGTTTTCTTGAGACACGCAAGTCACCTGGGTTTGGTTTTGTTTATGTAATAGGTGTGAACCGCCACACTCACAGTGGCGGTGATTGGAACACTCAGTGTTAACCCAGAGCTTCTCTGGGAGATCTGCCATAGGGCACCAGAAAATCTAATAATAATAATGATTTTTAAAGAGGTTGATACTGTAGTAGAATCTTGTTTGTTTCCTGTCAATTCTGGTCTCTCTTTGATCTTTATGTGCAATTCCCTTTGAAGCAAAACTGCCATGGAAGGTAAAAGACATTGTGATCATTATCACTAATGATAAAGAAACTGAAATTGGCTCTACAAAATAATTGTTTTATGTGCCTAATGAAAGAGAATAGTTAATTAAAAGAAGGTCATCAACACAGTCTTACCATTTTCCTATTAAAAATGTAGATATCTCTTGAATATGAAGGAAATTTGACTATACAAAGAGTAAAGATGACCTTATAGTTTATGGAAAGCTTAATTCTCTTAAGAAAATGCTTTTAGCCAGAGAAGGCTTCAAATGAAACATCACATCATGCTGAAAGTAGTAGTGTGTGTCAGCCTATCTGTTTCATATGTAGGGCCTGTGTTTTATTTACCTTTGTGTACCCGGGGCCTGGCATAGTGTCTGCCATCCAGGTGATATTCAACAAATATTTCTTGAAGGAATATAGACATCCACAATAATGATATTTGCAAATGACTCTACTATTTTATTTGTGACATATAAAGTGGAAATTAGAGAAATCAGTTGTTCTATTTCATTACCTAGCTAATCATCCCAAATGTTCTTCCCCTATTATGTTCTTTGATGACAGGACTGATAGCAGGTAGTATTTTGTACACATGCAGGAGGAAATGCTGTCTTTGAATTTGGAAGCTGTAGCTGAGGCAGATCTGTACAAAGCCAAGAAAGATGTGGCCTCAAGTTGACCTACATTCCTACATTTACTGGTTTTCAGTCAGGAGAATACTGAAGCAGGAGCATGCCTATTATCCTGTTTCAAAGCGTCACAGATGCAGTCACTCATCAAATATTTATTGAACATCTACTTTGTGTGTGCTGGGCCATGAACTGGATACCCAAGATAGAAACTTTAGTTGTAAACAAATAAACATTATGCCTGATGTCGAATAATTTAAATGCTTGTATATTTTTATAGAGAGAGTGATGGAGAAGTACTCATCTCTCTTTCTACCAACTATCTCCACCATTTGTGAAAATATTGATAATAAGTTTGCCATGGGTTTCCTTTAACATGGTAATTGTTATTAAGTATTTGATTGAAAAAGCAATTCATTGCATATTATATATATTAAAATATTAGATATACAGTACTTAAAAACAAGTTGACTAACACCTATTTCACGTGAAATAGTTTTAAGCCCTCTGACAGGGCATCCTTAAGTAACACTTATGTAGTCTTAGGCAGTTACCAATTAAACATCAATTAGAGTAATGTTTAAATTCACTGTCAATATTTTCATATTTACCTTTTCCTTAAAGCAGAACTTGAACAGGAAGTTAAAAGTCAGCATTGAAAAATAGACAAACATGCTTAATTCAATGCAACTGTTTATCTCTGTGTAACAGCTTATCGGATTGCGGGAAAGAGCAGCCACCACTTCTTTTCAGGCTCCTTTCATGATAAATCAGCCAGTAGCACATTCCCCGGATAAACAGGCTTCCTCCTGTAGCCACATTTGTATGCAGCCAGAGGCTCTGCATTCCAGAGTTCTCCATTCAGGGGTGATGAGTGACGTGTGTGCCATATACAAGCATGTATAGTCCACTCCGTAGGCAACCTGCTCACCAGCGTTTTATTAATCTTTGCATTAGTAGCATCTCAGGAGTTGACTGTGAATATAACCCCTGAAAGACATGGGCAGGACACATTGCTCTATTCTGCATACATTAATACGTATTTTGCTTCCTCTCTTGACTTTGCCCAGGGACTTAATGTTGAAAGTGAAATCCAGTTTGACTCAATGAATAAGTAGTTTATCCAGGGGAGGTATAATGCCAGAAGTCATGCTCACTCTTTCCTAGAAATAAGCCCTTGGGATGCTGAAGGGCTTCTGAGTGTGCTCAAAGCCTGCACACCTAACTGATCTGAAGAAAATTTAGGGTTAGTGCTAGCATGTGCAATTTGGCTACGTGTTTCATTATCAAGTTTTCAGCTGCAAGAATTACAGGCAATAAGAGACAAGGTTTTTGTTCCTAGACTACCTTTTTTAATTGGGCAAACAGAGGCTGTAGCCATACTGGTATTTTTATTAGCAGGATGTATCACTGTGCAGTTCTACTTTTATTCTTGTTAGGCAACAAAGGAACTTTTTCCAGAAACATTTAAGGAATTACTATGAGAATCTATTTAAAATCCATTCATGTTTAGCAGATCTAGCTTAAAATTTCTACTCCTTATAAGCCTTCCATATTACTGCATCAGTAAGGAGGTTTAATACCATTTGCTGAATTCCCTTATAATTTGTGCTGTGTTTATTATGTGCATGCTAAGTCACTTCAGTCATGGCCAACTCTTTGTGACCCCATGAACAGTAGCCCGCCAGGCTCCTCTGTCCTTGAGATTCTCCAGGCAACAATACTGGAGTGGGTTGCCATGCCCTTTTCCAGGGGATCTTCCTGACCCAGGGATTGAACCCATGTCTCTTATGTCTCATGTATTGGGAGGTGAGTTCTTTACCACTAGCGCCATGTGAGAAACCAGTGTTTATTAGGATGATCATATTTTGTTTTATATTTACTTTGCACAGTTTGAAAATTGAAATTTAACAATTGTAAATTGTTCTTTCCTCATTAGATTTTAACCTACTTGGTATCAAGATCAATACCTTAAATGATATTGTATTTTTCACAGTGTCTCACGTACATCATTGTCAAATGATAAATTCCAAATAGCATGTAAGCTTTTGAGAGACTGGCCAGGAGATTGGAAAAATGATTTGGAAATTCCAGTCAGAGAATAAAGAAATGACCAGGTTTTTTCAAAGTGATATTTATCATAGGTCAAGATTCAACCTTGGAACTAGAAAAATTTGACCTAAATAGCCCTGATCCTACTTAAAGCTCTGATCCTTTAAATTGCTGGCTTTTAAGGAAAAAAAATGCAAAAAAGCAAAATGGCTGTCTGAGGAGGCCTTACAGATAGCTGGGAAGAGAAGAGAAGCGAAAAGCAAAGGAGAAAAGGAAAGATATTCCCATCTGAATGCAGAGTTCCAAAGAATAGCAAGGAGAGATAAGAAAGCCTTCCTCAACTATCAATGCAAAGAAATAGAGGAAAACAACAGATTGGGAAAGACTAGAGATCTCTTCAAGAAAATTAGAGATACCAAAGGAACATTTCATGCAAAGATAGGCTCGACAAAGGACAGAAATGGTATGGATCTAACAGAAGCAGAAGATATTAAGAAGAGGTGGCAAGAATACACAGAAGAACTGTGCAAAAAAGATCTTCACGACACAGATAATCACGATGGTGTGATCACTCACCTAGAGCCAGACATCCTGGAATGTGAAATCAAGTGGGCCTTAGAAAGCATCACTACGAACAAAGCTAGTGGAGGTGATGGAATTCCAGTTGAGCTATTTCAAATCCAGAAAGATGATGCTGTGAAAGTGCTGCACTCAATATGCCAGCAAATTTGGAAAACTCAGCAGTGGCCACAGGACTGGAAAAGGTCAGTTTTCGTTCCAGTCCCAAAGAAAGGCAATGCCAAAAATATTCAAACTACTGCACAATTGCACTCATCTCACATGCTAGTAAAGTAATGCTCAAAATTCTCCAAGCCAGGTTTCAGCAATACGTGAACCGTGAACTTCCAGATGTTCAAGCTGGTTTTAGAAAAGGCAGAGGAACTGAAGATCAAATTGCCAGCATCCGCTGGATCATCGAAAAAGCAAGAGAATTCCAGAAAAACATCTATTTCTGCTTTATTGACTATGCCAAAGCCTTTGACTGTGTGGATCACAATAAACTGTGGAAAATTCTGAAAGAGATGGAAATACCAAACCATCTGACCTGTCTCTTGAGAAACCTGTATGCAGGTCAGGAAGCAACAGTTTGAACTGGACATGGAACAACAGACTGGTTCCAAATAGGAAAAGGAGTACGTCAAGGCTGTATATTGTCACCCTGCTTATTTAACTTCTATGCAGAGTACATCATGAGAAACACTGGGCTGGAAAAAACACAAGCTGGAATCAAGATTTTTGGAAGAAATATCAACCTCAGATATGCGGATGACACCACCCTTATGGCAGAAAGTGAAGAAGAACTAAAGAGCCTCTTGATGAAAGTGAAAGAGGAGAGTGAAAAAGTTGGCTTAAAGCTCAACATTCAGAAAACTAAGATCATGGCATCTGGTCCCATCACTTCATGGGACATAGATGGGGAAACAGTGGAAACAGTGTCAGACTTTATTTTGGGGGGCTCCAAAATCTCTGCTGATGGTGATTGCAGCCATGAAATTAAAAGACACTTACTCCTTGGAAGGAAGGTTATGGCCAACCTAGATAGCATATTTAAAAGCAGAGACATTACTTTGCCAACAAAAGTCCGTCTAGTCAAGGCTATGGTTTTTCCAGTGGTCATGTATGGATGTGAGAGTTGGACGGTGAAGAAAGCTAAGCACCGAAGAATTAATGCTTTTGAACTGTGGTGTTGGAGAAGACTCTTGAGAGTCCCTTGGACTGCAAGGAGATCCAATCAATCCATCCTAAAGGAGATCAGTCCTGGGTGTTCATTGGAATGACTGATGTTGAAGCTGAAACTCCAATACTTTGGCCACCTTATGTGAAGAGTTGACTCATTGGAAAAGACCCTAATGCTGGGTAGGATTGGGGGCAGGAGGAGAAGGGGACGACAGAGGATGAGATGGTTGGATGGCATCACCGACTCGATGGACATGGGTTTGGGTAGACCCTGGGAGTTGGCAATGGACAGAGAGGCCTGGCGTGTTGCAATTCATGGGGTTGCAAAGAGTCGGACATGACTGAGCAACTGAACTGAACTGAAGGAAAAAATTAAATAAAATTAGAAAAGTTCAGAACACTTGGAGAAATTAGAAAGATTGGAAAACATATAGTCCATCTGAGAGAGATTAGGAGGAATGGAAAGTAACACACCAAATAACAGGTTATATTCTGTGAAAACATGAATGACAAGTAAGAAGAGTGGATGCCAGGCTTATGTATTAAAATTTGAAGTTAGGGAGGAGAGTTCTGCTTTCCTCAAATTTTTCTAGATTGAGGTATTTTGAAGTCCTACCATAAATTTAAAAATTTGAAATAGCCAAACCGTTGAGTAGAATAGTGGGAACAAATTGATCAGACCCTTTCCTATGAGCCTGTTTTATTCACAGAGAAGATAAAAGAAGCCCAGGAACCCTACATGATTACAGTGAAGAGGGGAACTCTACCAATTGGGACGATGGAGCCAGAAAGAGACATTGATGAAGCCAAAAGGATACTTGCCTGCTTCACTAAATGGCCTTGGACAACTCTCCTCACCTTTCTTTATCATCTGAATTTAGAGGGACATGTTTTTATGAGGTAGGAAAACATTGACCATTTTGAACTGTCAATTCATTGACATTGCTTAACTTTGGTCCTTAGAGTAACTGCTGGTAGTTTGACAATAATGTTAACTTGAGAAGATCATTCAATATATGTTACATTTAAAAACCATTCATTTCCCTTCAAAGTAAACCTTTATTTTTGTTTATATCACAGGGCACGTTATTTTCCTCTGTGTCTGTGTGTGTTGCCATTTCAGCTGTTTTTCATCCTTAAATCTCCTGATCTCATTACCACGCCTTGGAGTTGGAGCCTCCCCCGGCTCCCTGCAGTGCATCTTTCTCCTTTTCCTCTTAGAAGCTGCCAAGTCTACTAGAAGTTGCAGGTTTGTCAGCGTGAACAGAGAGCACAGAAATTAGGTTTGTCATAAGCTTTCCTTCTAGCTCTGGACAAAATATGAAGGGGAAGAAATGGAGAAATATTCTTCAGGAGAACACATTTACCTATTAACAATATGATTCCTCAAGTGGATATTATTCATAATACCCTCTGTGTGTACTATACTGTCTTTCCTCTTGAATAATGTCAAAGTGTTTTGAAGAAAAATGAAGCTTTACTGCTTCCTGAATAGAGCAAGAGAGAGAAAGTAATGCAAATTGCTCAAAATAGTAGTGAAAAGTAAATATAGAATTAGATTTAAGAAGACTTTTATCATTAGTTTCCAATGTAGTCTTACAAAAGAGAATGCATATCATACATATTTCCACAAAAATCTCACCCCTATCTATCAAATTCTCCTCAGTATATAAAAGGTACAGTGTGTGAAACAGCACTATCTTTGCCTTGTGCTAAATGAACTCTTCAGAATATCTTTAGCTAGCTTCTGCTTCTGGCCATGTCATTAGACTTCTGGTATTAGACTTGTCCTCTTGCTGAAAACAGCTATAAAACTGACAACACATACAAGGCAAACTATGATCTTTGAGAGAAAGAAACATTCAAGGGAAACACCATGATTACCCTATGAATTCCCCAACATTCTGCACGGAATGCATTTCTGCATGGTGCAATGGCAGTCTTGTTGACCTCAAGAGGCACAGACATACTATAATTCCATAGTATACAACCAAAAATTACCTGACATATAAGAAAACAGGAAAATGGGACCTGAAGTAAAGACAGAAAGCATTCATTAGAAATAAGTCCCCAAATGATCCACATTCTAAAACTAGCAGATAAGAACTTTAAATAGTTTATTATAAAGATAAGTTTGTTCAAAGACTTTAAAAAATGAATGAGTAGATGAGGAAACTTAGCAGAGAATTGAAGCAATTAAAAAAAAAACTGCAGAAATTTTAGAACATAAAAGTAAATATCCAAAAAAACTACTTAATTATCTAGTAAATATGTAAAATAAAAATACCACTGGGTGTATATGGGGGACACAAAAGATTGAAGATGGTAAAACAGTCAGTAAACTTCATATAGATGAAAGAAAGTGAAAGTGAAAGTCATTCAGTCATGTCTGACTCTTTGCAACCCCATGGACTATAGTCCATGGAATTCTCCAGGTCAGAATACTGGAGTGGGTAGCCTTTCCCTTCTCCCAACCCAGGGATCAAACCCAGGTCTTCTGCATTGCAGGGGGATTCTTTGTCAGCTGAGCCACAAGGGAAGCTGAATATAGGCGAAAAGTAATTATTTAATCTGACCTAATAGAAAAAACATTGAAAAAAGTTAAAGTTTCAGAGTTCTTTTGAATATTAAGAGATCTAACACAGGTAGAATCTGAGTTTCATAAGTAGAGGAGAAAGAAGAAAAACAATACTTGGGGAAACAATGGCTGAAAATCCCCTCAATTTTGTGATTAAACCTAAGATTAAAAAACTTAAAAAAAGAACCAATATGCTCAGCGAACCCTAAGAAAGATAAATGCAAATAAAACCATATGTAGACAAATCTTTGCCAAATTGATAAAACCAAAAAAAAAAAAGAGAGAGAGAGAGAGAGAAACATTGAAAACAGAGCAAAACAGCACAATTTGTGGCTAACAGTATGAATGAGGGATCCGTTTCTTCAAAAGCAGTGGCGACCATACTCAATGGAACCTTTAAAGGTTTGGGAAAAAAGTTGGTCAAGTATCCCAACATTCTACTTCCAGTTCAAATATATTTCAAGGATGAAGGTAAGATAAAAACTTGTTTTCAGGCAGCTAAAACTGAGTGATTTATTTCACTGCCAACAGACTTACACTAGGAGAAATGCTAAAGGAATTACTTCAGAGGAAGAGGGAATGGCACCAGATGGAAAATCAAATCTACAGGAAAGAATGAAGAGCAGCAGAAATGGTAAATATGTGGTTTAATATAGAAGAATATCTGTAAATCTAACTATTAAGTATTGATAGGATGAGATCATGACAATTTTGTCACAAATTTTAAAATGGTAAGAAAATATGAATTCTGCTATTATTTGGTTTATTTTATAGTTTGAGTTTACTTCTCCCTTTGTGTATGTGTTTTCGTTTATCCTAGATCTTGTTAGCAGAAAACCTTTTTGCTCCTCTGGTGTCCTGCGAAAAGAACAGTCTCCTAATTCAAAAGCCAGGCTTCTGAATATAAGAGGATCATAGCCAACAGCGCATTCTTCTTTATGATACAGCTGCAAATAGATTCAGCCAAGGTTGAAACACCACTGGTCCACACTGGTATAGCTGTTCTAGTTGTTAGGATATTGAAACACTTTGTCCGGATGGTGAATAGTCAGTTTCCCACACCCTTTGAATATTCTGCCACTCCTCTGGCTGCTCGGTTCCCTCTCTGGCATATCTCCAGCACTTCTCTCAGTTTCCTTGTGGCACAGCTGGAAAAGTGTTCAGTTCTGATAGAGTCTGGTCTTTAGGTTCCAGGTCCAAGGGGTATGGTTGCTGTTCATTTTTGTAACTTTATATTAGTTGTTAAATCTTTTGCATATCACCCCTGAATTGATTTGCTGAATAAGATGTTGGAAATTTGGGGAACCTTTCAGTTTTAAAACTCTCATGATCTAGAACAAAGCTGGATTTTCCCTTGTAGTTTGACAGATTAGCATCCATTTCCAATTTTTCTGGAAAGCATACCACAGTTTTCTGTTGGGAACCAAAACTTATGTTCATAAAGCAAGGTGAATCCATTCCTGACTTGCTAGGTGGCTTGTGACACGCATGACTAACCAGAGTGTGCTATGTCCCTGACCACAGCAATTTGTTCCAGAATGAGCCTGTAACCAAATCATTGCCAGCCAGGGTTAATGTGAGGATATTTTCTAGAACCATCAGGAGAAAACCATCCTCTTTCTGTTAGAATGACTTAGAGGAATGGATGTAAGCCTCGAGCTGCTGGGAGCCATCTCACCACCATGAGGCAAAGCTTGTCTGAGATGCAAAGCCAAGAGATGGAGAAGTAATAAGACCTGACAATATTGGACGTGCTATTTAATCCAGCTAAGATTTTTCAGTCATGTGAGATAATAAATTCCTCTTTGCTTATGTTAGTTTGAAATCTGTTTTTATGTCACTTTTCATTAAATGATTCCTGAATAGAACTTTCTTCTTTTCCCATCTTCTCCCTTTAAAGATACTGAAATTTACTGAGCAACTAGGTTGTGCTAGAAACTATAACTAATGTTCTAAATAGATTATTTTATTTAATCCTGCAACTTTCCTCCTACTCAGTTATACCTTTCCACAGATGCCTGACACTGTCCTGCATCTCAGATGATACCAGCATTTGTGATGGTCCCTATTGTGTTACCCTGTTCATGATGGATTTTCCTAGAAATGCAATTACTCCAAAGTCATCAGTTCCTTTATACTCTTACCTGAACTTCCATTTTCTCAATTTTCTTACTTACTACAAATAAAATAATCTGATATTTTAAACCACTGGTTTTTAGCACATTAATGCAAGTTCATTTGTTACCTATTTATGGATGGTCGAAGTTTTAAATGGGCCAATATGTAGGCTTAAGGAAAAGAGAAACACTTTTATTGATGGAATTTTAGATACTCAGTGTACAGATAATGAAGTAGCAGGGCCTAATTAATATTCTTCAGGTTATAACACTTAGGAACCCCTACTCAAATAGAAAAAGCTTGTTTATATATATATATTAGATACGTGAAACTGTGGGTTTAGACTAATTGCCATGAAAGTGAAAGTCACTGAGTTGTATCTGACTCAGTGGTTTCATGTACTGTAGCTTGCCAGGCTCCTCTGTTTGTGGAATTTTCCAGGCAAAAATACTGGAGTGGGTTGGCATTCCCTGCTCCATGGGATCTTCCTTGCCCAGGAATCGAACCTTCATCTCTTGTATCTCCTGCATTGGCACACAGATTATTTAAGACCAGTACCACCTGGGAAGCCCCTAATTGCCATGAAACAGGCAGTTGAATGTCATTGACAAATCATCTCCAACTCTTCTGATCACTGATATGACTTTAAAACATATTTTCTGTTCTTCTTGTTGAAAATTTTGGGGAAATGTATTGGTGCTCTTTTAGTTGATTGATAGTAGTTCTTGAGAGCCAATCATCTGTATTTCTTCCCAAGTCTGTGTTCATCAATGTCATGTTGATAGCTTCAAACTGGCCATGGTGGGAGTATTTACAGTGTAAAAATCAGCAAACATTAATAATCAGGGTCTTCACAATCCCAAAGATCTAGTTCTTAGACATTTACTAGCACACCAGTGGTGGTAAATGTATCGGTGTGGTCATAAAGTCCATTCCTAGAGAATCAAATAAGAAGAGCTTGGGAAAGCAATACAACATAATGCATTAGCCAGTGTTTTTCTAACTGCAGATCACGGGCTATTCAAGTGTCACGAAATATGTGAATGAATTGTAGTGACGATCTTTAAAGGAAATGCTGCTGCTGCTGCTGCTGTCACTTCAGTCGTGTCCGACTCTGTGCGACCCCATAGACGGCAGCCCACCAGGCTCTGCCATCCCTGGGATTCTGCAGGCAAGAATACTGGAGTGGGTTGCCATTTCCTTCTCCAGTGCATGAAAGGGAAAAGTGAAAGTGAAGTCGCTCAGTCGTGTCCGACTCGTAGCGACCCCATGGACTGCAGCCCACCAGGCTCGAGTACTGGAGTGGGTTGCCATTGCCTTCTCCGTTAAAGGAAATAGAGAAGTTTAAAATATAATAGTGAATGTGAAAACATTGATCTAAGGCATGAATCTACTTCCTGGCCTTGGCATACAGCCACTTCTGCTTCATTTTTGTTGTTGCTGTTTAGTTGCTAAGTCATGTCCAATTCTTTTGCAACCCCATGGACTGTAGCCTGCCAGGTTCCTCTGTCTATGGAATTCTCCAGGCAAGAATACTTCTCCAGGGCATCGTCCCTACCCAGGGATCGAACCCAGGTCTCCTGCATTGCAAGCAGATTCTTTACTGTTGGAGCCACCAGGGAGTGAAAAAAAAAGAATGATAGTAGTGAGGATAGTTTGTCAATGGCTCCAGTGATATTTGGGAGGTGTTCTGGACTCTCCACATGATCACCTCTAGTTCAAGGCCACCGTTGATCCAGGACTGGATACCTTTCACTGCCTAGTCTCTTTCTTCTTTTAGTGAGCAGACCACCTAGTGCTAATGCTCTGGCATCCTGTCTTTCTCCTGGCTGATGTTTAGGAGTGGCATCATCTTGGGGGATTGCTAGCTGCCTGAGTGATGCAAGTCCTAACTTCTAAGATGCCCAGTGAATTCTAGACTGTTCAGTGTGTATGGGTGCTCAGGAACATAAAATGCCTGGAGAAGATGCAAAGTAACCACCTAAGAAAAAGAGGTGCTCACTGCCAGTTGATTTATTCTGCTTATTCTGAACAACTTTGCTTCATCCCTTCTCCCTTGATCCTTTCCTGCCATACTGAGTTTTATTGGAAGGGGCTGGGCACCTCTTACTCCAGGTCACTGTGGACTAGGACATTAGTTGATTCATACACCAAAAGCAGACAGTTACTAAGATTCTACCAGCAAAACTGTCTTAATGTTAATGATCCCAGAGCATTAGGAATCTCAGCTACAGAGGCTTGTGGCTGTAATAATGACCAGTCCTTAAATTCCATGGCAATTACTGTGCCTACAAGTCCACATTGCCTTCTACTCTCTTAGCCAGTCCCTGCCTAGCTTTCAGGGAGAGTTGAGCCCCTTTCTTTGTCCACATCCAAATGTGGGGAGCTGCTAACACACAGCTGTATTTTGACTCATAGAGTTTCAACCAGCATTACTCACATGTCTCTTGGGTAGCTTGAATGGGTCTGACAACCTTAATCTGTGTTTTAAGAAAGACTGAGTTTAACACAAAGTCTTCCTATAGTGAAAGTGAAGTCGCTCAGTCGTGCCCGACTCTTTGCGACCCCATGGACAGTAGCCTGCACCAAGCTCCTCCGTCCATGGGATTTTCTAGGCAAGAGTACTGGAGTGGGTTTCCCTTTCCTTCTCCAGGGAATCTTCCCGACCCAGGGATCGAACCCAGGTCTCCCGCATTGTAGACAGACGCTTTACCGTCTGAGCCACTAGGGAAGTCCTTTGTTTCAGGGTATCCTTTTGTTTCCTTGTATACCACCCAAGTTATCAGCATGAAATTATTAGTGCTCCCATGTTACACAAAGGCCATTTCCTCCGGCAGGAAAGGGAGGTGGAGGTGGGCCGAGACACAGAAGAGTGCATAGTGTATGAATCTGCACATATAAAAAAGCCAAAACCAAGTCAATGTCATCTCTGGTGTTGAAAGTGAGGATGGATGTCATGCTTGGGGATGTGGGAAGTTAGTGACTGGAAGAAGCATGAGAGCTCTTCTTGAGTGCTAGTAGCTTTCTTGTTTCACAGGGAGTATTCAGTTTGTTAAAATTCATCAAGCTGCACAATTGGGATGGATACACAATTACAACAGATGAAGTGTATGTATATTATCCTTCAATGAAAATTTAAAAAGTAAAAGCAAGACTAAAGTGAAAAAGAATGGTGAACATGACTGTGTACTTTTTGAAGAGATTTTATGACAAATTGGTCACCAGGGTATTGATATAAACTTTACAACTGTGGGCTTATTGACAGCTTCAGCCTTGATGAGAGAATCTCTTAATGCCGGGTGAGAAGCCCTGGTGGAAAATGAGGTGCCTTACTTCATCGAGAGTGAGTGTGGGCGATGCAGAGAGAGACCTCCTTCTCATTATAATAGGAAGGCTGGCACTTTGTTTTCCTTCCTGTATTTAAGCAGATGCCAGGAATCGGGGTGTAATTGACACATACACCTGCTACTGCTGCTGCTAAGTCGCTTCAGTCGTGTCTGACTCTGTGCGACCCCATAGACGGCAGCCCAACAGGCTCCCCTGTCCCTGAGATTCTCCAGGCAAGAACACTGGAGTGGGTTGCCATTTCCTTCTCCAATGCATGAAAGTGAAAAGTGAAAGTGAAGTCGCTCAGTCATGTCCGACTCCTAGCGACCCCATGGACTGCAGCCTACCAGGCCCCTCCATCCATGCGGTTTTCCAGGCAAGAGTACTGGAGTGATCAGTCACATGCAAACTGACAGTCTGTCCCTGCGACTTAACATCTCAGGTAGGATGGGAGCAGAAAGGTGAACAGTGAGCTCCAATTAGTGGAGCTGAACTTCAGCCTCATTGTGAAGTGAGGCAACCAAGGCTTTCACAGTTTAAGTTCTGAAAAGCAAATGGAATTAATCTTTGACTTTTTAATGTTCCAGTGTTGAAGAAATCCTGTTCAGCAATCTTAAGTAAATCATTTGCTATACCATTACATGTCAATGCCTCTGGTAGATTCTAAAGATACAGGGATGAATGGATAGCACCCTGGCTACATACGGTAAAAATATGGTTTCTTGAGAGCATGTAATCATCGAAAGTTAATGTAATGTAACCCAAACTGATTTTGGCAAAGCCCTCCTCTGTGCCCTGGTGGGGACCCAAAGACTCCTGCCGTCATTGCTATAATTGCTTCTCCCACACAGGTTGGGCTTGATTACCATTTCAAGGTAGGATGGGCCATCCACCTGGTGGGGTTCCAAGGGCTGTAGATACCACTGCCCTTTCCAGAGACAGTTAATCTCTGAGTGTGACCATTCTGCCTTCTGTGATGCCTGGTGCCAATTTAGACAACTGCAAAACTGATGCTTGCAGAGGCCAACTTGTGGTCCAAGATCAAAGTGTCAGTAAGTAGCAGTCCTGAGAATATATCCAGGCATTTGCTTCTGTTGTCTTTCTTATGCTCTGTATTTTTGGTTACAATGGCCTTTCATTTAAAAGGTCACAAATGATTGTATAGAAAGTTGATTTTAATTATCCTTTTTATCTTATCTTTGAGGTGAACATTATTTTATATATGCTCAAGCCTTCACCTTATCTTGACTGCTGTTTTGATCACAGCAGCTCCTAACTTAGCTTTCTTTTCTCTGTTGCCACTGTTAGATAACATTAATCTTCTCTTGGTCTTTGTTTCTGACTGCCAGTCACAGCCTTCTTCCAGTTGGATTTCACACGCCTGTCTTATCTCCACTTCAGTCTGGTCAACATACTGCTCTCCACTTGTAGTCTTTACTTGTGGTCACTTGAACAGATTCAGACATCTCTTGTCACTCTCAATTTAGTCTTAGCATCACCAGTTTCAATCACTTTACCCATTCACTTCATTTCTGTTCTCTTTTACAGCCTATTTTCTTTAGCTAACTCCTAGGAAATACCAACATAACATTTGATGCTTTCTGTTGTCATTCTTAACTCAGAAGAGTTTTCTAGTCTGCACGAGTTAATGTATCAGTCAGCCTGTAGCGCTAGTGAAGTCTCTATCATTTCCTTTGTCCCAGTTGCATTATTCTACAAAGAAGTTGTGTCACATGTTTGGCTATGGTCTGTACTGCAAAAGTCTGCTATTGGTCATGAAGTAAACTGCTGGATGTGCTACCTAGCAAGCTGTGAACAAACCAGTTACCATAGCTAACCTTTGGAGAACAAGTGGATCTGTGGAGCTTGGTAGGATCTTCCCTTTCAATGGATGATGTGTTGCCAGGCAATACCTAGCAGGTGGGCCAGAACTATTTGTTGGCTAAATAAATGACTATTTTCTCCTTTCCTTCACACTTCACAATAAATCAGTTTCCTTTTTCACTGGATCCTTCAATCCTGAATGGAAAAATAATTAACATTTTTGGAGCTTATTTGTAATTTGTACTCATTTACTCTTCCCAAGGTTTCTTTTGTAAATAGACGAATAAAACTGGCTTAAGGGCAGACTTCAGCACTTCTTGCTCAGGACTGCTGAGTCACTGAGCAATGGAACCGATCTGTCTGATTCCCAGTTCTTTGGCCTTCCTGTTATTACTCCCTGTCTTTGAGGATTGTTTCCAGATATCCCAGTGGACGGATAAGAAGAGCATGACCTGTAAGATACCATCAAGAGGCTTGAATGTCTTTCTGGGGCTTTTTACTTGAATGCGTTTGTGTTTGCTTCACTTAAATTCCTTAAGTATAATTGCCTCAAAAATATTTTGTTTCAAGTCTATACAAGTTCCATTTTAGTTTCAGAAGCCTGTTTCCTCTAGGGTGAGACTCTTGGAAAGATCCTAACTAGGGAGGACATCTTTGAACATGAATTTGTTTCTACACCTGGTGCCCATTAGTCTTCTCACCAGGGCCGTCTTTGGAGCTAAGTCCACCCACTGTCCAGATGTTTCTGTAACTTGTGGCTTAGCATGAGACATTTCCACCTTGCTATTTAGTGAACATATCAAGTAATAACCTTTGGGAGTTTCAAAAACCCTGAACTGCAGTTCCTGTTTGCAATTCCTACAAAATTATCCCAGTGGTATGGATGCTGAACTAGCCAACCGTCCCTTCCCCAGCATGCCAGTGACCCACTTCCCAGTGGGAGGGCTGCCACTTTACCCAGTCTGTGGTGGGACACACAGATGCCAACCACAGGATGGTATTTTCACATGACACCCAGAGGAAAACTGAATACCTCGGGAAAGCAGATTTTATTCAAAACCATTATTTCTTCATTAGATCAAAAACTTGTAGTAAGAATTAGAAAATGGGCTCTGATTTTATTGATGAGAAGTACCACCTTTAGTTACAACTGCACAAAGAATGAGCATGTTGGATTTCCTTAAATATTACTGAGGTTGTGTGGACTTTACATGAAATCCCTGCTAGAACGTTAGCATCTGAGTATGTTCAATGATGTTTGCATATTGATCAAAACAGAATCGCCCTCTGATACTCCCCTGGAACACATTATTTGAGCTGTGAAGACTTGACATGCCAAGAACAATGAGTGACGCTGTCTGACATAGGTGTATCAAAAGAAGATAAGTGTTCTTTTGGGGGTTTTGAGTGGATTCTGTGGCAACCAGTGAACTACAGACAGTAGTCTAACTCCATGAAAACTTTCATGGTGTACCTCTTAATGTACTAGCTCCACTGCTCCTTCCTCTAAACAGCCACTGTCCTTGGCATCACAGTTTGTGTTTTTGTTTTTGATATGTGTGAGTATTTGCAGAGGATAAAATGTTTCAATAGAAGAGCCTTAGAGATAGTCTACTCCCACTCTTGATCTTCTCAATTTTTCATATGAAGGATCTGAGTCCCAAAGAGAAAGGGGATCCCTATTTTAGGGTCTCTCTCGAAAACTTGAGTTAAGGCTCTTGCCCTGGATGAACTCTAGTCTGCACGTGGTGCCTATTTGTGAGTATCTGTGGATGTAACACAACGCTAGATTCTTCCAATATATTTTCTACTAGATAGAGACCTGTTGTGAAAGTGTTAGTCAGTCATATCTGATTCTTGCAACCCCATGGACTGTAGCCTGCCAGGTTCCTCTGTCCATGGAATTCTCCACGCAAGAATAGTGGCTAGGTTGCCCTTCTCTTCTCTAGAGGATCTTTCTGACTCAGGGATCCAACCTGAGTCTCTTGCATTGTAGGCAGATCCTTTACCTTCTGAGCTACCAGGGAAGTCCTACTTTCCCCCAAATGATTTGAAATTTCTGCTTATATTTTCCTTCCATTAGACAATATTGTTCCTTCCTGGGGGGGAGAGTTTGTTAAAGAAAGAATCGGGGGTACTAGCGTGGGTAAGCCAAGGCGGACAAAGAGGTCTTCCTTTGTTGCTTCATAGGGATGGCTGGCAGCCAGCTGTAGGAAATACAAGGTGTGTATTGGACATATGCTGCTGCTCTGAGAACAATAGGGAAAAAGGGAAAGGTTAAGACAAAAGCAAAATAATAGGTGTATCCACAGGCTGTCTGCTGCCACATAGGGAGACAAATAAAAGGATGTTGCCTTCAGGAAGCCAACTACTTCCATCTCCTGAGCTTTTGAAAAAGGTGACGCTAACCACAGGGTGACAGGAAGAATAGCAGCAGAGAGGACAGAGTAACAGAACGCTGAGTGTTCCTTGCAGAAACGTTCGCTCCAGGTTGTGCTGCTTAGTGGGCTGTGAAATCACAATTAACAGAGCAAGGGTTTTGTAAGTGAGCCAAAGCTGCTTCCAATTACATCCTGCTATTAGCTGTTTTTAGAACGACCACACTGAACAACTCCGTGTTCACTGGACTGTGATACGGCCTTGAAGGAATCATTAATAAAAACGTTGGATGATAGTATCCCTTGCTGTGTGGATATTTTAGATCTTGGCCGTTTCGGATGTTTGCCAGGGTGGGCTGCTGAAGCAGGAAATGGGTTGAGTAGAATTGGCAACCAGAGCTGATGGTCCCAACATATTGCAACAGAGTCTGCCTGAGGTTTCCATTTATGTCTCTGAGTACTTCTGCCAGGATTATACCTGGACTCTGTTGCATGTGGTTTAGGCTAAACCTCTTCAGTACCTAATTTGTAGACAAATGAGTGGGAGCTCATAGCACACACTGAACCTGTAAGGAATTAGAGGCTTTGATTTATGTAGAAGATCAAACGTATTCAATATCACAATTGCCATTTAGGAAATACAATGAGCTCACAGAAAATATGGCTTAAGATATAAAAAAATAAATCCCCTGTCAATTTTCTCTTAAAATAATGGCTTTCAAATCCTTTTGGATCCCCAAGATATGAGAGGGTCCATTATCATGTTCTGAGACATATTAGTGAGGGTCTAGAAGCTGTAAAGGAGAGCATATTTTATGGATGAAACGTCGCGTTGTTGAGTGTACCGAAACTTAGTTAGGCAGTTGTGGCAGTTCACTGTTCACCACATGGCTCAAGGGTGTCTGTTGAAATTTTTCTCCGGGTAATTGGATGTGTAATGGAATCATGGACACTTACATGTGGAAGTGTGCTTACAAGGTGTCTCCTCCAGTTCCTCTCAGGATCTGGAGCAGTGAGCAGTGTCATCTGCATTATTAAATCAGAGTGAAATCAGAATGAAGACTAGAATTCAGTTTATGACTCCAGAGTCCTCTGAGCGTGTTGTCTCCATGGGAAGAGTCAGTGGTCTTTGCTCTGCTCAGTCTGCAAAATCAGTGCAGAGTGCACACTGGAATCTGAAGCCTGTGTGAGACATTTGACTCCTTCCAGTTGTTGTCAGGCCAAATTTGTGTGACGTTTGCCAACCCTGTTATTCAAAGAAGCTGATTGTAAATGGTCTGCTTTACCCAAGAATCACTAAGAGTACCACTGGATCTCTGTCCAATGTGCTTTTTGAGTAAAGTGGTATAAGCCCTGTGATATTTGGCCTTAGCAAATGCACCAAGCTAGAGATTCAGCTTGCCTTACAAGGTGAAACAAATGTGATGAAGGCCATGGCTGGACCCTGATGAGTTACAAGGCCTTGGGCAGTCTCTGAATTTCAGTTTTCCAGTCTGTACAACCAAGAGTTTGAGCTGAATGATCAGTCTTCTCTAACTTGCATATTTTGTTTTCCATCTTAAATTCATGGTTGATACATATTTCTGGAATTCTAGAGGTCTATTTAACTTAACAACACTTTTCTCTCCTCTCAAATACAGCATAGACTTCTAGTGAAGTCATTCAAAATATATATCCTTTTATGCATCTGGTTTACCCTCTACAAGTCATGTATTTGGTTTGATTTCTCAGTTCAGGGCTCTGTTAGGCCCATCCTGCCATACTTTCTTATTTGTTCTCCCTCCTTACCCACCAAGGATAGAACACAAACAAATTAGTCATAAGATAAAGATTAGAGAGCCTGATGAGGAAATAATTAGAAAATATGCTCAGGTACTCAATATTTTTGAAAGATACTGAATATCTGAGGCCTACCTAGAAGAAGCTTTGTATTTTTGGCAATGTTGGAAAAAAAAGTAAGGGAGAAAACTATGAAAAGTAAGAATAGTTATTAAGGGCCTAACTTGCCTTAAGTTGGAGAAGGCAATGGCACCCCACTCCAGTCCTCTTGCCTGGAGAATCCCATGGACGGAGGAGCCTCGTAGGCTGCAGTCCATGGGGTTGCTAAGAGTCAGACACAACTGAGCGACTTCACTTTCACTTTTCACTTTCATGCATTGGAGAAGGAAATGGCAACCCACTCCAGTGTTCTTGCCTGGAGAATCCCAGGGACGGGGGAGCCTGGTGGGCTGCCGTCTATGGGATCGCACAGAGTCGGACACGACTGAAGCGACTTAGCAGCAGCAGCAGCTTGCCTTAAGTATGAGACTAGGAGACTAGACATAGCCATAGATTTCTAATTTGGTCCTCTCCATCAGTCATTCATTTAAACCAATGCTAATTAATACACTGACATGACTGGCACTCAAGATACACAGGTGAATGGGACAAGTAAGGTCTTTGTCCTTTGTCCTAAAGTGAGCCATTTAATCAAGTAAGTATATTATCTTTAACTTTACTCCAAAATTTCTGTGGTTTTTTAAAACTATGGATTTCTTTTAGAAGCTTTGGAAATACGACCTTTTAAAAATTCCTCCTAGCCATATACATTAAAAAAATCAGATGTGAATATATTCTACTATAATGATGACATAGCACATTTTGTCCAAAGAATTCTCACTCCAAAGGTCCAGTTTCTCAGTCTGTTAAGTTCTTGGTGAGCAGGTCTGCAGGAAGGTGCTCATATAGTGTTGGAATTGGAGGCAGAGCACCGTCATGTAACTACACCAAGGTCACTGAATGAGATGGCAGAAAGCCCTCGATTCAAGGTGTCTGCAGGTGTCTAGGGAAGATTTCTGGTTTTATTTTTTTCACCTTCGTGACTGTTCAGTCAGATTTTCCAGTGTACAAATTGCCAGGTTTGGAGGGTGGTGTTCTAAATCTAAGTCTGTCTTCTCCAAGGTAGGCCAGTGCTAAAAGAAGAGAGAGCTCGCTCTATCCTTGGCCAGTACCCCACTCTACCCCAGTGGCGTGGCTGTGAGTAATTAGATAAAGCACACGTCCCTCTGCCCTTGGGGGCTTTGGGCACACCTGCCAAGTCAAATGCACTTTATCTCAGTCAAGCACTGCCTGCCCCTCCACTGTGGCCAAATGCCCAGGCAGTTTGCTGCTGTTTGACAAAGCCAACTGGAGAAGAAAATGACCCAAATGCCAGCACTGGGAGAGTTATGAGATGGAAAGGAAATTTCCATAAGGTAAAATGCAAATGAGAAAGCCTGGCTTTTCTTCACCACATAAATCAGCCACTTATCACATGGGGCCATGAGATGCCTAGACAACCAGTGGACCCAGACTTGGCAACAGCAGAGGGAACCAGCATATACTGGTGTTGGCTAAGAGTCCAAGGCCTGGGCATGAGGAATCAAGCAGAGCCCACTTCTGCTTCTGCTGGTTACCATTCATACACTTCCAAGGGTGCTTTTTTGGGTATCTTTTGTAAGGCACATCCCCTTCTGTACTGTAGAGAATCTATCTCTGCACTTGTTTTGGTCACCATGCTAGAACTCTTGTAAGCTCCTTGGTGGTACATTCACTTCCTCATTCCTCTGTTCATGCATGAGAATGTTGCCACACCTAGAAGGAATTTAACTCTTACCTCTGAGATGGTGGTGCTCATCGTCACCCCCATGTTGCTCTGGAAGCAGGAGGTTGGAAGCTTCTCCAGTGACCTTGTGGAAACTCTCAGCGTGTGGTCTGTTTGGAATCTTTGTGTCTCCTTCTGAGCCTCACACTCCTATGGGTGCTATTTCCTCTTGGTAGGACCTAGTGATGGGTAGCTGTTCTTGCTTTCCATTGCAGAAAAAAATCAACAGCATAACTCTCTGAGATTTTTTCAGGGGCCCAGACTATCTGGGAGAGACACCCATATGACATTAGGCTGCTACAGAGGGCAAGAGCTTCTGGTTCCACGTGTCTGCTGTAGCTCTCCTTGAAGAAAAACTTTTGCATTGTTGAATGTGATCTTAAACAACCCTTGGTGTCTTAGTTTTCTTATCTGTGAGATAATGCTAATAACACTTCCCAATGCTGTTCATAAACTTAAACGAGAAAATGCTCATGGATATGCTCTGTTTTATACATATATATATATATATATATATATATATATAAAACCAAATACTTCATAACGGAATATCTCATTGTCATTGTCTAAGCCAGCTCACTTCTTGAGGAATTACATATGAAAGTGACTTGGGTCAAATTTAAATTAATTAGTGCATTAGTGTGTATATGATAGATTTGGAGACGGTGCTGAACACTCCCTTCTCACTCACAGAGATCCTGGTGCTTAGCCTCTTTTACAAAGCCTGCAAACTGCAATTCTGCTTTCAGATTTACTCTTTATACCCATAAGTCTCTTGTTATAATACAGATTTCACTGGGCAAGATTAATATCACAAACTTTTTTTTCCAACCCATAGAGGACATTTTAAGTACTTAGGGGTGAGTAGTTGCTAATAAAAGTTCTAAAAATGAGCATTGTCAACCTTCCAATTTGTCCCTCGTCACAGGGATATAGTATGGTCAGGGTTACAGATTGAATATCAGAATAAGCAAAACAATGTGATTTCAAAAAGGAAAAGAATATGAGATGTGAACACTGTTTTTAGTAGAAAGGGAATAATGGAAGGACCATGCAGTCTTTATAAACTCTCTCTGCTTTTTTGTAGTTTTCTTTTGATCTTTCAGAGACTGTGCTTTTCTGAACCATTGAGGTGTATCTCTGTGTGTGTGATAAGGGAGGAAAATGTACATCTTACAGATCATAGTAACTTGGAATATAGCTTCTGCCTTTCCATTTCTCTGAAAAAGTTCTTATTTCAAGGCGAAAGCAGAACATTTTAATTGAATCTTCTGTTGCTTTCATTTTCCATTCAGTTCAGTTCAGTTCAGTCACTCAGTCAGGTCCAACCAACTCTTTGCGACCCCATGGACTGCAGCATGCCAGGCCTCCCTGTCCATCACCAACTCACAGAGTTTACTCTAACTCATGTCCATTGAATCGGTGATGCCAGCCAATCATGTCATCCTCTGTCGTCCCCATCTCGTACTGCCTTCAATCTTTCCCAGCATCAGGGTCTTTTCAAATGAGTCAGTTCTTCCCATCAGGTGGCTAAAGTATCAGCTAAAGTTTCAGCTTCAGCATCAGTCCCTCCAATGAATATTCAGGACTGATTTCCTTTTGGATGGACTGGTTGGATCTCCTTGCAGTCCAAGGGACTCTCAAGAGTCTTCTCCAACACCACAGTTCAAAAGCATCAGTTCTTTGGCGCTCAGCTTTCTTTATAGTCCAACTCTCACATCCATACATGACTACTGGAAAAACCATAGCTTTGACTAGACGGACCTTTGTTGGCAAAGTAATGTCTCTGCTTTTTAATAAGCTGTCTAGGTTGGTCATAACTTTTCTTCCAAGGAGCAAGCGTCTTTTAATTTCATGGCATCAGTCACCATCTGCAGTGATTTTGGAGCCCCCCAAAATAAAGTCTGCCACTGTTTCCACTGTTTCCCCATCTATTTGCCATGAAATGATGGGATCAGATACCAAGATCTTAGTTTTCTGAATATTGAGTTGTAAGCCAACTTTTTCAATCTTGTCTTTCGCTTTCATCAAGAGGCTCTTTAGTTCTTTGCTTTTTGCCATAAGGGTAGTGTCATCTGCATATCTGAAGTTATTGATATTTCTCCTGGCAATCCTGATTCCAGTTTGTGCCTCTTCCAGTCCAGTATTTCTCATGATGTACTCTGCATATAAGTTAAACAAGCAGTTAAATAAGTGAAAATATATAGCCTTGACATAATCCTTTCCCGATTTGGAACCAGTCTGTTGTTCCATGTCCAGTTCTAACTGTTGCTTCTTGACCTGCATACAGATTTCTCAGGAGGCAGGTCAGGTGGTCTGATATTCCCATCTCTTTCAGAATTTTCCACAGTTTGTTGTGATCCACACAGTCAAAGGCTTTGGCATAGTCAGTAAAGCAGAAGTAGATGCTTTTCTGGAACTCTCTTGCTTTTTCAGTGATCCAGTGGATGTTGGCAATTTGATTTCTGGTTCCTCTGCCTTTTCTAAATCCAGCTTGAACATCTGGAATTTCACGGTTGTACTGTTGAAGCCTGGCTTGGAGTATTTTGAGCATTACTTTGCTAGCACATGAGATGGGTGCAATTGTGCGGTAGTTTGAGCATTTTCCATTATCTGACATTAAAACATACATGGAGAGTGACTACTACATTGTTTATATTTTTGCATGAAACATATAATGTTTGAGAATTTACACTTTCAAAATGATGATGCCATATAGAACAACACAGTGAGAAAGTCCTCACTTTGTAGTCAGACTTGTGTTTTAATCATGACTCTATGGATTATAAGCTCTTTGACTTTGGGCAAGTTATTTAACATTTCTGAGCTTCAGTTTCCTCATCTAGAAAGTGGTGATAATAATACTGACCTCTGGTTGTTCTTGTGATTATTAAACAAGATAATACATTCAAAATGTCTCCCATGTGGGAAACACCTCAAAGTGCTCCCATTGTTCTCCTTTTCTTAAATTCATAACTGTAGTAATGGAGAGCAGTCACAGAGAAGAAACAGAGCTCAGTTCTCCAGGCCTATAACACACTTTCCCTAGAGCGCTTTACAAAGTTCACCTTTATTTATAATATGTATCTCTTGTGGAGGTGAAATGCAGTAAGAATCCTTTGCTCAAAGAATGCTTTGCTCAAAACCCTTCCATGGCTTGATTTCCTACCTAAGCATGTCTAAACTCTTCTTCCTGATTTTCAAGTTCTTTTAAATTGTTCTGTACAGTGCCTTTCCAATCCTATTTCTTACCATTCTGCCTTATTCTCTATTAAATTTCTTCTACTTTACTCATGGTATGGCAGGTGGTAGTTCCCCAAAATATTTCTGGTCCTACATGCTCTTCCAGAAATTTGCCACTCTCTCTCAAGAGGTGGAGTCTATTTTCCATCCTTTTGAGGCTGGGTGGGATTTTGTGACTTCCTTATAAAGAGACTGAGGTGGAGATGCCAGCAGCTGTGTGACCTTAAGGTGTAAAAGGGACAAGGTTTTTTGCTTCTGCTGCTTTCTCTCTCTTGGGATGCTCACCTTTAGAGCCGGACACCTTATTGGGATGAAGCTAAGCAGCATATGGAGAGGCATCGTGTAAGAGTTTCAGGTGGCAGCACCCGCAGGGCTCCCAGCAGACATCCAGGCTCCACCAGCACACATTTGAGAACGCAAATATTCCAGCCCCCAGTCCTGGGCAGCCCCAGATAGGGTGAGTGGAAGAGAGGTGAGATGTCTCCATCAAGCTCTAGCAAAATAGCAGCTTCATGAGGAAAATTAGTGTTATCATCTTAAGCCATAAAGTTTTGGGTAGCTTGCTACTCAGCAATAGAGAAGTGTAACAACTTGGGAGAACTGATTCCCCTTTATATTTAAAGATTTTGATGGTGAAAGGCATTTCTTATTTGTTCTGTACTTGGAGGAGAAATCAGTGCTGAGCATAGGACTGAGTGACTTCACTTTCACTTTTCACTTTCATGCATTGGAGAAGGAAATGGCAACCCACTCCAGTGTTCTTGCCTGGAGAATCCCAGGGACAGGGGAGCCTGGTGGGCTGTCATCTGTGGGGTTGCACAGAGTCGGACACGACTGAAGCGACTTAGCATTAGCAGCATCAGCATACAACATATAAAACAAAAATGATCCTTAATGATCATCTAATCAAATCATTCCAAAGCTGAATTTTTGCAAAATAGATATCCTGGGCCTTATTTCTTGTGATTCTGATGAAGAAGATCTGGAGTGGTACCCAGAAATATAGTTAAAGCCTTCTGATGAGTTTCTGGATTTGGAAACCACCAATAAAGGTTTACTCTTCTGACCTTTATGATGCAGAAATAGGTCCAGAGGCAGGGTAGCAATGCAAATAAGGTAGCAAAGCAAATGAGCAGAACTGAAGGTGGAACTCGGCTCTCGTGTCCGTCACACTGGCTTGTCTTTGGAAACACCTTTCTTCGTGGATAACTCAACATAGTTGGCTATAGATGTTAACTCACTTCCTGAACCACCTGTTCTGAGTAACTCTGTAGCACGTTTATCTTCTGCGGGTAATTTCGGCTCTGATTTTACTTCAATTAAGGTTCAAATAGTGCGTTCAGGTGGTCTTAATTCAACAGTTACCAAACCGAGCATTATCAGAAGCACCTGGAGTGGGCGTTAAACCACAAATGGCCAGGCTCCACCCATAGCGTTTCTATTTTTGGAGATCTGGCAAGCGCTCCCGAACCTGAAATCTCAGCAAGCTTCCAGCTGACGTGGACACTGCTCGTCTGGGCTGGCTCTTTGAGAATCACTGGTTTATCTCCTTCCCTTGAGGTACAGTTAAGACGCTTCTACTTTCTAATTCCGTCCAAATGTGGCAAGTTGGTATATGTGTGCAGTTGGCCCTTGAAAAACGTGAGCTTGAATGTGTGGGTTCACTTACAAGCAGATATTTTTAGTAGTACTAGGGTACTACATGGTCTGTAATTGGCCGAGCCCACTGATGTGGAGGAGCTGTGAATGTGGAGGAACTGTGCCTACAAGGGCAGACTATAAATAATACACGGATTAACCTCTGCATTGATTTCACTGTAATATCAACCAATTTAGGAATTCTTTTTCTTCTTTTTTGCCTCCTAGAGACAGAATTATGCATGATTTATGATTTTTCTTTTAGCTTTTTAAAGATGACTGGGGTGTCAGCTCTGACCAAAGCAGTTTCCTCAGGTTTAAGTGATGCCTTTGGCTGAGTGGGCCACAGGTAGCACGCACTCAGAGACCTGGGAGTATTGATTCTTGCATGTCCGTCGATCGGCACAATCAGCAACCCATGACACCAAGGGAAGTATCAAATCTCAACAGTTCGAAAACATCAGGCAGCCAATCTGTAGGTTTAGCCACTTTTTAGCTCTTTCCTTATGATCCTTAAATACGTGAAATATTTCTATACTCTCACACGGTCTGGCAAAAAAGGGCTCTTGAAAACTCAGCAGGAGGGGGAAATAGTGGCATTGAGAGGACTGTTTTCTCTTTGCATGACTGCCAAGGTCAGTCCACACTTATGCATGTATTTCTGCCTTCATCTGCCTGCAAAGGTTGAATTAGACATGAACTGTACAGGTTGATCTCTACCTCTGCAGTTGACATGCTTACAATGCTCTAAAGAATAGAACACCACAGGGAAAAGTGGATGAGGTGAAAATCATTTCCATCACCCTAGGAGGAAGATGACAGATCAGTCAGGCAAGTTCTGGATGAATGAAGTCAATGAGTTGGAAGTCCTTGCAAAGGGCTTTCTGCTTTTTCAAGTCTTCAGCCAGTTAAAAGATTGATTTTTGAAATAACCAAAGAATTTTTAAGAGTGTTTTTGCTTCATTGAAGTCAACTCTAGCTTACTTCTCCCATAATTTGACTTTTGAAGTTTGAATTGTTTCTTGAAATTTCCTTATGCACTTAAAAAAATTCAGTTGGGTTTCAGATCACAAACTTTCTTCTGCAACTTGATTTTGGATAGGCAGAATTTTTTTGTTTTATTTATTAAAAAAAATCTGGTTGGTTTTATGTTTTTCAATGGCAAAAAAACTTGCTATTTTGAGTTTTATATTGTCAAAAATTCTTGCTTTTTAAATGGACTTGGTGTCCATTTTTGTCACTAAGTCCAATGCAGTTTTACTGTGGAATATTTTACCTCATCTTCTGCTCCTTAGTCTTGATTTTCCAGGTTAAGAGAGCATGAGTTACTCCTAGAATGGGTTACTCTAAGGAAGGACAGGTTACATTTATTTTTTCTCCTCACAGTAGAAGCTGAACTAATGGAATGGTTATCAGATCTTATTAACTATCTGTTCAGCTGTTACTCACTTCACAATTGGAAAATTTTCTCTTTTTTTTTCTCACTTCGCATAGTTTTTCATTCATAGTGGGTGTACTATTTTTCCTAATTTATATCTGGTTGCTTTTTCTTCCTGATTTGTAAATTTTCTCATTTATATTTGGTTTGCTTAAATTTGATTATACTTGTGGACAATTTCTTCAGGTTTGGATGTTTTGTTTTTGGTGTTAATTTGAACTGTAATAATAATAGTTCATATTTTTGAATGCTAACAATTGTGTCAGGCACATTTTGTGAATCCAAACATTATTTAATCCTCACAACTTCCTGGTGAACTAAATTGTACTATTATTCCCATTTTAGAGATGAGGAAATTGAAAAAGGAAATGAAAATATGTACGTTCTCAAAAAACATAAAACTGATTCAATTCAGTTCAGTTGCTCAGTCGTGTCTGACTCTTTGAGACCCAGTGGACTGCAGCACACAGGCCTCCCTGTCCATCACCAACTCCTGGAGCTTACTCAAACTCATGTTTGTTGAGTTTGAGTTGGGGTCGGTGATGCCATCCAACCATTTCATCTCGTAAAACTGGTAGAAAGGACTTTATCATTTACTACTATATCCTAAGTAATAAATCTACTTTCCTCATCTTCTGCGGGTACTTTCGGCTCTGATTTTACTTCAGTTAAGTTTCAAATAGTGCGTTCAGGTGGTCTTAATTCAATAGTTACCAAACCGAGCACTATCAGAAGCACCTGGAGCGGGCGTTAAACCACAAATGGCCAGGCTCCAGCCATAGCGTTTCTGTTTTTGGAGATCTAGCGAGCGCTCCCGAACCTGAAATCTCAGCAAGCTTCCAGCTGACGTGGACACTGCTCGTTTGGGCTGGCTCTTTGAGAATTATTTTAGCTCTTTCAGTTCATTCCCTTCAGGTACAGTTAAGACGCTTCTACTTTCTAATTCTGTCCAAATGTGGCAAGTTGGTATATATGTGTAGTTGGCCCTTGAAAAACGTGAGCTTGAATGTGTGGGTTCACTTACAAGCAGATATTTTTAGTAGTAAATACTAGGGTACTACATGGTCTGTGATTGGCCGAGGCCGCTGATGTGGAGGAGCCGTGAATGTGGAGAAACTGTGCGTAAGAGGGCAGACTATAAATGATACACGGATTAACCTCTGCATTGATTTCACTGTAATATCAACCAATTTAGGAATTCTTTTTCTTCTTTTTTGCCTCCTAAAGACAGAATTATGCGTGATTTATGATTTTTCTTTTAGCTTTTTAAAGATGGCTGGGGTGTCAGCTCTGACCAAAGCAGTTTCCTCAGGTTTAAGTGATGCCTTTGGCTGAGTGGGCCACAGGTTTGTTCTCCTTGACTGTGTTTTCGAGTGTCCATGCCTTTTCCTTGCTGAGCTAAAAATTTGGAGATTTGGTGTCTCTCAGGATGGTTTCATTTTTCTGTTCTATCTGGGAGCAGGAGTTGGCTGAGGATGGGCAATGGCTGTGAATATAGAGTCAGTGGGAAATCATTCCATCACTAGTTTCTGAGACTTCTTCTCTTTCCATCCCTGGGGTGGTCACTGAGCATCCTTAAGAGAGAAATCTATGGTCCTTCCTGCCCTTAGTTCCTTGCCATTCAGCCAGGGATGCTAAATGCTCCATCACATGGCTGCCCACAAAATATTCCCAATAAAGCAGAACTTCTAAAGCTGGGAAATGTTCTTGTGTCAAATCTGACAGAGGAGTATCCAATTGGTGGGGAAAATGTGTACCATAGATTTCACATAGAACAAAGTGGGTCATGCGAGAGTATTTATCCTTCATAATGAGAGTATTTATCCTTCTTGTCTGGTCTGCCAGCTTATAGATTGTCTGCTGCTAATGCTGACTGTTTCATTATGGCTTTACTGATATATTTCAACCTCTTTTCTTCCATAGCTGTTTTAAAGATCATATTGTTTTATATCATGCTCTGCCCTTGCAGAGGCCATGTGAACCTTATAAACTACTAGCAAATCTGCCCCTCTGTAAATTTCTGGAGATCTCTGTGTCCCAGAGATATGGCATAAAGAATATTTTTTGTTAGACTCTTCTCAGATATATTTTTTTGAAGATGAACAAACTGTGGTAGATCAAAACTCATGTTGAGAGAGCAGTTACTCTCAATATTATGAACAAGCCAGGCTTTTCATTATGTGCCTATTTTTGTGTTACATACTTGCTCACTTACTGTTTGCAAGAAACCTATGAAGTAGGTATGGTTAGTTCTGTTTTACAAGTGAAGTAGCCAGTGTTCAGAGAAGTTCAGTAAGGGTGAGAAGAGCACAGGATTGGAATCTCCGTCAAGCTTTTGGTCTGAGGCTAGTTCTGTGTTCTCTCGTGTCCTTGGGCAGGTAAGCAAGCCCTAAACTTGTTTTAGCATCCATAAAATCCACTCTCTGTGATAATACATGTCAAGTGCTAAATACTTGCTTGGTCCTTGACACTTGTTAAACATTAACTCTCACCAATGAGAAGCACAGTCAGGAGTCAGATCTGGAACTTTCCATTTCCCAAGTCCATCCTCTTGAGCCCAGGGCTGTGCTTGTTTCTATTCCTGTGCTGAACTAAAATCTGATCTGGCAGGTGCTTATGGCTATTTATCAAAGAACCACAGAAACTATCATTTTTAAAGTGGAATTAGATGGTTTCTATTGTTTATGGGCCCTAATAACAGTGTTCAGGACTTCTGTCACCAGAGTTAAAATAGGTATAATTTTTTTTTCTGATGAATGTATTAGGAGAATGTCATTAGGTATGGATTCAATTAAAAAAAACACACACAGGCAAATTTTGCTAGAGTTCTGGGAAAGTGTGTCAGTTATTCACCAAATCTAGTTCTTCGTCTCCTTCGATACACTGAGCGAGGTAGTATACCCCAGCCTCCTGTGGCTGAATTCAGCCAGTTGAAGGTGAGTGGGGTATGGCTCCTGTAAACCTCCTCATGAGATTGTCTCTGTGTTCTTTTTTCTTCCCTGCTAAACTGAAGGAAAGCACAGGAGCCTTGGAAGCCAACTGCAAAATGTAGCACAGCCGTACATGAAAAATACCTGGGTCTCTTTGGATCATGCTTGGGTAACTGCTACCCATCCATCTAAAACACTCTAGTGGAATTTACATGAGCAAAATATAACTTTCTTTTGTGTTGGGACATGATCCCTCTTGGGATTTGTTTGTATCAAACAAATGTCTCACAAACTTTGGCAAGGATGTCAACCAGATTGATTGAGAACCTACCTCTTTTAATGAGTCAAGGTTCACCACCTGCTTGCAGGAAAAATGAACTGGCACATGGCCCCTGGAGACCACCTTGAATCTCTTCCACCTGTCTGCCTGCCAGCCTGTAAGGATCCTTACACACCTCCCATTAGAATCAGTGTGTATCCATCAGCTTTATCCCCCGTCCATGTGCTCTTCAGGGCTATCTTAGTGTTCTTTTGTATTATGTATCATCATATCATATCGTACTATATCATAGCAGTTAGGACAATTCAGATAGAATTTGAAATTTAATTCAGCTCACAACTGCTTTAAACACAGTGGGAAAATAAGCTGGGAAGACCTGAGGGCTCCTTGTGCTTCCACTGCTTAATGACCACGTAGCCTCGGGCAAACCTCCTTTTCTCTTAAACTCAGGTTCCTTGTCTGTAAAATGTGAGCAATTCTTGTGCTGCTTCTTTCCTGCAATACTTTGAGGATGGACATCCTATTTATGCGAGTGTTTTAAGGAATTGCAAAGTGCTCTGTATGGCATTATAACTATTATTTATATAAAAATATGCACCGTGTAAAATCCCATGGACAGAAGAGCCTGGCAGGCTACAGCCCATGGGGTTGCAAAGAGTTGGACACAACTGAGCAACTAACACTTTTCATTTTTGCAGTCTTTATATTAAAATGGTACTTAGTCCGATTACCCGATTTCTTTTTATTTGTGAAAGGCAATATGGTGTATTAAAACAAATTGATAGACATCTTTTTTGGAATCTTACATTCCAGTGCTTGCTAGTTGTATGAACTAGGAATTTATTGAAATAGTAGCTTCATGGCTTGGTTTTATTATCTGAGTTTTAGTTAATAATGCCTACTTTGCAGAGAGTTGTGAGGCCAAATGAGTGCTTTCAAGTTAAAGCGTTGAAAACTATAAAAAATAATATGTTTGAAGGATTTGCAGCAGGTCAGGATAATCCCAGCATTAGTAACTATCTGTATGCATGTTAGCAAATATTTAACAGTGGAGACAAGGAAGCATACAAACAATACTGAAGAATTAGAAGTCACCATCGATTGGAAGGCCGATGAAGTGTCTTAGAGAGTATAATGCTAGCCATGGGAATATTATTTTGTATGACTTCTAAAATTTCTAAATCTGTGTAATGTTTGTAAGAACTAATGCTTCACATAGTTTCTTGTACTGAGGAGTGCAGTGATTGACAGTCAGGCAGATCTGCTCTTAAGTGAGGACAGAAGGCTGAAAAGGAGGCAGGGTAACAGCAGGGAGATCACATTGTCATCATCAACCATGTGTTGTCACTCCCAGTCCAGCTATGTTAACACAGTTTCTCTTCAGATCCCTGTGGTCTCTTGTAGATGAAGCTTCCGTATCACACTGAGATTTTGATCCAGTTTCATATGCAAATAGAGAAAGATTATCCTCTCTACTCCCTTCTTTCATTCCCTTCTAGTCATTTTAACAAATATGGGAGACCATTACTGATAGTAATAATGATAAACTCTCACACATTATAAACAGGAGAAAAGTGTTTGCAGTAGTCATGTATTAGCTTCTACTGCATATAGAGGAAGGAAATTCATTTGAGTGTGTGTACAAGAGAACTGAGCCAGTGTGGAAGAGAGGAATCAGAGGGAGCTGTGGGAGTGGAAATACAAATACAAATGATGGGTGAGGAAAGGATGGAGGAGAAGAAGAGGATGAGAAGAATTTGGCTATATCCCAAACTATCCATGAATGGAAATACACCTCTGGGTGTACCTTTGTCTGTGAAGGACGTTTGCATCATTAGAGGGTGGTGTTCTAGAATGAAGCTGCCTGCAGAGAAATTTGCTATGTGACATTTATGGGCATATGGAGCTCTTTTTCTTTGCAAGTATATACTGGGGCTCCCTAACCCTAACATGTCTGTGAAGAGATTAATGGCTTATGACTAATTCCATGTTATTGATGGGGAGAAATAGGGGAGAGAAACTGAATCCAAAAGTAATCTCTAAATTTTATTTTAACCCATAGTTTTGAATGGCAGAATTGTTAGCAGGCACCAGAACTGATGGATTTAGTGTTGCCTCCTACCTGCCTGGAACCTCTCCCAGAAAAGGAACTAATTGAGTAATGAACTGGCTCAAATCAGTGAGCAACAGAGGTGATGGAGAGATCAAAGGCTTTAGAAAGAGGTGTGCTGTGTAATTCATGCTGAGCTGGTATTTAACCTATCCTTTTATCTTTCTTGAACAATTAGTAGTTAGAAGTAGAAGAAAATGACTCTCGATTATCTCAAAACTCCATAGGACACCATTCATCTCACTGGATGCTGTATGGAGTCCTCAACCTGGCATCTTCCTTTTTCTATGTTTTTTGGCTACTTTTTGAAATAAATGTTTGGCTTCAGCAAAACTAGTTTGCTCCCTGTTTCCCTGCTACATCTTTGCTTCATTAGAAGTCCCTTTCTTTTGCCCAGTATTTATAAATTCTTCTGTTTCTTGAATACCCAAGTCAACTCTTACTTATCCATGAGGCCCTTTTATAGCCCAGTGTTTGTGTGTGCGCTTCTAAACTTTGGCCCATCCCTCTGGAGTGACAGATGCTGCCCATCTGTAGGCTCATGTGTGCCTAGCACTTCCCAGAGGGAAGAATGACAAGAGCCTCAAGGCAGCTGTTTTCTGGATTTAACCTCAGTCTTTTTTCCATAGACCGGGAATCCAGTTATTTGAGGGAGTGAGCTTCTAAGTCTCACCCTTTACTGTTTCCCCATCCTTTCTTTCTCCATGGAGTTTCTGTTTATATATTCTTCTGTCTCAGTTTTGCTGCCTAGCATTTCGGTTTTCTTCTGATTCTGGATTCCAGTGCTGTTGTCAGAGTCCATAGAACTTATTGAGATCACACTAGGTCTGTGCTTTAAGTGTGGTGCTAGATGTTCCTTCAGCTATTTCTCTATTCTGTGAAATGAATGGTCACCCAGGATGACCATCTACCTTTCTTTAAGAGGTACTTAATTCCTAGTCTCTAGCTACCACTGACTCCTCCTGCTACCTGAGTGACTATTGAAAAGTTACTGAATCTTTTTAAACCTTACTTTCCTCATATTGAAATTTCCTTAGTATTGATAGTATTACTTCATAGGACTGTTGGGAGAATGAACCTAGTTAATCCTTGGGACATTGCCTGCCGTACAGTAAATGCTCAAAAATGTTAGCTGTTATTATTGTTTATGCTCTTAGTATCATTAGCAATATGCCATCTCTGTGGAGGTACAGTCTCTGAGTTAAAATCTTCTGCTTGAACCACACCTAAACTTGCCATGCTTGTTGGATAAGAACCACTGCCTCTGGATCCACGTTTGTCTTCCCAACCCTCGTTGTCATGTGCCTTAGGTTTATCTTCTCCTCTGGTTTGGATCTGCCTCATACTTGGGTGTTCTTGAGTCCTGACATGCTAAGAATTTGATATTTCCGTTCTTAAGACACCTAGTACACTTTGCCTTAAAACTTATTTACTCATTTTATTCCTTCTCTGCTAAATTGTAGACTCCTTATGGTCAGGGACCATATCAATTACATTCTTATTTCTCCTAATATATCTTATATATGGAAGACTCTTAGTATATATATTTGAAATAATTGAAATACTGTCCGTGTAGAATGTAATACACATCATAAAAATTTTCTTTTTCTTATTGGAGTATAGTTGATTTACAGTGTTGTGTTAGTTTCACATGTACAACAAAGTGAATCAGCTGTACGTATATATATATCCACTCTTTTTCTAGATTCTTTTCCCATGTAGGCTATTATGGAGTAGTGAGTAGCGTTCCCTGTGCTATACAGTAGGTCATTATTACTCTAGTTGTCTACTTTATATGTAGCAGTGTGTACACATCAATCGCAGTCTCCCAATTTATCCCTCTCCTTGCCCACTGCCCCCCACCCCACCCTGGTTAAGTTTGTTTGCTACATCTGTAACTCTATTTCTGTTTTGTAGATAAGTTCATTTGTACCCTTTTTCTGTATTCCACATATAAGCCGTATCAAATGATACTTGTCTTTCCCTGTCTGACTTACTTCACTCAGTATGACAATCTCGACGTGTCCCCATGTTGCTGCAGATGATATGATTTCCTTATTTTTAATGGCTACATGATATTCCATTGTATATGTATACCACATCTTCTTTATCCATTTCTCTGTTGGTGAATGTTTAAGTTGCTTCCACGTCCTGGCAATTGTAAATAGTGCTGCAGTTAACGTTAGAGGCGTGTATCTTTTTGAATTATGGTTTTCTCTGGATATATCCCCAGAAGTGGGATTGCTGGATCATATTATAGTTCTATTTTTAGTTTTTTAGGGCCCTCCATACTGTTCTCCATTGTGGTTACACATTTAAAATTTTAATCTTTCAAATGCACGTACACCAATGTTCATTACAACTCTATTTAAAATAGCCAAGACATGGAAACAACCCAAATGCTTATCAAGAGATGATTGGTTTAAGAAGATGTGGCATATACATACAGACCCACATATATGATATATACATACATATCTATCTATCTATCTATATATATAATAGAATATTATTGTTGTTGTTTAGTCGCTAAATCATATTCTACTCTTTTGTAACCCCATAGACTGTAGCCTGTCAGCCTCCTCTGTCCATGGGATTTTCCAGGCAAAAACACTGGAGTGGGTTGCCATTTGCTACTCCAGAGAATCCTCCTGACCCAGAGATCAGACCTGTGTCTCTTGCATTGGCAGGCAGATTCTTTACCACTGAGCCACCAGGGGAAGCCCCTTAATGGAATATTACTCAGCTATTAAAAAAAAGAAATATACTGCCATTTGCAGCAACCATGGATGGATCTAGAAGTTATCATACTAAATGAAATAAGACAGAGAAAGACAAATACTATTTCAATATGATATCACTTCTATGTGGAATCCAAAAAATAATACAAATGAATCTATATGCAAAACAGAAACACTCACATAGAAAACAAATGTATGCGTGGTGTTTGGTTACTCCTGGCAAGATTTTCTTGTTTTGGAGTTACAACATGGAATCCAGGAAGGATGTTGATGTGAATGCATACATGAGTGAGCGTGCATATGCACACATACCCTGTAGATCAGTGTGAGGAGATGCTGGGGTGGGGAGCTAGATAGAAATCAGGTTCAGCAGTGCAGAGGGGAGCTAATGTTCGTGATGTTCCCAGAAGATGGAATGAAATAGTTGTGAGTCATTTCTTGGGAAGAATAAAAAGAATTTGGTAATTGATTTTGTATAGTGAATAGAGAGAGAGAAAAATCAAAGGTGATTCCTAGGATTCAAACCCAAGTGACTAGTAGTTCAGTGGAGGATAGAATACTAAGGTTTAGAGAATAAGTGGTGAGAAAGTAAAAGCAAGAAGTGTAGACTATCTTGCCAAGTGGCCTATTTTTAAGATCCAGGAGTATGAAACAGTTGGGAGAATGATGGTCTAGCTAATACTTGTTATTTAATTATTTTAAAAATTATTTTTGGAGTATGTTTCTACATATGTCTATATATTTGAAGTTTCAGGGAAAATTCTTAAGTTCTGTCCTTTCTGCAATTTTGGCAGAAATTAGATGGTTTCTAAAGTTATTAAAGGAAAAGATACAGATACTGTGATTTCTGGAAAACTGATTTTCCTTATGAAAATGCACAAAATTAGTGGAGTAGCAAATACAATTTATAAAAATGAGCACCTAAGAGACAAGAATACTGGGCCATTCCTCTCCACTGAGACCCATCATATTTTTAATAGCTTTCCACTATGGCACCAGTCACACTATTTTTTAATAGAAATTTAAATATGCTGGGCTATTGAAAGAATGCAGTTGATCTTACATGATCAAAGCAGTGGTGAACTATGAGAGCTATGATGGGACAGAGTTTTTTCCCACGAGATTGTGAAATTATTTCTGTTGTTTGACAGTAACATATGCAAACAATTTGTTCAGATTCTGGTGGAAAAGTTAAACATACGTAATTTGATACATATATATGTGAAATCATCGTTTTCCTTTAACTTAGAACTGAGATATGAGCCCTAAGTGAATGGCTTCATTGCTAATGAAAAAGGGTAAAGTTAACACTAGAAATCATAGCTTTTGTCCATGACAGAAAAGCGTGTGTTTGGGATCAGAAGTATAAAACAGCATTTTGTTCAAAACCACTTTTCAAAAGTCATTAACAAGACAGAGTCACTTCTGTGCGGAACCATGGGTAGCATGGGGATGCTCTCTAGATAAATAAAGGTGAATCCAAAGTGAGACATAATACTGCTGACACACGTTTTATGGCAGGCACTATTCTAAGAATTCCTGGAGAAGGGAAAGGCTACCCACTCCAGTTGTGACCTGGAGAATTCCATGGACTATATAGTTCATGGGGTCGCAAAGAGTCAGACACGACTGAGTGACTTTCACTTCACTATTCTAAGAATGTTAGATTAGCTATGTTATCTCACTTCATCCTTCTGACATCATTATGTGGTAAGCCCTGTCATCATCATTTTTTAGGTGAAGAAACTGAGGTATAGAGACGGGAAGAGGTTATTTTGTTTGAGGTTGGTAGAGCTGGGGTATGAACCCAGGTAGTGCAGCTTACCCTGCCAATGCAGGAGACATAAGAGACACAAGTTCGATCCCTGGGTTGGGAAGATCCCCTGGAGGAGAGCATGGCAACCCACTCTAGTATTCTTGCCTGGAGAATCCCCATGGACAGAGGAGCCTGGTAGGCTACAGTCCATAGGGTTGCAAAGAGTTGGACACAACTGAAGCGACTTAGCCCATAGCAAGTGCAACTTAGAAATAGAAACTCTTAACTATTAGACCTTGCTATTTGTAAAGGACATCAGCATTCTTCAACTAAAAAATCTGTTTAAAAATGATTTCACAACAGGAAGCTAACTGGAAGTAATGCTTTGTGATTGCATCTGAATTCACTCTATGAAGATAGAATCAGAGCAGATAAAAGAGAGCTACTTTCTTTGGGGATAAATTGACTGCGACAACTGTAAACTCCTTATCTTAGAAGGTACTATTTTTAGACCAGGAAAAGATAGTCTAGCAAAAAAAAAAAATAAACTTCTCTGGGAATGAAGAAATTAAGTCTTTGGACTCTGTATCACTGTAAACTCTGTGATAATAATTGTGTGCCTCCACCACTGCATTTCACTGTGGGAAGCTTGGATTTAATTGCAATTACTTTACCAGTTTCATTGCCTGCTCATTTAGCTAAATGATAAAATTCTGACCAATGGAACAGATGTGGACTTGGCTGCTCTGCTCTGTGTGTGGCGATGAAGGACAGTAAACATACAGGGAAAGTCAGGCCTGCACACTCACAAGTGACTGAAGCAGTGGAAGCCTGTGCTAGGAGGAGAGGAGAAGATGATATGAAAGGCTGTCAGCTCAGTAGCGAGGACAGACTGCAGGGAGACAGGGATCTGGAAGACCTCAGACCTGATGGCTGATTAAATGTAGTGTTAGCTGTTGAGTTGTTTTTGACTCTTTTGAGACCCCATGGACTATAGCCTACCAGACTCCTCTGTTCATGGAATTCTCCAGGCAAGAATACTGGAGTGGGTAGCCATTCCCTTCTCCAGAGGATCTTCCCAACCCAGGGATCAAACCCAAGTCTCCTGGGTCTCCTACATTGACAGGGGGTTTCTTTATCACTGGCACCAACTGGGAAGCCCGTCTAGGCCATTGTGTGTGTGTGCTCAACGTCCCTTCAGCCATGTTCGTCTCTGTGAGAACCTGTGGACTCTGAAGAAGGAAATGGCAACCCACTTCAGTACTCTTGCCTGGAAAATTCCATGGATGGAGAAGCCTGGTGGGCTACAGTCATGGGGTCACGAAGAGTAGGACACGACTGAGCGACTTCACTTTCTTTCACTATGGACCATTAGATGAGTTTAATTCACTGATGTGCTCAACAGCCCCACTGCCTGGGGAAGAAAGGGATATGTCTCTGGATGCTACTGGTCACAAGCTCTCAGGATAGTCAAGTTTGTGCACACCTGCTGCAAATAAATTGAAAAAATGATGACTAAAGTATAGGTAGTCCCTCATTTGATTTGCATTAATTATTTTGGCCTGTTTTAAGGGCACATTACAAATTTCAAGAAATTCGCATTTTAAAAATTAAAAAGAATTCTTTTGAAATATAGTTGATTTACAATGTTTTAGTTTCAGGTATACAGTAAGGTGATTGTTTTATATATATATATATATATACACACACACATATATATATATATCAGTTATATGTGTATATACCTCTTCAGATTCTTTTTCATTATAGGTTATTACAAGATACTAAATATAGTTCCCTGTGCTATATAGTAGGCCCTTGTTGTTTATTTGTTTTCAATAGAGTATTATGTATCTGTTAATCCCAAACTCCTAATTCATCCCCCACTTTCCCCTTTGACAACCGTGAGTTTGTTTTCTATATCTGTGAGTCTATTTCTGTTTTGTAAATCAGTTGATTTGTATCATTTTTTGAGGTGTCACAAGTAAGTGATATCATATAATATTTGTCTTTGTCTGGCTTACTTCGCTTAGTATGGTAATCTCTATATCTGCTCATGTTGCTGCAAATTCATTAGTGGTTTTATCCATATTCCATGGGAACTGCCTCCCTGTTGCATATACTCTTTCCTTAAGAATCTGTGTGATCTGTGAGAGGCAGAGGGACTGCTGATGCTCCTACTAGTCAGTTTTTTTGTGTGCTTAATTCTAAGTTCCTAGAGGGCAAAGTCTCCATTCTTTGTACAGTGGCTGCTGTGAGACTGACCAAGCAATAGAGGTGGCAGGTGTGGAAGCAGGTCTGGGTAGGAGCAAGGTGGTATGAAGTAGTGTAGTAAGAAAGTATATGAAGGGATATTCATAGCAAAAGGGGTTTTTTGAAGCAATGAAATTGTCTCCAGGACATAACATGGCATTTTTAGACTCTATACTTTATCATTCTAAACATTACGTATCATGGGTTGGCAAACTTTTTCTATAAAGGGTCAGATAGTATATCTTCTTGGTTTTGCAAATCGTGTTTTCTGTTAAAATCTGCTCAGCTCTGGGATGGGTATAAAAGCAGCCATGGATGATACAGAAACAAATGGGTGCAACCATGTCTCAGTGAAACTTTCTGTACAAAAGGGGGACACTTTGGCCTATGGGCTAAAGTCTGAAGACTCCTGGTTTAGTTCATGTACTCTCATATATACACCTATGCGAACTGAAAAACAGTAACATCTCACTGTATTTTTTCTTAACGTATGTTTCACTTGTATTGGACTTCTGACCTGACATCAGATCCTCATTTCTATATTCAACATCCATTTGGTCAGTGTTACAAGGTATCAAGTATTGTACTAAACATACAGGTGTAAGGAGGAAAAGGGTAGCATCTTCGCTCAAGAACATCAGTGGCTGATAAGAAAGATAAATATAAAATAAACTGTCATATGTGCTGTGACAGCTTTATGTACAGTAGGCTGAGAGAGGCACAAAGTACCCGTAACTAACACCTTCTGAGGAAGAGACGTCTGAAGGGCGTCTTTAAGGATTGATAGGATTTCAGATTCGGGTAAAGAAGGGGCTAGAGCACATGTGAATTGGGGTGGGGATACTAGGAGAGGAGTTACAACTAGGGACCAGACCAGAACAGACGTCATATGTCTTTCTAGAGAGTTTTTCTCCTCAGAGAGTCTTGTTTGGTTAAAATGACATTCCTTCCATTAAAATTTCCTGTGGATTTGTTGTGTCTTTCTTGTGCTATGTCACCTTCTGCCTTGTGTTATAATTATCTTGCACTTATCTCCCTCATGCATATCTTACTTAACTTTCCTAGAAAAGAGGACTCTGTTTTACTCATTTTGGATTCTCCCCTAATCTATAGGTTTTATTCTTGACTGTGCCTTGAGACCTTAACTTTTACCACTTAAATTTGATTCCCACTCAGTTTTTTACATTCTCTGCCTCGATCCTGGCTGCAATCTCCAAATAGACAACTTCAGTGTCTGTTTCAGTTTTGTTTCTTATTCCCAGTACTCAGGTATGGCTGCTGACATACAGTTATGACTTCAGAATAATCAATATTGACCAGTTATGTGAAGAAGAGTGGTCCCAGAGAAAATGAATGTATCAAAATGCAGTGGATTCCCAGCTGAGTTGCACAGAGAGTGTGAACAGTTAACTGGAGCAGGAATTCTGAGATTCACCTTTAAAAGATCTCTTAGTGCTTTCATTTTTAATTACATACTTGAAAAGTAACTTACTTGACGTGAAGAAGGAGAGTGGAAAGTGGTGCTTTTGGAGTTGTATTTTCATATTGTTCTGGATATCCAGAGTAGGCTGTTAAATGTCCAACGGGGGGAAATAAGGAAGGAAGGATTAGTGATGATATATACTAGATTCAGTAAAGAACCTGGGTAGGACAGGAAGTAGTGTGAGAACACAGAGAATGGAGTTGAATTCTTGCAATGTGATGGAGTACCAACTCCAAACCACACTCTGCAATGCAGTCCCAATCTAGAAATTGGAGGCTGACAGAGACAGGACCCTTGCTATCAAGGAGTTTGGGCGCAACTTACGAGGAAGAATGGCCTTTCGTTTGGGAAGAGTTCTGTAATGATCTGTAAAGTCTTGTGACTCAAGGAGATGATTACTTTCCACACTTAGGGGTAAGGGTTTCTCTGAATATACCAGTTGTGCTTGTGAGCTGGCAATTGTCAGAGACATTCTTAGACTAAGAAGTAGACATAGATGCAGTTAGACACAGATGCAATTAAACAATGATCCCTGGAGGACCTAGGACCGAGTTTTTGCCTCCATGGGTAGAATTGTAGATGTTACAGTAGGACAACTATTTGATAGGTTTCTAGTCCACAAGGAGAGAAATAATTATTGTTTGCCTATCATGGTAGACTTTATTGTCCAAAGATAACTATCCTGCATGTTCATCTACAATGAGATTTGCTACTCTCATTGATAGATGGAGCCTATTGTCTTACCCTTGACAATGGGAGGGCTAGTCATAATTAAAGGAATGTGGTAGAAGTGATATGCATGACCTATGAGGCTAGCTCAGGAAAGGAGAAGCAGCTTTTGCCTAGCTTATTCTTAACCTCATGCTTAGAGCTTTGAGGTACCCCATCAGAAGTCTGACCACCCTGACACTGTGGTGTCCCTTCTAAATTTCTGACCCACAGAATCCATGGCATTGTGTAATGGTGGTGGTTTTATGCCATTAAGCTTGGGGTAGGTGCAGCCACTATGACTGGAATACTTACTATGTGTCTGGCCCTGTGCTTAGGTTTTATACACATTATTTCACTTAATCGTCAAACCAATCCTTACAGAATAGTCTAATTACTGACGTTTTTTAGATAAGAAAATTAAGATGGAGAGGAGTGAAGAAAGTCCACCTAAGTTATAACAATTAAGTGGATGGATCAGATTCATGTTAAGGAGTAGTCATGTCTAGTGCTTGTAACCTTTGGTACTGTTCAGAAGTGTTTCCAGTCAAATAACAATCACTGCTAAATGCTAGTTTTCAGGTTTCACCTTAATTCTAATGAGTAACTTTAAACATGCAAAGATGGGCACAATAAAGGACAGAAATGGTATGCACCTATCAGAAGCAGAAGATAGTAAGAAGAGGTGGCAAGAATACACAGAAGAACTGTACAAAAAAGATCTTCATGACCCAGGTAAGCACGATGGTGTGATCACTCACCTAGAGCTAGACATCCTGGAATGCAAAGTCAAATAGGCCTTAGGAAGCATCACTATGAACAAAGCTAGTGGAGGTGATGGGATTCTGGCTGAGCTATTTCAAATCCTAAAAGATGATGCTGTGAAAGTGCTGCACTCAATATGCCAGCAAATCTGGAAAACTCAGCAGTGGCCACAGGGCTGGAAAGAAAGGCAATGCCAAAGAATGCTCAGACTACCGCACAATTGCACTCATCTCACACGCTAGCAAAGTAATGCTCAAAATTCTCCAAGCCACGCTTCAACAGTACGTGAACTATGAACTTCCAAATGTTCAAGCTGGATTTAGAAAAGGCAGAGGGGCCAGAGATAAAATTGCCAATATCTATCGGATCATTGAAAAAGCAAGAGAGTTCCAGAAAAACATCTACTTCTGCTTTACTGACTATGCCAAAGCCTTTGATTGTGTGGATCACAACAAACTGTGGAATATTCTTCAAGAGATGGGAATACCAGACCACTTGACCTGCCTCCTGAGAAATCTGTATGCAGGTCAAGAAGCAACGGTTAGAACTGGGCATGGAACAACAGACTGGTTCCAAATAGGAAAAGGAATGCGTAAAGGCTGTATATTGTCACCCTGCTTCTTTAACTTATATGCAGAGTACATCATGAGAAATGCTGGACTGGATGAAGCACAAGCTGGAATCAAGATTGTTGGGAGAAATATCAATACCCTCAGATATGCAGATGACACCACCCTTATGGCAGAAAGTAAAGAAGAACTATAGAGCCTCATGATGAAAGTGAAAGAGGATAGTGAAAAAGTTGGCTTAAAACTCAACATTCACAAAACTAAGATCATGGCATCTGGTCTTGTCACTTCATGGCAAATAGATGGAGAAACAATGGAAACAGTGACAGACTTTATTTTTTTGGGTTCCAAAATCACTGCAGATGGTGACTGATGCCATGAAATTAAAAGACGCTTGCTCCTTGGAATAAAAGTTATGACCAACCTAGACAGTTTATTAAAAAGCAAGAGATATTACTTTGCCAACAAAGGTCCGTCTAGTCAAAGCTATGGTTTTTCCAGTAGTCATGTATGGATGTGAGAGCTGGACTATAAAGAAAGCTGAGCACTGAAGAATTGATGCTTTTGAACTGTGGTGTTAGAGAAGACTCTTGAGAGTCCCTTGGATGACAAGGAGATGAAGCCAGTTAATCCTAAAGGAAATCAGTCTTGAATATTCATTGGAAGGACTGGTGCTGAAGCTGAAACTCCAATAGTTAAGCCACCTGACTCGAAGAACTGACTCATTGGAAAAGACCTCGATGCTGGGAAAGATTGAAGGTGGGAGGTGAAGGGGATGACAGAGGATGAGATGGTTGGATGGCATCTCCGACTCAATGGACATGAGTTTGAGTGGATCCAGGAGTTGGTGATGGACAGGGAGGCCTGGTGTGCTGCTGTCCATGGGGTCGCAAAGAGTCAGACATGACTAAGTAACTGAACTGAAATTTAAACAGATGCCTCAGGAGATTTTTTTTCTTTTTTTCAGTCAGTGGTGAAGTTTGGATACTTCGTGAAGGCATTACAGGAAGTGAAGTAAATTTTCTCAATCATACTGCAGTCTTTTAGAAATGCAACTCTGGAGGACCACACCCGACACAGTTTTTGGCAGAGAACAAGTGCTTATTTACTGAATGCTGAATTGAATTGGCTTTTGCAAATGATCTGACTCTGGCCATTGAAGAGTGTATTCTGTGAATCACCAGCAGAGACATCAACTAGGATTTTGCTAGAAATAGACTCTTAGGCCCCATCACAGGACTTTTGTATCCAGATCTGCATTTTAACAATATCCCCAGGTGTCTTAAACACATACTAGAGTTCAAGGAACAGTGATTCAACTAATTTTAGTCCTCACTTAGGAAAACTTCCCAGCAAGGAGAGTTGGGCTCCTTGCCACTAAGTTCTGCAAAATGAAGAAATTTAAAGCACTCCCAGGAAGATGATTTTACAGCATGAAGACTGTGTCTTCAAGTAAGTCATTTTGGATACTATAGAGATAGATGATATGCGCTCTGAAACCTGGCGGTTACATTCTGTGCTAATGAAAAAGCTAAATTCAGCTATTAGTGCTTTGCCTGGAAAACGATTTCCTAACTGTCTCCAGGACAGTCGGTGCTAGTGAGCAATTTCTCAGGAAGGAAGCAGTTTGATAGATGCAGGGTTTGTAGAGGGAATCAGCAACTGTGCTGGCAGTTTGTTTTCAAGAAGAGTCGGAGGGATCAATTTAATCTGTTTCTATCTTCTTGATACCACTGGTTCACACACATGACCTCTCCATTCCCTTGAAATAGTGACCAAGGCCCCTCTTGGAGGAAGTCTAGAAAAAAAATGCGTTCTTTCCTTAGATTTACTTCATTTCTAATCAGTGAGCCTGCAGTGCTGATTTATAATTGTAAACACATATGATTTAAACATCCATTTATTACCACATGTACTATCTTGGCCACAGATTTTGCATTATGCATCCGCCAGGAGGGTTCAGCAAGCCAATATAGCTCAGTGCAGTCTGCGCTGCCAAAGATTCACAGCGATATGAGTGTATAGCGACATGAGGGAACAAGGTGAAGACTGCATTCGGTGAGGCAGGGCTGGGGAAGAAATCCTCAGAATTCTCAGCATTTTCTTTGCTTAATTAAATGATGTTTGGTCATCACCTTTGTGTCCAGTCAACGCCTTTGGGCTCCCTCAAAGAACAGCTGTGGGGCTCCCCAACTCTGGGCAGCACCACAACCTACCTCCCCACGATGAGATGCAAATACGTGTTTAGTTTTTAAAAATATCTCAGTAAAAATTTCTTTTCTCGTTTGTTTTTATTTAGTCACTAAGTCCTGTCTGACTCTCTGTGACTCCATTGTCTGTAGCCCGCCAGACTCTTCTTTCCAAAGGGCTTTCCAGGCAATAATACTAGAGTGGGTTGCCATTTCCTCCTCCAGGGGATCTTCCCGACCCAGGGATCGAACTCAGGACTCCTGCATTGGCAGGCGGACTCTTTACCGTCGGGCCACCAGAAAAGCCCCGCAAAAGCCCTTGAGTGAATGACTAAAGGCTTCCCAGGTGGTTCAGTGCTAATGAATCTGACTGCAATGCAGGAGTCCTGAATTCGATCCCTGGGTCGGGAAGATCCCCTGGAGGATGAAATGGCAACCCGTTCTGATGTTTTTGTCTGGAAAATGCCATGGACAGAGGAGCATGATGGGCTATAGTCCATAGGGTCACAAGAAGTCAGACATGACTGAGCAAACAGTGAATGACTATTCCTACTTGGTTTCGGTAATAAGATCTTATGTTTAGCAACTTTTTTTAGCATCCATTCAACTCCCCTTTAAGGTTAGTGCTGACAAAGGAATGAGTGCTTAGACACATTATGCTTTTTCTCTTGCTATCATTACCAACAGGACTCAGACAATCACCATTCTGTATGCAGTATTGCCCTGGGTACTACAAGGATAACATCACTCCCCAGCCTGCTCCCACTCTAACGTTACCAGTTCCAATTTTGTCTACCTTTTCTCACAGGTGTCATTGTCATTCCTTTTAATTATCATTATGGCTATCATCTGAACCATATTCCTCATGTTATTTAATTTTTTTTAACAATGTAGAACTCAATAAGAGATGTTACAGGTCATAGAGTTCTGCCTGTATTGAGACTCATGGAAAGATGACCTCTTTGGGATTCATTCAACAAACACAATTTCTACCTGTGAATTTTTATTGCTGTTGAAAGAAACAATTTGTGTCAGGTACAAAATGAAGTTTCATGGTGTGGGTTGTATTAGTAGTTCTGTTATTTGGGGCTATTAGGACTGCATAAGAACTTAAACTTGAGGTAATTTTTTAAAGTGGGAAAATAACTGTGTAGTAGAAATATATGGCATTAAGACCAGAAGTCTTGACTCTAATTAATGAGGTCTGTGACTTTAGAACTAGCATGTTACTTTAGAACTACCAAAAAGTGCCTCCCAATGTAGACAGCATCAAGGAAAGGGCAGTGTGAGCCTCCTATTCTAGGTAACTCAGACTTTGGGTATGTTGTTCATGAGCCATTGTTGTAGCACCATGGACATGTTAGAGCTTGTCCCGAGGCAAGATCCTTGGGGGCAGGGATTACATCCTAACCATCCTGATAGCCTCACGTGTAGTCCCTGACATGTATCACATGCTCAGCAGTGTGTTTGAAAAGAAGTAGTGAATTTATTCCAAAGAACGGCCCAGAGAGATAAGAAAGCCTTCCTCAGTGATCAATGCAAAGAACTAGAGGAAAACAATAGAATGAGAAAGACGAGATCTCTTCAAGAAAATTGGTGATACCAAGGGAACATTTCATGCAAATATGGGCACAATAAAGGACAGAAATGGTATGGACCTAACAGAAGCAGAAGATATTAAGAGGTGGCAAGAATACACAGAAGAACTGTACATAAAAGATCTTCTTGACCCAGATAACCATGATGGTATGATCACTGAACTAGAGCCAGACATCCTGGAATGTGAAGTCAAGTGGGCCTTAGGAAGTATCACTACGAACAAAGCTAGTGGAGGTGATGGAATTCCAGTTGAGCTATTTCAAATCCTAAAAGATGATGCTATGAAAGTGCTGCACTCAATATGCCAGCAAATTTGGAAAACTCAGCAGTGGCCACAGGACTGGACAATGTTAGTTTTCATTCCAAACCCAAAGAAAGGCAATGCCAAAGAATGTTCAAACTACCGTACAATTGCACTCATCTCACACGCTAGTAAAGTAATGCTAAAAATTCTCCAAGCCACGCTTCAACAGTTCATGGACTGTGAACTTCCAGATGTTCAAGCTGGATTTAGAAAAGGCAGAGGAACCAGAGATCAAATTGCCAACATCCATTGGGTCATTGAAAAAGCAAGAGAGTTTCAGAAAAACATCTACTTCTGCTTTACTAACTATGCCAAAGCCTTTGACTGTGTGGATCACAACAAACTGGAAATTCTTCAAGAGATGGGAATACCAGACCACCTGACCTGCCTCCTGAGAAATCTGTATGCAGGTCAAGAAGCAACAGTTCTGGACATGGAACAAGAGACTGGTTCCAAATCAGGAAAGGAGCATGTCAGGCTGTATATTGTCACCTGCTTCTTTAACTTATATGCAGAGTACATCATGAGAAATGCTGGACTGGATGAAGCACAAGATGGAATCAAGATTTCCAGGAGAAATATCAGTAGCCTCAGATATGCAGATGATACACCCTTATGGCAGAAAGTGAAGAAGAACTAAAGAGCCTCATGATGAAATTCAGAGAGGAGATTGAAAGAGCGGGCTTAAAACTCAACATTCAAAAAACTAAGGTCATGGCATCTGGTCCCATCACTTCATGGGAAATAGATGGGGAAACAATGGAAACAGTGAGAAACTTTATTTTTGGGGCTCCAAAATCACTGCAGATGGTGATTGCAGCCATGAAATTGAAAGACACTTGCTCCTTGGAAGAAAAGTTATGACCAACCTAGACAGCATGTTAAAAAGCAGAGACATTACTTTGCCAACAAAGGTCCATCTAGTCAAAGCTATGGTTTTTCCAGTACTCATGTATGGATGTGAGAATTGGACTATAAAGAAAATTGAGCGCCAAAGAATTGATGCTTTTGAACTGTGGTGTTGAAGAAGACTTTTCAGAGTCCCTTGGATGGCAAGGAGACCCAACCAGTCTATCCTAAAGGAAATCAGTCCTGAATATTCATTGGAAGGACTGGTACTGAAGGTGAAACTCCAATAGTTTGGCCACCTGATGTGAAAAACTGACTCATTGGAAAAGATCCTTATGCTGGGAAAGATTGAGGGCAGGAGGAGAAGAGGACGACAGAGGATGAGATGGTTGGATGGCATCACCGACTCGATGGACATGAGTTTGAGCAAGCTTTGGGAGTTGGTGATGGACAGGGAAGCTTGGCCTGCTGCCGCCTATGGGTTCACAAAGATTCAGACACTATTGAGCAACTGAACTGAACTGACTGACTGAATTTATTAAGTAAAGAATGATAAGTCTTGGCACATATGAGTTCATGCAGAGCCACATGATGAATAAAGAATCTAATAGACAAGCTTCATGCATCATCAAGAGGAATCTTTCTCACATTCTCTAGATAATACAAATCCCCTTTTAAGAATAGAACTTTCTGAGGATAATTCAAGATGTGATGAATCAGAATTGCTGGTGGTGGGGAAGAGAAGGGACTGTGAGTTTGTATTTTTCAGAAGCACGTCTGAGGATTCTTAGGCCCAGATGAGTGTAGGAAACACTGATGTTGAGGATTGTGCCCAGTCTCAAAAGTCTCTTCCAACTTTAAGTTTTTACGTTGTCAGCCCTTTTCTCCCAGAGGCCAAGATCTCTACAAGGAGGAGTCTTGTCTTGCTGAATTTTAAGGTCTCCTGACAACTCTGACTTCCCAGAAGTCTGTGTTTCTCTGAGAGTCTTCCATACCTCCCCGTGGTGTCCTGGCTCCAAGGCACTCAATAGCCTCTCGCTGTGATGGGTGTGCCAGCTCATGACTTCCTCTGTATACTGACCAGCTGGATCTATGCTTTCTTAAGAATGCCTCCCAGCATTGGACCAGCCTTTCTCCTTTGCCTCAGAATGCATTTATTCCAGGTGTCATCTCTTTGACAAGGTAACAGGTACACCTTAATAGAAGTCTTAAGGAGATGATAAGGTCATTACAAGAATGGCTGACATAAACATCTTTTAGACATTTAATCTTTCTGTCCATTAATAGAATTTTTATGGTTACTATTTAATCTTATGCTGTATTAGAGTGTCGTGCTCACACACAAGTATGTATACATTTTCATGCTTAATTATAGGTTTAATCCAGTGGCCTACGTTTAAGATTTGAATTATCAAATACGAATCCCAGAACAATGACAAAGTTATCTATCATGAAATAAAAAAGCTCTCCTTTATAGAGGAGGATATGTGTTTTAAGGAAGTATACAGATATCATTTGATCAGATTCCTTTCTTATCTGCATCAAGGAAGAGCAGAAATTTCCAGGTTTTTAGGGGTCAAATGAATGCCTCTTAGATTTTTCCCTTACTTGGTATTTCATCCAACAGGCCATGAGGAAGAAATTAAAAACTCATCAACAAACCAGCATGAAGGCTGGGAGGCTGGAAGCTTTCATCTGTTACATACTAGGCTACCGTATAACCCCTTTTGAACTCTTCTTCTGCTCAGTGGATACATTTGCTACTGATTTGATCCTGAGCAATGTGGATTCTTGAGGACAGCTGTCTATGTAGCCAGTGAGCGTGAATGTGAGCAACTAAGCAAGGGCATGTCAGTGACCCCAGCAGCTGATACAGTAGACCATCAGTTTCCCCTTGGGGCCCCAGATAAGCAAAGGCCTGACCAAACTACTTAGATCAGGCCCCTCTCTGTTTCTAAAACCTTTCTCATTTCTCTCACAGCACACAGAGCTGGTTTTTTTTATTGCTGGTCTCATTCTCTCCACCACAAGGTATATATATGCTAAGAAGCAGAATTTTGCTTACTCGTGTCTTTTGTATTTAAAAGTACTTGCCACACAGGTGCTCAGTGAATGTCTGTTGAATGAATGAATGCTTTCACACAAACCCCACTATGTGGACAGGCCCTTTTAGGTATTGACTTTTTGTGACATACACTGTGATACACTGTGTTAGTTCATACTTGATTAGCCACTAGGCTTTGCTCTGTTGTGGCTTTCTGCGGTAGAGTACAAATTGAGGAGGGGATGTACAGTTCAGAAAGAAGGTTTAAGCTCAGTCCATGCCCAAAGAACCCAGACTGTTGCCTGTCTATTGTTTAGTCGCTAAGTCGTGTCTGACTCTTGTGATTCCATGGACTGTAGCCCACCAGGCTCCTCTGTCCATCGGAATTTCCCAGGCAAGAATACTGGAGTAGATTACCACTTCCTTCTCCAGGGGATCTTCATGACCCAGGGATCAGTCATGACATTGTCTCTTGTAATCTTTCTTAACTGATGATTATTCCAGTTTCCTGTATTTAATAAAGGATTCCAAGGCCTTGAGGGGGTTAAGTGAGTTGCCCTTGGCCACAAACTAATTAATAGCATTTATGCTTCTGGCCCCTGGGTGTCCTGATTTCTAGTTCAGGGCTCTTTTCTCTCCACCACCTCTCATTAGGGAGATTTGCCTTTGCAGAGATGGGTGGTGGCTCTGAGGGAATGTTGGGACAGTGATACTCAGCCCCAGTGTGGCAGAAAATAATACCCTGGACCTCTCCTAGCAAACCAGCAATTAGTCTCAAGTGTTTGGAAACAAAAGGACTGTTTCTAGTAGAAAGGTTGTCTTGGATTTACCAAAGAGATGCAGGGATGTCCTTTTAATCTCTCCCTTTTCTCTTTGTCACACACACACACACACCCACCCATGTATCATTCTTATTCAAAGGGTCAGATTGTGAGAAATCTGAAAGCAAACAGTGCTCTGTTTGTTTTTCAGTGTTTATTTAATTGACTAGATCATTACATTCAAATCTTAGGTGGTGGTTAGTCAGCATAAACTGCAGCGTGGAATTCATGCATGGATGAGAATGCTTGCTTTACAACCCCAAGATAAATGCCAGACTGAAATAATGACTTAAGGTCAGGTAGGTTGAAGAATGTAAATGGTAACAGATTTACATTTTCATTTTAAAAAATCCTGCTAATATAGGCATATATAAAGCCTAAAACATCACACTCAGCGATGAAGACATTCATTTTGCTTATACAACACTCTTCACACTTGTAGAATTTCTGACAGTTTCAGGAACCCAGAAGAATTAAGAGGTCTTTAGCAAATGAATGTACATCAATATAATACCCTTAGCGAGGTTGTTTGTTTTTTTTTTTTAAAGCTGATCCTGTATTTTCTCCTTACTGTCACTGATTGGGAGGATGGTATGTGCACTGTTGTACAATGACTTCTTGATGTTTCCTTCCTGTTCTGGATATTCCCTTTGTGATTTGGAAATCAGAAACACTGCAGAGTTTTACCTTTTCTTTAATATTTCAAAAGCCCTTTCCTTTGTGGCCATGTCCCCCCCCTTGAGTATAGTAAGCCTTGGCAAACTCTTCTATTCCACATCTTTAAGTAACTTGAAGGATTTCCCATTGCTCTAGTTTGCTTTTAGAAGGTGAGGCATTTAAAAATGACTAGCCATACACCAGTACCCCCTGCATTTCTAGAGGGCTTGATGCTTATTTTATTTTTCATATTATTTTAAGTGAGCAAGCAGTGCCTCAAAATACCTTGATAATGGTTTTATAAATTTATATCAGTGATAGAAGGCAAAAGTTCTCCTTTGTAAGGAGAGATTGATGAAGAAAAGTAGACAGAAGAATAGAATAAGACCAAATGATAGCCATTTTACTGATCGTTATTTTGCTATATGAGTCTGTATTAATCAGCTTGGAGGTTGTAAATGCCACTCTAAATTGAAGTAAAAGTCAATGCTGACACATACATGAATGGAATTTTGAGGGAACAGTTTGGTATGTTTCACTGTGGGGACATGTTTAAAAGCAATCAAGTTCATTTCTTTGACAGTGAAATCTCTTTTTGATTAAAACAATCTGTGGTGGATAGTAAGACTTCTAGGGTACATTAGCATAGTCCAGTAATGAGAGAATCAGACTTAAAAAGTAAGCAAGTGATGTACTTTATAATAAGTCTAATAACTAATTTTTATTTTGCACTTGCTATGCATTTGGACATATATTGACACATTTAATCTTCATGATCACCTTCTGGCACCTACAGCACTATTATACTCCATTTTACAGATGAGAAAACTGAGGCTGGAAATAATTATAATTAGCCCAAGGACACACAGTTAATAAGTAGGGGAACCAAAAGTTGACCCACATCATTCACCTCCAGGGTTCTATTTTCTAACATATACCCACACTGGGAAAATCAATCTTTGATCTGTAAATCTGCAATAATCATTGATCCCTTCAACAGTGGTGAGGATGCTAAAGTGAAACTAGATGTTTTGTTTTTGCTGGCTAGGATAGCTTCAAATCGTCCAGCAGGGGAATTAGAGATTGTTTTTCCTAATTGCTTTGTGCAAACTATGAGCCTAATATTAAGCAAATGAATAAGCAGAAACTATTTTTGCATACAACATCTGGAACAGAGGCCAACTGGGTTATAATGCAGAGTATTTCTCTTGCATGATCTCATTTGACTCACATGTGCAGATGCCTACACACATATTCACTCCTGCCTGGTATCAGATGCCTCATTATCTTGTGGACATCTTGCAGACAAAGATGTTGGGAAAATCCTGGACTCTAGAGTCAGACAGAACTGGGATTTGAATCTTAACTTTTTCACCAACAGTTTAATTTGGACAAATGCCCTAGCATTTCTCAGGCTGAGTTTTCTCACAGTAATATCCAAACCAAGGCTGCTTTGAGAAGTAAATGAAATAATGCATGTAATATCCTTGGGAATATTCAGTATATGTTCTCTGTTCTGTTTCTTTATTTCTTTTTTCTCCTCTTTCCTCTTCTTTCTCTCTCTTTGCTTTCTTATACCACACCACTGAATTGATCTTTTCTTTACATTATCTTATGATCAAAGAAGGTCCAGTGCTATGAGCATAAATCTGGACACGCATCTTGACTGTCACTGAGTTTCTTGTGCAACACTGGAAATGTGATTGAGGGTCTTTATCTTCACTTACCCAGCTGTCAAATGGTATCAGTATTCTTCATTTGCATGGAAAGAGAGTTTGCTAACAGTTGATCCAGAGCCTTGAAGATGGAAATTGCCATGTAACTGTTTGCTACTATAATTTATTAAATTTACGCTTTGAACAAACTCCGTTTAAAGATGAAATTACCATTGCTTTCATCTTTTTTCTTTGCCTTATAATCTCCCTGGCTTTCCCATTGTCAGACCTCATCTTCAGTCCTTTCATGCTTAAATGCTGTTGCAAGGTGACAAATCAAAATTTTCTCTTTGAATACAATTGTATTCTCTTTGAATACAATTTTTTCTAAATTTATGTGCATTGGCCTTTCAGAGTAAGCTGGGATGTTGGAATTAGGTCCAAGAGTTGTTAGAATTGCTTTTATGAATCATGGATGAAGACAGATTTGGTCTGGAAGATCACCATGTGAATTTACATGTGGAGAGCCCACTGTATAGATTACAAACCATTCATTCATTCATTTCATAAAGAAGAACAACACCACATCTGTCTTGTGCCAGGCACTTGTTATGTGCTGAGGCTACATGACCTGGAAATGGGTCTGGAGGAGTTGACAGGTTGGTAGGGGTTGTAGAGTTGTAGTGCTAGTAGGAGGCATTTATTGAGCACCCACTTGCAATACCTTGTTTAGTTCAATACCTTGAGGATCGGATAAGAAAGGAAATGGAGGTTCTGAAAGGTTAAGTAATGTGCCTGTGGTCTGAGTCAGTCATGATAGAGTAGGATGCAAACCCAAGTCTGTCTGATGCTAAAGTCCATCTTTCCACTGTTCTCCACTGCTTCCTCACAGATTATTTTGATCCTGTGCAATGTGTAATCATGGTCACCAACAGATGGTCCCTGGTGTTTGAGAGTTTAGCAGCAGTTGTTCCCATTCATGTTTGACCTTGATTTTGATCACCTCCATGTCCTTGTGAAAGTGACTGACAAGCATCAAAATGACCCCAGCATGGAGGCTGGACACGTGCTTGACCCTTCTGTTCTAACTAGCTGTTTCTGACCAATACAATCATCAGGATCCTAACAGAGGGAAACTCATGAAAACTAATGATTCTAAATCAAGAAAAAGCTAAGTAATGGGGCCGGGAGGGGAAAAATTTGATCCAAGAATAGTTTTTGTGACAATCAAGTGGCAAAATGGTGGTTGGGAGTTTAGAATCCTTCAGTAGTGAAACCGTAGCTTACATAGAGCTCCTCTGTTTCAAAATTTCACTTCCTTAAAGAAAGAACAGATATTCTCATAGCCTGGTGCCTGGCACATGGTGATCTCTCAAAATATATTGAAAAATTCAGAAATGTCTGCAGCAGCAAAATGTATTCCTAATTCAGAGCTGTGTGCAATGTCCACACTCATCCTAAACTGTTTGGGAGTTTCAGGGCCACTTTGAGAATAGCTGAGCAAATAATAAGGTGAGCCTCGGTAAACTTTTGAATAGATGCAAAGATTGCAAACTTATATAAATGCATTTGATTTAGTAGGTTAATTACTTAGCAGCCTTGCATAGTGGTTAAAAGGATATGCCCTGAACCTAGATTTTATGGGTACAAGTCCCGGCTCTATCTTTTATTAACTGGGTGACTTCAGGCAAGTTACTTAACTAAGTCTCTCTGTCTCATCTTGAAAAAAAATGGGAATGATAGTTACATCTGCTTCCTGTGGTCATGCGAGAGAATGCTTGCACACTGAAGGGTTAACAGTTGTTATTTGAACTGGTTGTTAAAGTAGAGACTGAGGCAAGGTTTCCACAGCATAGAGTTTAAAAGGGAAAATGTGCAGTCATGTCAGATAGGAAATTGTGTCAGTCCTGGTCCTCTGAGAGGCAGAGGCCAAGATGGGATTAAATGTGCAAGAACTTTATTAGGAAAATAGCTGTGAGAGAAAAACAGGGAGTTAGCTAGATAAAGCTGGGGGATTTGTCAGACTAATACCAGTTTTTTTCTTTTATTCATATATTTTTTTAAATTGAGGTATAGTTGGTTTATAGTATCATGCTAGTTTCAAGGTATATATGGCACAATGATTTGGTTATGTATCAATCTTTACAGATTCTTTTCCCTTATGAGTTATTAAGGAATATTAAGTATAGGTTCCTATGCTGTACTGTGTCCTTGTTGGTTGGAGTCAGAAAGACCATCTGACTCCAGCCAGATGACCAAAAAGACTAGAAAGACCAGAAAGACCAAAAAGTCTATAAATAATAGATGCTGGTGAGGGTGTGGAGATTGATACCAATTTGACCCACAGTGAAGGAGAGAAAGAAAAACTATTGGGTGGTCATGACCTTGACCCCTGTGTGATGTAAGAGGGCTCAGCAAAGCTGTCTGCAGGCCTTTGAGTCCTGGTTGGCTCTCAGAGAAGTTCCACGTCTCCCAGGAATGGGGAGGCCTTAGTATCCTGGCCACACTCAAGGGCTGTAGGCTCCCTTTGCCTTTGCCATATTTGGCACAAAATAAACTCTGCCTCATGTTTGAATCACTTGGGCCTGAGTTACAGTAGTTGGTCTTAACCATCTTTGTATCTCCCACAACTTTCAGCCAAATAACTTTTGAGTACATAGACAACATCCACATGTTGAACTAATGAATTAATTTCTCAGAGGCAGTGAGAGTGAATCTTACAGACTTCCAAATACAGGGATTGTAATTGACAAGCTCCCCTACTACTGCTGCTGCTGCTGGTAAGTTGCTTCAGTTGTGTCCGACTGGAAAAGGTCAGTTTTTATTCCAATCCCAAAGAAAGGCAATGCCAAAGAATGCTCAAACTACCTCACAATTGCACTCATCTTACACGCTAGTAAAGTAATGCTCAAAATTCTCCAAGCCAGGCTTCAGCAATACATGAACTGTGAACTTCCAGATGTTCAAGCTGGTTTTAGAAAAGGCAGAGGAATCAGAGATCAAATTGCCAACATCCTCTGGATCATCGAAAAAGCAAGAGAGTTCCAGAAAAACATCTATTTCTGCTTTATTGACTATGCCAAAGCCTTTGACTGTGTGGATCACAATAAACTGTGGACAATTCTGAAAGAGATGGAAATACCAGACCATCTGACTGTCTCTTGAGAAACCTGTATTCAGGTCAGGAAGCAACAGTTAGAACTGGACATGGAACAACAGACTGGTTCCAAATAGGAAAAGGAGTACGTCAAGGCTGTATATTGTCACCCTGCTTCTTTAACTTCTATGCAGAGTACATCATGAGAAACGCTGGGCTGGAAGAAACACAAGCTGGAATCAAGATTGCTGGGAGAAATATCAATAACCTCAGATATGCGGATGACACCATCCTTATGGCAGAAAGTGAAGAAGAACTAAAGAGCCTCTTGATGAAAGTGAAAGAGGAGAGTGAAAAAGTTGGCTTAAAGCTCAATGTTTATAAAACTAAGATCATGGCATCTGGTCCCATCACTTCATGGCAAATAGATGGGGAAACAGTGGAAACAGTGTCAGACTTTATTTTTTTTGGCTCCAAAATCACTGCTGATGGTGATTGCAGCCATGAAATTAAAAGACGCTTACTCCTTGGAAGGAAGGTTATGACCAATCTAGATAGCATATTTAAAAGCAGAGACATTACTTTGCCAACAAAGGTCCGTTTAGTCAAGGCTATGGTTTTTTCAGTAGTCGTGTATGGATGTGATAGTTGGACAGTGAAGAAAGCTGAGCGCCGAAGAATTGATGCTTTTGAACTGTGGTGTTGGAGAAGACCCTTGAGAGTCCCTTGGACAGCAAGAAGATCCAACCAGTCCATCCTAAAGGAGATCAGTCCTGGGTGTTCATTGGAATGACTGATGTTGAAGTTGAAACTCCAATACTTTGGCCACCTCATGAGAAGAGCTGACTCATTGGAAAAGACCCTAATGGTGGAAGGATTGGGGGCAGGAGGAGAAGGGGACGGCAGAGGACGAGATGGTTGGATGGCATCACCGACTCGAGGGACATGGGTTTGGGTAAACTCCGGGAGTTGGTGCTGGACAGGGAGGCCTGGCGTGCTGCGATTCATGGGGTCGCAAAGAGTTGGACACGACTGAGCGACTGAACTGAACTGTGTGACCCCATAGATGGAAGCCCACCAGGCTCCTCTGTCCCTGGGATTCTCCAGGCAAGAACAGTGAAGTGGGTTGCCATTTCCTTCTCCAATGCATGAAAGTGAAAAGTGAAAGTGAAGTCGCTCAGTTGTGTCTGACTCTTCCATGACCCCACGGACTGCAGCCTACCAGGCTCCTCCGTCCATGGGATTTTCCAGGCAAGAATACTGGAGTGGGGTGCCATTGCCTTCTCTGAAGCTCTCCTACTACTGACTTGTGAATTACAGGTGGCATGCGCCCTGAAGCTGTGCTTCCCAGAGCTCTTACCAGCTCATAGCTGGGGAGTTGAAAGAATAAAATAAGTGGACTATATTACTTACATTTTAATTGGTTGCATTAGCATTATTAAAAATGAAACTATAAGTGAATTTAGTTGCTAGGATAACAAAAGAAGATAGAAGCTATATTCACAGGCTGTTCAATTTATGAACAAATAGTCTCTTGATTATGAGTACAAGGCCATACTCAAAATTGGCTTTGAGATAGCAGAAAATGCTCATATTTAATTGCAGTGTAGTTTAATCTTGGTAATAAAACTTGTTGTTCCATTTTTTAATACCAAGATTCTATATGTTGTTGGTTCCTTAAATAGGTTATTTCCTTTGTTTATCTATTCAGTTAACCCTGCTGAGGACATACGCTATTTTCCTGACGCCGTCCAAAGATAATTCACCCTTCTTCCATGCTCCCATCCTACCCATGTATCCCCAGCTCCACATACTCTTTAGAATATTTTTTTTGGTATGAATTTTTCAGTTAAAGACATTTAAGGTAAAACTCAGTTGTTTCCTAATTTTTTAAAATCTCAGCGTTTCCAGTCTGCAGGACTTACTTTACTTTGATATCTACTAATATGATACTATTTCCAAGTCTAAAATGACCCCCTCAGGGAAACGGAAGATTTGCCTATCTCAGCCAGGTCTGAACTGGTTACAGAGGCCGCGGTGTCCATCTTTGGTGGGAGGTGGAAGGAAAAGTGACTCATTTGACCCACCTATGAAGCTCCTGCAGGGTTAGGGCCTTAAAGAAAGGGTGTTTCTCTCTTGAGGTTTAGGGAATGTTGAAATTAAAGGGCCATATGATGCTGACAGTCAAATGCGAAGCCTGGTTAGGTATGACCAAGAATACAGTTGACATGGGTCACCAGAAGCAGTCTCTGGTGGGATCCGTGATGAGGTGGTCTGAGGGGCAAGGACTGGGAAGTAACAGGTTCTGAGGAGTGGGGAGCATGGATGTCGGGGGCAGCTATGGAGCAGCCGGGTTAGAGCTGCAGGGCCCCTCATTGTAGTTACAGGGACTGGAAGGAAAGCAGAGAACTGGACTAGCTGAGAAACTTCAGCATGCAAAGGGCAGTGGGGCTCAGGCCCAGGGTCTGAAATTGGGAGCACAGGGCTGAACCTGAAATGAAGTCCAAACCAGAGTGCTTGGGAAATGTAAGCTGGGGATTTTGTTGACTAGAAATGGAAGATGAGACCTCGAATAGATCACTTAGATGATAATTCAGGCACCAAAGCAAAATAACCTCTCTAATTTATTTTTAAAGGCAAAAAATTAAGACTTTTGCTTTTTTTTTTTTAAATTGAAGCAAAGTCAGTTTTCAGAATCTTGTTAGTTTCATGTCTACAACACAGTGATTCAGTTGTATAAATGTGTGTTGTTGTTTAGTCACTAAGTAGTGTCTCTTTTCAGAGAAGGTAATGGCAACCCACTCCAGTACTCTTGCCTGGAAAATCCCACGGACGGAGGAGCCTGGTAGGCTGCAGTCCATGGGGTCGCTAAGAGTCAGACACAACTGAGCGATTTCACTTTCACTTTTCACTTTCCTGCATTGGAGAAGGACATGGCAACCCACTCCAGTGTTCTTGCCTGGAGAATCCCAGGGACGGGGGAGCCTGGTGGGCTGCTGTCTGACGTCACACAGAGTTGGACATGACTGAAGCAATTTAGCAGCAGCAGCAGTGTCTCTTTTGCAGCCCCTTGAACTGTATAGCCCACTAGGCTCCTCTGTCCATGAGATTTCGGAGGCAAGAATACTGGAGGGGCTTGCCATTTCCTCCTCCAGGGGATCTTCTCGACCCAGGAATTGAACCCATGACTCCTGAATTGCTGGTAGATTCTCTACCGCTGCGCCACCAGGGAGACACTAGGGAAACTCATAAATATGCATACGTATACATATATATGGACTTCCCTGATGGGGTTGCAAAGAGTTGGACATGACTTAGTGATTAAACAACAACGTACGTACATATACATATTGGATTGGCCAGAAAGTTTGTTCAGGGTTTTCCATAACATCTTACGGAAAAACCTGAACAAACTTTTGGGCCAACCTAATATATGTTCTTTAGATTCTCTTTCCTTAAAGATTATTACAAAATATTGAGTATAGTTCCCTGTGCTATACAGTAGGTCCTTGTTGTTTATTTTACATACGCTAATGTGTATATGTTAATTCCAACCTCCTAATTTATTCATTTCCCCCACCCCTCTTTTCCCTTTTGATAACCATAAGTTTTTTTTCTATGTCTGTTGTCTCTTTCTGTTTTGGAAATAAATTCATTTGTATCTCTCTCTCTTTTGGATTCCCACATATAAGAGATATTATGATAGTTATCTTCCTCTGTCTGGCTTACTTTATTTAGTATGATAATTTTTAAGTCCATCCATGTTGTTGCAACATTTGTTTTTTTTTAACAGTTGTGTGTGTGTGAGTGAGAGAAAGGGAGGTATTGAGATTGGAGCTAGTTAGTAAATTGTCAAGATATTCTCCTATTTTCTGCTTGTATGGAGACAAAGCCTTAAACCAAGGTAATGGAAAGACTCTGGCCAGCCTCAGTCACGCTCTGGTCAGGAGAACTCACTAATGATGCATCATTAGAAGTTCCACCCTTTCTACCTTGGAACTGATTGCTTCTGGATGAGTTTCTTTAGCTCTATTCTCCCAGCAGTGGACCGGGCAAGCTCTTGCATAGTGCTAAGGGGAAGTGAGTTTAAATCCAGCTCCGGGTTGGACGGGCTGGTGGGGTGTCCCTGTGATCCTCTGCCAGATGTCTATCCCAGCTGGCAGACTCGCTGCCTCCCTTTCAGTGGTTGTTGTCAACGCCGAGCTTCCTGCCAGTGGGAGTCGATCTCTCCTCAATGGAGGGCAACATACCCTCAATCAGCATTTAGGTCCCTGTGTGAAGACATTCATGGATGAAACTCCCCGCTGCTTCTCATCTGCCTTCTGTTTTTCGAATTTCCCAGTCTCGCCTGAACTGTGAGGCTTCTGTGTGTGGCCTCTGCCGGGTGGGGTATTGGAGGAGCCTGGCAATACAAAGCAAAGTGGCCACTGGCATGGAGCCTGAATGTTTACAGACCTCATTCCCATAGATCTTTAGTGTTGAGATGGGGCTTACAGTGCTTGGCGTGTGGCCCAGGAGACTGCATGAGAAAAGGGCCTGTGGGTTGAACGTCTTGCTTTCTTGGAAGCTACACAGTCCGTAGTTAAGAACTTGATTTCTAGAGCCAGAGAGCCTGAGTTCAAATCCCAGCTCTGTCGGCTTCTAGCACTGGGAGAGATTCATTACCTGGAGTCTTAGAGATGTGTGGGCTTCACTCTTCTCATTTGTAAAGGGGAAGAAACAACAGTACCTGTTTCATGGGAGTGAGCTCCTGTTTGTGAAGTGCTTTATAACAGTGACTGTACTTGTGCTTAGGCGCTTCAGTTGTGTCCAACTCTTTGTGACCCCCTGGACTGTAGCCCACCAGTCTCCTCTGTCCATGGGATTCTGCAGGCAAGAATGCAAGAGTGGATTGCCATTTTCTTCTCCAATAACAGTGCCTGGCACTTGGTAAATATTATATTAATCGTTTGGTTAAATTAATGAGGTTCATATGCAGGTCAGGAAGCAACAGTTAGAACTAGACATGGAAAAACAAACTGGCTCCAAATTGGAAAAGGAGTACATCAAGGCTGTATATTGTCACCCTGGTTATTTAACTTATATGCAGAGTGCATCATGAGAAATGTCGGCCTGGATGAAGCACAAGCTGGAATCAAGATTGCCAGGAGAAATATCAATAACCTCCGAGACGCAGATGACACCACCCTTATGGCAGAAAGTGAAGAAGAACTAAAGAGCCTCTTGATGAAAGTGAAAGAGGAGAGTGAAAAAGTTGGCCTAAAACTCAACATTCAGAAAACTAACATCATGATATCTGGTGCCATCACTTCATGGCAAATAGATGGGGAAACAGTGGAAACAGTGACAGACTTTTATTTTGGGGGGCTCCAAAATCACTGCAGATAGTGACTGCAGCCATAAAATTAAAAGATGCTTACTCTTGGAAGAAAAGTTATGACCAACCTAGATAGCATATTAAAAAGCAGAGACATTACTTTGCCAACAAAGGTCTGTCTAGTCAACACTACGGTTTTTGCAGTAGTCCTGTTTGGATGTGAGAGTTGGACTATAAAGAAAGCTGAGTGGGAAACAATTGATGCTTTTGAACTGTGGTCTTGGAGAAGACTCTTGATAGTCCCTTGGACTGCAAGGGTATCCAACCAGTCCATCCTAAAGGAAATCAGTCCTGAATTTTCATTGGAAGGACTGTTGCTGAAACTGAAACTCCAATAGTTTGGCCACCTGATGCAAAGAACCGACTCATTGGAAAAGGTCCTGACGCTGGGAAAGATAGAAGGCGGGAGGTGAAGGGGATAACAGAGGATGAGATGGTTGGATAGCATCACTGATTCAATGGACATGAGTTTGAGTTGGTGATGGACAGGGAGGCCTGGCGTGCTGCAGTCCATGGGGTTGCAAAGAGTCAGAAGTGACTGAGCGACTGAACTGACTGATATCCTTTGGATTTAGTGATGAAACAAATACTGATTACCAGAGATGATAAAAGTATTCTACTTGAATATGAGAAAGTAATATCCATAGTTAGCACTTGTTGGCTGCTTACCATGATCTAAATAATATGTCAGCCGTTTTCCATAGTAATGATGAATAGTTACTTAGCCCTTGCATGTACCAGGCACCATTGCAAGCTACTTTATTCCTTTGTTCCTCATAACAACCCACACAAAAGAAGCCATTATTACTGTCATTCCCATTGTACTGATGAGTAAACTGAGGCAAGATGTTTGATAGCCTACTCAAGATTCCATAGGGAGGGTTAGAACACAATTTGAATCTGGGCAGAATGGTTTCAGTCTGTGCGTTTAACCACGATACATGCTGGCTCTCATGGAATCCCCCCTTGATTTATTACAGCAGTCCTCTGTGGATGTATTCATACTCTTCTCATTTTAAGGGAATGAAACCGAAGGCTTAGAGAGATTGAGCACGTTGCCTGAGTGCACACTGAAGTAAGTGAGGAAAGACTTGGATTCCAGACAATTTGCTAAAAATATAGAAACAGATCAAGATAAGTGACATGTCTGAGTGTCCTGAAGATGAGGAGGAAGGGGGAGGCAGAGAGGGGAGAAAGACAATAGGACAAAATTTTGTTGCTGGTGTTGCTCTGAAAAATTTAAGACATGGAACATGCACCATTTGTTGAAGGACCTTCCAGAGAAGTGTATTTATAAAAACTCATCAAGAAATAATTTCTGTTTTTAGCTACTCTTGCAGAGACAAAATTCTTTTCAGTGTCTGCTTTTAATCTCCCGACTGGCTGTTGCAGGTCTAATTCTGTCTTCTAGGGAAGTGTGTTTCCTCAAAAAAGATTTTAAAAAGCAGCAAAGATATATTCGATGTTAGAATGTTCAGTGAAAAAAGTCTGAGTGCAAAATTGTATGACAACTTCTAGGTAAAAAATATTCAGCCATATGGACAAATCCCTGGAAGGGAATACAAAGCAATGAAAATACTTGTTTTGTTCAGGTGGTAAAATTGTTATTTACAAGAGTTTTTTTTTTTCCAATAATGCTGTTGTTGTTCAGTCACTCAGTCGTGTCTGACTCTTTGCAGCCTTGTGGACTCTAGCCTGCCAGGCTCCTCTGTCCATGGGATTCTGTCCAGGCGAGAATACTAGAATGGTTTGCCAGTTCCTTCTCCAGGAATGCTGCTATTACTTGATAATTAAATAAGACAATTTACGAAATCAGCCCCTATTGTCCATATTGGTTTATGGTCAGTGTCCCTAGTTCAAGAGCATGTCCCTGGAGTCCCTGAGTAACCGCTCATGTCTCCTGCATTTACCTGTGGGGCACCTGACTTAACAGGTCCATCTGCCCCATGATTTAAGTAGTGTGCCAACCATTTTCCATAGTAATGATGAATATATACTCAGTCCCTGCATCTATCAGGCTCCATTCCAATCTACTTCACTCCTTTATTCCTCATAACAACCCAGACAGGAGTACACAGATGAGACCCTTGTACTTCTTTGACTCTATATTTTGTGTTGGTGTCATCAGTTTGATTTGTATCATCCTCTGTTTCATCCATCATTTGAAAAAAATGATGAAAATTGCATACTGCCCTCCTTAAGCCCTTCCAAAGAGACCTTTCTTTGACCAAAACCAGCTGGAAATGGTCCCCCTTCCTCTGAACTCTTAGCATCTGTAATGGCCATGCAATGTGGGTGGCCTTTGACATGTCCATCCACTCAGTCTTTTTAGATCATAAGCTTCTGGAGACCATAGATAGACTCTACTAGATTCTTCTTGCATCTCAAATGATCGCTTACAAATGACAAAGGAAATTCTAGGTATAATTTTGTTGATGGAGTTAGCAATGAGTTAGGAAAAAGGAGGCGCTCTGTTCACTTTAAACTTTAAGGAATATTTCTGTCACTACATCGTGCTTCATTTTGAAGGATAAAAAAATCCAAAATACAAAAATGTCAGAATTGAAAATGGTCTGACATTTTAATGAATTCATTGTAAAGTATGTCTCTTAGTAATGTTCACATTGTCCTGAGAATTAGAAATATAACATATAATTTTTGGTTCAAATGGTACATAGATCTGGGTGAGCAAAGTGTAGGTTTTCTCATCTTGAGTAGATTTCCTTCAGCTGGACTGAAGTCCAGTGCAGCATTTCTGGTGCTTTGCCACTTTTGTGTTTGCTTCAGTAGTTTGTAAACTCATCTTGTAGTTTTTATATTTTGATAAGCTTCATCAGCAAAATCTTGCCTTGTCATGTTGAAAAAACAGGATAAAAATTAATGGTTTAGACACAAGTTTTTCCAGAGGAGAGAGGTGAGGTCTATCAGATGACACTTATGTTTTGTATGCCTGGTGGTCCAAAATTGTTAGGGGGCCTCAAAAAGAAAAATTAGAAACTTGACAAAATGATGTCTATTTATTTTATATGTTTTTTCCCTCTCTTTCTTTTGTTCTCAGTTTTTGCTTTGTCCAAACTGGAGCTTCTCAAAAAGATGTATGCAAAACAATGGAAAAGACTCTGGTTATCTTTTCATTGCCAGATCTGATAGTATCAATATTTGGACTTGGGTAAATATGTCTTTTTTGTTTATTAATTTTTTTCTCTTTAAAACTTAGACCTTTGTCTTCTGGCTCACTTCTCAGTGTGGAGACCAAGCTGCCAATTCAGCGTTTGCTCCCTCTTTGAGCAAAATGACCCTTTGATTTTCAAATCACTTATCTTTTGTGAAGAATCTGTCTCAAAGATGGGAAATTGGGATGACTTTGAGTTCTTCAGTGAGGGAACCTATATGTTGGTGCCAATCAACCAGCATTCCTCTTGTCTGAGGGGTAATGAAACCCATTCTTTGTGTTTCACTTTAATGGGAAAATAAATGGTCCAAAGATTGAAAAATAAATGACATTGAAAGAAAAAGGCAAAGCAATTTAAAAGAAAGAAGGAAGAAGGAAGGGATGAAGAAAGTGGTAGCTGGGATATCTAATTGCAAATGGTTTTCTAGCATTCACTGATAAATTAGCATTGCCTACCAGACTCCAAATACATATGAAAATATAATCAGTGATACCCATCAGCTTCCTCATTAGATCTCTCTCCCTCTCTCTCTCTCTCTCTCTCTCTCTCTCTCTTTTGATTGCAGAAACATGCTGCTATATGTATGGAGGGAGGAACTGTAGATGACTAGGAAATAGTTGTCTATGTGAGGTTAGCCTAATAATATATTCAACACTGTTTGCAGGATTAAAGGAAATAGTTCATAGTTAGCGCTGGTTGGCTCATCTTTAGTTCGCAGACTTTTGCATACTTGAGGTTTCTCTAAATCCCAAGCCTTTCAGAATATAGGGAAAAGGAACCTATATGAATGGATGTTTGGTACAGTCAGAACTGAATGAGGAAAGGTAGTCTCTAAAGAAATTTCAAAGAAATAGGAGAAGAGAATGTTAATTTCCATGTAAATATATTCAAAAGTCTAGGCTTTTCAGCCTTCCAAGGTGGAAGAATTAATTATCAGTTTTCAAGAGAAAAATTTATTCACAGTAATAGCTATAGCAAACAGAATCCTTTAGGTGTAAAATTCATGAAATTAATCTCAAAACAATTAAAATTAAGTACATCACCTTTCTTTTTCTTTCCTATACTTCAAACTTCCAAATATTTGATGTTACTGTTTAATATGTTTGTGGACAGTATTGAAAGATTGCCATCTATATTTGGAGTTGTAAAGGAAGAAATTAAATGTGTTCTGGTTCATGGTCAAACACATTGGCAAGGATGGTTTCTTTTAGTGACCCCATGCGATGTTCTGAATCTTTAAAGAACTACTGAGGTGATAATGAAACAGTATCAGTGTTCGTATCATTGACAATTATGAATGTACTTTTACAAATTAATTTTAATAGTACTTATCTAGTCCATCCCTAAAAGACTGAATAAAAACTCAAGACGAGTTTATTCTCCTTTCCTTAACTGTATCTATTAAAAAAAGGACTTAGTTTTAAAATAAGTATTTTAATACCCATGAAAAAAGGAGAAAAACTTGAGTACTTCTTATTAATAGGGAGTATGAAAATATTTGGTTATGTTGCTAAAATGAGATTGCTCTGTGAAATCTGAGCAGGGTCAGAACTAATAGGTTAAGTGATATAGAGTATCTGTAACCATCAGATACAGAGTATCTGAAATAGATGACTACAATAAGAGAGAAAATAATGGGATTAAGCAGCTTTTTCAGTAGAGGCAAATTAGGCAAACTTTAGGGATGGGGGTTATAAAAGTCTCAAAGCTTTAGTTGATTTTAAAGGTCTTTGAACATATATGACTTATGTCCTCTCGGGCAGGTTAAGACTAGAAAGGACCTTTTAGAAAGGTATGAATTCATTATACTGTTTCATTTGCCTGGTTCAATTAAAGGGACTGGTGAAGAAGTTGTGTTTCAGTGAAATGCTTTCAGGGGAGCTGAGATTTTCTAACTATGCTATCAAGTTTCCATGTGTTACCTGATGAATCATTCCACTTGGCTGAGTAAAAGTTTAACCAGAGTTGAAGTGGGATGAACAAATGAATGCACATTCCTAGAGAACAAAGTGAAAATTCCTCTCCTTATATTGTTGCAATTGTAATACAGGACATGGGCATTCTGTAAGCCCCAATGACATTTCACTCCTATAGCAAAGGTGTGAAGCAGACAGAAGGTCTTGCTCTTCTCAGATGAGGCTTTGATTAAACCATCATTTCATCTTTTAGGGGTGAGTGGCTCCATGTTCCAAATTCAAGTTATAGTTTGAGGTAAGACTACTCAGATACTTCATGTGTGAGAGGAGACCAGAAATTTCAGGAGAGGCAGGTGAAAAAAAGTGGCAAGAGGTGAGACATTGGGAAATCATTTTGGTAGGAGGATGACTCAGTCACACTGAGCAAACTTCTCCTAACTGCTTAAACCTAAGTCTCTTCCATGGCTGGGCCTTTGCCAGTTATACATCCATATGGATGGAGGGCCAGAGTCTTATGTGGACACTGATGTCTCTTTCTGATTTGTTTCTATGACTTGTGGAGGTAAGCTCCTTCTCCTAGCACACAGTTATAGCTCTTTACTCCTGCTCTTCACTCCATTATCTGAGGTTGAATTTTGAGAGTGTTGTCCCAGAGAAAATCCTCAGAATACATTGACATTTCATGAAACTTGCACCTGACAACTTGACACAGGGCAGCTTCTCCCACCTTTTTGAGGTCGTGGAGTATTAAGATATATTGGGGAGTGGGAGGTTGTGAAGGTGGTCCTTAACAAACAAAGGCTTTGCCTATCTCAGGGTGGAATTTCTGGAGCATGGCTTGAGGATCTATCCTTTGACAAAGTCTGATCTGATGATTATACAGTTGATATTAAATTTTATAAAATTATTCACAAGGGAAAAACTTAGATTCCGAAAATATCTTTATGAGACATTCAGCTGGGAAAAACAAAGAACATATTTTGTCTCGTTGTCAAGTTTTCCAGTGAGAAAAACCACAGGTAATCATTACGATGTGTCCCCAAAATAGGAAAACAAAAGTTCATCTCTAGGATTGTTTGTTTAGCTAAAGAAAGTTTATACAGCTTGTGGGAAATTATCTCCTAGAAGGTTGTTCTTTTTTATGTTTGTTCTGCCTGGTTTTTCCTCTGGAAGAGTAACTCTGGCATGCCGACTGTCAGCTACTTTTTGATATGTAGGCTCACTCTTAAATCTGGCATTGTATTATTTCTCTTGTTTTAGGAAAATGTGTTCAGGTGATAGAACTGTCAGGTACCTGAGTGTTTACCAGGGCCAAAATGTTTTCTTAAGAAAGAAGGAAAAAGAAACATTAAAAAAATGAAAGAGAGTGAGATGGAGATGGAGATCATTCTGTTCACTGTTGTGTGCTTTTTCATTAACAGCATAGAGAGTTGGATTTGTGAAGAATATTGGCAAAAGGAGAATAATTGAGTTCTTTAGGGACTCTAAAGCCGAGCTTCAACTCATGGTTCTGATAAAGATCAGCTCATTGGAATATGAATCCTCCACCCATAAGCCCTGTTTAAGAGTCTTAGATTCTTATAAATAATGATAACCCTGTGTTCTCTGTGTTTATAAATAAACACTGAAAGCTTGCTTACTCAGGGCATCTATCAAGGATGTGCAGCTACTTGTACAAGCCTGACTCAACAGTCTTCCACCTGGACACATTGTGCTCTGTCCCTAGAAAAATGGACCCCACAAGTGAGGCAGTCTTGCCAGTCACTTTGATCAACCCTTACCACCCCTGGGCTACATAAATGTTCTAGCCAAGGAGTGAAGAAAAGGGTTGAGACAGTTTCCAAGATAATCTAGGAATTCATATCTTTTTTATTTTCTCCTGTCATATAACAGCTTATGGAAAAACCTCAAGGAAGTTTTTGACCAACCCAACAGAATGTGTTTATGATTTGAACGGTAGTAAAACTTTGAGATTGAATTGTGTCCGGGATTACAAAAATTAATATAGAATATTTAAATATGGTTTTATTACATTTAAATTCAGTTAATCTCAGGTTAAATCGCTGGAGAAGGAAATGGCAACCCACTCTAGTACTCTTGCCTAGAGAATCCTGTGGACAGAGGAGCCTGGTGGGCTGCTGTCCATAGTGTCACACAGAGTCGGACACTATTGAAGTGACTTAGCATGCATGCATGCAGGTTAAATCATATATTCTAAATTAGCAGAGTATAAATTAATGGCACTGATGCTACCAAGTAAATTGAAAGCTTTTGAATTTATGTATCTGAGCACATTAGTATTCATTTTTCCTAGCCACGAAGGACATATGACAGCAGAAATAATAATTTCTCTTGAGTGACTGCAGCCTCCTTACATTATTATAGAAATGCTCAGTATCCTCTAGAAAACATTAGGAAAACAATCCCAGTATTGCTTTGTGCTCCACTTTCCAGCTTCCTTAATTGTGTTGTGTCAAGATATTGGGACATAAATAAAATAACTGTCTGGCTTCACCAGATAGTGTGAGGCAGACTTTACTCAGGCTGAGAAAGGTAGGAAACACTTTTCCAGGCAGCTTCAGTATTGTTAATTAAAACATAGAGCAAATTAGAGTGAAAAATATAAAGTTGTGTTTAGTACTTGGGGACTGACAGGCTTCTCCCAAGAATTTGAAAATAAGATTGTAGGCTATGTTTTCATTTCACAATTAAAGATGAGAACAGAAACCTTCCACCTTAACCATTTCAGCAGAAACTGAAGGGATTCCATAAAGCATTTGGAGAACTGCCTTTTCATGAATACCTTTAGTTTTCATTACCTCTCACAGTTTGAATTCATGCTTCTTAAAATTGTTTTCTGGTTATGAATTGGCTCCCTGATCAGGTCTGTCTCAAAGCTGCAGTTGGACTGGTTGCACACAATTAGGTACTTGGGTCTCTAAGACCATTGTTAGTTTTTGTGAATTAATAAGATGACATCAGGCTTTTACACATCAGTTTCCTGAGCTTGGTTCGTGGAAACCCTACTTACTGATGGTACCTGCCCTCAATATGGGGGAAGTATCTACAGGATATAGCTGGCCTGTGGACTGTGGTAAATTCATCAGGTTCATGAACACCATGCTATGAAGCCTGCACTCTTAGCTCCCCATTGACTAGAGATCTTGGCAGCATAGAAGTTCATCGAAGACTCTCAAAAATCATACATTTTACATTGGATCAGATCAAACTTTTCTTACCCTCAAATAAGGATGATGTTAATAATGTTCTGTTTGACTTTTTAACCCTTTTGACCCCTTGGGAAATGCTGATTCTCCTCATCTCATGACACATTCCTCTTTCTAAGCCTGAAAGTTTCCCATGACCCCGTTCCTCCAAAATAATTTTGTTCCATTTTGGCTGAACTGGACTTTGCAGTGAGATCTGTTGGCTTTCTTTTCAGTATGGGATATGATGTATGATTTACATTGACATTAAAAAATAACTTTTCTGATTAGATACATAAAGCATTTTCAAAATCTGGAAAACAAATGAAAACAAAAATAAAATACAGATTCCCCTCTAATACCACCACCTGTAGGTTCTCTGTGCTTTCTAAAAAAGCCTTGTTTCCCGTGCCTGATATCACATTTGATGGCTCCTAGTAGTATGCCCTGGCATTCTGATGACATTAGTGAGGGAGATGGTGTTTTAGGAGTAGTCATTAGGAGCGCTAGTTGCTCAGTTATTAAATCATCAGAGTAAACATTCAGAGAACCATCTAGGGTCAGGTTCTAGGGGAACGATCATTGCCACATAAGAGGCAAAGAAGTGAAGATTTTAGATGAATACAGATTGTTTCTAATTGTCTCCTACAAATTGGTACTTGCTGTTTATCTCTACAAGAATTCAATTATGAGCTGCTGCAGATGCTGACCTCAACACCCCTTGAAAGGAGGTGGAGGTCAGAAATGAGGTACTCTGTGCTCTGGAAAAAACTGGCAGAACAGGTCTTCAGATAGTTAGATATTTTCAGGAGACAATTTTATGAGCCCAGTTCTTGCATCTCCTCACATCTAGAAAAACACTAAAATCCTTCATGGTGATGTCTACTCCTCCTGACTAGCAGTAGCCTTCTGCAAGAAATATGTGTTTGACTGCATGTATTCCCGCTTCACTGGAATCACATATGTACTGACCTTCCCATCTTCTTATTTGAAGCAGTTTCTCAGAGCTATTTGAGATGCTGTCCCCCAGGCTCTGGAGAATCTCTTGGACAGAGGAGCCTGGCAGGCTACAGTCCATAGGGTTGCAAAGAGTTGGACGTGGCTAAAGTGACAGCACGCATGCATGAACACACGCTCTCCCAAGCTCTACTCCTCATTTTGCCCCAAATACAGCTTAACTCACAATTCTCACATTATGCTTTTTTTTTTTTTCCAGTCGACATAATCGTCCTGTAGAAGATAGTACATTTCAGCCTCTACTAATTAAGTGGATTGAGGGAAAATTCCCCTGAATCTATTAAGGTAGCTGATGTGATTTTAGCGAATTTTCTCTTTCTGAACCACAGCCTCTCCTAATTAATAAGCAGGTCATAGCTCAAGGGTTACTTTCCTGAAGCAGTCTAATGCTGTTCCCCCATGGATTTCTCTTTCATGGTTAAACTTTCATTTTTGACTTTAAAATCTCTGGCTTTGTGTATGTTATTTAAGATCTTTAGGGATGTAAAGAATTCATTAATGCCCCCTCTCGGGGTAATGCTCTCAGCACATTTACATAACTGAACAGCTTCCTAGTAAAGAAAAGAAACATACCTTTGGTGGGGTGGGGTGGTGAGGGGGAAGGAGGGAAGGTTTCTGAATCTCAAGACATGTGCTTTAGCAAGGAAGATAGGACTGAATGTGAAATGAAGCTGTCATAGGACACTTACGAGACGAGGAAGCCGTAAATACAGCCACTGAGGCCTTGTTCTGGAAAAGTGTCCCCAAGGGCTCTTCTGGTTAGCAAGAGTCTTAATCAGTTATTAATTAACATTTCAACAGGCAGTATTTTTTTTTCCCCAGTGTTTGAATAGAAAATTGGACTTGCAAATGTGCATTTTGCTTTAGGATTCTGAGTATGCTTTTATAATTGAAGTATAGTTGGTTTACAATATTGTGTTAGTTTCAGGTGTACAGCAAAGTGATTTGGCTATACACTTGTAGATGTATATATCTATATATTTTTTCTGATTCTTTTCATTATAATTTATTATACGATATTGAATATAGTTCCTTGTGCTATACAGTAAGACCTTGCTTATCTTATATATGGTATGGTAGTGTGGGGTTCCAGGTATTTTTAAATTTAAAAAAAATTAATTTTAGGGAATGTATTTCAATGCCTAGTGGTAAGGGAGGGGACTTATTTCTGAGTTTTCTCTGAAAGGATGCTTTGAGGGACGCTTTGCTCTCCAATTGTTAACAGTAGATTGTGGTATAGACACATAGTTCTTTGTCACAGAAATGTGTTAATACTTGCTTCAGAGAGGAAGGAGTGTGGAAGCCTCAGTAGATTGATAAATAGCCTAGTTCAGTTGTTTTTTTGATGTTATCAAAGTGTTTGCTTTTATAGGAAATAAATGGATAACAGGAAATAATAACTAAAATGTCTATTTCAGTTTAATTCTCTTCCAATGGAATAGACACATTCTTAGCTGAGACGCAGTTTTTCTATTAATATCTCTAAGTGGTCAAGTTACTTAAATCCTCTGAGCCTTGGATTCCTCATCTGTAAACTGGAGATAATAAATTCCCCTGTAGTACTGTAAGGATTAATGAGAGACATACATGAAGTAGTCATCAGAGTTTGGTCAGTTCCCTTTCTTTTCTATCACCATTTTCTGCATCAGAGATAAGCACTGTTGTCTGATTTAACAGAGCTTTATAATACCATGGAGGGGGTTATTGCCTCTCAAAGCTGAATAAATGTCATGTGATACACTATGTATAGTCTATGAAAGTATGCCTGCAAAGGATTTCAATTTTTTAGTAGTGAAATCATTTAAAATTTAAGTACCTATTTATTACCTCTAAATTATGCACTTAAAAATCAGGAATAATTATTGAATTATTGTAAATATTTTAAAAGCTATCTTCATTTTTATTTTAATTCTGACCTTAAACTTTTAGGAAGATCAGGTGGAAAAAGGCAGAGGTTGAAACAAGCGCCTCTCACATGCTAAGTGAAATAGCTAAGACAGAGAAAGAGAGATACTATATCTTATCGCTAATATAGGGAATCTAAAAATTACAACAAGCTAGTGAATACAACGTAAAAGAGACAGGCTCTCAGATATAGAGAATGAATTAGTGGTTACCAGTGGGGGTGGGGTGGGACAATATAGAGTGAGGGGCGTGGGAGGTCCAAACTCTTAGTGTAAGATAGGCTACAAGGATGTGTTGTACAGCACAGGGAATGTAGCCAATAGTTCATAATAACTGTAAATGGAAAGTAACCTTTAAAATTGTATAAAAATAAAAGTTTTTTTAAAAAGCCTCTCTGGTTTTGTCACCTTCTCCCTGTCCCCTACTCAAAAATGAATAAAGGCTTTGCATCCTCAACTCTTCCTGGCAGTTAAGCTTCTTAGAAAACTGACCTCAACTTACTTGTGTTAAACTTCCTATCCTTTCCTAATTTAAATTTACTGCTTGAGTCAGACCAGACTTTCAGTAAGTTCTTCCTACAAACTGTGTCTATTTTTATCTCTCTCTCTTTTTTTTTTTTTTGGTTTATGCTTAATCCTTCACTGTGTATATCCTGACTTCTCTTCACCTATTCATGATGTTCTTAACTTAAACCCTGCATATGAGTAAACAGTGACATTTATTTGGGGATAGTTTCAAAATTTTCCTCTTCTCTTTACTCCCTATCTGTTTCTCTACTTTCCTCCCTTCTTTCTCTTTTTCTAGGTGCTGTTGTTCAATTGCTAAGTCATGTCCGATTCTTTGTGACCCCATGGACTGCAGCACCCCCCAGGCTTCCCTTTCCTTCTCTCCTGGAGCTTGCTCAAACTCATGTCCATTGATTGAGTTGCTGATCCTGTTCAACCATCTCATCCTCTGTCACCCATTTCTCTTCCTGCCCTTAATGCTTCTTTCCTAGCCTCAGGGTCTTTTCCAGTGAGTTGGCCCTTTGCATCAGGTGGCCAAAGTATTGGAGCCTCTCTAGGTGTATATTTCCTTAAAATAGCATCACTGTTTACACACAGTTATAGGTCAACATCTTCCTTCTTTAAGAACCTCCCTTTGGGGAAATATAAGAAATAGGCATCTTTCCTGTGATTTCTGCCTGTGGGATGGGGATCTAAGAGGAAGGGAGAGAAGATGGAATACAGGGAAGATATTCAGAACATCATAGTGGTTAAAATGATGGGCTTTGGCAGGAAATCGTGCTGAACTGGAATCCTGGTCTTCAATGTGTCATATATGAAATGGTTTCATAGAAGTTCCTGTATAGCACAGTGCAGGTAAGATGTCTAACTCAGTGTCTAGCACAATTCAGGAGTTCTACAAATGCCATCTGCTGTTGTTGTTGTTATCATTATTAATGCAGAAGAACCAAAAGCAAGGGATGCACTTCAGCTTTATAAAACAGATGAGCTGTCAACAGTGTAGAGATTCATTGGTGGTGTATTGGTTTCTTAATTGCCACTATAACAGATGACCACATATTTTGTGGCTGCAAATATAGAGTTCAGGAAGTCACAAATTTGAAATGATTGTCATGGGGCTAAAAGCAAGATGTTGGCAGGGTTCTTTCCTGGAGGTTCTATGGGAAAGTCTGTTCTCTGTCCCTTTCAGCTTTTAGAGGCATCCTTTGGTTTGTGGCCTCACCACTCCATCCCTGTTACATTTGTCACATGGTTTCCCCTCCCTGTGATCTTCCTGCATCCTTCTTAGAAGGACCCTTGTAATTGTGTTGGATCTGCCTGAATAATCTAGGATAATATCCTCATCATAGATTCTTAATTTAATCACATCTGCAAAGTTCCTCTTGCCATGTATAGTACCATTCACAGGTTCCAGAGTTTAAGCTGTGGACATCTGTGTGTGTGCACATGTGTGTGTATATGTGTATGTGGGGGTAGGCTATTATTCAGCCTACCTCAGACTGACTGAGCACTTGGGTACAAAGAAGCAACAGAGGTCCAGGAGGTAACTTGCCCTTTAAGCAGAAGAGCAGCAAGTGTATATAGACAGAATTAGTTAATCAGCTTTGACTGACAGCAGAGCAAACTCTTACTCCAGTAGATCTGTTTGCTCTTTATAAGTGGAAGTTAAAGTAGTATTTACTTTTCTATTTTTGCATGAAAAGCCTTATTCATTATGGGTGGTATCAGTTTTCTCTTATGACTGTCATTGTTGCTTTTCTCCAACTTGAAAAAGTGCCCCGGTTCTCTTAATTGTCCCTGCCTTAGATGCAGATATGGTGTGCTTTGGGGAGAGAGGACTGTCTTTTTTGAACATTAATAAAGTTTTCACATTATCTGTATTATCTCCTTTAATTCATTCTATAGTTATTTGAGGTGGGCATTATTTCTGATGAGGAAACTAAAGTTTAGAAGCCTTAAGTGACTTGCTTACAAGTATCAAAGCAGGTGAAGGACAGGTGAAAGAGGGTGTATCATTTGAAGTCAGAGCTCAACTTTCCCGCCTTGAACGTGTTGCCTTCATGGAATGAATGATTCAATTCATTTGCTGCAGAACCACAAGAACCTGGCTAGAATCGAGGTGTCTTAATCCAATGACCTATATGGGGACTTTTCTCTAAATTAATTTTGTATATGCAACAAAATTCATGATTTTATTATATTCACTGCAGTTCTATCTAGGAATCATACTTCATTTACTGTTTTTAATTGTAAAAATTGTGCTGCTTGAGGGCAGAGTCTGGTCTTATGCTGGTGGTCCTTTGTACCCTTTTCAGAATGTCGCCTGGTGTTACCATATTAAGCCTAAGAAATATATTCAGAACTGAACAGAATAGAAAGATTTTAATTCTATGCCTTACGTAATTTTAATTTTCACAATTGAAACAAAATCTGCTCATCTAGTTATCAAATTATATTCTCTTTATAATGAACACCTTTCCAAAATCTTTCATCTATTTATAGGAGAAAGGAAAGAGTTCATTTCCATGACAACTTCTCTATTTTTAATCCACCACCAAGTTCATTGTCTTTCCTTATCTACAGTTCAGTGAACTTCAGTTGGGGAAAAAGGGATAAATAAATCTGCAAGGTAATTGAAGTACATTTATGCACTGCTCTATCTGAGGTGATTTGTCCAGGAATCAAGCAAAGGAATACTTTTAAGGACTTGATAAGCGCTGGTACAAACCACTGTTGCAAATGTTCTCTGATTGCAGTAATTAACTTTGTAGCCACGAAAGGGGACCCTTGATATTCTTTCATTACCAACATAAGTGCTGTGAAAAGAACTAACATAAAAGAAGCCTGTGAACAAACATAATGTGTGAGGAAGTGAAGACACCAGTTACTTCCCCACCAATCCATAGACGACCAGTCATTGTTTAGCTCAGCAAACAAGAAGCACTGTTTTGGGATTAGCAGTTTTCCTCAGGAAAACAGCAGAACCTGAAGAATGACCTGAGTTTCATAGCCAAATAAAAAATTACTTATTAAATGAAATCAAATATTTAAAAGTGAACATATCTTACATCAGCATTTAATACTTTTTATATAATTCTTCCATTTCATGCATTACCTTTTTTCCCTCTTTTAAACACATGAGGGAAGGCAAAACTAGGCTCACTGTTGTTTTTCTTTGTGATTTTTGAAGTTGGTACAAAAATGGAGAATTTTGTGCAGATGGACTGATTTTCAAGCATAAGTGTATACTTTATTTCCGAGAGAATTATTTGGGTAGTTGTTATTACAGAGAAATCCGATTCTTATTTGCAAAACTGTATACTTCTAGGAGGAAAATAACTCATGTCAATCCAAATCAAGAGCCAACTTCTCCCCTCCACATTCCATATTGGTTTAATAACTTTTATTATCATTTGGTTGTCTTCTATGACTTAGTGTTAATGAAAACCTTTGGAATTCGTAATGTGGAAGTGATTGATGAACTTAATACAGAACTACCTATGTGAAACAGTGGAGCTGTAGTGAAAGGGAGATTATCTTTCCTTTCCAGTGTAATGACTTGAAAATAGGCAATGTGGTTATTAAATGACATGTTCTTCAGGTTCAAAGCTCAGCTGTAGTTAAAAGACTTGGAGGAGATAGTTTTTATTGGTGATGCCTGGAGATAGTTTTTATTGGTGATGCCTGGTCTGGCATATCCTATAAAATAGAGGTGCACAAAAAATAGTCATTGCAATGAACTGACTTTTTATAGTAATCTAACTCTCTTTCCAGGCCCTTTTTCTGTGATCATTTGTCTGCTACCAATGGGGTCATGCCACAAGATACTCTAGGGACCATTCTTGGCTATGGTTGTGAGGGATCTCAGGAATTCTAAATGCACATTAATCCCAAGAAAGTTCTGCCCTAACATCATGCGTTGTTTTTTTGTTGCTGAGCTTGTATGTTCATTGTGATCAAGCTATATTTTGGCTATGGCAGCAACCTAAATGTCTATCAACAGATGAATGGGATCCATGTCCTAATAAAGGCTGTGCCAGTTCCTAGTCATATACAACTTCTACTTCCTGGAACCTTGGTTTTTTTTATTTAAAAATAGGTATTGTACTGTTCAGGTGTCCCTGGCTCAGACTGTAAAGAATCTGTCTGCAGTGCAGGAGACCTGGGTTCAATCTGTGGGTCGGGAAGATCCCCTGGAAAAGGGAATGGCTACCCACTCCAGTATTCTTGCCTGGAGAATCTCCACAGACAGAGGGACCTGGCTGGGTACAGTCCTTGGGGTCACAAAGAGTTGATGTGCCTAACACTTCCACTTTCATTATACTGCTCACCTCAAAGGGTTTTGATGAAGATTAAATGAGATATCTTAGCCAAAGGGCCTGCTACAGTGCCTCATACAGAGCAAGTTCTCAATGAATGATAGTGGTCTGCCCCCCAAAATTTTCCTGAATCCATGTCCACTCCTCTGTGATACCCATCACCAATCAGTTACCAGACAGTTCTTTCTGATGACAAAAGCCCACCTGTCTGGATTTGCTCATATTCTCAGCATCTCAGGGCTGCCTGGACTTTCTGCCATTTCATGGTGCATCTGTCCAGGCTCCATGTTCTGACCCAATGTGCCCTTCCTGCTCCTGATCCCAGGTGTGGCATTATTTTACTATTGCTTTCTGGAATTACTTTTTAATGTTTTGTCTTTTATGAAATAAGAAACAGTGTTTTAAGAGAGCAACATTTTCTTTTTGAGACAGTGCTATATAGTGTCTGTGTGACTTCAATCATAAAATAAAAAATATTGAGTGCATATTATGTACTGGGCACTATTCAAGGTACTAGAGAGATGGTGAAGAATAAAAGAGGCAAAAATTCCTTAATATTCTAAAAACAAATACCGACAACAAACAACTAGAAACATAAAATAATACCATCACATTATACCATGGTGAGTTCTCTGAAGGAAAATGAAAAGTGATGGGATGGAAAGATGTGGCAGGTGTGTGTGTGTGGTGTGTGTGTGTGTGTGTGTGTACACATGTGTGCATGCACGTGCATGTGGGCCTTTGAGCAGAGGCTTGAATGATGCAAAGTGGAAGCCATTGCTGAATCTGGTGGAAGAGCAGTAGGCAGAGAGAAAAGGAAGAGAAAAGGGCTGAAGGAGGCATGTTTGATGAACAGCAAGATCAGTGTGGCAGGATCACAGTGACTGACTGAGGAGGATGGTAGAAAAGATGCAAAGGAGCAGCTTATGTAGACTCTGTGGTCCATGGTAGGAAATTTTTATTTCATTCTAGAAAGAAAAGTTTTAAAATAGAGAAGGATAGAATCTGATTTATGCTTGTTAAGAAAAACTATCACAGACTTGGAAATAAGGCCAGAAGATGGCTATGCATGCTTTTATTATCATATGGGAACAATGTCCAGGAGGCCCTTTGAAGGATTATTTAATTCTCTAAGGGAATATCTTCATTTCTACTTTAGTTTAGAGCCCCAATTCTGCGGCATTATGTGTGGACTTGGAGATTTTTGTCTGTTAGAGATGCAAAGGATTTTTGACAGGTAGAGAAGAAAACTCCATAGGTGATAGTTTCATCGCCTGTAGGATGTTAGCCAGTTTTATCTCTAAATGAGCAAGCGTATTTCAATATGCTTCTCCTGTATACCGTATTTCTCCAACTATCTTGTGATTCAGCTTCAAAATCCTGGTTGTGTCATTAATTGATTCAGAATTTTTAATGCATATTGAGTCTACATTTATACGAGAGTTAACAGTTTTAGTTTTTTGAAAATGAGGTACTTTGGCATAGAGCTCACGTTGGCAGCTGGATGGAGAATGGAGTGTGTGTGAAGGTGTGCGGGAGATGTCAAGACAGGAAGTGGAAAGGTAGGTGAGGAGGATGGTGTTGAGTGGTGGTGAGGAAGGTGGGAAGTAAGTGAGTGGACCCTACATTTGGTTTGGAGGAAGACATACCAAACAGATGAGGGATGTGATAAATAGAAGGATCTAGGGTATTTGTTTGGGGGACTGGGAAATGGCAGTAGAGGAAGAGCAGCATTTTCAGAGAAAATTAAGAGATCCGTATAAGATATGGTAATTTGATACACGATCTGTGAGTCTTTGGCAAATTTCCTTAGGTGCCAAAGTCAATGTCTCTATTTGTGCAATAATCAGGCAAATCAGTATTTAACAAATATTCATAATTATGTTTATGTTTTACATAGTTACTTAACACAGTTATTCTATCCACCTGATGTTTAAATATGTGTGCAGGTGTATATACACATACAATATTAGGCAGAGTTTTCCATAGAATTGGTAAAAATACTTCCATTACCCTAAAATAGAAAGTTCAGATTCAAGCATTTCAAGAACTAAAGCTCTGACTTTAAGAATTGTTTTACTCTGTAATGTTACAACACATTACTCAACTGACAATAAATTGCTTTAAAAGAAAGCATCAGTTCCTTAATCATACAGAGCCTTATTTCCTTCATGAAATGACAGTTTCTGTCCTAATTCTATATGTGTTTAATTTATTCAATAAGATAAATAGTAGCATTAAAAACTGAAACACTACAGTCGGATTATTGTTATGTATTATTATTTGGAGAGAACTTTGCTGGTAATTGTTCTTGAGTATCTCAATGAGGCTGACCCTGACCACCCTGTTTAAATTGCAACACCCTCTGCTCCCGTGCCATAGCAATACTGATGACTTTCTGCTGACATTTTGTTTTTTCTGTTTCCAAGGCACTTGTCACCAAATTTTAATTTTCTGTTAAGCTTGGTTATATGTTTATTATTCATCTTCCTCCATTAGAATGTAAGCTGCCAGAAGGTAGGGAGCTTTTTCTCTTTATTTATTGAAGTATGCTAAGTGCCTCTAATACATAGTGTGTTCTCAATAATTTGATGAATATATACACCATATATATGGATGAGAGAAACTTTTCTCAATTGGAAGAATGCTTTATGATCTTAATCAGTAGAATATAAAAAAGACAATTCAATTTGGCCATATACGATTTAGAATAATGATTTACATAATAGATTCATCTTACTATCTTTTTTGTAGGCCAATGTTAAAAATATATTTAGTGTTCTAAATACATTTTGTCCAAAGTCTAATTAAACAGCCATAGGTATGGTGAATAAGGATCTAGCTGTTTATTAGATGCATAATTTAATTTTGATCAAGTGATTTAACAGCTGTTTATCTCTGTCTATAAAGTGAAATGATTAATAATAATGCCTACTTCATTGGGTAGCTATAAGAATGAAAGAAAACAGCATATGAAATACTGTTGAACAGTGTTCCAGTCTATAGTATACATACTCAATTAATATAATAGTTAATATTATATGAATCAGTAGTTTATTATAGTATAGTATTATTATCAGTATTTATTATAGTAGTTTATTATAGTAGTATATTATTATAGTATATTATAGTAGTTTATTATAGTAGTTTATTATTATCAATAGTTTATTATATTATACTATAGTAGTTTCTATAGTAGAAGATACAAATAACTGCTACTTAGATTCATGAATACTATACATTAAGAAACTTGGCAAAATGGATATAGAAACAAACAAAACTCACATAATAAACTCCAGCATGAAACACTATTTAAAATATACACATAATCCAGGAAAATGACAGGAATTTTTGCATTTAAGAAAGGCAGCTTACATGTTAGGATGATTTTTGACTTAGCATTTACTTACTTTCTTCCTTACCTCTAGCTGATCAATTTTTGAGAATAAAGGATTTTTTTTTTGATGTTCATTCCTTTCCCAGCTTTAGTTTCAGAGCTCTCAGATGGGAAAGGAAATGAGAATAGTAAAATACTTGAGGTTTTATGGACAAGAAAAGGCAGTAACCATCTAATATTATGGGAATACTGCAGATTGGAATCATGGCAGGTCAAAACTGCCTCCCCTGAGAAGTTTCATCGTTATAATAACTTCAAAATCTTAGAATTTCATAGAAGGCAGTTTTTCCCTTTCGTCATAAGGAAAGAAGAAAATCCCCATTGAAATATATGCTGGTATGCAAATAAAGTGGTCTTACAACCAGATATAGTTGTTTGAATAAATGTATCCTGCCCACATACTTTATACATTTAAATAAATATGGTACAGATATTTCAGGTATGTTCTTACAGCCTTGTTTTCATCTTTTTCCTTAGTGTTTAATCTCTTCTCTAGAGTAAAGTGTGAAAGTGTTAGTTGCTCAGTCGTGTCCAACTCTTTGCGGCACCATGGGCTGTAGCCCGCCAGGCTCCTCTGTGCATGGGATTCTCCAGGCAAGAATACTGGAGTGGGTTGCCATTTCCTACTCCAGGGGATCTTCCTGACCTAGGGATCAAACCCAGGTCTCCTGCATTGCAGGTATATTCTTTACCGTATGAGTCACTAGGGAAGTCCCAAGGTGGATTCTATTCCTGGAAGAGGTTTAACACCATATCCTAATTCTTTCAAAATGTTAAGGTATTCGACCAAAGCTTCTGTGTTTCACAAAAGGACAGAGTATACATCTAAGGGAAGGAACAGGGTCAAGTCTTCTGAAATCCTCAGAATGACTTCTCCTTTTATATATGCAAATTTCACTCTTTAAGCTTCTCACCCAAGCCTTCTTGTTCTTAAGTGCAATATTTTTTAGGAAAATTTTTCACGTTCACCGTAAGGCTCTTGATCCCCACTCTGCAAAGTTGTCCTTTCCCAGCCTCCAGCCTTCTTATGCCAGTACATGGTGCCACTATCTACCTGGTTGCCCGAGGCAAACATTTACGAGTTTGTCCTTGTTTTCTGCCTGTCCCTCACCCCCTGTTTGTAGTAAATCAGCAAGAATGATGAGTCTACCCAAAAAATCTATATTTTGAATCTGTCTGCTTTCATTTTCCAAATGATGACTCACTCCATTCTGCTCTTCCATGGACTTTCTTCCAGTTCCTTGACTCTCTAATTTTTTTTTTTTTTTGGGCTGTGCCTTGTGGCATCTGAGTTCCCCAACCAGGGATTGAAACTGGACCCTTGCAGTGAGAGCTCTGAGTCCTAACCACTGAACCTCCCTAGCTCCAGGGAATTTTCTTGCCTCTCTCGTTTCTTTCCTGACTCCAGTGAGGCCTGATCCTCTCTGCCTGGGATACTCTCCACTTTGCTCCTTCAAACGTTAATACACTAGTGATGGCTCCTGTGACCCTCCATCTAAAACAGGTCTCTTGTCTGCTGTTGTTAGCTCATGTTTCACAAACTTGTTTCTCCTTTGATGTACATCCATAATTTACTGTCATTTTTATTCACTTTACTCATAATAAAGTCCTTCTGATTTACTATTTTAACTTCAGCACCTAGCTTAATCCTAGAACATGGAATATACTTCATGGATAATTTTTAAATGAATGTATGATGAATTTGCAAGGTATAAGTCTGATAAGATGTTTTAAAAACTTATTTATGAGCAAAAATATAATGGCTTTTATTAAAAAAAAAAACTAATAGGTTAGTGATGGATTTCTTAGAAAAAGATAAATAAGTTTGTTTCAGATTTTCTAATATCTATTGTAAGGCTCATCTAGAGACCTCTTGGTGGGTGAATTTTCACTGCTACTTTTTACAAATCAGAAGCTTTTTATTTTAAAAGTTATGTCTTGTCACTATTCATTGACTCTTTTTGGCTAGTATCTTATAACTTCTTCAAATTTTATTTGTACAATGCAAAAATATTTGTCAGAAACTTTTTCTCTAAATAAGTGTAAAATACTAACTTTATGGTACCCCAGAAGAGTTATTTTGCTCCAAAACTTTCGAAGTCAAAGTTATGTGGCAAGCAACAACTTTCTTGAGGAAAAAAGGAGAAATAACATTCCTTTTTCCATTATAAATTTATCCCTGGGCTCTTACTATTTGTAATTAATTTTTCTGCTATGTTTCATTAGTGTATTCAGTCTTATAATAGGATGGCATTTGTCTCAAATAGGACTAATTTTAGAATAAACGAATTATCTATTTATTGGTTTTCCTCCCACCTCTTTTTTTAAAATCTCAGAAGCTTAGTGGTAACTTTCTGTATATTGTAGCTGAAATGTATGCCTGTTGGGATGAAGATAATAGAGCTGATTCAGAATTAAATTCTAAGAATTCAAGGTTTTGAATAAATACAAACAGAATTAATTGTTCAACACTATATCTTGGGACACCAGATTCTTGGAAAGATTGACTTATAACTTTCTATTTATTAATACTCTGTGAACATAAAAGATAAGATCCTCATTTTAACCAAAAAAGTCTATCTTTAAATAAGTTATTATATATAGTATATATCATTATTATATATTGTACGTGTATTTATATATACACATATATGTATATATAAATATGTATATATATATTCATTCTACAGTTGTTGGGTGTAGTGTTCTATAAACCAAATTAGGTCAAGTTAGTTAATAATGTTCTAAACTTCTCTATGTTGAATTGATTTCTTTGTCTGCTTTCTTATTAGTTACTGAAATAAAGTGTTGAAGTTGCCTCTATCATTGTGGATTTGTATATTCTTTAGTTTTGTCAGCTTTTGCCTTATGTACTTTGAAATTTATGCTATTGTGTATTTACAAATTTATAACTTTATAGTTTCCTATGGATTTGACCCTTTTATTACATTGAAAAGTACATCTTTACATCTTATTATTCTAGTTAATATCTATGTCCAATATTAATATAGCCATATCATTTTTCTTTTGGTTAATATTGATATGGTATATCTATTTTCATACTTTTGTGCTTTTACTTTAAAATATGTCCACGCATTTAAAGTTTCTTTTATAAAGAGAATATGCCTCCATTTCGCTTTTTATTTAGTGTGACGAATTTTGTATTTTAATTAAATAGTTGAGTCCATTTACATTAACTATAACCGCTAGACTCCTTTAAATGGACTGTTTTGTTTTCCATACTATTTGTACTATTGATCCTTTTCTCCCTCCTTTTTTGGGTTCATTTATATTCATCAATTCATCATTCTTCATTATTAATCCATTTTATAATTTCTTTAAGATTTTAACTTTTACATTCTTTTAGTACTCTTTTGAGTGTTTACATAACTGATTACAATATACTTTTACTACTACTTGAACATATTACATCTATGTTTTGTCAGTTCCTCAAACGGACAAAATATACAGTTGACCCTTGAACAACTTGTGGGTTAGGAGTGCCAACCCCCTGTGCATTTGAAAACTCCAAGTATAACTTTATATTCTGCCCTCCATATCTACGTCTCTGAAATTTCAACCAATATCTAATCGCGTAGTATTGTAGTTATGTATTTATTGAAAAAAATCTACTGATAAGTGGACTTCAACAGTTCAGACCTTCCTGTTCAAGTGTGAATTGTATATATTTTTGTTTTAATAGTCAATATGCACTAATTTTTTACCCATAAATAAATCCTTTTTTTGCCCTGCTTCCTGATGTTATATGTTTCTCTGAGATCATTTTCCTTTAGTCTCAAAAGTCCTGTCAGTGTTTTGTAATGCAGATCTACCTGCAAAACACCTTTCAGTTTTTAATTTTCTAAAAATAGTTTTGTCTTCATTTTTTGAAAAACAATTTTGAGAGGTGCAGAATTCCAGGCAGTATATTTTTTTTCAGCATTTTAAATGTTAGTCTATTGTATTATTTCTACATTTTTCTGTTGAAGAGTCAAATGTCAGTGTTAGTTTTTGTCTGTACATTTTTCATGTTCTAGTTGCCTTAATGTTTAATAGTGTTAACTACAATGTGCCTAAGTATGGCTTTATTCACATTTATCCTACCTAGAGCTTGTACAGTTTTTGAATGTTAAATGTACAGTTAGACACTTTACATTAATTTTGGAAAATGCTGGGGCAATATTATTCAGATATTTAAGTTTTATTATTCTGTCTCTTCTACTTCAAATACTCAGATGATGTGTATGCCAGATCTTTTCATTGAATCCTTTGTTATTCTTATTTTTCCTTATGTTTTCTATCCTTTTTTATTTTATAGGCATTAATTTGAGCACTTTTTCTTGTCATGTATTTAGTTCACTAAATTATCTACTGTGCTGTTTCTAATCTGTTACTGAACCCATCAGTTAAATTCTTGATTTCAATTTTTATATCTTCAGTTGTGAAATTTCAGCTTGAGCCTTAGGGATTTTAGATTTCTGCTGAAATTTTCCATCCATCTCTTTATTTATTGTTAATATGTTAATCATGACTATTTTAAAATCCCCTTCAGATAACTTTAATATCTGAAACACCTGGACATCTATTTCAATTCTTTTATGTTTCTTTTGGCTTCTGGTGGTTTTCTTCTGTTTTTAGCAAGCCTTGAGTTTGAATGAACACTGAACTTCATAGATATGGAGTTAAGCATCAAGTTTTCTTTGGCCAGTCAAATGTACTGCCTTTGGGTCAGTCTCTTAGATGCCTGCCTTTGCCCTACTTTTAGGGAAGGCTTTATGGGTCCAACAAGGCAAATTTTAATATATTAACCCTGCCTTTCCAATTTGGAGGGACTTAGACTAATTTCTGTTTCTCCAGCATGAGACGTTTCTAGAATATCTGCTTTCTCTCTTGCCCCAACTGTTGCTTTCTGTTGGGTTTCTTGGAGTTCCTCCCTGTGTACCACTAGAGAAAAATTTGCGGCCATATTTTGGGCCCTCCTTCTGGGCTCTCTTCTTTCTTGGATTTTGCCCCTTAACCTCCAGTTTCTCTGACAGCCTTGCACTCAAACTTTGAACTCTTTCGTGAAGCAAGGCCCCTTCTTCCCCTACTCAGCTTTTCCGCCTACTCAGCTTTATCCCCTGCCAGTGCAGCCGGTAAGAGTCTACAGGGAAAACACCCACAGGAAGTACAGCTCTTCTTTAGGTTTATAGCCTCTCAGTTTGCTGCTTGCTTTAGTTTCTCCTCAGGGACTGCAATCCGTTGTGTCTTTATATTATGTCCAGAATTTTAATTGTTTATAGTATGAGGGTTAGTCCGGTATAGCTAATCTATCTTGTTCTTTGTTCAAATTGAGGGTTATTATTTTTAAGCTATGTATGTTAAGCATTCATTATTTGCCAGGTATGGTGCTCAGGGATTTAACTATATTCTCTCATTTAATCCTCACAGCAGTCTTTGAAGTAGTTGTTCTCAATTTTATACTGAGACTCAGAGGGGATAATTAACTAGCCCGGGTGACACAGTAGGTTGTGTATCTAGATCTATCTGACATAGACAGAGGGAGGGGTGAGGACAGAGAACAGCAAAGCTTGTTTGGGGCCCTCAAAAGGACACCAGGGCATGCTCTGGTTTTTCTGACCGATGAGGCTTTATCTCCATAATCTTATTATACTTCTGATTAAAAAGTGAGCTCTATAATCTTTACTGGTAATATGAAATAACACCAAGAAAACAGGAAAAACATGTTTATTATGTTCTCCAAGCTTTATTTAAGAACACTTTTGAGGAAACAATGTGTCATACCAACTGTCTGTGCTGCTTTAATTGGTACTTGAAGAAATCTTCAGATCATTCAATAAACCTTAAACGACTTTCTGTTTTGTTTTCTGCAGTATATTAATTGAGGCTAGAAAGCATGCTGCGGGTAGAAGCCAACTGAGGTATTTAAAATAATGAAAGCGTGAACCTATCTGTAACTTTGACTAGAAAACACTAAGTAGCAAAGTCTGAATAAATGCATAGGAAATAAATGGTAACATTTATGTTATGTTTACTTTGTGCCAAGTGCTGTAAACACATGCTTCGTTAATCCTCATAGCACCTCTCTGACGTAGGTTGTTGCCATTTAACAGATGAGAAAACTGAAGCTAGAGATGACTAATAAATTATCCAACTTCACAAAACTAGAAAGTGAGGGCAGGATGAATTGGAAGAGTAGCATTGCCATATATACACTACAATGTGTGAAATAGATGGCTGGTGGGAAGCTGCTGTATAGCACACAGAGCTCAGCGCGGTGTTTTGTGATGACCTAGAAGGATGGGTTTGGGGGTAGGGAGGGATGCTCAAGAAGAAGAGTATATATGTATACATAGAGCCGATTCGTTTTGTTGTATAGCAGAAACTAACACAGCATTGTAAAACAGAGGTGGGATTTAAAACCTGGCTGCCTGGCTTAGGTCTTTTGCACAGGAAGACAAATAATCAGCAACATCTAAAATAACTCAAATTCTTGAAGAATAGAATATTATTCATAGTTGACTCTCTGATGAGGTTAAGCACTGTCACCATATTTTCTGTTTTCGCACTAGTTAGAAATTCTGCTAAACAAAATCAGTCCACTTCACAGTATCTTTCTGATACTGCTAAGGAGAAGGAGGGTAGCTGGAGGCAAAAGTTCTAGAAATTTTAAGCAAAATTTTGATGGAAAAGTATATTATGGATGTGGAGAAGGCCTAGCTATAATAGGTTGTGAACACTTTAAGAATTAAAAAGGAATTAGAAATCTATGGAGAAGGCAATGGCAGCCCACTCCAGTACTCTTGCCTGCAAAATCCCATGGACGGAGGAGTCTGGTAGGCTACAGTCCATGGAGTTACTCAGAGTCGGACACGACTGAGTGACTTCACTTTCACTTTTCACTTTCATGCATTGGAGAAGGAAATGGCAACCCACTCCAGTGTTCTTGCCTGGAGAATCCCAGGGACGAGGAACCCTGGTGGGCTACCGTCTATGGGGTCGCACAGAGTCAGACACGACTGAAGTGACTTAGCAGCAGCAGCAGCAGAAATCTATTAGAAATGGAAACTGGTTGCCATGATCATTCATTCAGGTATTCGTTAATTCTGTAAGCATTTATTTGTTACGTACTGTACATTGAAATAAAACAAACCACTACTGAATAGCAATAGCACCCCACTCCAGTACTCTTGCCTGGAAAATCCCATGAACGGAGGAGCCTGGTAGGCTATAGTCCATGGGGTTGCAAAGAGTTGGACACGACTGAGCAACTTCACCTTCGCTTTCTTTCACTGTGTGCCAAATAATTTCCTGAGTAGTTTTAGAAACATCATCATACTTAATACTCAAAATAGCCCTTTGTGGAATATTTTATTTCTACTTTCAGTTGAGACCATGCCTTAGTGGGCATTAATCATTTGTGAATTGTCAAGAAGCTAATAGCTGAACAAGTGGCCGGGATGGGTTTTGAATCCAGGACTGAGTGACTTGAAGGGCAAGACTGTCAACCTGTGGAGGGCTAGTCCAGGCACTGGGGAAGGGGAGAGTGGTCCCAGGGAAAGTAAGACAAAGTTTGGGGCCCAGAAAACTTGATGATCTGGTAAAAGAGATAAGAAAACAGCAAATCCATAGCAGAGAGAATGTGGTACTTTTTATAATTTAGATGCAACATTTAGGTCTTCAAAGGAGGGAGAGATTACTTTCATCTATGATAAAGAAGATTTCTGAAAAAGAGTGATTAGTAAAGATCTGAAAAATACCATATAAACTAAAAAATACCATAAAAAACTATGACCATGTGTTACATACAACAGCCACTGCAGTATCACTTCTGTGTTTGAAATGGAAGTGGCTGCTTCCTCCTCTGAGCTCCTGAGCACTAATCTGAATTTTTTTTTAAATGGTACCTGTCACTTTCTATCCTGTATTATGATTTAATATGTGTATGCTTTCTTTTAGACCTCCTTCAGAGTGGAGACTTTTACTTCTCAGGTGAATCACTACAGTCTCTGGTACCATGCCTGCACCAAGCAGGTCCTTTGCACAATCCCCTCTCCTTTGGTATCAGTGACATCGTGTCTCCTGGCTGTCTTCCCATCTCTTTGGGCTTCTCTAAGGCAAAAGGTTGTGTCCTCTGTGTTCAGTCTCTGGCCATCTACCTCTCACACAACACCTATTGAAGATTTCATGCAATCAGTGATACCCTGTGGGCTGATGTCCCCAAATCAGTAGACGCTTCTTTTAAGCTTCCAGTTGGTTTGTATAATTCCCTTTCATCCATCTTCATTTGTGTGTTCCTTGGGCACTGTGATGTCAACATATCTCAAAGCAAATTTGTTACCTTTCCCTTCTCCAGATCACCATTTCTTCCTATACTTTCCATCTCAGTAAATGAGATGGCAAGACCATACAGGCACTCGGGTCATTGACCCCTTCTTCTCCTCTCTCTATGAATTTCTGGCTACTTGGTCATTAAAGTTCCTTTACAGTAGAGGAATATTGCTTCAATCTTTTGGCTCTCATAAGTCTCCATGGCCATCATCAGTTCAAGCCCCATCATTTCTCCAGATAACTTCAGAGTCTCCCTGACATCAGGCTTGCCTCCTTATAATCCTTTTTTCTAAACTGCTACCCAGAATGGTTTTTAAATGCAAATCTGAAAATGCCACCTCCTTTAATATGTTGATACTTTGTGGATAAGAATTAAACCACTCAGCATGGGAAGTACAAACAAACTCTTTTTCTCCACTTCATCTCTTGTTTGATTCTGCTTCAAACCAAAGTCCTCTTCCTATTGAATTGCGCTTTCTGCTCTTTGGCCCACTAGCTCCTCATCCACCTGGAATATTGACTTTCCTTCTCTATTTGGCCAACTCCAGTCTTCAAAAAGAAGCTTAGTAGTCACATCCTCCAGCAAGCCTTCATGACACTGACTCCAGTCTTAGCTGTGTCTCCTGTATGCTGTAATCTCACTCACCTCTACTGTAGTTCTTATCACGCTGGAGTGTCATTTTTTACATAACTGTCTTCTTTCTCTCTCTTTCTCTAAGTATTCTGAGAGAAGGAACAGTTCCTTGGAACCATCTCATTCTCTGGCACATTGCAAGAAGTTAGTCAACAGTGGTTGAATGAATGATAAAGAATACTTGATGAGTGACCAAAAATGTAGTCAGAGAATAAAGAATTCACCTCTTTTCAGGTGAAAATTGAACTCAGTTCAGTTTCTGGATGTGCTGTGTGATTTTCTACTTCATGACAGTATGCCTTTGACTTCCTCTTCCTCATCACTGCTCCACCACAATCCTCCCAAAACAAAAAATAATGCAAATACAAACTAAAGCAGAATCCAAAGCAAAAAAGAATAAGCAGAATTTCTCTTGAGTATGCACTAATTTGAATCCAGTGGTCATTACTTTTCTTTGTAATTTATTTTATCTTATTGGGTACATAACGACTTCGCAGGTGTCTCAATGGTAAAGAATCTGCCTGCCAAGCAGGAGACACGAGTTTGATCCCTGGGTCTGAAAGATCCCCTGGAGGAGGAAATGGCAACCCACTCCAGTATTCTTGCCTAGAAAATCCCACAGAGGAGCCTGGTCGGCTACAGTCCATGGGGTCACAAAGAGTCAGACATGACTGAGTGAATAAAACAGCAACAGCATTTAGTACATAGGCTTGCAACCCCTACAAGCTGTGGACTATTTAATTTTGTAATGGCTTTCCTATAAAATGCAAATGCTATATATTCATATTTATGGCATGCATTACATTTTAGTAACAGAACTAAAATGTAACAGAACATTTTTGCTCTTTTGTGACACCAGATCCTGATGTATATGAGATATCTATACATATATAGATATATATCATTTATATATGTATATGTATACAAAGATATATGTATATGTGTATCTAAGTATCTATATTGATGTTATACTCTGTGCTCTGCAAATGTTCTAGTTAAGTGTGAAAACTGCTTAACCAGTCAGTCTGGTTATTAAAAATTCCTGAAGTTGTTTTTCTTTCAAAGATACTGGACTTCTGGGTTAGAATTAATAAGCTAACCACTGAAGCTGTGAGCTCGTTGGTGCGTACTGTCAACCTGAGGCAGTGTCACTGATCTATGTGGCTTGCTTTGCTGTTACCCGTGAACGTTACACACCACCTACTTATCATAGGAACACTTTCTTATGAAACCAAGTGAAGTTTATGCTTTCAAATGGGTTATTTGTTCTTTGAAATGCAGAGATAGTTCTACATTTAGTTCACCTTTGTCAGTGTGTCTATGCTTGTTGAAATCATGGAGATAGAATAGAAAAGTGTAAAGAGAAGATAGGGTTCAAATTGGGAAACCTCAGAGGTAAGATATTAGTCCAGAATTCAAATGTCTAACGGAGAATTTATAATATTTCTTCAGGCATATGTTAAGTGTTGGGCTATTGCTCCATTCATTCACGCTTGCCAGCTGCTGTTGGCATGAATTCCCCACCCCACTCTACTCCCCTGGTTACCAGAAACTTCCCTAAAATAAAAATGGAGCCATTCATACATAATATAGACACATTTTAAAAAAGAGCATGTTCATTACTAATTGATGGTAGGACACATTAATGTCATAATCTTTCTATTGAATTCCATTAATGTGACTTAGTATGAAATATCCAGAGAAAAAGGAAATGCAAATGAGATAGAGTATCTGTTCATCTTAGGAATATTAGAATTAATCTACATGGCTGAATCCTCTTGGCCAGTGTGGAGACTCCCCTTGATATAATGAATTGTGGGGCCTATAACTTCTTTTGAAAAGCTTTCTATAAAGGAGAGCTTGCTGTATGATTTTGTCACAGCTCTAACTGATGAAGATACTGTGAGGAGAACACATCCTGTTTACTATGTGGGTGTGCTCTTCCTGCTATACAAATGCTATGCTAATTGTGCTGCCCAAAGATATAGTTGAATATTGGATCTACATTGTGCATTGCACTGGAAAATAGGAAGAAAGACCTTAGGTAGAGAGGAGAGAGTACTTTGTTTCTCTGGGCTGCCAAAAGCAGTGGTATATTAGTGCCCGCTACATAGAGGCAGGCCAGGACTTAGAAGTTATGAGAGGTCAGAGAGAGAGACGTAAGAACTTGTTTGTCTATGGTGGTTTAGGTGTTAACTCCTCAGAGCATGTCTAGTGGGAGGGTTCAGGGAGCTCTGAGAACAGGCCAGCTGCATGAGCCCAGGACCTTGGGCTTCTTAATTATACAGATCTTCGACTCTTGTACTCTCTATGATCATTCTTCCTCTGCAACCATTTAGTATTTAACAAAGTCTTATTAAAAGCTTTAATCTGTCTAAATTATACTAAGGAAAAAGGACTTCATTCAATACTGTGACTTAAAGTAGGATGTATTAAATTGGGAAAAGACCACCTGAAGCTTTCATAGTGGAGGCAGCTGAAAAGAAGTAGAAAAGAACTTTTAGGGGAAGGTGAAATTTAGGAGAATAGAGGCTAACCTGTTCTATTAGTTGTCTTATCCATCAGCTTATACTTTTAGGACTAAATTTTGGAGATTTATATTTTATAATTATTCAAGTAGACCATATTGTCTGAAGATTGTTCTTTACAACTTTCCCATATGTTCTGTTTATTAATACTATTCATCCTTTTGGAGATCTTCTGAATAAAGTTAATAGCAAATACACATGAGTCTTAAAATGTGTTATGGCAATTACGATATTCCTCCTAAATCTTTTCTTCCAAAAGGACTGTAGCTTCTTCAGCAATCCTCATGCTTTGTGGTTCCAATGTGCTTGATCATCATGATGATTTATTTCTAGAACCTCATATACCTTTGGAGAAGGCACTGGCAACCCACTCCAGTACTCTTGCCTGGAGAATCCCATGGCAGGCGGAGCCTGGTAGGCTGCAGTCCATGGGGTTGCTAAGAGTCAGACACAACTGAGCGACTTCACTTTCACTTTTCACTTTCATGCATTGGAGAAGGAAATGGCAACCCACTCCAGTGTTCTTGCCTGGAGAATCCCAGGGATGGGGGAACCTGGTGGCTGCCATCTATGGGGTCGCACAGAGTTGGACACAACTGAAGCGACTTAGCAGCAGCAGCAGCATATACCTTTTGAAGTGTGCTTGCTCAGTTGCTAAGTCGTGTATGGCTTTTTGCAACCCCATGGACTGTAGCCCGCAGACTCCTCTGTCCATGGGATTTCCCAAGCAAGAATACTGGAGTGGGTTGCCATGCCCTCCTCCAGGGGATCTTCTCTACCCAGGAATCTAACCCGTGTCTCCTATGTCTTCTGCATTGGCAGGCGGACTCTTTACCATTGCAACACCTGGGAAGCCCTAAGTGTAGCAAGCAGATCTGTTCAGAATACTAATTGAGCAGTGGGACATGGCAGAGGACTGGGGGACCACTGCCTTCCTTGCTCTGCAACTTCATTTTCCATTAGAAAGTCTATTTTTAATTTGTTTTATTTTTTAAAAAATACTATCTTGTAATTATCCTATCCTGTGAATATCTGAACCTGTGATTATATTACCATGTAACAGAAAGAAAGTTCCCATTGAATATATTTTGTTTTAAATGTGTGGCTTTGAGTAAATAAATTAGAGAGATAAAGATGTCTGCACTGGTTAACCTGGTCTAACCACCAAAAGAGTTTGATTCTTATTTTTAGGTAACTTTGTCTTCCTCAGCAAAAGTCACTTGAATAAACAGATAGGAACTTCTCTGGGTAGGTTTTGGGACTAATGATTTAATAATGTATGAACCATGAGAAACCCAAAGAGAAGATCCAGTTTCTGATGAAAGGGATCAAGGATGTGGGTGAGGGGAGAGCAGGCATGGGGAGTGGGCAACTGGCAGCCAACACGATTACTTCTATTTTCTTCCTGCTGCTGCTGCTGCTGCTAAGTCTCTTCAGTCGTGTTCGACTCTGTGCGACCCCATAGATGGCAGCCCACCAGGCTCCCCCGACCCTGGGATTCTCCAGGCAAGAACACTGGAGTGGGTTGCCATTTCCTTCTCCAGTGCATGAAAGGGAAAAGTGAAAGTGAAGTCGTTCAGTCGTGTCCGACTCTTCGAGACCCCATGGACGGCAGCTTACCAGGCTCCTCCATCCATGGGATTTTCCAGGCAAGAGGACTGGAGTGGGGTGCCATTGCTTTCTCCGATTTTCTTCCTAGTCTACTGTAAACAACAAAGATATTCATCTTCTTTTTAAACATATTGGCTGTTCGCTGTGTCCATTTGCCTGTGTGGGTGAAGTAGGACTTGGCTAATGGCTTGTCATTTCCCCCTCTTTCCTCCATTCCTCTGGGTAGTTCAATGTGATCCCCTACCAACTGGGTCATACTTTTGGTTTTACTGACCATGCAGATAGCTAAAATCTTTAGGCCTTTTTCTATGGGAGATACTAACAGTAAAGTTGCTTCATCCTGTATTTTCCAAAGCCTATTTTTTAAAAAGGCACAGTTCTTTATATTTAATTAGAATATTTATGTGTGTGTGTGTATATTCTGTTAGCTTTGTTACATCATTATTGAAATCTTTGAGAATCCAAATCAATTGAACATACTTCTTTCTGCAAATTAGCCTCTATAGATATTATATGCCTGCCATCTATGTATTTGTTATTCTGATCATATAAAATGGCTAGCCAAGAGATTAGAGTCTCATGGCAAATCACTCCAGAGAGGGAATGAATTAAGGGTTACATGATATATTAATCAACATGATGTGGGGAATTTATCCATCCATTACCATGTTCCTCTAGCTTGTGTTTCTGTAGTCTGTGTTCATCCATCTTTGCTTACAGTGATAACAGGCTTCCAAATGCTGTGTGAGATCAGAAAACCAGTGTTTACCATGGAATTTCAGAATTAGAAAGGAGTTTAGGAATCATACCATATTCTTTTCAGCTTTGATAGGATATTAAGCTGCTAACTACATTTTACATTTAGCTGCATTTGCCTTATACTGAAAATATTCTGACTTACCATCTAAGGGATCAAAATCTCCTTAAAGGTCTCTTCTCAAACGATGTTAAGATAACTACATATGGTTTTGATAACATCTCTTTATGCCCTTGTTGGATAAATGGTTATATATTTGTCCATTTCCAGACTTTTCTCACTTTTCCTAATTGCTGTGATTTCTCGGAGATGATGTCTGGGCTGTGGTGATGCTGTCTATAAATTCCTTCTAGACAGTAAAATTTCTTGAGCTTGGAGATATGATGGAGAAGGAAACAGCAACCCACTCTAGTATTCTTGCCTGGAAAATCCCACTGATGGAGGAGCCTGGAAGGCTACAGTCCATGCGGTCGCAAAGAGTCAGACACAACTGAGAGACTTCACTTGGAGATGTGAAATCACTTAAGAGTTAGTTGCATCCTGACAGTATTCTTTTTTTTTTTTTTTTAAATTTTTAAAAATTTATTTTTTATTGAGGTAACTTTAGTTTATAAGGTTCATGTATAACATGGATGGAATATTTGCTTTTTTTTTTTTTTTTTACCTTTTTTTTTTTTTTTTTATAAATTTATTTATTTTAGTTGGGGGCTAATTACTTTACAATATTGTAATAGTTTTTGCCATACATTGACATGAATCAGCCATGGGTTTACATGTGTTCCCCTTCCTGGACCCCCCACCCACCTCCCTCCCCATCCCATCCCTCTGGATCATCCCATTGCCCCGGCCCTGAGCCCTTGTCACATGCATTGAACATGGAATGGTGTTCTGTTTCACATATGATAATATACATGTTTCAATGCTATTCTCCCAGAACGTCCCACCCTCACCTTCTCCCTCAGAGTCCATAGACAGTATTCTTAACTGCCCTGGAATCCTGACTCTTAGCCATGTGCTGTTCTTTACTGTGAAGATTTGCTTTGACACAGAAAAAGAAGCAATGTTAATATGATCTGCTCTGTTTGGAGAAATGGCTAGAGCTCATTCTTCTTGTTTTAAACATAACTTCTAAAATTCTTTTCATTTTCCTTAGCATTATTCATAGCCAGAGTTATTGCTTCTGCATTCCTGACACTGCTTTTTAAACGTTTGTACCCTTCTTTTATATTCCATTTGTAGTTGGGGGCTCCTTTTTCCACATTTTGTACATTCATGTACAAAAAGCCCCCTGTTTATAAAAGGAATCTCTACTGAAGAAATTTTAAAAACTAGAGACCAATATGAAGAATAAAATAAAAAATAAAAATCAACTTCAGTTCCACCACAGAAATGATAATAATAATAATAATCATTCAAATTTTAATATGCTTCATTTTTTATGCATATGTATTCTTTAGTTAGGGCCAATTCATATTTCTATCCTGCCTTTTTAATTTATAAAAATCTTTTTCCATAGCATGAAATATTTGCATATATCATTTTGTTTCAAAATATTCTGTTATATACATTAAAATTCATTTACCAGCCTCCTTTTTGGGGAATATAGGCCCCTGGACTATTTTGGACAGTTCTCTCCTCAGAAACAATAATTTATTTCAATAGTTTTTTTCTTATGAGCTTATTTAAAATTGTACAGTCATAATTTAATTTTAGATTTTTCATCCCTAGTGAGCCATTTTTCCATCTAAAGGTCTTCGGCTATTTCTCTGAAATTTCAGAAACAGTCTTTCCTAGATTAGAGTTTGTTTATCTGGCTAGCTAACATATTTACCTTCTCTAGAGTCACGCATCAATTCCCCAGTGAGTTCTTCCTTTTCAACCAAACTTAAAAGTATAGAATAGAACAGTGTTAGTGTTGATAAAGATCCTAGCAATTTTCTTTTATGATTCCTCTGTTTTCAGAAAAATATTTTATTTTTCTGTGGTCTTCTAAAAGAGCAAATTAGGAGCAAGTGACGTTTCTTGTATAGGCTGGGTGACAAAATGTGCTTGACCTCAGCAGAGGCCATTGGGCCAAGAGAGAAATCTGAAACTACAAAGCGTGGTTTGGTCCAGTGAGGGGGATAGCATCTCCAGGTGATTCCAAGGAGTGTAATGTGATTGGTTTCTCAGTTTTAAGCAGGGCATGGGCTGGCAACTAGACATCTAGGGTTCTAGGACAACTCCTCCCACATACATAGTTGTATAAAGTGTCAAGGTGCTCACTGGTTAGTGCTTAAGCCAGGAATCTCGTCCCACTTGGGGCTCTCTACTGGTATTTCGTGATTACGTGAAAGTCAAGTCACATAAATGAGAAAATGCAGAAGGGTTGGGGAAGACTCAGGGATTGTAGGGTTTCCTTGGTACTTCAGCTGGTAAAAAAAATCTGCCTGTAATGCAGAAGACCCCGGTTCGATTCCTGGGTCAGTAAGATCCCCTGGAGAAGGGAATGGCTACCCATTCCAGTATTCTTGGACTTCCCTGGTGGCTCAGATGGTAAAGAACCTGCCTGCAATGCAAGAGACTTAGGTTCAATCCCTCAGTTGGGAAGATCCCCTGGAGGAGGGCATGGCAACCCACTCCAGTATTCTGGCCTGGAAAATCCCCACATACAGAGGAGCCTGATGGGCTACAATCCATAAGGTCTTAAAGAATTGGACATGACTGAGCAACTAAGCACAGCACAGCAAAGGGATAGTAAGCAGGCAAGATACCTAGGGCTTCAGCTGGTTGTCAACAGTGGGCTACTGAATTTAACAGATACATGATCTTCTCCAACTAAGATTGGCTTAGGGACCATCGAGACTGAGGATGCCAGTTGAAGTCTGCTGTTGTGACCAAAATCAAGGCATGGTTGTATTAGACACTCTGATTTTGACCAAAAGATTTCCAGCAGATGAAAAAATAAACACTACCTCATTGTCATTACTTTATCCCACCTCTGTGCAAGGATTTATTAAAAAACTTTGTTTGTATAGTTCATCTAAATATATTACCTACATTTCTGCCCCACACTCAATAACATTTCTGCCACTTCTGTGTTTACCCAAGTAAATTTTGCAACTTTTCCACCATTATGTCCGTGATTGTTAGTGATCGTCTATATCTTCTTAGAAGAGAAACTGATCTCTGACCCATTTAAATCTTTTCTAACAAAGTATTAATATACCTCTTAACTTGCATATTCTCATCATTAGTGACACTCTTGAAATTAAAATATACCTATGAGATTGTAACTGTCTCAAAAGAAAATTTATTATGTTTGTTAGATTTATTCTCTCTGCTTTGGTTTATTGATTTGAAGATATATTTTTCACATTCCCCACATCCTGCTACTTTTTTTGTAAGAGTTACTTGGTTATTTCCTCCTTGATGTTAGTTTATGTTATTATATATATTGTTTTCTATGCTATTCAGTCTTTTATTGGGATATTTTTTTCCTCTACATATTTTAAGCTAAATCTTCTTGATAAAATCAGAAACTCTTCTAACAAACATTTTTTTTCAAGGTCCTTGTGAGATGTACTTTATTCCTTGCCAGAAGCTACATCAAATACTTTGATAATCTTTACAGAATTTCTTGGCTTGAAATCATATAAACATATTGATGAAACCCATATAGCTTCTGTTGAGAGCATTAGCTTAAAAAAAAAGCCTGAGGCTTAAGAGTTTGTTTTTTCCTTCCTAATGGGACACTACTATACTTAATGCAGTTGTGTCTTTCTTTTGCTGTATGAGACCTTATTTATTGCTGCTTCTGGTTTTTAATACTTATCTCTCATATCTTTCTAATAATTAAAAGAATTACAAGAATAAGTATCATTTTTCAACTAAAGAGAATTTAAATCTCAATATTAAAAAGTATTATTTTTGAAGCTTTTATTCCTTCAATGTATGTCAGAGGGAAAATCCTGAGACATCTCAATCTATGGAAAAATTTGAAATAAATACAAGGTTTCCTTCATCAAGAAGAATCTTGGTTTCCTTATTTTTTCTTGAGATTTATGTGTCTACCCAGAAAATGGGGAACCAAACTTGACAAGAAATCAATGTAATCATTATTCTATTTAGAGGATAACTCTTTAGGATAATGGTTTCAGAACACTGATCATAATAGTTCATCTTCATTCCTAACCCCATTTGCAAGCCCACCCAGGACACATTAAGCCCAATTCTGTCTGTTGGTAGTACTACTTTGCTAGAGCATTTGGTAGGATATTAGCTCTCACTACACTTGGATTTATTTTTCTGGTTCTCAGCCTAGGATTTACTTGAGTTTTACCTTCTGGTTGTCTTGAGGCTGCCAAATGAGGCAGACAAAAAACATTCTGGAATCAGGAATGTGTTTTGCTTACAGAGTTGTAACTGAGCATGGCTCACCACTTCTGGTTCTGTGTGGAGGCTGGCCTAGGTCTATAAATCCTACTTGAGGAAGGTAGTATCTTTCCAGGAAAGATGATTCATCTCTTCAGAAAATGCCAGCCCACCTGGACTGTACTCTTGGTTCTTCAGGAAGCCCTGAGAATGAAGTATGTCATCAATACAGAGATATACAGTGAGATTTTAGGAACCATTATAGCAGCAAAATTTTAAAAGGGACACAGATAAGTAATATGATACCCTCAGCAAGCTTCCATTCTATTCATATAAAGAGAATATGCCTCAGTGATTATAATAGATAACGATAATTGTAATGATAATAATAGGTAAGTAGGTGAGTCCTGAGCCTGGGTTTGGGAGGCATATTTCTAAGAAGGCTTCCTAGAGTAGGTGATGGGTAAGTTGGGTCCAAATAAATATAATCTGTTACAGAGGGCAGGAAATTTTGTGCAGAAATCATAGCCTGAGAAAAGTCTTGGGGTCAAAATACAACATCGTGTTGAGGGAACAAGAGGCAATTTAGTATTTTCAGAAGACACTATATAAAGAAGAATGATGGGAACTGAAGTTGTAGATACATTTAGGGTTCCATCCTTGACAGTCTTGGAAGCAATGCTAGGGAAATTTGACTGTAGCTTGTGGGTTATAGAGAAATCTTTTAGATTTCCAGTAGGTAAGGTGATAGATTTGATAGATTTGCAGTTGTAATAAATTCACTGGCTCTAGAAAAGAGAGCTGCCCTGTTGTGAGGACAGTTAGGAAGCCCCAGGAGAGGCCCGCGTGGTGAGGCACTAAGGCTTTCCACCAGCAGCTCTGTGAGAAGGTCATCTAGGAAGTGGATCTTCCAGTCCTGGTTAAGCTTTCAAATGATTCTGAATGTGACTGTGGAAAGACCCTGAGCCAACACCATGCAGTTAACCTTCAGAAACTGTGAGATAAGTGCTTGCTGTTTCAAGCGTCTGCGTTTGGCATAACATGTCTACAATAGATTAATACACTGTCTTTTGAGGAGAATAGGACTTCAGTGCAAGTAGACAAGTTAGGAGGCTGTTGTAGCTGACTAGGTTAGAAATAATATAGGTCTAGTTTAGGGGAGGTAAAGATGGCTAGAAGGGAAAAAGTATAAAAAAAATTGGGAGATAAAAATCTCTTAGAAGATGATTAAATAGAAGGTGTTGCAGATAGAAGTCATGGTTGATTCCTACATTTCTTGTTTGAGGGACCAGGTGGATGGTGGTTCTGAGCCATGGAGAAGGAGCATAGTTTTGGAGAGAGAGTAGATTGAGTTTTGGACAATGAGTTTGAGTTGTCTGTGAGATGTCCAGGTGAAAAATCCAGAATAGGTCTATAGGTGAAGAAATTGGGATTTAGGTCATCGGTATAGAGATAGTAGTTGACATGATGAACACAAATGTGATTATTTTAAAAAGGTGTATAAAACAACAAGGTCCTGTTGTGTAGCACAGGGAACCGTCTTCAATATCTTGTGATAAACCATAATGTAAAAGAATATAAAAAGAATATATATATATATATATTTTTATATATCAGTTTGCTTTACAGCAGAAGTTAGCAAAATAGTGTAAATAAATTATACTTCAGTATAATTTAAAAAAAGAAAGGTATATAGGGTGAGAAAAGCCACCCTTTTTATCTGAGGAATCGGCCTTGAAGCAGATGGTATGTAAAAGACATGGCAGGAAGACATAAAGGAAATGAGAAGTAGAGAAACTTGAAAAAGTGGATGATTTGGTTTCAGACATGAGATTGGAAACCACACTCTCTGACATTGGGGAAAGAAAGGCAAGAATGGGTTAGTTTTAGGTAAGTTTTGACATAAATGAACAATTGAGAGGAATTATCCTTGGTGGTACAAGTTTTCCAGATGGAATAGGAGACAAGATCACCTGCCATGAGTGAAGATGATAACAGGTGAGTAAAGGGAGAAACTCTGGAAAAACTATAGAAGGAAAACAAAGACCAAGATGAGAAAAAGCAGTTAAGGGAATGGATGGATTGTGCTGAGTACTCAGCTGAGATTCAGAGACCAAGTTTTTGAAGTAAGTGCTCTCAGTAGGGAAATAGAACATTATAACAGTTGGGGCTTTTTGTATTCCACTTCAGCTTCAGCCCTGAATCTGGTAACAGTGTTATAAATAGTGGTTTACCTACGTAAGACATGCTGAAGGATTGCGAAATTAGTTTTTTCACTCTTAGTTCACCGATTTTCTTGAGCGTATGAGGGGTTGTCAATATTGATCTAAGAGACCTTGACGAAGAGACCCTCTTTTAGAGAGTGTTGTTGGTTGTCAGCGTGTTGACCACTTTCAACATACCCACAAGATTGGGTGCTTCTGCATGTTATAAGCCAAGTGAAAAAAAAATGCTTTTGAGATAACCGGAAAGTTTGATTAGAGCCCTCAATAGTTTAGGGGACATAGTCAAAGGTTAAGGGACTGTCTGGAGCTGGTATAACAACAGGACCATGGGATGCTTTGAGAGATAGTTGTCTTTCTGCTATTGCTGGGGTAAAGTTTAGTATTTCCCACTTATGAGATATGTTCCCTAAAAAGGGAACCTGCCCATCATCTGCTTCCAAGGAACCCTGCTTCAAACCATCATTTGGGATGAGACGACATCTGGGGGAAAGACACTTCCACGTCCAGGACGCTGCGACTTCTCCATTGTGAAGTCAGGGCAGGGTAGGCAAGGCAGCAGTCTTCAGTGGGAACTGCAAATGTGACCGTAAGTCACCTTTGGGTAAATGTTCTTCACAGAAGAAGCTGATGCCAAATCACAAATGCACTTGCCAAGATAGATTTTTATTGCCCATTTGTCTCTTTTCCCTACATCCTCAACCTCAGCCCAGCTACGGAAGGGCCAGGACAGTATCTATGGAAGGAGGGAGGAAGCAGAGCAGGAAGATGCGAAAGGTGCTAACTGCAGTTCCTCCTCCACAGCAGGCCTCACCTGCATCAACCTGAGCAGGAGGAAGAACCCTTCTGTTTGCCAAATTGATTTCACACTGGATGGGATGGGATGCTCTTTAGAAGAGATGAGATATTCTGTTACCTAAAATTGATTAGAAAATCTGTACAGCCTGGCTGAGATTTTATTCGGGGGTGGGAAAAAGCAAGCAAATCAAATCAAAACAAAAACAGTAGCAATAAAAATCCCAAAACAATTGGCTTGTAGCCAATTGGACTGTGCCTGCCAGGCTCCTCTGTCCATGGGATTTTCCAGGCAAGAATCGTGGAGTGGGTTGCCATTCCCTTCTCCAGGGGATCTTCCTGACCCAGGGATTGAACCCGGGTCCCCTACATTGCAGGCAGATTTTTTTTTTTTTTTTTTTTTACTGTCTGAGCCACCAGGGAAGCCCAGTAGGGTTAACACAGGGCTAATAAACTGAGAGAAGTGAATCAAGCTTTGGAATTTTAGGAAGCTGGTGAGTGAAAGGGAACAAAATATGGCACCCTGAAATATGCATCTTTGTTATATTGATTAGTTTGAATGCGTTATTTTTAAGAAATGGAAGACATGGGAGGAGCTTGGAAAACTGAATAAAAGTTATCTTCTTATAAGAAACATTTACATTTATAAGGGAAATGTCCATTTATAAGGGTGTCTCCAACCTTCTACCAGGAAGAGAAGGATGATTCTAAATCTCCAGAAACTCTTATCAGTAAAGAAGGTAACTAATTAAAATTTGTATAACAACCTTATCCATATTGACTGTGCTTTTCCTGGTAACTTCCCATAATTAGTCCCCCCTAATATCTTCTTTCATTTTTTGACTATGGATAGTGTTTAAGGTAGTGACTTGGCCCATTTCAGGGATTTACTCAGTTTTCCTGGGTATCTTCTGTGTATCCAAGAGAGTAAACATACTATTAAACTTCTGTTTTTCTCCTATTAGTCTGTCTTTTTATTTGGTGGTGGGAGGTCTTAGCCAAAAAACTAGATGTATAGAGGAAAATTATTTTTCCTCACTTGCCATAAATAGTTGACATGGGAACCAGAAAGTAAGAGAGTTGAAAGGATTGAAATTAGGACTGAGACCTAACTCAGATTAATGCAGTTCCCAAAGTTGATACATGCTGAGTTTTCTCAAATAACCTGAATCACTCACTTAATTTCAGCAGATATTATTGAGAATGTGGTGAGTAGGATGGAGTCTGCTGTCAAATAACATGCAAGATCATAGAGGGGAGAAATTAAGAAACTCTGAATATTAATTTTATAACTAACCAACATAAGGCATTTGCTAAAATCAGATAGTTGAGAGATATTTAAGATTAATTGTGCACCCCACTATGTGCTTGATAGTGAGCTAACTTTAGAGGATAAAGAGGTGAAAAAGAAAAGTTATATATATCCTTGACTATTGAAAAGCTGGTAAAGGATTTATACATGAGAATACATATAAAGATTTATACATGAGAATTACCATACAAGGAAGTAAGTAAGTGCTGCTAAAAATGGTTGCAGAAACACGTGGTAAGGAGCATGTAGGAAGCCTGGGGATTAAAAAGAAACTTATTTTGGATTGGGTGACATTAGATTTAAGTGTTTTTTTGTGATTTTTTTTTTTCCTATTTGGCCAAGAAATAAGATACTTTGTATTTCGCTCAGAGGTTTGAACATATTTCATGAAGGCTGCATTTGAGATAAACTTTGAGGGATGAGTAGGATATTTGAAGTAAGTAATGGGAGAATATATATTTTGTCCTGAACATAATATAAGTAATGGAAATACAGACTGTCTTTTGAGAATGAAGAGTTGTCAAATGCTGAAGGGAATTAGAAGTTGAGCATGGAAATGTAAATTAGGACCACCCAGTGAAGGAGCTTGAAGGCTTAAATAACTCAGTAGGAAATTGGGAGCTGCTGGAAGCTTAGAGGAAGACATAAATGGAGTGGAAATTTAGGAAAATTAACTTGAAAGTTGAGTGTAGGATGGTGATCTTGAAACAAACTAAATTGGGGAATCAGACAAGTTAGAGACTTTAGTGTTACGATACTTAAAATAACATCCTGAAACAGGATGGTAAGTGAAGAGGTGGGAAAGAGGATTGGATTCAAAAGGTCATTTGGGAATAGAACCAACTGGATTTTTTGATTTAAGATGTGGGCACAAAACTTCTTTTAGGTTTCCAAGACCGTGTAACTGGGCATTGGGGAACATAAGGCTTCCATGAAAAGACAAAGGGAAGTCATGAGGAGGTGCTCTTTGATGAGATAGGCTGTGATTCTTCTGAGGGACTACGTGTACATCCTGTAGAAGTGCCTGGCAGACATTTGGAAATGTACACGTGGCATTTGGAAGGGAGAGAAGTTCAGCACCAGAAGTTACCAGCTTAGAAGTTGATAGTTGCTGCCATAGGAGTCAATACGATTCCTGATGGAGGGAGGTTATTATGAGTTCTTTACCCTGTTTAAGTTATGAAATTCTTGCAGAATGTGATGACAGCTCTGTGTCTCCTTGGCCAGAAAAATGTGCAAACACAAAGGTAAAAAATTTTGTAGACCTTAGTTTCACATTTCTTGGTACCAAAAGAAAAGAGAACGGAAGAAAGAATTTGGTGAAATGTTATGTGAAGGGGACAAAATCAGGAAAAGATGACACAGCAGTAGAAAACAAACCAGGGGGGCTTCCCTGGTGATCCAGTGGTTAAGACTGAGCTGCCAATGCACGGGGTACTGGTTCAATACCTCTAAAATTCCACATGCTGTTTGGTGTGGCCAAAAAAAAAAAAAAAAGGAAAAGAAGCCAGGGTGATGAGGATGGTTTAAAAGGCACTTTAAAGTAATGCGTGCTAGAGTATTTCAAGTCTTACAACTGAGGAGAAGTTGCTGGGCTGGTGCTCACTGGATGAAGAGTTCATTGTGAATCTAGGACTAAAGACATCATTCATTAGAGTGGTGGGGACAAGAATTACATGACAGAAAGCTAAGGGGTAATGAATTGTGAGGCTGAGTGGAGCTAGTAAATGGAGAGACTAAGTAACACTGCTCTTATGTTTAATCATAAAGGTAAAATGAGAGCAGAGAGTTGAAGGAATATGCAGCCTCAGAAAGAATTTCTGATATAATTTTTTTTAAATTGGGCATATTTACGGATGGAAGAACCTCTTGATGAAAGTGAAAGAGGAGAGTGAAAAAGTTGGCTTAAAGCTCAACATTCAGAAAACCAAGATCATGGCATCTGGTCCCATCACTTCATGGGAAATAGATGGGAAAACAATGGAAACATTGATGGACTTTATTATTTTGGGCTCCAAAATCACTGCAGATGGTGACTGCAGCCATGAAATTGAAAGACACTTCTTCCTTGGAAGAAAAGCTATGACCAACCTAGACAGCATATTAAAAAGCAGAGACATTACTTTGCCAACAAAGGTCCGTCTAGTCAAAGCTATGGTTTTTCCAGTAGTCATGTATGGATGTGAGAGTTGGACTATAAAGAAAGCTGAGTGCCAAAGAATTGATGCTTTTGAACTGTGGTGTTGGAGAAGACTCTTGAGAGTCCCTTGGACTGCAAGGAGATCCAACCAGTCCATCCTAAAGGAGATCAGTCCTGAGTGTTCATTGGAAGGACTGCTGTTGAAGCTGAAACTCCAATACTTTGGCCACCTGATGCGAAGAACTGACTCGTTGGAAAGATCCTTATGCTGGGAAAGATTGAAGGTGGGAGGAGAAGGGGACGACAGAGGATGAGATGGTTGGATGGCATCACCGACTCAATGGACATGAGTTTGAGTAAACTCTGGGAGTTGGTGATGAACAGGGAGGCCTGGCGTGCTGCAGTCCTTGGGGTCGCAAAGAGTCGGACACTACTGAGGGACTGAACTCAACTCAACTCATGGATGGAAGAGATGGGGTCAATCTAGATGGAGAATATATAATGGAAAGCATGGATGATTGTTAAGAAATTCCAATTATTATTTAAAAAACCTTTTTCTATGCAGTGGTTACCATGGTTGCCTTTTTGAAAGACAAAGTAAGGATCATGCCATCCTGATGACAGTTACTCACAGCTCAGTCTTCTAAGGATCCACTTATGAGGTACAAGAAAGATTAGAAAACAGAATTGTGTATAGACGAGCAGCGAGTGTAAGGATTTTCTCACTCTAGATCTGGGAAACATGTTCCTACAAGAGAGATGTTACATGGACAGTGTTGAGCAGAGGTCCTCGCAGCAGCAGAGCCAGCTCTTGTGTCTCTGTGCTCTTGGTTGTCAGTACTTGTTCTTGCTTTGGTTTGCAGTGTCATGTTTTTAAACCTTGGCTGTTCATTGGAATTATGCATTAAAAAATACCAGTGCCTGGGCCTCAAACCCCAGTGGTCCTGATTTAATCGGCTGGGGTGAAGTGTGGGCATGGAGAGCTTTTGAAGGTGATGCTAATGTGCAGTGGACTTCCCAGGTGGCTCAGTGGTAAAGAATCCTCCAATGCAGGAGACACAAGAGATGCAGATGCGGGTTCCATCCCTGGGTTAGGAAGGTCCTCTTGAGGAAGAAATGGCCACCCGCTCCGGTAATCTTGCCTGGAGAATCCCCATGGACAGAGGAGCCTAGTGGGCTCCAGTCCTTCGGGTCACAAAAAGTCAGACACAACTGAGCGACTGAACATGCCCCCGCTAGTGTGCAACTAATATGGAAACTACTGCTTCAGCATCTTCAGTTTGGGCTCCAGTTTCTCCACTGGAGAGGCTATACCTCCAACTAGGTATTTTGCAAAAGTTGTTTGAGGAAGGAATGGACGCTAGTGAAGGTCTTGAGAGCCTCAGGAGACTCTGTGGAAAATATATTCACTTCCCTGGTATAGAAAGGTGAGCTTTTTTCCATATTTCACCTTTTACCCAGCTTAATCAGGGCTTTTCACCCATGATTATGAAGAAGCAAGAACTAGCAGTAGCTTGGTCTTCAGACACTTGTAAAATCCATATTAAAGGAATATCCACTGAATAAAAGGCAAGGCTCCCAGGAGATAGACTTCCTTTTTCTTCTGAAATCCCCGCTCGATGATTAACCAGGCTGCAAGAAATCTATAGTGGTTTGCTTTGGGTACAGTGTGGACAGTCTGTACATGACTGGTAGCAAGGATTCTCTTCTTCAGCAACTGTTATTCTTCCAGAGTGAATCTATTTTCAGGATAGGTCTACACTAGCCCAGTCATTCACTTCCCTCTCCCCCTCTCCTCTAGGATTCACTGCTCTCTAAAGAAGAGGTCATTAGGAAGTGTGAGAATTGCCCAGGGATTATATGAAGTTGTGGCAGCTAAAGTGAATGCCTCATTAGCATGTGAGAGAAAAGCCCAAACAACACAATCAAAGGGTGTAAAACCCATCCAATGGGGTGGGGAAAGGGTGGTTGGAATTAATTTCAACCACTTTAAAGCCAACATGAATGAAAGGAGAATTAAAACTTAGCCTGCCTCTGAGTGAACTTAACCTGTGTGTGTGTGTACATTTTCACATGAAAACAAGCTTGCTGATTATCTAAATTTGTTCATAACTGGTGGCCTATATAACAAAAACAATAAAAAATATTTTGTCATTTCGGCTGTTTTTTGGAAACTGAAAGAATCGTAAGGATGTAGTAGCCAGTCAAAGCTTGCCAGGAGAATATTTGAAACTATATTAGAACATGCTCCTTTTACTATTATGGCTGACAATTGAAATAACCAAGACATACAAAAACAGATCAACAGCAATATGGCAGGCAGAGTTAAGAATCTAATGAAGTCACTTGTCTTTAATTTATATCTATAAATCAGGCAAAAATTTTTCACCAAACAGGGTCAGACTTGGAGGACTGGGGAAATAGGGGGTGAAGGGGAGTAGGGGAGATATGACGGAAAAAAACAAGAGAGAAAAGAAAGGCTCTGATTAGCTATCAGAATTTCCCTCCGCACAGTAAGCGGTTCCCTCCAGTGCCTGCCTAAAGAGCCTGCTGTTGATTGAGTGGATGAAAGTGACTGGGAAGGCTTGATAAGTAATCCCTGTAGCTTGTAATAAAAAAGCAATGCCATTTTTATAAAGGACTTCGTACCTTTCTGTTCCAACTGGCATTTCTCAGGAGCAGAGCACTTGAGCAGCTGAAAGTTGTGTTAGAGTTTCCAGGAGGTTTGGACTTAGGCGGAAGTGACTTTGATATAAAGGCTGGGGCCAAGGTAGTCAATGGAAATGGATAGCCAATGGGTGATGGATAGCCCACTGTTTTGAGTGTCCTCAGTTTTGCTGTGCTATCTCTACTCCAGGGAGCATCTCAGAGAGCAGAATGAAGCAGCCAGAACCTCCACTCTTCCCTAAAGTGGCTGAAATGTTAAGCTATTGCTCTATTGAAAAATAGGTCACATAGATGATATAATGGGTTAAAGCTTTGCTAAATGTCTATTGAAATAACCTTCTTCTACCTGATGAAATCAGAAAAATGCAGGTAGCACAGCAGGCTAAGGAAAACACTAAAGGATAAATTAGGCTTCTTGCTGTGAGGTGCACTAGTTTTTCTCCACTAAAAGCAAAGTACTCACTACCTGGTATCATATATCTCAAAACATAGGTATTCCCCCACCCCCTCTGCTTCAGGAACCTGGTTGAATCATCCACTGTCCTCTGCCCTTAATTCTGCGACAATCTGGGTCAGTCAGGCAACTTGACTATTCAGGTCAGATGTGAAAGTACTGCCTTGTTAGTTACCTGGGATATGTGGGACATCAGTCATTTTACAAAACAATTTTGAGGGATTTTGACATTTCCACTAGAGAAGATCCACGAGGCTTTGATTTGATAAGTTGCTTCCTGCTGCCTCCTTCCTGTCAGAGGCACTGAGCTCAAAAAGAGATCAAACTTCCGGAAAGAAATATGCTTTATATAAATGTTCCTACTCGTATTATTTCATAGTCTCCTATGACAACCTTCACGTCAAAGATTTATTCTGGGTAGTTAAGTTATACAACAAAATATCTGGTGTGAATTTTGGCAAGAAATTCACGAAGTGGATCACTTGCCAGGAACAGGTATCCGTATGGAATAAACAGAAGTAATGAGAGTAGGTAAGAGGATGCTCATCAAGGGGGCTGCAACGCTGAATGCCTTTCCTAATTTGCCCTGATAAAATACCATTAAGCCCATCAGTGTCTACATCTTAATCTTTTTAAAAGAATGTGCTTCATGAATAAGCTAATTTTCTCATTAAAAAAACAAAAACAAAAACCCACAATAGCTGGTTTGGATACTACAATTCATTAGAAAAAAGGAGTTCTGAAACTTGAAGGGCTATTTGGGGAATGTGGATAAGAAAGAAAACAAAATGAACTGCAAAAGATTATGTTCTGTCTTCCAGCGAGGGATATGCACTTCTAAATATAAAACCCATCATTTAGTGTTGCTCAGGTTTTAGATGGAAAAAGGAAAAAAAAAAACCCCATAAACATATTGCTGATTATACATACTAGTTCTAAAGAGCTTATTTTAATTTTCTTAAGGTTAATTGTGTTACACTGAGAGGTGATGTTTTGGGAATAGAGTCATGTTTTTGGCTATAAAGAAGCTGTGTGATTTCTTGAAGCATCTTTCCATTTGCTTCCATGAATAAGACATTTTCCAGAGTGAGTAGAGAAAAAAGGAAAGCTAATCAGATCATTGTCTGTGCTTGTGAGATGCAAGATTCTTTCTCTCTATAACATGGATTATTAATTCCACAAATTTTATTCTAGATCCCTCTGCCTATTAAGTGAAGCTTAAAGTCTCTAAGGAATTATTTGACTTTGAGTATCTCATGCTTTTGTTAAAATACATTTCAACTTGCTCCTGTAATTAACATTAACATCAAGTTCTTATTTCTGACTTCACACCTCTCAGAAAGTAGATATTACAACAATTTTGATAAAAAATGATTAGAGGCTAAAAGACTCTTCACAAAATGTGAATAACAGAAAATATGTCTAACAGCCCACGTTATTGTGTAGCCCTCAAACTTGTTCTTCCTAAGATTTTGCCGAATATAAGTAAACGTCTGACACTCTGAGTTAACATTTAAAAATACGCATTAGTTTCATAATCACTGCAGTGCAGAAGTTATTAAAGCTACAGCAGTTCAGCCTGAAAGAAGCCAGGAAATAGTCTGTTATTTTGCTTCCTTCACCAAATGATAATTTATATGAAATCTTCATTTTCTTAAACTTAGATAACACAATCTCTATAAACATAAGAAATAGAACATATGGTAGATAGAGAAACCTATAGAATTCATAGTAGGATCTATGTAGAAAATTCTAAAAAGATAGGTGGAAATCATTTGATGAAGGAATCTGTTTTAATTAGTATCCATACAGGGTTGTAAAAAGAGTGTTGCTATAGATGGATGGTGGGGTCCTATTGCTATTGGAATGAAGGCTAAGAATCTTCTGTGAGTGGATATTAGAGATGATGGAGCCTTGGTAAGTTTCAGCTAATGTTTCATAAGCACCTACTAAGTGCCAGGCCCCATCAAGTATTTTTACATTTGTTACCTTTCCTTATCTGAACAGCCTTGTGAGGTAGACAGTATACTGAGATTTGAAGAAATTAAAATATCTTTCAGGATAGCACAGTTTACAAACAGTAGAATCCGTATTAATAGCTGGTTCTTCCAGCATCGAGTGTGAAACTTGTCTTCCTCACTGTGTTTTTTCTCTCAAATATATTCAGTTTGTTAACAGGGAAAAAAAACAGAACTAAAAAAAAATTGTTTCCTCACGTATCAGGTAATAGTTTGACTAATGAAAAATATGTCTTTCTAAGCAGACTTCCACAGCTACTATAATCAATAGTGACGCTGAGAATAGAATTCTTGTGCTGTAAGACTCGTTAGACTTAATGTGAAGTCTCAGCCATCTTTCCCAGAGAATTGGGGGAGAGAAACATGAAAGCTTATCTTTGTAATATTTTCAAATCAGTCTCTCTCATTGGTGTTTGTCCGATGCTGGCCAGGCCTCCCCAAGGTTAATGCTGTCACTGTACCTCAGTCATTAAGAATGGAACTCATGGTATGTGTGACTTGGTTTACTAGTTCTCCCATGTCAGGAGCAGGTGAGGGTGTTGTTTGAATCTTGCAGTTGTGTTGGTGATTTACACTTGATGTGTTCTCAGCCAACTGCAACTTTCATCTGCTTGCACCATAGTTGTGCAGGCTGTGCTGGGTAGAGATGATTTTGTCATCCCTTTTGGATAAGCTTCTTGTAACTTCTGAAAGCAGTGTTTGTCCCCAGATCCCTAGGACACAATGGATATTCATCAACAATGGCTTGTTTCTTTTTAGCATGTCAAAAACAATTGAGATAAACAATGTCTAGAATCCGATCTCTATTTCTAATGCATAAATAATTTCAAGCCTTCCGTAAAAGGAATGATGGATTGTTGTCATAGTGGGCACTTGATAAATCCTTATTGATTGATTGCTTGATTCATTGTGAATGTCCTGAACAACTGTATAAATATCAAGGTGATGTCTAATATCCATAACCCATATGTCACTATCCTTTTACTTTCTAACTACTAAAACTTTCCTCTAAATCACCTGCTTCCTCATTTCAAAATCTGACAACTTTCCCCAAGCTACCATCTTCTGTGTTCTGTACAGTTGCGAAAGTTCTGAAGCAGATCAATCTGTATCCAGTTGACCTCTCTGACCTCAATCCATTCATCCATTCTCCAGATTCCAGCGAGGGCTCTTTTTTAAAAAATAAAAGAATGAATGACCCTGCTTCTGCTTTAAGTACTTGAATGATTTTCCACTGTTCTTAGGATAAGGATAACCCTCAGCATATACAGGCTTCCCTGGTTGCTCAGGTGGTAAAGAATCCACCTGCATTGCAGGAGACCCAGGTTCAGTTCCTGTGGAGAAGGGAATGGCAACTCACTCCAGAATTCTTGTGTGGAGAATCCCATGGACAGAGGCTACAGTCCATGGGGTTGCAAAGAGTCAGATATGACTGAGAAACTAACACTTTAGCTTTTAGCACATACAGTGCTGCTCACTGTCCTCAGTATTTTAGTCACCTTGACCTTTCAGTTCTTCATAGAAGCCATGCTTTCACTCTCACAGGGTCTACGCTCCTGCTCAGGCTACTGATTACAGCCTGATTTCCTCCCCTCTTCCCTTACTTATCCTTGACTTGTCAGTTTTTTCATGGGAACCTACTTCTGTGATACAAAGCCCTCTTATTATATGTTCCCACAGCATCACAGATCTATTTTTAGCTACCATTGTAGTTGCAGTTTCATATTTCTTTGAGACATTTGATTGATCCCTCTCTCCCCCACTAGATAATAAGTTCCTCTGGCCTGAACTTGAATGGCTTACCCTTATCCTAAGCTCAAAATCTTATATACAGAATTCTTGACAATATGTATGAAGCCATTTGATGTGGCCCTAATACTACAATTTCTTCTTAAGGAATTAAGTATATAATTCAGTCAGTCTGAAAACAGTATCAATACATTTTAATCACATAATATATTGTATATATTGAAGCTGTACTCAGTCATGTCTGACTCTTCCAGCCCTGTGGACTGTAGCCTGCCAAGCTCCTCTGACCATGGAATTTTCCAGGCAAGAATATTGGAGTGGAGTGTCATGTCCTACTCAGGGAATCTTCCTGTCCCAGGGATTGAACCCACATCTCTTACGTCTCCTGCATTGGCAGGCGTTTTTTTTTTTTTTAACCACTAGTGCCACCTGAGAAGTCCCAGTATTGAAGAGCTATAGATTTTCTTTTGATCCACATTCCCCTCCAGCTACTATTTCATTTTTTTTGCCCACCATAACTGCAAAACTATACAAATGAGAAGAAATCACTGTTCCTACTTCCTCAAATCCAATTTTCAACTCAGTCTTCTCCAGTTTTTTATCTCCCTACTCTGTGTTAAAATGGCTTTTTAACAATGGCTTCTAATGGCTTTTAAGACGCTAAACATGTTGATCTCAATAGTTTTTAGGATCAAGATGCCAAAGCGTTGGTCCCATACATTTTCTCAGCCAACTTGCCCTCCCAGGCCACAGCAGTACAGTTTACCACTGCCTTCTCCTGGGAAAACATCTCTAGGATGGTTGTATGGCATCATCAACTCAGTGGACATGGGTTTGAGCAAACTCCTGGGGAAAGTGAAAAACAGGGAAGCCTAGCATGCTGTAGTCCATGGGGTCGCTATGAGTCGGACACGACTGAGTGACTGAACAACAGACAACAAGGACCTGGGCTGAGATCCTCTGTTTTTCCCTGCTTACAATTTTTACTCCAAGTGATATTGCTGGTGAAATGGTCTCTGCTACCAAATAATAAGTAGTCTACAAATACATTTTTAATTTTAGTGAGAGGTCACTGAGACTGAGCACTTGGGAAAAAAAAATACTGTTCAATTTTCATTCATTGTATTAAAATATATCTCTTTACACTAGCCCAAACTTTGAGCCAGTTTTTTAATTTGATGTGCTGCTTTAACTCAGTAGAGTAGAAACTACAACAAAAATGGTAGACTCCAGTCAAGTGTCTGAATGGAGAAGTTCAGTTTAGAGACAAAAGGCTAGGTTTGGCTCTCATGGCTGTTGGGGATTAGATGTGCCAATGATAAAGTATGAAGGCAAGGATACATTAAAAAACAATTTGATATTAGACTATGTGCAGAAAGTAATTGCTGAGAAGGTTGTATTTCATAAGAAGTTTATATCTTCAAAATTTCATCTTTAAGATAAAGGTTACTCAGGGGACATTCTTTAACAGACAGTATCACAAAAATTGTTGAGTATATGACAGGAGTGTTTGAGCAAAAGACTGAAATACCAAGACTCTTAAATACATCCATTTTAGATATACATGAAATTAAATATTGAAATAAAATTTTAAATCATTAGCATTTATTAATTTATTTATTAATTGCCTTTTTATGGTATCAAGGCAAACACTATAGAAAGATCTTAAAATTTTATCATTGAATTATGGCAATATAACCTGTCAGTCAACATAAGCAACTTATTGTAATTCAACACATATTTATTGAGGTCTCATTGTATCCAAGATCTTTATTCTTACTTTCCCTCCTCCAGTATATCCTTTATTCACTCAACAATTATTTACTGTTTTAAGGCATTATTGTAGACTCTAGCAATATAGAAATAGCAGATTATGGCTTTCCCTACAAGAAATGTATAGAGATTAATAAGACATCATTCTTATTTTCAAGCAGAATTAATGAAGGTATTGAGAGAGAATTTCTGATTCTGGTAATGAGGTTTTTCAAAGCAAGTGATTTGATTTGGAAAGTATATGAAAGAGAAGAGTTTATCATTATATTTGTAGCAAAATGTCAAGCATTTAAAAGTAAATTTGTTTAAGTTATTTGCAATTATTATGAAACATACAGTTTACAAGATAGGAAGTTAGTGTGCTTGCAGCTAAATATATTTCCTTAACTCTGATACCATTCATTGTAAGATTCACCAGGAATTTAAGAACAATTTGAAAAAAACTATTACATAAAGTATGCACATAAATTGAATTTTATCACAATTATAGGAACATTAAACTGTGAAAAGAAAGTTCCTATTTTGCTCTTTGGGGGAATAATAATAGCAAATCAATTTACTAGCTAGTGTAGTTTCTAGCTTCAGTTGACTTATTGATTGGTTTAAAGATTTTTGATAAGTCATTTACAAAATACATCTTGCAAATAATTTCAGAACAACACTGGCGGCAAAAATGCTTTTTATTTTGTGAAATTCAAATTGGTCCCATATATGTCTTCCAGTGCCTTTTGATTCAGATTCCTTTTTTTTAATTGTCAAAGAATACTGTGCCTCCTTAATTAGACCAAATTCTTTCTAACCTCAGGAAAAGAACATTAGAAAATATGATTCTTTGAGTCGACATTCCACTGAGTACCTCTTGAATTTTTTAAAATCCTGAGCATATGGTCATTAATAAGTTAAACACTATCCATGTGACTTATTTTCTGTAAGTTCTACTCGTAGGACCAGAAGGTCAAATGTACAGATCCCCAGCACCAACTGTAGGTCTCAGACGCAGAAGGTACTTAGTCGAAGTTTCTGGAAAGAATAAATTGATGTGCCAAAGATACACTAAGTGAAAGTAAATAGAGACAGTTATGCATGTACCAAGATATTAAAGACTTGACCCCGAGAGCATTCCCTCAGTTGTCACCTTTGTTCTTTATATGGCAACACATTTTTCTTTATGAAAGCATTAAGCAAATCTTCTTACTAAGAAAACAGGAAAGGGAGTTTGTTTGGGGTGACTCTTGAGCCTCTGGCATTGTTTCAGGGAAGCTCGAGGAAGCAGATCCAGTCCTAGTAGCCTTTATAGACTCATTTTTGCCTGAACTATTATATAGACAACGATACCACTTATACTTAAAAAAAATAAAATGTAGAGTTTTAAAATTGTAAATAAAGATCTTTGAGGGAAAGGACCAATGTTTTTGTTTGCTTTTTGTTTTTGCTTGCCAGTGTCTAGCATACTCAAATATGCCTAACAAATTCAATATGTGTGCTTGATTAGCAGTTGAATGGATGGATAAAACTGTCATGGTTAAATGAAAGAAGTTATAGAATTAGCATCATAAGGTTAATATTAACTAACTGAAACAATACATGCATGCATAGAAATAATCCATTTGAGAAAATTAAAATTATAAAGCTCTAATTTTTACTATCAAAGTTAGCAGTGCTGGAGTATTTATCATCAAATGTTCTGATTTCCTCTTTGCTAGAACTGCATGGACTAGTTGACATACCAAATACAGACAAAATTTTCACTCAGTGCTTTTATTATTCTGGCAAGTAATGAAGCCATGTGAACCACAAGAGTTATATGCCTTCATTGATGAGCAAGTTTGAATATTGTTGTCAGACTTCTGGTGTCACCAGAATTGTTCTCAGGCATTATTTAAAATCAAATGATTAACAACTTTTTTTTTCAAGCATTCTATTTTCTTTTTCCCTTTCGCTGATGGATTATTTTGTTCAGCTTTTTCTCTTTGTTTGTTTTGGGAATTAGGGCTTTCCAATGAGCCCATGTGGTGTGAAGAACTACCTCTAGATATTGAGTTTACATTACAAACAAGCAAAAATTCCCAGTCTGTCAGAGATCTTCTCCTAGGATACAAGGAAAAACAAAGTTCAGCTAAACTGCACAATTAATTCACCATCACTTCTGAATAGAGAGAAAAGGTTGCTTTAAGCTGTTCTGTTCTCCTCCTAGGGATTTAAGGTCAGTTGCAAGAAGCAGAATTACTATTCTTTCAAAGTTGTCTCTCTTGATTTGTATTCCCGTAATTATCTCCTTAGGACCTCTTCCTCTTTAACTTGTAAACTCAGCTTAATAAGTCAATTCAAAGATTAGATGGATGTAAAGGTATCTATTCTGAGAGCTGAATGGACAGGGAAAGGAATAAAGTAGGACAATTTCCTCTTCCTGACCACTGGTTTCACTATGTACCAGTTATGTTTGTTATACACAAAATAATCAGATCTTTTCTTACTCCAGAAAATAAGGGAAGTGATTTTTTTCTTTTTTCTTTAAATTGTCTCTTGGAAATGAAAGATTACAAGCATTGTCACTTTGCCTTTTCAAGGAGTGGCAAATTCTAGAAGTGAAAAGAACGAATTATTTGTAAAGATATAAAGTTTTAGAAGTGATTTTTTTAGTTTTGGCTGAGTCTCAAGCTACTGGAAGTAGAAAGCTTTAGGTGAAAACAGTAAACATAAATAAACATATTCTGCTAATAATATTAGTAAATTGGGCCAATGTCTGACTATATTACTGATTTTTTAAAAAATTAATTTATTTATTTTAATGGGGGGCTAATTACTTGACAATATTGTAGTGGTTTTTGCCAAACCTTGACATGAATCAGCCATGGGTGAACATGTGTCCCCGATCCTGAACCCCTTCCCATCTCCTTCCCCATCCCATCCCTCAGGGTCGTCCCAGTGCACCAGCCCTGAGCACCCTGTCTCAGGCATCGAACCTGGACTGGTCATCTATTTCACATACATGTTTCAATGTTATTCTCTCAAATCATCCCACCCTCGCCTTCTCCCACAGAGTCCAAAAGTCTGTTCTTTACATCTGTGTCTCTTTTGCTGTCTCGCATATAGGGTCATTGTCATCATTTTTCTAAATTCCGTATATATGCGTTAATATACTGTATTGGTGTTTTTCTTTCTGATTTACTTCACTCTGTATAATAGGCTCCAGTTTCATACACCTTATTAGAAATGATTCAAATGCACTCTTAATAGCTGAGTAACATTCCATTGTGCATATTACTGATTTTTATTGTCCACAGAGAGCTCAGAATGTCACCAGGTTTTGTATTGTTTTTCAAATCAAGGAATATAAGATGGTTATTGCAAATGTTTCTTGCATATTACACATGTTAGTTTGGGTATGATTTTGTGAGAGAAGCAGTATAGTCAGCTGGTCAAATTCATGAGCTAAAACTGCTGGGTCCAAATCCTAGCTATACTCTTACTATGTAAACTTTTGTTAGTGCCTCGGGTTCCCCCTCTGGAAAATGCGAATAATAATAGTACCTACCTCAAGTGGCTATTGTGAGGATTAAATGCATTAATATAACTGAAGTAAATAAGCAGTACCTAACATATAGTAAGTACTCAATAAAAGTCATTGTTATTCACAGTATCCCTCTAATTCTCCTAAAAATACTGTATAGAATATGTGTGTGAGCCACATTTGTTTTATTTTAGAAAAGTATTGTGACAGAGACTGCGTTAAATGGAACACCTTGAGGTGTTACTCACTTGAGCTGGTAGGAATTAGTATTACCAGGTGAGATTTCTGCATCCTCTTCTATGAAAATGTCTGAAATGTATTTCCATTTATGAGAATTCTGGGGAAGAGGAAATCTGCCTGGAAGGTGACTTTCTTGGGAAAAATCTGTTTTTATGGTTATTTTTCTCTATCTCCTTGTTACTTAGATCTCACTGTTTAAGATGAAGTGAAGAGAAATGTTTGCAAAATGAGGACAGTTTGAGGAATAGGGAGACTTATCACTAGCATTGTTATTAATTATTTCGCTACTTATTTTTTTTAAGTGAAATATAGTTGACTTACAGTATTGTGTCAATTTCTGCTATACAGCACAGTGACTCGGTTATACACATATATATATATACATTCTTTTTTATATTCTTTTCCATTATGATTTATCCCAGGACATTAAATATAGTTACATGTGCTATACAATAAGACCTTGATGTCCATTCATTCTATATATAATAGTTCACATCTACCAACCCCAAACTCCCAGTCCATCCCTTCAACGATTTTCCTATTTAAACAGCAATTAAAATATAAATAGGACCCACTGATGTTTTGAGTGTAGTAGGATACTGATTTCAACTTGGGATGCTGAATTCCATCCTCTTTATTGACCAAGTTTACTTGTAGGAACTATATGACTAAAAGGAATTTTAAAGATCAATACTTGAGTTTCAAAATGAGGAAAATGAGTCCCAGAGTGATTTAACTAAACCTTTACTCCATTGATTCAATAAGAATTTATTGATTGTCTACTATGTGCGATTTGCTCTGCTGGGTAACGGAGACCAGCTGTGAATAAGCAGGCGTGGTCTCTGTCTTACTAGCACTTACAGACTCCAGTGGGGAAATAGACAATTATCATAAAGAACGATAAAGAGAAGTACAGGGATTTTGAGGCGTGCATAGCAACAAGAACTATAGACCATCAGAAGTGGTCTAGAATTCTAGTGAAGCCCTGAAGATTCAAATTGAGTGTGCCCGGGTTCTGGGAAGTTGCCCAGCTATGAGAAGGCCTGGGGAGAGAGAAAGGGGAAGGCATTCAAGCTGTTCAGTTTGATGGGAAGAAGAGGTGTGAGTTGAAAGGGATGGAACATAAAGCTGGAAACAAATGCAGATCATAGTGGGCCATGTAAAGCAAGTTCTGATTATCCCGAGAGCAGTGGAGAATCTTTGGAGAGTTTTAAGCAAAGGGAAGCATGCGCAAACTTGTGTTAAGATCATTCTGGCTCTAGCCTGTGGATAGATGCAGAAGACATAAGTCAAGGAGGTTGATGAGAGACCATGGTGGTTTAACCTACTATTGGTGGATAAATGCTATCAGATCATAATCATGTGGAAAATATTGATTTCATTTCTAAGTCTTGTTTTTAAATAGCACCTGGAATATTACATTTTCTTTACACTCAAGTTCCTAAAAAATAGCCTTTTAACTCTCCCCCGCTTTCCCTTTATTAAATCCGGGGTTTGATATTGCATGACCCTTCCTATTATAGAAGGAGGAAGACAATTAGCTTAATTGTGCTGGCTGGTGTTTTTCACCCAACAGCTATTTCTTACCTACCAGGCACTTTCATCTCTGTGTCTGTTCGATTCATTCTGTTTTCTATTCCCGTTGCCTCTGCCCTAGTTTAGACCATCATTACCTCTCACCTGAATGGCTGCCATAACGAGCCAGCTCATCTCCCTGACTCCCAAACCTTTATTTCCTCATAGTTGTCTTCATGTTGTGCTTGAAGATCCCCCTGCTCATATGCTTTCGGAGGTTTCCCTTGGCCTACAGGAGACATGTGGGGCTTCCCGGGGTGGGGCTAGTGGTAGAGAGCCCGCCTGCCAATGCAGGACACGTAAAGAGATGAGGGTTTGATCTCTGGGTTGGGAAGATCCCCTGGAGAAGGGAATGGCAACCCACTCCAGTCTTCTTGCCTGGAGAATCCTATGGACAGAGGAGCCTGGCGGGCTACAGTCCGTGGGATTGCAAAGAGCTTGACTGGAGAGATATTAATCATTGTTCTGTCCACTCTCAGAGCTGTACCTCCTCTGAACCACAGACACCCCACCCTTCAGCTTAGCCAGCTCACACACTGCTCCCCCAGGAGCTTCCCCACACAAGGTCTCTCTACCCTGCATCAGTCTAGAATGACTCGCTCTACCTTCCGAAATTTTAACCATTTTTTAAGGTCCAGGACAGAAGCAACTTTTAAAATATGATACTTTCTGCATTTATGCCAGCCACAAGTATTATTGCTCACTCTAGGGCCTCACAGTTGAACTCCTGAATTTTCCTGCTACTATAGTCACATATGCACATATCCTATCTCTCCTGTAAGATGATAAATTCTTAAGAAGACATGGTAACTTTTTCTTTTCTGTATTCTCCTCAGTACCTTGTACAGTGCCTTGAACATAATAGACATTCAGTAAGGACTTATTGAATTCAATTGATATCAGTTTTCATGCCCAAATTAAAAATTTTTATATGGCATTCTTTTGTTTGGGTTCACAGTGCCTTTAGGAAAATGATATAATTTATGGATTGAAAGTAATCCTTTTAATAGTATTTCTTATATTTTAAGGTATGAGATATGAAGAAGAGAAATTAATGTTACTATTTCAATGTGGAAGATAGCCAGTGAGAACATGTAAAACTTGAAGTAGGATTCCTTCATTTATTAAATATGGGTCCCTGATGGCTCATATGGTGAAGAATCTGCCTGCAGTGCAGGAGACACAGGTTCATTCCCTGGATTGGGAAGATCCCCTGGAGAAGCAAATGACAACCCACTCCAGTATTCTTGCCTGGGGAATCCCATGGACAGAGGAGTCTGGTGGGCTACAGGCCATGGGGTTGCAAAGAGTCAGACACAACTGAACGACTAACACTTGCATTTTCAATTATTATTACATGTTCCAGTCATTATTATAGGCTGCTGAAAAAGACAGACAAGATCTTTGTCCTTTTGGAGCTAATTCTTGGCAGGGAAACATGGATATTCCACATCTTAAATTATTTCATAGGCATTGATTTCTGTAAGTCTTTATACAGGTAGCCTCATAAAAACATTTTTCTGGATTATAAAAACGTTATAATCTTTTTTACTTACACTGTATTACCAAACTCATACATTCCACACACACGTATTTGCATAGTCATTTCAAGAGGAGAGACAGACAAAGGGGGTTCCAGCCCAAGAGAAAGGACAGGAGGGGCAAAAGTGAGACTCTGTGCAGGATGGAATGCTGAAAGAGCAGGACCAGAGGTGGTGTACTGAGACAAAGGAAAATTTGTGTCAAGAAATCTGAGGTGAGAGACTCCCAGCAATGGAGAAACAAGTCTTAACACATACACACACACACTCTCTCTCTCTCTTTCTCTCTCTCTCTTGCCTTAAAAATCTGAGGGCCCAGAGACTAGGAACCTTATTAGGTAAGAACTTATTTCTATGTCTCCTGACTATGCCCAACTCTGTCCTTGGAAGACTCAGAACTTGTGCTGGTAAGAGGGACAGGAAAGGGTGGAAGAGAACCTTAGAAGCGGTGGTGCTTTCTTCCTCAACTTCTGACCCAAAATAGGCTCCTGCTGGGAACAGAGAGGAGATTCAACTCTGAAGTTCAAAGTTTTATTTATTATATTGGTCCAGGCATACTCAGTTTGCAAATGGAGACTGCTTTGCAATTAAAGTATATTGTTTTATTACATCAGAGTGTAATGTAGCTTATTGAATGCATTTAAGAGGGGCAATGTGAAATAAAAATTAATTTGCCTTCTGATTTTATTGTTTGAACTACTGCTCTCCCTACAGTACAGTTTGTCCTATTTGCTCAGGACAGAACAATATTTCACTACTCAAGCCCCAAGATGACAAGGATCACATGAATATTCTGGAGAAAATTTGCCTTGATAGGAAAGTATCGTTAGTGTGAACTTCAATGAGGTGAGATTTGAAATTGGCCTTGAAATTTAGGTTTGTAGAAAGGAAGAAGAAAGTTCATTCCAAATGAAGTTGGGGCTTACAAGGATACTCAAAGTTCATTTTTTTGTGGAAACAAAATCCAGGTAAAGGAGAGGCTTGTATTGAGGAAGAAAGGTTGGAAAGACACATTAGGAGGCTGCTTGTTAAAGATCTTGATGGCCAAGTTAGGAAACTCAAACTTCCTTTTTAATTAACGGTTTATCTTTAATGCCTTTTAAACCAAGGAATGGAATGGCAAAGTCAGTTATTCATCTGGTAGTAATGTTACCTTTTCCAACTCCCCCCCCCCCCCCCGCTTTTCTTACATCACATGATTGTATTTTCTCTACACACATCAGTTCCCTTCTTTATTGTCTGACTCGCCCTATTTAGTGGAAGGTGAATGAGAACAAAAATAATTCTAATTTTTTTTTTTTCGGTTGTTGCTGTTCACTGCTGTAACATCTCTAGGTTAGAGAGTGGGCACATAGTAGGCACTCGTTAGATATCTGGGAAGTAAATAACACAGGAAGAGGGAGAGATTGGACAAGATAACCTGTGAGAGAAGTTTGAGAGGTAAGTGCTGATAACCTGGGCTAAGGATTTGGCTATAGTAAGAGAGAAAAGAACTCAGTTTACAGATAAGCTAGGGAGGAAGAAATAACAGAGCACCAAACAGAAGGGAAATGTCCGAGACTTGAAACCATTTGTCTGGGGAAATCATGGTATCCCTTCTAGAATCTGGGAATCTCGGGTAGCAATGGGTGTTTAGCTTTAGCTCGACTGTGCAATGGGGAGAGTCCCGTGGAAGTGCCATTATCAGGTCGAAGCACTGCAACCGTCCCAGAGGGAGTAGCTTTCAGAAATTTGACATTTTGTAGGGGGAAATGTTCTATTTTTTATTACTTTTCTTCTCAGGAAGTCTATAAAGTGTGGAAATCAAGTGAACAAAGAGTTGGCCAAGACCCCCTAGGAAGTGAAGCTGGTGGTCCAGCCTAAGTGTCCCCCACCCCGCCCCTCCTTCCTCTCTCCTGCATTTTTCCCATGTGGCTCTGAACGCTGCTCAGGAAACTATCTTTGGCAGTATTTGTGAGGATTGCCAGTTCAGCTAAGCAACCATTCACTTGAACTGAACTAGAAGCTGAGGGGAGAATGTATAAGAAGTTGCCAAATGAAGTTTTTGTTTTGTTTTATTTCTCCTGCTCTGCGGATCCAGAGGGCAAAGGGGAGGACTGTGACAAAACAGTGCTTCCCCACATCCCCTAGCTCACAAGGGTCTAGTTTTAAAGACAACTGGAATTTTACATGTGCAGTTACCAAACTAGAAGCATTTCTATTCTCAGAAATAGAAATAATATTTTCCTCGATGATCTTCTTCAAATACTAGTAACTTCCCTTTCTAACATCCCAGTATTGCCATTCTAAAATACGAAATGAAAGATCAAATATGAGAAGTTTTCCTAGTAAGAACATCCAAAAGATAGGTTTATTGTATGTGCTTGCATATCATAGTGGAATTTACTATAGGTGATAGAAGAAAAAAATTTCTTTGCCGTGAAAACAGTATGAAGTTTCCAGAAAATGAATCTGTTCACAGAACTCACAGAGACAGTGCTTTATTAGCTGAACTTAATTAATTAATTGGGCTTCCCAGGTGGCTCAGTGGTAAAGAATTCACTTGCCAGTGCAGGAGCCACAGGAGACTTGGGTTTGATCCCTGGGTTGTGAAGATCCACTGGAGAAGGAAATGGCAACCCACTCCAGTAATCTTGCCTGGAGAATCCCATGGCCAGAGGAGCCTGGCAGGTTACAGTCCACAGGGTTGCAAAAAGTTGAACATGACTAGGCAACTGAGCATGCACACACAATTAATTAATTTATTCTCAGGCTCACAGAATTAACAAGTGGCTCAGGACATTTGTTAATATAATTAAAGTGAACTTGCTGTGGGGAATAGTTTTGTACAGTGATTCACTGGGTATTCTCTGAGCCTCATTTCTTAAGTCTAACGTTTATGAACTAACTGAATGTCTCTCTCATCACCCCACCAAATTCATATATTGGAGCTGTAACCCCAGTGTGATGATATTTGGAAATGGAACCTTCTGGAGGTTAGGTTTAGGTGAGGTCATGAGAATAGGGGCTCCAGTGTTGGGATTAGTATTTTTGTAAGAGGAGGAAGAGAGACCAGAGCTCACTCTCTTTCTTGACCATATAGGGACACAGTGAGAAGCCCCTTCAGGAAGGGGCTTCTTACTAGGAACCCAATCTGCTGGCACCTTGATCTTGGACTTCCCAGCCTCCAGAACTGAGAGAATTCCACATCTGTTGTTTAAGCTATCCAGTCTATGTATTCAAATACATAGTAGTCGGGGCTGACTAAAACAGTAATGTGTCTCAAACTTGAGTGTGCCTAAGAGTAACTTGGATGCATATTTAATACGTGCATTCCCGAATCCCAACCTAGAGGAAATTAGTCTGGAATGGATCTGTCTCAGTATTCTTCACTTTAAGTAGACTTCAGACTGATTGTGGTGTAAGCTCTTCTGGGCAGTAATATGATAAATACTATTTATAGCAAGGTAAGTGGCTTGCTCCTTGGAAGAAAAGCTATAACAAACCTAGACAGTGTATTAAGAAGCAGAGACATCATTTTGTCAACAAAGGTCCATCTAGTCAAAGCTATGGTTTTTCCAGTAGTCATGTACGGATGTGAGAGTTGGACCATAAAGAAGGTTGAGCACTGAAGAATTGATGCTTTCAAATTGTGGTGCTGGAGAAGACTCTTGAGAGTTCCTTGGACTGCAAAGAGATCAAACCAGTCAATCCTAAAGGAAATCAACCCTGAATATTCATTGCAAGGACTGATGTTGAAGCCCCAATCCTTTGGCAACCTGATGCTAAGAGCCAACTCACTGGAAAAGACCCTGATGCTGGGAAAGATTGAGGGCAGGAGGAGAAGAGGGTGGCAGAGGATGAAATGGTTGGATGGCATCAATGACTCAACAGACATGAGCTTGAGCAAACTCCGGGAGGTAGTGGAGGACAGGGAAACTTGTCATGCTGCAGCCCCTGGGGTCACAAAGAATCAGACATGACTTAGCAAACAAACAACAAAGTGAGTGATTATTGTTTGTGCTCTGAGTGTGAGTGTAGGAAGGGAAGGGTGAGGGGAACTGCTCAGAGTCTGCCCCTCAGGGTTCCTTCTCTCCTACTTCAGATATCCCAACCCTTTCCCTCCCATGACTCTACTTTCAATTACCAGATTCCCTAGCAACATCATAGCAACAAACACACATTTAGAATTTTAGAAGGAAAAAAAGTAGGGCAGTGGAACACTCTATAAAATCTCAATGGCTTTCCTAGTGGGATGTCATTTGTTCAATAACTATAGGAAAGATGGCTTTTCTCTCACATTTCTGCATCACATTTGCTCAGGAAATCATAGCCATCCAAGGGCTCTACTTAGACAAAATTGTATAATAGGTAAAAATTAGAACTGTTCTTTCTGCCACTCCCCACCAAACTTGAAGAAGTTAGCTTTTCTGAGAAAAGATGAACCTTTAAATCCAATGTGTTGGAAGGTTGGTGAACTACATGGACCTAAACATATATGGTCTTTCATATTTCTTGCATGAAATATTATTTCCTAGGTAAAATTCAGAGACTGTTAGGAACTAAGGGAGAGATACTTTTGGAGAGAGTTGGGGATTTAACGTTTTTTTAAACATCTTTCCCAAGGGTAGCTCTTGAGCAAAGTCTGTGGAGGAGATGTGTTAGGATCTAAGTCCCACGTCTTGACTCCTTAATTCTGAAGTGAGGTATGGTTTGGCCACCAGTATATCTGGACTTGACAGAAATTACTGGGATTAATGCATCAGCTTGTAGAGGGTCTTTGCTTTTTTCAGGAAAAATAAGATGCTTCCAAATAGAAACTGCTAATTACATTCTCCAGATCTCATTTTCTCCTTGAGATAGATACAAATTCCAACTGTTTCTGACCCTAAAGTGTCATCTCTCAAACTGGCACGTATTTTGACATATTTTGTGAAAGCAGTTTCCATTATGTTATATTCACCAACACATGGTACATTGAAACTGTTAAGCAAAATACAAAATATTACTAATAATCTATCTGCTATGTATTATTAACAATCAAAAGAAACAGCCTCCACCAGATGAAGAGACAGATCTGTAATACCCATTTGTGTTTTATGTCCATAAAGTAGCACAAATCACAAATCAGAGAAAGGCTTTCAAGTAAAGACTCCTATTTCGCTCTTTGGTTGTCTGAAATGAACTATTAATTCATGCGACAAGATAGCAGGTTTCCTGCCTGTGGGGAAGTACCCAGGTCAGAGACCCATGAGGTCTGTGGGTCTTCCCAGAGCCACCCTACTGAGCCTTTGGAATCACCAGCAGGTCACTTTGCCTCTCTTGTTCTTAGTGTGTTTAAAATCTGGGAACTTCGAGTCCATCCTTTTTCAAGTTGCTGTTTATATTAGGAATAAATGCCCAAAGGTGTGAAATGCTCAGAGTTTCTCAGATAAAGATGAATGACTGCTTCAGCTGGGTAAAGAAATTTCAAACTTGTACTAGTCTACAAACCATTTTTACCAGCTTGTTTATTTGGTAGGAAGTACTTTGGTTGTAAAGAGAAATATAATCATTTTAGCCTTAACAAGCAAAACTGCCTTTAATCCCCTTGCTGGCTGTTTGTGAGACTATATTCTTGCTACCTGGATTAAGTTTTACAGATAGCAATGTTCGCTGAAATCAGGCTCCAGGAAAACATAGTTCTGTCACATTTTCATATCTAATGTTTATTTCTCAGTTCATTAATAAACTTATCATCTTCACAGAATTTTCTGATTCTCATTTTCCCCCTTAGTTCTTTTAATTAGGTGTAAATAATTTTTTTAGTTTATTTCTTCCATTTGCATTTCTTTGCCCCTCAGAAGAGATTGTGTCTCCCTCAGGGTGAAGAGAGATGGGGCTTGTCAAATTCTGTTCTTTCTCCATTTCTTTCACCATTGGTCTCTCTCTCTCTTTTTTAACCAAAGTATGTCCCTGTACTTGAAGCTCAGAAAATATTTGATGCATGAAATGAAATCCCCCCATAAAAACATAAACTTGGGAGGCAGTGTAGCATAGTAGCAAACAGAATGGAACTTGGGACAAAGAAGTAAGTTTTGAATTCTAGTGCTTATCTTGTTAACTCTCTGAACTGCGGAAAATTTACCTCTGGGCCTCCCTTTCTTCTACTAAATGGGGATTACAGTACCTACCTCATAGGGTTCGTATGAGTATTAAGTTAGGAAATGCAGTGGTTTGGCAGAGTTTTCAGAAGATGGCCATGGGTCAGTAATTATCTGTTATGACATTATGATAGTTTTTTCACCTTAAAGCATCTGACACCGTGTCTCCACAGAGTGCTGGAATATCTGTATATGGAATTTTAAGTCTAAATAGATCTTTTAAATGATGGAACAGACTTTTGTTCAGTTGATAATTCTGGTAACCTCTTCTCTACTCAAGAGTTTCAAATTTGATTTTTGGAATACCTTCAACTTCACATGTTTATGAGATTTAGTGTGTGTATTAACACTGTTTATGTTCTCATTTGTGTGTCCTGAATCTTGTTTGGCATATACAAGTGCTTAATAATATTTACTCACTGATTGCTTCCCTATTAGCCACCTTTTCTTTAGCCTCTTTTTAGGGTAATCTGGTCAAAACTGTTAGTGCTACTCCCATGCTAGATACATATATAAGTTGTAATATTTTTTCAAGCTATGTGTCTAGGGTCAAGGTTTTGAAATTTTCTCTCTGGTGCATACCTATACTCTTCCAATTGAATTTACTCAAATGTTGTGTGTTTGTGTGTGTGGAGAGGCTGTGGCAAAGGCAATATTGTGCAAAGGCAATGATAGTGAAGTAAATTCTAATAAGGAATAAAAATGTGAGCTTTCTGTGGAGGTACTTCTCTTTATATATGATTTTATTTCCAAACATGATATTTTAGTCTCTGCTTGTATAGATTCTATCTTAATGTTTCCAAGATCTTTTCCCATGTTCTGTTCCTAAAAGTTCAGTGTACAGTTTCCAGCTCAATAGAAAGATTACTCATTTGGTGAGGACCTATTACATTCTGTGTAGACTCAGACTTCTTAGAATGGCTCTGTCCCAAGGAGAAGTCACAAGTATGTTAATGGCCTACTTTACCTGTACCAAGGGAATTGATTTTCCCTTTGTTTCTAAGGAAAATCATTTTGAGGGTACTCACCACTATGTGATGAATGGCACTATAAAGACATTTTGGGGCTTTAGAAGGGAGAATACTGGCTTAAAAGTTATTTATTCCTTGCAGTCTAATTTTACTCCTCTAAAGCTATATTCAGTTTTGGAATGCCACTTCTCTGTTCTGTTTCCTTAACAATCCATATGAATGTTTCTACCTCCAATCTTAATGCTCACCATGCAGTAAAGAAGACAGCACTAAATTGTGTTTTTGATTGCTGATTTACCTTACTCTTTGTCCTGTATTTCACCAAATATAACCTAGAAATTTATTTCCTGAGTTCTGTCATTTATTCCTCTACTGTCTGGCAGAACTGGCTTTTCGATGCTTTGGACTTGAAGAAACATTTGAGTGGGATGGCAAGTCTACCAAGATATTTGCTCAAGACTCTTAGAGAATCCTACACAAGGATGTCTTGGAACCAGATTTTTAAGTGAACAAAGTGAAAACCTGTTTCTCTCGTGGTTATTGCAGGCTTTTCTATTTTTAAAGTAACCTTCACATATGGCACCTCCCTATAAATCTAAATAGACTCCATATTGATGTATGCATGATTTAAGCTTACTCTTCATGATACAGGAAAGTAATGAATTCAAGCTGAGTTTTGCTGGCTTTTCAGATTGTTTTAGTATGAAAGGGCTATCGTGTTCTAACAGAATTGCTGGATCATGATAATGTATGCATTTATTAATAAGTATATACACTATTATATTCCTAGCACATTCTATTAATTATGGAAATCATTTTCATTTCAATAGTGGAATTTACATGACAACAGCTTCTGGGACTCAGTGGAGCATCAGACCAGCGTGTCACAGAACTCCCTTGTAGTGTGGGCGTTGACAGGGTTCTGTTGACACCAAATTTGCAATGAAAATGTCTCATAAATGTGCATCCACATAGCACATTACTTAGAAGGGATCATCTTCATATTCACATAGGTCATGAATGTCAAAGATGAAAAATTTCCCCACACTTGCATTGCTAAAATAAATTATTGAGTATATATAGTCACACACATACACATGAATGACCTGAAAGATGTGTCTTAAATATTTAGAAAAGATGTCTGGATATAAAACTGTGACCTTTGTGTTCTCTTCTGTATTTTACAAATCTTGTATAAAGGTTGGATAAAGAGTATAAATCAGGTAAGAGAATGAACTGGTCCAGAGGGATTATAATAGGGAATAAACTACAAGATCAAATGGGACCAAAGGAAAATTAGACTGAATATCACAACAAAAGTTTTTGATAGGGAGAACTATTAGACTGTGAGAGAATCTTTCAAAGATGATAGAGGTCATTACTTGAGCCATTTAAAATCAGACTGGACTGAAGTACTCTAAAACATGATGTGCTGTAGAGACTAAGACTATATTACATGAAGAAGGAGGGGGATGACCTAATAGTTTCTGCCTTCTCCATTATGAGTATGATTGTACTCATTTTATGTGTTCAGTCTTGGTGGATAATCTTCTACAATTTTATGCTACTTCTTGGGAGCAATTTCAGCAAATTCATGTAACACAGAATTGGATGCATTTAGCAGAATCTCAGAAAAGATGAAAATGCACACTAAGCTCAGTGTAAAATAGCAAAGTGAGACAACTATGAGTAAACATTACTACTTTGAGAGGAGTAAATCCTGGAGGAAAAAAAAGAAAACCTTACTTTGGAACTCTGGCCATATTCCGACGTGCATAAATGCACACTGTCCTGGCTTTCAATGGAGGTTAGGTATTAATTTTCTTTTGTTTAATGGTATCTTGGGAACTTGTCAGTGTAGGACAACAAATTGAAACATCTTATCCCCAAGATAATGGGCTATATTTTGGCAGGAGGTAACTACAACCCTGGGGAAAAAAAATCATGTACTATTTTGTAACTGATATTTGTTAGAATGGATGAGAAAGAGAAAATGGTTTAATTTGATAAAAAGAATTTGACATAAAACCAGAAAGAGAAAAAGGTACCTGGGGGAGTTGTAAAAAAATGTGATTCCTGGGAATCTTTCAAACTAAGACTGCCCTTGCTCTTAATGTGGTTCTAGTTGATCACTTGTCATGAAGTAGAGAAGTAAGACAGGTGGCCTTCTGATAATTGTCCTAGTTCTTTCACTCAATAAAAGTATTCATTTAAATTTAATAAAAAATAAAGATTGCTGCTTTTTATTCCATCTGTGCATTTGCTCAACTTACTGATTTTAATTGCAGTGAGTAAAATCAGAGTTGGGCTTATTTAGATGTTTGGTAATTGTGGGGAAAAGTCATTTGACTTACCCTCTTTTCAGGTGTACACTGCAACTTTTAAAAAAGACAATAGTATTTTCATTATGTATAATGTTTTCTGTTTATGTAGCCTTCCATCTCTTTTCTCAATGTATTGATTATAGATATTTCTGAAGTTTAAAAAATGCCATTAATTAAATAGGTGACTTTCTCTCCCTGTCTCCAAATATAATCTATTGCTTGCGTTGGCATAGTTTTCTACAAGCTGAGTTTCACATTTCATTGGTATGAATCTAGCTCATAGAACAGAAGCTTTATACATAGGTGTTTTTTTTTGGAGGGGAGGGGTTATCAGTTTTAAAAGGTATTCTTACCATTTATCATTCTTTTTAGCCCAATGAATGTAGATACTCTGAAATGTTCATTGTCTTATTTGTGAAAATATAAATTTCAAGACTTCTGTTTCCATCCTGAGCATCTGAATTACTCTGAACAGCAATCAAGGCAGTCTTAGGGCATGTCTATTCAAAATACCCATGTACTTCTGCTTGGTGATCAGAACTTGAAAGGGTGGACACATAAAGCCTACAGGTGTCAGAAATCTTTGTAAATACCAGACATTGCCATGATGGAAGGGAATAGATCACTTTATTGAAGTCTGATGTTACAATACTTCACAAATCTATTCAAATTCTATGGCTTGCTTTGAGGAAAAACGTGCATAGTACTATAGAATCATTAACTAATAGAGTATCCTAAACATCTTTGGTAGGAAGTGTGTAATCCACCAGAGTTTAGGGTCTAAATGTTTTTTTTTTGTCATGCCAATATTACATATGTTTCCACGAACAATTAGAGTCTAAGTAACAGTCTTAAAATATGTAATCAGATAAACCAAAGCAGACCTAAATTTGAGTAAATGAACAATATTTCTGTACTAATCAATGCTTTTTCTTCCAAAGAAACACAACATAGCTCTAATAAATAGTTCTAGTTATAAGATCATGTAGCACAGATAAATTTAAGCAGAGAAACTTAAAAGTAATAAACTACTGCTGAGATCCTTAACCCACAGAAACCTCAACTTTGAATATACTGATATGTAACTATCTTTCTGTATATGTCAAACACAGCACTATTCAAATGGCAGTATAAATAATTTTACTAGCAAATTAGCTGAGCACTTGAGTGCAGATCATTAGAAGTATACAGTTCTATTGTTTGTTATTAAAATTTACAATGCTTTAAAATACTTAAAAGGCAGGAGCATGTCCCCTTAAGATATCTATCTACCTGAGAGTGCTACACCTTTAGGAATCCTCTACGCGTGCTAATCAAGGGAAGGAACTAGAAGGAAATCTAAATGAAATCCTTAAGAAGAGCTTATTGGGTATATTACCTAGTCTATTTCTGGATCCCGCCCTCTCTGAGTTATCTCACTGTCAGATAAGAAAATGGAACAGGATTGACGAAGAGATATGCTCCCAGTCTGGCTCTTTGATTTTGCACTCAAGCCAAGAGGAGTGGAGGGCATGAGTTAAGCATCCTTGCCAGGCGTGCTTGTAGGAGAGCGAACCTCTGGCAGCACAGCGTCTCCCAGCTGCGACGCGGACCAGCTCCGCTGACCGCTGCCCACCTCGCCTGGCAACCTCCACACCCACATGAAACCGCCTGTGTGGCAACCCGTCACCGTACGTTTTTCTGTGCACAAACCTGGGGGAACCCCTCCTCCCCGCCCTCCCATAGAAACATCCCGGAGCCGAGAGCAGAGCTGGAGGTGGTTGGCTGGTGAGACTGGTCTTTCTGGGGGTCTGCGAGCGCTCGTCAGTCCCTCCACCTCTCCAACCCTGGGCACCCGATATGTACCCGGAAATCTGCCTCCCTCCCGGAGTCATAGATGAGCGCGTACACACACAAACTCTCATTCACGCACACCCACCTTGCCGCTGCCCCCCACCCTCCCCACCCCTGGCAGAAAGGTAGGGACTGGTCCGGGCTCTGCCTCAACTTTACGGGCTGTGCCTGCCCCACGCAGCATCCGAGCCTCCGCGCCTTCGCTGGGCGCCCTCCAGAGGGACATGTCCTCCCCGGGGCCCCTTACCTCTCACCGATAACTCCTGGCAGGGACTGGAGCGGACCTCGGTGGCAGCAGTGGCGGCCGAGCCTGCACCCGGGCTCTGGCTCATGGTTGGTCTTCCTCATCCGACACAAAAGAGGTAGCTTGCTGGCTTTGTCCTTTCCCAATCCAAGGGAGAACTTATTTTGCCCCCGAAATGGCCAACTTGTGCGCGCTGCTTCCTGTCAAAGTGCCCCCTGCCCCCGCCCCCTCCAGGCTGCGTGCTGGACCACTGCCCGGTGGCAGAGCATCTAGGCTTCCGAGTCAGTGGGGAGTGGGAAAAGGGAGGGTGGGAGGAGAAGAGAGGGAGGAGGTTGGGAAAAGGGGAGGGGGGTGCGGTGGTCTTCCGAGGAGGGGAGGGGAGCAGTTCTCTGCCGAGTGCCTGTCCTTCTCCTTAGGGGCAAGCCCACTTCCCAGCTAGGTAGCAACTTTCCTTCACCTTGGCTGGGCTGAAACCTTCGCATCTAATTGGGACTCTCTTGGCAGAGGCGCAGACGGTTCTGGCATCCTCTCCTTCTCCTTTTCTTTTGCTCCTTTCTTACCCTCTCGTTTCCCCTTTCCCTTTTCGTCCCCCTTTCTTCCTCCCTTAACAGGGGTGTATCTGCAGAGTCTTCAATGAGCCAGGGTATCAGAGGGGAGGATTATTATACAGAAAGCCAGGGCGATTTTGCTGGTGGCTTTACCTCTCTGTTTAAAATCCTGAAGCAGTGTCTGCAAAGGTTGGTGAATTTCGGAGGGGTCGGGTGGAGGGGAATGGGGGCAGCGGGGAGGTCGGCGGCTCTAACTTTGAAGCTCTGCTCGAGCTCGTGGCCTGCGGGAGAACCAGGACTGTCAGTCCTGGAAGAACTCTCCTGTGGTCCCAGTGCAACCGGAGGACCGCATGCTGGAGGAGACAGAGAGGGAGCGAGCTTGGGAGGCCGATGTGCAGCTCTGCCCCACACGCCGCTCAACTGCACATTGAGAGCCCCTGGAGAGGGCTTGTGCAGAACAATCTCTGGGTCAGACGGGAGGGGGACGCTCCTGTTTCCTAGCAACCCTCATCAATCTTCTCGGGATAGCTCCCTCTGAAGGCATTCGATTGGACAGCCCCTGGAGGGAAACCACGCCCCTTCAAAAATGCTGGGCTGCTGCTTTTTCGCATTCTCCCAAATTTCTTGGGTGGAATAAGATTAGAAGGGAGTGCTGTATAATCTCCCTTCTTATCATCCGATGTTTCTACACCGCCTGCTGGCAGCAACCCTCCCTCCTCCACATTAGTTCTTTTCTAGTCCTACTTGTGGTTAGCAGACACAACGTTTTTTACAGAACCTCTTCTTTCTTCTTAAAATTAAATAAATAACCTAAAATCGGTGACGTAGGCACAAAAGAGAAAAAGGCACACGGAAATAGCTGTAATAGGCTCCGAGCTGCAAATAAAATCCTAAACGTGAAATTCCAGGCCTCTTTCTATGTATAATTTCAAAATGACAATTCACTGTCAATAATTTCCCCACCCTAATATACTAACTTTGTGTTAACCAAGGCCCAAGTTACCTGTATCCAGAGACAATTAATGCTTTAATGCTACACTTATTTTATAATATTTGATGTTAACTTGTTAAACAACTGCCTGCTTTTGTAAGCCAGCCAGAGCATTTAGACTGCAGAAACAATTTTACCACTGATTCTTTTAGAGAGCCAAGGATATTTAAAAAATACTTGTATATTCCATTGTGAAATGTCACTAAAACTAGAAACTTAGAATATATTAAAAATTAAAATGTTATTTAATAGTGAAGCTGTAAAAATGCTCGAAGTTCCCCTTCCAATACCATTCTTTCTGGACTGCAATAGGAGTGCCCAAATAGAAGAAGAATCACTCTTCCTTTGTACCACATTGCTATTATCTCACCACAAACACATTTGACTTTCATAAGAGAGAATTTTCACAATGTTTTTCCAATAGACGACTGTACATCAAGGAACAATGACACAACAATGGAGAAGATAACATATATACTGCAAGGTCTTCAGATACCCACAGAGCCACGTTGGCAGTTTTTTTTTTCTCTTTCTTCAGACTGTTCCAGAAGATACCTTTTTGCTTTTCTAAGAGTTTATCAGAGTCAGCTGAAATTGAACAAAGAGATGTGATTTTTTAAATTTCATTGAAAAAGCAGCTGTGTTTGCACAAAGAAAGCCCTGATGTATATGCTGAACTGCATTGCCATAGCCTGTATGTAGCCTGTTGAACACACTAAGATTGGTGATGTGTAGAGACTGAAATACTGAAGCAAATTATCAATCTGTTACCAGATCTGCTGTTATGGGACACTTTCCCTTTTTCCTCTCCCACACATGCACAAAGAATTGATGAATGTAAGGGCTTTTCAGCCTGGTGGAAGCATGCTCCCTGAATTCAAATCTGTCATTGCCATCGCTTCCTAGTTTTGTGACCTTGGGCAAGTCTTTTAAACTCACAGTATCTGGGTTTCATCATCTGTAAAATGTGGATAATAATTTCTCTTCCCTCAGAATTATTTTGAGGATTAGCAAGTACCATGTTAGCTATGTGCAACTAATTACTAGTTACCACTATTGGTCTCCAGTTTATAGTTTTATTTAACTTAATGGTAACTTAATTGTTGAGCCAAGCAAAATGTTTACTTGAAGGCAGTTAGTCTTTAATTCTTCCTTTTTAATTTAACTTAAACTTATCATTGACTGGGAACATGGCTTTAATTTTTAATATTTATTTGGTGTGTGTGTGTATGTGCATATGTATGTGCATCTTTCCAAGATCCTTTTAAAAGCTTCAAGGGATGGAAATGAAGAACAGTTTCTAGCTAAGTGGCATACCAATTGGAAAATGAAATCTCTCCCTTTTCCCCATCCTACCCTAAGTATTCTAGCTGGGTTCCAAGTATAAATAATTCTAGTCCCCCGTTTTAAGTACCTTAGTATAGTATGTTTATGGCCTTTATAAAATTTGTTCAATTCACATATGTGTTTGAACATCTAGACCACTCTTTCTAGTTTATATTTTTATTAATTTAATTAATTTTTTACTAATTCATCTATATTTATTTGAATGATTAATAGTGATATTCCTTCTTAAGTTGTTTTATAGCCAGAGTTCCAACTTCTGGTAAAATGCCTTTTGAATGTGGCCCATAAAGCATACCATCCTTCATTCAGAAAGAACATTGAAAGTTGATGTGTTGTCATTGTTAATTACAAATAAAAATGCCTTCCATGTCCCCATTCTGATCCTGAGTTGACTCTCACTAACGTTCTTTTTGATGTGAATATCCATTGATTGGGTCAATCCAGAGATCAATTTCTTTGCTGGCTTCTACTTCCAGTCAGTGGTGTGCAGTTATTTTGATTCAAACATGGGGTGTCCAGTTTGTATGGAACAGTGCTGGCTTATACCTGTCAGGTTAGTGAATTTACATTGCTTACTTTGTTTCTGGAAAGTGTGGGGTTTGGGCATTAAATTATGTGAACCCTCCAATCATCTGGCCAGTATCTGCTGTATCAGTCTTCCCTCACTCATCTGCCATGTGACTGTTGAATTCCCCTCTGTAACTCTTTTTTCAGAATAGGAGTGACCAGTTCTGGAGGACTAATACACATATCTCTGTAAATACATAATGCACATATTTAAAATATTAAAGTTTATATCTAATTTGCTTAGAAATATCTGTTTTTCAACTTCCTTCAAGATGTTTCTCCTTGGATCTTTCGTACATTCTGATTTTAATTACTGCCACACAATATAAAAGTTAAAATATTCTAGTCTTAATTTTGATTGGTGCTCCAAGGCAAGTGGGTGCCAACTACCCCAGGTGCCAAAGCAGTTTTCAGATGCCCTGTGCTGGGTTTGAATGGAATATCTCTAAGCCATGTGAATTATGAAAGAGTTAAAGCCAAAGAAGCTGAGAGAGATAGGAAACTGGAGTTGAGAGAGTTTTGGGGGTGCTCTCAATATGCAGATAGAGGATGGGGGGCGGTTATGTGCTGTCTCCTCACTTAAACTCTAGTGAGGGGTGCTGCTGCTTCAGGGAAACCGTTGCTACGTTCCTCTGGAATTAGGGTGATGTAATAGATTTGCTTTTAAATTCATAGCAGAAAAATAAAAAAATGCAAGCTACTGGGTGCAGATCTGTTTTCCAGAGGGCTGAAATAAAGCTGAGCTTGGCAGGTAACGGCACTGTCACCTAAGACAGGTAGAAGGGCTTGCTCTTCTGTGTGTGTGTGTGTGTGTGTGTGTGTGTGTGTGTGCGCGGGTGTGTGCCGGTGTGTGCGGGTGGTGGTGAGCATACAGAACAGGAGGTGTGTTTGCTTGGATTCTAACCAGAAGGGCTTGGTGGAGAAACTTTGAATGCCCCTTAGACAGTGTGTGAAGGGCACGGGACTATAGCAGTGTGTTGTGTGGTGCTGTGCTTAGTCACTCAGTCATGTCCAACTCTTTGTGACCCCATGGACTGTAGCCCACCAGGCTCATCTGTCCATGGGGCTTCTCCAGGCAAAAATACTGGAATGGGTTGCCTTGCCCTCCTCCAGGGGATCTTCCCAACCCAGGGATTGAACCCAGGTCTTCTGCATTGCAGGTGGATTCTTTACATTCTGAACCACCAGGGAAGTGTGGCAGTGTGGTTGTGCTCAAAGGTGCCTAGTTGAAGGGTGAGAAAGAACGGCTGATCCGGTGCTTATGTGTGTGGCTGCATCAACCTGGTTGGCGGTTGCTTTTTTGTAATTCATCAGTCTGGACGAGACACCATTTCCTAATTCACATACAATGGGCTAGGTGAAATCTGAAGGTAATGTACAGACAGCCAGGGGCTTGAAGTAGGGTAGTTAACTGTCCAGTCACGAAAGCCTCACCAGAAGCAGGTCATACTTTGCAATCAGAAATCCTCCAGATCCAAGGGTCTTCACAGAATTGATTAAAATGAGATTAGAAAAGACAGCTTTGAGCACTTACTAAACCCAGGAAAAAGCAATGCTAAATGAGAGCAGTTCACATAGGACTTTTCTTATTCTGCCATGTCTTCTGTCTCTGACCTGTTGGACTCATCTCCTGATTGAGGTGGAGGGAGCTTGAGGATGCAGAACTGGCTACGCAGAGAGAGGAGACAGCCTGCCAGCTCCCACTGCAGGCTTCCTGGCTCCTCTTGCTGCTCTTCAAGGCTTGGGGAGGGGAGAGACTTTAACCCAGATGGACGTCAGAATTTTGATCATTATATAGAACCTAATTCTATGTGAGTTTAGTGGGTTGTTGTTGTTTGTTTTGTCTTTTGGTTCTAAAGTGAAGGAAGCAGTTTTTATCTATGACCAATCTAAAAGTCAAGGCACTGGCTTTCAATTACATCCAAAGGGATAGAGAAGAATAAGCTCTATAGGCAAGAAATGCAAGGGCAGCGGTGAGAAAAGAATAAATTTGTTTTTGGGGTGCTTTATGAAACTCACTTTGTAGGTATATAAATGATCTGAGCAGTGCTTTGGATTCTTTTGCATTTTCATCCCTGACTTTCACAAGGGAAAAAGAAAAGAAATAATTCTTGGATATTTACTCTGTGTTTTGCTCTTATTCTTCATATGGTATAGTTAATAGCTGAATTGAGGTTCTAAACTGAAATGTTCAAATATTAAAATATCTGTCACCCACAAGTAGCTTCTTTGGAATATTTTAATTTTTAGAATAAATATTAATAAAAATAGATAACATAAATATTAATAAAAATATTAGATTCTTTGAAAATACTCATCAGAAGAAATTTAAGTGCTTATTTATTTGTCTTCTCTATTAAATCGAAAGTTTCACTGATAATACTTAAGGAAATGATGAGTGTGTGGAGGGTAGGGGCTCAGAGAAGTCTTGCTTAGTAGACATTTGTTGAATGAATGAATTAACCTTTAAAGATTAAAAGATCATATTGACTTCGAAGATTGAGTAAACCGAGTCCTGGATATAGCATGTATTCCCAAATTTCTATGTAAGAGGAGTTTAGAATTATTAATCTGGTTTATTGTTAATTTACTTCACCCTCTTTAAAAGGGGAGTGATGTTCATGCAATCGCTTTTCTGTCTGAAATTCTTAAAACTTACTGACATGTTATAAAGCTTAATAGACATCTGATCAATAAAAAGATTAAAATGATTGGAAGATCTTGCTAGAGGTTTTGTCCCCATTCTGTATCCATGTCAAGCAAATTGTTTTTAGTTTTGAAGTGAACTGAAAGTCACTCAGTCATGTCCTACTGTTTGTGATCCCATGGACTATACAGTCCACAGAATTCTCCAGGCCAGAATACTGGGGTGGGTAGCCTTTCCCTTTTCCAGGGGATCTTCCCAACCCAGGAATTGAACCCAGGTCTCCTGTATTGCAGGTGGATTCTTTTAGGTCTTTTTAAAAATAATTTTTTGGAGGTGAGCAGGGATAATGTGGTGATGAAAGTTATGTGCTTTATAGGTTAATGAAATGCTCTTGGCATAGCCACTGCTCAGAGGAGTTAATTTATACAGATTATGTGTGGTTAGAATCACTGCTTTTACTTTGAACTCATGACTCTGGTCTCAGTAAATGATCCAGGGCACAAATGCTAAAGGGGTTCAGAAGAAGGAAAAGTGTGTGAATGGGTTTACCTTTTCACCTGTAAATTTTATCCCAGAGATTTTGGCAAGGTTTACATTGTACGTTGTTAGATAAAACATATGGTGATATTATTGATTTTGGTCTTTTGTTGATTATTTCCTTCCTGAAAATTCATACCTATTTTTCAATACCTGGAAGAGATGACATACTGAGTGAGTCTTCCCTAAGTCAGCCATTTGATTCAGAGCAGGATCCAATTAGCTACATGTATATGTATGTTGTTGGAGTAGGAAATGGCAACCCACTCCAGTATCTTGCCTGAAAAATGCCGTGGACAGAGGAGTCTGGCAGGCTACAGTCCATCGGGTAGCAAAAAGTCAGACACAGCTGAGCAAGTGACAAATGCATTTATATGTATGTAATCAAGTAACATTCACTGGAGACTTGCTGTTCAGTTGTTTGGTTATATCCGACTCTTTGCGACCCCGTGGACTGCAGCTCATCAGTCTTCCCTGTCCTTCACTATCTTCTGGAGTTTGTTCAAATTTATTACCATCAAGTCGATGCTACCATTCAACAATCTTATCCTCTGTCTCCCCCTTCTCTTCCTGCTCTCAATCTTTCCTAGCATCAGGGTCTTTTCCAGTGAGTCAACTCTTCCCGTCAGGTGGCCACAATATTAAAGCTTCAGCTTCAGCATCAATCCTTTCAATGAATATTCAGGGTTGATTTCCTTTAGGATTGACTGGGATGATCTCCTTGCTGTCCAAGGGAATCTCAAGAGTCTTCTCCAGCACCACAATCTGGAAACATCAATTTTTTGGTGCTCAGCCTTCTTTATGATCCAACTCTCACATCTGTACATGACATTGGAGACTATCATGTGCCAAACACTCTGCAAAGTGTCTCGGATACCAAAGATAGAAGGTAGTAGGGACCTTGCCCTTAAAGATTTTAGTTCTGATAATGGTGAACAGAAGTGTCAACAAGTCATTAAAAATATATGATAGAATAGATAAGGAAGGTCCTTTAGGAAGAAGAGTGACCTTATGGAAGTGGCCACTATATACTAATCAAGATAAAAATCCTGACCTCATGTCCTTTGAATATAATGACCCATGGCAAGAGCTTATTGTTCTACAAACCTAGCATGTCAAGGCTAAACTTTGAAATATATATGTGTGAGACAGGGAAGCATAGCAGTTAGAAATGCTTTTTGGCAGCAATTAACATATTGCCCAACAAACAATGGATTAAACAAATAGTGCTATCCTAGTTTATTTTCTCATTATCAAGACTGTAGAAGTAGGCAGTTTTTGTATTGGTTAAGTGGCTCAGTATTGTGTGAGCCAGCATTTCTATCTTTTCCTTCATGTTGCAGTATTGCTGCTACAGCTCCAGCTGTCACATCACTTACTCAGGAGGCAAGAATAAGCAGGATCAGAACCATAAGCTGTATTTACCCTGGGTATCTGGGATGCATGATCTGTCTCAAAACCACATAGTAAAGAAAAAGAAAGAAAAGGAATTCAGATTGGAAAAGAAGAAGTAATACTCTCACTGTTTGCAGACAAAGTATACTATACATAGAAAATGCTAAAGATACTATCAGAAAATTATTATATCTAATCAGTGAATTTAGTAAAGTTGCAGGATACAAAATCAATACAAAGAAATCACTGGCATTCCTATACACTAACAATGAAAAATCAGAAAGAGAAATTAAGGAATCAACCCCATTTACCATTGCAACAATAGGAATAAAATACCTAGGAATAAACCTATGTAAGAAGACAAAATAGCCATATAATAAGACACTGCTGAAAGAAATCAAAGACGACATAGACAGATATTTCATGTCCCTGGGTTGGAAGAATCAATATTGTGAAAATGACTATACTACCAAATGCAATCTATAGATTCAAGGTAATCCCTATCAAATTACTAATGGCATTTCTCACAAAACTAGAACGAAATATTTCACAATTTGTATGGAAACACAGAAGACCCAGAATAGCCAAAGCAATCTTGAGAAAGAGGAATGCAGCTGGAGGTATCAACCTTCCTGACTTCAGGCTATACTACAAAACTACAGTCATCAAGACAGTATGGTACTGGTACAAAAAGAGAAATATAGAACAATGGAACAAGATAGCCAAGAGATAAACCCAGGAATAAAATAATAGCAATGAGATAGATGACAAAGGATTAATTTCCAAACTGTACAGGCAGCTTGTGGAACTTAATACCAGAAAAACAAACAACTCAGTCAAAATGTGGACAAGACCTAAACAGACATTTCTCCAAAAAAGACATACAGATGGCCAATAAACACATGAAAAGATGCTCAACATTGCTCATTATTAGAGAAATGTAAATCAAAACTACAATGACATATCACCTTATACCAGTGAGAATGGCCATCATCAAAAAATCTACAAATAATACATTCTGGAGAAGATGTGAAGAAAGGGAATGCTCTTGCACTGTTGGTGGGAAAATGAATTGATTCAGTCACTATGGGAGACAGAATGGAGATTCCTTAAAAAACTAGAAATAAAATTACCATATGACTCAACAATGCCACTACTGGGCACATACCCTGAGAAAACCTTAATTGAAAAAGACACATGTACCCCAGTGTTCATTGCAGCTCTATTTACAATATCTAGGACATGTAAGCAACTTAGATGTCCATCGACAGATGAATGAATAAAAATGTTGTGGTACGTAAACACAATGGAATATTACTCAGCCATAAAAGGAATAGTGCTAAGGAGGTGGATGAACCTATGGCTTGTTATACAGAGTAAAGTAAGTCAGAAAGAGAAAAATATCATATATTAACACACATATATGGAATCGAGAAAGATGATACTGACAAACCTATTTGCAGGACAGCATTGGAGATGCAGACATAGACAACAGATTTATGGACACAGCATGGCGGGGGAAGGAGAGGGTGGGATGAATGGACAAGGTAGCATGGAAACATATACATTGCCATATGTAAAATAGATAGCCAGTGGGAATTTGCTGTATGACTCAGGGAGCTCAAACCGGGGTTCCGTGAGAACCTAGAGGGGTGGGATGGGGTGGGAGGTGGGAAGGAAGCTCAAGAGGGAGGGGACATATGTATACCTATGGCTGATTCATGTTGATGTAGAGCAGAAACCAATACAACTACAGTTGTAAACAAACTGGAGTGGGTAGCCTATCCCTTCTCCAGGGGATTTTCCCGACCTAGGAATTGAACCAGAGTCTCCTGCGTTGCAGGCAGATTCTTTACCAACTGAGTTACCAGGGAAGTCCCATCCTTCAGTTAAAAATAAATAAATTTAAAAAACATAATAATATTATCATTTATGTCTAACTAGCCAGACCTTTCTATATGACTGCCCCTAGCTACATAGTAGGTTTGAAACATGCAATCTGCTTTTCTAGCTTCTTTAGTGTAAGGCATCAAGAAAGAGGGTGAATGGAGCTGGCAGCTGAGTCAGCTGGCCTAAAGTGTCTGACTTGGGGAGTAATCTCACTCCTTCCCTCTTAAACCATTTCTATGCTGGAGATAGTGTTCCAGTCCATAGTCTAATTTTCAAAAAAATTTATTTAAGTATAGTTGATTTACAGTGTTGTGTTCATTTATATTGTACAGCAAAGAGAGTCCATTATACATATATATACTCCTTCATATTCTTTTCCATTATAGTTTTTCACTGGATATTGTATATGGTTCTCTGTTATATATAGTAGGACCTTGTTGTTTATCCATCCTATATATAATAGTTTGCCTCTGCTACTCCCAAACTCCTCATCATTCAAGTCTAATTTTGACTTGAAACTGGGGGACATAAATAGATCTGTCATGGAAGGGAAGATTTTTGTAGTTATCTGTTGAGAGCATTCACTCCTTGTTCTTTTATAGGCTGTGGCCAAGTGACTATTTAGGATCAAGGTCAAGTGTAGTTCCTATTATTAATTATCTTAATCTCTGGCTCATTCTTTATCTGAAAGCAATGTGGATCATTTAATATTTTTATGGCCTTAGAGTATGTTTCCTTTTAAAGGAAGTTGCAATGCAACTAAGTTGCAATGCAAACTATTTGTATCAATAGGTATAAGAACAAATTCCAAACAATGATGCCCTTAACATCTCCTTGTTTGGAAGACTGTTCAGTAAAGAGTAAATGCATTTTTAAGTATGCAAAAAAAAAAGTGGATCCTCAAGCATGAATGTTGTGCAGAGATATACCTCTAGTGGTTCTATTCTGGGGATTCATTTAATAATAAATATTTACTGAGGGCCTGCTCCATGCCAGGCAGTGTGCTATCTGCTAGGTGTGAGGATAGATTAGTTCAATATAGCTCTGGATGTTACGGAGCATACAGCCAGAAAAATGCTTTCAATCAATATAAGCTTTATTTTTAGGAATGTTCCAACCAGAATCCTTATGACCATGGGAGATGTCACAAGCTCTCAGTATCATATTTCAGGTTATTTTACTCTGATCCACAATATTCTGCTTTTAAATTTGTTTTAACTTGCTACTTTGGAAATGTACTTTTCATTAAAAACAAAAGCAAACAAACAAAAAGTTGCTTCCTCTGTCTCTATATTTCTTCCTTTAACCTTTTCTATGTTTGAGCAATATTTAATAACTTCTCTAGGTTTAGAAGCGTTTTTTAATGTGAGAGTCAATGGACCTATCGGGAAACCCTTTCATAAGAAAAACCATGTCCATTTCAATTAGAATTGTTTTGGTCTGATCTAGTGTAAGGACACTGTAAAAGAAGAAAGATTCTCTTTATATGTGGGGATGGCAAACGTAAGATGTTAAGATTTGCTGTCATTTCTAGTCCAGAATTTAATAAAATTAATTCAAGATTTTGGGAAAGTTTTTCTCAACAAAACATATTTTGCTTGAATTATTGAGTCAAAACCTTAATAAGGCAGTTGTTTTTATCTTCTAGTTTGGTTTGGTAGTGGAGACTCCATCACTGAGGGCATGACATTTCAATCTTCTAGTTGAAACTTCTATTATGTGAAACTAGTCAGCAACTACACATAAAATCCATTCTGTTCAAATGAGAATCTCTTATCCTGAGAAGGAAAGTTGGATTAAAGTTCCTAAGGAAACGTTTATTAGAATTACATAGTAGCCACAGTTCTTTTCTTTTGTGATCCATTATTTTTCCTAAAGCATAATTATTTTGATTCTAAAAGTTGTAGAATTCATGTACTCTTATTAGTTGCAATGATTAGAATGCAGTGGAAAGTTGTGGTTCTTTAGGTTTGCAGGGAAGCAGTGCAAATCCCTTTTTGTACCTTAAATGAAGTATTTTTTGTTCCTTAGAGTATTGCTCAAGTAATAAAGTTGCTCTGGCCCATCTGTTCTCTAATAGTATGTTTCCTAAATGGATGTTCCAGGAATATGAATAGATCAGAGAATAGTTGAATAAGAACAGTGAAAGGCTTACCAAGAAGTCAGCTGATTGAGTGCTTCTCAAACTTTTTTTTCTGCCCAAAACTCATGATGATCTTCCAGCTGGCTGTCATTCTCGAAGGTGTATCTCACATTATTCTGAATTCTGTTGTCTGCTGTAACTCAACTCCTTTTTATTCCACTGAAGAACTATTGGAATGCGGGTAAGTATTGGAATGAATTGTTGAGTATTTCACTATTCCAAATACTGAATTCTCCATAGTGAATATTGGAATGAGAAGGAGTGAGAAGGAATGAGAAGGTGAGAAGGAGTGACTATTCTAGGAGTGCCCTTGTATCTCTTCTGGTTGACGTACAAAGTAAAATATTCAGAAGCCTTGTCACTTTATCATAGGATAGAAACTATTGACCTCTTTTACTTTCTGTCTTGCAGAAATAGTTGTAGTGAATCGGTGAATCTCATTGATTTATAATGTTGTGTTAGTTTCTGCTGTACAGCAAAAGTGATTCAGTTTTGTATATATATGTGCGTGTATATATGAAATAGAGGAAAACAATAGAATGGGAAAGACTAGAGATCACTTCAAGAAAATTAGAGATACCAAGGGAACATTTCATGCAAAGATGGGCTCAATAAAGGACAGAAATGGTAGGGACCTAACAGAAGAGGAAGATATTAAGAAGAGGTGGCAAGAATACACAGAAGAACTGTACAAAAAAGATCTTCACGACCCAGGTAATTATGATGGTGTGATCACTCACCTAGAACCAGACATCCTGGAATGTAAAGTCAAGTGGGTCTTAGGAAGCATCACTGTGAACAAAGCTAGTGGAGGTGATGGAATTCCAGTTGAGCTATTTCAAATCCTCAAAGATGATGCTGTGAAAGTGCCGCACTCAATATGCCAGCAAATGTGGAAAACTCAGCAATGGCCACAGGACTGGAAAAGGTCAGTTTTCATTCCAATCGCAAAGAAAGGCAATGCCAAAGAATGCTCAAACTACCACGCAATTGCACTTATACGCTAGCAAAGTAATTCTCAAAATTCTCCAAGCCAGGCTTCAGCAATACGTGAACCGTGAACTTCCAGATGTTCAAGCTGGTTTTAGAAAAGGCAGAGGAACCAGAGGTCAAATTGCCAACATCCACTGGATCATCAAGAAAGCAAGAGAGTTCCAGAAAAACATCTGTTTCTGCTTTATTGACTATGCCAAAGCCTTTGACTGTGTGGATCACAATAAACTGTGGAAAATTCTGAAAGAGATGGGAATACCAGACCATCTGACCTGTCTCTTGAGAAACCTGTATGCAGGTCAGGAAGCAACAGTTCGAACTGGACATGGAACAACAGACTTGTTCCAAATAGGAAAAGGAGTACGTCAAGGCTGTATATTGTCACCCTGCTTATTTAATTTCTATGCAGAGTACATCATGAGAAACGCTGGGCTGGAAGAAACACAAGCTGGAATCAAGATTGCCGGGAGAAATATCAGTAACCTCAGATATGCGGATGACACCACCCTTATGGCAGAAAGTGAAGAAGAACTGAAGAGCCTCTTGATGAAGGTGAAAGAGGAGAGTGAAAAAGTTGGCTTAAAGCTCAACGTTCAGAAAACTAAGATCATGGCATCTCGTCCCATCACTTCATGGGAAATAGATGGGGAAACAGTGGAAACAGTGTCAGACTTTATTTTTTGGGGCTCCAGAATCACTGCAGATGGTGATTGCAGCCATGAAATTAAAAGACGTTTACTCCTTGGAAGGAAGGTTATGGCCAACCTAGATAGCATATTTAAAAGCAGAGACATTACTTTGCCAACAAAAGTCTGTCTACTCAAGGCTATGGTTTTTCCAGTGGTCATGTATGGATGTGAGAGTTGGACGGTGAAGAAAGCTGAGCGCCGCAGAATTGATGCTTTTGAACTGTGGTGTTGGAGAAGGCTCTTGAGAGTCCCTTGGACTGCAAGGAGATCCAATCAATCCATCCTAGAAGAGATTAATCCTGAGTGTTCATTGGAAGGTCTGATGTTGAAGCGGAAACTCCAATACTTTGGCCACCTCATGCGAACAGTTGACTCATTGGAAAAGACCCTAATGCTGGGTAGGGTTGGGGGTGGGAGGAGAGAGGACGACAGAGGATGAGATGGTTGGATGGCATCACCGACTCAATGGACATGGGTTTGGGTAGACTCCGGGAGTTGGTGATGGACAGAGGGGCCTGGCGTGCTGCAATTCATGGGGTCGCAAAGAGTCGGACACGACTGAGCGACTGAACTGAAATTATATATATATATATATATGTATGTATATATATTCCTTTCCATTATGGTTTGTTGCAGAATATTGAATATAGTTCCCTATGCTATATAGTAGGGTTTCCCTGATAATTCATTTGATAAAGAATCTGTCTGCAATCCAGGAGACCGCAGTTCGATTCCTGGACCAGGAAGATCTGCTGGGGAAGGGATAGGCTACCCACTGTAGTATTTTTGGGCTTCCCTTGTGGCTTAGCTGGTAAAGAATCTGCCTGCAATGTGGGAGACCTGGGTTTGATCCCTGGGTTGGGAAGATGCCCTGGAGAAGGAGAAGGTTATCGTTTAACTATAATATTCTTTTCCATTATGGTTTATTACAGTATATTGAATATAGTTCCCTGTGCTATATGGTAGGACCTCATTGCTTATCCATTCTATATATAATAATTTGCATCAGCTAATCCCAAATTCCAAAATATAAACATTTTTCCCTTGACCAGCAGTTTTGGGTTTTCAAAATGCTTTCATGTCTAGCAAACTTACCGAGTTTTTTTAAACTACTGTCCATATTTTCTGGATGAAGAATCTAAGGCAGAGAAAAAGTTAACTGACTTATTCTAGGTCCAGTAAATGAGCAGCAAAGCCAGAACCTTAATCAAGCTAATGGATTTTAAATCCAGTATGTGTTCTAAGATCCTATCTTGCCTCTCCTTATTCCTTTTCACTGAATGATGTTTTTCTGCTTCACCCATTTCACCACAAACCACCCTGTGCTTACCGGTGGTCTACATTTAGGTTGTTCCTTATATATCTAAACTTCTTTCCCCTGCAAAATTCTGTTGAGTTTTTCTTTTTCCCTTTCACAGAGCTTGCATCTTTAGTAGCTTTGCCATTTGTAAAAAGTGTTAGCAAATAAACCGTCCCTACTAACGGCTTTAGCCTGATAATGATTTTCTCTCCCAGATAAATTTTTACTTTAAGGAGTAATAGCATGACTGAAAGTTTCAGGTAACTTGAAAATTAATAAGATTATGTGCCTATTGTGACTGTAATGATTGGGAATATGTGGTGATTGATCTCTATATAAATTAAAATTAAATAAGCCAAAATTTTAAGATAATTTTTTGGTTATTATCTGTGATCTCCTCCTTCCTCCATGATCCAGTCAACCTCATAATGAACTATGAGGAAAGCTACCCTGTCTTCTTGTTCAGCGTTCTTTGCCTAGAATATAGCACAGTGCATGAAACCTACTCTTTGAAAGAATGAATTTCAGCAATATTGCCAACAATCTGCTTGATGATAACCATAGAAGGATAATGTAGGACATATAAAAACTGATATTACGATAATGTAATTATAAAACTTATGATTCTCAGAGGTGAGATTAACTAGGTGTGTTTGGCAGGACTGACTAAATTATGCTGCAGTAGTAACAATCTCTGAATCTTGCTGGTTTATGACAACACTCATAGTACATGTTGTTTGAAGGTTGACTAGGAGCTCTGTTTCATATTGTCCTCACTCTGGGATCCAAGCTGATGGAGCAGCCACTCACCCTATGGAACCCTGTCAGTTGTGGCAAAGGGGAAGAAAGATCTCAAGGGTCCCACATCAATATTTAAATGTAATGACTAGCAAGAGACACACATAAATTTTATTCACAGCTCGTTGGGCAGAAGTAATCCCAGAAACCATAAGAGGGCAGAGATGCAATTCTACCCCATGTCCACAAGGCAGAGGACCTTAAAGAGCTGTGAACTGCACTAATCACTACCATACTGGAAGACAATATTCATCTCGTGTGTAAGCTGTATCTGTAGTGTGCATTTTCCCATTGCAAAAATTAAGTATTTCTGTTTTTTGACCATTTTCTATGAATTGGACATTGTGCCAGTTATTTACATACATTTCCTTTTAATTCATACAACAGTCATGAGAGGGAGCAAATATTATTACTTTATATAGATGAAGAAGCTGAAGTGAAGTGAGCATTCTGCCCATTTAGTGAGTTCAGTTCAGTTCAGTCGTTCAGTCATGTCTGACTCTGTGACCCCATGAACCACAGTATGCCAGGCCTCCCTGTCCATCACCAACTCTTGGAGTTTACCCAAACTCATGTCCATTGAGTCGGTGATGCCATCAAGCCATCTCATCCTCTGTCGTCCCCTTCTTCTCCTGCCTTCAATCTTTCCCAGCATCAGTGTCTTTTCCAATGAGTCAGCTCTTCACATCAGGTGGCCAAAATATTGGAGTTTCAGCTTCAAAATCAGTCTTTCCAATGAACATCCAGGACTCATCTCCTTTAGGATGGACTGGTTGGATCTCCTTGCAGCCCTAGGGACTCTGGGGTTCAGGTTAGAGCTCAGGTCTTCTGGACTCCACAGATGATGCCCTTGACAGTCATGCAGTATTGTTTTTCTATAATACCTATATGTTTGCTTTTGGTGGTCATTTTCACCAGATTCCTGAATGTCCTTTTATCCATAATGCTGAAATAGTATGCTTCTAATCAACTGAAAGTTGAAAATCAGCACTCTGTTCTTGCTACAGAGACTAAGACTGTAATATCTCTGATTTAAAAGGAGAGTTACCATGAGACCATTCTGATAAATGAACAGTCAAGATTGATTAAACTCATTAGACCAATTGTGTTATTCTGATAAAATCAAATTCCAGATCCTGTTTCTATTGATTGTTTAAAATGCTGGGTCAATGCTTGAAAATTGCAAATGATAGCCCCAACGTGTTTACTGTGCTCTAATTATTCTCTTAAAATTGAAACTATCTTGTGGAAATATTGTTTCCAGTCTTTCAAAATAAATATTAACTTCATCCTTAGATTTTTTTTTTTCCTGCAGAACTTGTCTTCTGTGAAGGACACATTTCTTTTTTTTCTATATGAAAAGTTTTCAAGATTACTTTTGGCATCGTCTTTCATACTATTGCAGATTCTTTGAAACAGAACATTAATTTTTGGTTGAGTGAGGGCATCTCTTTTCTCCGTGTCTCGTATTTCAAAGCCTTTATGGATTAGGATAGCTCTGCCTGGCCTCTCTTCCCTTTCTCATCGCTCCTCAGTGGAGGAGTCAACCATCATATTCGTGTGCAGGGGAGAATGAGGACCCATGCAGCATAACCACTTCCCCTTACTTTCTGTGGCATCTGCCAGCTTGTAGAGATCCTGTTTTCATGTTTCTTCAACTCTAAGACACATTTTAAAAAATATTTATTTTTAAATTGAAGGATAATTGCTTTACAGAGTTTTTTTGTTTTCTGTCAAACATCAACAAGTATCAGCCATGGTACACTCATGTTCCCCTCCCTCCCATCTCCCTTCCCATCCCACCCTTCTAGATTGTCACAGAGCCCCTGTTTGAGTCCCCTGAGTCATACAGCAAGTGCCCAGTGGCTGTCTGTTTTACATATGGTGTTGTAAGTTTCCATGTTACTTTCTCTGTATATCTCACCCTCTCCCTCCTCCCCTCCCGCCATGTCCATAAGTCTGTTCTCTATGTAAGACACATTTTTTTTTAAAAAACTGATTTTATTGAAGTATAGTTGATTTACAGTGTTGTGATAGTTTCTGCTGTACAGCAAAATGATTCAGTTATATATATATATATATTTAAGCATATATTCTTTTTCATATTCTTTTCCATTATGGTTTACCTTGGGATATTGAATATAGTTCCCATACAGTAGAATCTTGTTTGTCATTCTACGTACAGTAGTTTGCATCTGCTATCCCAAACTCCAATCCATCCTTCCCCTCCCCCTTGGTAAACACAAGTCTGTTCTCTATGCCAAGACACACTTTTAAAATAACTGAGCATCTCTGAATAAACATATATCTTATGAGTAACGGCAGGTCCTAGTTTAAATGATAGACAGGGTTCATTTCTTTCTTAGGGGTGCATAAAATAATGGCATGCTTTACACATTTTTCATTAGACAAATATGGTATTCTGTTTTCCTCTCTAACATATGGTAGATAGCCTGATCATGGGGTGCAGTGTTAGGAATTCCCTGTGACTGCACGCGTAAGTCATTACCCCAACAGTTTCCTTAGTCATAAAGGCAGTGTCTCCATCCTCCTAGCATGGTAATCCGTCCTCATTTGGTTTTGAACTTCAGTAAGGGGAGAGGAATGTTATATATTTAACATGCGAGCCTCTGAATCTTGTATATTGGATCAGACACCTTGTTAACAGGTCAGGAATAGAAGCCGGGGAGAAGAGAATTGTGGAGGTAGAGGTACGTTACCAAAGCCAGACCCTGAAACAATCCAAGAGGATTTTGGCTTCCAAGCAGAGGCAGAGGTGGAAGTCATGGCTTTTTGACTTTGGTGGGTAGTAACTCTCTGTAGCACAACATATGGCTGTTTTTTTTTTAAATCATTTTGTTATTGGCTTTTAACTCATGCTCCCTGGAGGGGTGGCATTAGGCCTCAGGCTTTGGTAAATTAGCCAGGTGGGATTTTGACTTTGATGGGTCACTGAAGCACATAACTTTGTCCCAGAAAAGTGACAGTTTTTATTCAGGCAAGGCTACAAGCACCTATGCCTTAGATGCAGTCAGGCAGTGCAGATGACTTTAGCCTTCCTGGATACAGACGCCTTTAGGTAAGACTGTGACAGTAAGACCTTGAGATTCATAGGCACAGCTTGGCCAAATAATTTCAGGTGGAGCGAAGTTTAGTCCTTTTGGACCTCGAAAGGAGTAATGATGTTTGTGGCTTTAAGACTGCAACACAGCTGAATTTTGCAGGTTCTACAGGACTCTGTGAGGTTCTGGTTCTGCACTATTTGTACCAGGGCTGTTGTGGGCAGTGCTAGACCAGCTGATGCACATTCTGCTCATCCTTATGTCACCTGCCTGCAAGGCCAATATATAAATGTATAGCAGGAACAAACTATGTGGTCTCGAGTTGGCTTGAGACTTGTTAACTGAATAAACTTTCACTGTGGAACCTGTTTTCACAGACCCAAACTGTGGGTTTTCCCAGGAAAGTGTGGTAGATTTTTATGAATGAATAACTGAAAATGAATGAAAGCTCATTTAATGAAGAGAATATGATATTCTCCTGGGATATGGTGATGATATAACTCAAAGTTAGGTTGTTGCAAACCCACTGTCTAAGAAGGCAATTGAAAGTTATACTTTTCAACAGTAGAAAAATTAAGTTTTATCAGTCAATTAAGAAACAACTGGAGGTGGTACATATATACAATAGAATACTACTGAGCCACAAAATGGAATGAAATTTGGTCATTTGTAGAGATGAGGATGGACTTAGAGCCTGTTATACAGAGTGAAGTAAGTCAGAGAAAGACAAATATCGTATATTAATGCATATATGTGGAATCTAGAAAAATGATATAGATGATCTTATTTGCAAAGCACAAATAGAGACACAGACATAGAGAACAAATCTATAGATACCAAGGGGGAAGTGGTATTGGGAGGAATTAGCAGATTGAGACTGACACATGTGTACTACCGATACTATGCATAAAACAGATGACTATGAGAACATACTCACAGAGAGGTCTACTTAGTGCACTGCAGTGACCTGAATGAGAAGAAAGTCAAAGGGAGGGGTTATATGTATATTTTGCTGTACAGTAGAAACTAACACAACATTGTAAAGTAACTATACTCTAATAAAAAATAATTAAAAAATGAAAAGGAACTGGAATGATTAGCTAAAAAAAAATAAAGGAAGTCTGGCTTAGTGAGTTGGAGAAAGAGAGTTGCTTATTAGAAAAGTTGTATTTTAGCTCACAGACTAGACAAATGTGAAAGGAAAAATGAGATCTTAAAGGCCAGGGGAGTCAGATATAAAAGGGACAGAACTGAACCTGCGCTTAATTGCTCTGAAGAAGGTAAAGGCAAGATATTGGTTTAGTTGGTACTAGGACAGAAAAGGTGACTGGGACTCAAAGAATTCTGACAGAAAGGGAATAGCAGGATTAAATAACTATGCTGGAAGGAACTAGGATCCAAATGACTATGGAGAAGAATTTCTTAAAGCTGAAGATAGAGAATTCCTTGTAAGAATATTTGAGTCATTATACCTGGAAGACCAGGATGACTATGCCATTTGGTTATAAGGAAATTTGGCCACATTTACAAGGAGGAACTTAGGAATATTAGTGCAAAATACTCAAACCATTATGAATTATTACAAGGGGAAGTCAGGTATTCTCTTTGTCCTGAGGGAACATACTTGAGATTTATGGAATTCATATTCTGTAGGAAGACAGAACAAAGATGAGATGCATAGAACAATAGATTGTGGTTTTGACTATATGTCAGTCTATAAAGAAATACCCTAATGGTGGAAAGTGTAGTTGGTCAGTTGTGTCCTACTCTTTGTGACCCCTGGACTTAGCCTGAGAGGCTCCTCTGTCCATGGGGATTCTCCAGGCCAGAATACTGGAGTGGGTAGCCATTCCCTTCTCCAGGGGATCTTCCCAACCGAGGGATTGAACCCAGGTCTCCCGTATAGCAGGCAGATTCTTTACTGTCTGAGCCACCAGGGAAGCCCACCTAATGGTGGGAATTACCCAGAAAAAGAAGAGAAAATGGGCAAAATACTTCAGGCAGACCCAGGCTAACTAATTTTATATCTCTTACTCTGATGAGGCTCCAGAAGAGAAAATCTAGAGGAGTTAGAAAAACAAGCTTCTTGACTAGAAAAACCCATGGAAAGTCAATGGAGAGAAATCAAGCTCAGCAAACTCAACTAGTACAGGAATGGGTAGCCTTTTTCTTCTCCTGGGTATCTTCCCATCCCAGGGATCTAACCCAGGTCTCCTGCATTGCAGGTAGATTCTTTACCAGCTAAGCCACACAGGAAGCCCAAACAGAGAAAGAAACCAACTCAAATAATAGTTGAATTGTTGCAAGTCATTATGGATGTTGCATCATTAGATGTTGCTGACGACTCAACACTGAGGTGAGAGAAACATAGAACTCAAAGGAGAAGTGAATATTAAGATACATCAGATATACTGAATAGGAGAAAAAGTGCTTTAAATGATTAAGGCTGCTGACATTGCAATTTTTCAAACATTGCAAAAAAAAAAAAAAAAACAACAACAAGCAACTTAAAGATGGGAATAGTATAACTAGATGATTTTCTCCTGATAGACTTATTCCTAACATTAACCTGTTGGTGGAATTGAGCTTAATCTTACAGGTTGTGGATTCCAAGCATCTGTTATAAACTAACTAGTATTTTAGCCAGACTGACACTGAAATTCTCTCTATCCATTTTCCTTCTCTCAGATACCAGTGATGCTTTGGCATTCCTGAATACTGTATTTAGAAGCATAATGTTGAATGTGATAACTTTTAGAGATAGGTAATGTTTTTTATCCCTAAATTTCATGGATATGCAGCAAATATTATGATAGTATTTAATACCCTATTAACTTTTCAAACCATTAAAAGGGCTTTTCTTGAGAGACTTAGTGATGAATATATTGTCTTGTGTATCCAGACGAATTAACAAGACTGGAACCTCTGAAGGCTTCTCCTTAGCATAGAGAATTCACCCTGTTGAGGGTGAGTGGAATAAAAATTTGAGAAGCATTGATTTTGGACTACTAATTTTGTAGAGATTTTAACTTGTAAGGTCAATAGGATTTAATTTCTGTTGACTGTGTGGTTTTTTAATTTTTTCCTAAGAAATTTTAATGAGGTTTATATTTAGATTGGAATATATCTTTACTTCTGTTTTATAGTTGGAGAATCTTCATGTTGTCATTTAATTATATGGTGTATTCTCTGGTGGAAAGTACTGAATACAATGGCTGGCTATAACTTGGAATGGGGAATAGAACATCATATCAGCTTTCCTCAAAAGGTAGCTGTGTAACTTGAGATTATAAATGCATTGTCAACACATCTTTAAACTTTTATCTCCCTTTATTTCGGGGGCATGTGGCTATTCTACCTGAATACTCAAAATCAACTTTGGAATGGCACTTTAAATTTTATGAAGTAGTTTCATGTACACTATCATTTGATTAATTCATCTATCTGCCCACTCATCTTCCTATCCATCCTTCACCTGCCTTGAATACATACGTGTATGTTTTCCAAGCAAATGGAGATGTTTACTTCAAGGAGTTTGGGGGAGAATGGATATATGTTACGTATGGCGAGTCTGTTTGCTGTCCACCTGAAACTATTACAATGTTGCTAATCGGCTGTACTCTAATATAAAATAAAAAGTTTAAAAAATATTATTTACACAGTCAAAATGATATTAAAATATCTGATTGTCACTAAGCAAGTAATGATACTTGAATGAGTAAATAAATGAGTAGGTAATTTACATGTAATTTATGATTAATACCATTTTATATTTATATTGTATAGTAAAACTTTAAGAAGGCATTCGAAAGAAGGAGAATCTGCAGCTCAGTAAAATCAGGTGAATTTTTAAAGGTTACACTGCTGGTGGGTAGCAGACCATGGAACTCAGACTGCTTTTTTTCTCCTAAATAAGGGTCCTTTCCATTACACAGTGCTACCCCTATAGAAAACATGATTCTACTATTTTTTTATGGTTCTACTTTCCTTTTTTTAAAAAATATATATCTGTGGGGATATAAATTTAAAGGGAAACAACTTTTGACTGGTAGTAATTTACCTTCCTTGAGGTGTCCAGTGGTGACATAATTGATTTTGTTGCCATTGATTAAAAGCCACATTAAGTTGAAAACTGTCAGCTGAGCCCAGAGATAACATTTTCATAATGACTTTTAATAAACATGGAAGAAGTGATTTCATTGCATTCATAAATTTGATTAATGATATTTTCCCAGGACCAAAAGAAATGAGCTGCTCATTTGCATGCTTAATTGCTGTGTTCCAGGTCCATTTTCCTGCAATACAGATTTGGGATGCTTTTAGTAACATTAGAAAGCTCAAAATGGTCATATTTCCATTTACCTGAAGTGGACAATATTTGAATTCAATTAGATTTTTACTATGGTGAAAATATAGGTATGATCTCTTTTTATCTAGAAAGAAATATCTAGTAGGTATTTCTGAACTCCTGACATGCCCCCTCCAGGACCTCTTCCTCCTCAAGTCTTCCATATTTTAGTAAGTGACAACTCCACTCTTCCAGTTTTTATTCTGAAAACCTTGGTTTAATACTTGAAGCTTCTCTTTCTCTCCTATCATCTCTACCTTCAAAGTAAAACCCTAATCTGTCCACTTCTCTTCATCTCTTGTCTCCTTACTTCTGTTGTACATTTTCAGATGTCAACCCAGTGGCCAACACATTGTGTCAATCTTATGCTCAGAAATCTCCAGTGTTTCTCCTTTTGTTGCAGAAAATCCCTAAGTCTGAACTTGCCCAACAAGACTCCATGTGATCTATATGTCCCTCTCCAGTCACACTGCCCCCTGAATTATCTTTCACAATTACAGCCCTTCAGCACCACTCTACTCCAGCCTTACTAAGCCCACCAGACATCTTCTTTCTTCAGGGTTTCGCCCCTGTATTCCTTTCTCTGCAGATCCTCCATGACCAAGTGCTTATTAACTTTCTTTGTCCTTCACCATAAAGTCCCCAGACATGCTATCTAATATGTCAACACATTATCCTTTACTCTTTTTTCTTCTTTCATATATATGGTTATCTAACAATATGTAGTTTTTAAAAAATATTTGTGAAGGTCAAAAGTAGAGTAATTGTAGAAACACTAGGCAGTTATACACTCATTTCATCTCAGAAGCAAGTCTGATGTTTATATTAATAGTTGAAAGTCCCATAGAACTGATCAGATTACACTGATGGAGAAACAGTTAACCAGAGAGAATGCTTTTATGGCAGGGACTGGGTGAGGCTGATCTTCAGAGGTTTGACCAAGTGCTTTTGGCTTTAAAGTTTGATGAGGTGTCTATACCATAATTGATAGGTAAATACTTTAAAAAGGTGCTCGGTTCATCAATGGGGACTGGGTATGACTGGACAGAGAACAAGAGCTTTTACTCTCTCTGCATCTGTGATTCTTTGCACCTGAAGAACTAGAATGGCAAATGACAGTTTGACTCATACAGTCCTGCACAGAACTCATACTGAGCCTGCTGCATATGTTATTGAGGGTATATGTGGGCTACTTATCTTCCTTTTATCAAATAAAATTTTCATAAAAATATTTCAAGCAAATGGTTAAAAAATTAAATGGCACAGAAACATCAAATGCCAAGCAGAGCAACTTCTTACAGTTGTTTCCTTGTTTGGGGAAACTATAGTATCTTGAAACTGTTTATACTGCTCTTTTTTGATTTATCAATTCTAGAAATGATGACTTCTTTTCTATGATGTAGAAAGGAATTAGTTCACTTCTATCATTTTGTGCCTGCCAACTCCCCAATGTAGTTATTCCATCATTTTCTAGTTTCTTTCTTTATGAAATAATAGTCTTTCTCTCTCTCTCTGTGTATGTGTGTATGTGTATATGTGGGCTTCCTCAGTGACTCATTGTTAAAGCATCCACTTGCCAATGCAGAAGACACGGGAGACTCAAGTTTGATCCCTGGGTTAGGAAAAAGTCTTGGAGTCAGAAATGGTAACCTACTCCAGTATTCTGGCCTGAGAAATCCCATGGATAGGGGAGCCTGGCCAGCTATAATCTGTGGGGTTGCAAAGAGTCATACATGACTGAGCATGCATGCAGGAAAATATGTATATATATATTATATGTATATTCATATATACTCACACATATATACAGACACACACATATTTATTATTCTTTCAAATATAGGCTGTATCTCTTGGTTCTGTACATTTTATAATAAGACTATTAGTGGTTCCTGTTCTTTTAAAAATATTTTCAATTACACTTTTCTTCCAGTTTTGTTGAAGTCATTTTGATATACAGCACCAAGTTTAAGGTATACAACAAAATGATTTGCACTATATATATTATAAGGTAATTATCACCATAAGTTTAGTGAATATCCATCATGGAATATAGATACAAAATTTAAGACATAGGAAAAAATATTTTCCTTGTGAGGAGAACTCTAAGGATTCATTCTCTTAACAACTTTCATATATAACTTGCAGCAGTGTTGATTATATTTATCACATTGTATGTTATATGCTGTGTACTGATTTTATAATTATAAGTTTGTATGTTTTGACTGCCTTCATCCAGTTCCTCCTCTCCCCACCCTTATCCTCTGGTAGCCACAAATCTGATGTCTTTTTCTATGAATTTGATTTTTTTTGAAGCATAGTTGATCTACACCTATGTTAGTTCCTGTTACACAACCTGGTGATTTGTTATTTCTATGTATTTCAAACTTATTATCACATTAAGTCTAGTTACAATATGTCAGTATCTAAAGATATCACTTAGTTATTGATTACATTTCCCACTCTGTACTTTCATATCTGTGACTCATCTATTTTGCAACTGGAAGTTTATACCTCTTAATCTCCCTCACCTGTTTCTTTCCTCCCCCGTCTGGAAACCAGCTGTTTGTTCCCTGCACCTATAACTCTGTCTCTGTTTTGTTGTATTTGTTCATTTCTTTGTTCCTTGGATTCTACATATAAGTGAAATCATATGGTGTTTGTGTTTCTCTGATGTATTTTGCTTGACAACTTTTGTTTACTTCCCTTGTGATTTGATGACTATCCTGTTATGTTTGGATTCCGTTCTCTCTTCAGTAATGTGTTATCTATTACAGATTTTTGGTTTGTGATTACCATGTAGTTTATATATAGATTTATATATATATGATTAGTCTTCCTGTTATTTTGACCTTCTAATTTCCCCATTCCTATCTACTAACTTTTGTCAGATATGTCCTTATGCCTACACTGTTAAAGCAGATTGTTTTTATTTTTTAAACATGATGTTTTGTCTATAGGTTTAATTCTAAAAGTTGACAACTTGCAAAGATTTGCTTATGGTTGTGCAAATTTTGTTCAGGGAAGAGAAAATCAATTTGCCAAATTTATCTCGTGTTTTCTGAATTCCAAAGATAGATCTGTATGTCTAATACCAAGTTGAAACATATTCTTTCTTTTTGAATTCTACTTGTTGCTGAAAACCCTGCTACATTTTAGTCTGCATGATATGCTGAAAGCAGCCATCTTAGACTGTTTTTATCTCCTGGAATTTCTGATAGCCCCTTTTATTTTCTTGTGGAGAGAACACACATATGTCTTCATTACTGTTTCCTTGTTATATTTCAGCTTGTTAATGATTTTTGTTTCTATATTGGATACATTCTGTTTTTCCCTAAAGCTCACTGAATCTTATTTGAAGCCATTATCTTATAATTGAACTATGGGTCCTGTATAGCTTCTTGTTCCTGGAGTTTTTAATTGTCATTTACTATGTATCTTTTGTGGGCTTCCATGGTAGCTCAGCTGGTAAAGAATCTGCCTGCAATGCAGGAAACCCTGGTTCGATTCCTGGGCTGGGAAGATTCCTTGGAGAAGTGATAGGGTACCTACTCCAATATTCTTGGACTTCCCTGGTGGCTCAATTGGTAAAGAATCAGCCCATAACGCAGGAGAGGGAGACCTGGGTTTGATCCCTGGGCTGGGAAGATCCCTTGGAGGAGGGCACGGCAACCCACTCCAATTTTCTTCCCCGGAGAAGCCCTATGGACAGAGGAGCCTAGCGGGCTACAGTCCATGGGGTCACAAAGAGGTCAGACACAGCTGAGTGACTGAGCACAGCACAGCACATGTATCCTGTATCATCATTTCCTACTCAAACTTTTAATCATAATATTGATCCACACAGTTACCCCTTGTCCTTACCTTTTTCATTGTTGTTGCTGAGAACTGTCTCTTTGGTAAGCTCCCTGCTCTCCTGGAGCTTATATTCTATTGGGGGATAAAGACGGTTAACAAGATAAAAACATTTCAGACTTTTGTATACTGATTCTACTTAGTATTAGAGAGAAGAATCCTTAGGAAGTGGGAAGTTCTAACTACAACTTTAGCAGGGTATGGTACATTTTTCAAGTTCCAAGTTAAAACTGTCATGTATTTATTTACGAAAATCAATATTTAAAATGGTGCATCTCTTCTTTAGTATTTGTAGAATATGATATATACATATTAAATTAGGTACCAAGTTGGCTTGGGGCTCCCCAGGTATTGCTAGTGGTAAAGAACCCGCTTGTCAGTGCAGAAGACTTAAGAGACATTGGTATGATCCCTGGGTTGCAAAGATCCCCTAGAGGAGGGAATGACAACCCATTCCAGTATTCTTGCCTGGGAATCCAATGGACAGAGGAGCCTGACAGGCTGTAGTTGATAGGGTCACAAAGAGTCAGACAGAACTGAAGCGACTTAGCACGCATGCCCACCAAGTAGGCTTTAGTGGCCTGACTAGTGCTAAATCTAGGATTGTTTTTAAGCAAAGAAAGTAATGTATTCTAATTTCCAAACAGTAAGATTTGCAAATGAACTTTTAAAACAAAATCTATTTGTTACAATCCATTGGTTAAGTTGGCAATTGACTACTTTGCAAAGTTATTGTAAATGAAAAACTATTTCTTTAACAGCCTGTCTAGGCAGAAATCAAAGGTTTCTTTTATTACTTATAGGTATTGTGGCACTTAAAACTCATTATTAATTTATAAGAATTACATACATTGTTAGGCTCTAAGCTTTTTGGAATATTGGCTAATTTGATACATAAAGAATCTGGTGTGTCCTTAAGTTGACCTGTATATAAAAAGATCAGTATGATTGTTTTTGGTAAAAAGTTATAGAATTGTTTTGTGCAGTTCCTTCTTTTTTTGTCTGTTACATATCAAATAGAGATAAAGGTTAAAAAAAAAAAAAAAGAAAACAATATCCAAATGTTCTCATTAATTCAAGGTGTGAGGTTCCCTGGAAAGAAATGCAATTATACCCTAGAGGCAGCCAGATTTCTGAGCCTTAAATTTGCCACTTTAGCTGTTTTAGCTGTTTTAACTATTTTGTTCTGTTCATTTCAGATTTCACTCACACAAAGAATCCATCTGTATGTCTACCAGGATCTAAATATTTAAGCAGGATTTTAATTTACTACTAGTTGAAATGAAAAGCTATATTTCTAGGCAGGTTTACTTTCTGATATTTTTATTTTTGGTTTTACTTACATCATGCTCAGAAGATTTCTTCAATCTAAGGGATAGAGTATAACCAAGACAGCAACACTAATTACAAAAATTAAGCAATAACCTTAGCAAAAGCTAATGCTTATTACTTATATTCCTTATTACTTCAAATTTTAGAAAAATAATCATTATACTTGTAGAAATTCAAATGAGAAATGAGAAGGAATTGATCTTGGGTCACCTCAGTCTGCAGTGACTTGGAGTGGGGCTTGGGTTCCTAGCTGGAGATTGGAACTGGGTCTTGGTGGTGAGAACACCAGATTCTAGCCACTAGACCTGTGGTCAGTGACAAGGGTCCCGGCCCTTCAGCTTTGCAGAAAAGAATTTCCACAAAGATGAAAAGTAGTAAAGCAAGTATTTATTAGGAGGAGAAAAAAAAATATAGTATGTGTGAATAGATACATGGGCAGACTCACGGAGAGAGAGAGGCACTGAGTTGCATCCTTGTGATAGTTGGAATTACTTTTATGGGGCATTTCTTCTGGGTTTCCTTTGGCCAATCATTTTGATTTGCCTGGTTCATAGTCCATATTTGGTATATCTCAGGATCCTCCAATGTGTGCACACACATCTCTTAGTCAAGATGGATTTTAGTGAAAAGGCATCTGGGTAGGGAATATCCCTTGACATAACTCCCCTTCGGTCTCCAAGGAGACTTTTTCATGCATGTGTGGTTGGGGAAGTCTCTTGACTTTGAGAATAAGAAATATGTGGTCTGGGCATGGCCCAGCCTCCTCCCTCAATTATTCTGCTTTTCTTGTTTTGGAGTTTCAGTCCGTAGGGAATAAATCTCCAGTTGCTTTTCCCTGATGGCCCCATCTGCTTCCTGCCTCAGAATGAGTTAAAACACTCATAAGACAGTTCTAATTTCTCTAAGGCCATTTATTTATGTAAATTAAATGTCAAATTAATAGCTTCCTGGTTGTAAAAATGTGATGTATACAAAGCAAAAAGTCCACTACTATTCCTGAAACCTACTTCACTTCCTTTGTGTGCCCTACTGTGAGCATAAACCTTTATTTCCAGATGTCTTCTAGGTCTATACATATATGTATATGTATCTATTGTTTTGTACCAAGTTAGGATGTTAAAATACATAGGTTCCCGGACTATAAAAAACTGATATATAATAAACATTTTCTCATATTAGTTAGTACCTATGGACCTTCTTTTGGTTTTTAGTAGCTTTATTGAAGTATAACTATCATATAATAAATTGTCCATATCGAAGTATACTATTAGGTAGGATGTAATATATATGTCTTCCTGTGAAAATATTACTATAGTTGAGAAACTGACCCTATCATTCACTGAAAAAATTGCCTTATTTCACTTTGTGATCCTCCTATACCTTTCTCCAGTGAGTACCTGCCAGCAACCACTGAACTGCTTTCATTCACTACAGATTCATGTACATTTTCTAGGACTTCATGTAAATTCAATCAGAGTATAAAATTTTCTTTTTTTTGGTCTGGCCTTTTCTCTCATGTTTATTTTAATATTCTGAAATGTTGATATGTCTGCATCAGTGGTACATGCCTTTTTATTGATGAGTAGTGTTTCATTGTATGGATATACCACAGTTTATCTGTTCATCTGGTGATAGACATTTGGATTATTTCCAGTTTGGGTTATTAATGATGAAGCAGCTGTGAACATTTGATTCAAGCCTTTGTGTGGTCTTTAAGAAGCTGCCAAAGAATTTTCTAAAACAGTTATAAATGTATTTCACACTATACCACCTTTTGGAATATTTTGTCTTATTCTTCTATTATTGGTTGTGTTTTCCTCCTTTCTTGCTTGGCTGATGATTTTTCACTGGATGCCAGGCTTGCTTAATTTTCCTTTGGGGTACTTTCCTATTTCTAAAAATATTCTTGGGCTTTATTCTGGACTACAGTTACTTCTAAACAGGTTGATCTCTTGGGGTCTTGCTTTATGCTTTGTTTGACTCAAGTTTAAAAAAATGTGTAATTTTAATATCATTTTGCTTTAGGACCTTTAATATTTCCTATGATTCATGTCTGCTGATAATGAATTCTTTCAAGTTTTGTATGTCTGAACAAGTCTGTATTTTAACTTTATTAAATATATTTTCACTGGTTTAAGAATTGTAAGTTAACGTTCATCCCTTTTAGTTCTTTAAAGATGTTGCTTTACCATCGTCTTCTAGTTTGCTTTTTTTTTTTTAATGAGAAATCTGTCATAGTTTTTTTTTTTTTTTCTTCTTTATGGCTGCTTCTCTGGCTCCTTTTAAGATACTTTTTTTATTGCTGGTTTGAAACAATTTGATAATGATATGCTTTTGCATGGGCTTCCCTAGTGGCTCAGATGGTAAAGAATCTGCCTCCAATACAAGAGACCTGGGCTTGTTCCCTGGGTCTGGAAGATCCCCTGAAGAGTGGAATGGCTACCCACTCCATTATTCTTGCCTGGAGAATTCCATGGACAGAGGAGCCTGGCAGGCTACCGTCTATGAGGTTGCAGAGTCTGACATGACTGAGCGACTAACACTTCCACTTTATTTATTCTTTTGTGTAATTATATTCATGTTTGTCATGCTTTTTATTTGCTATGATTCTTGCACCTGTGTGTTTATAGTTTTTATCATATTTGGAAAAGTTTTGGCCATTATTTCTTTAAATAGCTCTTCAGTCCTCCACTCTGGGGATTCTAATTATACATATTTTACAGTCCCTTCATTTTTATCTTTCTCTCTCTTTGTATTTTTTCTTTCTGGGTTTCATTTTGGATAACTTTATTAAATTCATGCGGCATTTCTTCTTCAAGGTCTAATCTGCTTTTTTAGTGTATTTTTATCTCAGACATTTAAGTTTTCATTTTTAGAAGTTCAGTTTGGTTCTTCTCTCTCTCTTGTCTTTTCTTGAGCAAAGGTATCCAGTCTTTCTTCGCATATCCTGAACATAGAGTCTTGCTTTAAAAAGTCTGGAATTAATTTTCCCACACTGCAGAAGCAAGACCCTTGTTAGTATTATATGTTCTGTGCATTGTGAGGTTTTCTATCTATTTGTTGGGAACAGGAATTATTTCCAGCCTTGTGGGAGCTCCAAGTACTATTTCCTGTAAACCTTTCAGATGATTCCCTACTCCTCACAGACATGGGTAGTTTTCTCACACTCATGTACTGAACAGTAGTTTAACGAATATTAGATGGATTCTCTGCACATCTCTGGGGTTCTCTCCGAGTGTATTTTTCTTTCCTCTATCATTCTGGTGTGGAGACTGTAGCTTCCTTTGACCCTGAGCTCTGTCTCCCATTAGGAATATTGCCAGGCACTGTGCAGGTTTTCTCTCCTTGAGTCGCTGCATGCAAATTTACACCTTGGCAGTAAGCTGGAACAATCATAAGGCTCATTTCATTGTCTTCATCGCCTAATGTATGATGTTTTGAAAGCCTTTGATTCATGTATTTGCCTAATTTTTAAGGTGTTTCAGGTAGGGTAGATCTGGTTTCTGTTATTCCATCTTGGCTGGAAAGAAAGGTCAACCTTATTTTTCTAATGACTACAAATATTCCACTACATTACTTAAATCAAAACATATTTCAAACTAGAGATTTACTGAAGGACATTAACTTGTAGCAAAGGTGGACAGAGGCACTACAAGAAAAGTAGAGACCAATATCCTTTATGAACATTAATGCAAAAATCTTCAATGAAATGCTATCAAATAAAATTCAACAGTTTATTAAATAATTTTATAAAATGACCAAGTAGAATTTATTACTAGAATGCAAGAATTATTCAATATATGAAAATTGATCAATGTGATCAAGCCAACAAAATGAAGGTAAAGAAATCTACATGATCATTTCAATTGATAAAAAAAAGAAAATGTGACAAAATTCAATACCCACCCTTTCATGATAAAAACACTCAACAAACGAGGAATAGGCAGGGACTACCTCAACATAATGAAAGCAATAATTAAAACCAACAATGAATGTCATTCTCTGAAACTTGCCCTTTAAGATCAGGAACAAAGCAAGGATGCCTACTTTTGTCACTTCGAGTCAATGTAGTACTTGAAGTTCTGGCTAGAACCAGAATAAAAGAGTACAAAGAACTAAAAACCAGAAGTCAAAGAAGTATTTTTACTTTCATATTCATAGCAGCATTATTCACAATAATTAAAACATGGATGCAATCCCAATATCCATTGCTGGATGAATGGATAACTAAAATGTGGTTTATGTATACAATGGAATATTATTCAGTCTTAGGAAGAAAGACAATTCTGACATATGCTACAGTATATTAATAGATGAATCTTAAGGACATTATGCTAAGTAAAATAAGCTAGTCACAAAAAGAGAAATACAGTATGATTCCACTTACGTGAGTAGTCAGATTCACAGAGGCAGAAAATAAATTTGTGGTTGCCAGAGGTGGGGCAGATGGGAAAATGGGGAGTTATTGTTTAATGGTACAGTGTTTCAGTTTACAAGATGAAAAGAGTTACAGAGGTGGATAGTGGTTAAGGTTACACATACATATTTAATGACACTGAACTGTACAGTTGAAATAATTAAGGTGGTATATTTTATGTTATGTATATTTTACCACAATTTTAAAAATTGGAGAAGAAAACTATAAATTTTATTTAAAAATGAATTAGCTGAGTTCCATAAATTTTATTTTGTTTACTTTTATTATCATCCCATTGGACATACTTTTTAATTTCCTGGTATGCTATTCATCTTAAAGTCTTTTTGGTAGATGTGCTTCCCTGGTGGCTCAGGCGGTAAAGCGTCTGTCTGCAATGCAGGAGACCCGGGTTCAATCCCTGGGTTGGGAAGATCCCCTGGAGAGGGAAATGGCACCCAACTCCAGTACTCTTGCCTGGAAAATCCCAAGGACGGAGAAGCCTGGTAGGCTACTGTCCATGGGGTCGCAAAGAGTCAGACACGACTGAGCGACTTCACTCACTCACTCACAGTATAGCTATAACAGGTTTCTTATGATCAATACTTGCATGGTGAGAAATATCTTAACTTTAAAATTTATCATTCTTTTATGTTTAAAGTTTTTTATTTTTCATAAATAACCATGGTTGAGTCTTGCTTTTTAAAATCCAAGCTTATAGTCTGTGTTTCAAGGGAAGTGTTTTATTTGTAAAATTTAATGTAATTATTGACATGCTTGAATTTCATATCATTATTTGACTCTTTTTTTATCCATTCATTGCCTGGAAAATCCTATGGACAGAGGAGCCTGGTAGGCTGCAGTCCATGGGTTCACTGAGGGTCGGACAGGACTGAGCGACTTCACTTTCACTTTTCACTTTCATGCATTGGAGAAGGAAATGGCAACCCACTCCAGTGTTCTTGCCTGGAGAATCCCAGGGACGGGGGAGCCTGGTGGACTGCCGTCTGTGGAGTTGCACAGAGTCGGACACAACTGAAGTGACTTAGCAGCATTGTCTTCCAGTGCTTTTCTTTTGTCTCTTTTTGGCAGTATATAAATGTATTTTTAATATTCTGCATTATCTGATCTTGTTACATTTTAGTTGTTCCTTTTTGTACTTCTTTGAGGTGTTTCTTTAGATGATTAAAATATGCATATATAATTTATTACAGCATGCATTAAAAATTCTATTACCAATCTCTTATACAGCACTAAAATTCTATTCAAGAACAATTTAAGAAATTTATAACAATATATTTTCAATTGTCATATCTTCTAAATATTCTAAAAATCTATTTTTTAAATTCCTTTAAATGGCCAGATGTCTTTAAGGTGACAACAGAAATTTGCGTAAGTATCGGAATAATAATTTCAATGGTCTCTAATATTTTCTGAGCAATGTTATTTTTTTCTGGTGTTCTTCATTCCTTCTTGCAAAACTAAGTTTCTATCTGATATCAGTGTCCTTTAGCCTGTAGAAATTCTTTTAGTGCTTCTTGTTGTGGAGATTAATTCTTTCAGATTTTCGCTTTCTGAAGATGACCTCATGAGAAGTAATATTTACCAGTGAAATTGGCAAAATTAAAGAAAAATATATTATTTGGTAGACTTCTTGGAAAAGGGCATTGTCATACTGCTACACAGAGTAGAAAATGATAGAACTATATACATTGTCTTTTGGCAGTCAAATTTTAAAAAGGTCTCATACTTTGACTTAAATATTAAAATTATTGGAATTTATGAGAAAATTCAGTTGTGCATAAAGATATGTTCACAAGAGTGTCCACTGTAGCTTTGTTTTTAATAGCAAAAAGTGGAAATAACCTCAAAGTTACTTCAATAAATGACAATACATCCATACAATGAAATATTTAGCTATTAAGATCTGTATTGCAAAATAGATTGCTAGAGTTGAAGAAATGCTAAAAAAATTTGATAGTATAAAATAAATTTAAAAATACATGTTTTTTTACCTGCTGGAAAAAAAACGGCATACATCAAATTTTAGCATTGGTAATTGTTTTCCTTTGTACTTTTCCTGTCCTCCAACTTTTCTGCCATGACTATATAATGATGCTGAAGTCCTATAGCATTTATTCAAGGAATAATTTTTAAGGACAGTAGGAAATATTAAGTGTACTGTAAAATAGAAAACAACTAAAGAATTCCTACTGACCTTTGAAGTCTAGATAATTCTCTAGGGAGTAGAGTTGTCTTTTTATTTTTGCCAAAAGGGCCAACAATAAAACCATTTAATTTATGTTTTGTATCTCCTTGTTTCCCTGCCTAATGAGTTGTGATAAAGGGATAAAAGTTAAGTTGAGGAAGACATAGATGCCAGATAATGTAATCCTGAATTTAAAAAAAAAGCCAATTATAAGTGGAAGTGTCATTAAATTTTACAGCACTAATGAAAAGCCTGGTTTATTCTTTGAAGATTTCCAAAATGTTTTGAAGGTAGTATTCTATTTTCTGGTATGTGTTAGAATTCATTTTACTAGAGAACTCTAAACTGGAAATTGTTAGCCTGGTGACCTGAAATGAATTATTTTGGCCTGAAGCTACTTGACCTGTCAGGCAAGTGGCAATGAATAGATGAAGGATATGTTCCCTATGACACTTCAATTTCTATTTTTACATATGCACATATACATTAAAGAAGGAATGTGCTTTTGTGCAGTTTAAGGTTGTGGATAACTAAGGTAAACTGGGATTTAGTTCTTGTAACAATAGGTTAATTACCAACTCATTCTCTTGGTGAAATAAAAAAGTACAGAAGGCATGGTTGAAAGAGAATTGTTAAGCATGATTATCTTACCTTAATATATTTTGATAATATGTTATACTATTCAAATGTTACTTAGCCCTTGATGGCTGCAGATAGACACAAGTGTGATCTAATTATTTATTTAATGGTATTATTTGTGTTTCTAGTAGGAGCTAATTAGAAGCATTTATGTTAGATCTGGAAAATATAGGGAACCTTAAATATGATGAATGTAGGAGAATATACATTTTATGTTCTTTCACTTTAATATTTTATTTTGAAATATATTTCTCCCTTTTAACATTTTATTGTGACCATTGCCTATGGTAGTAAATAGTTTTCAGAAACATTATTTTCAGTGTGTATCTAGGATTCTCCTAAAGGAAAAGCCTCTCCTTTCTGCATCAGTTAATAGATTGCTGCTGACATATTCATTCTTTTCTCTTGAACAGTATAATATTATTAGACTACATGAATTATAAGAAATGGTTTTGTGAAAATCCCCCGTTGACAGTGATCGTGTCAGGGAATTATGAAAATAAGGTGATTTCTCTTAAGTCTCTGATTAGATGTGCTTTTTCTGAGCAACTGCTAATTTTTAACTTGTAGGTAGTATATGACATATAAATGACTATATTTTAAATCTTGTCTGTTAGAAGGCTTAGATAAAGTTGTATCCTAACTCTAGAATATGTAACTTCATTTTGTTCTACTCTACCTCAACCTCACTTAATATAAATTTATTTTAGCTTATCCTGTATATGCATCTTTATGAGATAGATGTTTGTTGGAACATTAGCATATAAATAACAAATCAAGAGCTATAATAAATATTACCACAAGGAAATTACCTGGTCTCTCTAAATATTATTAGTTTCCTGATCTGAAAAATGTAGATAATTATTTCAGTGTATTAGGATAGAGTCACTATGAAGTTTAAATCAGATAATTTAAGTGAAAGCCTATGTTCAAGCCAGGAAGAGAGAGGTGTTCACAGTGTCCTCTGTTCTTTCTTTAGAAATAGAGCTAGTACGGAAGTTCCATTTTCATTTATCAATAGCTAATACACATGCTAAGTGGAGCCATTCTGAAACTATACCAAGTAGATGATATCCTATCTAATATTACCAATATCTTGGTATTTTAAATTGAGCAACTTCATATATAAATGGCATTGAAAAATGTTAATACAATTAAAAAATATTTTTCAGTTTTCAAATGATTATTTTGGTAATGTAGATAAATGTGGTTTTATGATAAGGAAGTATATATATATATATATATTTTGCAATATAATCTTAAAATATACTAGACTATGGCTTTATATATATAATTGAATACAAAAGAGTTAGGATGTTTTACATTTTTGAATACGTACAAGAAAATATGTAGGAAAGATGCAAAAATCAGTACAGAGCACTCCAGGTACTAGATAATGTAAAAGTTATTGTCAATAATAAGATTACTTAGAATTCAGGAATAACTATATTTATGAAGAAACATTTGTCCTGTTAAATATGTTCATGTTAATTTGCTTTTCACTTGATATGTTAAGATTTGATTTGGTGTAACCGTATTTTGCCTTTAAAATATAGTTGCAATTATAAACATGTATATAATGCAGTTGTGCTTATTTAATTTTGGTGTTGGGATTAATGAGGGACGTGGCCTGTGTTATGGGGTATCTCACAAGATGCTTTTATTTTTCCTTGCTTACCATTTAAAAAGTTCCCTAATGTTCATAAATAATCAGAATTGAAACTTACACATTTGGACTAAAAAACATATTATACATAGAAAATAACTATGTTGGTCAAAATGTCTCACCCAGGAAAGAGGCCAAAGGAAAAAGCTGTGGGGTTTGATGAATTGAAAGACTGATACTATGTATAATATAGATAACTAATGAAAACCTAGTATTCAGCACAGGGAACTCTGTTCAATGTTCTGTGGTAACCTAAACGGAAAGGAAATACATGAGAGAGGATGTATGTATAGATATAGCAGATTCATTTTGCTATACAGTAGAATCTAACACAATATAGTAAAACAACTATACTCCAATAAAATTAAAAAAAAATCCTTCTATATTACCACTTTAAAGTACATTTCTCAAGGAAAAATTAACTACTTGAGCTGATTAGTAGTTGGAAAAACCACCCTTTCCTGCTCTATTTTCCAGTCATAGACAGAAATGGAACATGGAGAAATAAGATGTAAGTGGGAAGGAGTGAAGCATTAAAGATCGGGTTTTCTGTTACAGAATTTTTCTGGCTATAAGTGCCCTGTATTCCTTCTTTTTTGATAACACCTTGATACCTCCATCTGTTCTTTCTGTTCTTTTTGGGCAAGAACTGTCAGAGGGGATCCTTTGCCTAAGAAAAGTTACTACCAAAGTGTTACACCAAAAGCCATGCAAACTCAAAGAAAAACCATATGCATGATAGTCTTCTATTTCAGGGCAAGACTCATAATGTCAGAAAGAGATGATAAGGAGTTTTATGTTATTTCTACCTTCTTTTTGTTAATACACACACAAATTTTCTTTTCAAGAATACATAAAGAGAAGAAACTGAAAGAAATTCAGTTGAATAAATTGAAAAATGAAAATCCCTAAATATTACCTGATTTAATTATTAGTCTTTGCTTTTGCTATACCAAAGGTCTCTTATTTTTCAAATTGAGAGAAAAAGAGACACACAGAAAGAGATCCTTTAAAAAGATAGAAATTTTTCATTGCTTACAAAATAAATGAAGCCATAAAAATTTATATCTAAAGTATTAACTGTTACCATTTAGGCTTGCATCTTTATTAAGAATGCTAAATTTATGCCTTAAAACAGTACTATAATCATCTTAATTTAATGAGTTCTTGAAAATAATCTAGCAATTATTCTTGATTCTGGCATTTTCTCTATTAGTGTTTATTATTTAAGTAACTGTGGTATACAAACACATCTTGATATTTGTTTTTCTATAATATTACTGATTTGTAATTTTAAAAAGAAAATATGACCAAAATTAAATCTCCTGAATCAAGATATTCTTAGTTGATATATTAAGACCTGAAATAGTTGGTGTACTTTTTCAGACCTCTGAATTGTTAGTACATCAGTATTGGGTTAAAAAGAAGTTACCATTATCTTTATCAGAGTTACCAATATTTATAAAAGATGATTACATATGATAGAGCCTGTGGGAGGATTCCATAGTTTTATCAGTCCACTGAATGTACTGTTTAAATATCATTGGGCCAATTATATTAGGCTGGCTTCTGTCAGTCAACAAACACTCAGTAAATATTTAGTACATGGCTTCCATGTGCTCAGGGCATTGCTAGACTTGGAATATATACACATAAGACATTGATTTCACTTTTAAGCGAAATCCATTTGAAGCAACTATAATTACACCTAGGAAATAATGGTGAACAGTAAATTTTAGTTTCTGATCACACGTACAACAATTTGGCCCTCCTTTTAAATGTTTTAGGTATTCAAACAAGGAAGCTGGATCTCTTCTAATCCAGCCACACAGTCACTCAGACTGAGTGGAGGAGATGGGTCCTAACAAAGCCACCATTACAAACTACTCAGTGAATACTCCCTGAGACAGGTAAAAGTTAACTACATTAATATATAAAGTAACATTCCTCCAGTAGATAACTTTCTTTCTTCTTTTACTTTACAGTTGTGAAAATGTAAAATGTTTGCTGGTGGTATATGGGCCCTGTCTGGACTCAGAGGAAATTTCCTTGTGAATTACCTTCCTCTTGGAGTCGATGATACTGGAGAATTATATTCGGAATTTGTTCTCTGAATTGCTCTAAGGCTTGTATGCCTTGTGTCTGAGTAACAATAAATTTCTGTTGCTGACATACACAGGCCACTCAAAGATTAGTCGAAGGGCATTATTTAAGAGATTTGTTTTCCATTGAATAAGACTTAGATTTGATTATAAATATGAGCAGGGCATAGGAGCAGGTCACTTGTAAAGGGATTTGGAATCATTATGGATTTTCACCTGTATTAGAGGAATTTTAACAATATTTTAATGGTGGATGCTCAGAGGGCTCAAACAAACCTTGTGCACACCAGGACCCAGAGACCTCACAGAGACTGATACAGAACTGTGTTTGAGTGTCTCCTGCAGAGGTACGGGTCAGCAGTGGACTGCTGCAGGGGCAGGGGATTTGGGTGCAGCAGACCTGGGTATGGCATAAGCCCTCTTGGGGGAGGTTGCCATTAACCCCACCATAGAGTGCCAGAACTTACACAGAACTGGGGAAACAGACTCTTGGAGGGCACAACAGAACCTTGTACACACCAGGACCCAGGAGAAAGGAGCAGTGACCTTACAAGAGACTGACCCAGACTTGCCCATGAGTGTCCAGGAGCCTCTGGTGGTGGCATGGGTCAGTGGTGGCCTGCTACAGCATTGGGGGCATGGACTGTGGCAGTACATGCATGGGACCTTTTGAAGGAGGTCACCATTATCTTCATTACCTCCACCATAGTTTGGCCCCAAGTGAATAACAGGGAGGGAACACAGCTCCACCCATCAACAGAAAATTGGATTAAAGATTTACTGAGCATGGCCCTGCTCATCAGAACAAGACCCAGTTTCCCCCTCAGTCAGTCTCTCCTGTCCGGGGAGCTTCCATAAGCCTCTTATCCTTCTCCATCAGAGGGCAGGCAGACTGAAAACCACAATCACAGAAAACTAACCAATCTGATCACATGGATACACAGCCTTGTCTAACTCAGTGAAACTATGAGCCATACCGTGTAGGGCCACTCAAGACGGACGGGTAATGGTGGAGAGTTCTGACAAAACATGGTCCACCGAAGAAAGGAATGGCAAACCACTTCAGTATTCTTGCCTTGAGAACCCCACGAACAGTATGAAAAGGCAAAAAGATAAGACACTGAAAGATGAACTCCCCAGGTTGGTAGGTGCCCAATAAACTACTGGAGATAAGTGGAGAAATAACTTGAGAAAGAATGAAGAGACTCTGGAGCCAAAGCAACAACAACGCCTAGTTGTGGATGTGACATGATGGAAGTAAAGTACGATACTGTAAAGAGCAATATTGCATGGAACCTGGAGTGTTAGGTCCATGAATCAAGGCAAATTGGAAGTGGTAAACAGGAAATGGCAAGAGTGAATGTCGACATTTTAGGAATCAACGAACTGAAATGGACTGGGTGGGTGAATTTAACTCGGATGACCATTATATCTACTACTGTGAAGTGAAAGAGGAGAGTGAAAAAGTTGGCTTAAAGGTCAACATTCAGAAAACTAAGATCATGGCATCCGGTCCCATCACTTCATGGCAGATAGATGGGGAAACAGTGGAAACAGTGGCTGATTTATTTTTCTGGGCTCCAAAATCGCTTCAGATGGTGATTTCAGCCATGAAATTAAAAGATGCTTACTCCTTGGAAGGAAAGTTATGACCAGTCTTGACAGCATGTTAAAAAGCAGAGACATCACTTTGTCAACAAAGATCCACCTAGTCAAGGCTATGGTTTTTCCAGTGGTCATGTATGGATGTGAGAGTTGGACTATAAAGAAAGCTGAGCGCCAAAGAATTGATGCTTTTGAACTGTGGTGTTGGAGAAGACTCTTGAGAGTCCCTTGGACTGCAAGGAGATCCAACCAGCCCATCCTAAAGCAGATCAGTCTTGAGTGTTCATTGGAAGGACTAATGTCGAAGCTGAAACTCCAATACTTTGGCAACTTGATGTGAAGAGTTGATGCATTGGAAAAGACCCTAATGCTGGGAGGGATTGAAAGCAGGAGGAGAAGTGGACGACAGAGGATGAGATGGCTGGATGGCATTACCGACTCGATGGACATGGGTTTGAGTGGACTCAGGGAGTTGGTGATGGACAGGGAGGCCTGGTGTGCTGCGGTTCATGGGGTCGCAAAGAGTTGGGCATGACTGAGCAACTGAACTGACTGTAGGCAAGAATCCCTTAGAAGAAATAGAGTAGCCTTCATAGTCAACAAGAGAGTCTGAAATGCAGTACTTGGATGCAATCTCAAAAACAACAGAATGATCTCTGTTCGTTTCCAAGGCAAACCATTCAATATTACTGTAAACCAAGTCTATGCCCCGGTCAGTAATGCTGAAGAAGCTGAAGTTGAACAGTTCTATGAATACCTACAAGACCTTCTAGAATTAACACCCCCAAAAGATGTCCTTTTCATCATATGGGACTGGAATGCAAAAATAGGAAGTCAAGAAACATCTGGAATAACAGGAAAATTTGGCCTTGGAGTACAGAATGAAGCAGGGCAAAGGCTAATAGAGTTTTGCCAAGAGAACACACTGGTCACAGCAAACACCCTCTTCCAACAACACAAGAGAAGACTCTACACATGGACATCACCAGATGATCAATACCGAAATCAGATTGATTATATTCTTTGCAGCCAAAGATGGAAAAGCACTATACAGTCAGCAAAAACAAGACCAGGAGCTGACTATGGCTCAGATCATGATTTTCTTATTGACAAATTCAGATTGAAATTGAAGAAAGTAGGGAAAACCACTAGATCATTCAGGTATGACCTAAATCAAATCCCTTTTGATTATACAGTGGAAGTAAGAAATAGATTCAGGGGATTAGATCTCATAGAGTGCCTGAAGAGCTATGGACGGAGGTTCATGACATTGTACAGGAGGCAGGGATCAAGACCATCCCTGAGAAAAAGAAATGCAAAAAGGCAAAATGGCTCTCTGAGGAGGCCTTACAAATAACTGTGAAAAGAAGAGAAGTGAAAAGCAAAGGAGAAAAGGAAAGATATACACATTTGAATGCAGAGTTCCAAAGAATAGCAAGGAGAGGTAAGAAAGCCTTCCTCAGTGATCAATGCAAAGAAATAGAGGAAAATGATAGAATGGGAAAGACAAGAGAGCTCTTCAAGAAAATTAGAGATACCAAGGGAACATTTCATGCAAAGATGGGCACAATAAAGGACATAAATGGTATGAACCTAAGAGAAGCAGAAGATATTAAGAAGAGGTGGCAAGAATACACAGAAGAACTGTAAAAAAAGATCTTCATGACCTAGATAATCATGATGGTTTGATCACTCACCTAGAGCCAGACATCCTGGAATGCAAAGTCAAATGGGCCTTAGCAAGCATCACTATGAACAAAGCTAGTGGAGGTGATGGAATTCCAGTTGAGCTATTTCAAATCCTAAAAGATGATGCTGTGAAAGTGCTGCATTCAATAGGCCAGCAAATTTGGAAAGCTCAGCAGTGGCCACATGACTGGAAACTATGTTTTCATTCCAATCTCAAAGAAAGGCTATGCCAAAGAATGCTCAAACTACCACACAATTGCACTCATCTCACACTAGCAAAGTAATGATCAAAATTCTCCAAGCCAGGCTTCAACACTACATGAACAGTGAACTTCCTGATATTCAAGTGGATTTACAAAAGGCAGAGGAACCAGAGATCAAATTGCCAACATCCGTTGGATCATTGAAAAAGCAAGAGTTTCAGAAAAACATCTACTTCTGCCTTATTGACTATGCCAAAACATTTGACTGTGTGGATTGCAACAAACTAGAAAATTCTTCAAGAGATGGGAATACCAGACCACCTGACGTGCCTCCTGAGAAATCTGTATGCAGGTCAGGAAGCAACAGTTAGAACTGGACATGGAACAAGAGACTGGTTCCAAATTGGGAAAGGAGTACGTCAAGGCTGTATATGGTCACCCTGCTTATTTACTTATATGCAGAGTACATCATGAGTAATGCTGGGCTGGATGAAGCACGAGCTGGAATCAAGATTTCTGGGAGAAATATCAATAACCTCATATATGGAGATGACACCACCCTTATGGCAGAAAGTGAAGAAGAACTAAAGAGCCTCTTCATGAAAGTGAAAGAGGAGAGTGAAAAAGTTGGCTTAAAGCTCAACATTCAGAAAACAAAGACCATGGCATCTGGTACCATCACTTCTTGGCAAATAGATGGGGAAACAGTGGAAACAGTTGCTGACTATTTTGGGGGGCTCCTAAATCACAGCAGAATGTGATTGCAGCCATGAAATTAAAAGATGCTTATTCCTTGGAAGGAAGGTTATGACCAAAACCTAGACAGCATATTAAAAACCAGAGACATTACTTTGCCAACAAAGGTCCATCTAGTCAAAGCTATGGTATTTCCAGTAGTCATGTATAGATGTGAGAGTTGGACTATAAAGAAGGCTGAGTCCCAAAGAACTGATGCTTTTGAATGTGGTGTTGGAGAAGACTCTTGAGAGTCCCTTGGATTGCAAGGAGATCCAACCAGTCCATCCTAAAGGAAATCAGTCCTGAATATTCATTGGAAGGACTAATGTTGAAGCTGAAACTCCAATACTTTGGCTACGTGATGCGAAGAACTGACTCATTTAAAAAGACCCTGATGCTTGAAAAATTGAAGGTGGTAGGAGAAGGGGACGACAGAATGAAATGGTTGGATGGCATCACCGACTCAATGAACATGAGTCTGAGTAAACTGTGGGAGTTGGCGATGGACAAGGAGGGCTGGTGTGCTTCAGTCTTTGGGGTTGCAAAGAGTAAGACACGACTGAGTGACTGAACTGAACTTAATGGTGCAAGACTTATTGGTGACGAATTTTATTTGTATTGAGTGTTTTTGAAAGCTTTCAACAAATATTTTAAAGGGAGAAGACTTGGAGGTGACCAATTTTGTTTGTACTGAATGTCCTTGAAAGTAATTATGAATTATGTACAGTATTAACAAATAACACTTTGATAAATATTGTTAAATGTATTTAAAATTCTGAGCCCTTTTCAGATACTGTTTCAGAAAGCTTTTTGTCTTAGAATTTAGTGTTTTCCAGGTATACAGGTCATTATTCTTCTATAAACCAATAGTGAGTGCAAAAGCAGTGTTGTATCAATAACCTTTAATAACAACACCCTTAATATACTTATATTCTTGATATTGACATCCTGAATGAATTTTAGTTCATAGCAGCATAGATGAAGTGTATTGTATTCTAACTTATATGTGTTAGATGACTAAATGATTTGCTTTGGTTAAGATAATCTAAAATTTTAAACATAAACATGTAGCAGCCAGACCCATGACCAGCAAATACATCATGCAGGACGCAATGAATTGCTTTTGGTTGCCACTGTTAAGTTGATTATACTCTCATGAACAAAGTGAGTCATAACATTTTATGACCTCAATCTAGCACCTTTTCCTGGAGGCATTCTCCAGTACCGTCAGGAATAGATGCTAAGTAAATCCTTGAGCTGAAATTTCTCAGTGTACATCTCCCAATGTAAAGATCACATACATGCACATAGACACATAGGCTAAAGATGCAAAGCAGCATAAAAGAGACCTAGGTTTTTCCAAATATCAGATTCATTTTATTTGTCTTATGGTGATATTCCTCCTATATTCCACATTCATTATTTGAAATGATTGGAGCTCTAAAGTATACTAGAAATTTGAATATAATAGAATAATATGCAAGTAAACATTAGTGGAATTGATTTAATAATAGATTAAAATTTTAGAATATTTTATACATTTTAAAAGCTTTCCATATGTATTAACTTCTTTAACACAAAATAGCTTTATCAGTGGTATAAGTCTTGTTAATTCATTTTATAGATGAACAAAGCTTTTAAAAGACTTACTGAAAACTATAGAGCTAATTAGAATCAGAGCCAGCACTAAAACTCTTCCTCTTGATTTCCACTGCAGGGCTTTCTCCCTTACAAGGACTTAACATTCATGAAGTATGCTTGCCAGGGGAATATTTTCAGTTTAATAATTTCTAAAAATTCTATTTTAAGGATAGATGGTAAGTAGATAAGAGCTAGGTTCATTATAGTTCTTTATAGTGTGACTTAATTTCAGGGTTTTTTTTATTGTTTCAAACATTATCTGTTCACATGTATAAGAGGATACAGTAAATTTATATTTTTGCAACCCCCTGGCCTGTAGCTTGCAAGCTCCTCTGTCCATGAAATTCTCCAGGCAAGAATACTGGAGTGGGTACCCATTCCCTTTTCTGGGGGATCTTCCCAACCCAGAAATTAAACACAGGACTTCTGCAGTCCTGGCAGATTCTTTACCCTCCGATCCACCAGGGAAGCCACATTAAATACTAGATAAAGCAACACCTGTAACATTATTCTCAGATGAAATTCTAGAAAATATCACTTAAAAGACAAATCTAAGCAATCACAAAAGAATGGGAAGACAGAAAGAGAGCATATTTCTTAAAAATAATTGTTGAAATACTACATCATGGGGTTACATGACCACAGATTATCTATCTTTTTGGTGCAACATTTGATGAAAAGTTTCCTATGAATTCCTTAAGGTTAAAGTGTTTAAATTTGAGTTAGAAATATTATTAACAGTTTTTACATATTTATAGCAGCTTAATCTAAGGAGTGATGGTAAATGACAATTTGAATTATAGAGATGTATAAAGTAGTATACAGAAAATGTATAAACATCCCTTTGTTTCTCTATAAAAGTTGCCCAATTTTAGATGATCCTTTTCATATAATTTGAATGTCTAAACAAATGTTTTACCACGGAGGCAAAACACACACACACATACACACACACAGCCAACCATCATCAAAAAATATGCTGATGATTTCTTCTGAGACCTTTAGTTTCTGGACATGAAATCTTATGCGATTTATCTTCAAGTGAGATACTAAAAGGATATCTACCTATAAAGTGAAGTGAAAGTTGCTCAGTTGTGTCCAACTCTTTTTTTTTAATTTATTTTTTATTGAAGGATAATAGAATTTTGTTGTTTTCTGTCAAACCTCAACATGAATCAGCCATAGGCATACATGTATCCCCTCCCTTTTGAACCTCCCTCCCATCTCCCTCCCCATCCCACCCCTCTAGGTTGATACAGAGCCCCTTTTTGAGCTTCCTGAGCCATACAGCAAATTCCCGTTAACCATCTATTTTACATATGGTAATATAAGTTTCTGTGTTACTCTTTCCATACATCTCATCCTCTCTTCCCCTCTCCCCATGTCCATAAGTCTATTCTCTATGTCTGTTTCTCCATTGCTGCCCTGTAAATAAATTCTTCAGTACCATTTTTCTAGAGTCCGTGTATATGCGTTAGAATACGATATTTATCTTTCTCTTCCTGACTCACTTCACTCTGTATAATAGGTTCTAGGTTTATCCACCTCATCAGAACTGACTCAAATGCATTCCTTTTAATGGCTGAGTAATATTCTGTTGTGTATATGTACCACAACTTCTTTACCCATTCATCTGTTGATGGACATCTAGGTTGCTTCTGTGTTCTTTCTACTGTAAATGGTGCTGCAGTGAACAATGGGATACATGCGTTTTTGTCAGCTTTGGTTTCCTCAGGGTACATGCCTAGGAGTGGGATTGCTGGGTCATATGGTGGTTTTATTCCTAGTTTTTTAAGGAATCTTAATATCCTTAATATCCTTTTATATTTCTCCATACCATCTTCCATAGTGGCTGTATCAATTTACATTCCCATCAACGGTGCAAGAGCATTCCCTTTTCTACACACCCTCTCCATCATTTATCATTTGTAGACTTTTTGATCATGGCCATTCTGACTGGTGTGAGGTGATATCTGATTGTAGTTTTGATTTGCATTTCTCTAATATTGAGCGATGTTGAGCATCTTTTCGTGTTTTTTAGCCATCTGTATGTCTTTGGAGAAATGTCTGTTTAGGTCTTTTTCCCAATTTTGATTGGGTTGTTTGTTTTTCTGGCATTGAGTTGTATGAGCTGCTTGCATAGTTTGGAAATTAATCCTTTGTCACTTGTTTCATTTGCTATTATTTTCTCCCATTTTGAGGATTGTCTTTTCACCCTGCTTATAGTTTCCTTTGCTGTGCAAAAACTTTTAAGTTTAACCAGGTCCCACTTGTTTACTTTTGTTTTTATTTCCATTATTCTAGGAGGTGGGTCACAGAGGATCTTCCTTTGATTTATGTCATCAAGAGTTCTGCCTGTGTTTTCCTCTGAGTTTTATAGTTTCTGGTCTTACATTTAGGTCTTTAATCTATTTTGAGTTTATCTTTGTGTATGGTATTAGGAAGTGTTCTAATTTCATTCTTTTACATGTAGCTGTCCGGTTTTCCCAGCACCATTTATTGAAGAGGCTGTCTTTGCCCCATTGTATATTCTTGACTCCTTTATCGAAAATAAGATACCCATAGGTGCATGGGTTTATTTCTGGGCTTTCTATCTTGTTCCATTGATCTATATTTCTGTTTTTGCACCAGTAGCGTACTGTCTTGTGCCTGTAGTTTTGTAGTATAATCTGAAGTCAAGAAGGATGATTCCTCCACTCCATTCTTCTTTCTCAAGACTGCTTTGATTATTTAGGGTCTTTTGTGTTTCCATATGAATTGTGCAATTTTTTGTTCTAATTCCATGAAAAATGCCATTGGTAATTTGATAGGGATCACATTGAATCTGTAGATTGCATTTTGTAGTATAGTCATTTTCACAATATTGATTCTTCCTACCCAGGAACACACGGAATATCTCTCCATCTGTTTATGTCATCTTTGATTTCTTTCATTAGTGTCTTATAATTTTCTGTGTACAGTTATTTTGACTCCTTAGGTAAGTTTATTCCTAAATATTTAATTCCTTTTGTTGCAATGGTAAATGGGGTTGAATCCTTAATTTCTCTTTCTGATTTTTCATCGTTAGTATATAGAAATGCAAGTGATTTCTGTGTATTGATTTTGTATCCTGCAACTTTGCTAAATTCACTGATTAGCTCTGGTAATTTTCTTATACTATCTTCAGGGTTTTCTATGTACAGTATCATGTCATCTGCAAAGAGTGAGAGCTTTATTTCTTCTTTTCTGTTCTGAATTCCTTTTACTTCTTTTTCTTCTCTGATTGCTGTAGCTAGGACTTCCAGAACTATGTTGAATAATAGTGGTGAAAGTGGACACCCTGTCTTGTTCCTGATCTTAGGGGGAACACTTTCAGTTTTTCACCATTGAGAATAATGTTTGCCGTAGGCTTATCATATATGGCCTTTACTATGTTGAGGTAGGTTCTTTCTATGCCCATTTTTTGAAGTTTTAATCATAAATGGGTGCTGTATTTTGTCAAAGGCTTTTTCTGCATCTATTTAGATTATCATATGGTTTTTATCTTTCCATTTGTTAATATGGTGTATCACATTGATTGATTTGCATATATTGAAGAATCCTTGCATTCCTGAAATAAACCCAACTTATCATGGTGTATGAGCTTTTTGATGTGTTGCTGAATTCTGTTTGCTAACATTTTGTTGAGGACTTTTGCATCTATGTTCACCAGTGATGTTGGCCTGTAGTTTTCTTTTTTATGTGTTGTTTTTGTCTGGTTTTGGTATCAGAGTGATGATCACCTCCTAGAATGAGTTTGGAAGTGTTCCTTCCTCTGCAATTTTTTCAACGAGTTTTAGAAGGATAGGCATTAACTCTTCTCTAAATGCTTGATAGAATTCTCCTATGAAGCCATCTGGTCCTGAGCTTTTGTTTTTTGGGAGATTTTTGATCACAGCTTCAATTTCAGTGCTTGTAATTGGGTTGTTCATAATTTCTGTTTCTTCCTGGTTCAGTCTTGGAAGATTGAACTTTTCTAAGAATCTGTCCATTTCTTCCAGATTATCCTTTTTATTGCCATATAGTTGTTCATATTAGTCTCTTACAATCCTTTGTATTTCTGCATTGTCTCTTGTAACCTCTCGTTTTTCACTTCTAATTTTGCTGATTTGTTTCTTCTCTCTTTTTTTCTTGATGAGTCTGGCTAAAGTTTTGTCAATCTTGTTCATCTTCTCAAAGAACCAGCTTTTAGTTTTAGTATCTTTACTATTGTTTCTTTCATTTCTTTTTCATTTATTTCTGCTCGGATCTTAAGGATTTCTTTCCTTCTACTAATTTTGAGTTCTTTTGTTCTTCTTTTTCCAGTTCTTTCAGGTGTAAAGCTAGGTTGTTTATTTTATGTTTTTTTTTGTTTGTTTCTTGAGGTAGGATTGCATTGCTATAAACTTCCCTCTTAGAACTGCTTTTGCTGCATCCCAAAGGTTTTGTAATGTTTTCATGGTCATTTGTTTCTAGAAATTTTTTGATTTCCCTTTTGATTTCTTCAGTAACCTGTTGGTTATTTAGAAGCATGTTTTTTAATCTCCATGTGTTTGTGTTTCCTACATTTTTTTTCTTGTAATTGATATCTAGTCTCACTGCATTGTGGTTGGAGAAGATGTTTGATACAATTTCGTTTTTCTTAAATTTACTGAGGTTTGATTTGTGACCCAAAATGTGATCTATCCTGGAGAATGTTCCATGTGCACTTGAGAAGAAGGTGTATTCTTCTGCATTTGGATGGAATGTCCTGAAGATATCTATGAGATCCATCTCATCTAACGTAACATTTAAGACTCATGTTTCCTTATTAATTTTCTGTTTTGATGATGTGTCCATTGGTGTGAGTGGGGTGTTAAAGTCTCGTACTATTATCATGTTACTGTCAATTTCTCCTTTCATGTCTGTTAGTGTTTGTCTTATGTATTGAGGTGCTCCTCTGTTGGGTGCATAGATATTTACAATTGTTATGTCTTCCTCTTGGATTGATCCCTTGATCATTATGTAGTGTCCTTCCTTATCTCTTGTACTCTTCTTTAAGGTTTATTTTGTCTGATATGAGGAATGATACTCCAGCTTTCTTTTGCTTCCCATTTGCCTGGAATATATTTTTCCATCCTCTCACTGTCAGTCTATATGTGTCTTAGGTCTGAAGTGGGTTTCTTGTAGACAGCATATATACGGGTCTTGTTTATGTATCCCTTCAGCCAGTCTGTGTCTTTTGGTTGGAGCATTTAATCCATTTAAATTTAAAGTAATTATTGATATATATGTTCCTATTGCCATTTTCTTAATTATTTGGGGTTGATTTTGTAGATCTTTTTTCCTTCTGTTGTATTTATTGACTATATAAATCCCTTTAACATTTGTTGTAAAGCTGGTTTTGTGGTACTGAATTCTCTTAGCTTTTGCTTGTCTGAAAAGCTTTTTATTTCTCCATCAATTTTGAATGAGATCCTTGCCGGGTACAGTAATCTTGGTAGTAGATTTTTCCCTTTCAATATTTTAAATATATCCTGCCATTCCCTTCTGGCCTGCAGAGTTTGTGTCCAACTCTTCATGACCTCATGGACTATACAGTCCATGGAATTCTCCAGGCCAGAATATTGGAGTGGGTAGCCTTTCCCTTCTCCAGGGGATCTTCCCAACCTAGGGATTGAACCCAGGTCTCCTGCATTGCAGGTGGATTCTTTATCAGCTGGGCCACACGGGAAGCCCATCTACTTACAAATATTTTATAAAATCAATAAATTCTCCAAGGAAGAAAAGCAGTGAACTCTGTTTCTTAATGAAATAGCTGACACCATTAAGAAAAATTAACACAAAAATTGATTTTTCCTCACATTTCCCATTGTTTAGAAATAATTACTCATACCTCCATTTCAGGATCTCAGTAGATGTTAACTAAGCCATACTATTGGGCTTCCCAGGTAGTGCTAGTGGTAAAGAACCTGCCTGCCAACAGGAGACATAAGAGACATGGGTTCAATCCCTGGGTTGGGGGATGCCCAGAGGAGGTCATGGCAACCCACTCCAGTATTCTTGCCTGGAGAATCCCATGGACAGAGGAGCTTGGTGGGTTACGGTCCTTAGGGTCACAAAGAGTTGGACGCAACTAAAGTGACTTAGCATGTGCACAAGCCATAGTATTAGTGCAGTGCTATAAAGTTTGTAGGATGACTTTTTTCCCTGAAACAAAAAAAACATACAAGCATTGCTGTTTACAGAGTGAAAAGTAAGTTTAGCTTTCTAGCTTACCTAATTCCAGAGGACATTAAATAACTTTAAGTACCAAATGCTGAGTTCAGGCCCTGGACTTAATTAGCCAAGGAGACATTTGCAAAGGATATTTTGGCCTTATGTTCTTACTTTTATATGTTTTCAGAATAAATACAATGTCTGAAATATGCAAAGGAAAATACTCAAAATAATTAAAATACCATTAATTATCCTGATAGATAATTTCAGCCCTACTCACTTTCCTTCCAGAAGTTTATTTATTCTGGATGCAACACCTTTGCAAAAGGAAACATCTTGTTTAGTACATAGGATAGAACTGCACACACAAAAAGAATGTATAATAAATGATTTTCTAATGCCTTGGTAATATAAACAATCTCTACCTATTGTACAAAATAAATCTGCAGTGTGGTTTTTAATTCCTAAAATAAAGTATTGGATAATAATTGTTTGCTTAGGAAATTGAAAAAAGAAACCCAAAGCATATTTAATAAATTATTTCACATTTCCTTGACATATTTTAAAAGGGTAAGATCAAGAAAAAATATCTCCTAATGCATACACCCATGTTGTCCATATGATGGGGAATGGTCTTACAACATTGGTATAATTTCCCTCTAGCATGTTATCAGGAGTTAAGATGGTCAGAAATATCATCAAAAACAGTTGGCCAAAGTTAGAGCTGGTAAAATGACAAGGAGTGGGTTCATCTGTACCGTTTTTCTAGATTTCACATATATGTGTTAATATACAATATTTGTTTTTCTCTTTCTAACTTACTTCAACCTATTTGCAAAGTGGAAGTAGAGATGCAGGCACTGAGAACAAGTGTGTGGATACCAAGTTGGGGAGGGAGTGGGTGGGATGAACTGGGAGATTGGGATTGACGTATATACACTATGTATAAAATAGACAACAACTAATGAGTACCAACTCTATAGCACAGGGAACTCTACTCAGTGCTCTGTGGTGACCTAAATGGGGAAGAAATCCAAAAAAAGAGGGGATATTCATATACCGATAGCTGAATCACCTGCTGCACAGCAGAAACTAACACAACGTTGTAAAGCAACTGTGCTCCAATTAAAAAACAAAGCAAAACTAAAACAAACAAAAATGAAGAATATGATTTATCACTACCAGAATTTTAAACTGTCTCCTAGATTTGTGGTTTTGAACAAGAATACTTCACAAGAGTTCAAAAGGGTATTTAATTAACAACAACAACAACAAAAAAGTATTTAATTAGCAGTTTCCATGTGATGTGCTTTTTTTGTGGGATATGGATAAGTTCCTTGCTTTTAGATGAGATGTTTTTTCAAATAATGCAGTTCCCCTTGTTCTGATTCTCTATTTGCCAAACCACTTCCCTAACAACTTGATGATATAATTTAAAATTTTTTCAGTATTTATAAGTAACTTGGTATTCCACATGTCTCAACACTGGAAATGATGTGTTCTGAAATCAGAGGTTAGCAAGCTACAGCGTGTGGACCAAATTTGGCCCACCACCTGTTTTTATATAATCCATGAGCCAAGAATAGTTGTTATATACTTTTAAATGGTTGAAAAAATGAAAAGAATAATATTTTGTGACTCATGAAAATTATGTAAAATTCAAATTTTAGTAAATGTAGAGAACGTTATTGGAAGACATCCCGCCATTCATTTACATATTGTTTTTTTCTGCTTTCACATTACAGTGCATATTGGAATAGTTGCAGGAGAGATCATATGATCTGCAAAGCCTAAAATATTTACTAAAACATTTGCTATGAGGTCCTTTGCTGAAATGTTTACTGATCCCTGCTCTGGAGTGTAGGAATGATTATTTCCATCTCTTGGAAAAGGGATTGAAAAGTAACATGACATCTTTAAAGTAAAAATTGCTGGATGAACAGGCGGAGGTTATAAATTGACCTAGAATAAATAAGCTTATTGTCTAAAACTATTTTTTGTTTCATTGTGACTTGTTTAAATTAAATACCACCCTGGGAAACTGTTTCATCACCTCCAAAAGTTACAACATCTGAAAATTTTGAACTCCAATATTAATGGTTTTAACTTTATTTCGTAATGTAATTTTTATTTTATATTGCTAACTTTAAAATAGCAGATTCTCTAAGATTGCAAATAAAACCTCATACTTATTCTGAATATCTCTCCTTTACAATTTGTTATATCTGGTGAATATAAATAGAGGCTTTTGTTCCTAAAATTTGATCTCTCATCAACGCCAGTGAGGAATTAACAGCTAAGGCATGGTGAAAAAAATCCTACTACATCACAAGTCTAAACCAGAAACTTGAAACCGGCAGCCTTGGGTCAAATTTAACCCAAGGAGACATACATATATATATTTAGCTTTCCCAGTCTACATGTTGTCTTCGAAAATTATGAAATAGTTTCAAACATATAATATGAAAATTGGGAGATTTCACTTAAAACTTTGCCTTAAAAATTCTCCAAAGTTCTGACATGCATTCCTACAGGGGATCGTTGAGTTACAGCTGAGTAGCGGCTGACCTTTGCGTAGGAGGCACCACTCTCCAATTAATCACAGTCGTCAGCTGTGTGGCTTCCATTATCGCCCTGGTCTAGAACCTTCAGCGTTTGGAAGCCTTGCACCCCCAGTCCCTAGGAACGACTAGCTCCAGGAGGAAAAGGGGAAGGGAGACTTGTGTAAGAGTTGAAGAGAGCATTTCTCTAGTGGAAACATCTGGAAAGAGGTGGATTTTTTGCGAGAAAGGAGGTGAACTGTAAGTCAGAGCGACGTTTTTTACTAAATATCAGATTGGTGGAAATATTGTTGAATCAGGAAGAGACTTTATCTAATAACAAATATCACAATGATTGTGAATGTTATTGTTACTATGTTATCTCTCTATGAATTTGAATCACGGTTCTGCAGCCGACTGAAAAAGTTCCGTCAGTGACTTCAGATGAAAAGGAACTGCTTTACTCGGTGTGACTGCATTAGAACGTAAAGCAAGAAGTTACAGAAAAGCACCTTTTATTCGAGTCCGCATTTCAAAAGACAAATTGGCTGATTCAGGTTTTAATGAATTCCCTATGACTACTATTTGTTGTTGTATAGTCGCTAAGTTGTGTCTGACTCTCTTATGACCCCATGGACTGTAGCTGACCAGGCTCCTCTGTTCATGGAATTTCTAAGGCAGGAATACTGCAGAGGGTTGTCCGTTTCCTTCTCCATCCACTCTTTCCAACCCAGATATAGAACCCTGGTCTCTTGTATTAGCAGGCGGATTTTTCTTTTGTTTCTTTTTTTTTTTTTACCACTGAGCCCTTACTACTATGCATGCTTGAGTGCTCTGTGGCTTCAGTCCTGTCTCTTTGCGACCCCATGGACTGTACCCCATCAGGCTCCTCTGTCCGTGGGATTCTCCAGGCAAGAATACTGGAGTGGGTTGCCACGCCCTCCTGCAGGGGATCTTCCCCACCCAGGGATCAAACCGGAATCTTCTGAGGCTCCTGCATTGCAAACGGGTTTGGGCTTCGCTGGTGGCTCAGAGGGTAAAGCGTCTGCCTGCAATGCAGGAGACCTGGGTTCGATCCCTGGGTTGGAAAGATCCCCTGGAGAAGGAAATAGCAACCCACTCTAGTACTCTTGCCTGGAAACGCCCAAGGATGGAGGAGCCTGGTAGGCTACAGTCCATGGGGTCGCAAAGAGTCGGACACGACTGAGCGACTTCACTTCACTTCTTCACTTATGTGATTAATCAGTTGATGATGAAAGTACACACACATGTATGTAAATGTGTGCTCATAGATGTATGTATGATCTACCAATAATCTTAGGTTGAACCAAAACACATATGTAGAGTAGGATCTAAGATATACTGGGCAAGACAACTCCCTTGTGTTATATTTAAGGAAAACGAAGATGGAATTGGTGTGATGTCTAGAACTTGAGGTTTTTAAATCCCAGGCTTTTACTATTTTCCTGTTCCTCCCTTCTCCCCTTCGATCCTTTCCTCCTCCTGCTCCTCCTAGTCCACCATATTCTCCTTTTCCTTCTGTGTCATATTTAATGGCTTCTAAATGACTGGAAAAGTTTATTCAATTTGTCTACAATTTGACATATTTTTTTAACTTGGAAAAGAGATCAATTATAATTAACCAATAAATTAAGTATTGTTTCTGCTAGGTGAATGACATTGTCCTACTTTGAAATACATTGAATAAGACAGAAAACAGTTCCTGTTCTCTGGATGTAATGAAAATTACCTACTGATATAATCAAGTGTGAATGAAAATCATTAAAACTATATGAAATCAAAACCAAGATTTTTTAGTATTAGAGAAATTAATTTTAAAAACCACTGTGAATGAGAGCCTATGAAGTACAACTAAAATAGTACCCAGAGGAAAATTTGTCCTGAAAATGTATCAAAAAGGAAAAAAATAAAAGTATATTAAATATTGAATTAAATGAGTTAGGTAAAGAACAATATAAGTTTAAGGAAAGGTGGGAGTTAAAAAATTGGAGTTAGAATTCAAAAGAGCAGAAATTAATTAAAAAACAGAAAAATAAAAAATATTTGACTGTTAATTGTTCAATAATCTCCTAAGTGAATTAAATGAAAGTCACTCAGTCATGTCCGACTCTTTATGACCCCATGGACTATACAGTCCATGGAATTCTCCAGGCCAGAATACTAGAGTGGGTAGCCTTTCCCTTCTCCAGGGGATCTTCCCAACCCAGGGATCAGACCCAGGTCTCCTGCATTGCAGGCAGATTCTTTACCAGCTGAGCCACAAGGGAAGCCCAAGAACACTGGAGTGGGTAGCCTATCCCTTCTCCAGCAGATTTTCCCAACCCAGGAATCAAACTGGGATCTCCTGCATTGCAGATGGATTCTTTACCAACTGAGCTATCAGGGAAGCCCCAGTAATATCTTATTAAATTTAAAGTGTCTATTATGTTTATACTTTAGACACTCAAATCTTTTTTTTTTTTTAATGAATTTATTTATTTTAGTTGGGGGCTAATTACTTTACAATATTGTAATAGTTTTTGCCATACATTGACATGAATCAGCCATGGGTTTACATGTGTTCCCCATCCTGAACCCCCCTCCCACGTCCCTCCCCATCCCATCCCTCTGGGTCATCCCATTGCCCCAGCCCTGAGCATTTGTCTCATGCATCGAACATGGAATGGTGTTCTGTTTCACATATGATAATATACATGTTTCAATGCTATTGTCCCAGAACGTCCCACCCTCACCTTCTCCCTCAGAGTCCATAAGACTATTCTATGCATCTGTGTCTCTTATTCTGTCTCGCATATAGGGTTATCGTTACCATCTTTCAAATTCCATATATATGCATTAGTATACTGTATTGGTGTTTTTATTTCTGGCTTACTTCACTCTGTATAATGGGCTCCAGTTTCATCCATCTCAATAGAACTGATTCAAATGTATTTTTTTTAATGGCTGAGTAATATTGCATTGTGTATATGTACCACAGCTTCCTTATCCATTCGTCTGCTGATGGACATCTAGGTTGCTTCCATGTCCTGGCTATTGTAAACAATGCTGCGATGAACATTGGGGTGCACGCGTCTCTTTCAATTCTGGTTTCCTTGGTGTGTATGCCCAGCAGTGGGATTGCTGGGTCATACGGCAGTTCTATTCCCAGTTTTTTAAGGAATCTCCACACTGTTCTCCATAGTGGCTGTACTAGTTTGCATTTCCACCAACAGTGTAAGAGGGTTCCCTTTTCTCCACACCCTCTCCAGCATTTATTGCTTGTAGACTTTTGGATAGCAGCCATTCTGACTGGTGTGAAATGATACCTCATTGTGGTTTTGATTTGCATTTCTCTAATAATGAGTAATGTTGAGCATCTTTTCATGTGTTTGTTAGCCATCTGTATGTCTTCTTTGGAGAAATGTCTGTTTAGTTCTTTGGCCCATTTTTTGATTGGGTCGTTTATTTTTCTGGAATTGAGCTGCAGGAGTTGCTTGTATATTTTTGAGATTAATTGTTTGTCTGTTGCTTCGTTTGCTATTATTTTCTCCCATTCTGGAGGCTGTCTTTTCACCTTGCTTATAGTTTCCTTTGTTGTGCAAAAGCTTTTAATTTTAATTAGGTCCCATTTGTTTATTTTTGCTTTTATTTCCAATATTCTGGGAGGTGGGTCATGGAGGATCCTGCTGTGATTTATGTCGGAAAGTGTTTTGCCTATGTTTTCTTCTAGAAGTTTTATAGTTTATGGTCTTACGTTTAGATCTTTAATCCATTTTGAGTTTATTTTTGTGTATGGTATTAGGAAGTGTTCTAGTTTCATTCTTTTACAAGTGGTTGACCAGTTTTCCCAGCACCACTTGTTAAAGAGATTGTCTTTTCTCCATTGTATATTCTTGCCTCCTTTGTCGAAGATAAGGTAGACACTCAAATCTTATTGGAACATTGGTTTTATACTTCAAACTTTCATTATAGTGGGGGGAATGACCTATGGCCAGACAGAATTCATATCCACAGAGTCATGAATCGTTTTACAAAAAAGACCAGTTGATAATAACGTGGAACCCCGCTTTATCCATTCGTGGTTTGGCAACATACATCCATGAAACAATAAAAGCACTTTTAAAGAAGTGCCTAAGACGTATAATTAGACTTCTCTTTCTTCTCTGGAATATTTCTACTTTTTGACTTTGATTTTTATTTGAAGAAATTCTCACTATTTGTAATTTTAGTGTGTTGTTACATTTGTCTATCTTAAGAAAAATATGGTCAGAATGCATTTAGTCTCTTTGAATCTTTTCTCTTTTCTTGGGCAGGAGTTTGTTGTGTTCATTCTTTCCTTCACATTTGTTTTATTTTTACAATTTGTTACAGATTTTCAGTTCAGTTCAGTTCAGTTGCTCAGTTGTGTCCGACACTTTGTGACTCCATGGACTGCAGCATGCCAGGCCTCCCTGTCTAACACCAACTCACAGAGTTTACGCAGACTCATGTCCATTGAGTTGGTGATGCCATCCAACCATCTCATCCTCTGTCATCCCCTTCTCCTCCTGCCTTCAATCTTTCCCAATATCAGGTTCTTTTCTAATGAGTCAATTATTTGCATCAGATGGCCAAAATATTGGAGTTTCAGCTTCAACATCAGTCCTTCCAATGAACACTCAGGACTGATCTCCTTTAGGATGGACTGGTTGGATCTCCTTGCAGTCCAAGGGACTCTCAAGAGTCTTCTCCAACACCACAGTTCAAAAGTATCAATTCTTTGGCACTCAGCTTTCTTTGTAGTCCAACTCGCACATCCATACACGACTACTGAAAAAACCATAGCCTTGACTAGACAGACATTTGTTGGCAAAGTAATGTCTCTGCTTTTTAATATGCTAACTAGGTTGGTCATAACTTTCCTTCCAAGGAGTAAGCGTCTTTTAATTTCATGGCTGCAGTCACGATCTGCAGTGATTTTGGAGCCCCCCAAAATAGTCAGCCACTGTTTCCACTGTTTCCCCATCTATTTGCCATGAAGTGATGGCACCAGATGCCATGGTTTTAGTTTTCTGAATGTTGAGTTTTAAGCCAACATTTTCACTCTCGTCTTTCACTTTCATGAAGAGGCTCTTTAGTTCTTCTTCACTTTCTGCCATAAGGGTGGTGTCATCTGCATATCTGAGGTTATTGATATTTCTCCCGGCAATCTTGATTCCAGCTTGTGCTTCATCCAGCCCAGTGTTTCTCATGATGTACTCTGCATCTAAGTTAAATAAGCAGGGTGACAATACACAGCCTTGGCATACTCCTTTCCTGATTTGGAACCAGTCTATTGTTCCATGTCCAGCTCTAACTGTTGCTTCCTGACCTGTACTCATATTTCTTAAGAGGCAGGTCAGGTGGTCTAATATTCCCATCTCTTGAAGAATTTTCCACTGTTTGTTGTGATCCACACAGTCAAAGGCTTTGGCGTAGTCAATAAAGCAGAAATATATGTTTTTCTGAAACTCTCTTGCTTTTTTGATGATCCAGCAGATGTTGGCAATTTGATATCTGGTTTCTCTGCCTTTTCTAAAACCAGATTGAACATCTGGAAGTTCACGGTTCACGTACTGCTGAAGCCTGGCTTGGAGAATTTTGGTTTTCAGTCCTGGCCTTTATTCTTTCCTCAGTTTCCTTCATTCCTCTTTTATTTTTATGCTGCTTCTTTCTTGTCCCAGCTCTTCTCTTGTTGTGTAATATTCTTGCCATCCCCCTTGTTTTTGTTTTTCTAATTATACTAACATCCCATTTTCTTTTTCCTCTCTCTTTACACTTGCTCCTTTTCTTTGGCTTAGGTATGTTTGCTTTGCTTTGTTTTCCCTTTGCTTTGTGTATTACAGCTGAGTCAGCATTTTGCTTTCCTTACCCCTGTTAACTGGCACCATCTATCCTTTTGGGTGAATCAAGAAAAATGAGGGAAGGAAAAGAATGATGAGAAAGCTTCATGTCACCAACTCTGTTTTCTTGGTTCTTATTATGTCCTATGTTTTTAATGATCACATAATTATATCAGATAATAAATAGGTTTGAATTGATGCCCATATAGTGATAAATTACCTAGCACATTTAGTCAGGCACACACATCTGTGTGCCTTAGGAAGAAAAAAGGATTTACAAATATACTCCCTAAAGAAAGTATTTCTTTTTCTGTTTACTTATGAGAATGCCAGGGCGAAACTTATTTTTTTTAATGTTGAAATGTTATTTTTTGTTCTTCGTTTCATTTTCTAGGTTGTTTCCTAGGATTATAATGCATTCTGGGGAAGGTCTTGTTTGCTAACAGACAAATTCTGTTACAACAAAGTCCCTGGGGTTGTGTTATTTTCAGCATTATTCAAAGATAAATTGACTTTAAGTTGAGGCTGGCAAACATTTATATTATTGCCATTTTTGTTCTGAAGGTATGTGGGAGGGGACTGGCTCTCCTTCAGCAACTTGAAGCTTTTTCAAGGTAGTTTAACTGTTGTGAAGGATTGAGACACAACTTCTAAATTGTTCTTGCTATTGATAAGACTTTGCTGCATGGACCTCAGGTATCTTACTAACATTTGTACCTCATTTTTCTCCTGTGTTCCCTGTACACCTAGCACATGTGCTGGGAATAGACAGTGCTCTCAGTGGTAAATAAATTTTTAAAAATCCCAAATCCCTTGTAAGTCCCAAAGAGGAAATATCATTCTCTTCGGAATAATGCTAAGAATGGATGGGCAGGATAAACTTTGGCTAGACAGTACTTGAGAGGAAGACAATATAATGATACTCAATGACAGTAGTATTAACAGTGATAAAAAGTGACATTATTGAATGCCTACTTAACTCTGATTTTTATTAAGGGTTCATTAGTAATACTAACAATAATAACAATAAAATGAATATGTATTGAATGGCTACTATTCAACAGTTTTTGTGCTAAGTGCACATTATTTCTTCATGTGAACTTTCTTTATTAATCTTTATAAAAAGTCCTGTGGAGTTTTTATGAAAAAATTGGCTAGAGCGTAGTAACTTGCCTAAGGTCACATAGTGATAAATTTCATATGTATGCCTGTTTGAGTTTAGAGACTAACTTTCTCAATTCCTCGATGTTACTTAGTACCTGTTATTGAGTACTTGATGTCAAACATTGCAAGGTGTCTTCCTTCCCTTGTAAAAATTTGTGGGGTATTGGTAATCCCAGATTTGTCATACATTTTTATAATTAAATAAGACAAAACTTTGAAATTATTTGAGAAAGAAAAAAAGGATTTCAAGTCATGAACAAATTGTACAAATGCCTCATCATCTCCCCATTCCCTTCAGCCTCCTTAATTAATCACATGCACATGGACCAAGCAGAAGAGCCTGCCTGTTTGAAATTTAATGTATGGCACTTTCCTTCAGATAAAATATTTGTATTCTCAGAGTTTAGATGCTTTAAATTCTGTAATTTGATTACATTTTGACTTGCCCTAATGTGTCATCCAAGAAAGTAATAGCTATACTCTTGCTATGGGAAACAGGTGAGAAAATTATACAGAAGCCATGTAAGAGCCCAGAGAGCATGAAGGAAATAAACAAATCAGGGTAGCATAATCACTTTTCTGTACCATGAATGGCTAATGTTGTTCTAATAAATAAGAATTCCTTTCTATTACTTCACATGCTGTAAGTAATGTGACTCACTTGGTCTGCTTTTGTTGTTCGTTCCAAAATGGTATTGCCTTTAGAACTTGTGCAAAGTGTTAACAGTTTTAAGTTCATTTTCATAAATGTAATTAAACTTCATCACTTCTTGTTGATGCAACAAGCCAAGCAGTTAAATGCAGAGAGAAGGCCACAAACACAAACTTTTAATTCAAAATAATGTAGCAGCAGCATTTTCTGCACCAAGGAATATGCAGATAAAATGCATGAGATTAATCATGTTTAAATAACAAAACTAAATATTTAGAGGAAAACAGTTTTATTTCTTACTGGTTACAGAGCTACAAGAACGTTATTTAAAATACCAACAATTGTGCTATTATTAGCTTGTACTTTAGATAGATTATCAACACTTGAGAAGGATGCCCTCTTTAAATGCTTCAATTCAGGGCAAGTTGCATCCACTGGAGACGTTAAGATAGTTTTAAAATTCATCCACTCTGACTTACTCCATAAAGGAAGAGAAAGGATGCATTTTGTATTGAAATGCACACTATATCTCTGTATTTCACATGTAACATCTCCTTGGAAGGTTATTTTGCTTTTATAGATGGAGTAGAACCAAATGAAAATTATCTGGATGGTTGCTAATTTTTTAACAGAAATAATCTGTTTCTAAGTGATGCTACTGGTGTTGACTAGAAATTAATTTTCCAATGGACTTTGTGGCATATGCTTTAGTGTAGGGACAGGTATTAGTGCATGTGATTTGTTACACAATAAGCCTTTACTTTAGGTTTCTGAATTTCCAGTTAAAGCTTGACATGATGGGATTGACATTAAATTGCTCTTATTGCCAATTTGTGCAAACTTCACACTTTTATGTAAAGAAGAAATATATGTCATATGTTGTTATATTAAGAAATCCACCCTAGGGCTCACCCTCTAATCTAGACTTTCTAAAATAAACAGAAAAGTATTATGAGGCTCCTCCTTCATAACTATAATGCCACCACCACCAACACACACAACACACTTCATAATCAGGTTTTAAAAATTATTCTACAGTTACTAAATGTGTTATCTGAAATTACCTTTACTTCAATAAATCGTATATATTGTTTGTTGAATAGATGGAAAGATTTCAAAGTCACACATAGGCTTGTGCTCTATTATAGAGAAATATTAGATACATATCCCACTAATTACTAATAATAGTGATAATGGTAAGAAAGACTCTTTGTAAATAATTGCTTGAAGTATATATGATATATTTATACAAATTTTTATGATTTACTTAAATTGAAGATACTAATTATCCTTTCAAGGAGTTATCATTGTACAAGTTTATTTAAATAATTTAACTTTCTGTATCTTCTCTATAATCTGCTTTCAACACCCATAAGTGGAACAACGTCGAACAACTTATAAAATGTTTTTTATTTTGGGAAACCTAGAGAAAACATTCAAATGGGGAAAGGTCCCATCTAATTTCAGAGAAAGAAGAGTAGAACATCCATTGCCCCCCTACTTCACAAAAAAAGCATTGACTAATTTTTTTGAAGAGTTTTAGTTTCATAGCACAATTGAGTGGAAACAGAAGTTTCCCATGTACTCCCTTGCCCCTGCACCTGCATAACCTCCCCTATTATCAAACATCCCCATCAAAGTGGTACATTTGTTACAACTGATGAACCTACACTGACATTATAATCACTCAAAGTCCATAGTTTACATTGTAAGGAGGCAACAGAGGATGAGTTGGTTAGATAGCAACAATGAACATGAGTTTGAGCAAACTCTGGGAGACAGTAAAGGACAGGGAAGCCTGGTGCACTGCAGTCCATGGGGTCACAAAAAGTCGGATATGACTTAGCAACTAAACAACAACTTGATGGTGTACATTCTATGGATTTGGACAAATTTTAATGATGAGTGTCCACTACTATAGATAGTATCATGCAGAGTATTTTCACTGCCCTAAAAATCCTCTGTGCTTCCCCAATTCATCCCTTTACCCCCCAGTCCCTAGCAACCATTGATCTTGCTGTCTTCATTGTTCTGTCTTTTCCAGCATGTAATACAGTTGGAATCACATAATATGTAGCCTTTTCAGATTGGATTTTTTTCAGTTAACACTAGGCGTATAAGTTTCTTCCGCGTCATTTCATGGCTTGAGAACTCATTCCTTTTTACTACCGAATAATATTTCATTGTCTGAATGTGTCACAGTTTGTTCAACCATCTACTAAAGAACCTCTCTCACGTTTCCAAGTGTTGGTAATAGCAAATAAAGCTGGTATAAACGTCTGTGTGCTGTTTTCTGTGTAGAGATAAGTTTTCAACTCTGTTGAGTAAATATCAAGTTAGTGTGACTGCTGGATTATATGGTAAGAGTGTGTTTAGTTTTATAAGAAAGTGCCAAACTGCCTTCTAAAGTAGCTGTACTATTTTGCTTTCCCACCAGCAGTGAATGTGTATTCCTGTTGCTCCACATCTTGGTCAGCATTTGTTGTCATCTGCATTCTGGATTTTGGCCGTTCTAATAGGTATGTAATTACAGTTCATCATTATTTAAAGTTGTATTTCCCTGATGACACATGAAGTGGAGTATCTTTTTTTTTTTTTTTTTTTTATTTATTTTATTTTATTTTATTTTTTTTGGAGTATCTTTTTATATGTTTATTTGCCAAAATATATCTTCTTTGGTGAGATGTCTGTCATGGTCTTTGTTCCATTTTTTAATCAGGTTGTTTTGTTTCTCACTGTTGAGTTTTAAAATTCTTTGTACAGTTTAGATAATAGTCCTTTATTAGACGTGTCTTTCTCAAATACTTTTGCCCAGTATGTTGCTTGTCTTTACATTCTCTTGACAATGTCTTTTGCAGAGAAATGGAACACTTTGCTTTTTAACCATTAAATCCCCAAAAGGCATAGCTTCTCTAATCTTTTCGTGGCTAAACTTGAATTCACTTTTCATTTCTTACTGGCACAAAAAATTTTGGAAAAAATAACAGTGTTCTGTTTCACTTATTAGAAGTATGAAGAGGATCTTGAGAGAGAAAAAGAGAAATGAGATTGATTTAGGAAAAAGACCAGAAAATACATCAAAATAATAAAAATTATAAATTAGATTATGGATAATTAAAATTTTTTTCTACATTTTTCTAAATTTCTGTGTAAATAGAATTTTTCATAGAGGAAGAGTTAGAGAATCGTTTGATCTGGATACTAGGGAGGAAAGTTATCATACATCAGTGCTATCCAACAGAAATATAATGTGGCCAAACAAATGTAATTTTAAACTTTTTAGCATCTGCATTAAAAAAATAAAAAGAAACGGGAATTTAATTTTTAAAAATATAACTTATTTAACTGACTATGCCAAAAAGTTATTTTCAAATATAATATGTAAGCAATATAAATTTATTAATGAGGTATTTTACATCTCTTTGTTTGGTAATAAGTCTTTGAGATTATGTTTTTACACTATAGCACACCTTAAGTTAAACCATACATTTACATTGAAAATATGTGATCTGTGTTTAGATTTCATAAAATTTACATTTGAAAACAAATTTACATACTCGTGTTGTTTCAGATTTTTAAAATTTGAGATAAGTGAGATAAGTACCAAAAAATAATTTTTCTTTAATATTCACATCCACATTGACAATACTCATTCATTACTTTAGAAATGATTTGACTTTGAAGGAAAACCTAACACAATCAAAACATGTCTTTCCACATTAAGAAAATTCACTAACTTTAACTTCGTATTAATAACTTCAAAAGATTGTTGCATAAACTAAAAGAAAATCTAAATTTACCAGTGTCAACAAAGCATTCATCAAATCTTATTATTTTGGTAGATAATTTATATAATGCAACAGCAATTTTAAATTAACAAAATTTTTTTTTTTTGCACACTGACTCATTATTGACAAATATGGTAAGATATTGATAACTACTATGAGAAATTTCAGTTCAGCATAAATTCATGTAATTCTCCAGCTAGATCATGAACCAACTTTCTCTTTTCCTAGAATGTCAAGTTTAGCTCATTCATATGCAGTGTAATATCAATGAGAAATTAAATTGTGTTAATTAAATTACATTGCCACTTTTTTTCTTCCTATACTGAATGATGAGCTTCTCTTCCTTTTAAAGAAACCTTGAAGTTGAGTTGACAGAACACCAAATTTTTGTAAACTTCAGAACTCAATGTGCATTGGCAAAGAAAATTAAATTCATTGTATTCTGTATGTTCTCATAGTTCTGCACACTGGCAATGATTCATAGCCTTTGTACTCATTTACACATACATACATGTATGTTTTCTTTGTGTATTTATAAATTACATATAGAGTCTATAATACTTTAGAAAATTGAGCATAAACATTTCAGGATGAATCATGAAGTGGAATAAAGTGATACAGGAAACATTCTTTATTGTCTTAAAATTCTAATAAATCCAGATTTTCACCTAATATAGCTATAGCTGAACACTATCAGTCATGATAGAAACAAACTTTTTAATATTTAGCTATAATTCTTTGAAAGATGCAAAAGTTTCAAAATTACTCTAGCTTAGATTTTCTTCAGGCTATAAATTGACTGTTTTCTCTCAAATTTTAAGTTTTTTGAGACACAACTACCTAAAAATATTTGTTAGGCAGCATGTCTTAACACTGGGCTTCCCAGGTGGTGCTAGTGGTAAAAGAGCCCTCTTGCCAATGAGGAAGAGCCTTAAGAGACGCTGAGTTCAATCCCTGGGTCAGGAAGATTCCCTGGAGGAGGGCATGAAAACTGACTCCAGTATTTTTGCCTGGAGAATCCCAAGGACAGAGGAGGCTGGAGGGCTACAGTCCATGGGTCGCAAAGAGCCAGACATGACTGAAGTGATTTAGCGTGCAGCATGTACATGTATTATATTTTGTAACTCAACTAAAGCTAAAGAAAAATGCTCACAATTAAAAAAATTTTTGAACGAATTGATTTTTTGTTATAATTATCTGGTAATTTAATTGAAGACCTCATAATTTCCTTATAAAATTTCTATGACTAAGGTAATTTCTTTTACCATCTTACCGTCTAAGAATGATTCATTTTTCAACAAATCAAATTATTCTATATATTGCAAAAGTTACAAGTTGATTTGTTTAAAATCATTTAGAATTTTTTGACATTTAATTCTGATCTCAGATACTAATATAATTGGGTTTTTTTTGACTTTTGAGAGGAATCTTATAAAATTAATTATGTTTTTGCTGAAAAAGTATCTTAATAGTGTCTGATTTATTATCTGTATTTTTATACAGTAACAATTTACTTTTATTCTGAGAGCAAATTCCAATTGACATTCATTGTGAACTTGCAAACTACCCTCTTACTATTTCTCATCATAATACCATCTTCTGAATCTTTATTTAATTATGCACCAGTAATAAACCTATACTTTGTTTATTTAAAATTTTATTCATTGAACTATTAGTTGACTTACAGTATTATGTTAGTTTCAGCTGTAGAGCTTCAGATTCTTTTCTATTATGGATTATTAAAAGATACTGACTATAGTTCCATGTGCTATATAGTGAAACCTTTTTGTTAATCTATTTTATACAGAGTGGTATATATTTATTAATCCTATATTCTTAATTTATCCCTCCCTTTCCACTTTCCTCTTCGGTAACCACAAGTTTTCTGTCTGTGAGTCTCTCTCTGTTTTGTAAATAAGTTGATTTGTACCTATATTTTAAATTTAAAGATATGTTCATACTTATTTTAAAACTATAACCATAATATTTTTATATTTGAATTAAAGTTATAATGAATACTTCAATTTAATTATCAAATACAGTTTGCATATAATTTTAACTCATGGTGACTGCGCACATATTCAGATAAACACATTATCATGTTACAGTGCTGCATAGAAAAATACTATTCAAATGAATCAATCCACTGATACCCACTAGATCAGTGCTGTTTATGTGTAATAGTGAAACAATGTACAGTGCCAATGTGTGAACTGTAATATTACCTTATCCTTCACAAATATTAAAGTGAGATGTAGTCTTACAAAGATAGTTTTCAGTTTTAAAATTTAAATTATATGAATTAAGATGATATAAGATTAAAAGTTCATTTTCTCAATTGTACTACCTACCTTTCAACTGTTAAAGAGTTACATGTGGATATAAGCACATTCTATAGGCAAGAGATTTTAAAAATTGAGGTTTATTCATTTACATATTGAATTAAAGATAATTTAGATTGAGGCATTTAAGTATATTGCATAGGACCTGCCCTATTAAATATTTTTGGAGATAAAGATAATTAAACTTTTAACTTTCCATATAAATCATGGTATTGTGCATATACATTGTATGTACAGTGGTTTCCTATCCCTTTGACAAGATATGTTTACTATGTATACTCATTGTTTCTCAAGAATACAAGTGCTCATCTGCTTTTAGTGTAATTTCCCCATCTGTAAAATGGGGATAATAATATTATTAACTACATCATAGAGTTATAAGATATAGTGAATATAAACCATGTAGAACAGTACATAATGCATAGCAAATACCCAATGAGTATTACGTTTAAATTATGGTAAGTCAACTGTACTTCAATAAAAAATAAATTAAAAAGGTAAATTACAGTATTTATTATTACTATTGAACGTTTTTTGTAACGTCCAAAAGGCAACAAAGTGCCTCTTGATTTTAGTGCAATTACCTCTGTTTACTTTTTTTCTGTTTCTGTTTTTCAAACCAGTTCTAATTGTGCTTTGAATAAAATTGCATGATTTTGAGCAAAGAACTAAAAATTACTTTCATAATCAAACAACATGTATTTAGAAAACATTTGATTTTGTTCTTTTTTAAATGTTTTCAGATATCTGAAATTACTTGCTAAGTGGTTTTCAGATAGATAAAACCACTGTTTTCTGATACTCAAGCATAGCTGATAAATGATTTGTTTCCTATATAGGAATATCCACCAGTTTATCAAATATATGTATAATAGAAAAAAAATCTTGAAAACCACTAAAATTCCCAAAAGATAAGGAATTGGTAAAGGAGTGCTAACATATAGTGTTCAAACTTTGGAATATTAAGAGAGCCTTGGTATGTTTTAGATATGTATTTGCTGATATAGAAAGATGTGCATGATATATCATTTAATGAATGATACAGATTTAAAATAATATATACAGTATGATATAATTTATAATATAGACAGATAATGTGTAGGAAACTCTGAAAGGCTATATACCAAAGTGTCAACAACAATTATTTCTGGATGGTTCACAGGATAGTAATGTGTTAAATTACAGGTGATTTTTCTTATTTCTAATTTTTAATAATGACTATATATTACTTGAATAACAGAATTGTGCATTATTAAAGGGAGCATTTACCAAAAATCTTTGGGAAAATTCTGTTTGTTTTTCCTTGGCCTCTAGAGTTTTCTTTAGAATTAGATCTTCTTCTATAATTGTGTAGGACTAATTTCAGATAAATAATTGAATTTTAAGGAAGGACATTTCTTAGGAGACTTGAAAAATGCCAAGTCAGTGATCGATGGTTGGGCAGTTAAGATTTGAAACAAGAGTGATTTTTAAAATGTGAAAAGTTGGCTATCACATCATGTTCTTTTTTTTCTTTATTATGACTTTTAGCCAGATACATAAATTTGGTGTTCCCTGATAAACTTACTCTTATAGTAATGTAGTGGTTAAAGGATGCAGCTTGAGAAAATTCTTGAGAGTGTGAAAACTCAGAAAAATACTTACAATATTAAAGACAATTTTAAATTTAGATATAATATGATTAACTGCTCATAGAGTATCATTTCAGTGGTCCTGGGAAAGTACTCTGCCCCATCTTCCCCCAGACATTTTTGATGATGCCTTAAATTTCTTGAGCAGAAATGATCATGAGGTTTTTGTCTTTTCTTTTGATGATGAGGTGATCACATTGTTTGGCATATGTTGAACCATCCTTGTGACCCTGATGAATCCAACTTGGTCAGAATGTGTGATCTTTTTTATGTGTTGTTGGATTAGATTTGCTAGTAATTATTTCTTAGTAAATTATTTCTTAGCAGTTAATTATTGGTAGCCAATAATTTTAGTAAATTAAAAAAATTTGTTACCTAGAATTGTTTTCTAATTTAAATTTGAGTGTTGAATTGATACACGGATGACTGGTATCATCTCTTCTCTGATAAGAAGGAACCTGTGCCTCTGGCTGAAATCTGGTGTGTCCAGTTTCAGGTTATGCAAAGTGAGAGAGTGAATGAATTTTACCAAACACAGCACTGCATAGTTTTGGGGCCAAGGTGTACGTCATCTTTCCATGAAAAACCTGCAATCCAAAACCTGGCCTACCCTCTAGTAGAGTCATCAATCCAAAGATTTAGGCAGGATGAGGAAAGCAGAGCATGAAACATAGCAGTAGAAAGGCAGGAAAAGGGTTCTTTACTGAAGAAATCTTCTGAGTCTTGAAATCTGGCTGAAAGATATATTTTGATAGTTGGATTATGCCTTCTCTTTGGCTAAGGGAATTGCTCTGTTGCCTGTGGCTTATTCTGCTCAGAGAATATTCCTCCCTTTAGTCACGTTGTACCAGTGAGTTTCTCCTCAATTTTAAACTTTCTGCTCGCCTTCCCCCTTTCCTCTATTCCTTTACTTGACTGGTTTTCTGTGTGAACTCACTTTTCAGTTTGCCCAATGACATTTCCATCCTTTGAGATTTATTTACTCTGGGAAAACTTTTTTTGATGCAGCAATCAGATATAAATAGGTTTCATTTATTCACTATATTTCAAAATCACTTCTGAGGATTATTTTATGGTAAGAATTAGCTACGGTAGTAAGAATTAAGTAAAGTAATTATGTAAAAAAAGTAAATATGGTAAGAATTAGTAAATATGGTAAGAATTAGGTAAGGTAGTGGTGGTGAGACTACTCTCAGTAAATGAAACAAAGCATGTACAAAAAGCAGGAGCTGGGAGAGTTCCTGAATGTGTGTATTCATTACTTACTATTGAAACTTAGTTGGTGAAGCAGTAGGGTGAGGTTGTTCAGCTGAAGGGGCTGGAAAGGTTGGCAAGGGTTGGATAATACATGGTGTTTTATAAATACCTATTACAGGAAGAATGAATCATGGAGGGCCTTATTTAGATATATTATGTGATTTGACCTAATCACACAGCCAGAAGAGTGAGTATTTAAAATTAGTATGTAGTTTTACTTTAAAGCCCAAGCCCTTTATCTCTATCCTATTCTGCATCTTGAAATAATTCTTTCACTGGAATGTGAGACAGACATCCAGCCTAGGTTATAGCACTGCTCAGATGACAACAGCTCAAGGTGTGGAAGAGAGCAAGATGTATTTTATAGAACAAAAATGCATCCAGGGAAATAAAACTCCTTTAGAAGTATTCTGTAATGAGATTGTGGTTAAATAGGAATTTTGACCAGTTACAGTCAAAGAGACCAAAAATAATCTATAATTTGTGTTAAAATTCCGAATGTAAGGAGGTGACTATTCCAAGAGAATAGAGCACAGGAAAACAGATCAGCAGACCACAAGGAGTCAGGACACAAACAGTTGCTCATAAAGAGAACCAACTCTAAAGGTTCTCATAAACAAATGTTTATCTAGCAAACCTATAACTCAATTCAGATCAGATCTTGGAAAAATTTGGATTATCACAGACAGGAGGTTTACTAGTAAAAGAAGACCAGAAGTGAAGATACAAACTTTAAGTGTGTTTTTTGAGAAGCATATTGAATCGTGCTTGTGTTGATGATTTCAGTTCAGTTCAGCTCACTCAGTCATGTCCAACTCTTTGCGACCCCATGGACTGCAGCACGCCAGGACTCTCTGTCCATCACCAACTCCCGGAGCTTACTTAAACTCCTGTCCATTGAGTCGGAGGTGCCGTTCAGCCATCTCATCCTCTGTCGTCCCCTCCTCCTCCTGCCCTCAATCTTTCCCAGCATCAGGCTCTTTTCAAATGAGTTTTATAGTATCTGTTATTAGATTTAGGTCTTTAATCCCTTTTATTTTTGTGTACAGTGTTAGCAAGTGTTCTAATTTCATTTTTTAACATGTAACTATCCAGTTTTCCCAGCACCACTTATTGCAGAGACAGTCTTTTCTCCATTGTATAGTCTTGCCTTCTTTTAAAAAATTAATTGGCCATAGTTGTGTGGTTTTACTTCTGAACTTTCTATCCTGTGCCAATCTATATTTCTAATTTCGTGCCAGTGCCATACTGTTTTGATGACTATAGCTTTGTAGTATAGTCTGAAGTCAGAGAGTCGCATCCTTCCAGCTCTGTTTTTCCTTCTCAAAATTGCTTTGGCTTTTCGGGGTTTCATGTGTCTTCATATAAATTTTAAGATTTTTTTGTTCTAGATCTACAGAAAATGCCATTGGTAATTTGATAGAGATTGCACTGAACCTGTAGATTGCTTTGGGTACTATAGTCATTTTGGCAAGATTGATTCTTCCAATCTAGGGACATCTTTCCATTTGTTTGTGTCATCTTAGATTTCTTTCATCAGTGTCTTAGTTTTTGGAGTACAGTTATTTTGCCCCTTAGGTAGATTTATTCCTAAGTATTTTATCCTTTTTGATATGGTTATAATTGAAATTGTTTTCTTAATTTCTCTTTATGATCTTTCATTGTTAGTGTATAAAAATGCAAAAAATTTCTACATATTAATTTTTGTATACTGCAACCTTATTGAATTCATTGATGAGCTCTAATAATTTTCTGGTAGCATCTTTAGCATTTTCTACGTATAGTACCATGTCACCTGCCAACAGTGACAGTATTATTTCTTCTTTTTCAATTTAGATTCCGTGTATTTCTTTTTCTTCTCTGATTACCTTGGCTAAGATTGCCAAAACTATGTTGAAAAAAAGTGGTAAGAATGGATATGCTTGTCTGTTCCTGACCTTAAAGGAAATTGTTTCAGCTTTTCACTGTTGAGTGTTAGTTGTAGGTTTGTCATATATGGTCTTTATTATGCTGAGGTAGGTTACCTGTCTGCACACCTTCTGGAAAGTTTTTACCATAAATGGGTGTTGAGTTTTGTCAAAAGCTTTTTCTGCATCTATTGAGGTGCAAATTTTTGGAAGAGTTTCAGAAGGAAAGGTGTTAACTCTTCTCTAAATATTTACTAGAATTAGCCTGTGAAGGCATCTGTTTCTGGATTTTTGTTTTTTGGATATTTTTAATCACAGTTTCAGTTTCAGTTCTTGTGATTTGCCTGTTCATATATTATATTTCTTCCAGATTCAGTCTTTGGAGACTGTACCTTTCTAAGAATTTGCCCATTTCTTCTAGGTTTTCCATTTTATTGGTATATAGTTGGTTATAGTAGTCTTTATGATCCTTTGTATTTCTGTGGTGTCAGTTGTAACGTCTTTCTCATTTCTAGTTTTATTGTTTTGAGCTCTCTCCCTTTTTTTGTTGATGAATCGCTCTAAAGATTTATCAATTTTGTTAATCTTTTCAAAGAATCAGCTTTTAGTTTCATTGATGTTTTCTATTGCTTTCTTTCTTTCTGTTTCATTTACTTCTACTCTGACCTCTGATTTCTTTCCTTCTGCTAATTTTGGGTTTTATTTGTTCTTTCTCTGGTTGCTTTAGTTGTAATGTTAGGTTGTTTATTTGAGATTTTTTTTTGCTTCCTGAGGTACGCTTTTATTGCTGTAAACTTACATCTTAGACCTGCTTCTGCTGTGTCCCATAGGTTTTGAATGGTTGTGTTTTCATTTTCCTTTGCCTATAGGTAACTTTTGATTTCCTCAATGATTCATTGGTTGTTTAGTAGCATATTGTTTAGCCTCCACATATTTGTGTTTTCTATACTTCTTTTCTTGTAGTTTCTAACTGATGGCATTGTGGTTGGAAAGGATGCTTGATATAATCTTAATATTCTTAAATTTACTGATGCTTGCTGTGTGACCCAGCCTGTATCTATTCTGGAGAATAGAATGCTTTATAAATACCAATCATGTCTATTTGGGTTAGTGCTTTATTTAATGCCTGTGTTTCCTTATCGATTTTCTGTCTGGATGATCTGTTCATTGGTGTGATTGTGGTGTTACAGTCTCCCACTGTCACTGTGTTACTGTCAGTTTCTCTTTTTGAGGTTACTAGCATTTTTCCTTTGTATGAATATTGTGGTGCTCCTGTGTTGGCGTATATATACTTACAATTGTTGTATCTCCTTGGAGTATACGTTAGAGCAGCACAGTTCTGATATTACTATGTGCCTCTGTCCTCCATATGATCTAGCAGGTTTTTCACTGTACAACTAATTAATCCTTTACTTATGATCTGATAGTTCATTTTATAATTAACACAAAATGAGTAAGTCATCTTTGGAATTATTATTTTGAATCCCCAGATCTCTCTTTATGAGTTTTGGCCTACTGAAATCCTTGATAGTTTCCAAATATGCTTCTTAGGGCAGAGGGTGATTAGCCAATTGGCCATGGTGAAGTCCTTTGGAATAAGATCTATAGCAAAATAAATGAGCTCTGTGAACGCAATAAAATTCAGAGAAGTTTTTCCATCTTTCCAGAATTCAGTGTACATTTGGTAATAATTTAAATATGAGAGGGTGTGGTCTGTTTCACGTTGAGGGTAGTGGCCATCATAGATGTATGATTTAGGGGATGTAGACAACCACTTCCTTCCAATTCAAATGTGACTGATAACTATTTGCTAAAGCCTAATCTATTGATCAGTTTCAAAATGCAAATAAATCTTTTTCAGATATTTGCACTTTTGTGAAAATAAAGAATACTCAGAGTTTCCGTGTATGCATTACTTGTGGTTGGGGGAGTTGGGGGGAGATAGAGGGAGAAGTGAAGAAGGGAGGAGAGAGGAGGTGAGCAGTCAGTGAAGAAGAATAAGAACAAAGAGTCTGGGACCCATAGCTCCTTGATCTTTTTGCTGTATTTCCTTTCGACAATACTTAAACATGAAGGTTAAATCATGGAACACAGTACTGGGGCTTGTTTCTGCCCTCTCAAAAATTATAGTTTGCAACTTCCCTTTTCCATCCTCCAGTCAATGATTTTTAAACTTTGTGCTGCAGGAGCTATAAAGAACAGTCATTCAGTGAGTGGCTGTTTATTTAGTGCCCTTCAGGGTGCCTAGAGCTGAACCAGAGAAAATTAATAGCATTAAACCCTCAAGCTTTGATGCTGGCTCTGAAGTGCAGAGCTGCTTGACACAGATTTCCAAAGGGACATTTCTACCTCCTTTTAATGTGTACAAGGAGAAGAAAGATATTTGACGTGCTTATTAACACATCTTTAATGTGTAATGCACTTTTTGAAGTCAGATTTATTAAGGTATAATTTGTATATTATAAAATTTACCCTTTTTAAGTGTAAAGTTTGAACTTGATAAATGTGCACAGTCATGTCCCCACTATTACAAGCAGGATATAGGACAATTTCATTACCCTGAATATTTATGTCCCTTCATCATTAACCCCTCCTCCTACAACTAGCGCTTGGAAACCACTGATACAAATTATTTTGCCTATAGTTTTGCCATAGTTTCATGTAAATGAATCATTCATGGTGGCTGAGATGGTAAAGAATCCGCCTGCAACGCCGGAAACCCTGGTTTGATCCCTGGGTCAGGAAGATCCCACGGAGAAAGGAATAGCAGCCCATTCCGGTATTCTTGCCTTGGGAATTCCATGGACAGAGGAGCCTCACAGACTGTATAGTCCATGCAGTGGCCAAGAGTAGGATATGACTGAGAAACTAACAAGTATAGTTTGCCATAGTGTCATGAAAATGAATCATTTGTTAGGCTTTGTAGCTTTTTGAAACCAGCTCCTTTCACTTGGTGTAACACATCTGTGATTGACCCATATTATTGTGTGAATCAGAAGTTCCTTTCTTAACATTGTTTCATAGTATGGATGCACCAGTTTATCTATTCACTATTTCATGGACATTAAGGTTGTTGGTTGTTTCCAGTTTTTGATGATTGTGAGTGGAACCAGTATAGGCATGTCAACTTTTTTTATGGGGGGCATGCCATATAGTTTGTTGGATCTTAATTCCCCAACCAGGGACTGAACTTGTGACTCAGCAGTCAGAGTGCGTACTCCTAACCACTGGAGAACTTCCCTTAACTTTCTTTGTTTTTACATGCTGTACCTTTCCATCTTTTACTTTTAATCCATCAGTTTCTTGATATTTAAGGTAAGTTTCTTGTAGGCAGCTTAGAGTTGGATCTACTTTTTAAGTCTCACATATAATATCTTTTAATTGGCATTTCTAGACCTTTGCATTTAACATAATTATATATTTGCATTTAAATCAGCCAATTTACTAGTTGCTTTCTCTATATTTCTGTATCTTTTATAATAATCTTCTGCCTTGTTTGTATTAGGTATTCTCTATGGGACTTCCCTGGTGGCTCAGACAGTAAAAGTGTCTGCCTACAATGAGGGAGACCCGGGTTCAATCCCTGGTTTGGGAAGATCCACCGGAGAAGGAAATGGCAATCCACTCCAGTACTCTTGCCTGGAAAATCGCATGGATGGAGGAGCCTGATAGGCTACAGTCCATGGGGTCGCAGAGTTGGACATGACTGAGCGACTTCACTTTCACTATGAGAATAATTTATAGAATAATTTATGCTGTTGAGAATAATTTATGTGCTGGTTATACCTTTAAAATTTTTGGAGTCATTTACAATATATGTATTTAATGTATCCCATCTACAAAAATACACATTCACATGGAGTGTAGGAACATCATAACGATATATTCCCATTTACTCCATTTTAGTACTTGTGCTAATGCTGTCACACATTATACTCATACATATTTTACATAACTAATAATATATTGTTATAAGTTTTGGCTTTAGACAGTAATCTTTTAAAGGAACTAAAATAAGAAAAATGTGTTTTACACTTATCCTTATTTTTTATCCTTTCCAAGCTCTACTTTGGGTAGCTATAAATTTCCATGTTTTAAACAGTTCCTGTAGCATATGTTTATAGGCAGTGAATTATTTCTTTTATTTATCAAAAATGTCCATTTCACTGTCATTTTTAATCTTTTAACCAGTGAGTCCATTTAATTTTTTATAATACTTATTGAGAAATGATAATTGAGCATTCACTGCACACTGAGCCCTATGCTTATATATATATGTATATATATATATACAGATAAAATATAAAAATTATGTATATATAATATACACACTGATAAATAAGACAAAGAGAGCTTGAAAATTAGTCAGTGATACATGTAAGCAGAGAAGCTATTGCAATGATGTGTGAAAAGTTCTATGATAAGGATAATACTCAGTATTACTCAAATACAGAGTGAGTACACAACACATTCTGGATGTGGAATAAAAACTTTTTTTTTTCCCTGTAAAAGTAGTATATGAGTTGAGACTTAGAGGCTAAATCATAAGTACACTGAACAGAGTCACTTAAAAGTGAAAGGTACTAATGGTTTTATATAATTATTAAAGATAAAAAGAAAGTTAGCATATGCTATTTTCCAGGGGACCAAGGTTAGAATTTCTTAATGAAAACCAAAGTTTTTTGGCTGACTAGATATTTGGACATTGTATTATATGTTATAGTAGAATAATAGTGTATACCGATGGATTTCACTTTAAGGAAACCAAGTATTTGCTTTCCAAAATGAATACTTAGTTTTTAATTGGATTAGGACTTAAAATCATTTATTGTCAACCATAGAATTTCTGTGGAGTCATCAAGATCATATGTCTTACATATGTGATGTGGTATTTTAAAATATTCCTTAAAACAAATGTAAGACAATGAAACATTGATTGCTTATTCCTCTTCAGTAAAAAAGCTAAAGTTGTATTCTCTTCTCTTCTCCCTAATTGTCATCTCTAAAATTGACAATTGTCAGATCCTAATGAGGTTTTACTTAAAAAACAATTGATAAACAGTGCCATAAATTCATTTGAGGTTTGAACTAGCAGTAATGACTGTTTTTATTCAGGTGTGTGGCAGGCAGAAATGGAGGTAAAAGGAGAGAGGGGCTCAGTGTCTTCTTACCCCAAGGTACTAGATTTTTTAGTTCTAATTTATAGTGACAGTAAATAGTAATAGACGATGAAAACACCCAGGTGCCATGTAGTTCCGTTTCACCACTCTGCCCTTGAGCAACATTTCCTTGACGATTGTCAGGTACTGGATCAACTTCATGATCCAATGGCATAGTTTACAGGTATGCTTGCATTTTCTTGCATTATGTACACCTTGATTAAACACTAGCTCCCAATATTTAGAAATTGGAGCTTAACACCCTTTAATAACATCATGGAATAGTGGAGAGGATAGATAGTCAAACTGTTGCTTAAAATATTTGGGACAGACAATGTTTGGTTGAAGTATGGAGAGATGGTGCTGGTAAATACTGGAATTTAGCAGAGATGAGGCTTGGGGGAGAATGTGTTGTAAGAGGTACTTGACACACATAATATCTTCTTATATAGCATCCTAAAAGGACAGCTGTTATGAGTCACATTTTATACTTGGGGTCAATTTAAGCTTAAGAAATCTATGTCATTTGTTCAAAAACATGCTAATAGAAGCAGAATTAGAATTTGCACTCATATCTGACTCTAAACCCCATACTCTTATCACTAGTCAGTCAATTTAATTCACTGGATAAATGTTTATCCATTTTTTACCTACATTGGCAAATACAGTTATGGGGACTTGGGACAAAAAGATAAGACATAGTCCTTAACTTTGAGTAACTTATAGTCACTTAAAGAGAACCAACAGTTACACTGATAGTGTAAGAAAGTTTAAAGTTCTATAATAGAAACCTCACCTGCCCAGTGAGTACACAAAGGATGAAGTGAACAATTCTTCCCGGGAAAAGGGAGCTCAGAACAGATTGATGGTCAATGTGATGTCCAGGCTGAGCCCTGGAACATGAACCTATGTTCAGTAGTCCAAAAACCAGATGACAAGGATGGGAAAGGTTATTCCAAGGAAATTGTGCAGCATGAACAAAAGCACAGAGATGAGATTTTTTTCCCAATAACTACCTTAGCAAGATTAATTCATTAGAATAGCCATTGTGCCCTAAGGGAACTGGATACACAAACTTGCTTTTGATGCCTTGTAGAGCACAGCTTGTTGAAAACAGAACTAGGTGATGGGTGCAGTGTGGTGTTGCATTGTACATCTCTGACATTGTACATACATGAGGAAATTTCACTGAACAGAATAGTTTGTGATAGAGAGGCAAATTGGAGAATAGATCTTCTTTTGAGTTTTACAAAAGCCTGAATGTTTTAGTTTGATCAGGGAAAATAATAAGGTTCACTCGAAATTAGTGGACACAGTAAGGACTTTGAGAATCAAATGTTAAGACATTAATATATCACAGTAAGAAAAGTAATGCATAAAAGTGACTTGATATTTCTAAATAAAATAGGTAGTCACATAGTTAAATTATTCAGAAGAGCAAAACTTCATCATCGAACTTCAGCAGCTATGGTGCAATTGAGAAATAAAACTGAAAGGAGACTAGGCATTTGCTTAGAATAGTGGTTTGAACATTGGAATCACCTGAGGAGCTTTATAAAAACTGAAATGTCCAAGTTACACCCATACCAATTAAATTAGAATATATGGGGTGCTAGCCAAGCATTAGTTATTTTAAAGATCCTCAGGTCATTAATATGTACAACAGCACTTGGAAACCAGTGGATGATACCAAAATTTAATTCATTTTATTTCCTAAGGTTCATTTTGTGTAGGAACACTTTATAGTCAAAAAAGAAATAGTGAGAGGATGTTTTTAAAAATGTTCTCATGAATACTATTGTCCAAATCAGGCACTGGAATGCCTAATAGAATTTTTAGAAGCATTCTGAAAATCCAGTGATTTTTTTTTTTCCCTAAACTGTCAAAACACCTGTGCTATCTTGTCTGACATATACTTTAGGATTAGACATGAATGATAACTCATTATCATGTGTGAAAATCAGAGACAACAGTAATGCATACTAAGTTCTGTTTATATGGCACACATCCTGGTACCCCTAAGCCACAAGAAAATGTTATTGTGAATTTCTGCTTTGTCCTGTTGATTGCTCAGGACAATGACCTAAGGAAAAGGAAAGTGAGATGCAAGGAACTAGTGCTAGAATCTGGATTTATTGATTTTCATGCTCAGATTGTATCTGTTGTCCCTGCCCCACATGATAGACCAAGCCAAAGCTGGGTGATAACATGAATATATGAATTTTGTGGCAACAGAAACATTCAGTCTATAACATATATAAACCCACAGTTAAGCCAAGATGTATTTACTGTGCATCTACAATATCCTTAACGTTCACTAGGCATCATGTTGCAAATAAAGAGAAGGTAGTTTCTTGTATAAGACTGCAACTTATTGGTGAGCTAAGACAGCACTTGCTTTAAAATGATCATGTATAATGATATAGGACACAATTGTTTGGTGAAGCTAATGCAAGAAAAGGAAGCTCTGGTACATATACATAATGGAATATCACTCAGCCATCGAAAGGAATACATTCGAATCAGTTCTAATGAGGTGGATGAAAATGGAGCCTATTATACAGAGTGAAGTAAGCCAGAAAGAAAAACACCAATACAGTATACTAATACGTATATATGGAATTTAGTAAATCAGTAAAGATAACCCTGTATGCGAGACAGCAAAAGAGACACAGATATATAGAACAGTATTATGGACTCTATGGGAGAGGGCAAGGGCAGGATGATATGGGAGAATGGCATGGAAGCATGTAAATTGTCATATGTGAAATGAATCGCCAGCCCAGGTTTGATGCATGATACAGGGTGCATGGGGCTGGTGCACCAGCATGACCCGGAGGGATGGGATGGGGAGGAAGGTGGGAGGGGGGTTCTGGAAGGGGAACACATATACACCCATGGTGGATTCATGTCAATGTAGGGCAAAACCAATACAACATTTTAAAGTTAAAAAATAGATAAATAAACTAATTAAAAATGTAAAAAAAAAAAAAAAAAAGAAATGTGTTCTTGCCCCATAACAGTGTGAGAGGAGATACTTTCTCTTTTAAAAGTATCTCTCTTAATATTACAGAAAAAATGTTAAACTGATAGTTCAGAAGATATGCATCAAAAGAATCTGAGAAAGAGGGGATCATAATATGAAAGTTTAAGAAGATTTTGCTTTGACTAAATGGAAAGGAAGGCTATGGAAGAGAGAAGACCTCCTTAAATGAACAATTAAGTATGAGATACAGAGCATATTCAGTTTCGTCTAAGTTACTCCTTAGTTTATAACATTTAATGAAGAGGGGAAAAAATCTTTTAATATAATGTTTCTTTAACTCCGCCATCAGCTGATCCTCCACCAAACCATGAGTACTTTGTTATAGAAGTTTTCAAAATCTTTGATTGCTCTGCACACAGTACCATGCATATAAAAACAATTTGATAATTGTAGAATTTCCATAAACTAAGGTAAAAGATACACAGCTAACATCAAAGTTAATGGTAGAAAACAGAAATCTTTTCTTCTAAAATCAGGAACAAGATACAGAGACCTACTCTTACCATTTCTATTCAACAGAGTACTGGGAGTTGTAGTCACAGCAATTAGGCAAGAAAACAAAGTAAAAGGCATCTACATCATAAAGAAATAAAATCTTTCTTTTTGCAAGTGACATGATCTTATACGCTTCCCTGGCAGCTCAGCTGGTAAAGAGTCTGGCTGCAGTGCAGGAGACCTGGGTTAGATCTGTGGGTTGAGAAGATCCCCTGGAGAAGGGAACGGCTACCCACTCCGATATTCTGGCTTGGAGAATTCCAGGGACTGTATGGTCCATGGGGTCACAAAGAGTTGGGCACAACTGAGCAACTTTCACTTGGACACTTGATCTTGTATATATGGAAGACTCCAAACACCACCAAGAAACTGTTGAGCTAGTGAACAGATTCAACGAACTTGGTCAAGTTACAGAATATGAGAACCAACACACACAAAACCAGTAGTATTACTATATATAAACAATGAACTAAGGAAATGAAAAAGAAATTTAGAAAACCTCATTTAGAATAGCACCAAAGAATAAAATATTAGGGAATAAAGTTACTGAAGAAGCTAAAAGACCTATGCACTGAAAAGTACAAAATATTGATAAAAATTAAAGCAGTGGCAAGACATCCCATATTTATGAATTGGAAGACTTAATAATTGTTAAAATGTCTATACTACCCAAAATGATCTGCAGATACATTGCTATCCTCATCAAAACCCCAATGGCATTTTTATGCCAAAATAGAAGGAAAAAACCCTGATGTTCATATGGAAATACAAAAGACCCAGAATAGTCAACATAATCTTGAGAAAGAGCAAAGCAGGAGGCATCAAATTTTTTATTTCAAAATTGTTACAAGGCCACAGTAATTAGTATGGTATTGGCAGAAAGACAGATATATACACCAATGGAACAAAATCGAGATCAGAAATAAAGCCATGAATGTGTGTTCTATGATCTTCAGCAAGGTACCATGAATACACAGTGGTGACAGAATTGTCTCTTCAGTAAATGGTGTTTGGAAAAAGTGGATATCCACATGGAGAAGAATAAAATTTGACCTTTGTCTCACATCATTATAGATATTAACTCAAAATGAAGACCCCAAACTATAAAACTATTAAAGGAAAACAAAGGGAATTAGCTTCTTGACTTTGGTCTTGACAATGATCTTTTTAGATATGATATCTAAGACACAGGTAATGAATGCAAAAATAGACAAGTGGAATAATAATAAAGTAAAAATCTTCAGTATGGCAAAGGAAACATTAATACAGTAAAAAAGCAACTTATAAAATAGGTAAAATATTTGCAATAAGTTATCTAGTAAAGGAATAATCTATAAAATATTTAATAAAAATCTGGGTCATGCCGAGATTGGGTTGCAAAGAGTTGGACACAACTGAGCGACTTTCACAATAGGAAAGAACCAAACAATCCAATTAAAAATGGGCAAAGGACTTGAACAGGCATTTCTCTAAAGAAGATATACAAATAGGCACCAGGTACATGAAAAGGTGCTCAACATCACTAATCACTGGAAATGCAAATCAAAACCGCAGTGAGTTTTAAATTCACAACTGTTGCAATGGCTATCATCAAAAAGACAATAGATGAGTGAGGATGAGGATATGGAGAAATTCAAACACTTCTCCATTGTTTATGGAAAGGCAAAATGGCATAGCCACTGGAGAGCACAGTATGGAAGTTCCTCAAAAAATTGAAAATAAAATTATGATCCAGAAATCTTACCTCTGGCTAAACATCACAAGAGATGAAATGAGGATGTTGAAAAGATACACTCCCATATTCATTGCTGCATTATTTACAGTAACCAAGATGTGGAAATAAATGTCCATCAGCAAATGAATGCATAAAGAAAATGTGGTATATATATGCAATGATATGTTATTCAGTATTCTAAAAGAGGAAAATCTTAATATTTGCAACAGTATGGATGAACCTGGAGGACATTAAGGTGAGGAAAATAAGGCATTCACCAGTGAACAAATAGTACATGATTGAATTTATATGAGATATTTAAAACAGGCAAACTCACAGAAACAGAATAGAATGGTGGCTGCCAGAGCCTATGGGGAGGGAAACTAGGAAGTTACTATGCAATGGATATGAAGTTTCAGTTTTGCAAGGTGAATAAACCTGCTGCATAACACAGTGCCTCCAGTTAACATTCCAGGGCTGTACACTTAAACATTTGTTAAGGGGGTAGAGCTAATGTTAAGTGCTCTTATGATAAGAACAAAACATTAATCCAAAAAACAAACAAGAAAGGAAAACCAAAAACTCTAGAAAAGGAAGACAAGACACTTTTGGAGGTGATGGATCTGCTGAATTCCTTGGTTATGGTGATGGTATTACAGATGTATGCATATGTCTAAACTCAACAAATTGTATACATTAAACATGTGCATGTTTTATATATAAATTACATCTCAATAAAGCTGTTAAAATAGAGAAAAAGGATAGTGAATAGTTAGTTGTTTTTGGTCTACCCATTTTATTCCTTGTTTTAAATTTATCTTTAAATAGTATTTCATGTGACCATTTACTTTGGGCTATGTAGAACAACTTGAAGGTTAAATTTTTCATTCTAATAGGGAAGTTTAAATTGTTTTACTTATCATTTAGATACTTTGACATTGTATAGGTATATCTTATATGAAGATGTTTTAGAAAATAACGCACTGAAAATTCACTGTAACAGAGGTGGTCTTAATGATGTGAATGAATTTTGCAACACAAAGGCACCTGCATTTGCTAAAACCAGCCTTGAGTGTACTAGTAGAATAGCACCACAACTGAAATGAGGGGCCATTTTTTTTTCTTTTATAGATTCAGTTACTTGTTATTTATTTTTTTCTACTTGAGAATACCTTTAAATGTATATTTTTAGCTCTGCTTTCTTTTCTTTTCTTAGAATGTATAAAATCTGTATCTTAAATGAAAAATTGTGGTCTTCTAGTTTTGCTAACCTTCTCTAATGGATCACTGGCTTTCCCTTCTTCAGTGGCAGTGGAAAGATGTATGTAATACAGTGATACACATCATTGAATTTTTATATTACACTGGAAAAATTAAACCTTTAGTGAAATTACTTTACTTTGAGAGTTAAGGAAAGTCCAGTATGCTCAAAGAGAATTTAAAGGTACTATAACATCCTTTTGCATGATGCCTGGTAGACAATTTCTAAACATGAATTGAAAATAGAGGAGTATATTCCAAGCATAAAATAAATCTGTGTACTTTACTATTACTGAATAAAATGCAACTAGTATCATTTGAATATTCACTCTGTGTCAGCAACTATATTATTTTGTTAACCATAATAAATCAGAATGGGCTAAAATGATTAATTTATAAAACAAAAGTTAATTTGACCAGATTATTAGGTATTGATTTTTATTATTTTTATAGTACCTGTTTTAAGTGTACATTCCTGTAACCCCCACCATAATCAAGATAGTGAAGGTTTTTATTAGCTCTTCAAAGTTTTTTCATGTCCATACATAGAAAACTTCCCTCCAAACCCAGGCTACCATTGATTGCTTTTTGAACTTTCCAGAAGACCTAAGCCACAGAGAATTTTTTCTCTGTTTTGCCTTTTCTTGACTTAAATATAAATAAAGTTGTACAGTATCCATTCTTTTATATCTGGCTTACCTATCAGCATAGTGTGTGGACATACTTTTGTGTGTGCTATTAGTTTGTTCATTTTTACTGCTGAATAATAGTCCATTGAATGAATATACTGAAATTTCTTTCTCCATTCCGTGTCAATGGCCATTAGTTTCTTTCCCAGTTTTGGCTATAATGGGTAAAGTTGCAGTGAACATTTATGCACAAATATTTGTATGAACATATGTTTTGAAATTCTATTGATTGAATACCTAGGAGTGGAATAGCTGTGTGGTAGGAATAGTATATGCTTAGCTCTGGGAGAATTGCCAAATGGTTTTTGAAAATAGTTGTACTATTTCACATTTCCAGCAGCAAGGCCTGAAAGCTACAGGTAGGTGCTCTACATCCTCACCAAAACTTGGGAAGTCTTTTCACTTTTAATCATTCAAATGGATCTCCTTAAATTTATACTCAATACTCATTTCCCTGATAAAATATTTTTGAGCATCTTTTCATGTACTTAACTGGCCGCTTACATATCTATTCTTGTGAAATGTTCATTCACCTTTTGCTAGATTACCTTGTGCTATTGTTTATTAACGAGTTATAGGAGATTTTTAAATATATTCTGGGTAAAAGTTCTAAGTTGAATATATGTACTGAGAATACGAAGAATTATTCTTCAGACCCTGATTGTTTTATGTTTGTTTTTCATTTTAATGGCGTCCTTCAAAGATTGAAAGTTGTAAATTTTGATGAAGTATGATGTTTCAATATTTTAATGGTTGTATTTTTTCTTTGCTAAGAAGTTATTGACTAACCCAAGTCTTTTTCCTGTTTTTTTTTTTTTTGTGGGGGCTGTGATCCATTTCATAATAATTTTTGCATGTAGCATGCAGTAGGTTTAATGTTCCCCCTTTCCACATGTGGATATTTAATTTTTCTAGTATTGTTTGTTAAGACTATCCATTCTCAATTGATTTACTTTGAAACTTTTGTTGAAAATCAATTTATTATATATGTTCAGTGTTTGGACTTTCTACCTGCCTAACTATCATTGTACCAATAATGTACTCTCTTGATTATTATACCTGGGTTAATTTCAATGGTTATTTATCATGGAAATGTTTATCATTTTACTTATATTCCATTATACTCCATTCATAGGTATCTTATACTACAGTTCCATAAATATTAAAATATTCTTCCCAAATCCTTAAAACAAATAGTTTGATTAAAGTTGCACTGAATCCATGTATCAATTAAGGGAGAATTGATATCTTAATATTATCAAATTTTCTAATACATTTAAGTTTTTAGATATTTTTATAATACTTTCTTATACTTTTATTTTCTAATTTTTCACTGTTAGTATATTGAAATATGTTTAATCTTTGGGTGCTGTTCTTCTAGCCTGTAATCTTGTAAAAGTCACTTACTGATTGTAGTAGCTTTCTAAAAATACTTTATAAAAGGAATTATAGAAAATTCCTTAGGACTTTCTAATGCATAATGGTGTGAACTGTGAGTAAAGGGATTTTACATCATTCTTTAAGTCTTCCTGTCTTTTCCTTCTTATTGCCTTACATACTACCTAGACTTCCATTGCAATGTGTAACACTAAGTGCTAAAAATCAATATTCTTTACTTTTTCCTGATCTTTTTTTTCACAGATATCCCGTATCAGGTTGAAGTTCTTTATATTTCTAGTATCTATTTTTTTTTCTTTTCTGGGGAATACAAAGTTGTCTTTCTTTTTCCAATTCCTGAACACTTGTCTATGGTTTGCTTTCTTTTTCTTTTTAAAAAGATTATTTATTTTTAATTGGAGAATAATTGCTTTATAATATTGTGTTGGTTTCTGCCATACGCCAACATGAATCAGCCATAGGTATACATATATCTTATCCCTCCTATCTCCCACCCAATCTCACCTCTCTAGCTTGTCCCAGAGCATCAGATTTGAGCTTCCTGCATCATAACAACAGATTCCCACTGGCTATCTATCTTACATATGACACTGTATGTGTTTACATGCTACTTTCTCAGTTCTTCCCACCCTCCCCCACCCTCACTGTCCACAAGTTTGTTCTCTATGTCTGAGTCTCCATTGCATCCCTGCAAATAGGTTCATCTTTCTAGATCCACGTATTTGTATTAATATATGATATCTGTTTTTCTCTTTCTGATTTACTTCACTCTGTATAAAAGGCTCTAGGTTCATCTGCCTCATTAGAACTGACTCCAATGTGTTCCTTTTTATGGCTGAGTAATATTAATATTAATATTCCTTTATATATATTATATATATAAATATATATAAATTATATATATATAAATATATATAATATATATAAATTATATATATATTATATATAATATAATATTCCTTTATATATATATATCACAACTCCTTTATCCATTCATCTGTCAGTGGACATCTAGGTTGCTTCCCTGTCTTAGCTATTGTAAATAGTGCTGCAGTGAACATTGGGTCGCAGAGAGTCGGACACGACTGAGCGACTGATCTGAACTGAACTGAACTGAACTGAACATTGGGATACATGTGTCCTTTCAATTATGGTTTCCCCAGGATATATGCCCACTAGTGGGAATGTTGGGTCATATGGTAGTTTTATTCCTAGTTTTTTAAGTAATCTCCATAGTGTTCTTGATAGTGGTTGTATCAATTTACATTCCCACCAACAGTGTAAGAGAATTCCCTTTTCTCCACATTCTCTCCAGCATTTATTGTTTCTAGATTTTTGTTGATGGCCAGTCTGACAAGTGTGAGGTGATATTTCATGGTAGTTTTGATTTGCATTTCTCTAATAATTAGTGACGTTGAGCATCTTTTCATGTGTTTATTAGCCATCTGTATGTCTTCTTTAGAGAAATGTCTATTTAGGTCTTCTGCTCAATTTTTGATTGAGTTGTTTGCATCTATTCTAGTATCTATTCCTAGAAAAACACTTGTCTATGGTTTGCTTTCTTTTAATACTTTAATATTTTCTGAAACCTATATTATTTCCCCCTCAAACATTTGATAGGATTCACCATGGAAGCCTGTGGATACTGTTATTAATTGTAGCCTGCAAATATTGGCATGTTGTTGATGTGTCTTTATAACCATTCATTTCAATACATCTTATTTTATTCTGTGACTTCTTAGACTTAATGGCATTGTTTAGTGCATTGTTTAGTGATGTGAGGCTCAATTTCTAAATATTTGAGGACTTTTCTATATTTGTTAGTGATTTCTACTTTAATTGAGTTGTTAGGATTTTTAATTAATTTAAAATTTATTATGACATTTTAAGGCCAAACAAATGGTCTATCTCCATTCCTATTCCATTTAAACTTGAAAAGAATGAGTATTCTGTGGTTTGGTGGAGTTTTATCACTGTCAATTAGGTCAAGTTGATGGACAATTTTGTCCAGGTCTTGTATATCACTACTGATGTTATGTCTACTTGTATTATCAATTATTGAGAGTGGAACATTGACATCTCCAACTTAAAATTTTAAATTTGTCTACTTCTCTTTTACTTTTTTCAGTTATTGTTTCATATATTTGGAAGCCCTTATTAGTGGCGTATAAATTTATAATTGGTGTATCTTCTTGGTGAATTGATACTCTATTATAGTAGAATGCCTCTTTTCATCACTGGTGGTATTTTTGTTTTGAAGTGTACTTTTTCTGATGTTAAAACAGTCACTCCAACTTTCTTATGTTTGGGTTTGCATGGTGTGTCTCTTGCCATTCTTTCATTTTTAACCTGTGTCTCTATTTTTAAAGTGGATTTCTTACAGATATAGTGGGTACTGCCTTTTTATGTGAAAATTTCTACTTTTTTAATGTAATTGGACTGTAGACCACTTGAATTTAATATGATTATTGATATGGTTATGTTTAAGTTTATAATCTTGCGGGTTGTTTTCCATTTGTCTTACCTATTCTTCATTTTACTTTTTTCTCTTTCCTTGATTTTAGATTTTTTTTAGTATTTCATTTTATCTGCATAATTTGTTGTAGCTCTCTTTAAAAATATTTCAGTTATTATATATTAGGGTATACAGTATGAATCTTTTACTTGCCACACTTTACTTTTGAATAGTATTCAACAACTTCACATAATGTAAGAAACTTGAAACAGTATACTCTAATTTTTTCCATCTTGTCTTTTATCCTATGTTCAGATAGTTTTATTTCCATATAAGAAAAGCTATAAACTCCACAATACATTATAAGGGTTTTTTTTTGGCTGTGAGCAATTCTCTCCTAGAGAATTTTTCAAATTAAAATGTAAAAAAATATTGTAAAAATCATTCATACACTTTTTCATCATTCTGTTCCTCTACATTCTTTTGTATAGAACCAGGTATCCATACCAATCAGGCATCAAGTTTTCTCTTCATGGAGAACTTTCTTTAATATCTGGTTCCTTCCTCACTCTCTATCCCTGCCCCAGTTTCCACTGGGTATGAAGAAATTTGACTTGCTATTTGGTAGATGAGATTATATGAAATGTACCAACAAGTACCTGGAATCATTTGATAGCAGCTACCTAGGATTCCAAATGCCAAGTCTTTTTATATATGATTTTAAATTTATAATTTGAAAACAAACTGAAAGATGAGTATGCTTTCCTGTGGTTGTGAGTTACGTATACATTTACTTTATGGTCTAAAATATGAAATGATCTTTCTGGGGAAAACAAACCTTTATTGAATTTTAATCTTGTTGAAAAGATTTAAAGAATAGGCTTTAAAAACAAATCTCAGGAATACATACTAGAAGAGATGTTTCTTCCACTTAGACATCTAGTATTGCTCCAGTCATTTTTCATGCTGTCGATTTGAGTTTATCTGGTAAGGTTAAATGAACTAACTTCAGTACTAAGTTTTTCTTTTCCTAGTTGTTCACGTAGGAAAAATCATAACAAAGTCTTAGTTCTCAATAGGAACATATTGTTGTGAAATTGCTTCATAGTGCACTATTCTAAGGGAAAATAACCATTTTAGATGAATTTGGGGTACATTTTCATGGGAAAAGATAAAATAAGGACTGTAACCTAATATAGTTGGAGAAGGCAATGGCACCCCACTCCAGTACTCTTGCCTGGAAAATCCCATGGATGGAGGAGCCTGGTAGGCTACAGTCCATGGGGTCGCTAAGAGTCGGACACGACTGAGCGACTTCACTTTCACTTTTCCCTTTCATGCACTGGAGAGGGAAATGGCAACCCACTCCAGTATTCTTGCCTGGAGAATCCCAGGGACGGCAGAGCCTGGTGGTCTGCTGTCTATGGGGTCGCACAGAGTCGGACACGACTGAAGCGACTTAGCAGCAGCAGCAGTAGCAGCAGCAACCTAATATAGTACATAGAGATTTAATGATAGCTGAAAGAATATATTTGAGAATTCCTGAACAGGTTTATTGATGTGGAGAATCTAGTTAAACACTTTTTTTTGGGTTCTGTAAACAATCTCAGTTTATTTGTTTAGTAATAGTAACAGTTAAGAAAATAGAAGAAAAATTATGCTAGGTATTTTATGTTATCTTAGTAAATACTCTCAACAGCATCTTAATAAATAGATGATACACACTTTTAAAGACATGGTAACTGAAGAATGCGGAGTTAAAATTTTTGCCTAATAAATCGAAGAACTAGTATAGATATTCAACTCTTTCCTTTCCACTTATGCACCCACAACCCACTAATAAAAATAAATTTTTCATCTAATTTTCTTTTTTTTTCCTTCTCATTGTCTCTCTGTCTTTCCCTGCAATTATAAAAATGGATGATGAGTAGAATCAGTATGAAATGCCAAAGAGTCTGAAATGTAGTACTTGAGGGCAATCTCAGAAACGACAGAGTGATCTCTGTTCATTTGCAAGGCAAACCTTTCAATATCACAATAATCCAAGTCTATGCCCCCAAACCAATAGTGTTGAAGAAGCTGAAGTTGAATGGTTCTATGAAGACCTACAAGACCTTCTAGAACTAACACTGTATAGGAGGCAGTGATCAAGATCATCCCTGAGAAAAGAAATGCAAAAAGGCAAAATAGTTGTCTGAGGAAGCCTTCCTTACAAATACCTGAGAACAGAAGAGAAGCAAAAGGCAAAGGAAAAAAGGAAAGATATATCCATTGGAATGCAGAGTTCCAAAGAATAGCAAGGAGAGATAAGAAAGCCTTCCTCAGTGATCAATGCAAAGAAATAGAGGAAAACAATAGAATGGGAAGGACTAGAGATCTCTTCAAGAAAATTAGAGATACAAAGGGAACATTTTATGCAAAGATGGGCTCAATACAGGACAGTAATGGTATGGACCTAAAAGAAGCAGAAGATATTAAGAGGTGGCAAGAATGCACAGAAGAACTATACAAAAAAGATCTTCACGACCCAGATTACCACGATGATGTGATCACTGGATATCCTGGAATGCGAAGTAAAGTGGGCCTTAGGAAGCATCACTACGAGCAAAGCTAGTGGAGGTGATGGAATTCCAGGTGAGCTATTTCAAATCCTGAAAGATGATGCTGGGAATGTGCTGCACTCAATATGCCAGCAAATTTTCAAAAATTCAGCAGTGGCTACAGGACTGGAAAAGGTCAGTTTTCGTTCCAATGCCGAAGAATGTTCATACTACCACACAATTGCACTCATCTCACATGCTAGTAAAGTAATGCTCAAAATTCTCCAAGCCAGGCTTTAACAGTACATGAACAGTGAACTTCAAGATGTTCAAGCTGGTTTTAGAAAAGGCAGAGGAACCAGAGATCAAATTGCCAACATCCACTGGATCATCAAAAAAGCAAGAGAATTGCAGAAAAACATCTATTTCTGCTTTATTGACCACACCAAAGCCTTTGACTGTGTGGATCACAATAAACTGTGGAAAATTCTTCAAGAGATGGGAATACCAGACCCACCTGACCTGCCTTCTGAGGAATCTGTATGCAGGTCAAGAAGCAACAGATAGAACTGGACATGGAACAACAGACTGGTTGCAAATCAGAAAAAGAGTACGTCAAGGCTGTATATTGTCACCCTGCTTATTTAACTTCTATGCGGAGTTCACCATGCAAAATGCTGGGCTGTATGAAGCACAAGCTGAAATCAAGATTGCTGGGAGAAATATCAATAACCTCAGATTGCAGATGACACAACTCTTAAGGCAGAAGAAGAACTAAAGAGCCTCTTGATGAAAGTGAAAGAGGAGAGTGAAAAAGTTGGCTTAAAGTTCAACATTCAGAAAACTAAGACCATGGCATCCGGTTCCATCACTTAATGGCAATTAGATGGGGAAACAATGGAAACAGAGACTTTATTTTTTTGGGCTCCAAAATCACTGCAGATGGTGACTGCAGCCATGAAATTAAAAGACGCTTACTCCTTGCAAGCAAAGCTATGACCAACCTAGACAGCGTATTAAAAAGCAGAGACATTGCTTTGCCAACAAAGGTCTGTCTATTCAAAGCTATGGTTTTTCCAGTAGTCATGTATGGATGTGAGAGTTGGACCACAAAGAAAGCTGAGCGCTGAAGAATTGATACTTTTGAACTGTGGTGTTGAAGAAGACTCTTAAGAGTCCCTTGGACTGCCAGGAGATCAAACCAGTCAGTCCTAAAGGAAATCAGTCTTGGAACTCATTGGAAGGACTCATGCTTAAGCTGAAACTTCTGTACTTTGACCATCTGATGCGAAAAACTGATTCATTGGAAAAGACCCTGATGCTGGGAAAGATTGAAGGCAGGAGGAGAAGGGGACGTCAGAGGTTGAGATGGTTGAATGGCATCACTGACTAAGTGGACATGAGTTTGAGCAAGATTTGGGAGTTGGTGATGGACAGGGAAGCCTGTTGTGCTTTAGTCTATGGGGTTGCAAAGAGTCAGACATGGCTGAGTGACTGAACTGAACTGAGTAGAATTAGTTAGTTAATATCTAAAACTTTGAAATCTTCCTTTCCTTGACTCCGGGTTACTCACCACACAGCCATTTGGTTAGGAAATAATTTTGGCTTTTACTTCAGTATATTTTCATCTTATGACCTTTTTTTTTAAATCACCTCAGAGTTTCTCTGGTGGCTCAGATGGTAAAGAATCTGCCTGCAATGCAGAAGACATGGGTTCAATCCCTGGGGTCAGAAAAATCCCTTGGAGAAGGAAATGACAACACAGGCCAGTATTCTTGCCTGGAGAATCCCATGGACAGAGGGAGCCTGGTGGACTATAGTCCATGGGATCACAAAGAGCAGGACATGACTGAGCAAATAACACTTTCACACACTTCACTACTAAAATAATGTACCTCTCAATATAAGCCACCGATAGTTTTTCCCTGGATTAGTGCAGTAGCTCCTTGTTAGTAGTCCCTGTTTCTGTATCCTACTTGCAGGATAGTATTAAATAGTTCGACTATGAAAGATGGGTTGTGTCAGTATTATTGGTTTTCATTGTTTCAGAATGAAAGCCACATTCCTTGCAATGGTCTCCAAGACACTGAATGATCTGCCTCATCTTTCCACCTTAATGTTCTGTTCTTCCTGATGATCTTGTTTACTCCCTCCAGGCTTAAGAACTTTATCTCCCTAGAGAATCTTTGCTTTATTCCTACCTGAGGATTTTCTATTGGCTGTTACCTCTGCTTAGTAAGTTATTCCCCCAGATATTTGTAGGGATATTCGATCACCCTATTTAAGATTTATTTAAATGTCTTTTCTTTTTCAACCAAGCCTAAGCTGACCACTGTATTTAAAATTGTAATCCATATTCCCAGTCTCCCCTATGCTTTATTTCCATAGTACATATTACTTTTTAATATACTATATATTTTTATTTTTCATTCTTTTTCATAAAGAACCCAACCTGCCAATGCAGGAGACCTAGGAGACATGGGTTTGATCCCTGGGTTTGGAAGATCCCCTGGAGGAGGACATGGCAGTCCACTCTAGTATAATTGCCTGCAGAATCCCTTGGACAGGGGAGCCTGGTGGGCTGTAGTCCATAGGGTCACAAAGAGTCAGACAAGACTGAGGTGACTTAGCATGTCAGCACAAGTATCTCTCTACACCCTCTTGTAGATTGTTATTTCAGTTATTGATCTCTCCAGTAACCAGGAAAGGCGTGGGACAGAGTATATGCTCAAGTAACAAATGAATACATACATGCTGTAGTAGAAGGAGCTGTCAGAGGTAAGAGTTGAGGCGGGGGAAGGGTGCGCTGGTAGTGGGAAGATCTAGGTTTAAATACTAAAACAAGTAACATAGTTTTCCATAACATGTCTGTGTAGTTTTGATAGAAAGGGATGTGACTATGACTGCTAAAATGCATAGACCCTCAAAGAGCTATGAAACAGCAGTGATTTAGAGAGATGTCTTCTTTTTTTAGATGATCAGTTAAGTATTAGTGCTTAAAGCAGTATTGAATGGCCAAAAGTTCGTTTGGGTTTTTCTGTAAGCTGTTGCAGCAAAACCCAAACAAACTTGTTGCCTAACTCAATTCTAAGCAGAGTGAAATACTGAAAAATCTGCTTTGTTTAGCTGAGATTATGGTTGACAGAGCGTCTTATTTCCTAGATACTTTCATTAAAACCAGGAGTGTGAGTGGAGATTTCTTTATGGCATCAAGAAATATTTTGTTGTTTTAGTACTTTTGGGTGATAAGCTTGTGGGAACATAGGCATTCCTTTGACAACCAGCTAAATTTTACGAGGGAAAAACCCATACCAGTAAAAACGATTTATTCCTCATTCTCATAAAACAGATCAAAAGATGGAGTTTTTGAGATTCCTCTGGAGCCAAGAGATCAAGAAAGTGTTCTTGGAGGCAGATGGATATTAATGTATGTTCTGGGCCCATAGCTATTCAACTAAAAACCTATCATTTAGAGACTCAACTAGAGGAAGAAAAATCAAGTGTGTTTTATTTTCTAATACAAAATATGCCCTTTTCAAAAGGAAATGCTAGTGAAAATATATTGAATTGACTCAAAAATGGCCATTAAAACATAGACCTCAGTCTAATTAGAAATATCATTTTTAACCCATTTTAAAACCCATCTCAGAAGTGTTGCTAAACCCATCTTAAACAATGAAAAACTACTCATTATAATTAAAATACTCTGAAAAATCTAGTACAGTATTATTCAAATTGCATTTTCAGTTCCATTTATTATATGCCATTTACAAAACTGAGAAAACATTGATCTCATTTACTGTATGTATCATCAATATTTGGATATACTTATTATTCTAACATTTTATACCTGAATTTGCATATATTAGTAGGAATCAATTTTTGAACTTACAAGTGGAAATTTTTTCCTTTATGTTAACCTCTGAGTTTCCAAAGCCTAAGATTGCTTGCCTAAGATTTCACCTGGATAACTTGCAGGTGAAATATTCCCATCATTTCATCTTAACTTTACAGAATTTCTAAGATAAAATCTTACAAAATTCTGTATCTCTCAATATGTTTTGGTTGATTATATGCACAGATTTTTCATCTTCCAGATCTTGAACTTCCATATGTATTTGTTCCTAAAATTGATCTTAAAATTGTCTGAAAAGCAAATGTCTGCAAAATAATTTTTCTCCAATTTTATGGAAAATAAGCATATTCCTCAACTACCCCAATCCTGCTAAGGGATGTTGCCCAGGTTTTTAAAATCTAAAGAACAGCTAAGAAAATGCTTTTTAAACCTTTCTTTCCCTGTCATATATATCTCTGCTAAGTGTGAAGCCTGGCTTTAAAAACAGGGTATTGAAACACGTAGGATATGTCTGAATTCACATATGTGGTAGAAATATGTGGTGTGATAGAAGTCATGAAAAATTCCAGTTAGCAACTATACCTCTTCCATCCCTTGATGGAAATGTCAAAAATGCCTAGCTTTGGAGCAAAGCAAAAACAGTGATAAAAAATGATAAATGCTAAAAATACTGTGTTTAAATATAATTGATACTTCTCAGTTCTCAATATTAATTCCTAAAAATTTAATGAATTAGTGAGATGCTGCCTCTTTCCAATATAAGTTGAATGCTTTTGGAAATACCAAAATTTTTTACAGCATTTTGGGTAAAACATAGACAAAGTTTTGTGCAATTTCTTTCAAAACTCACATATGTAAGCTCTAAGGTAGCTAGAAATATTTTATTAATCATGTGAGAAAATATTAATACTGATTTAGTCAAGCCTCACTTTAAGTTACCATATAAGATATTTAACATTTTTCTAATTCCTATGAAGCAAACTCAACATTTAAGGTACCTGTCAGATTGCTTAATTTTTAGCTGCATTTGCCTTTTTCTTCATTAAATAAAAAAAGCAGTATTTGTTCTCCATATAAAAAAAGAATAGAATTATTTTTCATTTTTATTTTTGGATCTTATTTAAGTAATCACCAAAGAGTTCCATACACACATGCAGTGACATTTCATTATGGTATTAATTTGCATTTTCATAATAGCATACTTTTTAGCCACATTTTCTTTTTTTTTTTTCTATTTGTATATCCTCTTTCAAGAAGTATCCATTTAAGTTTTTCCCATTTTCAACTGAGGTCTTTTTTTTTTTTTTCAATTTTGATTTGTAGAAATACTTTAAATATTCTGCGTATGAGTCCTTGATTGGCTACATGCAGTGAATATTCTCTCCCAGCTGTAGCTAATCTTTTTACTCTTTTAATGGAGTCTTTTAATAAACCAAAATAATAAGGTCCAATTCATTATTTTTTCTTTGTTGTTAGTGATTTTTTGTATCCTGTTAATGAAATATTGTTATTGACTAATGTAAGGATGATATCAAAAATATTATTTTGGCTTTCACATTTAGATCTGAGGTAAATTGTGTACTAATTTTTGTGTGTGAAATGAGAAAAGAGTCAATGTTTGTTTTTCTTTGATATAGCCATACTTCCAATATTATTGATTGAAAGTACCATCCTTTCCCTAGTGAATTATACTAGTTCATTTTTTTTTTTTTTGTAACTCAAGGGCTGTGCATATGAGTCTTTTCCTGGGAAAACACTGAATGATTGAAAAGTAGGGATTTCAAATGCACAATGCTAGTTTAACTTAGAGCATTTTGTTTATACCCCAAACAGAATATTATTTTATTTTTCTGGATTTAATAAAAGGAAACTCATCAATAATATTTTTAAAGACTTGTGTTTTGGCTTACCTCATTTTCAATTTTGAGTTTTAGTTCAAATGAGTGAACGTAACTTGTTTTGTATGTATAAACTTTATCAAGAGATATATTTCCTGAATACTTAAACTTTAATACTGTGAGTGTTATTATACATGCTTTTTATTTTTTCAATTATTCTCATGTTCTGGAAAAAACTACTAAGAAAATACATAAAACATGGATATGAGCTCACAATTTTCCTTTTTATCTCAGGCTCCAGTATGGCTTGGCACAGCATTTTTTGAATCCTTTATTTTAAATTTATGTATTATGTTCATCATGGATATTTTTGCATTAATTATGACTTTTAGAATATTGCTTTAAAATATTGTTTATCTTGATATAGAGTTTTTTGGCACCCCCCCTTAAATTTTGCATCTGAGGCAAAGTCTATCTGGGCCTTAATTTAACACTGTAGTTTTCATCCCTAGAAGTTTAATTTGAGTCCTTTTAAAAATATCTTTCATGTCACTAACACGTTTTAAATAAACTTATTTTAAAATAGTTCTAGAGTTCTAAAAAACTTGTGAAGATGGTACAGAGAGTTCCCAATATTCCACTCTAAGTTTCCCTATTATTAACATCGCTTAGTGGTTATAATACATTTATTGTAATTAATAAACCATATTGTTATTAAAAATGCCCATAACTTATTAAGATTTCATTGCTCTTTACCTAGTGTCTTTTCTCTGTTGCAGGATTCCATCTGGCCTTATCTCCTTAGGCTCCTCTTGACTGTAACAGTTTCTCAGACACTCTTCATCTTTGGTGACTTTTGACATTTTTGGTCAGATATGTATAGACTGGCCTTTAATTGGTGTTTGTCTGACTTTTTTTCTCATAGTTATACTGGGGTTTTCGGAAGGCAGAACACACAGGAAAGTGCACATCATATCAAGAGGACATATAGCTAACCTATCACATCGCTGATGGTGTTCATCTCAATCACCCGGCTCAGGTCACGCTGGTCAAATTTCTCCTCAGCAAAGTTCCTCTATTTTCCTTGTTTTTACACTGTACTCTTTGGAAAGAAGTCACTGTACACAGCCCACACTTAAAACAAAGGGAATTATATTTCTTCCCCTTGAAGGTGGGGTGTCTACATAAATTATTTAGAATTCTCCTTTGGAGACTTGTCTTCTTTCTCCTCTTTAGTTATTGAATCATTTATCTATATTATTGTGAACTCCTGGTTGTTTATTTTGGACTTTGGTTTATAATCCAGTATTACTTTATTTCATTGTTCAAATTGTTTAAGCTTTGACTCTTGAGAACTCATTGTTAGCTCCTGTGTCCCTTTGATACAGCCCCACCTTTGTGGACTTTTCATTCATCATTTTCTTACTTTCTGGCACTCGACACTGCTCCAGACCACAGGGATCATCTTGTGTGCTCCTTCCCTGAGCTCTGGAGTCATGCATTTATCCAGGGAGCCCTGGTTCCTCCTAAAAGAGAGTATTATTAGACACCAAGATCTCGACATTAGATGTGTTTGTTGCTATAGAGTGATAAAGCTTGTAGGACCTCTAAGCTGACAGGGCAAGAATATTTATATATTTACCAACTCGTGTGTATATACATCTATATGTGTTTCTCTGTGTATTCATCTGTATCTGTATTATGCTAATCCTGAATTAATATCGAGTTGTCTAATGCTAATCATCTACCACATGGATCATTCTAGCCTCCTCCCTTGGCATATCTATAAATTCACAGTCCAGTGAGGGATCTCTCGCCCTTCATCCTTCTTTCATGGCTCTCACTGTATAGCTCAGAATCTGTGTATAGTCAACCTGTACTCCCACCATAAACAGTTTCATGAGTCAAAGTAGAGTGCTTATGTTGTTTCTGTCATCTTTACTCTTGCAGTCCTAACTCATTTTCAGAGTTACTTCCAACAAAATCTTTTTCCTCTGCCCTTTCAGTTACATTATTTCATACCATTGTAATAGCATTAGATTGTTTTGTTACTGCCTGTATCATTTTCAGGGACCCCTTAACTTCCTGAATATATTTAAAAATTGTCATACTTTAAAGTTCTTTTGCTGTAAAGATTTATGGCTTTGGACAAGTGAATGGTATCTTGTATCCAGATTTAGTATTAGGCAGAATAGTTTCACCATGCTCAAATGCTCCTGTGCTTCTCTCTTTCATCCTTTCCTCCATCTGCCTGAGTACCTGCAGTCACTGATAGCTTTTCACTGTTTCTATAGCTAAACGTTTTCCAAAATATCTTACAATTGGAATCATATAGTGTGCAATATCCATGTCATTTCTGAGTCTGGTTCTGCTGATTGCTTTGTCTCTTGAGAGTATTTTCCCTCTTGCTTTTGACATGCTCTGTCATTTTTGTTGAAAGCCAGACATGTGATTCTGGATAATAAGAACTGAATAAATAGGGCTTTAAGGATTGCTGTTAATCTGGCTGGGAGTAGAGCTGCACCGTGATTGATAACCTGTAGCTGTAGGTGCCAGAGACTTCACTTCCTTGATGTCCTTGACTTCCTCCCCTTTTGACATCAGGCTTCATGTGCTCTTCATCAGACAAGGTCTGGGTCCTCAGGTTGTTCAGCTGTCGCTTATTTTTATTATACTGGAGCCTGTTGCCATGGTGGTAAGGTGTATGTATATGGGAGCAATGTATGATAGTCCAACTAAGTCTCAGTCTTTTGATGGACTTCTATCTCAGGACTGTGATCTTCACAATTGTTTTCTTCAGGTATAGCTTACCTCCCTTCTTCCTCCCCACTATCATCTACTCTTTTCCTTGGCTGCAGTGTTCTGATCTGTGTTAATTTTATTTCTCACCAACACCCTTAGATGAAATAAAGAGACTATAGAAGGAGGAATGGGGAAAATTCTCTTCCCCATTCCCCGACCTGGCTTAAGATTTAAAAATTTTGCTCTGGCCAAATTCTTAGTCTTGGAGAGAAGCCTCTGATATGAAAATGGACCTACATGTATTTCCCAGTGGTTATTCTTCCCCAGGGCCTCCCAGGGCCACAAGGAGATCTTTCTCTACTCCTCACAATGAGACTCGGTCAGGTCCCTTAAAAAAGTAGAGGATCATCTCAGGGAGTTTCTGGGTCTCTTAAGAGTCCTCATTCAGCTTCCAGCATGTCATCGAACCTACCATTGAACGGTTTTCTGCAAGTTTCTGTCTCCAGCAGCTTTTTCTCCAGGTAGGTAGAGGTAGATTTCAGATGTGGTGTTTCTGCATGTAGCTGTCTCTCCAGATTTCAGGATTGTTCTGTGACCTCCATTCTTTAATATGCAGGACAAGTCATTGATTTTCTATAAATAATCAATTTTTCTTGTTTTGAAGACAGGACTGACAGTTTCCAAGTTTGTTGAATCTGAAACTGGAAGTCCCTCTCAACTTATATTTTTTAATTTACAGTATAATTATAACTGCTTTCATGTTTTTGTCAGCTAGTTTTTATATCTGGGTCTATTCTGGGTTGGTGGCAGTTGATTAATTTTTTTTCTCATGATGGAGCATTTTTTCTTGCTTATTTGCAAGCCTCGTCATTTTTGATTGGAGGTGAGATGTTGTGAATTTTACCAATTCGTTTGCTGCGTATTTTCGTAGTCTTATAAATAATCCTGTCTTTTGTTCCGGGATGCACCTAAGTTACTTGGAAATAGTTTGTTCCCCTATCGCAGACCTAATTATCACCCCAACTGAAGCAAGACACCTCTGTGTATTCTTCCTGACGCCCATTAAATCTTGACATTTTCCAACATGGCTGGTGGGAATGCACACTCTTCCTCAATTGGTGTGTGTGTTTCCGCTAATCCTTTCATGTGATTATTTGTCTGACTTACCTAGTTTCCTTACACACATGTGCTATTCTGCCGAAGATTGCTGTGGTTCTCTCTCTATGTAGCATTCTCCTCTCTGGTGCTCTTTCTTGAGGCCTGTAGCTGCCTTGATCTCCTCGGGCTCCAAGCTCCCTCCTCAATTAGGGAAACTGCTGAACTCCTCTTGGGTTCCCTCTTCTTGGGCAAGGTCTTAGAAACTCTCAGGACAGTAAGCTGGGGCAGTCATAGGGCTAATTCACTCATTTCCCATCTCCAAGGTATTCCAGTCCTTTGTTCCCTAAGGCAAGTGTCTAGAAAAATATTATTTCACATATTTTGTCTAGTTTTTTGGTTGACAGGAGGGTAATTCTGGTTCTTGTTATCGCATCTTGGTCAAAAGTGGAGGTTCCTGTGTAGCTAGTGAGCACTTGAAATGTGGAGAAGGCAAATCAAAATGTGCTGTTTGTGTAAAATAGTAAAGTCTTAGTACCAAGGAAGGATTTGAGATATCTAATTAATATTTTTATAGTGATTACATTTTCAAAAACAGTTTGGGATATTGGTTGACTAACATACATGTAATTAAAATGGATTTAACTTGTTCTTTTTAAAATGTGGTAGGTGAAAAACTTCATTTATATGTTTTTCTTATATTTCTACTGAACAGCACTGATTTAAACATTCCACAGAGCATTACGTTTGTTCACTGTAAATTAATAACAACATACTAAGAATACTAGGGGAGCAGGAACTGGAATGTGCTCTGGACTTGTGTTAAAACACATATGCTCCAGAGAGTGAAACATACTGTGTTAAGATTTCAGGACTGGGTGCAATGATGAATTTTTGGGGGGGGCCAATATTCTGCTCATGTTCACACCTTGTGATGGGTTTTTATGACCAGAGGATAGACATGGAAAATATCTGGGCTTGGTATGTGGATGGGTTAGCTTGATAAGTTGGTGTGAGCCAAAAATGGACAGCAGCTACATTATAGCATATGTGGCCTTAAGAGCAGTGTTGCAGAGAAATCTTTCCATTGGGAATATCCTTAAGCAGTATGCTTGGTCTTTTACTTGGCATGTAGAAAGAATTGATCTGAGGTAGAAATACATGTGGCTGTAGTTGGCTGTGATAAATAGCCTGGCTACTTAGTTAGGAGCCTGTATGGAAAAAGATTGAGATAGTTGAGATGAAGAGTTCTATGGAAAGGTAGGCTTATGGGAGTGGCTCGAAGCTTACAGATTTTTGTACCCACAGCAGTGCCAATGTTAGAGCATTCAAGACAGCGGGGAGCTAAATGTATGTCTGGGTGTGATGATTTGCCTAGCCTCTGTTCATAAGTACACCTGTGACTGTATCACAGGAGTGGTTTTGGCTGCAGAATGAAGACTTTGCTTTTAAGCCTAGAGTCTGAGTTCCCTATTACAGGTTTATCCCTAATACAGCTCCTGTTTTAGCTGAACATTGACCTATCAGCAGCAGAGATCAGTACTGAGCCACTGAGAACAGCCAGCCCTACTGGGACAAGTAGCTTTCTTCACATCCCTTCTACCTCAGAGGAAGGAGGTGTTTGTCTTTCTGTGGCTGACGTGTGTTCTGGGTATGAGCTTGTTTCCCTTGCCTCCAGTGCCTCAGTTGGCACCACAATCTGAGTGCTCAGACATTCTGGATGTTTACTTTATGATTGTGGGTCCCCGTATGATGTTGCTTAAGATCAACTGATCCATTTTGCAATGCAGTTCTGGCAACGGGCACAGAACTGTGTCCATGTTAACCAGAAGATATGGACCTAACCATTTCCAGCCCTTTGATCTCATCCAATAAATCAATGTCTGGTAAAAAGAGGTAAAATAGGGAAAATTCCTCACTGCTGATGGAAAAATACTGCAGTGACTCACCCATGGGTCAGCAGTGTCATCTTCAGAATCAGGGCAGTACATTAACATATAGACCTATCTCAGGGCAGGAATAGATGCCCCACTTTCTTAAGATTTCTCTTAGTCTCTAATCAAGGGAAGAATGATACTCATTTCCCATCCAAATAATTGACTGCATAAGCTTGAATTTTTTTGCACAGTTTGTGATCAGGCTTCAAGTTATAAAATGACAAGCCTTATAACATATTGTTAAATGCTGATTGTGCAAGTGAAATGATCTGAAATACATGCTGCTGTTGCTGCTGCTAAGTTGCTTCAGTCGTGTCCGACTCTGTGTGACCCCATAGATGGTAGCCCACCAGGCTCCCCCGTCCCTGGGATTCTCCAGGCAAGAACACTGGAGTGGGCTGCCATTTCCTTCTCCAATTCATGAAAGTGAAAAGTGAAAGTGAAGTTGCTCAGTGGTGTCTGACTCTTCATGACCCCATGGACTGCAGCCTACAAGGCTCCTCCGTCCATGGGATTTTCCAGGCAAGAATACTGGAGTGGGGTGCCATTGCCTTCTCCCTGAAGTACATACCGTAGTCCAATAGCAAAATTTTACTTTCTGGATAAATGAAATCATCACTTTTATAGTTAGGAGTTGAACATTTACCTTTGGTACAGATTTCTTTTTCAAGCAGCTTATAGATAGGAAGAGCCTGTTATTTCACGTGGCTCTAAATCAAAAAGTGTGCAATGCACTGTAATTACTTTCTGGACAAATGTGTATTCCAGAGAGAGTGTTGGAAACTATGATCGTGTCGTGGAATGGTAAGCATGAGGCTGATCTATCACAGTGGCTAATGCTGTCCTCATAGAGGGCCATAGATGTGGGTAGATGAAGGCATGGGTTCAAGAACTGGCAATGCATCAATTCCAGTATTAATTGAAAAAGACTCAACCCAACTTTCTTATGTTGTAGAGTGCTAATCTGAATCTTAATTTTTATAAATGTATCTCTGGAATTTAGGCATTTCCAATGATGTCTCTAGCAATGGTGGGTGGGGCTAACTGACGAGTTATTTCAGTATGACCTAAAAATCTTTCAAAGACTGCATTCTTGGGGAGTAGTCATGAAGTCTCAATTTTGATGTGAGCAGTATCCTTCAGAATTAGAAGAGAGCAATGCTGAAATGTATTGCACAATGTGTATCATTCAGATAATTGGTTTTTATTTTTAATTGAGGTATAGTTGCTTTACAATGTTGTGTTATTTTCTACTGTATAAGCAAGTGAATCAGCTATATGTGCATGCGTGCTAAGTTGCTTCAGTCGTGTCCGACTCTTTGTGACCCTATGGACTGTAGCCCTCCAGGCTCCTCTGTCCATGGGATTCTCCAGGCAAGAATATTGGAGTGGGTTTCCAGGCCCTTCTCCAGGGGATCTTCCTGATCCAGTGATTGAACCCACATCTCATGTGTCTCCTGCCTTGGCTGGCGGGTTCTTTACCACTAGTGCCACTTGGGAAGCCCATCGATATGTATATCTCCTCCCTCTTGGACTTCCCTCCCATCTCCCCACCCCACCCCTCTTGGTCAACACAGAGCACTGAGATGAGCTCCCTGTGCTATACAGCAGGTTCCCACTAGCCATTGTTTAAATTATTTCAGTGAACTGCCATCTGAACCCTCAGGAGAATGTGCAGTCATACGAAGGGAGCATGTACTTGCTGGAAGAGAGGAATGCAAAGTCAATACTGCTTTATAACTCTTACTTAAGAGTGAAGCCTGTTGGTGGTGAGAAAAGGGGTGAAAACTTGAAAGTTATTTCCCCTATTTGGGGTTACTGCTAAAAAATAGAACAAATGTTAATTGACCTAATGCTGGGTAGGATTGGGGGCGGGAGGAGAAGGGGACGACAGAGGATGAGATGGTTGGATGGCATCACCGACTCGATGGACATGGGTTTGGGTAGACTCCGGGAGCTGGTGATGGACAGAGAGGCCTGGCGTGCTGCAATTCATGGGGTCGCAAAGAGTCGGACACGACTGAGCGACTGAACTGAACTGAAGCATAATGCTGAACCAAGATAGTCAGACACTATGAATAGTACTAGCAACAGCAGCAGTTGCAGCAGCTAACCCTTCTATTACACTTTCCATAACCATATACAACTCTAAGCTTTTTGGTAAAGCAGATTTTCATCAGAGAAAGATAGTTGGCAGCCTTAGAGAGCAACTGCTACCTCTAAGTCAACTCTGGAAGGATTTGAACCTTTAGCAGAAAATATGGATTAAATAGGAAAAGTTGGAATTGTAAGATAGAGATGACTGTGTGCATGCGCACACGTGACATACACCCTGAGGACTCTACAAATAGTTATTGGTAGCAATCCTAAACAGAGGGGTCAGAGGTTCTATTACAGTCAATGAGCGTTATTTACCTTTAGGTTGGCAAGATGATGAAATAAGTGTAATGTGAAGGAAATGCTAGCAAAGTCTTCTGAGCCAGGAATTAACACCCTGTTCCACTTGTCTGAGATTTTCACTTCATGTTTGATTCAGAGCTGGAAATGTGAAAGTGGGGACTGAGGATGCCATCTGGGTTGCATCAGCCTCAGAGTTGCCTAGCTCTCTGCTTTATGTCTCTTCCTGGAAAAAATAGTACTAATGGTTGTGATAAAGACAAGAAGTAGTTTCTATATATTCTCACTGACATGAAATAAGCATTAAAATAGCTATACCTCTCATTATCTTTTTGGTAGCTCACCCTGATCAACTACTGTGAAAGATGTCTGCTGTTTTTGAGGTACCTCTACATTCTCCACAAGTATCATTTCAGTTATATCATAGAATTAATGGATAAGACAAACATCTGAAACTTAAACTCTAATTTGGTATAATTCAATCCACTGTTTTCTGGTAGTAGTGTAATGAATGAGCTTCCCAGGTGGTGCTAGTGGTAAAGAACCCACCTGCCAGTTCAGGAGACGTAAGAGACTCAAGTTCAATCCCTGGGTGTATAGAATAGATTAACAGGAACTTAATTTATGTATGTATTATATGTAATACATTGTATAATCAGATGACTAACTAATGACACAGAAAAACTGAATTCAACATGACAGAGTCAGTGTTCAGAAATTTCCTTGTCTTTGGAAACATGCATTTAAGTTGTGTAAGAGGAAAGACAATAGATGCAGGTATTTTATAATTATCATTCTGAGACTCAGAGAAACTTTGTAATATAATAAACAATTCCAGTGCTAAGCTTGGCCCACCAGGCTCCTCTACCCATGAAATTCTCCAGGCATGGGTTGCCATTTCCTTCTCCAATTTGTAAAAGAGTTTAAAACTTTCTACTTCACTGACTTACCAAAATCCAATGTTATTCATTATTTCTGTTAAAAAAAAAAGTACTGACTGAAGACCCTGAAAATGCCATAATATTGGAGTATCCTTTAATATTTTGATTACTCTGCCATTTTTAGTCAAGCTTATCCAGAATTAGTTTTGCTTTCTCTCAAAGTTGTTTGTGGCAACTATATTAGAGTTTTGTTGGTGTATAACAGATCACTATAAACTTAATGACTTGACACACATTTGTTATTTTATAGCTTCAGTGGGTCAGAGGTCTGGGCATAGCTTAGCCTAGACTTTCTTTCAGTGGCTCTCATGAGACTACAATTAAAACTTTTACCCAGGGTTGCCATTTCTTGTAAAGTTTCAACTGGGGAAGGATGTACTTGTAAACTCGTGTGGTTTTGGGGTTTTGGGAAGAATTTGCGAATTGAGAATTGTTGAAATGAGGACCTCACTTCCTAGTTAGTTCTTGGTTGGAGATCATCCTTAGTTTATTGATGACAATTTGTTTGATCAAAGCATGTGAGCCAAGAAGGCAGAAGAGTCTGATAGCGAAAGAGAAGTTACAATTTTATGTAAATTTGTCATGGAAGTGACATCCTGTCTCCTTTGCCATGTTATATTGATTAGAAGCAAGTCACTAGGCAGCCCACACTCAAGGGGAAGAAATTACACAACAATATGCATATTAGGAGTTTGGGATCATTGAGGACATCATAGACCCTGCCTGCCGTGACAATTCTATGCATGTTATTTGGACCTTTTATTTTAATGAACAGTGAAAACTATGATAGATGAGTGGGAGAAGAGAGTTGTTGACATAAAAATTATGTGAAAACATGAAAAAGTCATTTGCTAAATAAAATATTTTTGGATTATTTATGGATTGGAACATTGTTAAAAACATTAACAATCCACAAGTTTGTTCAGAAGTGGCTAATTTCTTGTCTTATTTTAGAAATGCAAATCCAAATTATAAATTATAATTGATCCATTATGGATGTTTCTTATGCAACAGAGACAGTGTTGAAAATCCATTAACCATACTCAAACAGGTCCTGCCATTGTATCAAAAAATATGAGTAGCCCAAATATTTTTAACAAATGGACTGGAGTGTAGATGTTGGGGAAAAAAATTCATGGAATCCACGTATTGAACACCAGCTAGGAGAAATTACCTGCTGATATGCATGCTGCTCAGAGAATTGCAGAGAAGTTAAAGTCATTTATCAACAGAGAAAACTGGATTAGAGAGTAACTCTACTAAATTGGAGAAACAGATTTAAATGAGAATATGTCATATTTAGTTACAGAAATAATGGCATAAAAACCAGAGTGTACAGCATCTAGAGTCAGACTTTCAAAGAAGAAATCATATGCATGAGACAAGGGCTCAGGGCCGGGGCAATGGGATGACCCAGAGGGATGGGATGGGGAGGGAGGAGGGTGGGGGGTCCAGGAAGGGGAACACATGTAAACCCATGGCTGATTCATGTCAATGTATGGCAAAAACTATTACAATATTGTAAAGTAATTAGCCCCCAACTAAAACAAATAAATTTATAAAAAAAAAAAAACAAAGAAGAAATCATAGCAGCAACCCAAAATTGATATTTTTTTAAATCAGCAAATTCTATAGTTTTTACAACATAAATCTTTTATCTTTACCAGTTTAATGTATCTCACAAAAATCAGCCTCAGCATAGACGAATGGTGAATTATGCAAAGAAACATGAAAACATAAAGTTACAAAAAAACATTTTTTTTAAGTAACATACTTTCACAACTCAGTTGGAAAAACTTTCAAGGTCTGTAAAGACTTTCTATTTTTTTTCTTGAATATGACATTGTTAATTCATCTTAAAATATTAAATAATTCTAGAATATTTTAAAAAAATGCAAAATTTTTCCTGTCTTGGAAAAGACACAAGATAAGAATATACGTCTTATGGACTCATAAGTGTCCATTAAGCAAAAATTTTTGTATTATTATTGGTTTAAATTTGTACTCTAGCCTTTGAATAAATACAGGTGAAAATGTATGTCTCAGGCAATATTTTTGTGTGTATACACACATGCACACAAACTACAAAAAATAATTAAGTCTGTAGAGTATTAGCTGATTTGGGGCTGGTTAGAGTGCAAATATTTTCTAGAAGATGATACATAACAGAGGGTTTGTGATAAATGTTCTGGCAAGTTAAATTATCAAAAATGCAGAATTCCTGCATGTATGGACAGAAGAAAATAGTTAAATATGAAGAGGTTATGAAATAGAATTCAGAACCAAAAGCTGTTCATGAAGTATTCAACAAAAGTACTCAAAAAAGTCATAGATGTAATTAGACATTTTACTGACTTACTACTGAATGAACCATCAATATCATGATAAAATGTTGAAGGGAAACTTCTGGAAAAGAACACTCCTTCTCATAAATAACTTAAAATAATATCATTAAATAACAAGGGATTGCTCTGGACTTAGGGTGTCAATGTAAATAAAAGTAAAACAATGTATCTTAGATTCTTATTTAATGTACCCTTTTAACCAATAGCTTCTATTATGTGAACAAGTGGTCCTGGACATGAGTACTTCTATTAAAGTAGACTGTCGTCAAACTGGACAGCTGTCTCAGCTAGAGCCTTAATGCCGTTTGTGAAAATAATACCTTTGTGCTTATCTTACTGATAGTTTAACTGCAAGAAATACAAGGAAACAATTCTCTTGATAAGAATAGGAATCTCAAACCTAACTTCATAATAGTGGCTAACTGAAAAATAGCAGTGTTGAAGTGATCCTTTCTATTGATCAGGGGAGGAAAAAGAAAACTTATTTTGGGGGCACTGCTATTTAATATGCAGTGATTGTTTAAAATCTGAAATCACACCAAACTTAAAATACTTGTTTGGCATAGAATACCAAGCATAATATTGTAAACTCTGTTAAAACTGTGGAAATGGCGTCATTCACATAAAAAATAACCAGATGAATTGGTTGCCTCCGTATTTAGTCTGCCTTTGGGCTATGGTGATAGCCACGTAACCACTCGGCAAAATCATATCCGTCTTGTACAGTCACTCATCAGGGATGGGCTTGTAACATAAGTTGGTTCTAACAGAGTGAAGCTCAGAGCTTTTGATCTGTGGTTGGGGACGAGACGCTTTCTGTCTTCTAGAGCATGTACCATGTGGTTAGTGGGACCTGATAACGTTGCTGCATGATAGACACCAGGCTAAAAATAAAATGTTCATAGATGAGACTGGGGCAGAGAAAATCAAAGAGAAGTGGAGCTTAAGGAGTGATAAAGCTTGCCTCCCTGTGAATGTTTCGGCAACTTGAAACAAAGCGTAGGTAAGGTAATGTAAGCTGTGTTTTCTGTTACTTGCGGCAAAAAATTTCCTTATACAGGAAAGAAGTGTTTAACACGTTGGAAGAACCTCATAGGGCTGAAGACCAACTCCTAGAATAGAATCTCCCCGTGACTTTAAGGATGAAATGGCGGCTGTGTGTTGGGAGCAGTAGAGACTTCTGCACTAGGCAGCACCTTCACCGAGGAGTGTCTGGTAATGATGCTGCTGACATAAGTCACTGTCTTTTTGTGTGTAATGGTTCATTCTGCTGAATACACAGAGAGTTCTTTACTTCAAAAATCTTCATTTCTACCCACCAAAGATATTTTCTTCCCTACCCTGATCATTTTTGGCTAAAGACATTAAATATTTACTGAAGTTACCCATAACTGGAAATTATTAGTGATTGACCACAGTTACAACCCATGAAATATTAATTACAAAACTTTAAATTATTTATTGATATGACAGATGTACAGACATCATAATAGAATAAAAGTTGAGAACATTTTTGCACTGAGAACAATAGAAATTCTTCACTTACATCCTTTTATTCTTCTTTTAGAAAGCTGAGAATATTAATAAACTATATATTTTTAATTTCTTTTGATAATAACTTGCCAGATATCAGAACTCCTCTATGAAAGACTGATGGATAGAAAAAATAATGCTAATAACAACAACCAATAAAAATAATAGTGGACATTTTTGTAGCACTTACCAGGAACCAGACACTATTTTAGTAGTTTCCATGTGTCAGCTCATATACTCCTTATGACAAGACCAGGAAGTACATACTATTATCATGTCCCCCTTACAGATGAGAAAGTTAATGGGAAAGTTAAAGCACAGAGTCAAGTTGTCTGACCAAGAAGACAAAGCTCAGAGGTGGCAGAGCTGGGATTTGAAACCAGACGCTAGAGCTCAAGAGCCATGCACTTAACCACTAGAGAAAAATGCCCACCACACTCATAATTTTAGATGTTAGTAGATATTACACAGCAGATACCTGGAAAAAGCTGGTCTTTGTTAGAGCTTGTCCCTAACTAGAAAATTAACACTGTGATTTTCTAGCTAGAGATGTTAAGAAGAGCATAGAAACTTTCTGTTTTCTTGATTGTGGCCCATAGGAAGATTGTGGTGTGGCAATAAATGGAAATTTGAAAAAAAGTGAGCAAGTCTTTTTCAAAATTAAAGAGTACCTAGAAGGTCCATTTTGGCATATTCAGATGCAGGCAGAGCTTCCATGAAGGCAGGTGTGCTCCAGAATGGAAGCTCTGAGGAATGGGAGTCTGATACTCAGTTGCCAATAATGCCAATGAGAAGGCAGATGGGGCGGCATTGGAAGCACCCATCTGACTTCACAGGAAGCCACCCATCTTCAGATTTTACAAGATCATGTGGCTTCAATGCCAATTTACATATTTTTAGGAACCATGAGTGAAATTCTCGCCAAGATTTCCCTCCCAAACCCTCGCCCATATATCCAGCTGCCTGTTGGATACCTCCATATGGTGTGGATTTACTCTCTCGGTTAATGGTATCTCATCTTTCAGTTTCCACTTAAATTCTTCCGGGCTTTATCTGGCTGTATAAATTAAAATGACTGTGTGTTTTCCTTTAAGTGCACTTATGAGCATTTTATAATTTTGTATAGATATCTATTTTATCTAAATATTTTGCTTTTAGTGAAATGCTTTCTCACTCTGTTTAGTGTATTAATTACCAGTGGATGGATAGAATTACTCTTTATTGACTAGTAAAACTTGCTACTGATGCCATTTGCCTCAGGATTGCAAAATTATATAAAATTTACTAGCCATACCTGAAAATAAAGGTGAGATGAAGCCTGACATAATCTTTGACGTCTCCACCTCCCTCACGGACCACATCACATTTGACTCTCTTTCTGGATATATCTCCATTGTGAGTTTTCTCTGCAAGTTTACCACCTTAGATTAGAAATCATCATTTTTTCCCCTAGATGATTGTGACAAGTTCCCAATATAGCCTCCTGTCTCTTCTTTAGGTTCCATTCAAATGGTATTTTCCTTGTCATGAGAGTGATGCTTATATACACTAGTCTTTGTTTTTGTTCTACAGGTCCTGCATAGAGGCAGCATTCTTGGGGGTAACTTGTAGAACACTTTGATTTGGCTCTTGTCAGATGACCAGACTGAGCTGTCACCATTTCGCATCACCTTCTTTCCTCCCTGAAAGCCCTCCTGCGGCCGACTGCTGAATAATTATTCCTTCAAACTGTCTCCCTCTCCTTTTTGCACAGTAAATGTGTGTGTGTGTGTGTGTGTGTGTGTGTGTGTGTGTGTGTGTGTGCATACTTTATAGTACATTGGGAGTATTACTGTGATAGTTGTTATGTACTAGTGAAGCTTGTGACTTGGAATATTCTTCAGGGGGATCTAGGATACATTTCCTGTGAAAGTCCCCCTTCTGGTAAGATCATATCTGAAACAGTCTGTAGTCTTTGGTGCCAAATTTTATGGAATAAATCAACAAACCAGAGCAGGAAAAAAAATGAGAATTTTAAAAAAAGATTAGTCTGGCTGTGCCCAAGATAGCACCCATCCAAAGGTTGAAGGCCTGTTTGTAGATGAGAGCTTTGGCTAAATGTGTATCTTCTTTTTGTATGACCTGGGAGAAGTCATTTGGGATAATAGAATGTAGACATTTGGACTTAATAAGCTGATTTGTGAGGAAGTGTTTAAGTGGAGACACTTTAAGGGAGGTGGCACTAAAGTGACCCCCATACATCCTTTCCATCTGAATATTGTTTGTATCTAATTCATTTTTTACCTTAAAATGGTATATTTGACTGCCTTAGTGCATTGACCAGAGCGTCCATTCTGGAACCATTGACAATCAATTAGAAATACATATCTTCACCTACTTTTTGAGAAGAAATACCTGTGAACCTTACCCAGTTTCTTATTTTCTGTGTTTTCAGATTGTGATCTCACAAACTCGGTGCTTTACCCCCTCACATCATATTGCTCACAGTATGTATAAAAAGGTGATTAATTAAGAAATTATCTCCATTAAATTCTAGTGTTCCCCACTAAATTCTAGTGTTCCCCACTGACTATATCGTTTATTTTTAAATAATACTTAAGCTTACTATGTCTAAAAAAGTCTTTTTTGATTGTTTGGTCTTTAGCAATTAGCTTAAATTTTCCTCATTTCAAAGTATTTTAGTTATATCTTATACATCTAAATTGGAGAAGGAAATGGTAACTCACACCAGTATTCTCGCCTGGGCAATCCTGTGGATAGAGAAGCCTGACGGGCTGAAGTCCATGGGGTCACAAGAGTCAGACGCGACTTTGTGATTAAACAACAGCAGCATATATCTAAATGTGTATATTTTTGGTATTACTGTATTTTAAATTTTTATTTATTTTTAATTGAAGGATAATGCTTCACTTTGTGGCTCAGGTGGTAAAGAATCTGCCTGCAATGTGGGAAACCTGGGTTCGATGCCTGGGTTGGGAAGATCCTGTGGAGGAGGGCATGGCAACCCACTCCAGTATTCTTGCCTGGAGAATCCCCATGGACAGAGGAGCCTGGCGGGCTACAGTCCATGGGGTCGCAAAGAGTCAGACACGACTGAGTGACTAAGCACACACAGAACTGCTTTGGTTTCTACCAAAGAGCCGCATGAGTCAGCCGTAGGTTTACCTGTGTCCCCTCCCATTCGAAAAATTTTAATTAACAGTTCCTTTCTGAAATAAGCATTTTAGAAAATAGGAAGTAATGAAGAAGTAACTTAAAGATCATTCTCAACTCTTGGAAATAACTATTAACAAGCTTTAATTTTGGTATATTTGTTTCAAGTCTGTTCTTCTTATATATATGCTTATTTTTAAATAATTGCTATTTCATCTTACTTATTGTAGGAGACAGGAAGAATAAAAGAAAAGCAGGCCCCAGTAAGGGCCACAAAAGAAATTTATAATTATTGATAAACTGTATGCTATAAGGCATGAGACTCTTGGAACACGTCCAGAGGGAAAGTTCATAATCTTGAAAACAAGATATGATCCTGGGATCAGAAAACCAACCCCAGACTGTTTTCCAACTGGCAAGTCACTAGTTTTATGCATCTGGTGGAAAATCTATAGATAAGAATATTAGTCTTAGTTACTGATTTGTTATTGATTACTCTTTCTTAGTTACTCAATGGTTAATGATCACTTTGTTCTTTGGCCCTGAAGGCCACATGAATTATAGCTTAACTCCCTGCACATTCTTTCATTCAGGGCTGAGAGTATAATAAAGCTAGCTTGGATTCAGTTTCCGCACCTACACCTTGGAGCGGTGTTGTTTCTCTGATCCTTGCTTTTCACTGAATTCTTGTGGTTTGTTTCTCGTTCTCCCGCCATATCACACTTTCGGAAACCCTGCTTGTCGAGCCGGTCTTGACAATTTATAAGTTTGTATCCCACTGTTTTTAGTTAACATTATATTATGTGAATTATTGCATGCAAGTAAAAAGTCTTCCTAAGTAGGTTTTTATTAATTTACATTTATTAAAGACATGAATTTCTGAGCAATTAAGTTTTTAATATTTATATATAAATACTTCTATCTAGGAGAATGAATGGAAAATGGCTACTTAATAGCTACCATTCTCACTAACTTGGATAAATACAATTAGAGAAAGAGAAATTTAGGAGAGAAAGCTTACATCAGCCCTGAACTATGCAGGATGTCTATGATGAATGCGCAATATCCAGCAATTTCTTCTCCTTTATTTACATTAATTCTAGCCCTGTCTATCACCTTTAAACCTCCTTTGTCATTAACCTATGGCTCTTTCTCAAAATTCAATTTACTTGACCTATTTTTCTTCTAAATGCTACTTACATTTCACACTATTAAGCAGAGTTTTCTTTAATCATGAGGTCCTAAATTAAGGATAATTATTGGGCAACAAATCTTTTCTATTACTCTCTCAAGACAGAGAAATCACCATAGATTTAAAAATTACTTTCTTCTTGCCTGACTTATTGGGTCTGAAAGGACAGTACCCTCTATCTAATATATGTTAGCAGCTTAGCATGTTGTAGACACTTACCCAATAGCATTTAATAAAATACCATAATTAATTTTTTTGTTTTGTTAACATACTATTAAAAATGAAAGAAGGGCATAGAAGAAAAAGAGACAAAAAACTGGAAAATGAGTAGATCAGATGAAAGTTGGATTGTGGATGTTTTGCTGCATCTTCTTGAACATATTTGCTTTACTAGGTTCTGCAAATGTGTAAATCTAATCAGCTAAGATGCATAAGCCAAATCAACTCAACTTAGATCATCTCTTCTAAGGTAAAAACAGGCCAAATCATTCCTCTTTTAAAATAAGAATGCAGCAATTAGAAAAGTATGAGTACGATTCGTAGTTTCACATTATTTCTTAAATAAAAATAACGTGAATTTTTAGAAAACAAATCTAATATAAAAATATGTATAAATCATTTCAACTTATAAAGTTAGTTTGGACATAATCTGGCTTCCCAGATATTTACTGGGGGAGAATTTGGAAAGTACAGAAAATAAGTTCACCTGTGCTCATTACCTAGAAGTCAGCAGTGAAAATATGTTTTAATGTCCTTTTTCTTTCCCTGATTTATTTATTGATGCACATTTTCCCCAGTAAGATTATATCACACACATATTTTAACCTGAATTTTACATTTTGTACATTTCAAGTATGTTCTCATAGTTTTGATAGCCTTTTTACATTATTCTAAAAATAATCTTGATTTGATATATTAAAACCAAGAGTTTCCAGCCTGAAAATGATCTATATCTTAATTTTGATTAAAATATATTGTGCCTTCAAGTTTTAAGGTATTTTATTTTCTCTTGAGGTAATTTATAATTTTGTGTTATTTTATGTTGGTTTATAATTGATTAACAATATTGTCTTAGTTTCAAATAAGTGTACAGCAGAGTGATTCAGATATACATATAAAAAAGAAAAAGCTAAGTTGCTTCAGTGGTGTCAGAATTTTTGCGACCCTGTGAACTGTAGCCTGCCAGGCTCCTCAGTCCATGGGATTTTCCAGGCAGGAATACTGAAATGGGTTACCATTTCCTTCTCCAGAGTATGTTCCTGACCCAGGGATCGAACCTGAGTCTCCTATGGCTCCTGCACTGCAGGCAGATTCTTTACTGCTGAGCCACCTGGGAAGCCCAGATATACATATACATGTGTCTATTCTTTTTCAAATTCTTTTTTAAGTTCCTGCAGAGTATCGAGTTAAGTTCCCTTTACCATACAGTAGATCCTTGTTAGTTATCTATTTTAAATATAACAGTGTGTACGTGTCAATCCCAAACTCCCAGTCTATCCCTTCCCCCAGCCCTTCCCTGATAACCATACAGTAGCTTTTAAATCTCTGAGTCTGTTTCTGTTCTGTAAATAAGATCATTTGTATATATTTTTTAGATTATGCATATATCAATATGCAATATTATATGATACCTGTCTTTCTCTATCAGACATATTTCACTTTGTATGATAATATCCACGTCCATCCATGTTGCTGCAAATGGTATTATTTCATTCTTTTTAATGGCTAATATTCCGTTGTACATATGTATCACATCTTCTTTATCCATTCCTCTGTTAATGGACATTAACTTTAAAGTATTTTAGATATTATATTAAAAAAAAGCTTTTCAGATAAATTTTATGATACCTAAGAACAAGTCTAAGGCTCTTTAGTACTCTTTTCTCTCTAATACTTGGTGGTAGGAACAATATGGACATTTAAGGTGAAATTTGCATTTGCAGTATCCAGCCATAACTAAGATTGATGCAAAGAGTGAAACATTCAGAAATTTGTAGTTATTGCTAATGGTAAAAATAAGCAAATGAATAAACACATCCCAGCTTGCACACACACACACACACACACACACACACACCCATATGTGCAGAGACACACACAAAACCAATGAACAGGCGTGAGTCACCTATACAACTTGATTGAATTAGTTAAAACTCTGCATATGATTGGAGAAGGAAATGGCAACCCACTCCCGTATTCTTGCCCAGAGAATCCCATGACAGAGGAGCTAGCAGGCCATAGTCTGTGGGGTCGAAAGAGTCGGACAGGACTGAATGACTAAGCACAGCACGCTGCATATGATAAGCCAGTCTAATAATAATAGAGTCTTATGCACACCTAGAACTAATATGTGTTTTCTGTAAAGTAGGTATTTCAACCTTGGCCAGACTTTAGAATTAACCAGTGAGTTTCTGAAACAGTAGTCCAGCTCTACCCCTCAAAAACTGGTTAGTGGGGGAGCCTGGGTATTAGTGTACTTTAATAAGCTCACTGATGATTTATATTTTTAGTCAAGGATAAGAAATATTTCTGAAACAAACACTAAATTGCAAATGTGAGTTTTGAGTGAGCAGAATATAATTTTCTGACTAGAGAATAAACAAAAGGAATAAGATGAAGGCAATTAACAGTGTAAAAATATATTTTTAATTTTTCATGCTCACCTGGGCAGATATTCTCCACTCAGCACTTAAAATAAACACAGGACATTTGTCTCTAGAAAAGTTTAAGTTTAGCCTGCAAGCATTTTCAGAATAATATTATGTATATGTTAGTATCTGTTCCCTATTGATGGAAAAATCCAAAATGCAAATAATTTGCTTTTCATACTAAAAAATAAATCTATATATTTATAATGAAGATGGTTAACCTCAAAAAGTCTCATATTCATTTACTGATAGCAAACAAATTACTCAGTTTTGTGATTTTGTGAATGTATTTCATAATAATTATTTTAAAATTTATATTTTATATCTTGCACAAAACAGTCATCTATTTAAAATTTGCAAAAAACAGCCAGACATAATGTGAGATAATTAAGTCTCTTTTTTTGGTTAAAATTTGATTAAATCAACTAGCCATTTTAAATTGGGTTGATTTAAATTAAATCCTTTCTTAAATCAAGATATTAAAAATGTTCCAAGCTGATTGCAAATCCATTCTCAGAAATACTGGTAAATCCCTCTATAATTAACTTACCTAAAGCAAGTTCAGAATGAAATTTGCTTTCTGGCTTCTCTACCACTGCCAACAGAAATAGCCCCAAATTTGTTGACCCAAATGTTTGCCAATATTTTATATCAAGCCTTCGACCAAACATGCTTTGCATACATCTTTTTTCACCAACAATTCCTGAATATCTGTATTCAGAAAGTCACTGAAGGGTGTTAGGTGATAAATTCAGATGACTGAACCTCCAGATTCCTAGGTTGACATCTAGGCTTACTCAATTTTTTAAACAAAACATCACTGTGTATTCTGATGTAAGTAATCCTGGCTCTCACTTGAGAAAGTGTTCATCTCAGTGTTTACTCTCAGATATTTTGGGCTCATGATGCTGTAAAGTGTACTTTTCAGGTGTTTGGAGGAAAGTTGATTTGCTGTCACTTTCATCCCTTTCCCAGGTCCAGAGCTGTCCTTAACAAAGAGGAGGCCATCACCTCTCTCCAGTGATTTTTTTTTTAAGGCAATACCAGCTTTTTCTCTTTCCCTAAGCATTTATCCTTCTTCCCTTTATCGATGTACTTTATATTCAAAAGGTAAAGCCTTTAGTGTGTATTAGAGCTAAGGCTTAAATGAGAAATATCCAAGAGAAAAAGGCATCACTTGTAAGTGTAAATGAAAGGAATGTTTTCTGGGAAAAGAAGTGCAATGGAAAAAAAATTTAGGGGTGCATGGGCACCAACACAGAACATGGAGCTGGGGTGGCGGTCCACAAAGGTGGGAAGAATGGCTTAGCAGCAAATTCTGCCGACAGTGAAGAAACCATGCCTCTAACAGATTTACTCCGTTTTTGGTGTGGCATTTTCTACCTATGTATGAATTCTTAAGTGTAGTGTTTCTCTTAAACCTTGAATTTTTCTGAATCTCTTTTGTGTTTGACACCTAAAAGGAAGACAACAGTTACCTGATTTTAAATGATGAAGCCTTTGGGTTACTTTAAACTTTTTGCTCTCCCTCTATCCCCTTTAAGCAGATACTGTGTACTTCTTTCAAAGATTTTATTGTGATGTCCTACTACCATTTCCCTACTTAGTGTTCTAGTCATTTCCTGCCTGGCTTCCCTGATTAAGCCTTTTTTTCTTCTCAAATTTGTCTTCCACTTCAAAAGCAGGGTTACCAATAGCCTTCTCTGAACTGTTTTTCCGAGGACATGTAATGTCCAGAAAATGGAACTCCATTTGAATTTGCCTATTCAATTAAATTTGAGAAACTGGTTTCTTTTCATTGTGATCTTGTTGAGTCCTTACAGGCAATGCAGTTCCCAAGGAGATGTGCTAGTCAGCACTTCCCAAACTTATTTGACCAGCAGTCCATCCTTATGGAACATTGCTTGGCCTATGAGAAGAACTATCCATTTCTTACCATGGCACACAAGCCCTTGCAAGAACCTCCCACGGCTTGTGTGTCTGTTCTTTTTCACCACTCTCTCCCCTATGTTCCACAAACAGAAAAACAGAGATTTCTTCTCATTTCTGAGAGAGGCTATACTCACATGCCCATCCTTGCTTGGCAGTTTGATTGTTCTGCTTGGCCTGTTACCTGCCTTTAGTCATCACTCCAAGCTTTTCTTTTCTTTTATATCTTTACATTTTTACTTCCTTTGTGAAGGTTATATTTATTATATCATCCATATTATCCTTTTCTTTCTACTACATTGTCATTATTTCTGCTATGTGTCTTTATTAGTGCACACGACACAGTTTGTTTTTTATGACTGCTTGATCTTCTCTAGAGTAGGCTTCCTAAAACCAGCAACGTTCATCTTGGTTTTCCAAGAAATGGTCCCCAGTAAACGCAAAAGTGATAAATAAATACACAAATACATTTTTAGCTCACCTGATTCTGGATTTGCCAGCAAATCTGGAAAATGCAGCAGTGGCCACAGGACTGGAAAAGGTCAGTTTTCATTCCAATCCCAAAGAAAGGCTATGTCAAAGAATGCTCGAACTACCGCACAATTGCACTCATCTCACACTGTGTGGATCACAATAAACTATGGAAAATTCTAAAAGAGATGGGAATACCAGACCATCTGACCTGTCTCTTGAGAACCTGTATGCAGGTCAGGAAGCAACAGTTAGAACTGGACATGGAACAACAGACTGGTTCCAAATAGGAAAAGGAGTACGTCAAGGCTGTATACTGTCACCCTGCCTATTTAACTTATATGCAGAGTACATCATGAGAAACGCTGGGCTGGAAGAAACACAAGCTGGAATCAAGATTGCCAGGAGAAATATCAATAACCTCAGATATGCAGATGACACCACCCTTATGGCAGAAAACAAAGAAAAACTAAAGAGCCTCTTGATGAAAGTGAAAGAGGAGAATGAAAAAATTGGCTTAAAGCTCAACATTCAGAAAACTAAGATCATGGCATCTGGTCCCATCACTTCATGGCAAATAGATGGGGAAACAGTGGCTGACTTTATTTTGGGGGGCTCCAAAATCACTGCAGATGGTGATTGCAGCCATGAAATTAAAAGATGCTTACTCCTTGGAGGGAAGGTTATGACCAACCTAGATAGCATATTTAAAAGTAGAGACATTACTTTGCCAACAAAGGTCCATCTAGGCAAGGCTATGGTTTTTCCAGTAGTCATGTATGGATGTGAGAGTTGGACGGTGAAGAAAGCTGGACGGTGAAGAAAGCTGAACGCTGAAGAATTGATGCTTTTGAACTGTGGTGTTGGAGAAGACTCTTGAGAGTCCCTTGGACTGCAAGGAGATCCAACCAGTCCATCCTAAAGGAGATCAGTCCTGGTTGTTCATTGGAAGGACTGATGTTGAAGCTGAAACTACATACTTTGGCCACCTTATGCGAAGAGTTGACTCATTGGAAAAGACCTGAATGCTGGGAAGGATTGGGTGCAGGAGGAGAAGGAGACGACAGAGGATGAGATGGCTGGATGGCATCACCAACTTGATGGACATGGGTTTGGGTAGACTTCTGGAGTTGGTGATGGACAGGGAGGCCTGGTGTGCTGTGATTCATGGGGTTGCAAAGAGCTGGACACGACTGAGCGACTGAACTGAACTGATACTGGATTACTGATCAGAAATTCTGAATTAAAGTGAAGTTTGACTTTGTAAACCTTCACATTCCACTTACATCCAGATTAGTATAATTTGAGCATAGTAGCTTTGATTCTGTTGGAGAAGGAAATGGCAACCCACTCCTGTGTTCTTGCTTGGAGAATCCCAGGGACGGAGGAGCCTGGTGGGCTGCCGTCTATGGGGTTGCACAGAGTCGGACACGACTGATGTGACTTAGCAGCAGCAGCAGCAGCAGCAGCAGCTTTGATTCTAAATTATTCACGTCATCCAACCAAACATCCACTTGTTCCAACTGCTGTTGTCTCCTGGATACTCTTTGAGTGCCCACTATATTTCTCCTGAATATAGATATTCTTGGAAGAGTATACTGTGCTTGAGAACAGTTTGGTTATTCTTTATAGGACTCTGAGATGGAACACTTAGGGTTATTAGGAAGCTCTCCTTTCTGTTTTATGTTTTGGTTTCTTAAAAATATCCATCTCAGAGAGTTCTCAACCTCTTTATTCTTATTTAACAAATACATAGGGTATAAACTATGTCCTAGATTCTAAGCAACTTAGAGATATTAACTCATGTTATTTTTATAAGAACTCTACCAAGCAGGCAACCTTGTTGTCCGTGTTTCACAGATAAGCAAATACAGGCACGAGAGGTGAAGTAAATTGCCAGGGTGGTACAAGAATAGAATTTGATTTCAAGTGGTCTGGCTCCCAGAGTTGGTGAGCACTTAGCCAGGCCACCTCTTACAGTGCTTGATGTTTGCAGTATTTTTCAACCTGTGGTAAAGAGTCTTTGAGAAGTTATTAGGAGCTCATATCACTCCACTAAAATTGCTTAAAAGTTCTGTGAAAAAGAGTATTTTTTTACATTTAGCTAGTTGCTAAAAATGATATAAACCCACAAAGAAACTTAGGGGTTATTAATAGCAATTTTGCAGCAGCAGCAGCAGCAGCAGCATGCAATCCCGTGGACTTGTGTCAAGGAAATAAACAGATTTTTAAAAATCAGGGTATTTCAAGTCAGTTATAAAATATTTCTTTTAAGTTTTAAAATATGTATATAAGTGGTTTAGCTGTATTAGTAAATTTTATCTGCAACTCAGTGATCTTAAAGAGATTAAGCCAATGCCAGAAACCCTTACATGAGGAAGATGGACAGTTCTGTTGGCTGTGGACTATTTCTATGTCCATTAAATCTTTTTAATGATAAAATAATCAAGGCAATGTAATTTAAAAAATACAGGGTGCTGTGGTGGTTAGGAAGAATGGCAGAGAGTAAAATAATAGAAGGAGGGGAGAGAATTAACAGCCATAAGAGGGCTTCATTCTTCTGTTGTCTGTGAAATAGCCTATGGAAGAGCAAATAGTTGGAATTCAATAAGTATGTCTTGAAAGAATGCTTAAGGCAAGGGGAAATAAATGGATGTAAAACAAAGAGGAGGAAAGGAGAACTGACAAGGAGAAATGTAAATGTAGGGAGGGAGGAAAAGAATGAGTAAGAAAAGCAACTACAATTGCACAACATCAGGCATCAGTGGGAAACTTTACATTCTCATCTACCCACCAAGGCCCGTGGGTAGATGCTACGATCACATGTTATTACTCTCGAGAGTCAAAGTTGTGATTACTTTTCCCACTCAGATGTATGAATCAGTGTTTCAGAGTCAGAGCTCTTTTCTTAAAAATAAATAAATAAATAAATAACTTATTTTGCTGCCCCAGGTCTTAGTTGTGGCACCGTATCTTTGATCTTTGTTGTGGCAGGTGGGATTTAGTCCCTGACCAGAGATTGAACCCAGGCACCCTGAGCTGGGAGGGCGGAGTCTTAGCCACTGGACCACCAGGGAAAGTCCCTAGAGTCAGTGCTCTTAACCACGATGCTATACTACCTCCGAGAGGAAGGAGCCTAGGAAACAGCCACAAGAGGGTAAAAATCAAATAATGGCATCTTTCTTGCGATTCAGTATTGTACCAGTTACTCATTACTCCGAAACATAGCAGCTTAAAGCATAAAGTTATCCCGCAGAGTCTGTGGATCAGGAGTCTAGGTGAGATTTGGCTAGAGTCTCCGGTTCAGTGTCACATGAGGTTGGACTCGTGCTGTGAACCGAGACTGGAGCCATCTCAGTGCTCAGCGGGAGCTGTAGCATCCTCGTCCATGCTCGCTGGTAGAACTGCTGCAGGTCTCCCTTGGAGTATATCTTCCCCAGCTCACCTGGTGGGCACTGGGGGACTTGACCACGGTGCTCACTCTACGGGCCTCTATGTAGGCTTCCTGAGTGTCTTGATGACAGAACGACTGGTGACTCAAAAGAGGACTAGAACAAACATGCGCCCCAGTGAGAGCCATAGTCCTTTTGTCACCTCTTCTTGGAAGTAACAGTTCATCACTTTTTCGTGTTTTGTTAGAGTGAATTGATAGACGTAGCCCATGCTTGAGGTGAGGGATTTACATGAGAGCAGGTTCAAGAGATGGGGTCATTGGGGAGCACTCGAGAGTCAGACAACCGAAATTCTAGTGGGTTGATTAGATACTATTCCTTTCGCCCGACTCATGTTTCTCATATCTTCAGCATTCTAACAGAGGATGATTAGAGTTAAAAGAATCACTGTGTGTTAAATCTAAGTTAATTACTTTTAAAACTAGAGCAGTACTCAGCGTGGTTTTTCTCTGCAGTGTCATTTTTAAGTTTTGTCATAATAAAAGAATGTAAGACTTTGTCAGGTATCTCAAGATTAAAAATAGGATAAGAAGATTACAAAAACCTGGATGTTCTATTCTGTGAGGTTCTGACAGGTTTAAAAAAAAACAAACAAAAAATGTGTGTCTTTTGGTTAGTACAAAGAAGTAACTTGTACAAAATCATTTACTGAATTCATAAAGAAAATTTAGCATAAAATCAAAGCTGGAAACACAGTCACACGATCCTGGTGGCTTGTGGAAAAATTTAGTGGAATGAAATAAGTATTGTTTCCTTGTGGTAAGATACAACAGTAATAACATCTAATTAATATTCATGTAGGATGAGTCATATCATTTGGAATTTGAATAAAGTATGGTGAACATCATTCATCTCAGGAGACCATGGATCAGCAGTTATTTTTTGAGACCTGTCTGTGTGCAAGGCATTGTGGAAGTGTCAGAGCCCTGAACCCTCATGGGTTGCAATTCTTTATTCATACTTATTCATCCCAGGGCTAATAGAGCGCCCACTATGTGTGCATTGTTGCCAGGTGTAGGAGTAGTAGGGTGGATGAAGATGTTTAAAATCTGTCTGTCTGATTCCTGCCTTCCAGGATTTCATGCTCTCAGATTTCAGTCTGAGTCATCTTTGTATATTTTATAGCTTAATTACTGCACTTCATTCCTAGTGGAAATTTAGTAGACCCATGCTGAGTTATCTATTAAGCTTCTTTCTGTTCATCAATGTGTCACATTCTGATCACTTTCTACCATCCTTCTGGAAGGTGCCCACTCATTTTCAGTTTTTAGTTTAGAAATCGTTTCCTCTGGGAAGTCTTCTAGGGCTGCTTCAGGCTGGGTTTTCTGCCCTTCGTTTGTGCTCTCCTAGCCATATGGACTGTTCTTATATTGTTCTGTGCCCATTGGCTTTTCACATGCATGAATCCCATTCTTCTTGTCATGCTTATTTTGTTGTCACTGCATCCCCATCAGTGGCACCCCACTCCAGTACTCTTGCCTGGAAAATCCCATGGGCAGAGGGGCCTGGTAGGCTGCAGTCCATGGGGTCACTAAGAGTCGCACACGACTGAGCAACTTCACTTTCACTTTTCACTTTCATGCATTGGAGAAGGAAATGGCAACCCACTCCAGTGTTCTTGCCTGGAGAATCCCAGGGACGGGGGAGCCTGGTGGGCTGCCGTCTATGGGGTCGCACAGAGTCAGACACGACTGAAGCAACTTAGCAGCAGCAGCAGCATCCTCATCTATTCAGCAATATTTCTTAAGTGTCTGTCGTTGGCCAAGCACAACCCTAGGCAGTGGGAATGTAGCAGTGAACAAAACAGATTCTAGTTTCTTATGTTCAGTGGAATTAGACAGACAGTAAATAAATGTTTATTAACTTGAGTAGTACTAAGTACTATGAGTAGAAATAAAGCTGGGTAAAGGAATAAAGGGAATGGATTAGAAGGAAGTCAAATCCTTTAGATAGAAGGGATAGAAGGGTTAGAGGTCTTCCTTGAAGTGATGATAAGTTGAGAACTAGAGGAAGGGGCAGAGTCTTCTTGGAAGAAGGATGATGAATATAAAGGCTCTGAGTTGGCAGTACTTTGAGGTCATCAGGGAGGCCTTTGTGCCTGGAGCCTAATGGCTGGAGGTGAGCCAGGCAGAGGGTGTTAGATGTGAGGTCAAAGATTTCCAAGGGTCAGGTCACAGAGGACATTGCAGGCCAGGGCACCCCCAGCACCCAGCCCACAGGATTGGTGTTGAATGAGCATCCACTAAATATTGTTAGATTAAGGATGGGTGTGCAGGAGCTGTGTACTGTCTTATTATGTATTATTAACATTATTATCATTAAAGTACTTGGAGTAATGCATTGAAAGCTTTGCTGCATATTAGAATGACTTAGAGATCTTTTAAAAAATGTGATTGATTCTAGTTCACAGGGTAAGCACATGACATCAGGATCTCTGTGGGTGGCATCTGCATTTTTGGAACTAATTTATAGAACAGAGAACTTATTTACAGAACCAATAAGAAGCCAAACTTACAGTTATCAGAGGGAAAGCATGGGGGATAAATTAGGTGGATATGATTAACATATACACCTACTGTACATAAAATAGATAACAACAGGGTCCTACTGTATAGTACAAGGAACTGTGTTCAGTATTTTGTAAAAACCTATAAGGGAAAAGAATCTAAAAATCTGTACTATGCTATACACCTGAAACTAACACAACATTGTAAATCAACTAGACTTCAATTTTAAAAAAAGTTTTAAAAAATAAAGTTCCTTAGTTCAGAAAGGCATGAGGATTGGTAACTTAGATCAGTGGTTCTCAATGTGTGCCCACCAACCAGCAGCACTGGAGATAATTAGAAATACAGTCTTCAGTCCCATCTCATACCCACTAAATGAGAAATTCTGGTGGTAACACTAAGCAATCTATGTTTTAAGAAGTCCTAGGTGCTTTGGTCATATGCTAAAATTGGAAGATCACAGTCTCAGAGAAATGAGCCACATGAGGGCAAGGGCAAAACAGATGACATGTTTTCTGATGTTGGTTGTAAAGGGCTGTGTTTCTAGATTGTGTGTGCCCTGGCAAGAATACCTAAATTTTTACCATTTGATAATTATTTACTTGGAGTAGTTTCTCTCATAGCCCTTAGTTTAAGTGAACCATTCCTTTGGGCAAAACATCAAGCTATGGTTACTTAGTAGCACTTTCATGTAAATGAGCACGTTAGAATAATTTAACTGACAGAATGAGCCATTTTGAATGGAGGAATGGATGCAGATAGAAAAGATTTCTTGAGAAGGATGGAGATGGGATGATGGAACAAACAATTTTCCCAATCTTGAAAGTATGATTAGCAATCAGTATTTCATAGGATTCAGAAAGCACTTAATAAGATTTTAAAATAATGTCATGTGGTGCAGTGGTAAAGAAGTGCAGGAGATGCAAGAGACAAGGGTTCAGTCCCTGGGTCAGGAAGATCTCCTGGAGGAGGAAATGGCAACCCACTCTGGTATTCTTGCCTGGAGAATCCCATGGATGACAGGCCTGGCAGGCTACAGCCCATGGGGTTGCAAAGAGTTAGACATGACTGAGTACACACACATACACATACACAAATATAATTTTCTGGTATTTATTCAAGGAAAATTTACTTATAGCTCTTTTAGCTGATTATGAACCTGATTCTGTATTACCTAAGTCTAGAAACGATTTTTTTTTTTTTTTGACCCTGCCACAAGGCATACAGAATCTTAGTTCCCTGACCAGGGATCAAACCCGTGTCCACTGCAATAGAAGTCTAGAGTCTTAATTACTGGACAGGCAGGGAAGTCTCTAGAAATGACAAGTTAGGCATTTTCAAATCTGAAATAGCACCAATATTTATAATAATTTAAGAATGGAAGATTTGTCCAGATGCCCTTTTTTTTCCTTACAGAACACAGTCGTGCCACCTAAGTTTCTCACTAGCACCACTCTTGAAAAGATTTCTATATGTAAAAATCTCATCATCATTCAGCCAGAGAAAGTTACATTTTCTTTCACAAACTCCAGTATTAATATGTACATTAGTTTCTTTTCCCTGTCTTTTTATCTGAGAATAGTAAAGAATGAGAGGAAGTGAATTATAAAGCTTTGGGGGCACTGCTGAAAGGAAAGTTTAAGCAAAATGCTAATTCTGATTTTAGTGTCCTTATCAATTCAGCAGGTTCATTCAGATTGAAAAATGCAGCATGAAAGTCTTTTGTTGTCCTGCTACACAAGTTTCCTCTTTTACAGAAAAATCAGCTTTTTCATAAAGGCTTAACCAGAGGCGATACCCAAACTGTCTGCAAAGTGCAAGCAATATATTTTTGAACCAATTGAATAATATTGGTACCTTGGCTGAGAACAGGAGAAAAATTAATCTATAAAAATGAGGATAATACAATTTTAAAAGAGAACCTTTTCATGCCAGAGGATTTATTCAGCTTGTTCACAGAGGACTCCAGATATAAGGAGTGTTTGAGGTGAAGAAAATGGAAATACAGAAAATATGTTTTGATACTTCTAGTTTGTCTCCTCATATGTTTCTGGTTGTGCAAATAGATTCAAGGGATTGTAACTGACAGAGTGCCTGAAGAATTATGAATGGAGGTTCGTGATATTGTACATAAAGTGGTGATCAAAACCACCCCCAAGAAAAAGAAATGCAAAAAGCCAAAATGGTTGTCTGAGGAGGCCTTACAAATAGCTGAGAAAAGAAGAGAAGCAAAAGGTAAAGGAGAAAAGGAAAGATATATCCGTCTGAATGCAGAGTTCCAAAGAATAGCCAGGAGAGATAAGAAAGCCTTCCTAAGTAATTAGTGCAAAGAAATAGAGGAAAACAATAGAATGGGAAAGACTAGAGATCTCTTCAAGAAAATCAGAGATACCAAGTGAATATTTCATGCAAAGATGGGCACAATAAAAGACAGAAACAGTATGTACCTAACTGAAGCAGAAGATACTAAGAAGAGGTGGCAAGAATACACAGAAGAACTATACAAAAAAGATCTTCATGACCCAGATAACCGCGATGGTGTGATCACTCACCTAGAGCCAGATATCCTGCAGTACAAAGTCAAGTGGGCCTTAGGAGGCATCAGTACGAACAAAGCTAGTGGAGATGATGGAATTCCAGCTGTGATATTTCAAATCCTAAAAGATGATGCTGTGAAAGTGCTGCACTCAATATGCCAGTAAATTTGGAAAACTCAGCAGTGGCCGCAGGACTGGAAAAAGTCAGTTTTCATTCCAATCCCAAAAAAAGGCAATGCCAAAGAATGCTCAAACTACCACGCAATTGCACTCATCTCACATGCTAGTAAAGTAATGCTCAAAATTCTCCAAGCTAGGCTTTTATGGTACATGAGCTGAGAACTTCCAGATGTTCAAGCTGGATTTAGAAAAGGCAGAGGAACCAGAGATCAAATTGCCAACATCCATTGGATCATACAAAAAGTGAGAGAGCTCTAGAAAAACATCTACTTCAGCTTTATTGACTACGCCAAAGGCTTTGACTGTGTGGATCACAACAAACTGTAGAAAATTCTTAAAAAGATGGGAATACCAGACCACCTTACCTGCCTCCTGAGAAATCTGTATGCAGGTCAAGAAGCAATAGAACCAGACATGGAACAACAGACTGGTTCCAAATAGGGAAAGGAGTACATCAAGACTGTATATTGTCACCATGCTTATTTAACTAATATGCAGAGTACATCATGTGAAATGCCAGCTGGATGAAGCACAAGCTAGAATCAAGATTGTTGGGTGAAATATTAATAACCTCAGATATGCAGATGACACCCCCCTTATGGCAGAAATCAAAGAGAAACTAAAGAACCTCTTGATGAAAGTGAAAGAGGAGAGTGAAAAAGCTAGCTTAAAACTCAGTATTCAGAAAACAAAGATCATGGCATCTGGTCCCATCACTTCATGCCCAATAGATGGGGAAACAATGGAAGTAGTTACAGACTTTATTTTCTTGTGCTCCAAAATCACTGCAGATGCTGACTGTAGCCATGAAATTAAAAGATGTTTGCTTCTTGCAAGAAATGCTATGACCAATCTAGACAGTATATTCAAAAGCAGAGACATTACTTTGCTGACAAAGTTCCGTCTAGTCAAAGCTATGGTTTTTCCAGTAGTCATGCATGGATGTGAGAGTTGGACCATAAAGAAAGCTGAGTGCCAAAGAATTGATGCTTTTGAACTGTGGTATTGGAGAAGACTCTTGAGAGTTCCTTGGACTGCAAGGAGATCAAGCCAGTCATTCCTAGAGGAAATCAGTCCTGAATATTCATTGGAAGGACGGGAGCTGAAGCTCCAATACTGGTGCGAAGAACTGACTCATTGGAAAAGACCCTGATGCTGGGAAAGATTGAAGGCAGGAGGAGAAGGGGATGACAGATGATGAGATGGTTGGATGGCATCACTGACTTGATGGACATGAGTTTGAGCAAGCTCCAGGAGCTGGTGATAGACTTGGAAGCCTGGTATGGTGTAGTCCGTGGGGTCACAAAGAATTGGACACGACTTAGCAACTGAATTTACTGATGTTTCTGGTATATTTGTCTGATCAAAACATTCCTAAGATCTGCAACTACACATCAAAATATATTTGTAGGATTTAAAAAACATTTTAAAATGAAGTATAGTTGATTTACAGTTGTATAAATTTCTGCTATACAGCAGCAATTCAGTTATATATTTGTGTGTATTAGTGGCTCAGTCATGTCCAACTCTTTGCAACCCCTCGGACTATAACCCACCAGTCCCCTCTGCCCAAGGGGATTCTCTCAGCAAGAATCCTGTAGTGGGTTGCCATTTCCTACTCCACGCGATCTTGCCAACCCATTGATTGGGATATATATTTACATACATATGCACGTTTTAAAAATATTCTTTTCCATTATGGTTTAGCATAGGATATTAAATATAGTTCTTTGTGTTATTCAGTAGGACCTCATTGTTTATTCATTCTATATATGATAGCTTACATCTGTTAGCAGGATTTTTAAATGAATAGTTTCCCTCAATATTATTCAACCAAGCAATATGCTTTCTTAATTTTCCTTCATATCATTATTTGTTAAGCTAAATCCTCACCCTTACTGGGGAGTTGAATGTCGCCTTTGCAATGCTATATTACTCTCTTGGGAATCCTCTGACAACCAATGTTCCCTTAAATGTCAAATTCCTCTCATTTATTATTTTTGCATCAGAAACCAACTTTAGCAAAACTGGAGTTGTTTTTTTTCCTTCCTCTGTTTCTTTGCAGCCCACCTAAAGCAGTATCATTTAATGTAGTACTCCATAGCTTAATGTCTTAAATATGAATTCTTCAGTGCTATGTAGCATAAAACTGTCAAAACTGTCAAATGTCTTTTCTCCTTTGTTTAAATGCTGTGTTAGTACATTTCTTCACTCTATGGCTTTAATTAGAAGTCATCAGTGGCCTCACACTTTTTATTATTGAATCACAACAGACAAGTGTAAGTGTATCTATATATTAATAACTCTCCCCAAAGTTAATGTCTACTATCCCCTAAACTATATAGAGGTAATTTTTATATAACAAATGATAAAATCATTGTACAACTGATAGGAACTACAAAGTTAATGAAGTAGTGAAATAACTGTATTCATTCATCATCTAAAATTATGTATTTGCACTTCCTATGTGAGACTAGACCACACATACTTAACCTTTTGCACAGAATACACATGATCCCCCTACAAGGAGACACATGTATTCTTTTTCACTTTTTCTCTTTCTTTCGTACACATTCTGGATCAAATGCATCTGATCTTAATGTCCTTCACATATTATCCAGATATTTGCCCATGGTTTTTTTGTTTGAGAAGGATTTATTGAAGACAGGGTTCTGTGCTGTGGATGTAAATGTCTGTGCATATAGATAAGGTCTGTGTGCTCAGGGAGCCTATTTTTTAGTGGATGAGACAGAAAATAACCAAGCAAACAAGATGACAAGAGGTTCTTAAATGGTAGGTTGAAAACAACAGAATAATGGATTACAGGTGGGTTATGGATGCTACATTAGGTTAATAGATACACTCACCGTTACAAATGGTAGGACATTTGTGGTGAGTCCTTACTGACAATGATGAACCAATGGGGAGAAAGGTTGGCAGTAGAGGGAACATGTTCAAAGTCTGTAGGTGGGGGAGGGCTGGGTATATTTAAGGAAAAGAAAGAAGGGTAGTAGTGATCCAGGAAGGAAATGCTATGAGCTGATGGTAAAGACGTAGCAGGCCAGTCAAGGTTCTGGGTTTTATTCTGTGAGCAGCAGTGCATATTTGGAGGGACCTGTATAAGTGTTTTGGTGATGAAGGATAATGGCTTGGGCAAGAATTTTGAGAACAAACATACCAAAGATATATTTTAAAGATAGAACATGATTGACTATTTACAGTTGCCATATTGGTTTCCTTAATTATTCTTTTTAGATATGCTAAACATAGCACAAAGGATGTTCCCTTTTGAATGTCTAAAATATTACCTTGGAACAAAGATTGCTTAAATTTCACCAAAGTGTTTTTGATAAAAATTGTTATTTAATAAAGATAGTAGGAAATAGACAAAAAAGCTTTAAGGCCAGATATTTCCTATACACCTATTAAGTTTAGTGTCCTATGGCATGTGAGAATTGACATCTTGCACAGGAAAAATAAAGCTTTACACACACACACACACACACACACACACACACACACACACCTGTGTTTTATATCCACCTCATCTTCATGAATGGACGCACCAAGACTTGGCATTTTGACATTTTCAGAAAGTGCTCTATTCCTCTCTGCTGTGGACTGAATATTTGTATCCTCTCAAGTTCAAGTTGAAATTCAAAGTCCCAAGGTGATGGTGTTAAGAAATGAGGCCGCTCTTCAGTCACATGAGATTATAGTGAGAAGGGAGCTATTAAATATCAGCAAATTAGAAATTGTGGCTTTAACGTTCTACAGTTTTTAGAAATAGCATATATCTAGACTAACGCAGACATGTGAGAGAAATCAAACATATTTTCTTTTGAAACTTGATGTCATTGTCCAAGGGCGACAGGCTTATATTACATGCACGTGATCTCCTGGAAACATTAGTTCTGATTGACAAGCCACGAAGAAGTATATGACGCATAAATGGAGGCAATGCAACTAGACGCATGAGCTTAATAAAGAAATAATATGACTGCAAAGAGAGAAGGGGTCATGTAAAGTGAATGAGAACACTGGCTCTGGGCTCACACACACCTGAGTTGTCTTCATGACTCTGTCCTGTGCTTAGTCCACTAGCTCAGTCATATCTGACTCTCTGTGACCCCATGCACTATAGTCTGCCAGGCTCCTCTGTCCATGGGATTCTCCAGGCAAGAATACTAGAGTGGGTTGCCATGTCCTACTGCAGGGGAACTTCCCAACCCAGGAATCAAACCAAGGTCTCCTGCATTACAGGCAGATTCTTTACCAGCTGAGCTACCTGGGAAGCCCGTTCATGGCTCTATAACCTACCTATTTAATGCAGTGATTTTAAGCAGGTTTCTTTACCTCTTTGAACAGCATGTAGGTCATAATACCCCAAGACTGTGAGAGACAAAGGAATGAAACAGCACACAAAAGCGCTAACAAAATTCAGAGGAAAGTCCTCCCAGATGACTCTATTCAAAGTTGTAATTCTTTCACCTCTCCCAGTGTTCTCAATCCCCTTTACCTTGCTCTACTTTTTCTTTTTTTTATATAGCACTTTACCACCTTTTAATATACATGAAACTTATTTGTTTACTGAATTCATTGTTTATTGTGTCTCTCTAGATAATGTTAGTTTCACAGGAGAAGGGAACTTTCTTTGTTTTGTTTACTCTGTATTCTAAGATTCTAAAACAATGCCTCACACATCATAAACACAAATGAATATTCAATAACCATACTCAAGTTCAGCTGATAAATCATAATCAGTATTGACTCTTAATTCCATAATACTCCCCTAGAATCTCACTTTGCTCACAGAGAGACTCCAGCTTCCCGGACAGTAGGAAGAGAGTGGAGAGAAAAACCTCAGTCAGAGGTTCTCAGCCTTGGCTGCACCTGAGGATCACCTAGAGAGCTTTGGAAGACATTGAGATTTTTCTTTTCTTTCTTTTCCATTATAGTTTATTATAGGATATTGAATATAGTTCCTTGTGCTATGCAGTAGGACCTTGTTTTTTATTCATTGTATACATAATAGTTTGCATTTGCTAATCCTAAACTCTGAACCCATTTCCCTTCCCCCTTGACAACCACAAGTGTGTTCTCTATGTGAGTCTGTTTCTGTTTTGTAGATAGGTTCATTTGTGTCATATTTTAAAGTCCACATATAAGTGACATCATATGGTATGTCTTTCTCTTTCTGACATAATTTGCTTAGTATGATAATCTGTAGTCCATCCATGTAGCTGTAAGGCATTATTTCATTCTTTTTTAATGGCTGAGTAATATACCATTGTATAGATGTACCAGATCTTCTTTATCCATTTATCTGTAGATGGGTATTTATGTGCTTCCACGGCTTGGCTGTTGTGAATAGCGCTGCTATGCACCTAGGGGCACATGTATCTTTTTGAATTATGGTTTTGTCTGGGTATATGCCCAGGAGTGGGATTGCTGGATCATATGATAGTTCTGGTTTTAGATTTTGAGAAAATTCCATACTGTTTTCCATTGTGGCTGTACCAGCTTCATAATACATTCACACCAGTAGCATATGAGGATTCCCTTTTCTTCACACCTTCTCAGCATTTATCTGTAGATGTTTTAATGATGACTATTGTGACTAGTGTGAGGTTGTACCTCACTGTAGTTTTGATTTGCATTTCTCTATTATTAGTGATGTTGAGCATATTGTCATGCCCATATTGATCACGTGTATATATTTTTGGAGAAATATCAGTTTGGGTCTTCTGCCTATTTTTTGACTGGATTGTTTGATTTTGTTGTTGTTGTTGTTGTTATTGAGCTGTGTGAGCTGTTTGTATTAAAAAAAAATCTAGATTTTTAAATCAAGAAATCCAGACTTAGTAGGGGTGGGAATCAGGCATAATTAATGTTTTCCCCTATATTTCAGTGTATAGACAAGCTGGAGAACCACTCATCTAAGCCACAGGTTGCTACAGTCACTCTAATTCCCAATGACGCTGGTCAGTGAGACCCTTCATTTCCCGTGCCAACTCCATCTTCCTGAGGAGAGTGCAAGGGTGGTCGTAGACAGAGTTAGCTTACAAATTCTTCACATTTTTGTATGACGTTTAAGCAAATTAATGGGATGAACAATAATTATGTTGAGGCACCCAGAAGCTGAGAGCATGTCTACTCAATTTTAATCCTCTTTAATTCAAATTCTTTCCTGTTATTATCTACACCTTCTTAAAGAGATAGCTCTTCAGATTTCCTCTGACATTTGTCACTTGAGAAACAAGATAAGATACTGTTTCTCTTATTCAGATGACTTTTTGCCTCCCCTGCTTGTGATTTATCTCATTGCAAGACTCTCATGATAATATGTTACCTTGTTGTTACGACAACCGGGAGTGGTGCTTACTCACCTTAGCTTAAGCTTGATTCTCCTGGGTCAGCTGTTTTGTTGATTATTCTCAACTCCAGCTGTCCAAAGATGCAGAAAACTCTGCAGTGCTGCTAGCTTTCCTCCTTGTGTTGTCTGTTTTGCCACAAAGAATAAGTGAATGATACATTAGTTCCCTTCACTTGTATTCCTATCAAACACAGTGTAACAAATTCTATTTCTGTTAAATATATAAATATATTATAATTTTAAACTGAATATTTACTTTACTTGCCATAATACTATAGCTCCTAATAAGGGAGATGTGATTTGACAAATTTCATGTAGTCACTGGTATTTGTAGCTAGGATGTAAGCATTTTATTGAAAGATGAAAAAAGAATTATTCAATTCCACCTCCATATGAATGACATAAATGTTGAAATTTGATGTGGCTCCTGTCTCTTCATCATTATCATTATTAATCAGATACATCCGCAGAACCAAGTGTGGTGAAGATTGTCTAGCTGCTCACCAAATCAGATTCCTCCGCTTCCTGAGCCCATGGATTATATTTCCTAAGTAGACCTGCAATTAATAAGCCCACGTGGCTGAGTTCTAGCCAGTGGAACGTGAAGAAAGGTGATGCACACAAACTACAACACATAGTCCATCCTCTTTCCCTATTCCTTGGCCAGAAACACAGGACTCGGAAGTCCAGAGAGAGGAGCTCTAGATAAAAGGCTTCAAAACATGAGCCCTTGGAAGGCTGTCTACCAATCAGGTCCAGGGTTTTGGACTTCCTGAAAGCAAAGAATAAGCTTCTGTTATGTGATTCCATTGAGATCTGGAGGTTTATTTATTACATTCATTCATCAAAAAAAGTATATTCTCTATAGAAGAATATACTTTATTCCAAGTAGCGATAATGCATTTTAAGAACCAGGTGGTGCTCATGGTAAAATAACCTGCCTGTCAATGCAGGAGATGTAAGAGATGCGGGTTCAGTCCCTGGGTTGGGAAGATTCCCTGAAGAAGGAAACAGCAGCCTACTCCAGTATATCTTGCCTTGATAAGCCCATGGACAGAGGAGCCTGGTGGGCTACAGTTCATGGGGTCACAAAGAGTCGGACATGACTGAGGCGACTCAGCATGCACACAACGGAGCTTAATGTTAAAAGTGGCTTCTTCTTCTAGATTTCTATACACTACACTATTCTCTGACGTTCTACTCTAGTATTTCTTTTCCCCCTATTCTTCTATTCTCTATGGAGACAGTCTTCAGAGAAATTCATGGTTATCTGTTCTTCCCATTTTTGAAATATCTTTAACACTCAGGAACTCAAGTAACCATTCTACTGCTGCTGCTGCTGCTAAGTCGCTTCAGTCATGTCCAACTCTCTGCGACCCCATAATGCTTCTCAAATATATTGCATTTAGCCAAGCCACTCACCCAAAATTTACTCACATTTTGAATTGCCAGTAGATAATACCCATTTGAATACTTTACACTACATGTCTTTTTTGAATTCTATTTATAATTAACTCCCATTGTTTTTCTGCATTCATTTTCCTTCTTACACCACAAATTATTTAATGGCAATTGTTTTCTGTATTCTCACAGTCCTGAAAATTAGGAATCAAATTTAGCTCATATCGTCTTCCTCATAAATCTCCAGTTTATCATCTATGTATCATCAGGTTGTGCTGTTTCTTCACTTGAAATACATTTCTCATTTGCCCCTACCTCTCAAATCCTATCACTGCCACCTTAATGAAAACTCCTGAGCTGTGCTGTGCTAAGTTAAATCAGTCGTGTCCAGCTCTTTGAGACCATATAGACGGTAGCCTGCCAGGCTCCTCTGTCCATGGGATTCTCCAGGCAAGAATACTGGAGTGGGTTGCCATGACCTCCTCCAGGGGATGTTCCTGGCTGAGTGCTTGAACCTGCGTCTCTTATGTCTCCTGCATTGGCAGGTGGGTTCTTTACCACTAGCGCCACTTGGGAAGGCCCCTGTGAAAGCTCCTATCACTGCACAAATGAACACACACAGTAGTTTCTTAACTCACTCAGTGTAGCTTTCTCTCATTGATTTATGGCTTAATTGGCATGCCATTCAGTTTTTTCTTTCATGTTCTACTCAAGAACTCTTATAATTACTAACTTTATAATAATTTTAGAATTTATCTGCCTTGGGTAATTCTTATCTAATTTTGTAATTAAAAACTCTTCAAGTTTAGGTCGCCTAGACACCGTGTTTGCATTTGGTCATATTTCTATCTTCTCTGTCCTCTTCTACATCTGTGTAAATTTTATTAGCAGAGGTACACATTTTATACATTCTTCTAGATTTCAGCTCATGTTCCAATTTCTTTCTTCAATGTTGTCAATATTTACTGTGAATAAATTTTGAAATTTGCTACATCTTGATAGCCTTCTGAGGACAGGGGCTCAGTGGTACATTTCCTTGGTTATAGAAAGTACATATAGACATGTATAGTAGAAGCAATAATAACAAAAGCCTAATTGCTGTAATATCTTCACTTCCTCAAAAGTTTTCATTTAATTCTCATGGTTTATATTCACTTTCTCAAGACAATCCTGAATTAATATGCTCTCTATCTAGAATTTTTCTTGATCTTGAAATCATCAAATTCTTGTTTCTTTGTGGTATATAATTAGCGTGTTCATAAATTAAATTGATTATACTTTACTTCCACTAGTGCCTTTTACATATCATACCAAGCTGTATTATTTTCCCCTAAATCTCTGGATTATAAATATACACTTCTGCCTGGCGAGGTCTCTGGGAAACTAGATTTTTATTTCTAACTCCTGGTTATAACTTTGAAGAAATCTTGAGAGGAAACCTCAGTCTCTGCCATTAATACTAATGTAAGTTTATTTCCTTATGAGCTCATGAGACTAAAATAAGTGGATTTCCTAATGCTTCTCTGAAGTTATGTGGTGCCAAAATATTGGTTTCTTTAGAATCATTCATCCAACTTAAAAGCTGTATCAGGCTCTTTCTAGATTATATTGGACAGAGTTACTGTGGCTCTGAGCTAAAGATGATTATTAAAACACATTTGTATATAAAACAAATGTGCAAATATATTTCTCACATTCTTCTTGAGAAACATATGCTTCTCTTTGACTTTGAAAATTTTGGAAGACCTTGTGCATTGGAGCAGGTGAAGTGGTTGTAGTTTGAGGGGTTTATTTTAAAAAGTTCCATCTTTAAAGGTATGATCTTAGCTAAGGATCAATTGTAGGGAACAGAAATTAAGCTAATTATCAATGGATACATGTTGGGGAACAAGTATAGCTATAAAGAAGTAATTTTCAGTCAATTCAGTTTCATCAGTTCTTGGTGCTACTTAGGCATGATCCTGGGTTGATCCTTGAATGAGACTCATGAGCTGTACAAACCATAGATGATGTTACCAACTCCAGTTTACTCTTTAAAATATTTTATATTAATATATTAACAAGGAGACACTGGCTGAGGTTGAAAGGAATATTTACCACGTTCAAATTCACCACAGAGACCAGAAAGTCAGATAAGTCCATTGAGTGTCAGGCACAGAATCTGTCATTTAGAAAGTCTTCAAAATGCTCCATTGAATGTGAGTTCATTGTGGAATGTCAGTGGTCCAGTCACCCCAAATAATAAAACAACTCAAGGTAGGAGACATTGTTTGAATAATACATCCCTTATTAGTAGATTAAAACAAGTTGTTTTTGCCAATTTGAAAACTAGATGCAGAGATTCACATGAAGTAAATGGGTATGCATAAATTGTTTTAAAAGTTGAGCTTCCTCAACTGACAAAGAATGAATCTCAAAAATATACAAGCAACTCTTGCAGCTCAATTCCAGAAAAATAAGTGACCCAATCAAAAAATGGGCCAAAGAACTGAATAGACATTTCTCCAAAGAAGACATACGGATGGCTAACAAACACATGAAAAGATGCTCAATATCACTCATTATCAGAGAAATGCAAATTAAAACCACAATGAGGTACCATCTCATGCCAGTCAGAATGGCTGCTATCCAAAAGTCTACAGAAAATAAATGCTAGAGAGGGTGCGGAGAAAAAGGAACCCTCTTACACTGTTGGTGGGAATGTAAACTAGTACAGCCACTATGAACTGCGTGGAGATTCCTTAAAAAGCGGGAAATAGAACTGCCATACGACCCAGCAATCCCACTGCTGGGCATACATACCGAGGAAACCAGAATTGAAAGAGACACGTGTATCCCAATGTTCATCGCAGCACTGTTTACAATAGCCAGGACATGGAAGCAGCCTAGATGCCCATCAGTAGATGAATGGATAAGGAAGCTGTGGTACATATACACATTGGAATATTACTCAGCTATTAAAAAGAATGCATTTGAATCAGTTCTAATGAGGTGGATGAAACTGGAGCCTATTATACAGAGTGAAGTAAGTCAGAAAGAAAAACACCAATACAGTATATTATCGCATATATATGGAATTTAGAAAGATGGTAACGATAACCCTGTATGTGAGACAGCAAAAGAGACACAGATGTAAAGAACAGACTTTTGGACTCTGTGGGAGAAGACAAAGGTGGGGTGATTTGAGGGAATAGCATTGAAACATGTATATTATCATATGTGAAATAGATTGCCAGTCCAGGTTCGATGCATGAGACAAGGTGCTCAGGGCTGGTGCACTGGGATGACCCTGAGGGATGGGATGGGGAGAGAGGTGGGCGGGAGGGTCAGGATAGGGAACACGTGTACACCCATGGCTGATTCATGGGAATACATGGCAAAAACCACCACAATATTGTAATTAGCCTCCAATTAAAATAAATTAAAAAAAATGAGCTTCCTCTTACACTGTATATTGTTTATTTGCTTCCACATTCTTTCATCAAAGGGAGTGCTGAAATAATAATGCCATGTCACACTAAGTGCCAGATAAATAATTATCCGAGCCTCACAACTGGAATACCATCTTGCAATGAAATAGGAATCTCAGATTGAAGTTACCACAGACTTTATGTGTTGGGACCACACCCCAGTGACTGGAGGGACTTGCTGGACCCTTTATGATGGAAGGAAACAATGAGAAGATAAAGGAAAGTAAAGAGAAAGACATTCATATTGCAAAGAAAATGATTTACGGAAGGATGAAAACAAAGTGCAGTTTTAGAGACCTTGCTTATTTAATCAAAAGGAAGAGACCTTTCTCTTTAATTGGTGTGGATCTTCTATGCAACTTACACCATAGAGTTTGCCTGAATGTTGAATAGGCAAATATAAGTTTAACTGCTGAGCAAGTACCCAAATAACATCTTCACTTTCTGCTGTTTCTAACAAAAAATATTCATACTGCAAAGCTACACTAAGTTAAAACACATGTATTATTTTGCTCCTCAGTGTGTAAAATTTTTGTTTTATTAAGTTGATTATAACTGACGTCCACTTGCACTTGGCTATTGGAAGCAGAAGTCTTCTTTTTTACTTTAGTAAATATTGGGCAAAGTACTGACTAGAATCTTGGGGCATTAAGAGATAATTAAGATATAGACTTTGTCCTCTAAGAGTTTATAATTGAGTGGGAGCTGAAAATCAGTCCTCAAATTGAATAATCTAATACTGTAAATGCTGCAAGTCCGTGGGGTTGCAAAGAGTCAGACACAACTTAGTGACTGAACAACAGCAAGTATCAAAAGAGACATGGGACAAGATTTTGTGGGTGGGAGAGACTGTGTTTAGCTGATGAGGGATCAGGCAGGGCTTGAAGGGAAAGCAGTATTTAAGGTACACCTTAATTAAGGTACAACTTCAAGAGGAAGTGACAAGCCAAATGAAGGAGAGAGAGGCATTGAAAGGTCAAGGCAAAATGTCTCAATAAACACTAGGTTTTTTTTTCAGGAAATTGTAAGTGGTTCTGTTCTGGAGAGTTCCCTGAAGTACAAAACAGAGTATCATCTTTATTTTTAAAATGTGAAGAAATCCGTTTACAAATTTTACCTTTTTGTTGGTTGTTTTAAATTTGGACATAATTAGGAGCTTAGGAGGTCAAGTACCTATCACTCAGATTCTGCCAGGGGTGACTTTGTTGGAGGAGGTGATGGGATGTGGCCAGTTGTTGATCCACAAGCTGATCGGGTCTTTCAGAGACTCCCTTCCTCCATCCCCTGTCCTTGGAATGTATGCTCTGCCTACTGTCCCCAGAGCGTGAGCTGTCCCAAGAAGGCTTGGCGGCTGCCCTAAACAAGCCTCCTAAAGTAAGTTCCCCTGCTCATTAAACCTGCCACCTAGCAGTCCTGAGGGATTTGCTTCTTTGGTCTCTCCTTGCCCTGTGTGTATGAGAGCCAGTTTGGGAACCAACAACATCATATACAACTACAGTGTGATGTCAAAACCAGAAAAATGAATTCAGTACATTACTGCTGAAGCTCCAACACTTTGGCCACTTGATGCAAAGAGCTGATTTATTGGCAAAAACTCTGATGCTGGGAAAGATTGAGGGCAGGAGGAGAAGGAGTCAACAGAGGATGAGATGGTTGTATGGCATCATCGACTCAATGGACATGAGTTTGAGCAAACTCCAGGAGATAGTGATGGACAGGGAAGCTTGGCATGATACAGTCCATGGGGTTGTAATGAATTGGACAGGACTTAGTAACTGAACAACAACATTACTGCTAACTATAGTACAGACCTTATTCAGTTTTCACTATTTTTAACTTGCATTTATTTGTGTGTGTGTGTATGTGTGTGTGTGTGTGTGTGTAGTGTTTTTTACTTTTTAATCAGAGGAATAATATGCAGTTAACCCTTGAACAACACAGAGGTTAGGGATGCTAACCCTATGGTCAAAAATGGAAGTATAACTTTAGAGCTGGTCCATCACATCTGCAGTTTTTCCACATTTGTGGTTCCATATCCCTGGTTCAGTCAACCACACACCCTGGAGTACTCTAGTATTTACTACTGAAAAAAATCCATGTGTAAGTGGACCCTTAGAGTTCAGTCCTGTGTTGTTCCAGGGTCCAGTATAACTGGAGTTGGACTTTAACCAGATTACCTGGCAACTGTATACAGGCGAGCTTGGAAGCAGGGAAAATCAAATCAGGAGTAATTACAGTAGAGCAGAAGGGGGATCACAGGACCTCGTATAGAGAGGGCACAGTACAGTGTTGCATACAGGGAAGGTGCTCAGTGGGGGAGTAAAGATTTATGTTTTCAAATATAAGGGGAAAAATATGGTCCTTTTTCAGCCTGAGAGTGGGTTAAGCAGGAGTCAGAAGGAGGAGAACACAGGCAACCCTGTGAGGCTCTCAGTCCAGCACCGTGAACAATACACTGCATGAGTCCAGTAGGGTGAGGTTGGAAAACGGGACAATTCTCAGCTGGAATGAGGTGAATAGCACAGGTTAGAGAAAGATCAACAATCCTAGGTCACACAGCACTGTAAATCAACCATACCCCATTAAAGATTAAAAAAAGGAAAAAAGAATCCTAGGTCATAAGTCGACAATTAGAGTGATGATGTGAGAAAAATGAAGAGATGTGTTTACTACCTTGTTTACTGGATTTTCATTGTTTCTGTAATGCCTTAGCTTGCTAATAGCTAGTTGAAATTTCAAAAATCTGCTTTTTAAATCCAAGACCTTTAAAAAATCCAATATCCTGGGAGAAAGCTCCGATATGGTTTCCTATTAATGCTCAGAAAAATTTCCAACACTGCATTTTTCCTCCATTATTCCGTATAAGGATTGGTTACCTAGGTTTCTCTATGCCTCAGAATCTCCTATGAAAGTCAATATTTGCTAGGTAGGCAAACTGGGAGTTACAGAACTTAAATATGTCCTTTGCTGGCTGAGGGATTATGGGCAAGTTATTTAAACATTTTCCAGAACTTGATGACCTCATCAATAATACAAAAACATTGGAGTCAAAAGGCCTTTTTCATCCTAACACTCTCAAAAAAAATCTCATCTTATTAATTCCCACATACTTTTTTATCACTGTTCAACTTTTGTTCTGCCTTCAGCATGGTGACTGGTGACTGACACGATATTTAGTGTGTGTTTTCTGAATGAGGTATTTGAAGAAACTTCAGCACAAAAAAACTTCCCTCGAGAATTTTAAGTAGTTGTTAGATCTTAATAGAGTAAAATTGCTTAAGCATGAAATCTTTACAACTTTGCCATTTTGTCCTTTATTTTTTATGTGTTTAAATATATGAGTCATTTAATCTCCTTTGGGCTCCATGTTTTTCTCTGAAATATGAGAATAGAACTTTACAATTAGCTTTTATGTCTACAAATCAATGGTGTTAATTCGTGGAAAAATTATGCACATCACATGTCACAGTATTTCAAATGAAATTCCACTTCATTTCTTAAACTTCTTTTATGCATTGCAGATTGCACTTTTAATCAAATTTATAAAATAACACATTTGAAATAAATTTGTCTAAGCACTTAATCTTATTACTTTATAATATATATAAACATAATGAGCTAAAAACCAGAACTAATATTTAGTGAGGCTTTTACTAAGTTCTAAGCACTGAGGTATCACTTTCTCTGTTTTGCTGATGAAGAATCCAAGGCCATAGAGGTTAAATAACCTATCAAGGTCATTCATCCAATCAAATGTGCAGTTGGGATTTAATATAAGGGGCTGGGTTCCAGAGCTGTGTGGTTTAGTACCACTGTATATCATATGTGACTATATGCCACTGTTTAAGTAGGGAAAAAAGCCCTGAACAATATTTAAAAATTTTTTTTATATTATATTGAAGTACAGTTGATTAACAGTGTTGTGTTAGTTTCAGGTGTACAACAAAGTGATGCAATTGTACATATACATTTATCTATTCTTTTTCAAATTCTTTTCTCATTTAGCTTATTAAAGAATATTGGACATAGTTCCCTGTGTTGTACAGTAGGTCCTTACAGGTTACCTGTTTTTAGTAGTGTGTATATATGGAAGAAAATATTTGCAAATAATGAGACTGGCAGGGATTAATCTCCAAAATTTACAAACAGTTCATGGAGGTAAATATCCAAAAAACAACCCAGTGAACAGTATTTTTTGAGTTAGGCAGTAGGCAGGGGTTGGACATTTTCTTTGTAACCCGCAATAACTTGAACTCTTGAAATTTTACAGTCAGTCTCCAACTACTGACCCTAGACTCTCTGCATGTGCTGTAAATGCAGTTAGCAGTTGGAGGACAGTCCAACCATGGGCTGAGGCTCCCCAGGTAGTGCAGTGATAAAAATCTGCCTGACAGTGCAGGAGATACGGGTTCAATCCCTGGGTGGGAAGATCCCCTGGAGTGCCAAATGGCTACACATTCCAGTATTCTTGTCTGGAAAATTCCTTGGGCAGAGGAGCCTGGTGAGGTACAGTCCATGGGATCACAGAGTCAGACACAACTGAGGGACTGAGCCTGCACACACCAGCCATGGGATGCAGATAATTCAACAATGAGAAATAACCCTTTGTCTTTGTTTATCTTAAGGGAGAATCTTTCATGAGTACCTGCTTGCTCTTTTACCATCAAAACTCTTTATTTAGCCTCTTTGATTATTTGTCCTGAATTATCCCTCCTCTGAAACATGAGAATGTAGCTGGAAAATTATTTCAGTTATTAATCACGAGTCTCTCTTCAATAGATACAACATTTCTCAAACACTTACATGTTCCACATTGACTTGAGACCCAAGAAGGTAGATTTCTGTTGAGAAATTTAAGAAAGAAAGAGTTTATCTATTTTATCCTTTTTAGTGAGTCTTCTAGGAAATATGGACTCGGTTTTTGTGATTTTTTTAGATGTGCCCTAATTGTCTTCACAATACATGTCTATAAAATAGAGTGATTTAATTCTGTTTATGGCATTAAGTCATTATGTGATTCTACGTAAACAATTCAGTCCTCAGTATGAGAAACCAAGTTTTTTATTTAACAAGATAGTAAGATATGGGGAGCTCTCTTGCTCTTTCTTCTCTCCTCAAAGAATGATTCAATTATACTATATTGACCATTTGTTTCTTAATGACATAAATAGTAATACAATGTTAAGTAGATTGTCTTAAATTTGGATTTCAAGTATTTGCCATATCCTAAATTCAACAGACAACTTAGTGGCAAAATAATTTTTAAAAAGCATCTGAGTAAAGAAAACAAAAAATACCATTACACTCATTTTCCTCCCTAGAGCATTGAATCCCAAAACCTTATGTAGAAAAATAATTCCTTGGACTCTTAACAGATATTACTCTAAAAAGTTTGAGAGATTGGTTAAATGGGATTGAACAGATTTCTCTATTATAGAACTTCATATTGTCTTTAACATCTAATGTGTTTAATTAAATGCTTTCCAAATCTAATTTTAGCATTATTGAACATTTTATGGGCATTATGTTTCATGGAACCCTGATAATAATTGAGATCAGTAGTTCTCAAGCGAATCTGGGCATTAGAATCACTTAGTGAGTGTGTGAAGCATGTATCCTTGTCAAAAGCAATTCACTCAGGCTCTTTGGAGGGTGGGAGTCTGCAGTAAATAGAGTAATGGCCTCCAGAAGATGTTTATGTCCTGATTCCTGGAACCCTTGCTTGGCAAGGGTGAGTCCCTTGCTTGGCAAAGGGCAATCAAGGTAACAGATGGGATCAATGTTGTTAATTGGCTGACCTTACGTTAGATTATTCTGGAGTATCCACGTGGGCCCAGGGTCATCAGAGGCTTCTTTAGATGGGGTAGAGGGCAGGCGTCTAATGAGTCTGTATTAGAGTGATGCAATATGAGAAAGACTCATTCATCGCAGGCTCTGAAGAGGAGAGGAGGGGGCTACCAGCCCCCAAATCCAGGTAGTTTCTGGAAGCCAGAGAAAGCAGGGAAACAGATTTTCCTCTAGAGCCCCTGTAAGGGAACGCAGCCCTCTGACATGGTGGGGTGCATCCAGTGAGACTCATTTTGAACTTCTGACCTCCCAGATTGTAAGTTAGTATGTTTATGTCTATTTGAGCACTGAGTTTGTGGGAATTTTTTATAGCAGTGATTGAAAATGAATGTAGAGTCCAAGTACGAGTCATTTTTAAGAGCTACAGGGTGATCTTCATGTATAGCCATGGTGAGAGCCCTGGGTTAGAGGAATGGCTGCTCATTGGAATCTCCTAAGAAGACTTTTATCAAACATGTCTGGCACCCATCACCAGGGACTTGATTGACATTCAAAATATTAACTTATTTAATCCCCATAATTCCTTTATAAAATCAGAATTGTCATTACTAGTACTAATTTTTAGTTTTTTGGTCTAACATTACCCAGTTCCTAAATGGTGGGCTTCAAACCCACACAGGATGTCTCCCCTGACTGCTCTCACATTAACTTAAACTCTTGTGTAGAACCTATCTTAAACATCATTAAAACTGGGTATTTTCTGAGTTTCTTTTTCATAGAGAAAGTAGGAAGTTAGAAGTGTAAAGTGCCAGGAAAAATAAAAATATGGGTGGGAATAAACTGATGATTGATGTACTAATAGTGAGGACTGAGAATAAAGAATATAAAATCCATAAGTATTTAAAATAAAAATTTGGGGTTATAAATGTTACTAAATACAGCAATATTTACTGTTATTGAAAGTATTACTTGATTAGAATAGAATTCATTTCAACAACTAATTTAAAAAGCAAGATTTGTTTTTGTTCTGTGTATTTCCTTCAGGAGAGGAGGTATATATTTATAATTCCCTAGTAGTATATATTTATAATTCCCTGTGTTGCAGGTGAATTCTTTGCAGTCTGAGCCACCAGGGAAGCCCAGTAATATAATTTAAAAATATAAATAAATGTTAATACTGCAAGAGGTAAGCATCAGTTGAGCCTTCAATAAGTTAGCTAGGAGTTTTCTGAAACTCAGTATACAATATATTATGGTATGTACATATGTTAGGTACCATATGGAAAGCCTGTCTGTTTGCATATCAGATCTCTTCAATTCTTAAAAAGTTAATGGCCATTCAAAATGAACTGAAATGTCAGTATACTTTGACATTTTGGTGACAGCCTTTGGAGAAGCACAAAGACACCAAAACAAAGCTATAAAACCTAGCAGAAGATTATTTATAAGACATTCAGAGTTTAAGAGTGAGAAAGGCAAAGATAAACAGCAAAACCAATTCCCTGTGATCAGGTATTTGTCATTTCTATTCATCCCAATTAAATACTATGATCCTCGTATACATTAAATCTTGAAAATTTCCAGCCCTCTGTTCCTCTGAGTGTTGTAATGAAAAGATCCCTGAATTAAAGAAAAACACTAGCTACTTGTTTGATAGATACTATAAACCACTAAGCCAGGGTAATTTCTCCTATCTCTAGAGTGAGTTTTTCACTTGCTTTTTTTGATCACAAAGGAATGTTAAAACTCAAATGACATGAGTAAGTGATTTTGAAATAGTAAGCCCCATATAAATAATTACTCCACACAATAATCTCTAGTCAGTCTGAAGTGCAAAACTTATCTACCTCCACATAAAAAGTTACCCTAAAACGTAGTGGCTTCAAACAACAGCTGTCATGTAGTATCTTATGGTAGAAGACTATGTTTCCAGTGAATTTTAGGTTCTTTCTTTGTCACAGAAGAATTCCGAGACAAACAAGGAGGTTAAGAAAGTAAACAGAGTTTGTTTAAGAAGAATGCACCCTCAGAGGGAGAGCAGGCAGACAGGTGAGGAGCTGCTGCCCTGGGGTTCTTTGGCAAGCTGGTTATGAGGAGCATACAGGTGAGTTCGGTTCAGTTGCTCAGTCGTATCTGACTCTTTGCAACCCCCTGGACTGTAGCACGCCAGGCTTCCCTGTCCATCACCAACTCCAGGAGCCTGCTCAAACTCATGTCCATCAAGTCGGTGATGCCATCCAACCATCTCATCCTCTGTCCCCTTCTCCTCCTGCCTTCAATCTTTCCCAGCATCAGGGTCTTTTCAAATGAGTCAGTTCTTCGCATCAGGTGGCCAAAGTATTGGAGTTTCAGCTTCAACATCAGTCCTTCCAATGAATAGTTAGGTCTGATTTCCTCTAGGATTGACTGGCTTAATCTCCTTGCAGTCCAAGGGACTCTCAAAGTCTTCTCCAACACTACAGTTCAAAAGCATCTTTAATTTCATAATCACCATCTGTAGTGATTTTGGAACCCAAGAAAATAAAGTCTGTCACTGTTTCCATTGTTTCCCCTTCTATTTGCCATGAAGTAGAGAGGGTAACCAGCGGAAGGCCGGGGGTCTCCAAACAGAGGAAATAGGCTTCAAGTGTCAGACATGTTTTATCTCTCCCTTAAGTGGCATGAGGAAACAAACTACAAATGTCAGATTTTTTTCCCCTTCTCCATACAGAATTAAAAGGCGGTTTCTCTTAAAACTCTGTGTTGCCATGATGACACCTGGTTCCAGCTGAACTTAATTTTTCTCAAACCTTGAGCTAACCAATGTGTTTTTCTTATGGAAATGTTTTTCTTAAGCTATGTTTATGAAACTATGCATTTGCTTTGGAGTTTGCCTGTCTTCAAAATGGTTCCATCTAAGACTAACTTTTTTTTCTCTTCTCAAACCTTGGGCTGATAATAGCTCAATAAACCAGCATTCATATCAATTGTTTTATGGTTGGGGGATGACACACCTTGTGCCATCCTATCTCAGGAATGCATATTGTGGGAGAGGGGCTGGTGAAACTCCCTCAGCCTTGAGGTGTCTCTCTTATCTGATTAATAGCTTTCCAACAGGCATAAAACATCCCGCTAAAGACTAGCAGTGGGGCACTCTTTCTACCCCCTTTTGATGTCTATGTCAGAAGCTTTGTCTATCTCTTTTATACTTGAATATACTTTGTCACACAAAAGCTCTGAGTGATCAAGACTCGTCACTGGCCCCAGATTGAATTCCTCTCCTCTGGAGGCCAAGAATCCCCATGTCTTTCACGGCTCAGCAACAACCTTTCAACGTGATGGGACCAGATGCCATGATCTTCGTTTTGTGAATGTTGAGTTTTAAGTCAGCTTTTTCACTTTCCTCTTTCACTTTCATTAAGAGGCTCTTTAGCTCTTCTTCGCTTTTTGTTATAAGGGAGGTGTCATCTGCATATCTGAGGTTATTGATATTTCTCCTGGCAATCTTGAGTCCAGCTTGTGCTTCATCTAGCCTAGCATTTTACATGATGTACTCTGCATTAGAAGTTAAATGCAAGCTGGTTATGAGGGGCATACAAGTGAAGATGCAGAATATTCATTGGAGAAGGAGGAGTTTGGGGGTCTAGTCTCTGATTTTTATCCCAGTTTCATCTTCTGGAAGGGAGGAGGATTGTCCTTATATAGCTTAGATAGAAGTGTCATGGCCTCAGTGCATGATAAGTACTTCTTATCTGTGAGGCTAATGTTACAGTAATGAGAGCATAAGGAGCAACAAGTTACATTTAAATCTTTCATGTTTTTTAATAATTTTATTTATTTATTGGCTATGCTGTTTCTTTGTTGCTCTGTGGGCTTTTCTCTAGTTGCAGTGAGCAAAGGCTACTCTTTGATTGCAGTGTATGTGGGCTTCTCATTGCAGTAGCTTCCCTTGTTGTGGAGCATGGACTTTAGGGCATGCATGCTTCAGTAGTTTCTGCTCTCGGACTCTAGAGCACAGGCTCAATAGTTTGTGACACACAGGCTTAATTGTTATGCTGCATATGGGATCTTCCCTGATCATGGTTCAAACCCATGTCTCTTGCATCATGGACCAAACCCAGGTCTCCCTCATTGCAGGCAGATTCTTTACCAGCTGAGCCACAAGGGAAGCCCAAGAATACTGGAGTGGGTAGCCTATCCCTTCTCTAGCAGATCTTCCTGACACAGGAATCAAACCAGGGTCTCCTGCATTGCAGGAGGATTCTTTACCAGCTGAGTTATCAGGGATGCTTGCATTGATAGATGGATGAATTCTTTACCACTGAGTCACCAGGGAAGCCCAAACAGGTTACATTTTATAACTAGGAGATTCCCACCTTTCCCCACCTTTCTTTGTGTACTTCCAGAACATTTATCACCCAAAATGTGTTGTTTCCTGTCACTCTGGAGGTTCCTGCTTTTCTTTGCCTACAGACCCCTGTTGCTTGAAAGGTTCATGATATCCTGTTACCTGGCCCCCTTTTCTCTGCTCATATCTAGCTACCTGCCTGCTGTAACAGCTGCATATGACTTAATTCTGTCTCCTGCTTCAGGGTGTCTCACTGCTATAGTCAAAGTATCTGCAGTGGTTATAGTCATCTCAAGGTTCAAGTCGTGAAGAGTATGCTTCCAAGCTCAGTTCCTCCTAGATTATTGGACTGAGGGCCTCAACTTCTCACTCACTGTTGTCTGTAGGCTGCATACAATTCCTTGGTACGTGTGAAAGTGTTAGTTACTCAGTCTTGTCTGATTCTTTAGAACCCTATGCACTGTAGCCCACCAGGCTCCTCTGTCCATGGAGTTCTCCATGCAGCAATACTGGAGTGGGTTGCCATTCCCTTCTCCAGGGGAACTTCCTGATCCAGGGATCAAACCTGGGTCTCCTGTATTACAGACCTATTCTTTACCACTTGAACCATGGGCTTCTCCTATATGGCATGATGATTCATCAAGGTTTGCAAGCCTAGAAGGCAATAGAAAGAGTCCAGAAAGATGGAAGTTAAAATCATTTGTAACCTAACTGTAGAACTGATACCTTATTACTTTGGCCTTTCCTCTTCCTTAAAAGCAAGTTACTAGGTCTGTCTCATACTCGAGGGGAGGTGATTCTATGATGGTGTGGATAATAGGAGGTGAGGGTCATCTTGAAAGCTGCCTGTTATGTGGACTGTCTCTCATTCCTTAGACATAACCTTGGCTTGGTTCTCCCTGTTTGGGGAGTTACTGTTTGGGGATTTCTTTCTTTACAAGTTCCCTCAAACCCAGCTCAATCTTCAAGGTCCAACTCAGTTATGATACCTTTGGTGTGTGTGTGAATTCCCTTGAATCTTCAGTTAGATGAGATCTTTCCAATATCTAGATTCCCAAAGTATTTGACAGTCATCTCCTGTTTATCTCACATACTGTCTCTTGATTTTTGTAACACAGTCATAGCTTCCAGGTATATCCATTTCTTGTCTTGGCCAAAGATTTCAAAAAGTTTTTCTGTAACAGCATTCAGTAAAACCCAAATGAACTTTTTGACTATCCCAATACAAAGCCCCTAAAGGCAAGAATTGGGCCTAATACTGCTTTGTATTCTCCCACGGGGCCAAGGACAGTCATGACTACAAAATGAGCAATCTATACACTTTTATTGAATTGAGGTCATTTTTAAGGAAAAGGTTAAGATCAGCTGTATTTTGATCTTATTTCTGATGAAGGCTTACATGAAGCCACCAAGAATCAATCAATAATATCAGGTCTGAAATAGCTTATGTTCAGGCATTTCTGCCAGTTTCTTGTTTTCTCAAAGGACATTGGTGGTCTGCCCTCCTAATGGCTTGATTGATTAAGAGTGTGGACTTGAAGAAAATAATGGAACCATTTGACCTTAACAAGCTCCTCGATTTTCTGGCACCTCTGCATGAGAAATACCCACTTTTGTTCCAAGAGTTTTTCTATGGCTACATGCTTCTTTATTATAATGTTCTATAGCAAGCTTAATTTTAAGGCACTATTTACCTTGAGCAATAAGTCTTAATAAGGAATCTTTCATTTACATTAACTTATTAAAAAAAACTTATTATATGGGTAATATTTTTTTAACCATACCCTGTTTGTATGCAAATAGACCAACCCTCCAAAGAAATCACTTAGTTAATAGCCTGGATAAAAGAGTGTCTGGGGATTCATAAAATTATATTGGCACGGTAGAGCCTGAGTCAGAATTTCTACTTCTTTAGGGTATTTATTTTTATAAAGATTCACCTAAATATCCTTATCATTATTATATTACAAGGTAATGGAAGAATAATTCATTTCAGTTCAAAAGATTTCAAAGGTTTCACTGGCCTTTACTCCAGAAAACTTAAGTGCCTTGATAATCTGTTTAAACTGGCCCCTATAGGTTTTGGTTGAGATTCAATTCTACTCTTAGCTTTCTTTTCTAAACTTAATCCAAAGAAGGCATGGGGAGAGCACATTTTAGGGTGACTTGCTCTTAAGTTATCTAGAAATCCCTTCTTCAGCCTCCCCCATTTCACACATTATTTGTCATTACCATTTGTTCTGGGGAGAATTTCAAGAGGTCTGGACTAAGTTTGGCTGTTTTTCAAGGCTCTCCCCCATCAGTAGTCCCTGTGTAGGAAATGACTGATGTTTGCAGTTAAATTTTTGGCTAAGCAAATAGGACTTAATCCATTTGTTCAGTGGTCCATGTCTAAAGCATCATGGGGTTTGGTTTAGTGTACCGAGCTCCAAGTCACAGTAAGCATTTATCTTTCCTGTGATATTTTGCTGCATTTTATGCTTTGATGTATGGAGTAGAGGAATTGTAAGCTGATGGAAAAATAAAATTGGGCAAAAAAAATCAGGAGATAAGGTTTTAGTTCAGGCCACGTTCATTACATTGTTGATGCAATTATATTATCCTTCCATTCATTTGATGAAAAATATTTGTGCATTACTGAGTTGAATACTGTTTTAGGCAATGAGATCAAGCAGTGAACCAAAAATGTCCTAGCTCTCATGGATCATATATTTAGTCTGGAAATGAATAATGAACAAATAATCAAGTAGACTTGTTACTGAGTCCAAGTTCACTCTGCTTGCTGCACAACAGGCCAAGTGCTAAAGCAAGAAAAACAAGTTTATTTGGAAAGTAGCTGACCGAGAAGACGGCAGGCTAGTTTCTCAAAACAATCTCTGGGGTCTGGACACGAGGCTCATTTATAGATGAGAGATGGGGAGAGGTGAGGAAGCAAAATAAAAAGGCCATTAATCTTGCAAACGTCTCCCAGAATGGCAAGCCTCAGGCAGGAGATGTGTTAATTTCTCCCTTCTTGCCATCTACAGGTGGACAGGGTTCTGAACAAAGGCACTTTGGTTTAACAGTCAGGCAGAGGGGCAAGATTCTCTGAGGCAAGCCATTCTGTATGATTAAAATAACAAGAGCAATGCAAAGCAAGTCAAATAAGCAATTCTATCATGGGATCAGATTGGCTTCCTCCCTGCAACAGACTGACACTAAGCCAGTTGGTGATAAGTGGTATGCAAAAGTAAATAAATACACAAGTAAAGCTTGTAAAGCAACAGAGTAACAGTTGGAAGTGGGTTGTGTGCTGTCATAGATAGGACATTATGTGAGCAGTGACCTGAAGAAAGCAAAAGAGGATGTTTATATGAATTTGGAGAAGGGGTAGGTTCTGAAAGTAGCAGAAAGTACATAGACACTGAGGTGGGGAAATTGTGCATTAGGAGCATTAAGGGGCTTCCCTGGTGACTCAGGTGCACCAGGACCCAGGAAAAAGGAACAGTGACCCTACAGGAGACTTGCCTGTGGGTGTCCGGGAGTCTCTGGCGAAGGTATGGGTTGGTGGTGGCCTGCTACAGGGTTGGGGGCATGGACTGTAGCAGTGCATGCATGGGACCTTTTGAAGGAGGTTATCTTCATTACCTCCACCATAGTTTGGCCCCAGGTAAATAACAGGAAGGGAACGAAGCTCCACCCATCAGCAGAAAATTGGATTAAAGATTTGCTGAGCATGGCCCTGCCCATCAGAAGAAGACCCAGTATCCCCCTCAGTCAGTCTATCCCATCAGGAAGCTTTCATAAGCCTCTTATCCTTCTCCATCAGAGGACAGACAGACTGAAAATCACAATCACAGAAAACTAACCAATCTAATAACATGGACCACAGCCTTGTCTAACTCAATGAAACTATGAGCCATGATGTGTAGGGCGACCCAAGACAGACAGGTCATGGTGGAGAGTTCTGAAAAATGTGGTCCACTGGAGAAGGGAATGACAAACAACTTCAGTATTCCTGACTTGAGAACCCCATGAACAGTATGAAAAGGCAAAAAGATAGGACACTGAAAGATGAACTCCCCAGGTTGGTAGGTGCCCAGTATGCTACTGGAGATCAGTGGAGAAATAACTCCAGAAAGAATGAAGGAATGGAGCCAAAGCAAAAACAACACCCAGTTGTGGATGTGACTGGTAATGGAAGCAAGGTTCGATGCTGTTAAGAGCAATATTGCATAGGAACCTGGAATGTTAGGTCCATGAATCAAGGCAAATTGGAAGTGATCAAACAGGAGATGGCAAGAGTGAACATTGACATTTTAGGAATCAGTGAATTAAAATGGACTGGAATGGGTGAATTTAACTCAGATGACCATTATATCTACTACCGTGGGCAACAATCCCTTAGAAGAAATGGAGTAGCCATCATAGTCAACAAAAGAGTCCAAAATGCAGTACTTGGATGCAATCACAAAAACGACAGAATGATCTCTGTTCATTTCCAAGGCAAACTGTTCAATATCATGGCAAGTAATGCTGAAGAAGCTGAAGTTGAATGGTTCTATGAAGACCTACTAGAATTAACACCCCCAAAAGATGTCCTTTTCATTATAGGGGACTGGAATGCAAAAGTAGGAAGTCAAGAAACACCTGGAGTAACAGGCAACTTTGACCTTGGAGTACAGAATGAAGCAGGCCAAAGGCTAATAGAGTTTTGCCAAGAAAACACACTGGTCATAGCAAACACCCTCTTCCAACAACACAAGAGAAGATTCTACACATGGACATCACCAGATGGTCAACACCGAAATCAGATTGATTATATTCTTTGCAGCCAAAGATGGAGAAGCTCTATACAGTCAGCAAAAACAAGACCGGGAGCAGACTGTGGCTCAGATCATGAACTCCTTATTGCCAAATTCAGACTTAAATTGAAGAAAGTAGCAAAAACCACTAGATCATTCAGGTATGACCTAAATCAAATCCCTTACGATACACAGTGGAAGTGAGAAATAGATTTAAGGGACTAGATCTGATAGACAGAGTGCCTGATGAACTACGGACAGAGGTTTGTGACATTGTACAGGAGACAGGGATCAAGACCATCCCCAAGAAAAAGAAATGCAAAAAGGCAAAATGGTTGTCTGAGGAGGCCTTATAAATAGCTGTGAAAAGAAGAGAAGCCAAATACAAAGGAGAAAAGGAAAGATATACCCATTTGAATGCAGAGCTCCAAAGAATAGCAAGGAGAGATAAGAAAGCCTTCCTCAGTGATCAAAGCAAAGAAATAGAGGAAAACAATAGAATGGGAAAGACAACAGAGCTCTTCAAGAAAATCAGAGATACCAAGGGAATATTTCATGCAAAGATGGGCTCGATAAAGGACAGAAATGGTATGGACCTAACAGAAGCAGAAGATATTAACAAGAGGTAGCAAGAATACACAGAAAAATGTACAGACAAAATCTTCATGACCCAGATAATCACGATGGTGTGATCAGTCACCTAGGCCACACATCCTGGAATGTGAAGTCAAGTGGGCCTTAGAAAGCGTCACTACGAACAAAGCTAGTAGAGGTAATGGAATTCCAGTTGAGCTCTTTCAAATCCTGAAGGATGATGCTGTGAAAGTGCTGCACTCAATATGCCAGCAAATTTGGAAAACTCAGCAGTGGCCACAGGACTGGAAAAGGTCAGTTTTCATTCCAGTCCCAAAGAAAGGCAATACCAAAGCATGCTCAAACTACCGCACAATTGCACTCATCTCACATGCTAGTAAAGTAATGCTCAAAATTCTCCAAGCCAGGCTTCAGCAATATGTGAACCATGAACTTCTGGATGTTCAAGGTGGTTCTAGAAAAGGCAGAGGAACCAGAGATCAAATTGCCAATATCCGCTGGATCATCGAAAAAGGAAGAGAGTTCCAGAAAAACATCTATTTCTGCTTTATTGACTATGCCAAAGCCTTTGACTGTGTGGATCACAATAAACTGTGGAAAATTCTGAAAGAGATGGGAATACCAGGCCACCTGACCTGCCTCTTGAGAAATCTGTATGTAGGTCAGGAAGCAACAGTTAGAACTGGACATGGAACAACAGACTGGTTCCAATTAGGAAAAGGAGTACGTCAAGGCTGTATATTGTCACTCTGCTTATTTAACTTATATGCAGAGTACATCATGAGAAATGCTGTGCTGGAGGAAGCACAAGCTGGAATCAAGATTGCCTAGAGAAATATCAGTAACCTCACATATGCAGATAACACCACCCTCATGGCAGAAAGTGAAGAAGAACTAAAGAGCCACTTGATGAAAGTGAGAGAGGAGAGTGAAAAAGTTGGCTTAAAGGTCAACATTCAGAAAACTAAGATCATGGCATCTGCTCCCATCACTTTATGGCAAATAGGTGGGGAAACAGTGGAAACAGTGTCAGACTTTATTTTTTGGGGCTCCAAAATCACTGCAGATGGTGACTGCAGCCATGAAATTAAAAGACGCCTGCTCCTTGGAAGGAAAGTTATGACCAACCTAGACAGCATATTAAAAAGCAGAGATATTACTTTGTCAACAAAGGTCCATCTAGTTAAGGCTATGGTTTTTCCAGTAGTCATGTATGAATGTGAGAGTTGGACTGTGAGGAAAGCTGAGCACCGAAGAATGATGCTTTTGAACTGTGGTGTTGGAGAAGACTCTTGAGAGTCCCTTGGACTGCAAGGAGATCCAACCAGTCCATCCCATAGGAGATCAGTCGTGAATGTTCATTGGAAGGACTGATGTTGAAGCTGAAACTCCAATATTTTGGCTACCTGATGGGAAGAGCTGAGTCATTTAAAAAGACCCTGATGCTGGGAAAGATTGAAGGCGAGAGGAGAAGGGGACGACAGAGGATGAGATGGTTGGATGGCATCACCAACTCAATGGACATGAGTGAGTAAACTCTGGGAGTTGGTGATGGACAGGGAGGCCTGGCTTGTTGCAGTCCATGGGGTCGCAATGAGTCGGACTCGACTGAGCGACTGAACTCAACTGAACTGAACTGAGAATTTGTTTTCTCAGATGTAAAACTACTAGTTAGGTGATAATACCTATATCATGTGATTGTCAGGAATAACCAGTAATATCTATTAAGACACTGTACATAATGGATGACATCATAAACATGGAAACATTCTTTTCCTTTTTTCTCCTTTGTGTTTTCCTTCCTTCCTCCTGCCCCCTGTTCACTGATTCCTCCTTTCCTTGAGTAGCCCTTTATTCCCTCTCGCTCTCTCCCTTTGTCAATTCTCACTACTCCTTCCTTCCCCTTCTTATTCTTTCTTTCCAATTATGATAGGTATTTTTATGCAGGGCTTCTCGGGTGACTCTGTGATAAAAGTTTCTCAGAAAAGCTAAATAATTAGTCCAAGTTTTCCCAGGTAGTAAGTAGGGTGGAGGCTGGAGCACAGAGATTCTGCAGAAACCTAGCATTCAAAACAAGGCTTGCCAAATATATGATATCACTTATATATGGAATCTTAAAAAAAAATGGTACAAATGAACTTATTTACAAAACAGAAACAGATTCACAAATTTTTTTTTTTTTTTTGAGCTATTTCTTTTTTTTTTTTTTTTTTTTTTATAAATTTATTTATTTTACTTGGGGGCTAATTACTTTACAATATTGTAATAGTTTTTGCCATACATTGACAAGAATCAGCCATGGGTTTACATGTGTTCCCCTTCCCGAACCCCCCACCCACCTCCCTCCCCCTCCCATCCCTCTGGATCATCCCACTGCCCCGGCCCCGAGCCCTTGTCACATGCATCGAACATGGAATGGTGCTCTGTTTCACATATGACAATACACATGTCTCAATGCCATTCTCCCAGAACGTCCCACCCTCACCTTCTCCCTCAGAGTCCATAAAATTGTTCCATGCATCTGTGTCTCTCATTCTGTCCCGCATATAGGGTTATCGTTACCATCTTTCAGATTCCATATATATGCATTAGTATACTGTATTGTTGTTTTTCTTTCTGGCTTACTTCACTCTGTATAATGGGCTCCAGTTTCATCCATCTCAGTAGAACCGGTTCAAATGTATTTTTTTTAATGGCTGAGTAATATTCCATTGTGTATATGTACCACAGCTTCCTTATCCATTCATCTGCTGATGGACATCTAGGTTGCTTCCATGTCCTGGCTATTGTAAACAGTGCTGCGATGAACATTGGGGTACACGCGTCTCTTTCAATTCTGGTTTCCTCGGTGTATATGCCCAGCAGTGGGATTGCTGGGTCATATGGCAGTTCTATTCCCAGTTTTTTAAGGAATCTCCACACTGTTCTCCATAGTGGCTGTACTAGTTTGCATTCCCACCAACAGTGTAAGAGGGTTCCCTTTTCTCCACACCCTCTCCAGCATTTATTGCTTGTAGACTTTTGGATAACAGCCATTCTGACTGGTGTGAAATGATACCTCATTGTGGTTTTGATTTGCATTTCTCTAATAATGAGTGATGTTGAGCATCTTTTCATGTGTTTGTTAGCCATCTGTATGTCTTCTTTGGAGAAATGTCTGTTTAGTTCTTTGGCCCATTTTTTGATTGGGTCATTTATTTTTCGGGAATTCAGCTGCAGAAGTTGCTTGTATATTTTTGAGATTAATTGTTTGTCTGTTGCTTCATTTGCTATTATTTTCTCCCATTCTGAAGGCTGTCTTTTCACCTTGTTTATGGTTTCCTTTGTTGTGCAAAAGCTTTTAATTTTAATTAGGTCCCATTTGTTTATTTTTGCTTTTATTTCCAATATTCTGGGAGGTGGGTCATGGAGGATCCTGCTGTGATTTATGTCGGAGAGTGTTTTGCCTATGTTTTCCTCTAGGAGTTTTATTGTTTCTGGTCTTACGTTTAGATCTTTAATCCATTTTGAGTTTATTTTTGTGTACGGTGTTAGGAAGTGTTCTAGTTTCATTCTTTTACAAGTGGTTGACCAGTTTTCCCAGCACCACTTGTTAAAGAGGTTGTCTTTTCTCCATTGTATATTCTTGCCTCCTTTGTCGAAGATAAGGTGTCCATATGTGCGTGGGTTTATCTCTGGGCTTTCTATTTTGTTCCATTGATCTATATTTCTATCTTTGTGCCAGTACCATACTGTCTTGATGACTGTGGCTTTGTAGTAGAGTCTGAAGTCAGGCAGGTTGATTCCTCCAGTTCCATTCTTCTTCCTCAAGATTGCTTTGGCTATTCGAGGTTTCTTATATTTCCATACAAATTGTGAGATGATTTGTTCTAGTTCTGTGAAAAATACCATTGGTAGCTTGATAGGGATTGCATTGAATCTGTAGATTGCTTTGGGTAGAATACTCATTTTCACTATATTAATTCTTCCAATCCATGAACACGGTATATTTCTCCATCTGTTTGTGTCCTCTTTGATTTCTTTCATCAGTGTTTTATAGTTTTCTATATATAAGTCTTTTGTTTCTTTAGGTAGATATATTCCTAAGCATTTTATTCTTTTTGATGCAATGGTGAATGGTATTGTTTCCTTAATTTCTCTTTCTGTTTTCTCATGATTGGAGTATAGGAATGCAAGGGATTTCTGTGTGTTAATTTTATATCCTGCAACTTTACTATATTCATTGATCAACTCTAGTAATTTTCTAGTAGAGTCTTTAGGGTTTTCTATGTAGAGGATCATGTCATCTGCAAACAGTGAGAGTTTTACTTCTTCTTTTCCTATCTGTATTCCTTTTATTTCTTTTTCAGCTCTGATTGCTGTGGCCAAAACTTCCAAAACTATGTTGAATAGTAGTGGTGAAAGTGGGCATCCTTGCCTTGTTCCTGACTTTAGGGGAAATGCTTTCAATTTTTCACCATTGAGGATAATGTTTGCTGTGGGTTTGTCATATATAGCTTTTATTATGTTGAGATATGTTCCTTCTATTCCTGCTTTCTGGAGGGTTTTAATCATAAATGGATGCTGAATTTTGTCAAAGGCTTTTTCTGCATCTATTGAGATAACCATATGGTTTTTTTCTTTCAATTTGTTAATGTGGTGTATTACATTGATTGATTTGCGGATGTTAAAAAAACCTTGCATTCCTGGGATAAAGCCCACTTGGACATGATGTATGATCTTTTTAATATGATGTTGGATTCTGTTTGCTAGAATTTTATTAAGGATTTTTGCATCTATGTTCATCAGTGATATTGGCCTGTAGTTTTCCTTTTTTGTGACATCTTTGTCTAGTTTTGGAATTAGGGTGATGGTGGCCTCATAGAATGAGTTTGGAAGTTTACCATCTTCTGCAATTTTCTGGAAGAGTTTGAGCAGGATAGGTGTTAGCTCTTCTCTAAATTTTTGGTAGAATTCCGCTGTGAAGCCGTCTGGTCCTGGGCTTTTGTTTGCTGGAAGATTTCTGATTACAGTTTCGATTTCCGTGCTTGTGATGGGTCTGTTAAGATCTTCTATTTCTTCCTGGTTCAGTTTTGGAAAGTTATACTTTTCTAAGAATGTGTCCATTTCTTCCAAGTTGTCCATTTTATTGGCATATAGCTGTTGGTAGTAGTCTCTTATGATCCTTTGTATTTCTGTGGAATCTGTTGTGATCTCTCCATTTTCATTTCTAATTTTGTTGATCTGATTCTTCTCCCTTTGTTTCTTGATGAGTCTGGCTAATGGCTTATCAATTTTGTTTATCTTCTCGAAAAACCAGCTTTTAGTTTTGTTGATTTTTGCTATGGTCTCTTTTGTTTCTTTTGCATTTATTTCTGCCCTAATTTTTAAGATTTCTTTCCTTCTACTGACCCTGGGGTTTTTCATTTCTTCCTTCTCTAGTTGCTTTAGGTGTAGAGTTAGTTGATTTATTTGATTTTTTTCTTGTTTCTTGAGGTACGCCTGTATTGCTATGAACCTTCCCCTTAGTATTGCTTTTACAGTGTCCCATAGGTTTTGGGTTGTTGTGTTTTCATTTTCATTCGTTTCTATGCATAATTTTATTTCTTTTTTGATTTCTTCTGTGATTTGTTGGTTATTCAGAAGCGTGTTGTTTAGCCTCCATATGTTGGAACTTTTAATAGTTTTTTTCCTGTAATTGAGGTCTAATCTTACTGCATTGTGGTCAGAGAAGATGGCTGGGATGATTTCAATTTTTTTGAATTTACCAAGGCTAGATTTATGGCCCAGGATGTGATCTATCCTGGAGAAAGTTCCATGTGCACTTGAGAAAAAGGTAAAATTGATTGTTTTGGGGTGGAAAGTCCTGTAAATATCAATTAAATCTAATTTGTCTATTGTATCATTTAAAGTTTGTGTTTCCTTGTTAATTTTCTGTTTAGTTGATCTATCCATATGCGTGAGTGGAGTATTAAAGTCTCCCACTATTATTGTGTTATTGTTAATTTCCCCTTTCATACTTGTTAGTATTTGCCTTATATATTGTGGTGCTCCTATGTTGGGTGCATATATATTTATAATTGTTACGTCTTCTTCTTGAATTGATCCTTTGATCTTTATGTAGTGTCCTTCTTTGTCCCTTTTCACATCCTTTATTTTAAAGTCTATTTTATCTGAAATGAGTATTGCGACTCCTGCTTTCTTTTGGTCTCCGTTTGCATGGAATATGTTTTTCCATCCTTTCACTTTCAGCCTGTGTGTGTCCCTAGTTTTGAGGTGGGTCTCTTGTAGACAGCATATATAGGGGTCTTGTTTTTGTATCCATTCAGCAACCCTTTGCCTTTTGGTTGGGGCATTCAACCCATTTACATTTAAGGTAATTATTGATAAGTATGATCCCGTTGCCATTTACTTTGTTGTTTTGAGTTCGTGTTGAAACATCCTTTCTGTGTTTCCTGTTTAGAGAAGATCCTTTAGCATTTGCTGGAGAGCTGGTTTGGTGGTGCTGAATTCCCTCAGCTCTTGCTTGTCTGTAAAGCTTTTGAATTCTCCTTCATATCTGAATGAGATCCTTGCTGGGTACAGTAATCTGGGTTGTAGATTATTCTCTTTCATTACTTTAAGTATGTCCTGCCATTCCCTTCTAGCCTGAAGGGTTTCTATTGAAAGATCAGCTGTTATCCTTATGGGGATCCCCTTGTGTGTTATTTGTTGTTTTTCCCTTGCTGCTTTTAATATTTGTTCTTTGTGTTTGATCTTTGTTAATTTGATTAATATGTGTCTTGGGGTGTTTCGCCTTGGGTTTATCCTGTTTGGAACTCTCTGGGTTTCTTGGACTTCTGTGACTATTTCTTTCCTCAATTTAGGGAAATTCTCAATTATTATCTCCTCGAGTATTTTTTCATGGCCTTTCCTTTTATCTTCTTCTTCTGGGACTCCTATGATTCGAATGTTGGGGCGTTTCATATTGTCCCAGAGGTCCCGGAGGTTTTCCTCATTTCTTTTGATTCTTTTTTCTTTTTTCCTCTCTGCTTCGTTTATTTCCATCATTCTATCTTCTACCTCACTTATCCTATCTTCTGCCTCCGTTATTCTACTGTTGGTTCCCTCCAGAGTGTCTTTTATCTCCTTTATTTCATTATTCATTCTATATTGATTCCTTTTTATTTCTTCTAAGTCCTTGATAAACATTTCTTGCATCTTCTCAATCTTTGTCTCCAGGCTATTTATCTGTAACTCCATTTTGCTTTCAAGATTTTGGATCATTTTTATTATCCTTATTCTAAATTCTTTTTCGGATAGATTCCCTATCTCCTCCTCTTTTGTTTGGCTTTGTGGGCATTTCTCATTTTCCTTTGCTTGCTGAGTATTTCTCTGCCTTTTCATCTTGTTTAGATTGCTGTGTTAGGCGTGGCCCTTCTGTATTCTGGTAGTATGAAGTTCCTCTTTGTTGTGGAGGTTCCTCACTGCGGTTGGGGTTGGACAGGTGGCTTGTCAAGGTTTCCTGGTTGGGGGAGCTTGTGTCGGTGTTCTGGTGGGTGGAGCTGGATTTCTGCTCTCTTGAGTGTAATGGAGTGACCAGTATTAATTTTTGAGATGTCTATGGATTTGGTGTGCCTCTGGGCAGCCTGTATATTGATGCTCAGGTCTATGTTCCTGCGTTGCTGGAGAATTTGCGTGGTATGTCTTGCTCTGGAACTTATTATCTCTTGGGTGGAGCTTGGTTTCAGTGAATTTATGGAGGCTATTGGATGGTCTCTTATTAATTAATGTTTCCCCTGGCTTTCAGTCTTATTCTTGCAGTAGCCTCAAGACTTCTCCTTCCATACAGCCTCAATAATAAAACTTTTAGGTTAATGGTGAAAAGATTCTCCACAGTGAGGGATACCCAGAAAGGTTCACTGAGTTACATGGAGAGATGAGGTGGGGGGGGTGGGTTGAAGTGACCAGGAGGGGAAGAGGGGAATTCAAATGTGGAGAGAGCAATCTAGCCAGTAAGCACTTCCCTCTGTGCTTTCCACAGTTTGGAACCCTCAGAGTGATTCACAGAGATACATAGAGAGGGGGGAGGAAGGTAACAGAGGTGAGCATGAGTAGAAAGGGAGGAATTAAGAGGGGAGAGAGAGATCTGGGCAGTATCCTGTTCCTGAAGTGTTCTCCGGTACCCAGAACACCCTCAGAGATTCACAGAATTGGGTTGAGAAGAGAAGGAGGAGGGTGGGAGATAGAGGTTCCCTGGGGGAGAAGAAAGAGCATCAATAGGGGGAGAGAGTGATCAGGCCAGTGATCACACTCCTGAGTAAAAATGGGTCCTAAAGATTGGGTTCTTAAATGTACAAAGTTGATATCAAATATGTAAAACACAGATTAAAAATCTAGAGTAGAGGTTAGACTCTTATAAAACTTACAATCTAAAAAAAAAAAAAAAAAAGAAAAAAGGGAACAGTGTAACAAGAAAAAAAAACAGTAAAACAGTAAAAAAAGAAACAGTAAAAAAATGTAGAACAGGAAAAAAACATTAAAAAAAAAAAACACAAAAGGTATAAGATATATGTATGTAGTTTGCTTCAAAAATAGGGGTTTTTTTTTTTTTTTTGCAAGTTAATAGTGGGTTATGAAAATGAAAGTTAAAGGTGTAATAGAGGACTCTTTTGAAGATAATGCGCAGTTTTTGTGAAAGCCTGACGTCCTCAGCCAGCCTTCAGAAGTAGTTTTGTGAAGTTTGGTCAGCGTTCAGATGTTCTTTCGATAAATTTGTGGAGGAGAGAGTGGTCTCCCCGTCCTATTCCTCCGCCATCTTCTGCTCTCCCCCCACAAATTTTAAAACACAAATTTATGGTTACCAAAGAAGAAATGTGGGGTGGAGGGATAAACTAGCATGTTGAGATTAACATATATATAATACAATATATAAACAACAAGGACCTACTACATAGCACTGGGAATTCTACTCAATAGTCTGTCATAACCTATATGGAAAAACAATCTGAGGGAATTTCTTGGAGGGTCCATTGGTTAGGACTTGGTGCTTCCACTGCAGGTTCAATCCCTGCTCGGGGAACTAAGATCCTACAAGCCACTCAGTGTGGCCAAAAAAAAGAGAAACAATCTTAAACAAAATAGATGTATATATATGTATAACTGAATCACGTTCCTGTACATTATTGTAAGTCAACAATACTCCAGTATAAAATAAACGCAACAAAAATAAAAAGGCAAGGCTTATCTGACTCTAAGCACTAGGCAGGAAGATGAGATGGCTTCTTACTGTCAGTGAGGCCCAGACTAGAGGTGGCAGAGTGGGTTCGTAGGAAAGGACTGCTTTAGTAGAAAAACCCAAATTATATCAGCTGAGGCCTCACCAGAGTAAACGTTTTGTAGCTTCAATAATTGATTAGACTGTGATGATTTCATGAAAAAAACTAAGAGGAACATTGAGGGAAGTGGCAAAATTAAAATTATTAAATAGTTGATTAAAATTAAACTGTCCTTGATGACTCAAGATGATTTATGTACAGTTGGATCAATTAAGCTTTTTGTTTACTAGCTCCATTAATAATCTGATATCTGGACCCCTGGAATTTTGATTCAGACCATCAAATGCAAAGTACTTTTCCTTCAATTTATTTATAGTGAAAAGGACTCAGAGGCCCTGGAGTTTGTTTAAAACTTTGAAATCTCTCAGCATTAGTCTTTGGAAGCAAGTCTCCCCCCTTTCAGCACTCCCTCCACACACCCCAAGATAGAAGCCGTACCCAAAGGTGGTTCTCTCCAGGAAAAGAGGGCACAGGAATTTAAATTCTCAGGATTAAGAGGATGCAAGGGAAGATAAGGTTTAAGCAATAAAGTGATTAAAATAATTAAAATCAAAACGCAATTTAAAGTTTCTGAAGCTTGAAGCCGGAAATTTTGGTACAAAGCTGAAGTTGTAATGCTCAGACCTCTCGCCTGAGTTCCAGACCTGAGTTTCTTTCGTTGGTAACCTCTGTGGAACGGTCCCCAGGAAGCCTGCATGCCTCAGAGGCATTTAAACTCGACATGTTCAAAACTGAACTCACTATAATTTTTGTACAATTTTGCTCTGTCTCTCTTTTTTCTATCCAAAAACCCAAATCAGCCAAATCAGAACACTTCAATTCTTTGACTTTTCCATTTGCTTTATTTTAAATTAATTACTTTTAACTTCTTCATTTTCCGTATTCAATCAGCTACCAAGGTGAGTCTCGGTTTTCCTAGTGCTTGCTCAGCGTTCCTGGTTTATCCAAACCAATATGTACCCTCATCTTCAATCACCACCTTTAGAGTCCTTGTCATGTGAAGTGAGGTATAGAGTTATGTTGTATGTGTGTGTCTGAGGGGTCGGGGAGGGTGGACCATGCAGATATTTTGTGCACCTTACTTGAGAGAAGAGATGTCACTGAAGATAAATAGGGGTCTTCTGTAAATCTTTGTTCGTTCCATGAGCTTCTCTGGGGAAGAAGTTGAGGTGATCTTTAAGGTTAATTAGAAAAACAATGAAAGGTCCTTAGATGCTTTTATAATTCTAGGCTACTCAAGAGTTTGAGAGATTAAGTGATTTATATGCAGTCACATATATTAAAATACTGTATTTGACTTTTTATGTTTAATTGATTACTATTGTTAACAGTAGAATTTACTAGAGACTCACCAGAGTAGCCAGAATTTTATTTTTAAGGTCTGGGCTTTCCTTGCTCCCAGGGAAGTAAAAATGGCTTTTTGGGATTTCTGAAAGAGGTTTTCCACATAGTATATGGGAATATCAGGTGGCTGATTGGAATTCCTGAGACTGGAATATGAGAGACAAGAAGGGTGGAACCTTGTGAAATTTTGAGAATTGCTTCTTAAATTACTGAAGCATCCTTGAAGTGATGGGATTTTGAAAGGAGTAGCTGTGTGGGTCCCTGAGGAGACTGTGTGTTGAGACCGTTAATTCTGGGTCTTTGGAAAGGTCCCATGGTGTGATGTGGAACTGACTGGCAGAATACAGAGGAGCTGTCCTTTCATCAGCCCTAGGCCTGAGAAGGGCCCAAAGTCTCCAGTGACCAACCTGAAGGAGCAGGAGTCGGGTTGGGGAGAAAGGCTTCGTTGAACTGAACTGTGTAAACCTCAGTGTCCTCACTCATCTGATCAACAGTGGGGATAATGGATTGATAATGGCATTGTCAACTATGATAATGGCATTGTCAGCTATGATGATTGGCAGCTAGAACTGTTTGATTTGATTGAAAATAATAAAGAAATATGAGGTATCTGGCATTCTGAATGTTGTGGACCAATTCATGCTTATTACATGCAAATTTATAATGATCAATAGTTCAGCTGAAATCTGATGTCTAGAAAAATAAATGACTCAGTTTAAATGTTGCTGGAATATTTGAACACATGAGCTCTTGAGATTGTGTCAGCACTAATACGGTTTTAGGGCCTGGGGAATAGTGAATTCAAACTTCTGATGCTGGAAAACTATTAGCCCTGGATGTTGTCCAGGCATCATGCTGAATTCTTTTCAGTTTTACTTCATTTCTGAACCTCTGCAAATCAGTATCCTCGATGCAGATGAATTGGTTTTCCTACTTGATGCGTATGGCTGAAAATTCCAGGTACCATTTCTTAAGATGCGTTTATCCACAGGGAGTTAATAGGAATGAAAATCGATGCCTTACTTTCCCTCATCTTGGAAGTGAGGCAGTCATTTCAGTTCGGTTACACAGTGCCTACTATGCGTAGTCAGTAGACTAGGCAGTGAGCTCTAATGTTAAGAGCATGAGACAGGGATTTATTGGAAATGATAGTATCTATTTCTTTAATTCGAGCCCAGATATTTACTAGACGAGTGTCTATCAGGAAGTCTCTTAACTTTATCTCCTACATTTATGTTTTTATAACAGTAACATATGTGTCACAATGTTAGGACAATTTTCAAGGTGTAATTTTGCTTCTTATTTGTTCAGTTTATAAAATGAGGTAAAATTGTCACCCCTACTAATTCCTCTAAATTCTGTTATTCTTACAAAAAGAAAATACTTTCGAAAGTCAACAAAGGGGTACTTCTGAGAGCAGTTTATTTAGGAGATATGTCTTTTTGATGAAAGGGTGTTTAAGCTTAATTCATTGCATATGGGATCTGTAAGGATCATTTAGAGAAAATAAATAATGGTTATAAATGGAGATATTAACAAGTAAATAATTTGTTTCAAATCATAAAAAAGCTTAATTCATAAAATCATAAAATCGACATAAAAGCTTAAAATCATAAAAAAGACATAATTCAACTATGGTTATATTGTGCCACCCATACGGTTAAGGATCTCCTTTGTTTACATGTTTTTGAAATAATGAGTATTTGATAAATTTTATTAAATTGAGACATCAGTTTTCTTTTTTATTTTAGTTAATTTTTATTGAAGTGTAGTTGCTTTACAATTTTGAGTTAGTTTCCTCTGTACAGCGAAATAAATCAGCTATATGTTTATGGCCTATTCTTAGGTTTTTAAGGGCTCCCCATACTGCTCCCCACAGTGGCTGTACCAATTTACATTCCTACCAGTGGCATAGGATGTTCCTTTTTCTCCACACACTCTTTAGCATTTATTATTTGTAGATTTTTTTTTGATGATGATGGCCATCTGACCAGTGTGAGGTTTGCATTTCTCTAATTGTCAGTGATGTTGAGAATCTTTTCATGTATTTATTAGCATTTGTATGTCTTCTTTGGAGAAGTGTCAATTGAGGTCTTCTGCCCATTTTTTGATTGGGTTGTTCGTCTTTTTTGATATTGAGCTGCATGAGCTGTTTGTATATTTTGGAGATTAATTCCTTGTCAGTTGGTTTGTTTGCAAATATCTTCTCCCATTCTGAGGGTTGTCTTTTTGTCTGGTTTACGGTTTCCTTTGCTATGCGAAAACTTTTAAGTTTAATTAGGTCCCATTTTCTTATTTTTTGTTTTATTTTCATTATTCTAGGAGGTAGGTCAATAAAGATCTTGCTGTGATTTATGCCAGAGAGTGTTTTACCCATGTTTTCCTCTAAGAGTTTAATAGTTTCTGACCTTACATTTAGGTCTTTAATCCATTTTTAATTTATTTTTGTGTATGATGTTAGGGAGTATTCTAATTTGATTGTTTTACACATAGCCCTCTAGTTTTCCCATCACAACTCTTTGAAGAGACTATCTTCCCTCCACTGTATATTCTTGCCTGCTTTGTCATAGATTATATGGCCATAGGTGCATAGGTTTATCTCTGGGCTTTTTGTCCTATTCCACTGATATATATTTCTGTTTTTTTGTGCCAGTACCATACTGTCTTCATTACTGTAGTTTTGCAGTAGACTCCAAAGTCAGGAAGTCTGATTCCTCCAGCTACATTTTGCTTGCTTGAGATTGCTTTGGCTATTTGGGGTCTTTTGTGTTTCTATACAAATTGTACAATTTTTTGTTCTAATTCTGTGAAAAATGCCATTTGTATTTAGTAGGGATTGCAATGACTCTGTAGATTGCTTTGGGGAGTATGGTCATTTTTGACTATAAGAATATTGACTCTTCCAATCCAAAAACTGGTATATCTCTCCATCTGCTTGTGTTGGACTGGCTTATTAAAATGCAGATTTCTGGGCCTATCAGAGGATTTGATTCAGTAAGTCTAAAAAATTGCAACTCTAACAAGTTCCCAGGTGATGCTGTCCCTGCTCCTCTGAGGAGCGTACTGGAGAACCAGTTCATCTGAAACACCACTGGTGAGATAGGTGAGATAGGAAAGCCTTTAGAATAGATTCTAGGTCTTAATCTCTGATTCCATTTCTGTGAGTCTTGACCAGAATCAGGGCATCTATTTATTTTAAAAGCTCCCAGGACATATTAATAATCCAGGTTTGGAAACTGCTGCTTTATATTAGAGCTGAAGTCTTATTGGGTTTAAATGATATACTTGGGCTTTTCTTAGGTTTGAAATTTTAGAATAAATATAACAAAAAATAATAAGACATCATTCTGATACAAAGGGATAGAGCAATAAATAGAATTAATTCTTATTTAGGTAAATACAAGTCTATTTGATTTTGATTAAATATAAGACAACATAGCATTTATATTTAATATAAATTTCCCTCCAAAAGATGATGACATTGCTTTGGGTTTTATGTCTTTAAAAGCACTTTGGAAGCCAAATCTCACATATTTATAGTGATGTGTATCACACTGTATAATAACATCCATGATTCTATTCTTTATTTCTTTTAAAACTCATTAAGCAAAATTATTAAGAAATTATTTAGTTGATTCTAAATTTATCAAAGTTATCTGCTGAACAGCCAGCCATCCAGAGCATGAGAGATGAGACAGGTGAACTCACATAAAAACATTCTGATGATGGATTGTGCTCAGTTACTTGCTAAAGGGTACCATACTTCATCATTTTTCATGGCTCTTCAAGCCTTCCCTGTTTATACTTTTCCATATCAAATGTCTCATCTACATGCAAAGGTGATTTTGCTTCATAACCAATAGTTTTGTAAACTCCACATGGCAACCTCAAGCATCAAACTTTTATCTGCTATAGAATATCTTTGGACAATAAACATCTAAATCAGGATTTCACTGCAAACCCAGCAGATCATGAAAGAAAAAGCTAAGCTGACTCTTCCACAACTACTTCATTTATGTAATACAGAAATGAGTAAATGTTTATTTTGGTTGATAAAGCAAGCAGGTGTGTCTTGAAGATAGGCTGGGATGACGAAATTAAGTAAAAGGTGGTAATTTTACAAAATTACTTTCCTGACCACCATGAAAATTTATATTGCACATTTGAGATTAAAGGTTTTTTCACAAATTGAAGATTAATCCAGGGAAATTTATATACTTTCTAATTTCATTTTTCATTTCTTGCATTCAGGTAGGAAGAAACTTAAAATGATGTTTAAAATTTCTTTAGATTTTCTTTTACAGTCAATCTTAAAAATAAAATCTGGTCTTAGAAGGAGTGGAATCTTAAGTAGCGCTGAGGACCCAAATTTGCCATGTATTTGTTGCAAATGTACTTGAATCATGTGAAAACACTGAAAAATCAGATTTATGAAACATTAGAAGACCATGCCTAGAAATAGTTAATAAATGTTTGCTTCACTTTTATATAAAATATGTGTTAGTTGCTCAGTTGTGTCCGACTCTTTGCAGCCCCACGGACTATAGCCCACCAGGCTCCTGTGTCCATGGAACTCTCCAGGGAAGAATACTGGAGTGGGTTGCCATTCCCTTCGCCAGGGGATCTTGCTGACCCTTTATATAAAATAATTGTGCTACAGATGCATAGAACAATTTTATGGACTCTGAGGGAGAAGGTGAGGGTGGGACGTTCTGGGAGAATAGCATTGAAACATGTATATTATCATATGTGAAACAGAACACCATTCCATGTTCGATGCATGAGACAAGGGCTCAGGGCCGGGGCAATGGGATGACCCAGAGGGATGGGATGGGGAGGGAGGTGGGTGGGGGGTCCAGGAAGGGGAACACATGTAAACCCATGGCTGATTCATGTCAATGTATGGCAAAAACTATTAAAATATTGTAAAGTAATTAGCCCCCAACTAAAATAAATAAATTTATAAAAAAAAAAAAAAAAGAGTCCCTTGGACTGCAAGGAGATCCAACCAGTCAATCTTACAGGAAATCAACCATGAAAAAAAAAAATAATTGTGCTAAATGAGGAATTAAACACCCCTTGCAAAGGGTCACACACATTAATACACATATCTAGACATCAATAAATCATGTATTTATGGGCCAGAGGCATAGTAAATGCTGAAGCAATATAAAGATGTAAAAGTAAAATCCTGCCCTTTAAGGAACTTAGCTTCTAGTAAGTAAGTCAAGTATTCAAAAGGGATGTCAGAATGGGATGAATTATATGAAAAAGTGCCATGTGTCTGATTGACTAGGAGTCAGTGCAGGCTTCATGGAGAAAAAAATGGCAAGTTAAAAGATGTAGGAATGTTAAGTATGGTCAAGAGGAGTGAAGGAATTATGTACCAGAGAAATTCCTGAGAGAATATGGTGGAAATGTGTAACAACAGCTTAGTCTTTATGAAGGTCTATGGTTGGGGATAAGTTCGATGATGGACAGAGAGAGATCAGATCTGAAAGGGCCTCACCTGTATATCAAATAAAGGAGCATTTCTTAAAGCCTGGATAACTGTTATTCACATGGTGGAAGGTAACTTGCCAAGCTCTTGCTGACCATTCTCAGCATCATGGTTTTCTTTAATTGTCAGAATGCACACACGTAAATGCCGCCAAGTCACGTGTGAGAAAGTGACCACTAGGTGGCAGAACTGTACTGCATTCTGTGGCTGAGACCAACTAGCTGATCCCTTGATACCTTCTTGCAATTCTTTATTCAAAGCCAATTCGGCTGCACAATAATGCTTGGAGTCTGTGTTTGTCTGGAAGCTTTGCAGAAGGTTGAACGTCAAATTGTAAGGAACTTTTGTCACTGCAGACAACCTGCAGCCACCAGCCCCGCTCTTTTGCTCCTCCCAGTGGACATCAGTTGTTGGATGAATGCGGCCTGGGAATATATCTTAAATTATTCTTTGATTTAAAAATGTAATCCAGGCCCATATATCAGCAGACACATACCATGTTTCACATATAATTAGCTCATAACTAAACTTAGCAGTGTGCAGAAATAAAATGTCAATCTAATTTCTTTACCGTAAAATTTTCCTACTGCCAGTGTAGAATAAATCTATCACCATATGGCCCATCAATGCAGTAGTAAACAAGGGGTCTAACTGTATTTTGTGAGGAAACTCTTGTAATTGATTTATTTTTCTAGGCTACCAGCTAGTTGGTTGTTGTGTGTTTTTGGTTATGCCATCAGTAGATATACATAACTGCTTTTTGCTGTTGTTGTCCCTATTTTGAAAAACATATAATCCGAGTTCAAGAATTCTACAATTTATATTTGCCAGTTCAGAATAGGAGAATGTTGATAACATGTTGATAATATTAAATATTTCAGTGTTTCTCTTCAGTGTGATGTAGACATTGTCTAATTTTAGCCTCTGTTTAGGTTATAGTTAGTCATGGATAATCTGTTTGAACGATTTTTTAGTTAATAGTATACTGATTAATTTGATTTACTCATTGAATCCATTAATCAAACTGTGAATTTGGTTGATTGTTCCATGAGCATGTTCCTTTGATGATATAGTCATGATCTTATCCTGATTTTGTATTAACTGATTACCGTGGAGTAATTAATACCCCGAAGAGGTAATCAATATCCTGCTGCTCCAGGTAATATTCAAAACAGTTTTATATCTAAGCTTAAAACTTTTTATACGCCTTTGCAGCATAGGAAAGGGACTAAGGGAATGTGAGTTTATTTTGCATGGGTGTACAAGAATATAGGTATGAGACTTGCAAGTATTTTTCCTTAGGTGAGACACGTTAATATTTTAACTAAATAGATTTTTCTTTAACCATAAATTATATTGAAAACTGTTCTCTAATCAGACTTTTATAGACAGAGTTTTAAACTCTCTCCAAAGTCAGTTAATTTGTGCTAACCATTTGAAACAAGCATACACATGCATGCACACAGACCCCACCCATTTAAAGTATAACTGTCTCAATATCTTTTTGACCAACCAGCAATTCACAATGCAGACTTTCAAATTACATACATCACTAAAAACAACTAGAACGGATTGCTGAAATATAAAACTAGTTATGTTTTAGCATTATTTATTCTGTTCTCTTGCTTACTGTATTTCTCAGTGAATCATTATGTCTTGCTAGGAAAACGTAATTGTACAAAGCTTAGATATCTCAAAAAAGAACAACTTAAGGTGAAATTGTAGAGCTATAGGTCAGCATGGTCTCCTATCATAATCTTTTTTAAAAATTTTCCTTTTCCTATTCCTTTTCCCTTCTTATTTTATTCATTTTTGCTTTCTATAATCAAGAAAAAAATTGAAGACATGGAATGGAAAATGTATGTATCCCAGGTTTTTCCCTCTCTTACCCAAAATAGATACAGTATGCTGGAAGCTTTGTAAGTTATTACCAAGCAAACTAGGTATTTAAAACTTGTTTTACTATATCCTATGTGAAAAAAAAATCTTTTAAAGCCATTAAATAATACAACTTTGTTAATTCAGAGTCTTCATAGGCTAGAATTTTGAAGCAGATATTCCTTACTAATTGTTATATTACAGTTGCATAGTACTCCACTCTGAGGACAATTTATAATTCATTCAACCAGTCTACACTGTTGTATGAAAATTGTTGTACATAGCTTTTTAAAAATTTCAGCCAGGATACATTTGGGCTTGATTACTAGAAGGAGAATTGCTGAGTCAGGGGGTCAGTGTGTTAACTTCATCAAACCAGGTTCCTTCATCAGGCACTAAGCAAGTCAAACTCTGAGATGCCAAGGTTTACAGAGGGAAATGGTTTCATCTCAGGGCAGTTAAGCAAGGAGACAGAGGAACAATTCTGCCTCCAAAGGCAAGGGGCTCAAGGTATTTATGGAATAAAGTTGAAGCGTGAGGAGCCTAGAAAAGGTAACTGGAGATAAGAAAAGATAGGGTAATCATCCTTCTTCGCAGGCATGACTAAGCTATAGACTTCTTCCTGGGGGATATGTTCAGAAAATGATGGTGTGAACATGTTCTTAGGGTGGAGTTTTGGTCTCTGATGTCCAAAGTTCACAGAGTAGACACCCCACGTGTGCCCATTTGGGGGGCCTGTGGTCTTAACTAGTCTTAACTTGCTTGATCTGGAACTGGACTACTTGGGCAAAAACATCTTATTGTTTAGACCACGTGAAATTTGGAGGACACAAGTTTTTTTGTAAAAACAAAGTAACTTTGATAAGCGAAAGAGGGTGAGTTTATTAAATATTAATGGCAAACTGATGACCCCTCTTGGTTTCAAATGCTTACATAATTTTGCCAGGTGTTACCTCATCAAATTCTTTATCATATGGGTTCCCCTACTTTGCATCTCTACTAGCAATAACTGACAATGACCATTTTACCCAGCTTTGCCAGCAATGTGTAACGTCAAAAGTTTTGAAATTTTCCAATCTGTGAAAATTGGAAACTCAATTTAGTTTTATTTTGCATTCAGCTAAGATGAATCAGGTTGAGTATATTCTCTCTCATATGGTTAAGAGATATTTATATTTCCATATCTGTGAAGTATCCATTCTTACACCTTACTAATTTTTCTTTATTTTTCAAGTGTGTACATTTTAATGACTTCAGTATTTTGTCTATAAGTTTGATATACATTATTATTATGTAATAATGGTGTTTTATTTCATATACCACTATGGTGGGCTTTTTTGGCTATGAAACATATTTTTATTTTTGCATAATCTATTTTTCAAATTTAGCAATCTTTTTCTTTTGTGCATCTGAATTTGAGTCATTTAGGAAGTATTTCCATTGCTAAAGCTATAGAAGAATTTACCCATGTTTTTGTCTAATATTTATATGGTTTCCTATTTTCACTATTCAAATTTCTGATCTCTTGGGAATTTATCCTTTTGAATGGTATAAGGGATGGATCCTCATTATTTCTCAACTGTAAAAATATTAATTATATTGTTGTATACTAAGTTGGCTTAAAGCTCAACGTTCAGAAAACTAAGATCATGGCATCTGGTCCCATCACTTCATGGGAAATAGATGGGGAAACAGTGGAAACAGGGTCAGACTTTATTTTTTGGGGCTCCAAAATCACTGCTGATGGTGATTGCAGCCATGAAATTAAAAGACACTTACTCCTTGGAAGGAAGGTTATGGCCAACCTAGATAGCATATTTAAAAGCAGAGACATTACTTTGCCAACAAAAGTCCGTCTAGTCAAGGCTATGGTTTTTCCATTGGTCATGTATGGATGTGAGAGTTGGACGGTGAAGAAAGCTGAGCGCCGAAGAATTGATGCTTTTGATCTGTGGTGTTGGAGAAGGCTCTTGAGAGTCCCTTGGACTGCAAGGAGATCCAATCAATCCATCCTAAAGGAGATCAATCCTGGGTGTTCATTGGAAGGACTGATGTTGAAGCTGAAAGTCCAATACTTTGGCCACCTTATGCAAAGAGTTGACTCATTGGAAAAGACCCTAATGCTGGGTAGGGTTGGGGGCAGGAGGAGAAGGGGACGACAGAGGATGAGATGGTTGGATGGCATCATTGACTCAATGGACATGGGTTTGGGTAAACTCCAGGAGTTGGTGATGGACAGGGAGGCCTGGCGTGCTGCAATTCATGGGGTCGCAAAGAGTCAGATACGACTGAGCGACTGAACTGAACTGAACTGATACTAAGTTTACATACAAAATTAGATCCATTTAATTTTAATCAAATAAAATTGTAAGTTATTTAAAGTGATAATGTAATGCTTTGATACATGCATTCACTGTAAAAGGATTCCCCATCAAGTTAACATATCCATCACCTCACATATTCCCCTCACCTTTTTTTCTGTAAGAACATATATGTTCTACCCCCTTAATTCTCTTTGAATATTTTGTTTATTCACATGCTAATACTATACAGTTTTAATTATGATGGATTCATATTATCTATCAACATCTGGTGGGGGTATTTCTCTATGGTTCTTTTCATGTGGAGTTATTTCAGGATGATACATATTTGAATTTTTAGTATTTTTAATTCCTGTTACGTATTTTCAACTTCTGTGTGCTTATGAGAGTAAATTCTAAGAATTCTCATGACAAGGAGAAAATATTTTTTTCTATTTCTTTAATTTTGTATATGTATGAGGTGATTTGTTGTTGTTTAGCCACCAAGTTGTATCCCTCTTTTGTGATCCCATGGACTGTAGCCCACCAGACACCTCTGTCCATAGATGTTCACTACATTCTTGTAGTAATCATTTCATGGTAAATGTTAACCAAATCATTATGCTGTATGTCTTAAACTTACACAGTGATGTATGTCAGTTATATCTCAATAAAATAGGAAGATAAAGAAAGGGGGAAAGTAGAGGGAGAACTTAGTGAAAGAAGTCACTTAACTTCCTTTGCTTCCATTCTCTTATCTATAAACAGAGATTTTGTAGAGGGATTGCATGCGTCATTAAGGAATAAGTTCAGAGGCATATAAAATTCAATTAAAAAAAACAAAGTATTTTGTCTGTTTCTGCATAACAAAACGTTCAAATTTAGAAAAGAAAGGGTTGACCTGGTAGCTCCAGGAAGCCGTCATGGCTCACTTTTTCTCCATCAACCTTAGAGTTGTTCTTAGGCTTCTGTTGATATTCTTTAACCTGTGGTTGCAAGATGCCTTTTCTGACTCTTGTATGTCCCTATTTAAAGGAATGAAGAAGGGGAAGAGCATAGCATAAAAATCATATTCAGACTGCATCAGCCTTTATTAACATTTTCTCATAAGCTCTGCTTAGCCTGCTTAGATCTGATTTACCAAAACTGTGCCCTCTGGCCATTCCTTATTCCAAAGGAGGTTGGAGAAGTAAGTGGGACTATTGTATTTGTTAATGTGTTGGATTTGCAGCTGAGAGCAATGCCATACCAAACAAAATTATAATTCTGTTAATAGAGAAGAAGGGAAAATTGAACAGTTTGCCACAATGCACTATGTAAACCAGAGGCCCTTTTAAATGTCAAAAATAGAAATAAAGAAAATATTTACCTCTTTTCCTCTCCCCCCAATATTTCTTTACTCATTTATGAAAAGTCTTTTGTATAAATAACCCAAATTTTCAATGCTTTGAACTTCAAAACTATCCAGATAACTTACACGTGATAAGCATTTTTAAATGTCAGAAGTATGAGAGGAGAGTAAAAGGAGTGGGGGGCAGGAAGAATGCTGTGCACACAGGTGAAAGAGAAATGGAAAAAAGCAGGAAATATTCAAATGTCAGATAGATATAACTGGCTACATTTGTTTTCAAGCCATAAATATTGCTGAGGGTGCTATGTTTTATTTAATTTTGTTTTATTTTTTTTTCTCTAACATTTTATTTACATCAATTTCTCGTTCGGGTGGCAAGGGGTCGTCCATAGTTCAGAATGGTGGGCGATGAGTGTGGGGGCTGTGTCAAGGGATAGATCAACTCTGAGGGCCAAGTCATGACTTTATATGATATACTGTGCACTTTTTTAATTTGCCTGTTTAAAATGCACCTGAATTTATTTCTCAGTTCTATGGTTTACTAAGTACTTCTGCTCTTTAGTATTTTCTTCCCTTTAATCTCCTTAGGGTGGCTTTTCTGTTCTTTTTCTACAAGCTTATTAAAGTACATGCCTATTTTGTTTATTGTCATTCTTTTTATATGACGTAAGTATTTAAAGCTGTATTTTCCCTCTGACTTAAGCTTGGGTCTGTTATACAGAGTGAACTAAGTTAGAAAGAGCAAAACAATAGCATGTATTAACACATATATGTGGAATCTAGAAAAATGGTACAGATGACCCTATTTGCAGAGCAGAAATAAAGATGCAGATATAGAGAACAGACCTGTGGACATGGGGTGGGGTGGGGATTGAATTGGGAGATTGGTGTTGACATGGATACACTACCATGTGTAGGACAGATGGCTGGTGGGAGCCTGCTGGGTAGTGCAAGGGGCTTGGCTCAGTGCTCTGCGGTTATCTGGATGGGTGGGAGAGAGGGAGGGTGGGGGAAACCGAAGAGGGAGGGGATATGTATGTGTGTGGCTGTTTCACTTCATTGTGCAGTGGAGTTTGCTATTTTAAAAGAGAACCAGATTGGGTAAATAATTGTTTAAAGGTATACGAAAAATTGCTTTTGAATGGCTCTAAAATCTACAAACCATCCCACGTACTTGTTGTTAACTTCCATGAGGTGTAGCTTGTATAGAGTAAACTGCCCCATTTTATAGAGAAGGAAATGGCAACCCACTCCAGTATTCTTGCCTGGAGAATCCCATGGACAGAGGAGCCTGGTGGGCTGCTGTTCATGGAGTTGCACAGAGTCGGATACGATGAAGTGACTTAGTATGCATGCATGCATTGGAGAAGGAAATGGCAACTCACTCCAGTATTCTTGCCTGGAGAATCCTAGGGACAGAGGAGCCTGGTGGGCTGCCGTCTATGGGATCGCACAGAGTTGGACACGACTGAAGCTACTTAGGAGCAGCAGCCCCATTTTAACTGTGTGGTTGGATGAGTTTTGACAAAATATAGACCTGTGCAATAACTATCCCGCTAAGAATACTAATCAAGTCTACTATCCCATAGGTTCCATATTTCCCTTTGCAGTCTACCTCTGCCAACACAGGGAACTACTGGTCTGCTCTGTGTCACTATAGATTAGTTTGAATTTTTCTAAAATTTCAAAAAAAAGGCTATACCTATTCTCTGAAAATAGGTTTCTGACTTCCTTAACTTAGCTTAATGATTTGGAAATGGACCTATGTTGCTGTTGTGTCAGCAGTCCAGTCATTTTATGTTGCTTAGTAGTATTCCACTGTACAAAAAAACAAGCCACAGTTGGTTTTATCCATTTATATACTAATGCACATTTTGTTTATTTTCAGTTTTGAGCTGTCATGATTAAGTTGCTAAGAACGTTGACATACAGATCTTTATATGGACATATATTTTCATTCTTAAGTGAATGTAAATGTGATTGTTGGGTCATATGGTAGTTTGACATAGCAATTTCTTATGTTGCCAAATTCTTTTCTAAATTAGCAGGGCAAATGTGTATTTTGTCCACCAATTTATGAAGTTCCAGTTGTACTACATTCTCACCAATGAGTGATATGGCCAGCCTTTTAGCAACTTATGTTTAGGGGAATGGTCTGAGTTACAGAAGCACCAAACTCACAGTTTTCTTCTGCAGATCTGTCTTTCAAGGGTGATTCCACTTGTCTGCACCTATTTTCCCACCATGCTTCATGAGCTCTTCCACACATGGGAGTAATTTTGCTGTCAGCCAGGGATTTGGGCAGGTTTCATACATAGATATTGGACCTCATTCTTTCAGCTCTCTTATTTCCAGAATTTCTTAAAATTTCCAGCAGTTCTTCCAGCCCTGAACTCTGTTCTCTGGCATCTTCACTTGCTGAGCTGAGGTTTTTCCATACCTCCATTTCCTCCTCCTGTAGCTGTGGTGGTTGTGGGGACTGTTTTTGTCTCTGTAATAAGGGCTTGAACCTTTAACATTTTCCCACTGCTCTCTGAACCTCTGCTCATTTTCCTCCATCTCAGTTACAGTTTAAGCTCTTCTCTAGCTTCTATCAATTAAAACTTTTTTTCTAGTGAATTTAAATTGAGTATACAGTCTCAGAAAAGTCGCCATAATCAGGTTTGAAAGCAGTGTCCAGAACCCTGATAGCTGATAATGAATGTAACTGAAATAAAGTATTGATTTAAATATCTAGTCCACATTCTGGGAGTCATGTAGTTGAGAATGAAAGCCTGAAAGAAGAGTTTCTTGACTCAAGGATGGTCCAAAGAAAAACTAAAAATTTAGGCAAAATTTAACAGTGATACTTCTCTATTTCCCTTTCTGCTTCTTTCTTCTACTGCCCTGTGTACCTGAGGATGCTGTTTTGTCACTCTGTGCCCTCACTGAACCTGTGTCGAGGTCTGACTTTCCTCCTTTAATTTTTTCTCATCTCCACCCTGCTTTGATGAGAACTCCAGTTCTCCAGTGCAGTTCCTCTCTCAACATTGAAGAGGCATTTCTTCACGTTCCCAGAGGCATTTCGTATTTAGCAGTGGACGTTTAGTATCTCAGATTATTAGTGGAGAACATTTGATGATGTAACAGAATATAGTAAATTGTTCAGTTCACATGGGGAGGTGTGTTTGGGGCCAACTTGTAGGATGGGGCTCTTTTAGGAATGGGTATCATTATGAATGATCAGAGATTCTGGAATGTTCCTGATTTTTTAAAAACTGTTTCTTGCCTGTTTTCATCTTTAAATCTAGAGATGTGTTCAAAGTTTCACGTCTTTGGTTGTATGTTCGATTGATTTCAAGTGGCACCATGGCAGCGACTCCAGGCTGCGCAGATGGTGGATGACAGACAGCAGTAGCACTGAAATCTGGAACTTTCCTATATTTTCTTCTGCTGCTTGTCTCTACTTTACATACCTCTCTCTCCAGGTTCTCAGTGGATTAATTTCCCTCATTGGAAATAGGAGTTTTACCAACTATACTTCTAATTTGATCATGTCTGAATGTTTCTGGAGAAAGGCACTTGCTCCAGGTTTAGTGTGGAGAAGCCAATGGCACCCACTCCAGTCCTCTTGCCTGGAAAATCCCATGGACGGAGGAGCCTGGTGGGCTGCTGTCTATGTGGTTGCACAGAGTTGGACACGACTGAAGCGACTTAGCAGCAGCAGCCAGGTTTAGTTTGGTCCTTCAGAACGTGACTCTCACGAGTGCCTCGGGCAGTGAAATTAGTTTAAAACAGAGTGTACACTCAACAGTATTCTTTCTTTGTAATAATTCCTTACTTTGCCTTAATCACCTTTGTTTTTCAGACAGCTTCTAGATGATTGTATTTTATCATTGCAACCCGCCATTTCTAATCTATTTAGCAAGTTTTTATTAGTTCTGACTTTCTTCTTTAAGGTCTCATGGCATGTTATCCTCTTTGGTTCTGAGAAGTCACTTGAGTTCTCAATCTGCTGCAGCCTTCTCTTTTCTCACGTCCCTATTTCATGCAGTTGAAGAACTCTGCCAGCTTCAATCACTGATCTGCTTTGTCCTATGAGTAGTGAATGCTGTGCCAAACATGTGCTCTTCTAGTAGCCTCCTATGAATCCTGCCTTTTCATAGTTTAAAGACTGGCAGCTTAGATGGTAAGGAATCTGCCTGCAGTGAGGGAGACCTGGGTTTGATCCCTGGGTTGGGAAGATCCCCTGGAGAAGGGGATGGCAGTTCACTCCAGTATTCTTGTCTGGAGAATTCCATGGACAGAGGAGCCTGGTGGGCTATAGTCTATGAGGTCACAAAGGGTTGAATACAACTGAACAACTAACACACAGACATGCATGCATGCACACACACACACACAGAGGCTATGATAGTGAATCCCTTCTTGCCATATATGAGGCAATACAATAATACCATCTTTCAGAAGGACTAAGTGAATTGCAAATATATTTCACGTATAACAGAGCACTTCAGGCACTCTTTTGTGCACTTCATAGGCATTGCTCATTTAATCATATGAGTAATTAGGTGGGTACTGTATTTATTCCCTTCTCATGTACTAGAAACCTAAGCAAGGGAAACAAAGTGGGTGAATGGATTCCACAAAGCTTCGAGTTAACAGAGGGAGGTTCAAGGTCAGGAACTTTGGCTTGGGAACTTGACCTTACTTCTTAAACTATTGGCATATGTGAAGCTTATTGCTCTAGACAGCTGCCCAGAGAGATGCTGGTAGGAGCACCATTTGTAGTTGAGGTGGTAGCAACAAAGTTAGGTTAACTTATTACTCCTGTTGTGTGACTAAAGCAGTTCAAACAGCCTCAGAATGTGAGGCATTAATACCTTTGGAAAAGCCTGTTACTGCCAAGAATTCATGTTGCTTCTCTCTCTTTAGATATCCTACAGGAGACAAGAGAGACAATAACAACATCAAACGGAGGTTATCTTGTTTTCAGCCTGGAAGCAACTGCATTTGAAGGGTACAGAAAGAAAATTAGAAACATGACAAATGCATTTATTAAGAACTGAACCAAATTCCCTCTGCAAACACTGTTCTCCCAAATGTTAGAGCAACTGCTTCAAAGCCTGCCAGTAACAATCACTGAAAAAAAAATACTGTGGAGCACAATGCCTAGTTGTCTGTTGGGACTAAATATATTTGATTGTTTGAGAGCCACGACCTGCTGAATAAAGCCAGTGGAGCATTCAGCCCTGATGCCACTTGACCAGAAAAGTGATGCTTAGTCCAGAAATTTTACCTTAGGAAATCCTTCATTAATTAAGGATGTTTTCTCCTGTGTAAATATGTGTACTCCTTGGAGTGAAAGTGTATTAAGTCCCACTCATTATTCAGGCTCTTGTGGAACTAGTTCATTCAGTCCAATTGCTGACCAATTGCAAGTCTGGGTAAGGAAGTAGAGAGACAGTGTGCTGCACTGAAAAGACACATACTAACGTCAGATGAAACAGGACCTGAAGCCAGATCTTTCACTGGCAAGCTGGGTAACAAAGAACAAGTTATGAAACCTCAGCTTTCCTAGCTGTGAAATGGGTGTAATGACCAATCCAGAATTTGTAATTGTGTAATATGGCAAATATAACACACCTAGTTTATCGGTCAGTTGAGTTCAGTCGCTGAGTCATGTCCGACTCTTTGCAACCCCATGGACTGCATTACGTCAGGCCTCCCTGTCTATCACCAACTCCCAGTTTACTCAAACTAATCTCCATTGAGTCGGTGATGCCATCCAACCATCTCATCCTCTGTCGTCCCCTTCTCCTCCTGCCCTCAATCTTTCCCAGCATCAGCGTCTTTTCAAATGAGTCCGTTCTTTGCCTCAGGTGGCCAGAGTATTGCAGTTTCAGCTTCAGCATCAGTCTTTTCAATGAATATTCAGGACTGATTTCCTTCAGGATGGACTGGTTGGATCTCCTTGCTGTCCAAAGGACTGTCTACTAAACGGTTCATTCCATTTTCTCCCAAGGCTTCTCTGGAGGATGTGTCATAGAGGGTGAGCAGTTAGGTCATTTCTGACTCTAGAAGGCTGCGGGGAAAGGAGAAAGAGGAGGTGCAAAGAAAACAGGAGAGCTTTGGAAGGAGGTTACAGTTACCAAAGGGAAAAAAATCAACTATTTTGAGCTTCTGTTCATGTTTGGACTGGATTCATTCTTTCACTGTCTCTGTGTCTCTGTCATTTCTCTTTCCCTCCTACAACTCTCTAATAATATTACATTATAGTTAGGATTCCCATAAAATAATCATCAAAAATTCAAATCCTTATTTGCTTCATTGGTAACACTTTGCTATTATAGAGTGCTCAGTTGTGTCTGACTCTTTGCCATCCCATGGACTGCAGTCCACCAGGCTCCTCTGTCCATGGTATTCTCCAGGCAGAAATACTGGAGTGTATTGCCATTTCCTTCTCCAGGGGATCTTCCCGAGACAGGGATCAAACCCATGTCTCCTGAGTCTCCTGCATTGGCAGGTGGATTCTTTATCACTGTGCCACCTGGGAAGCCTGCTGTTATAGAGATACAAGCTAAATCCCATTCATGAAGTTACATTTTCATGACTGGTTAGTTTAGATCCCCTGGAGAAGGGGATGGCTCCCCCCTCCAGTATTCTTGCCTGAAGAATTCCATGGACATAGGAGCTGGGTGGGCTACAGTCCATGGGGTCTCAAAGATTCAGACATGACTGAGAGACTGACACTTTCACTAGCTTAGACACAATACTGAATTTTGGAAAGAATGAAAAACGTGTGTGTTTTGGGGCAGGCAGGAGCTATCTACTTTAAATAACAAAAGGTTAGGTAAAATTTAACGGCATTTTGTTTCAAGCTCTGGAAATGGCTGAAGGCTAAACATACTGTAATTGTGTTGTAACTTTTATTTGCAGTGAAATTCTTACATGCATCACTTTTTAAAACAGACCTATATGTGGAAGAGAACAAAACAAATGAAAAAGCTGAACGCATCACTAGCGCTTTCTTCACTACTTGGCTTTGAGGAAAGGAAAGGGAGGACAGAAAAGTTAACACGTTGTTTTGTATGAAGTGGTCTTTTGAATCTCACCACCCAGTGTATTTTATACTCAATATTTCAGATTTTTCTGGTGTATTCCTCCATATTACTCCAGGATCTATTACTATTAACAGGGAGCCAAGTTGTAACATCATAGAAGTGAAAATAACATCAACCCACTGATGAGGAGATCTTAGGGGATGGGGAGGTTTTTAGATCAGGACCTTCTGTGAAATTGCCCTCCCAAAGGCAGTTATCTCCACCTGTGTGCTTTGGAACTGGTTCTGCAACAGCTGACTAACCCCTGCTTCTATCTCTGCTTCCCCTTCCCTCTTTGATTCTTTAATTTTCTTTCCCCCTAGGAAGCTGAGCAATTGCATAGGAGACCCAGGTCTTCCCAGAGGCTTTCATAAAGGTAATACTTTTGATTATGTTTGGGAATTTAATTGTTGTTGTTGTTAATTGTTCAGACACTCAGTCATGTCTGACTCTTTGTGACTCTATGGACTTCAGCATGCTGGGCTTCCCTTCCCTGTCCTTCACCATCACCCGGAGCTTGCTCAAACTCATGTCCATGGAGTCAGTGATGCCATCCAACCATCTCATACTCTGACCCCCTTCTCTACCTGCCCTCAGTCTTTTCAAGAATCAGGATCTTTTCCAATGAGTTGGCTCTTCACATCAGGTGGCCAGAGTAGTGGAGCTTCAACTTCAGCATCTGTCTTTCCAGTGAATATTCAGGGTTCATTTCCTTTAGGATTGACAGGTTTGATCTCTTTGCTGTCCACCAGATTCTCAAAACTTTTGATTATATTTGCGAATTTAAATGTTTAGTTGACATAAATGATATCCATCCTGCGTTATTATTTTTCTTTCATTTTTGATGGTACTGTGTTTATGACTTTAGTCATATGTTTGACAAATGTTTCTGATACTAAGTTTCATTGAAACTGCATAAAGCCACTAAGGTAAGTTCTACAGAGAAATCGGCAGTAAAGATTCAGAGACATGCACTTGAGCAGCTCCCAGAGAGATCAAGGTGAGGTTTCATCAATGACTAGTACCTTCATTCCCTTATGTGAAGTTACCAGTCAGTGGTGGTGTGGGGATGCTTATCACAATGATTTTGGTCTAACATTTTATGATGATATTAAGTATCGGAGAAGTTAGCCTCACAAATCGTGCCCAACTCTAACCCACAAACACAAATTCACAGCAAAAGCAGAAACTGTGTTCCCCAGAGATGGGTCAGCTCAAAGACATTTAAGATTAAATGTAGAAGGAATATTTTACTGGGGTAATAAATTTGTTTACTTTTTCTCTGTCATTTCATTGTTAAATGACAAACTGTGTGTGTGTGTGGGGGGGTGTATTTTCAATTCAGTTGAAAAGCATACATTTTAAAAATTCTAACTGAAATGGGGTAATTATATGAATGACACTAGCATCTTCTGTGGTGGCCAACCTTGTTCTCGGAGCTGGACTGCAGGGGTGAGTAAAACCGATGTCTGTATCCTAGTAGCTGACTTTATTGAGGAGGGGAGAGGAGCAGAAAGTAGCCAAGCTGGCAAGTACACAGATGATAGTATTTCAGATAAGCAATATTAAGAAAAAAGAAAGTAAAGGATGAAGTAATCTCTCCATCTAGAGGTGCTACTTCTTTAAATTGGGTAGTGAGTCTGAGAAAGCAAACATACCGAAGCCACATAAATGGAAACTATCACCAAGAATTGTGTTTAACTATACAAAATACAGTGCAGCAGTGTGATAATTTATGTATGTTATTTAAGTAGTTGTTTTGAATTGACCTTGAGTCAGGAAGGTAACATTTTTGGGGTCTGTTTTAAAAGAATTACGTAGGCATTCACCTTCAATCTCTAAATTCCTAAGTACCTCTTATAAGCAATGTTTCTGGCCTTCCTCCACACAGCCCTTGCACTGTGGTCAATCCCAGGGAGAAATGGGTGAGGAATATTGCTTTAGGTGCCACATTATTAGCCTTCCAGGGAAGGCGAATACATGTCATGGTTGTGTTTTAATTGGGCAGAAATATATAAAAGCTAACTATGGGTTTACATTTTTTCGATACCATTGTCAAGTATATCCTGCATCTGAGATGATTTTTTGACTTTACTACTTCTTTTCTTATACCGGGTGATTGCTTTTTTTTTTTTTTAACCATTTTAGACTCTCCATTATTTTTTATGAGTCAGTATCTAAAAAAGTCTCTCTGATCTTTAACATGCTCTACTTATTTGACCTAACCATTAAAATGCTCATCTTAAAATAGCTGTCTGGTCTCTATCTGCATTATTTATTGCAAAAACTAGATGATAATTTTCACAAAAGATAAAAGGCATTGTGCAATGGCTCAGCTGAAGATATTAGCGAAAATGACTTAGCACATTGTTGTGACTGTAAGTGATAAAAGATAATGAACTGGAACTTTCTCCTTCAAGTTGAATTCCTCTGAGACTTATTAGTATCAATTGTAATGGTATATTTTTTTGATGTGGGCACTTGCCCTGCCTCCTGGATGGAGGCTATTGATGCATTTCACACAGGCTGCCAGAGGCCTGGGTGTGTGCTGCCCTTCTGTGTCCACTAGTAACTGGTCAGATGGTTCCTACAAGTCCAAAGCTGTTTCGTCTGTTTCTGGGGCTGAGCAACACGAATAAATTAAAGTGATGCAGCATGAATAAATGAAAACAATCAGACTTGTAAAGGGCTATGAAAACTAGAAGTTAAAACCTCAGAAGTGCCTTTTTGCAATGTTGGAAGTGTCTTAACGTTAATCAGAGCATAAAAAAAAGATGTCATAATTCCTCCCCCCCAATGGTAGAAATGTACGTTTTTCTAATGTAAATCAGTGAAAGGGGATAGAAAACACCACAAGAATGTTGTGAGCCACCTGATGGTGGAAATCCTTTGAACATTCATATATGACGTGGATTTCTGATGTTGTAAACAATTTCACGTGTTGTTTTTAATGACAGTATATGCAGAAGTGTTGTAGGAGCAATGGGCTCTGCAGCTATGCACATAAATTTTTATTACATCTCTAAGAAAAAATCCAAGTTGTGTAGAGAAATTCAATACAATAAAATATGGCAAAGACACTATAACATCAAACCTAAGTACTTGTAACAAACATGCGCTAGTCTAAAAATCCAAGGTCAGGGGTGGTCTGCTAACATAGAGTTTTTAATATTTCTTAGGTAAAAGGAACCTACAGAATCTCTAGAAACTTGCTTTAAGGAAAGATAGTTTTAATTAGAAACAATTCTGAGCTCTTAGAAATAATATTCCCCCAAAGCAATAGCTAGCATTTAATTTTCTTTTTCTGCTGTTAGTACAGAAGTTCACAATTTATACCTATAGAATAATTCCTGCTAAGGAGACTGTGTTCTTTATGAACAATATCTAACTAATCTTCAACACATCTATACATACTGGGGGTGGGATCCCAATTTTTTAGGTCAGCTTAGCAAAGGGAAATTAATTTCAAAGGAATTAGTGACTGCAATAAGGAAAGCTGATTCCACACCCCCAAATATGACTGTTTTTCAGCAAAAATGAAAATGTAAACAAATGATGTTGCCTCATAATACCCCTCTCTGATTCTAGATCTGTCAAGGATTTATTGTGGCTCTTTGTTTCCTCATATATATATTTGCATGGTTTATACATTGTCCAGCTCTGCACATCATTCAAATATGACGTCATGTATCATTCAGTGTTTTGAGGATAGACAATTCATTGTATGTAGTCAAATGACTTTGTCAAGGATTCTTCGTGAAATTATATTAAACATATTGTTTTGAAATGTAGGTTGTAATGTGATACATCCAATTCTGCTTCATCACTCAGAGAACAACCTGATTGTTTCTTGGTCTTGGCTTCTTAGGAAATCCATCGAAGTGATTTACAAAAGGTCACCTGTGACCGTTCACCTGTCATCCCACCAGTATTTTCAAATCTGTAGGATATTTCTGCATCGTTGAGCTGTTCTCACTCTAATCTGGATGTGACTAAACATAACTTCTCTCCTGTGCTTCTTCTCTTCCACTGGCAAAGCAATATCTGTTTCTAAGCAAGTCCATCTTTACCTAACACTCCACTCTCAGAAACCCCTGTTCCCTTCAAAAGAATTGCCTTTCATTCTAATTTCCCCTAGTAGCTAATGTGTCTAACTAATGTGTCTCCAACTCTCCTCTGAAATTCTAAATGGAGGATATGTCTCTCTTCCCGTAGTGTCCCTTCTAGACCTTGAACCATGTCTCTCTGTCCTAAAGGCTCCACACTTTGTTAGGAGAGTTGTCTGTACTTCGTGTTTCCAAGTCTTACTTTCTATTTACTTTTTAACCTACTACAAACTGGCTTTTGCACCACCATCCCAGGTAATAGCAAAATCCAGTAGAAAAGTTTGCATTTTTATCCAGTTGCATTTCCAAATACTTTTAATTAGTTGTTCCTTAAAGATCTTGAACTTGATCTGTTTTCATGACCTATTAGCCTTTGGTTTTATTTGTATCCCTTTGTCTATTTTTATTTTAAGATATACATGAGTAGGATCCACAAAGGCTCATTTCTATCTGCTTCCTGCTTTTGGTGATGTCTGGAATTGTGACTTTGGCTCAGAGAAATGAGGAGAGTTAGCCACTCAAGTGTTGGGAGCAAAGCAACACTAATAGACAAAAACGTGAAAAGTAATGGAAGTTTTAAAGAATATGATGCCTCAAAAGGAGGCTTGGCAAATTGGGAAGATGAATGTGGGGATATATCTGTGGGTAAAAATAGAAGGTGGGTTGGAGTCAGATCCTCAGGAATCTCAAATGCTGTGCAAATGGTTTGAACATTGTAAAGAATGCTTGGTTATCTTTATCGATTGACTAAATACCATATATATGTGTTAGTATACTGTACTGGTGTTTTTCTTTCTGGCTTACTTCAATTTGTATAATAGGCTCCAGTTTCATCCACCTCATTAGAACTGATACAAATGTATTCTTTTTAATGGCTGAGTAATATTCCATTGTGTATATGTACCACAGCTTCATATGTGAAACGAATCGCCAGTCCAGGTTCGATGTATGATACAGGGTGCTCGGGGCTGGTGCACTGAGATGACCCAGAGGGATGGGGTGGGGAGGGAGGTGGAAGGGTGTTTTCTGGAAGAGGAAAACATGTACACCCATGGTGGATTCATGTCAATGTATGGCAAAACAAATACAATATTGTAGAGTTAAAAAAGAAAATAAACTAAAAAAAACAAAACAAAAACTCAACATTCAGAAAACTAAAACAAAACAAAACAAAAAAAGAATTTTGGGTTACCTTTGGTGGATTCTGTGCAGTGAAATGATAGAATCACATTTGAATTTTAGAAACAGCATGCTGGTGAAAATTTGGAGAATAAATCGAGATTGTGCAAGATTGGAAGCAGAGATGATCTGGGTTGTTTTAAATCATAGGAAATGAACGATGAGATTCTAAACCAGAATGTTGGCTTTGAGATGAAGACAATGGGATGAATTCTGTTTGGGTTGCAGAACTGACAAAACTTGGCAATCAGTTGGATGTGGAGTGGAGTTGAGGGAGACAGCAGTTGAGGATGACTCACAGATGAGTAATATTAGAAGAAGGGAAAGGGGATGACATTTTTGAAAGAAAAATGACAGTTTAGTTCGGGTCATGATTATCAATTGCCTGAAGAGCACCCAGGTGAAATTGTCCAGGAGCCATGTAGAAAATGCATTTAGTGATTAGATGATTGTTCTGGTGGAGATGAAGATTTTGAGGGGGAAATAATGAACATATAGGTGGCAGCTAAAGCTATAATACAGAGCTAGAGAGCAGGAATAGAGTGAGGAAAGCTCTGTCAGTCCTTGTACATGTGGTTATGCCATCGTAACAATGCCCTCAAATCTCAATGATTCCCAGTAACAAAGGTTTGCTTCTCTGTTTTGTTACGTATCTATGGTGGGTAGGATTTGACTTTTTAAAAAAATCTTTGGGATACAGCCCTCTTGAACAGCTTGTATTTGGAACTTAATTTTTTCTTATGCAGAGGGAAAAGAGAATGGGGTGAAGTGTGGAGGGATCCTTATCTCTTCTGCCTGTAACACATCAAACTTCTGCTCACATTTCCATGGTCAAAGCAAGTCACAGATTCTGACTTATGAGGGGCAGAGAAGTACAATTCTCTGCCAGGAGAGAAAGTGAATATTTGGTAGATAAAAATGAAATTTACAAGGATTACCAAGGCAAAATCTAAGGGAACATAAACATTTAGTTGCTCCTGGAAAAAAGGAGTATCTTTAAAGAAAGCTGAAAAAGGGTGACCAAAAATATAGTTAGAAAACACAGATGAAGTATCTTTCCTGAAATAAAAAAGAAAAAATGATTTAGTCTAATTAATTAATGCTTTTGAAATTTATATACCAAGGGTATATTTGCTTTTAATAATTTATAATTGGAAGGGTATGGGGGTAAATTTGGTTATTATCATCAAGATTTCTTGCAGAAAAATCATCCTGTAAGATCCATTGCCACAGGCAAATGTAAAATGGATAGAGAATGCCTTAAGATAGGATTTGGAAACTCTCTCATATAAAGGTATAAATGTGTTCCCAGTTTTTCTTCATAAGTAAAACATGTATTTTCCTAGAAAAATATAAGGATAGGTTTAAATTTCTCATGCTCTGTACTGTGAAGGCCTTGAAACTGTTTGTTTGTTTTTTTTTCTTTTCTTTTCTTTTCTGGTCTCTACCTTTTCAGACAAAATAGAAGCTCCAAAAGATGGAGTAACTTTTTATATCTTTGATTTTATGAAGTATGATGTTCATTGCTTTAGCATGTGAGTAAGGTACTAATCATTGTTCTATTGTGAAGAGTTGGGCAAACTTCCAGAACCGAGACCTGAATCTACTTTTAATAAAAGAACAGTGAAACATTAGGTACTGGGGGTGGTTCCATTATATTCTGAAATTAAATGTGGAATTAAGAATCAAGATTTTAGATTTTAGTAAATCAAAGCTCTCTGAAATGATAATTGGTCTTAAGTAACTCTGTGGAGTCATAATTAATTCATGAATTAACTTTTTGTGGCTCATACACAGTATTGAGTCTCTGTGGGATTCAACTGTGAATAGAAGACACAAGGCCCCTCTCCTACATGGAACTTATATTAAACTTAGGGAAACATGTTAATTCAGTACTTCCCCCTTATCCAGTTTCTCTTTCCATGGTTTCAGTTATCCATAGTCAACTATGGTCTGAAAATGGGAAATTCCATAAATAATTCATAAACTTGAAATTGTGTGCCATTCTGAGTAGTGTGATGAAATCTCTCAGCATCTCATTTCATCCTGCCTGGAATGTCAGTCACCTCTCTGTTCAGCATGTTCTTCCCATCAGTCACTTAGCAGCCTTCTTAGTTACCACATCAACTGTTCAGGGTACCACAGTTCTTATGGTTCAAGTAATCTGTATTTTACTTAATAATGGCCCCAAAGTGGGGGTGATGCTGGCTGGCAATTAGGATAATCTCATGCTGTACCTAATTTATAAGTTAATTATAGCTATATATGTGTAGGAAATAGTATATATAGGATTTGGTAATTATCCATGGTTTCAGGTATCCATTGGTGGTCTTGGAACCTGTCCCTCACGGATAAGGTGGGACTCCTATAAATAAAATGTACAAATAATAATAGAATTACATCAGTGCTAAGTGTCAGGAAGGAGAAGACTGGTTTCTAAAAGATGAGTTGACCTAGTGGTAGGAGACAGGAAGAATAAAAGAAAAGCAGGCCCCAGCAAGGGCCACAGAAGAAATTTATAATTATTGATAAACTGTATGCTATAAGGCATGAGACTCTTGGAACAAGTCCAGAAGGAACAGTTCATAATCTTGAAAACAAGATATGATCCTGGGGTCGGAAAATCAGCCCCAGACTGTTTCTCAACTGGCGTCTCAGAGTCACATGTTTTATGTATCTGGTGGAAAATCTATAGATGAGAATATTAGTCTTAGTTACTGATTTGTTATTGATTACTGTTTCCTAATTACTCAATGGTTAATGATCATTTTCTTCTTTGGCCCTGAAGGCCACATGAGTTATAGTTTAACTCCCCACATATTCTCTCACTCATGGCTGAAGGTACAATAAAGCTGGCTTGGATTCAGTTTCCTCACCTTCACTTTGGAGAGGTGTTGGCCCCCTGATCCTCGCTTTTCTCTGAACCTTTGTGTCTTGTCCTCACTCCCTCACCGTATCGCACTTTCGGAAACCCTGCTTGTTGAGCCGGTCTCGACACCTAGTCTGCTCTGTTTGAGAAAGTGGACTGGATAGTTGAGGAATGAATAGGCGTTAGTAGGTCAAAAGGACAGAGGTAGTGGGGGTTAGGGAGATTTCCAGACACAGAAGATCACAATAATGAGAGTGAAGAAATATCAGTTGCCCAGGGGATTTGAAAAAGTCCAGTCTGTGAGAGAAGTGGGGGAAGATGTTCATTGACCTGGGTTGTGCTTCATCTATAGATCCTCGAGGGCCTGGTAGTTCATGACAGTGATCTTGGATTTCATTCCAGGGACCATGAAAGTCCTTTTTTTTTTTTTTTTTTTTTTTAAATAATAATAGTCAGACAAGGGGAAAATATTCACACTTGTGTTTTCAGTAGATTATTCTGGTGGGTGTGGGGAGAATGAGCTAGGGAGGAATCTAAGTGACCATGGCATGATTTACTATAGTGCAGGTAAGGATCATGATAACAGGGAATAAGAAGGGAAAAACAGGGATGGGATCCTGAGAGATCCATGACTGATAAGACAGATGTTGGTCATGAAGTTGGAAGAAGGATAGATACAGGGTGAGTGCATGGTTTCTGGTTTATGTAACTATAGAGGTTAGAGTCACCATTTACTGTGAGGAGGGCTAAAATTGGAACAGGTTATGACAGGATATTTTGACTTTGTATAGTTTATATGCAAAGGCGTTACTCTCATAGGCACTGACCCTGGATAAGTGCAAGTACCACTTAGTTTAGGAGAGTGATCTAGAGATTGTGTCTCTTTTTGCTCCAAGATCAAATTTTCTGAGTCCTTTGGAAAATCAATTACTTTTGAAGATCCATTCTATTAATACAATATCAAGTTAGCCATTCTTGGCCTATTTCTACACAGAGAGAATTTTGAGGAAATATTGAAATTGATGGGCCTTTTAGGCTTTTAGGATTAGACCCTTTAGTATTAACCATACACTTACCCCATGTAAGTGTATCTGTGGCAAATGATGATGGTGATGATACTTGGTAGTCACTGAGTCCTTACCACGTGCCACATGATGTTCTACCTGCTTTACTGATATTAATTCATTTGTCTCCAAGCACCCTCATGACTGTTATTACCACTGTTTTACAGATGAGAAAAGTGAGGGATAGAATTCTTCTATACTTGCCTCTGTGTAAATGTGGTAAATGAAAGAACTAAGATTTGAATCCAGATGGTGCAGCCATGCAGTGGGAGCTCTTTAACACCTCACCTAGAGAACTGGACTGTCATGAATTCTGGTATGCAGAGGCTAGAAGAATTTGATTGGAAAAAGGCAAAGGTCAGGATGGGGTTGTGATCTGGGGACAAACTATTTTCATAAAAAGCCAGAACTGCCTCGTAAAGTATAGTCCTAGATCTGTTATTAAAGCGGATGTTTCCCAGACTGAGTGGCCCTGAGTGAGAGGCTGGTGATGATTATTCCCCAGGAGTCGAGAAGAGTAAAATCCCCTAGAGATCTCTAGGCTACCAATTGTGAGAACTCAGCATGAGGAAACTATACCATATTCATTTGTGTATTAACAATGTCTGAAAGAATGCTTCATGAATGATAGATATTAGGTGTCTAGTGGATAAATAAATGAAGCAGTCAATAGTTCTTGTAGTTATGATTAGCTTCCAGGTGTCTTTTTTCCCCCCAGGTACAGTGTGGATGGAGAAGATAAACTGTGAAGCAGAGGGCTAAGTCTTCAGTTAGAAGTCTCTCACATTATTGTGAATCCTCATCAGGTATAAAATAAGGGAAAGGCAGGCAAAATAAACAGCAATAACAAAACCTCAGCTTATGATGAGCTTGTGGTAGATTCCAAAGAGAGCTACAGATACCTTAATGATGTCTTTAAGACCAAATTCACTTAAGGACGATGACAATGTTTTGTCATTGTTGATAGATATTTCCCTCCTAAATTCTGAAACCTCGCATCATCTGCTGAGATGCTGAGGAAGAGGAGGTTATCATGAGTTTATAAAGGCCGTAAACAGAGGAAGCAGAGGAGAAGTGGTTCACTCACTGAACTGAAAGTCAGGTGGAATTCCTTCATCTCACGAACCCATACCAGGGTTTGAAATTCCTAGTCAACCATAGTGAATCTTGAGTGAAAGATACTTCCCACTGTCATGCACTATAAGAAAGCTATTATAGTGCTCAGTTTGGTGTAACTTGTCACTTCCATTTTTAAACGCTTCAGGCCTGTTCATTTCTCGCTTCACTAGCTCTCCTCAATCTGCCGTAGATTCTGGGGACTGTTGAACAGTGACTTCTGAGTGAATAGACATTCTTCAAATCTTGTGAGTTGGCCAGGCTTCATATCAAGTACTATATATTTTGAATTACACTCTTGCAGTATCAGTCTTTTTTTTTTCTTCAAAATATGAGCATTATTTACTATTTATCTAGTGTGAGATTGTTATTTAGAATTTATAATAAGAAAAAGTATAAAAGTTTTCTTCAGATTTACCTCATCTTGTTTAAAGATCTTCTAGCTCCCAAGGAATTCTACCAAAGTTACAAGATGTATTTTTATATCTTACTCTGTGAGCCTCTTAAATGTTTTAATTTTCAGTGAGGTCACATAATGGAGTTGCTGTGCTTCTTTGATCTTGTTTGGGAAATAGATTTCCCTTCTGCTGATATAGATTTATTGCTGTAGCTTATTTTAAATTCAACGATTTTGAATTCAATTACTCATTGATTTCCTATCGAAGGCTTTCTACAGGTCTCACGTAGTGCTATTGTTTGAGGTCCTAAAAGAAATATTACACCTACAGGCAGGCAGGCAGAAAGAGAGGAATAGAGAGGAGAAACAGAAAGGCATTCAAGGAAATAAAGAATTTGTTTTGCTAAATGTAATTTCCCTAAATACACATTAAATGATATATTTCAGTGTGTGTCATATTACAAATTGTGAACTTGTTGGTTTTAAAATTTAAACAATGTTTCCTCTCTTCAACCCTGCATGTGTTGGATGTTGATTTTATGTTAAGGTCAATTATAATTTGATTACTCTAAACTCAAGTTACTCTAATGTTTTTTAAAAATGACATAGCAGTTAAATCTGTGGTGGGAATAATGTATGTAATATTGAAGAAAAAAGTGGGAGATGTATTCTGTAATTGACTTATTTTTTTTTTTAATAAATTTATTTATTTTAATTGGGGGCTAATTACTTTACAATATTGTAGTGGTTTTTGCCATACATTGACATGAATCAGCCATGGGAACACGTGTAATTGATTTTAGAATTTGCTGATCATTAGAATTGAGAGACATTAAGGACAAACTGGGAAGAAAGTTGAGTTATGGAGATAGAGACTGATTTGAGATATTGATACTATAATGTACCATTTGCAGAGAAATTGATTCCTTGCTCAAGTATATCTTGCTCATAACCACGTACCTAGACAGCATAGTAAAAAGCAGAGACATTACATTGTCAACAAAGGTCTGTCTAGTCAAGGCTATGATTTTTCCAGTAGTCATGTATGGATGTGGGAGTTGGACTATAAAGAAAGCTGAGCGCCGAAGAATTGATGCTTTTGAACTGTGGTGTTGGAGAAGACCCTTGAGAGTCCCTTGGACTGCAAGGAGATCCAACCAGTCCATCCTAAAGGAGATCAGTCCTGGATGTTCTTTGGAAGGACTGATGTTGAAGCTGAAATTCCAATACTTTGGCCACCTGATGCGATGAACTGACTCATTTGGAAAGATCCTGATGCTGGGGCAGATTGAAGGTGGGAGGAGAAGGGGATGATATAGGATGAGATGTTTGGATGACATCACCGACTCAATGGACATGGGTTTGGGTAGACTCTGGGAGTTGGTGATGGACAGAGAGGCCTGGCATGCTGCGGTTCATGGGGTTGCAAAGAGTCGGACACAGCTGAGCAACTGAATTGAACTGAACTGAACTGATGTGTCAAGAAGCACCTTGGATCCTGTAACTAATTTCTTATCTGGACACTGTAATAGATACAGTGAAAAAATTGTCTTGTGACCCATTTCTAGTTTTCCCAACTGCTTTAAAATACATGGTTTAGGAGCCAGCTAGAATATTGTTCTTTGCTGTGGAAGCAATCCTTTTGAAACTAGAGGGGAAAAATGAAAGAAAAAACAAAACCGGTAGTTGGAATCTGTGGATTTTCACGGTGCTGGACAACTTTAAGAAAGAAAAGTAAGAGGTTTAGGAAATAAAGACCAATTTAACAAGAGAAATTTTACCTGGCAGTACTGTTTATCTCACCAATATAATGGCCTAGTTAGAGTTTTATTTTAACACCCTATTTATTTTAGCAGTACTTATATCCTGAATGGATTTGAAAAGTGAGTAGATTTTTTTTTCAGGAAGTTCTAAAAGTACATAAAGATTTAATGATGTGTTAAACAGTCAAATAGTCTTTATAATTCACAAAAGACTTTTTCACAGCTGAAAAGGGAAGAAGGCCTCACCACCTCTATTTTTGTTAAAATTATAAGAAAACCTGTACATTAATCTTTGGAGCAATTTGAGAGGAATCAGGAAACTGCTATTTATGGTGATGTAATTATAGACCGAGAGATGACATGTGGAACTTAGCTAAAAGGTAGATGATTTTGTTTTAAATTGAACAGTAGTGTTTAGTTGTTTTCCCTTTGTAACACTCAGATCTACTGAGAAGTCAGACTGTTCTGCGATGAGGTGGTAGGGGAACGGGGTAATTGTAGTCAGATGGGATATTTGCTTCTGATGAAATGATCATTTTTAGAAAATATAAATGTACTCTGAAAATTGAGTGCCAGATTGCATGAGCACTGCTTCAAGTATTTTTTTTTTTTAAGAGTAAGAATAAGAAAGAATAATAAAAAAAAAAGTCTTTGAACTTTGGTATGAAGTGGCCAGAAAAATGTAGAAAATTTGGGACAGGTTTTTGAAAATGAGATTGAGATCAATGGCACCATCAGAGTTTGGTTCTGGCCAGAAGTAGGTGCTAAAATGGAGATTCTCAAGCAAGTGGTTGGATAAGCAACCAACATTTGTGACAGAGAGAGGGGAGCAGGCCTGGACAGGGGAGGAGGTGAACTGTTGGACGGTTGCAGCAGAGGCTTAATCGAGCACAAGTGAAACTCTGGATCTGAGATGTCCCAAACTGAGGTCAGGTTGTCAGGATGTTTGATGCAGACTAAGAAGAAAGTGTAACCTTGGTGAGGCAGAAACCTTCCTCGGGGGGCAATTCAGCTATGAGCTCAGCAGACAGTCATCTCTGCAGCTGGAGAATGAGAGTCTGAAATTCAGTGGGACTCTTGCTGAGTCTCCTTGTAGAAACATTTACTTTCTGGGGGAATAAGGCATACAGAACTGCAGAACATAGACTTTCAGGTGCTAGAAGCACCAATTTCCCCAAAAAGAAAATGAGGACTCTTAAAAATGGCCATCTCTTCTACATCCATCTTCTTGATTCCATGTATTCAACCTATTAAAGAAATAAAACTGTAACTGAGGTGTATGGTAGGTTCTGAGCCCTGGAGGATGATGCCTCATACTCGAAAGATGATAATTTCTAAGCAGGTAGCTGCACCTTCAGAAATCCATTTTATTGTTCTGACAGGCCAGCAGCTTCTCATGGTATGTGATTTGTTGTTGTTGTTTTTCAGTTGCTCAGTTGTGTCTGACTCCCTGCTACCCCATGGACTGCAGCACGCCACGGTTCCCTGTCCTTAATCATCTCCTAGAGTTTGCTTAAACTCATGTCCATTGAGTCAGTGATGCCATCCAACCATCTCGTCCTCTGTCACCTACTTCTCCTCCTGCCCTCAATCTTTCTCAGCATCAGGGTCTTTTCCAGTGAGTCAGCTCTTTGCATCAGGTGGCCAAAGTATTGGAGCTTCAGCATCAGTCCTTCTAAAGAATATTCAGGGGTTGATTTCCTTTAGGATTGATGTGATAGAATCACTCTATTCCATGAACATATTCCCTTTGCAACTTTTCCTATGCTGGGAAGAGATTCTTTAACATTGAGTATGATGATATATGGGATCTCATGTCAAGGGTTTAAACATTCTGTTGACCTTCACATAGATACTAATGCTCATTTAAGCCTTGTGGATATGAGAAGCAGCCAATGATGGAATATATACATAATTAATGATCTCAGTTAGGATGATTCACTGTCAATTCCAAGATGAAAAGTTTCCTGGGTAATCAGCTTGCCACCATGGCAGTGCTGTGCTTTTAGTTTTGTCTCAAATGGTGACTGTGCCCTTCCCTTTATGCCTCTAAGTTCAGTAGTGACCTCTTGGTAACTTCAAATTCACCATGCAGAAAATAGTAACATTACAGAGACAATGACTTTTTTTCCTCTGACAGCCAATTATTAAATAGTTACTAATGTCTACTGTATTTTGAGACCTGGGATTTGGTCTCTGTTACTGAAACTCAGACATTCAACACTGGTAGTAGTGAAATCAGCCTTAATCAATGAGACCCCTATTCATGAAGCCAGAGCATTGTGATGGCCGTGACAGAAGCTGGTGAATACCAAGTGGCTGAGCCATTGTGTCTGTGTTATTGGTGCCATTTCTATGGTAGATGCTCTTGGATAGCCTTTAACATACAATATAAACAAGTTCATTTGGATCTATATATCAACATTTTCTCCAAACCTCCCAGTTTTCCAGCCTTTATCTTTTCATGTCCATGACCCAATAGCCAAGTCATTATCTGCTTTCTATCAGGTTATAAATCTTAATCCAGGCTATTTTCCCCACACAAAATGGATGGTGTATCCTGTCTGAAGCTCTGGTCATTGCAAAGACTCTTCCCTATGACAGACTTTCATAGCCATCCCTGGGTGATGATAGCCTGCATTAGCAGATTTTCTTTCAAATGCATACTGAGCTGATGTTATCTATGATCCCAGAGTGACTTTTTTTCCCCTCCATCATCTAGTTTTAAGGGGTCCTGCTGACATAGTGAGCTGAGAGAGAGAGAGGCCAAAATCTATTTCAATTATTTGTGAACAGACCCTTGTGCCTTCTGTACCTGCTCCTGCCCCATCCCACAGGTTCCATCTGATCTTACAAGGGATTATGGTTGGGTGCCCCCTTACAATAGGACAGAACACAACCCATTATGAGGTCCTCTGGCTGCATGGTCATTTGCCTTATCTTCACCAAGGCCCAGAAGGTTACATTTCAAATGATATTTAACTCTCTGCCACAGATGGCATGGCCTTGATCAAGGACTCTAGCAGTCTGTGTTGTAATTTTACTGCTGGAGAATTCTCTACATGGCATCTTTTCTTATCATATATATACTTCTGAAGCCATAGGGTCTACTGGATCATGTAGCCCAAGAGGCAGACATGCCTGTACTGAAAGCTGGGCCTGCTGTGGAGGTCTGTTCTCTTCTTGGTCCCGTTGGTGCTGGCAGCCTTCTGTGTAATCCAGGACATAGGACATGTCTTTACTGGATTTGGAGCAAATCCTGAAGAGTCCAGCCAGGTTTTGTTTCCTTAGCGGTGGGAGAGGTGATGATCTGTGCTTTACAAAGGACATGTCCAAGAATGCCCCAGACCACAGGACACAGAGAAAGTTCACTGATAAAAACCTTGTACAGTGTATGTACTTCATGGAGGCATCCAACATATTTAGTACAAAAGTGTATTTTGGTTTGATTAACATGCTTTCAGTTCGTTTAATTAACCAAATTGATGAACAAGTAATCTTGTTTGACAAACATGTTGTCATTGATGTAGGGACTCATGCAATATTCTGAGGTTGATCTAACATAGCAGAGAACTTCAGACAATATAACAAAGTGCAGGAGAGTAAACCTAACCCTGGGGGAAAACTTGAAATACGTGCTGTAATCAGTCCCATGTCAATGTGAACTGCTTCTTAATAGGTACGAGGAAAGAGTGCATTCTTCATATTAATGGTAGTTTACCTCAGGTCTATTGATTTAGCAAAAATAGAACATCACTTTCAGAAGCTGCAACTGGGGCTATTACCTGACTGAATTTGCGGTAGTCCATTCTCATACTTCAGGATCTGTTTGGTTTGTGTGAGAGCCAGTGTGGAGAATAAATGGTGATATGAAGGGAACATCAGCTCCTTACCTTTTAAATATTTAGATAATTCTTCCTGGGATACAATCTAGTTTCCTAATATCTTGGCTGGGAGAGGGGTGAGTTTCAGAGGCTCCCATCCTGCTGTCCCTTCTTTAATAGCTCCTACCTCACAAACCATGGAACCAGTGTGGAAATTCTGACAACTGCACTAGACATCCATTTCAATTATATATTCAGGGATCAAGGAAATTACCGTAAAATACATTGGTAGACCTAGACTGAAGCCAGATCCAGGCCAGGACAATTACTGCCTGGCTTCCACATCCTCTCACATAACGAAGGTGGAGACGGGGAGTGGATATGTTGACACTTCAGTTACCTGGATGTAATGGTAATTGTCAGCTCAAGCACTGTGTCTAAGAGTCATAAATCAAATCCACCTATTCTCTTTTTCCTCCAAGTGAAGTTACTTTAGTAGATGGCCAAAGGTTCCTTTGGTAAAATGCTGGAGGAAATTTTACTACATACCCTTTCTGTAGTAAGACAGAGACTTTTATGACTCCATGAACTGCAGCCCACCAGGCTCCTCTGTCCATAGGATTTCCCATGCAAAAATACTGGAGTGGGTTGTTGTTCCCTTCTCCAAGGGATATTCCTGACTGAGGGATCGAACCCAGGTCTCCTGTGCTGCAGGCAGTCTCTTGCATTGTAGACATATTCTTTACTGACTGAGCCACCAGCCATTAGACCTGAGCTGCCCTTTAATCAAGGGGTTCTGGATCTGCGAACTGGCTCAGGTCTGGATCCTCTGCTAGAGATGGTGAGTTTTATCAGGGTAGCTACTCTTAGTCTCCTGACCATCCATCCTTCATTTCCTTGTGATGATGGAACAAAACTCTGTCTTTCCCCAAGGACACTGTGTTCCATTAACCGTTTCCAAGGTTTCATGAGTCAGGCCATGCGGACTGCTTGTTCAGCCTTGCTGCTTATTAGGATCATGGCTCTAACTTTGTCTCTGATGGTTAAGTGACACCATATGGCCTTTACTGGTTGGGAGATGATACCATCTCCTGCTGTCAGGGGAGTCGTTTCTGTAATAGCATCTCCTACTGATCCCCCTATCCTACAGATGACAGCCACCACCGAGCTTCCTAATAATGCTGGTTGGTACCCTTCTCACAAACACATTTCTTAGCACTTTGCTAAACAGAAGTTCCTGTGTGTCTTCTCTGTGAAATATAGTTATCTGGCGGACTTTTGTTCTGACTTTGTATAGTATACCTACTCTAGCATGTCTAATCTCTGAGCCTTTTGAACTCTTCCACCATTTTCCATGACATTTTTGTCATTTGTATTTCACTGAGTATGGGTCATTGCTTCTTCTATGATTCTAAGAGCCATCCTAATACAGTGTCAACATCTGCCTCCAATGTCCTTGCTTGGAATCTGTTGTCTGCATCATGTATAACGCCCTCATATAAATAAATTCTAACTTGATGTTCTGGTGAGTAGAAGGAGCACCAACCTTTAACTAAGAGCAGAGAGCCACTTGTGAAGGACCAGTGGACTGTGGCTCACGTGGGGCTATTGGTCTGGAAATTCAGATTTTCCAAACTTAATCTTAGATTCCCACTCCTTCCCAACAATGAATCTGACCTTGGCATAATAGACTTGAAGGAGGTGAGACCTGAGTCTTCCTGAGAGCTTTACTACTCTTAAGTTCTGGGTCTGATCCTTAGCCTTTACTGCTTCCAGGATGAGGGAGACAATGTATTTTTCTATTTTACCAGAGAGATCATCTAGCTTTCACACTTTTCCTTGAATTGGTAATTAATCATCCTCTACTTTTCTTTTTATATGTTTTCTCTAATGCATCAGTAGCATCCAGCAGGAGCCATCTGCCTCTGTTGTAATTATGATTGCCACTTCCCTGAAACCCTGGGAATGTCTAAGTTAGTGTACTCACCAGAGCTTCCCCTTCCCCATCCTATCCAGTTCACCAGTGGAGAAAATCACAGGCCAGAGACTCTTCATTTTATCTAACACCAGTAATGGATGTGGAGAAGGCAATGGCACCCCATTCCAGTACTCTTGCCTGGAAAATCCCATGGACGGAGGAGCCTGGTAGGCTGCACTCCATGGTTGCTAAGAGTCGGACACGACTGAGCAACTTCACTATCACTTTTCCCTTTCATGCATTGGAGAAGGAAATGGCAACCCACTCCATTATTCTTGCCTGGAGAATCCCAGGGATGGGGGAGCCTGGTGGGCTGCCGTCTATGGGGTCGCACAGAGTCGGACACGACTGATGCAACTTAGCAGCAGCAGCAGTGATGGATGGTATCTGGACAGTGGATGTATGGTTCCCAAACCCTTATTTTAGTGCCTGTTTCCCAGTGCTAGTTTTCATAGATCATTTTCCCCAGGAAATAGATTCCAAGGTAGACATTTACACGCAGTAGATATGCTAGGAAATACCGTTAATTCCTGTGAGATTGTCAGGGTAGTGGGGGTGGCCAGAGGGGTAATTTGAAAAAGGCTGCGATGAACATTGGGGTACACGCGTCTCTTTCAATTCTGGTCTCCTCGGTGTATATGCCCAGCAGTGGGATTGCTGGGTCATATGGCAGTTCTATTCCCAGTTTTTTAAGGAATCTCCACACTGTTCTCCATAGTGGCTGTACTAGTTTGCATTCCCACCAACAGTGTAAGAGGGTTCCCTTTTCTCCACACCCTCTCCAGCATTTATTGCTTGTAGACTTTTGGATAGCAGCCATTCTGACTGGTGTGAAATGATACCTCATTGAGGTTTTGATTTGCATTTCTCTAATAATGAGTGATGTTGAGCATCTTTTCATGTGTTTGTTAGCCAGGTACATATACACAATGGAATATTACTCAGCCATTAAAAAAAATACATTTGAATCGGTTCTACTGAGATGGATGAAACTGGAGCCCATTATACAGAGTGAAGTAAGCCAGAAAGAAAAACAACAATACAGTATACTAATGCATATATATGGAATTTGAAAGATGGTAACGATAACCCTATATGCGAGACAGAATAAGAGACACAGACGCATGGAACAATTTTATGGACTCTGAGGGAGAAGGTGAGGGTGGGACGTTCTGGGAGAATGGCATTGAGACATGTGTATTGTCATATGTGAAACAGAGCACCATTCCATGTTCGATGCATGTGACAAGGGCTCAGGGCCGGGGCAATGGGATGATCCAGAAGGATGGGATGGGGAGGGAGGTGGGTGGGGGGTCGGGGAAGGGGAAAAAAAAAAAAAAAAAAGAAAAATGAAAAAGGCTGTATTATCAACACAGGCCTCACCAGATCCCAGTGGAGGTCTGAAGTTGTAGTCTTTCAAGGGTATTGAAAATTGTGGCAAGGAGGTCAATCTCCTTGATTCAACAGTCAGAAGTCCTTGCATGTGGGGGATGGTAACTTCATTCCTAAAGAGAAGATGTGGGTGGCATGCCACAGTATCTTCTGCACTGTCAGAAAAATTCATTCATATTGGCATCATGGTACATTTGATAGCATTTTATGTTTTCCAAATCATAAATGAGAGCAACTTCTCTAATATTGAGCCTTTAACACTTCAAGACAAAAAATTTGAAATTGGTATTATATTTCATTACATGGATATTTTTCAAAGGAAAATATCCATGGAAGTCATTCTTCTATATGTATTCAAACTGTCTTGAGGTTTTTCTATCTAGAACATTGAAATACTGAAGTAACAATTTTATATGTATAAAAAGAAACTATTATGAATTAGTCATTTCTACATAGTCATTTGAACACTTGTGAGAAAGTATCTATTAACATTGTTTAAAGACAAGGCATCCTAATGACAAAATAACCAATGTGAACAAGATAGGTGAACATTTTATAGTATCAGAGAAATGTAATTTACATATATTTTATTTAAAGTTCTACAGTATTAAGACCCTACTTAATATTTTCCTTCATCTCTGAAATAGAGGTATGTTTACCATACTACATAGAGAACCCAGTATTAACAAAAAGAAAAACAATCAAGTGTCATGATGGCCAAAACATTTCAATGAATAACCAATAATTAAATGCTAAGGATACCTCATTAAAATTAGAGATGTCACATTTATCTACAGAAGATCAAATTTGTATAAAATTAAATTAAGCTCAACTGAGTCTTTTTTTTTATATACATACTACATTTCCAATGTGTCAAAATAACTTTCTGTCTGATATGTTCCAGTGTGCCTTTTTGATGTTGATTGGACATCACTAATTTGTTCTGCCAAGTAACACTGTTATCAAACATAACACATGCCACTGTGAGTTTTCAATTTTCCAAGGGTGAATTCAAGCCTATTTTTATGCTTGCAGAAGGTATGGCTGTCCTTCAGCAATAACTGCTGTGGATACTACTCTTGTATAAATGCATGGGTGACCAGGAGCTATTTATTTTTAGTATTAAAACAACCTGGAAAAGTAAAGGATTTGTTGTTGGTTATAAAAAAAAGAAGTCACGCCTTTTAATGGAAAATTCCAGCTAATGTTTAGGAAAAGTATGTTTAGAATTTTGAAGCACATGATATGTTTTTGACCAAACTAATTTACATACTGACAACATTTGCACCCACTAAGAGTCTTGATGTGACAGTAAAAATAAGATATATATCTCACTATTATAAGAGTAAGTCTTGATGTTACTATTTTCATGGAATTACCTTTATTTGGTTATCCAGTCTTTATGCAGCTCTTCATTTAAAACTCAATGATTTTTGACTTCATCTGACTTTGCAAATGTAATAGCTTCATAAATTCTGTTTTGCTACCACAAATGTTCCCTGTTCAGTTTCATGACATCAAGTATGAAGTTGTCTATTGGAGATGAACAGAGTTAGGAGTGGATATCACTGTGTTATACCTGAAATGTCATGACCTCCACATTCCCATGCAGTAGGGTTCTGCTGTTAGTTCATACTCAATCTGGAAGCTACTCTTCCCAACAGAAGAAGCAAGATATAAAACATTTCCCCCATCTCTGCTGTGTAGGCAGAACCCTGGAACAGATGGCTAGAGAACACAATGTCCTAAGATTAGAGACAGAGAAATTCAGGTCCTCCCAAATAGAAAGAAATCAGTCCACAGTACCAAGTGATGCAGGCTAGACAGTTTGTAGAGCATAACAGAGAGGAACAAAACTAGCTTAACCATCACTTTGATTAAAAAAAAAAAAAGGATACTTAAGGTGACCTTAAAGCAAAGACTGAAAAAATTCTGCAATGCAAGGATGAAAGCACTCAGCACAGAATGGTGTGGTATGAAGACAATGAGAGAGTGCTGAAATCCAGACCAGAGACGTTCCCTGACAAGAGGAACAGATTGTTCATGGTAATAATCCATGAACAAGACTTTTCTCAACTCCTGATCAAGTGGGAATTGGACATAGACAGGATATATGATTATGAAATGATACTTTGGTTGATTTTATATAATATTTATTATAAAGTATGAAGTCAGTAATTCTTAACAAATCTTCTCATTATCCATATTAAGTGCTGAGGTATAGAAGGCTACCTGGATTGGAGAAGGGTCTCTTGACACTTTAAAGTACCTGGAGAGGACACAGCCAGGCAGCAGTAGCCATTGCTACTGAATGGCTCATGCTGTCTGAGCCATTTTCCCTTTGACTGACTTTACATTGACTTGTATGTGCTCTGGTTTCCTCCTCACTTGGGGGCTCAGGGCGTGTCAGTGCCTGGAACAACGTTTCTGCCACTTGCACAAGTCACTATCTTGCTTATCTTCTTAAAGCCTAGCTCAGATATATTTGTTCATTCATCCTTCAGATTCTCACTGAATACCTCTTACATGCTTAGGAATCAAATGATAAGAACCATAGAGAAATAAGGAAACATAGATGTAGGCAGAGATAATTTCAAAAATAAATGGGGTGTGCTGCCATAGAATTGTTACTGGGTTTTTATTTCATATTAATCAGACCAAGTGAGGAAAGGGAATTAGAGAAGAGTTTTGTTTTCTGCAGGAGATGACACATGATCTGTGTCTGAAGAGATGATGTTATTTAGTCGGAGGGTTGAGGAAAGTATAAATGAATATAGAAACATGAAGAAAGAGTAATTGGAAATATCCTGATATTTGTGGAGAACTGCAAATAACTCAGTGTGAGCAAAAAAAGTGAGGGGAGAAATGGTGAGAGTGGAAATTGGAGAGGTAGACAAGGTTTAGTACATAGAGGTCCTGAAAGATAGGATTTAAATATCATAATACTAACTTTTGTAAGTTGTTGGGATTCACTAAAGTATTTAAGCAGAGAATGGAAAGGCTAAAATCTCATGAACAGCTGCTCTTGTAGCTGAAGCAGAGGAGAAGCAATGAGTGTATTAGACAGTAGATCACATGGCAATCAGTTCTGTACCTACTGAGGGAAGATACAGGAGGAGAAAAAGGTAAGACAGGAGGCTGTTGAGCGGGTTGACTGGAATTGTCTATGCTACAAAAGATGAAAATCTCAAGCAAGATTTTTGTTACCAACTTACAAATAGAAGTTAAAATAATGGAAGTCAATGAGATCACCCAGGCTGAACAGAGAATAAAATTTTAAGGCAAAGATAGAAGTTCTCAATCTTAGTTAAACATTTACAGTCAAGAATTCCAATAGCATTTTTTCAGGGAGTAAAAGACCTTGTCACAGGTCATATGGCTGGTAACAATGAAAGTGAAGTTCAAATATAAGACTTGCCGCTGCCAACATCTGTGGTCTCTCCTATGTAGCCATCTGCATACTAGAATCACAAGAAATTCAAGTAAAATTATTTTTCATTAGAATATTTTTGGAGAGAAAATAGTTTTTTTCTATCTTACATTTTATTTTCCAGCATAGAGTAAGTCAAACATGAGAACTAAAGGAAACTTTAATGTTCTAACCTTGGTTCTGAATTCAGAGCCATAATTTTTATTTCAAGCTGAGTGACATTCTTGCTTTTTTAAACTCATTGCAGTCATTTGGATGACCTTGAAGAGATAAAATATCTTGTTTATTTCAGTTTTTTGAAAAATATAAATAAGTAGTTGAATGACAATGGTCATATTTATTTTAAATAATCAGTAATATGATGGGAAGATGCAGTTAAAAATACATGTAAATTCTGAGGACAGAAATGATCCTTGTGTGCTGGTAGTAAAATGCTTACTACTAAATTATTTGATTTTATTGCTATTTTATTAAAGTTTAAGGGGATCATGGAGTAGAGTGAACATGTGGGTTGAGAAAGATAAAAGATACTTCTTATCTACTTGCTTTATATATTTATTGGAGAGAGTGATACATTAAGGTAATGATACATGTGTGTGTTTTAATTTAGCTTTATATTTTTCAGTGACCATTGGGTCATCTATTCAAAACTCTATACTGGGCACAGAAAAATATCATACCTGGTAGTAGGATGAATATGTTCTCAAAGAATTTGCCAACTACCTAAATATACAAAACTATACAGAGGAAATAACTATATACCTAGTTAAGACAGTAATGTGCTCTATTGATTCAGAGCTAAATACAATCCTATAGCCAAAGAAATAAAGTAATATTACCTAAAATAAAGTAATTTGAAAAACTGATAAATTAAGACAGGACCAGTGTATTATGTACTGCTCTGTCATGATCTGTAGTATTGGTTTTATTTTGGGTTTGTTTTATTAAAATGAAGAGGCAAAAAATTCACATAACAGAGATAAATTCTTGGACTTGTGAAAGGTTAAATGAAGGGTCAACTCTACTATTTGAATTTTGGGCAAATAACTGATGATATGTGATTAGAACTAATAAGACTACTGAAGAGTTGATACTTCTATCTTCCAATAGCAGAAGAGCTCTTACTTAGAAGATATAATGCCTTTTCTTTGCCATCCTAGAATCCAGGTCTGAAAGCTTAGAGTAAAGGAAAACCCTAGAGTGAAATAAAGGTCTCTTTGACTCCACCACTGGAAGAAGTTCAGAGTGGTTTTCCTAGAGTATATTTAGGGGCTGTCCCCTTTGTTTGTACCTATTCCTGGGCACGTACACCTCTGCACATTTTCTGTAGATTCACTTTTGACATTTTGTTCCTGTGAGTCCACCTTTGTTTCTTTAACCATTTCCCCTTTTCCCTACTGTGAGGGGTATTCATGGTTTAATTTCACTTTTGACCTCCACAGCCTTGAACTTTGCTATCTGATCAGAACTAGTAGATACAGGTCTTTAGATTCCTACAGAGAGGACATTGTGGCCACCATCAGATAAATGTCATGTGACTTAAAAGGAGAGTTCAAGGCTGAATTTATGTTCCTAACCAGTAATAAAAAATCTGAGAGTGTTACCTCAAATTCTGGTTTAATAGCATTAGCTTCAAGTATCTTACATTTGGTCTTAAAATTATAGTTGAAATCAAAAGGCATCAATCTCAATGGCACTTAATAGAAGGTCTGTGTAATTCAATAACAAATTCTGGTTTAGGCATTTAGACAGTCATCACTTAGATAAGAAAGAATATTAGTGTCTGTATAAATTACTGTAAAATGTAAGTTTGCATGATTACAATAGATGCACTTTAAAACACAGGTGGGAATCTCAACTTGCCCTAACAGAGGTATTTTTTTTTTTCTTTATTCTTGCTAACAATGCAAGTTTTTACTTGCATACCAAAATAAAATATCAGTGATTATTTTAAACTAAAGAAGATAACAATAGCTATTGCTTTCTCTTGCTGAGCTTGTGTCTGGGTCATAATGTAGGCAGGTAGAAATTTTTGTTTTTATCTTAATCTGTACATGAAATTCTAGGTCTTGAAAAAAAATAGAACCTTAATATTTGTCTGTGATATGAACAGTCCTTCACAGGAGGGTTTTTTGAAGATTTACAAAAACTGGATATATGTGCAAAAATGATGAAGTTTTAGGCCAGTAAAATATAGCAAACTAAAAAGAATGAAAGTATAGAAAATATGAAAGCAGTAGTAAAATGTACCTCAAGAGATATACTACCATAGCAGTATTTCCTGAACATTTGGATAAAGTAATTCAGAAAAGTAATAAAGTGATTACTAACTGAGAAGGATTTTAATGCCAACCAGTGTGGCAAGGAGTACTGGATGCCTTCTAGAATTTTCATTTACTGAACTATTTTTACCTAGTACCATTTTCATTACACTGGGTATAAATATTTCAGATAATACCTTGCTTTTGCCAATCATGGTTTTGCTAGCCACATGGGTAGACATAAAATAAACTGTTACACAGCTCAGGTTTCCAAACTGTACCACCCAGACTGTTCTGACTGGTAATAGCATCTTTTCAACTAAAGCAAAAGTTCTGTGATTTCCAGATGAGGCCATCTTGTTACCTAAATTTTGTTGTTGCTGTTAAGTCACTCAGTTGTGTCCAACTCTTTACAACCCCATGGACTGCAGCATGCCAGGCTTCCCTGTCCTTCACTATCTCCTGGAGCTTGCTCAAACTCATATCCATTGAATCGGTGATGCCATCTAACCATCTTGTCCTCTGTCATCACCTTCTCCTCCTGCCTTCTATCTTTCCCAGCATCAGGATCTTTTCTAGGGAGTCGGTTCTTTGCATCAGGTGGCCAAAGTATTGGAGCTTCAGCATCAGTCCTTCCAATGAATATTCAGGACTGATTTCCTTCAGGATTGACTGGTTTGATCTCCTTGCAGTCCAAGGGACTCTCAAGAGCCTTCTCCAACACCATAGTTAAAAAGCATCAATTCTTCGGCGCTCAGCTTTCTTCACCGTCCAACTCTCACATCCATACATGACTACTGGAAAAACCATAGCCTTGACTAGATGGACCTTTGTTGGCAAAGTAATGTCTCTGCTTTTAAATATGCTATCTATGTTGGTCATAACTTTCCTTCCAAGGAGTAAGTGTCTTTTAATTTGGTGGCTGCAATCACCATCTGCAGTGATTTTGGAGCCCCCAAAAATAAACTCTGTGACACTGTTTCCACTGTTTTCCTGTCTATTTGCCATGAAGTGATGGGACCAGATGCCATGATCTTAGTTTTCTGAATGTTGAGCTTTAAGCCAACTTTTTCAATCTTCTCTTTCACTTTCATCAGGAGGCTCTTTAGTTCTTCACTTTCTGCCATAAGGGTGGTGTCATCTGCATATCTGAGGTTATTGATATTTCTCCCGGCAATCTTGATTCCAGCTTGTGCTTCTTCCAGCCCAGCATTTCTCAGGATGTACTCTGCATATAAGTTAAATAAGCAGAGTGACAATATACATTCTTGACGTACTCCTTTTCCTATTTGGAACCAGTCTGTTGTTCCATGTCCAGTTCTAACTGTTGCTTCCTGACCTGCATACAGGTTTCTCAAGAGGCAGGTCAGGTGGTCTGGTATGACCAATTCTTTCAGAATTTTCCACACTTTATTGTGATCCACACAGTCAAAGGCTTTGGCATAGTCAATAAAGCAGAAATAGATGTTTTTCTGGAACTCTCTTTCTTTTTCGATGATCCAGCGGATGTTGGCAATTTGATCTCTGGTTCCTCTGCCTTTTCTAAAACCAGCTTGAACATCAGGAAGTTCACAGTTCACATATTGCTGAAGCCTGGCTTGGAGAATTTTGAGCATTACTAGCGTGTGAGATGCGTGCAATTGTGTGGTAGTTCGAGCATTCTTTGGCACAGCACCTGAAATATCTTGTTGAGAAAAACTTATATTTCTACTTCTGGGCCAAACTTCCTGTGTGGAGAATGGATTGCTATCATGTTACATGTGCTTTTGTCATCCGCTTAGATATCTGCATTCTTTCAGAAGCTGGAGACTTACAAAGGGGTGGATGGGTTAACATAAATGTTCCCTTTAAATTTTGTAGCCTGCAAGTTTCTAGGCAGTTGCTTTTGTAATCTAAATTAACCAAATTTCTTTTTTTTTTTTAATATTTGGAATTCATTTTATTTCTCTTCATGGTTTAAATAAATGTCCCTTAGTTCAAGCTGTAAGACCCAGTTTAGATCAACATTGTGAAGAAATCTTCCATTGTGTTAGTCTATATTTATTCCCCTTGACACATTCATGATCATATAGTTCAGACTTCCATTTATAAAAATCCCTTACATTTATTCAGTAGCACAAAATATTTTAAAGCCTATCTGCCAGTATTAATCATAAGTGTGGTTTAAGAATTTCTAAATGGTCATTCTGTGCAGACTCAAACTACTTGATTCCTTTTTAATACTACAGTCTAACTGTCTAGTTCCAATTATGCCCCACATATTAACTTAATATATCTCAAGAAACGTCATAATTGTTATCCAAGTTGAATCATTGGAAAAATGTATGATACCAGTTAATTTAAAAGTCCAATTCTAAAATCATATACTACATCTTTAGTCATGTATTTTGTTTTTCATTTAGCTATACTTTCACCTTATTCAAAGTCTAAAGGCTTTATAATATTAATGCCAAACTTTAGCATAGACTGGGTATTCCAAAGACTTAGGATAAAATAAGTATTTAGCATTTCTGAATCTTGAAATGGCTTGAACCACTATTTTTATTTTAATCTAAATTTTAACAAATACAAATTTATGACTTTACATGAAGACCATGAAAGCATGGAATGACATTGTATTACAAGTCATAGCTATTTGGAGTATTGAAGAATCATCAAGAAATTGTATTGGGTAGTACACAGTGCTGGTTTTCCAGGGCTTAAATAGTTTTGTCAAATTTTTTAGATAACTTTCCACATCCAAATATTTGACTCTGTTGGGCTTGATTTTGTGATTAGAAAACTTGAATCCCCTTGGAGGTAAACACAATTATTGTATGAGGACTTCTCACTAAATATATTTAAAAACAGTTTCTTCTGTATCACTTGAAGGCTTACTAAGGGTTTAGGAGCTCTAGCACAATGTCTTTTAACGTTCTTGAATAAATACTGTTGTGCTGCCCCCACACTGAAGAGACAGCCTAACTGTACTGTGATTGATAATGGCTCAATAAAAATGAAAGTAAATAGTCTTCTCTCTTAAAAGATTTTTTTCCCCAGAGGACCAACTCATCATTCCAATGTACTAAATATACTGTGAATATGAATAAATACCTTTAAATCAAAATTTAATCTAATTACTTCAGAATATTCTTGACAGGATAGATTAGTCATTCCCAGCTACAGGCAAATAAATCACCTCCTGACTGCCCTGGTCTCCACTTTTGACAATGTTCTGTGCTGGAAAGTAATTGAAGGACCATGTTTTAACGATGTCTTCTCTTTCTGTTTATTGCTATCTTGTCTGTGCCCTCATTTTCTCCTCTTCATTCAACTTAGAATGAAGGACATTAATTGTTCTGAAGTGGACTATTATGAATTATCTTTTACTTTGTATTGATAGATAGAACAGTCTGCATGTTTTTCCTCTACTGAATTAAAATTTCTCTTAGTCTCCCAGGATAAAACATTTGTATTTTATTACAATAGAAGTGACAGCATTTCAGCATATATTGTTATCTCTTTATTATGTTTCAGTAAACTATTTCATTAAGAAGCACCTTCTCCACGTCTGTTTCTTCCTTATAGCAGGAATTTGTTTTTATCAAGTCACAAGTTTAACAACTTTGATGACTGTTTTTCACATTAACTCATGGGATGACTCAGGAGTGACTTGTACATGTCTGAGAAATTGACCTAGTTCAAGTCACAAGCGATAGAATGGAGTCCAAACTCTCATGTTTTAGACTGTATTTTAGGAATCTTATTTAGAGTTTAGAAAATAATAGGTATCATTCAAATCTATCTTGATTACTAAATATGAATACAAAATTATAACTTCAACTTTAAAAAGATTCATTATAAAGTTTGCAGTTATTTCTTGTGCTAATTTGAATTTTCAAAATAAAAGTCTTCTTTTATTGTGAAATCATACTAAAGTCTGTCCATTGCTTATATAATATTAAACTAAGCTTTGCATAAAGAAAGGTGAGCACTGAAGAATTGACGCTTTTGAACTGTGCTGTTGGAGAAGACTCTTGAGAGTCCCTTGGACAGCAAGGAGATCCAATCGGTCCATCCTAAAGGAAATCAGTCCTGAATATTCATTGGAAGGACTGATGCTGAAGCTGAAACTCCAGAACTTTGGCCACCTGATGTGAAGAACTAACTCATTTGAAAAGATCCTGATGCTGGGAAACATAGAAAGTGGGAGGAGAAGGGTCTGACAGAGGATGAGATGGTTGGATGGTATTACTGACTCAATGGACATGAGTTTGAGTAAACTCCAGGAGTTGGTGATGGACAGGGAGGCCTGGCGTGCTGCAGTCCATGGGGTCGCAAAGAGTCGGACATGACTGAGCAACTGAACTGAACTGAATCTTTGCATAATTATTCTCATTCCCAACAGTATAAACTTTAATTAAAGATTTAAAAGAGTGTTTAAAATTTGTATCATGCTTCTCCTTTTTTAGGGAGAAACATGTGTATTAGCTTATGCATGTACTCAAACACCTCCCCCGCCCACAGACAATTCCTAACAAACCAGGGGAATGCCAGGGAATAAACTCAAAGATTTCAGACTCTGTGCCCTAATTTATGTGATTATGCTCTTGGCTATTATCATAAATCTGGGCCCCATTCCATTTTCCTAGTCCTTAAAGAGGATTGGGGAATAGGAAAATAAAGTAAGACTCATTGCCATGAATTTTCATTTTGTTTTTAATTTTAAACTGCAAGTTCACATTCTCCTTTGAGTATCCTCTACTACTGAGTTCTTTCTAACAGACACTTGGGAAATTTGAAATAGTGGATCTACTTTTCTGAAACACAATGTGCTATAATAAACATGGGGCAAAATGTAAGGACTTGATGATGAGAGACTGATAAATTCCTTCCTTTTAAGCAGACATACGTGGTATTGAAACTTAAGCCTAAACTGTGATGATATCATTCAGTCATAGTGTTCCTAACAGAATGACAAACTATAGAATGAAAGGAAAATATATTGCTGAATACATAACATATGTAACTACTATATATAAAATAGGTAAATGACAGGGACCTACTGTATAGCACAGGGAACCATATATTTTGTATATAGTATTCAGTTCAGTTCAGTCACTCAGTGGTGTCCAACTCTTTACAACCCCATGGACTGCACCCCTGTCCATCACCAACTCCCGGAGCTTACTCAGACTCATGTCCTCTGAGTCAATGATGCCATCCAACCAACTCGTCCTCTGTCATCCCCTTCTCCTTCCACCTTCAATCTCTCTCAGCATCAGGGTCTTTTCAAATGAGTCAGTTCTTCGCATCAGATGGTCAAAGTATTGGAGCTTCAGCTTCAGCATCAGTCCTTCCAATAAATATTCAGGACTGATTTTCTTTAGGATGGACTGGTTGGATCTCCTTGCAGTCCAAGGGACTCTCAAGAGTCTTCTCCTACACCACAGTTCAAAAGCATCAATTCTTTGCCGCTCAGCTTACTTTATAGTCCAACTCTCACATTCATACATGACTACTGGAAAAACCATAGCTTTGACTAGATGGACCTTTTTTGGCAAAGTAATGTCTCTGCTTTTTAATATGCTGTCTAGATTGGTCATAACTTTTCTTCCAAAGACTAAGTGTCTTTTAATTTCATGCCTACAGCCACCATCTGCAGTGATTTTGGAGCCCCCAAAATAAAGTCTGTCACTGTTTTCACTGTTTCCCATCTATTTGCCATGAAGTGATGGGACCAGATGCCATGATCTTAGTTTTCTGAATGTTGAGCTTTAAGCCAACTTTTTCACTCTCCTCTTTCACTTTCATCAAGAGGCTCTTTAGTTCCTCTTTGCTTTCTGCCATAAGGGTGGTGTCATCTGTGCGTGAGGTTATTGATATTTCTCCCGACAATCTTGATTCCAGCTTGTGCTTCTTCCAGCCCAGCATTTCTCATGATGTACTCTGCATATAAGTTAAATAAGCAGGGTGACAATATACAGCCTTGATATAGTATATAATATAGTATATTGCATATATATATATACATTTATATATATATAAAAAGGCTTCCCTGGTATGTGTGTGTGTATATATACATATATATATATAGTATATAATATAGTCTTTACACACACATATATGTATTTATATATGATTATTTATATAGTTTTATTTATTTTATATATTATTTATTTAAATAAATATATTTTTATTTATATAAATTTTATTTTATATAATTTATATCTTATTTATTTATATATATCTGAAGGGCTTCCCTGGTTGCTCAGCTGGTAAAGATTTGCTTGCAATACAGGAGACACTGGTTCAATTCCTGGGTCAGGAAGATCCACTGGAGAAGGGATACCTCCTCACTCCAGTATTCTTGACTTCCCTGGTTGCTCAGCTGGTAAAGAATCCACCTGCAATGTGGGAGGCCTGGGTTTGATCCCTGTGTTGGGAAGATCCCCTGCAGAAGGGAACAGCTACCCACTCCAGTATTCTTGCCTGGAGAATTCATTATGAGCAGCCTAGACAGCATATTAAAAAGCAGAGACATTACTTTGCCAACAAAAGTCCTTCTAGTCAAAGCTATGGTTTCCTCACTAGTCATGTATGGTTTTGAGAGTTGGACTATAAAGAAAGCTGAGGGGCTAAGAATTGATGCTTTGGAACTGTGGTGTTGGAGAAGACTCTTGAGAGTCCCTTGGACAGCAAGGAGATACAACCAGTCCATTCCAAAGGAAATCAGTTCTGAATATTCCCTGAAAGGATTGATGCTGAAGTTGAAGCTCCAATGCTTTGGCCACCTGTTGCTAAGAACTGACTCATTTGGAAAGACCCTGATGCTGGGAAAGATTGAAGGTGGGAGGAGAAGGTGACAACAGAGGGTGAGATGGTTGGATGGTATCATCGACTCAATGGACGTGAGTTTGAGTAATCTCCAGGAGTTGGTGATGGACAGCGAGGCTGTCCATGGGGTCGCAAAGAATCGGACACGACTATCAACTGAATTGTGCTGAACTGATAGTCCATGGGGCTGCAAAGTTTTGGACACTACTGAGCAACTTTCACTTTCATATATTGTAGTCATTATTTTGTAATAACCTGTATGCGAAAAGAAACTGAAAAAAGAATATATATACATATAGATGTATATGTGTGTGTATCTCTATATACACATATATATATATATAACAGAATTGTTGTACACATGAACCTAGAACAACTGTACTTTAATAATAGAATACATTTTAAAAAAGAAGTTAAGACTAACCTATAATAATATTCAATCATAGTGGGTTTCTAACAGAATGATTAACTATAGAATGAAAGGAAAATATATCACTGAGTATGTGACATTCAGAATGTGAAGTTTTTTTTTTTTGTTTTTAATAGATTTTGAGACTATCAGCTTCTTAGAGTAGTTTTTAGACAAGAAGGATGGATTCAACAACTTAACAATCTGCAATACTGCCTTAACATCTATACCATGTTGTTTTTTTATCTGTATATTTAGTGACAGTATTGAACAGAGAATCCCCACATACACAATCCTAAGGTGTAAAGCACTTCACTAAATAAATTTTAGTCTCCTCCTTTAAAAATATTTACTTTTACAAGTGTGGAAATCTTTTAGTAAGAAATCAAGTGAAAAAAGAAAAGTTCAACTAGAAGAAATTATTTTAATATCAAAAAGAAACTTCCTGCTAAAAATGGATAATGCTTTCTGTTTTACAGACTTGGTATACAGGATATTCTAGATTATTTTGAATATTTCTCATGAAAGAAAGCAGCCTATAGTATTTCTCCATTATATAAATTTACTTCAGTGTTCATGTACCAGATCTTTTCATATATTAAGGACTAGAGAGATTCAGCTAGAAGACAGGATTATTGTGTCAATTTGTTTGCTATTAAAGGAATAAGAGGAACTTCCAAAAATTATGACATGCCCTCCTGAGCAAGCAAATATTCCAAGCTCTGTCCCAAGCTTGACACCAATATCAAGCCAATATGTGTTTGTAAATTTTAAAAACAAACAGAAAATAAACATAGGTAGTTTTTGTCGCCTCAAAGCAACCATGATCAAGTATTATATAAATGTCCAACCTATTGTCATAGGTTCCTGTAGTCAGTTGGCAGTGAACTAAAAAAAAATTGCAAGTTGAATTGCAATCTGTTGTTTGCAAAAGCAACTGTCTGGAGTTTTCAGAAATTTTGAATATATCAGTGTTGCTGGACACACCCTGGAAGATGGATGACAATAAATCTTACTAGCAAAATCTTCTGGTGAACTAAATCAGAGCCTATATGTCATGATAATAAAATGTCTGGGCATCAAAGTCAGACCACATGGACCAGTAGCACACTTTACAACTCACTGTAACCATGGCTGTTGGTTGCCCATACTGACTCATAATAACCTCAGTGAGTTGCTATGGCCATTAAATGAGATAATGTATATTTCTAGTTTTGTATGGAGCCTGATCACTACACAGATAAATGAAATAGAGCTTAATGTATGTGCTGCTGGTAAAGATGTTCATCCAATCAAAAAGTGGGAGGTAGTTCCCTCCCTTGAATCTGGGCTGACCTACCAGGGACATCTGACCAGTGAGTAATGGCAAAAGTGATAATACGTGTCTGAGTCCATTTGGGTTGCTATAACAAAAATGCCCTAGACAGAGAGGTTTACAGACATCATTTATTGCTCACAGTTCTGGATGATAGGAAGTCCAAGATCAGGGAGCCAGTGAGGTTGGATTCTGGTGAGAGCCTACGTCCTAGAACGCCCTTTTCTCACTGTATCCTCACATGATAAGAGGTGCCAGGGAACTCTCTAGAGTCTCTTATATAAGGGCACTGTTATAGTCATAAAGGTTATGCATTCATGACCTAATCAATTCCCAAAGGCTTTGCCTCCAAATACATTGAGCATTAGGATTTACCATGAATTCTGGGGGAACAGGAACACTCAGTCTATAGCATTATGCTAATTTCGTACCCAGACTGTTAGAGGATTAGTATCTACTTCCTTTATCTCTTGGAGCCCTGACCTACCAAAAAAGAAATTCAAGTACCTTCTAATAGAGACCGCAGAAAGGGGCACTGAAAGGCCAGCCATAGGAATGAAGAGGTCATATTGCACACACATCTCAGTCGAATCTTCAGATAACTCCAGCCGGAAGCTTTATCTCACATTGGCATTAGAGACCTCCAAACACTGTTGCACTATGTCAGGGACTTAAGCAGTAGGTAAAACAAAAATTGCTCCCCTCGTGAGGACTGCAGTCTAGTTGGGTCAGAGCAGCGCTGGAACGCTCTAGTATCGAATGTTCAAGTATTAGGAATAAATGAACAAGTATAGATAGACTTTCTCTTAAGAAAAATTTTTAATAGGATTTTTATTTTTTTAATTTTTATTTTATATTGGAGAAGAGTTGAGTAACAATGATATGTTACTTACAGACATACAGTAAAGTGATTTGGTTATACCAATACTAGTGTCCTTTTTCAATTTTTCTCCCTTTTTGGTTATTACAGAATATTGAGCTGAGTTTCTTGTGCTATATAGCAGGTACTTGTTGGTTATCTCTTTTAAATATAGTAGTGTGCCAGTCCCAAACTCCCAAACTATCCTTCCCCTGCCCTTTCTTCCTGGTAACCATAAATTCATTCTCTAGGTCTGTGTTTCTGTTTTGTAAATAAGTTCATTTGCATCATTTTGTTTTGTTTTTTTTTTTTTAGATTTTGCATATAAGCCATATCATATATTTTTCTCTGTCTGACTTACTTCAGTCAGTATGAGAATTTCCAGGTCCATCCATGCTGCTAATGGCATTATTTCATTCTTTTTTATGGCTGAGTAATATCCCTTTGTATATATGTACCACATCTTCTTTATCTATTCCTCTGTCAATGAACATTTAGGGACTTCCATATCTTGGCTGTTATAAACAGTGCTGCAGTGAACATTGGGGTGTATGTATCCTTTAAAGCCATGATCTTCTCAAGATATACACCCAGGAGTGGGATTGCTGGATCATAGATAGCTCTAGTCTTTTTTAAAAAAATAAATTAAAAAAACGAAAATGCTTTAGAATGATTTTTAATAGAATTTTTTTTACAAAAGTGGTATAGATTATAGAGGAGTGGAATGGGAGGGAGAGTCAAGAATGAAGGAATATATGTAAACTTATACCTGATCCATGTTGTACAGCAGAAACTTAACACAACATTGTAAAGCAACTAAACTCCAATTTTTTTAAAAAAAGAAGAGGATACAGTGAAAGTTTGTTCATTATAGTAGTGCTTTGCTAACTTCAGCATGCAACAGAATCACTTGGAGCAATTATTAAAACAAGCAAAAGGACTTGACCTTGACTTTGACCTTGGATTGAACTTGAGGTTGACTTTGAACTTGGCCTCACACTAGCTGTTTGGACTTGCCCTTGGCCTTGACTTTGCCTTTGACCCTTCCCCTCCCTTTCTTCCTCCTTTTAGAAGGACTTGTTTTGACTATAATAATATGTTTGTTTATTCTTGCACAGAAGTTCAGTGTACATTTTAAAAGCGATGATATGTGAATGCTAAAAGTGGTTCACTATAGCACAACAACAAAAACAGGAAAAAAATAAACGAAGCTTGTGTTGATATCCTGTGGAAGGCCAGTTCACCTTTATATTTCAGTCATTTACAAAAAGAATGTACAAAAGAATTGTCATTCAAAATACTTTCAGTAAGCATATCTAGCACTCTTACAGTGATATAAAAAAATATAGTTTAATAGTGGGGAATCTAGGCTCTTCTTGGTGAAGAAACTGAATGTGCTCTACTAAGTTGACAGAGACAGAAAAAGCTTCTGAAGAAGCGAGCTGGGAAAATACAGGATGGATACCTAAGAGATGAATGGAAATTAGTGGTGGGGGTAAACATGAAATAATGAAGGGAAACAGTTGGAAGAAAAGGCAAAGCAATTTGACTTGGGGCTGAACCTGGGGAAAAGGATATCCAGGAAGAAATTTCCCATGCTAGAGAGGCAATGAAAATGTAGGGACAGTGGTATGTATTGTTCTGAGTTCTTCCATCTCTGTGGTATTACCTCTGTTGCTTATGTAAATGTTTGGTAGAAATCAAGGAAAAGAAGTTTTTTCATATAGGGATCCACACCAAGTTGGGAGAAACACATAGCTGTAGAAGGTGGAATGTAAGGGAATATGAGAGTTCCCTGGGGGCAGAAACTAGTGTCTAAATATAACCATGAATGGAAGTTTTTGGAAATTTCCTGAAATTTTTGACAAGGCATTAGATTTTACATAAACTGTGATAGAAAAGAGTGAGATAGTTTTATCTAAGAATCCAAAGGCAAGATATCATTAGCTGATATTTATCATACAACAAATGTGCTTAGTCACTCAGTCATGTCCAACACTTTGTGACCCCATGGACTGTAGCCCACCAGGCTCTTTTGTCCATGGGGATTCTCCAGGCAAGAATACTGGGGTGGGTTGCCATGCCCTCCTCCAGGGGCTCTTCCCAACCTAGGGATTGAACCCACGTCTCCCGCATTGTAGGCAGATTCTTTACCAGCTGAGCTACCAGGGAAGCCCATGAGGGGACATAAAGGATGGGTCCTATCAGTAGAGAATCCACCTGTATTGCAGGAGAGCCGGGTTTGATCCCTGGGTCGGGAAGATCTCCTAGAGAAGGGAATGGCAACACACCACAATATTCTTGCCTGGAGAATCCCATGGACAGAGGAGCCTAGGGAGCTACAGTCCACGAGGTCACAAAGAGACAGACATGACTGAGTGACTAATACTTTCAATTTCACTATGAAAAATTATCCTTTAGAGAAAATTTAGGCAGTGGGGGTGGGAGTAGTGGGCAGGAAACTAATATTTGTCTGCTTTTATTTTATTTTTTCATGGTCATCTGATTTATTAATAGTTTTAAATTCCATGAGCTATAAATATTTATTTGAACAAATTCAGACATTACAACTGGGTATCAAGAACTGGAATTTATCTCCCTTCCTGTCACCTTTCCTGCATTTCCTTTCCTATCCCAGTGAATATACAGATATATATTCATAAAAATTTTTTAAAATATTCATAGTTTTATATTTTATTTACCACCTTGTTTTTTTTTAAATTAGAATATAGTTGATTTACAATGTTGTGTTAGTTTTAGGTGTACAACAAAGTGAATCTGCCATACACATACATATTGACATATCATTGTCTTCTAGACTCCATTCCCATATAGGTTGTTACAGAGCATGGAATAGAGTTCCCTCTGCTATAATTAGGTTCTTAATAGTTATCTTTTCTGTATAGTAGTGTGTATATATCATATCCGAATCTCCCAATTTAACCCCCATCTTTCCTGCTTAGTTACATTAAGTTTGTTTTCTATATCAGTGACTCTATTTCTGTTTTGTAAGTTGTAAGTAAGTTTGTACTTTTTTTTTTTTTTTTATAAATTTATTTATTTTAGTTGGGGGCTAATTACTTTACAATATTGTAATAGTTTTTGCCATACATTGACATGAATCAGCCATGGGTTTACATGTGTTCCCCTTCCTGGACCCCCCCACCCACCTCCCTCCCCATCCCATCCCTCTTGTCATCCCACTGCCCCGGCCCTGAGCCCTTGTCTCACGCATCGAACATGGAATGGTGTTCTGTTTCACATATGATAATATACATGTTTCAATGCTATTCTCCCAGAACGTCCCACCCTCACCTTCTCCCTCAGAGTCCATAAAATTGTTCTATGCATCTGTGTCTCTTATTCTGTCTTGCATATAGGGTTATCGTTACCATCTTTCAAATTCCATATATATGCATTAGTATACTGTATTGGTGTTTTTCTTTCTGGCTTACTTCACTCTGTATAATGGGCTCCAGTTTCATCCATCTCAGTAGAACCGATTCAAATGTATTTTTTTTAATGGCTGAGTAATATTCCATTGTGTATATGTACCACAGCTTCCTTATCCATTCGTCTGATGATGGACATCTAGGTTGCTTCCATGTCCTGGCTATTGTAAACAGTGCTGCGATGAATATTGGGGTACGTGCGTCTCTTTCAATTCTGGTTTCCTCAGTGTATATGCCCAGCAGTGGGATTGCTGGGTCATATGGCAGTTCTATTGCCAGTTTTTTAAGGAATCTCCACACTGTTCTCCATAGTGGCTGTACTAGTTTGCATTCCCACCAACAGTGTAGGAGGGTTCCCTCTTCTCCACACCCTCTCCAGCATTTATTGCTTGTAGACTTTTGGAGAGCAGCCATTCTGACTGGTGTGAAATGATACCTCATTGTGGTTTTGATTTGCATTTCTCTAATAATGAGTGATGTTGAGCATCTTTTCATGTGTTTGTTAGCCATCTGTATGTCTTCTTTGGAGAAATGTCTGTTTAGTTCTTTGGCCCATTTTTTGATTGGATCGTTTATTTTTCTGGAGTTCAGCTGTAGAAGTTGCTTGTATATTTTTGAGATTAATTGTTTGTCTGTTGCTTCGTTTGCTATTATTTTCTCCCATTCTGAAGGCTGTCTTTTCACCTTGCTTATAGTTTCTTTTGTTGAGCAAAAGCTTTTAATTTTAATTAGGTCCCATTTGTTTATTTTCGCTTTTATTTCCAATATTCTGGGAGGTGGGTCATGGAGGATCCTGCTGTAATTTATGTCGGAGAGTGTTTTGCCTATGTTTTCCTCTAGGAGTTTTATAGTTTCTGGTCTTACGTTTAGATCTTTAATCCATTTTGAGTTTATTTTTGTGTATGGTGTTAGGAAGTGTTCTAGCTTCATTCTTTTACAAGTGGTTGACCAGTTTTCCCAGCACCACTTGTTAAAGAGATTGTCTTTTCTCCATTGTATAATCTTGCCTCCTTTGTCGAAGATAAGGTGTCCATATGTGCGTGGGTTTATCTCTGGGCTTTCTATTTTGTTCCATTGATCTATATTTCTATCTTTGTGCCAGTACCATACTGTCTTGATGACTGTGGCTTTGTAGTAGAGCCTGAAGTCAGGCAGGTTGATTCCTCCAGTTCCATTCTTCTTCCTCAAGATTGCTTTGGCTATTCGAGGTTTCTTATATTTCCATACAAATTGTGAGATGATTTGTTCTAGTTCTGTGAAAAATACCATTGGTAGCTTGATAGGGATTGCATTGAATCTATAGATTGCTTTGGGTAGTATACTCATTTTCACTATATTAATTCTTCCAATCCATGAACACGGTATATTTCTCCATCTGTTTGTGTCCTCTTTGATTTCTTTCATCAGTGTTTTATAGTTTTCTATATATAAGTCTTTTGTTTCTTTAGGTAGATATATTCCTAAGTATTTTATTCTTTTTGTTGCAGTGGTGAATGGTATTGTTTCCTTAATTTCTCTTTCTGTTTTCTCATTATTGGAGTATAGGAATGCAAGGGATTTCTGTGTGTTAATTTTATATCCTGCAACTTTACTATATTCATTGATTAACTCTAGTAATTTTCTAGTAGAGTCTTTAGGGTTTTCTATGTAGAGGATCATGTCATCTGCAAACAGTGAGAGTTTTACTTCTTCTTTTCCTATCTGTATTCCTTTTATTTCTTTTTCAGCTCTGATTGCTGTGGCCAAAACTTCCAAAACTATGTTGAATAGTAGTGGTGAAAGTGGGCATCCTTGCCTTGTTCCTGACTTTAGGGGAAATGCTTTCAATTTTTCACCATTGAGGATAATGTTTGCTGTGGGTTTGTCATATATAGCTTTTATTATGTTGAGGTATGTTCCTTCTATTCCTGCTTTCTGGAGGGTTTTTATCATAAATGGATGCTGAATTTTGTCAAAGGCTTTTTCTGCATCTATTGAGATAACCATATGCTTTTTATCTTTCAATTTGTTAATGTGGTGTATTACATTGATTGATTTGCGGATGTTAAAAAAACCTTGCATTCCTGGGATAAAGCCCACTTGGTCATGATGTATGATCTTTTTAATATGATGTTGGATTCTGTTTGCTAGAATTTTATTAAGGATTTTTGCATCTATGTTCATCAGTGATATTGGCCTGTAGTTTTCCTTTTTTGTGACATCTTTGTCTGGGTTTGGAATTAGGGTGATGGTGGCCTCATAGAATGAGTTTGGAAGTTCACCATCTTCTGCAATTTTCTGGAAGAGTTTGAGTAGGATAGGTGTTAGCTCTTCTCTAAATTTTTGGTAGAATTCCGCTGTGAAGCCGTCTGGTCCTGGGCTTTTGTTTGCTGGAAGATTTCTGATTACAGTTTCGCTGTCCGTGCTTGTGATGGGTCTGTTAAGATCTTCTATTTCTTCCTGGTTCAGTTTTGGAAAGTTATACTTTTCTAAGAATTTGTCCATTTCTTCCAAGTTGTCATTTTATTGGCCTATAGCTGTTGGTAGTAGTCTCTTATGATCCTTTGTATTTCTGTGGAGTCTGTTGTGATCTCTCTTTTTTTTTAGATTTCACATATAAGTGATATATGATATTTGTCTTGCTCTATCTGACTTATTTCACTCAGTATGACAATCTCTAGTTCCATTCATGTTGCTACAAATGCATTATTTCATTTTCTCCTATGGCTGAGTAATATTCCATTGTATATATGTACCACATCTTCTTTATCCATTCCTCTGTTGATGGACATTTAAGTTGCTTCCATGTCCTGGCTATTGTAAATAGCGCTGCAGTGAACATTGGGGTGCATCTATCTTTTTGAATTAGGGTTTTCTCTTGACCACCAAGCAAGTCCCATTGTTTGTAGATTTTTTGATGATGGCTGATCTAACCAGTGTGAGGTGATATCTCTTTGTAATTTTGATTTGCATTTCTCTAATAATTAATGATGTCGAACATCTTTTTATGTGCCTCTTGACCATCTGTATGTCTTCTTCAGAGAAATGTCTGTTTAGATCTTCTACCCATTTTTTTGATCAGGTTGTTTTTTTCTTTTTGATATTGAGCTGCATGTGCTGTCTGCATATTTTGCAGATTAATCCCTTGTCAGTCACTTCATTTGCAAATATTTTCTCTCATTCTGTGGGTTTTCTTTCTGTTTTGCTGATGGTTTCCTTTACTGTGCAAAAGCTTTTAAGTTAAATTTGGTCCCATTTGTTGATTTTTGTTTTTATTTTCATTACTCTCAGAAGTGGATCAAAATAGATCTTTCTGCAGTTATGTCAGAGAATGTGGGAAACTAATATTCATTGGACACCAAACAGGCACTAAGCTCTATGCAATGCTTTGCATATTTTTATCATGTGAACTTAATGACCCTGCATGTTAGTAATTGTAAACTCCGTGTGGCACACAGGAGCTCAGAGACTGTGACATAGAATAGTAACTGATAAAAATTATATTATTTACTTTTCAAACCTATACTCCCTCTCTTATACCTCATTCTATATGAAGTAGGAATATGACTGCACCAAGAGACCCCCGAATGCAGACTCAACTAATTCTACAAAAGCATTCTCAAATGTATTCTTTCATCAATGTAGTAAGGTATCAGATAACAAATGATGATATTATTGGTATTTTTAATGGCAAAATCTGTAGTAATTCTAAGTAAGTGAAACTTGCTGCCTGACTGGATGTCCTGGTTGAGTTCCTCCCTCTAATGCTTTTATGAGAAGCTTTAAAGAGATTGCCTTTAGCAAAATACCACAATGGATATAATTTATTATTAGTTTATTTTTTCTTTAAAATCTTTACAGCTCCTCAGGAATGTTCTTTTCTTCTCTGTTTCTCCACTATAGCAGTATCAATGCTCTCAACATCACATTTTATCAAAGCCTTCCCTAAGGTGACTAGATTTTCTGACTGTGGAATTTCAGGCATCATCCAGTGCTCTGGGATATAGGGGATAATCAGGTCTCTTTTTGGTGCACAGGAAGTCCAATTTAGAATAATCAAAAATGACTGTGTAGAAGTTAAAGTGTAAGCACTAGAACAATAGAGAAGAGAGAATATACATTAAAAGCATACACAGCAAAAATATTGAAATAGAGATTAGCTCTTTTAGTGTTTACATTTTTTGTTTTCATCATAAATTCTAGGAGTATTCTCAGAAAGGCTTCTTTGCTACAGTATAAAAATGAACAACAGACAATATTATAGGAAATGGAGTGTGTGTTCCTCTGCACATCTGGCACAAGCATCTGCTGGAGATGGGACACCAGCTCATTGCTCTTTCCCTGTGTGGAAGGTCTAATTAAGTAGCAGACAACCCAAGAAGCTCTTGAGTGCAATTCCAATCAGTATCCAAAGGTTTATGTGTGCTCACAAACCTCTTAGATCAGTAATACGGAAATGCAAATCTCAGCAGAACTCGCTTCAACTTTCAGGCCGAGAATATGCAGAAGTTGAAAGAACTTTTATGAGGCACTCCTTCTAGCTCCAAGACATGGGAAAGAATGACTAAGCTAGAAGGAACTTCAGGAAGTCAAGTTCTTAGCTAAGGCTGCCATTTAAGTATGTTTAAACTGGCTCAGAAAGAGAGCTGTTTACACTTTGCTGAATAGTCCCCAGTGACCAAGATTTTGCATTCATAGCTCGCAGTCTTTAGAATCAAGGAGTTTTGTGTATTCGCTAAATTCCCATCCTATCTTTCATGCGTTGTCTCTCTCTCTCTTTCTCCTCTCTTCTTTTTTTCCTTTCCTTCCTCCACCTCTCCCTCTCTTCATCTCTCTTTCTTTCTCCCCTTTCCTTCCCTCCCTTCCTCCTTTCTTCCTTCCTTCCCTGCCCTCATTCTGATTGTTGTTTATAGAGAAATAGGTATTTGACTCCATACATCTAATTGTCTTTTATCAGTCCTCCTTTTATTAGGTCATCTTTAGTCTAAGGAATTTGTTTTTCACATTCCTTAGGTTTTGCTCATAGGGTCAATTTCCTAATCTCTGTTTGCTCTTTTTTTTTGACGGGGGAGAGGGGAGGTGGAGAATCATCTGGTTTGACACACTAAACCTAGACAGATTCTCTTAATGTTCATGGAGTTAAATCTTCAGTCTGCTCTTTCTTTGTAAACTATCACTCTATTAGAAATTGGATTTCTATGTGTAAAATAAATATACTACAAGGATATAGTGTACAGCACAGGGAATATAGCTAATATTTTATAGTAACTTTAAATGGAGTATCATCTATAAAATTTTGAAATGCTATGTTATATACCTAGAACTAATTTAATATTGTAAATCAACTATACTTCAAAAATGAATTATGTTTGTAAGTGTACAGAAGAAAAAGCATCATAATGTGAATACTTATTATTTCTGCAAAAAATGCATACTACTAAATGCTAAACATTAAAGTCAGAATATATACTGGAAAATCCCAATAACATATGAAAGATTATTTTTTTCCTTCTGTTTTTCACCATCCCATCATAGCTAATCTATTTAAACATTGCTCATTTTTCCTAATGCATTATAATTCTTAAGTCCCTGATATTATAAAAAGTTGAGTAGGTTGTGATGCAAATGAAAGAAGGGAGGGGGAAAAAGTCATTTCTATTTTAAATTAATCAAAAAATCACTTTGATACATACAAATTTATTTTCCCTACGAATGGATATTATTGAGAAGAAAACAAAAATTTTTAGTAATTTTTTTATTTTATGAATTGCACTTTGTACTAAAAATGGAAAAGATAAGGGAAGTTTATGAGTAAATGTGAAACTATAGACCCACTTGGGCCCAGGTTTGCAGGTAGACAATGGTGTCTGGAATTCACCTCCAGGTGGAAATTGGCATGAAAAACAGGCCTTATGATGTGGAAATAGACCTGAGTCACTCAAGAAACCAGTGCCTTAGTGACGACCACCACTCCTCCCCATCAAAGAAAAGGAAAGCAAACTAATGTCCTATAAACACTGCCAAGATTTAGGTTTTATGTAGAAGTGTGGGCCTAGTGACATTGAGGGGCCCAGATACACTACTTTTAAAGCAGACATTGGTTCCCTGCTGAATGTGCTGTAGACTCACACTTTGTAAAAGTCACTCTAAATCCTTATTTTAAGATCTATTTCTTAACTTAGAATCTGGGGAGGTAGAGGTGCTGGAGATAATTTAAAAAGTACCCGACAGAAAAGGATGTCAGGAAATGAGGGGAAAGAGCAAGAAAGAAGGGAAGGGAAAAGCCCTTCCTTTTTAGAGTAAATCCCTACAAACCAAAATTCTCACCCTCATGAAGACAGAGGGTTTCATGCTACTTACATCAATATCTTAATTTGGTAAATTAACATGGGGGAAAGATGAAGAAAGAGCATACTAAATAAAGCAGACTCAACAATTGAAAGATAATTTTACTCCAAACAAAACTGATTTTATAAAACAGTCTAATAACATTTAAAAGGAGCATGTTTAGAGTGTTCAAAACACTTTACAAATCACATATATAGAAAAAATGTGAAGCAAAATAGAAATGAAACAAGAAAAGGTAGGTTGGAGAGATCACAAAGTTAAGTATAGCAACATTAAATCATTAATGCTGATATATATTCATTAAAATAAAAATATAGTCATTAAAATTTTTACTTTAATGAATATATTCATTAAAATAAAATTTAAAAAAAGCAGGAAGAAGGGAAAGCCCTGGACTGGATGTAAAACAGATAATAGGAAATAGGAAAATGTTACTAATGCATTCACCCTACTGCATATCACTGATAAAAGGGACAGACAGTAAATGAGAATCACGGAAGATATGTCAAGATTCTAAGAGATCCCAAAATAGGAACTGAAAAGAAGAAAAAGCAGTATTTGAAGAGACAAGAGCTGAGAATTTTCAAATATTAAAGAAAGTTAGATTTTCAGTTTAACATATCTCCTGGAGTTCTGTGTAAGATAAAAAATTAAAAACACAGAAACAAATTTGACTTAAACATAGCATAGTTGAACTGCAGACTATCAAGATTAAAGAGACCATTTCAAAAGCTGCCAGATGATTGACAAAATAAGTGAAAATTAAACCAACAATAAAATTCTCTTTAGCAACAACAGATGCTGGAAAGCAATAAAATGACGTTTTCAAAATTTTGAGGGAAAACAACTTTGAAGTGCATGCCCAGTTAAATTACCAAGTATAAGAATAAATTAAAGATATACTGTGATATCTAAATAACCAACAAACCTGTTAAAGAAGTCTTTTAAAATATACTGCAGTGAAAAGGAAAATGAAGATGGAGGACATAGGATATACAAAATTACAGAATATCAGAGCAACATGACCGTTAACAATCTTTTAGTGAGTTTAATTTATTCTTGACTATAAAAATACTTACTTTGTAAAAAGATAAAGCTAAAACCAAGCAAAAAAATAGTATATTTAGTGGGTGACAAAAAGAAGCTAACATCTTTATCTTGAGAAATAGTTTGAGTGGTTTTAGACTTCAAAAAAAATAAGTATGCAGGTTAAAAATCTAGAGGCATGCATTAAAATATTAGAAATTAAATTTATATTTCCAGAACATTGGGTACTTTAGAAAAGAGTATTTTTTTTTTCTCAAAAGGAAGAAAAGGGGAGAAACAGAATCAGGGAAGAAGATGGGAAACAAAATAAGATCTTAAAAGAGGGTCTAAATATAGCAGCAATCAAAAGTAATGAAAATGGATTAATATGATTAAAATCCTTAAGATCTTTAAGTGTGGCACTAATCACTGCCATTCCAGTCCAGAATGTAGCATTTCTTTTCATTTACTGTTTTAGCAATCTGAGGGAAATTTCAGAGGCTTCCACTTGTGTTTTCCACTACAGTAGCTTTTGCTTCACATGCCAAGGACTCAATGTGGAAACTGCATCAACTGCCAAGTATGTCAGTCCCCGTTACACATTCAGGGACTGCAAAAAGCTGAGTGAGTCCCCAGGCTCAGAACACCCATCATAAATCACATCTTGGCCAGGATTCTATTTTTACCATTCTATTTATCTACCGTTCTATTTATTCCCATGTACTGTCCACTGCAGCAGCACAGCCCAGGTAACACTTGGTTTATCTGGATATTAAAATGAACTCACATTTTGTTTCTAATATTCCTTGAAATACATGGGTGTTTTGTTCTTCCTGAAATACAGTAGAAAAATAACTAAATGGCTATGTGTAGTTTGGGGGAAGGGCTGAGGAAACATGATCACTTTTGGTGGTGGTATTTCAGAATCCTTCTTTTTGGGAGGATGCAGAGGTTACTAGATGTGAAAACGTTTTGATTCTAGAAGAGTTCTAGGTGTAAAACCTGACTAGTCTGTACACTGGGTCAGGTGTCAAGACTTCTTATAGGAGTGCCTGGTCTCAGCCTCTCCATCATCCCTGTACAGCTGAGTGGTACTCTTGGTGGATTCCCCTGAGATTTCTATGGTTCTGTTAGCCTGTTGGATAACATTCTAGATGTCAGGTCTCTTTGGCTACAGCTGCACCATTATCGATCAATAAGAGACTTGCTTACAGTCTTCTAATCAGCTACTTGGCTTCTACCATTAGTCTGTGATACCACTTAATATTAGCAAGCCATATTCTGGAAACACCTCTCTTACCTTCAGCTTCTATAGTTAGAAAAGAACTGCCAGTTAACTCTTTAGTTAACTTTTTTTTTTTTTTCATTTTATTTATTTATTTATTTATTTATTTATTTTTATAAATTTATTTATTTTAGTTGGGGGCTAATTACTTTACAATATTGTAATAGTTTTTGCCATACATTGACATGAATCAGCCATGGGTTTACATGTGTTCCCCTTCCCGGATCCCCCACCCACCTCCCTCCCCATCCCATCCTTCTGGATCATCCCATTGCCCCGGCCCTGAGCCCTTGTCACATGCATCGAACATGGAATGGTGCTCTGTTTCACATATGACAATACACATGTCTCAATGCCATTCTCCCAGAACGTCCCACCCTCACCTTCTCCCTCAGAGTCCATATAATTGTTCCATGCATCTGTGTCTCTTATTCTGTCTCGCATATAGGGTTATCGTTACCATCTTTCAAATTCCATATATATGCATTAGTATACTGTATTGTTGTTTTTCTTTCTGGCTTACTTCACTCTGTATAATGGGCTCCAGTTTCATCCATCTCAGTAGAACCGATTCAAATGTATTTTTTTTTAATGGCTGAGTAATATTCCATTGTGTATATGTACCACAGCTTCCTTATCCATTCGTCTGCTGATGGACATCTAGGTTGCTTCCATGTCCTGGCTATTGTAAACAGTGCTGCGATGAACATTGGGGTACACGCGTCTCTTTCAATTCTGGTTTCCTCGGTGTATATGCCCAGCAGTGGGATTGCTGGGTCATATGGCAAGGTGAAAAGACAGCCTTCAGAATGGGAGAAAATAACAGCAAATGAAGCAACAGACAAACAATTAATCTCAAAAATATACAAGCAACTTCTGCAGCTGTATTCCCGAAAAATAAACGACCCGATCAAAAAATGGGCCAAAGAACTAAACAGACATTTCTCCAAAGAAGACATACAGATGGCTAACAAACACATGAATAGATGCTCAACATCACTCATTATTAGAGAAATGCAAATCAAAACCACAATGAGGTATCATTTCACACCAGTCAGAATGGCTGCTATCCAAAAGTGTACAAGCAATAAATGCTGGAGAGGGTGTGGAGAAAAGGGAACCCTCTTACACTGTTGGTGGGAATGCAAACTAGTACAGCCACTATGGAGAACAGTGTGGAGATTCCTTTAGTTAACTTTTTATGCCTCTTTCCAGAAGCACTTGACTTTGTGTCTTCCTATGGAAGAAAATCATCTGGTGAGTGTTCCAAATACATAGAGTATATTTATTCAAGAATGCCCAGTTATCTGAGCCTTCTAATTTTTTCTTTCACCATCTGCCAGGGCAATTCAACTTTCTTAACACAGACCAGTTCTAAACTTCTTTTCCATGTTATGAGGGACTGTCTCCTGAAATCTTCGTTGGTTTAAAATTCTGTATCTTAGGAGAGTGCTTGCAAATGTATAAATGCTTTCCTGTCCATTTTTGTTGTTGTTGCTTGGACCCTTTGAAAATGCACTCTTAGAATCTATTTCTATGAATATTCCTCCAGCTTCTGCAGGTCCATGCTAAATAGGCCTTGTGGTTCCTTAGGGATATATGATATTTCCTTCCTTAACAGGCCAGGTATGTCCCCAGCTAGTCTATGCCATGACTTAAGCCTAGCTAGGTGCCTAGTTTGTCAGGAAGGAAGATGGGACAGACCCTTAGGGGGAAGTGGTTGCCTTGATGGGGAGAGGCCTCTGTGTTACTGCAGCTATGAGGGGAGTGCCAGCTCTGAAGAGAGGTCAGTCACCCTGTCAGCTTAGAAGGTTCAGTGGGGTCTGGGGAACCTAAAATCTCAGAATTTCTCCCAGATGTCTCTATTCTGTATGTCAGACTCCTAGGGTTTCCCAGTCAGGACTCTGATCTTGACTTAAAAGACTTAACTGGCTGGAGCATTTAACCTTCTGAAGCTCACCTACTGAGACCGTTATATCCTGGGCTTGGTTTTCTGCCTAGGATACAGTGTGTCTGTCGTCTGTACTCCTGAAACAGCAGATGACGGCTCTGTATGCTATGAAAAGGGTTCTCTGGCTTTCATACTTGACTTTAAAATGTTTGATAACTGGCTTCAGCATTTCATTCTCTTTCTCTGCACCATCAGTGCAGTTTAGCAGTAACGATCCATTCCCTCCACACTTGTAACTGTTCCCTCTGTAAGTTTCAAATGTCAGCTAATGCATTCCCTTGACCAGTTTACTAGCTCTCCTGGAGGAGGAAATGGCAACTCATTTCAGTATTCTTGCCTGGAAAATCCCGTGAACAGAGGAGCCTTGCGGGTTACAATCAGTGGGGTCACAAGGAGTCAGACACAACTGTGCATGCATACAGTGACTTGGGCGGGTGGGGGAATCCTTATCTAGGCAGGCAGTGATCTAGCCTCAAAATATCAAATTATCATCTGCCCTTTTGAAGCACTCCTAGACCTTGGCTTCAAGGAGCTTAGGTGCTTGAGAAGAATTTCTTCTGGCACAGACATTTTCAGGATTCATTTACTTCTACAAAACATCTCGGCCTCTTTGGGACCATGGAAATACATACTTAGCCTGGAAAATATGAAGAAGGCAGTAATGGGCTCTGTATGGCAGCCATGCCTGAGTCCTGCTCAGTTCCTGTCCCTCCTGCTGATGTTCTAGAAGGAACATCACGCTTTATAGAGGGATTTTATTCTTCCATTTTTCCTTTGCCCTGCCCACCTCCTGTCTCAAAGGTGATGATCAGAAATACAATCCCTTCATGTTTTAGAGTTTAGATATTGTTAAGAAGCTCTGAAGACTGCCAGGAGTGACATTCTATGTTCCAACTGAAATGGAAAAAAAAAAAAAAGACATCTGAAAGTATATTAGCTGTTTTGGCTGAACACAACTTTCAAACAGCAGGTGATCTTTGCTGCAGCTGAAAGAAGGCCTTTAAAATGGGTTCTGGAATTTTATTTTATCTTGCATGTGGATAATTGAATTGCAGTTTGCTAACTGAGACAACACTAGTTGGTGTCATGTGTACCATTCTGATATTTTAAAGGAATCTTGGGTTTCTTTAGCCACTGAAAAATAGTATACTAAAGGCGCAAGGTTTCCAGATAGTGTATTTTTAGGCTGACAAATTAGTACAGCTTCTGTGAGAAGAAATAAGCTTCTTAAAAGCTTTTCAATGTTCTCCAAATCAGTTTGTTCTTTTATTTATCTAGAGTCTTGATGATATGCTCAAAAGCACTGTTTTTATTTTAATAGTAATACGGCAATAGTAATAATTGATTGAACGCTACTGTTCCCATGCATTAGCTAGAATGTGATATACATTATGCCATTTAATCTTATTTTCACTAGAGGAAACAGAAGCTGAGATAATTTGAGTATTTGGCATATGATCATTTAGGAGGGAAGGGTGAACCCAGGTCAGTGTGCAATAAATCCAGGCCCAACAACCAGTGTGCTAAAATATTCCACAGTATCTCTCCTGTATCTTTAAACTCTTAGCCGTTAGCACAGCATCTGGCACTTAGGGAAGACTAAAAAATGTAGAAAATAAATGCCCATAGAATTAAATGGAATCTTAGTTATGAGGAAAGGCTGTGACTGTACGTAATGTATTGTATGAAAAGAATTATTTGGCTACCTGAACCTGTTTTAGAGAACTTTTCCTCTACTTCCCTCTTGACCTGTTTTTTTAAAATGTTTTATTTTCCTAATTTTTATTGAGTTTGACATACAATAAAGTTAACATATTAAATAACATCATTTGATAAATATGAATACACTCATCAAACTGTGACTGTTTCAAGAAGTGAACAAATCCATCAATTGGAAAGTTTATCTTGACTAATTTATAATCCCTCTATCCCACCCCCTCTCCACCCCAGACAACTACTGATCTTGTTTGTCACTATAGATTAGCTTGCATATCTGGAATGTAAAGTAAATTGTATAATATAACATGTATTCTTTTTTGTCTGGATTATTTTACTCATCACAGTCATTTGGAGATGCATCCATGTGGCTACATATATTGACAGTTGTACTTGTTATTGTTGAGCTGTTGATGAACATGTAGCCACAACTAGAAACAAGAAAAGTATGAAATGAAAAAGCTCACTGGTAAAGGCAAGCATAGAGTAAGGGCAGGCAATCATCCACATACAAAGCTAGTAGAGAGGATAAAAAACAAAAGTAGTAAAATCATTTATATAACTTAAAATATATTTTAAGTTGCTTATCTCTTAATTTCAAACCATTTTAAAAACCCTGCATTTGTACTTTCCTCCCCAATACTGTTTTTGATATTACATTTTATATCTGTTTTGTGTACCCCTTAACTGCTTATTGCAGATATAGATACTTTCACTACTACACTCTTATACAGAAACCTCATGCTAACTGCAAACCAAAAACCTATAAGAAATATACACACAAAAAAGAAAAGGAATCTAAACGTAACACTAAAGATAGTCATCAAATCTCAAGAACATGTGGGCTGTCAACAGGAGAAACTATTGACTATTGACTATTACACATCATGCTGCTATGAACATCACTCTATCCAGGATTATATGGATATATGCTTTTTCTCTTGGGTGTATCTCTAGACGGATGGATGGTATGATAACTGCATATTTAACTTTTAAGGAAACTGCCAGAAACTGGCAGATTGTTTTCCAAAGTGGTTGTACCATTCATTTTTCAGCAAGTATGTTGAGTTCCCCCTCCTCTGTATACTCAATGACCCTTGATACAGTCAATCTTTAGACATTCTAATAGCCTTGCAGTGCTATTTCAAGTGGTTTTAACTTACATTTTTAATAAATTGTGTGGATAGCTTACATTTTCTCATGAATTATGTGGGTCATGTTTTCATGAGCTTATTTATTGTACAGTTTTCTTTCCATAGTGCAGTCCATTTTCAAATGTTTGCCCATTTTAAAAACTGGTTTGTTTTCTTGTTAGTGAACTTTGATAGTTCTTTTTACGTTCTGAATACAAGTCCATCAGATACATGCTTCTCAAGTATTTTCTCCTTGAAATATTGTAAAAAAGGTACAACAAGTATTGCTTGTACCTTTATTCTTTTAATAGTATCTTTCAAAGTATATAAGTTCTAATTTTGATAGTTTCATTTATCTATTTCTTCTTCTGTGGAATGTGCTTTTTATTTCATAACTAAACAATCTTTTCCTCATCCAGGGAAGCAAATATCTTATCTTGTTTTATTCCACACATTGCATAGTTTGAAGTTTCACCTTTATACCTGTGAAGAAAATTAATTTTTGAATAAGAAATAAGAAACATTACTTTTTTGTATATTAATATCCAGTTGTTCCAGCATCATTTGTTGAGAAATATACCTTCTGCCAATCTATCGCCATTGCACTTTTGTTGAAGGTCAGTTGTCTCTATAAGTGTGGACATATTTCTCAATTTTTCTTGTTCTGTTGATTTTTAAATCTATATTTCTGTCAGTACAATGCTGTCTTTATGATGTAGCTTTATCCAAGTCTTTAGCATACATAGTGTCACTCTTGCAACTTTGCTTTTCTCTTTAAAAGTTGTCCAGGCTATTTCAGGTCCTTCGCATTTCTATATGGATTACTAGATAAGTTTATCAATTTCTTCAAAAACACCTGCTGGCATTTTTATTCAACAGGATTGTATTGAGTCTATTGATCAGTTTTGGAGATTTGACATCTGAATAACACTCTTCTGATCCATGAAGATACGGATGATGTCTCCATTTATTTAATTTTTTAAATTTCTGTCAGCGATATTTTGTAGTGTTCAGTAGAGGTTTCACATACTCATCGAGATTTATCCATAGGTATTTCATATAATTTGATATTATTATAAACAGGATTATTGGTTCCAACTTCTGATTGTTATTGATGTATAGAATTCCAATCAAGTAATGTATATTGGTGTTATATTTTGCAATTTTGATAAAGATATTTATTATATGTCATGTCATCTGTTTAAAGACAGCTTTAATTCTTCCTTTCAATCTAGATTCATTTTGAAACCGCTAATAAATGTTCTGTCAAAATAGTGATGGCAGACATTATAGTCTTATTCCTGAACTTAAGGAAAAACATTGAGTCTTTCACAATTAAATATGATGTTAGCTATAGGTTTTTTTGATATGTACCTTATCAGGTTGATGAAGTTTCCTACTCTTTCAAGTATTCTGAAGGATTTTATCAGGAATGGATTTGGATTTTGTTACTACTTTGTAATTGCCTACTGAGATGACCATGTGGTTTTTTCTTCTTCAGTGTTGATAATTACTTTAGTTTTGGAATGGATGAACCACTCTTCTGACATTATATGTTGTGTAATTCCATGGGTATTGACAAATGCTTGTAATTTTACATATCCATCATTACAGTATCATACAGAATAGTTTCAATGCCCTAAAAATCCACTGTGCTCCATATTCATCCTTCTCCTTTTTCTGACCTCTGGTAACCATTGCTCTTTGTACTGCTTCTATAGTTTTGCCTTTTCTAGAATGGTATATGCTGCTGCTGCTAAGTCGCTTCAGTCATGTCCGACTCTGTGCGACCCCATAGACGGCAGCCCATCAGGCTCCCCCGTCCCTGGGATTCTCCAGGCAAGAACATTGGAGTGGGTTGCCATTTCCTTCCCCAATGCATGAAAGTGAAAACTGAAAGTGAAGTCGCTCAGTCGTGTCCGACTCTTAGCGACCCCATGGACTGCAGCCTACCAGGCTCCTCTGTCCATGGGATTTTCCAGGCAAGAGTACTGGAGTGGGGTGCCATTATAGTTGGGACCATATTGTTTGTGGCTTTTTGAACTAGTTTCATCTAGTAAAATGCAGTTAATGTTTCTCCATAAATTCCCATGGTTTGATAGATCATTTCTTTTTTGGCATTTCTCTAGGCATTCATTTATATTTTTTTATAATTTTAATTACTTGTTTTTGTTCTTCATAACACATTTTCTTAGAAGTTTGGGGAATTGACAGTTGACTCGTTCCTTTTTTACTGTTGAAAAATATTCCAGTGTATGAACTGCAGTGTACTATAGTTGATTTATCAATTCACTTGGTGAAGGACATCTTGGTTACTTCCAAGTTTTGGCAATTAACATGAAACTAGTCTCAATATTTGCATACATATTTTTGTGTGGACATTGGTTCTCTGCTTTTTTGGTAAAATACTTAAGAGAACAATTCCTAGTTGTATGATAAGACTATGTTTTGCTTTTTAAGAATCTGTCAAACTGTTTTCTAAAATGCTATACCATTTTGCATTCCAACTGGCAATAAGACAGTATTCCTATCCTCCGTATCCTAGTCAGCATTTGGTAGTGTCAGTTTTTTAGGTTTTAGCCATTCTAATATGGTATCTCATTACTATTTTCACTTGCAGTCCATTAATTATCTATGATGTTGAGGATCCTTTTATATGTTTGTTTGCCATATCTATATCTGCTTTGGCTAGGCATGTGTACAGATCTTTTGCACTGTGTAAAATTGGCTTGTTTATTTCTTATTGTTGAAATTTAAGTGTATTTTGACTTATTTAGATACAAGTCAGTTTTTGAAGTGAATTGAAGTCGCTCAGTCATGTGTGACTCTTTGCGACCCCATGGACTGTAGCCTTCCATGTTCCTCCGTCCATTGGCTTCTTCAGGCAAGAATACTGGAGTGGGTTGCCATTTCCTTCTCCAGGGGATCTTCCCAATCCAGGGATTGAACTGAGGTCTCCCACATTGCAGGCAGACTCCTTACTGTCTTAGCCACCAGGGAAGTCAGTTTTTAGATATGTGTTTTGTAAATATTTTCTTTCTGCCTATGGTTAGTCTTTTCATTCTCTTAACAATGTCTTTGAAAGAGTAGGGATTTTAATTTTAATGAAGTCCAAATTGCCATTTTGTTCTTTCATGGATTATGCTTGGTGTTATATTTAGAAACTTATCGCTAAGTGTTCATGCCTGTGTCCTGTCATTCCAGTGCCACTTGTTGAAAGACATTCCTTTTTCCAGTGAATTGTCTGCTCATTTGTTGAAGATCAGCTAACTCTATTTGTATTGGTATATTTCTGGGTTCTGTATTCCATGTAATGTATCTGTTTGTCTAGTCTCTTTTTGGCAGAAATACACAGTAACTATAATTCTCATACATTGTTGGCGTGAATGCAAAGTGATATAGCCACTTGAGAAAACAGTTGGGAAAATTCTAGTAGTTACATATGCACTTACCACACAACTCATATTTTTTATTCTTAAATATTTACCCCCCAAAATGAAAGCATAATTATACACAGATATTTGTAGGTTATTTATTACAATCTGGAATCTGGATACATTCCAAATATTTGTCAACTGGTGAATGGACAAATTGTGGTACAACCACACAATGGGTTCCTCAAAAACAAAAAAAAGAGCTCTGGAGACAGTGAAGGACAGGGAAGCCTGACATGCTGCAGTTCATGGGGTCAAAAAGAGTCAGAAATAACTGAGCGACTGAACAACAATTCATAAATAAAATTATAGGAATGTATTTCAAAAGTATCCACTACATACAGTGTAATTCCATTTGTTCTGGATAAAGCAAAACCATGGGTAAAAACATCAGATTGTTGATTGCCAGGTGGTAGGGATGTTGGGGAAATTGACTATCAAGTGTCACAAGAGGACTGTTTGTGGTGTTGAGACTATTCCATATCTTTAATGTGTTCATAGTTAGCAAGCTGTATACATTTCTCAAAATTCTCTGAGTCCTATAAAAATTAGGAATTTTAATCTATGGATATTATACTTCAAATGTTGTTGTTCAGTCACAAGGTCCTGTCCGACTCTTTGCGATCACATGAACCGCAGCACACCAAGCTTCCCTGTGTTTCACTATCTCCCAGAGTTTGCTCAAACTCAAGTCCATTGAGTCAATGATGCCATCCAAACATCTCATCCTCTATTGCCCCCTTCTCTTCCTGCACTAAATCTTTCCAAGCATCAAGGTCTTCTAATGGGTTGGCTCTTCACATCATGTGGCCAAGGTATTGGAGCTTCAGCATCAGTTCTTCCAATGAGTATTCAAGATTGATTTCCTTTAGGATTGACTTGTTTGATCTCCTTGCAGTTCAAGGGACTGTCAAGAGTCTTCTCCAATTCCACAGTTCGAAATCATCAATTCTTCCGCATTCTGCCTTCTTTATGGTCCAACTCTCAAAACTGTACATGACTAATGGAAAAACCATAGCTTTGACTGTATGCAGCTTTGTTGGCAAAGTGATATCTCTGCTTTTTTAATATGCTGTCTAGGTTGGTCATAGCTTTTCTTCCAAGGAGCAAGGGTCTTTTAATTTCATGGCTGAATTCACCATCCACAATGATTTTGGAGCTGAAAAATATCAAGTCTCTCACTGTTTCCACTGTTTCCCCATCTATTTGCCATGAAGTGATGAGACCAGATGCCAATATCTTAGTTTTTTGAACATTGAATTTTAAGCCAGCTTTTTCACTCTCCTGTTTCACTTTCATCAAGAGGCTCTTTAGTTCCTCTTTGCTTTCTGCCATAAGGGTGGTGTCATCTGCATATCTAGGGTTATTGATATTTCTCTCAGCAATCTTGATTCCAGTTTGTGCTTCATCCAGCCCAGCATTTCACATGATGTACTCTGCATAGAAGTTAAATAAGCGGGATGACTATACACAGCCTTGACATACTCCTTTCCCAATTTGAAACCAGTCCATTTTTCCATGTCTGGTTCTAACTGTTGTTTCTTGGCCTGCATACAGGCTCCTCATGAGGCAGGTAAGGTGGTCTGGTATCTCCATCTCTTTAAGAATTTTCCAGTTTCTTGTTATCCACACAATCAAAGGCTTTGGCATAGTCAATGAAACAGAAGTAGATTTTTTTCTTCTTTTTTTGCATTCCCTTGCTTTTTCTATGATGCACTGGATGGTGGCAATTTGATCTCTGGTTCCTCAGCCTTTTGTAAATCCAGATTGTACATCTGGAAGTTCTTGGCTTACACATTACCTTGGTAGTGTGTGACATGAGTGCAGTTGTGTGGCAGTTTGAACATTCTTTGGCATTGCCCTTCTTTGGGATTGGAATGAAAACTGACCTTTTCCAGTTCTGTGGCCACTGCTGAGTTTTCCAAATTTGCTGGCATGATGAGTGCAGCACTTTCACAGCATCATCTTTTAGGATTTGAAATAGCTCAGCTAGAATTCCATCACTTCCATTAGCTTTGTTTGTTGTAATGGTTTCTATGGCCCACTTGACTTCACAGTCCAGGATGTCTGGCTCTAGGTGAGTGACCATACGATTGTGGTTATCCAGGTCATTAAGACTTTTTTGTATACTTCTTCTGTGTATTCTTGCCACCTCTTCTTAATCTGCTTTTGTTAGGTCCTTGATGTTTCTTCCCTTTCATGCTCATCTTTGCATGAAATTTTCCCTTGGTATCTCCAATTTTCTTGAAAAGATCTCAAGTCTTTCCCATTCTATTGTCCATAAACCTGATTTTTAAAAACTCAGCAGTTATTCTTGATTTTAAAAGCTTCAATAATAAGGTTAGATATCTTCTTAATATAATCAAATATTATTACTTTCTTAGCCCCAGTTAAGCATCATTATTTTTTAAAAAACAAACTTTAGATTTTTTAAAAAATTGAAATATGGTTGATTTACATTGTTTTTTTACTTTCAAGTATACAACAAAGTGATTTTATTATACATACATAAATATTCTTTCTGTACATTCTCTGTCATTATAGGTTATTAGAAGATATTGAGTATAGTACCCTGTGCTATACAGTAGGTCTTTGTTAGTTATCTATTTTGTATATATTGTTGTTTTTGTTTGGTTGCTAAGTCATGGCCAACTCTTTTGCTACCCCATGGACTGTAGCTCCCCAGGCTCCTGTGTCCATGAGATTTCCCAGGCAAGAATATAGAAGTTGGTTACCATTTTCTTCTCTAAGATATATTCCCAATCCAGGGTTCAAATCTTCATCTCCTGCATTGGCAGCTGGACCCTTTATCATTGAGCCACTTGGGAAGCCCATTTTATATATAGTAGTGTGTATATTTGAATCCCCAGCTCTTAATTTATCCCTTTCCCCTTTGGTAACCATAAAGTTGTTTCTATGTCTGTGAATCCATTCCTATTTTGTAAATATATTCATTTGTATCATTTTTTTAGATTCCACATATATGCAGTATCATATATTTGTCTTTCTCTGTATTTCTTATTTCACTTAGTATAATAATCTCTAAAACCATTCATGATTCTTCAAATGGCATATTTCATTCCTTTTTATACTGAGTAATATTCCATTGTATATATGGACCACATCTTCTGTATCATTTCATCAGTTGATGGACATTTAGGTTTTTTCCATGACTTAGCTATTTTATACAGCTCTACTGTGAACATTGAGGTGCATGCATCCTTTCAAATCACGTTTCTCTCTGTATATATACCTGGGAGTGGGATTGGTGGGTTATGTGGTAGCTCTATTTTTAATTTTTTAAGGAACCTCCATACTGTTCTCCACTGTTGCTGTTCCAATTTACGTTCTCACCAACAGTGTAGGAGGGTCACTATTTGTCTATTCTTTTTTGAAATCATCTATTTTTGGAGTATAGTTGCTTTACAGTGTTGTATTAGTTTCTACTGTTCAGCCATACAGATACACATATCCACCCCCTTTTGGACTTCCTTCCCATTCAGGTCATCACAGTGCATTGAGTAGCCTTCCTAGTCCTACACAGTATGTTCTCATTAGTTATCTATTTTATACATAGTATCAGTAGTGTACATGTGTCAATCCCAATACCCCTCCTTCCCCCTTGGTATATATTTGTTCTCTATGTCAGTGTCTCTATTTCTGCTTTGCAAGTAAGATTATCAATGCCATTTTTCTAGATTACACATATATACATTAATATATTTGCTTTTCTCTTTCAGTTACTTCACTCTGAATGATACTATAGGTTCATCTTTTTCTCTACAAATGATCCAATTTCATTCCTTTTTATGGATGAATAATATTTCATTGCATATATGTATCACATCTTCTTTATCCATTCCTCTGTTGGTGGACACTTAGGTTGCTGCTGTGTCCAGGCTACTGTAAACAGTGCTGCTATATAAAGTGAGGTGCGTGTATCTTTTTGAACTGTGGTTTTCTCTGGGTATATGCCCAGGAGTGGGACTGCTGGGCCATTTGTATATTCTTTCACCATTACTTGGAGAAGGAAATGGCAACCCACTCCAGTATTCTTGCCTGGAGAATCCTGTGGACAGAGGAACCTGGTGGGCTGCTGTCGATGGGGTCGGACAGAGTCAGACACAACTGAAGTGACTTAGCAGCAGCGGCAGCAGCAGTCACCATTACTAGTCTTGATAACTGTAGCTTTGTAGTGAATCTTAAAGTGCATAGTGTCAGTCTTCCAACTATATTCTTCTTCTGTATTATTTTGACTATTCTGGTCAAAACAGAGGTCTTTTGCCTCTCCACATAAACTTTAGAATGAGTTTGTTGAAACCTAGAATCATTTGCTGAGATTTTGAGTGAGATTGTATTGAATCTCTAGATCAAATGGGAAGAGCAAACATATTAAACATACTGATTCTTCCTAGTCTTTAACAGGAAATAGTTTTCCATTTATTTAGACCACTGAGTTTTTCATCAACATTTTGCAACTTTTAATATTTTAATTTTTAAATTATTTTTTAAAAATTTTACAATGGAGCACAGTTGACTTATATCATTGTGATAGTTTTAGGTATAGAGCAAAGTGATTTAATTATACATATACATATATCTGTTCTTTTTCAGATACTTTTTCTCCATATAGGTTATTACAGACTATTGAGTACAGTTCCCTGTACTAGGCAATAGGTCCCTGTGATTATCTGTTTTATATATAATAGTGCGTATATGTCAATCACAGACTCACTCCTTTTATCACACCTCCCCACCCCCCACCCCCTGCCCACATTCTTCTCTGGTAACCATAAGTGTATTTTCTAAGTCTGTGAGTTTGTTTCTGTTTGGTAAATAAGTTCATTAGTATCTTTTTTTTTCATATTCCGCATATAAATCATATCATATGGTATTTGTCTTTTTCTTTCTGGCTGACTTCACTTGGTATGGTAATTTCCAGGTCCATCCATGTTGCTGCAAATGGCATTATTTCATTCTTTTTAATCCCTAAGTATTATTTCATTGTATAAATGTACCAAATCTTCTTTATTCATTCATCTGTTGATGGACATTTAGATGGATTTCATGTCTTGGCTATTGTAAACAGTGCTGCAGTTAATACTGAGGTGCATTTATCCTTTTGGATTATGGTTTTCTCCAGCTGTATGCCCAGGAGTAGGATTGCTGGATCATATGGTAGTTTTACTTTTAGTTTTTTGAGGAACCTCCATACTGTTCTCCATAGAGTTTATACCAGTTTACATTCCCATTGACAGCATAGGAGGATTCCCTTTTCTCCACACCCTCTGAAGCACTTATTGTTTGTACACTTATTTACCAAAAAAAAAAAAAAATCTCAGGGGTTATTATTATCATAGATCAATAGTTATTATTTTTGGAATTACCTTTGTTTTTGGTTCTCCTCCTTAGGTTGTGGGATGATATATGATATTTTATTGTATTTTAATTGTGTCTTACTCATAGAAAGCTGGGCTTCCCTGGTAGCTCAGCTGGTAAAAAAAATCCACCTGCACTGCAGGAGACCTCGGTTCGATACTTGGGTCGGGAAGATCCCCTAGAGAAGCGATAGGCTACCCACTCCAGTATTCTTGGGCTTGCCTGGTGTCTCAGTTGGTACAGAATCCATCTGCAATGCGGGAGACCTGGGTTTGATCCCTGGGTTGGGAAGATCCCCTGGAGGAGGGCATGGAAACCACTCCAGTATTCTTGCCTGGAGAATCCCCATGGATAGAGGAGCTGGGCTGGCGGCAGTCCATGGGGTTACAACGAGTCAGACACCACTGAGTGACTAACCACAGACTAGAAAGCTAATGCTTTATAAAACTTATTCTGTGCCAAGTAATGTTTGCAGTATCTTAGGTATAGCCACAATGTTAACAATCTGATTTTGTAAGTACTATAATTATTACAATTTAAAGTTGAGAAAGCAAGGAAAATAGAGGCTAATGTATTTCTCTATTAACCAGCAGAGTCAGAATTCAAACCTAGGCAGGGTGCCTTGAATCTGGAGAGCTAATGAGCATTCATTTCTGTTTACTAGAAGTGGCATATATATTAGTATTACCAGCCCAAGTGAATTACAGACACTTTGAACACTGACTGGTATCATGAGGGCTTCACTGTTAAGACATCATGATCTATTCAGATACCTGTAAACTAAATATTTTGCTTTAGAATTCTTGAGGATGACATGCCTTATGCAGTAACACAAGATGCTGCTGCTGCAATACAAGTCCATAAAGGTTTTAATAGTCTCCAGAGAAACCCTGATGCTACCCTGATTCCTTCTTCATTGTGAATTTTTGTTTTTCTATAAATTCTTCCCCTACTTCCTAAAGTGTTTGGGAAAAATATCTTCACTCAGTAGAAATTTGGATGTTTTAAAAAGTGCCATTGAGTGAATAGTTAATAGTTGTTAGTTTTTCTTAGAATATACATACTCATGAAATGGACACCTTCAAAAAGGGCTATATAAATTATACTGAATTTGGCTGTGAAATATCAGGAAGATGAATGGGATAATCCAAGACTTGAGAATATTCAGAGAAATATGAAGAATTTTACCAAGGCTTTTAAAATAAAAATATTGTTATTGTTGTTGTTTTTTGCTAAGTTGTGTCCAACTCTTTTGTGATCCTGTGGACTGTAGCCCGGCTCCTCTGTCCATGGGATTTCCCAGGCAAGAATACTGGAGTGGGTTGCCATTTCCTTCTCCAGGGGATCTTCCTGACCCAGGGATCAAACCTATGTCTCCTGTATTGACAGGCAAAATCTTTACTACTGAGCCACCAGGGAAGCCCAAATAAAAATATAAAGACTAGCTAATAAAGTGAAAGATCTCTGCCATGCAAGTCAATTATATGGGCATACTTAAAGAATTCAGTATTAAATGAAGAAAATAAAAGAGACTTTTGTGGTCAACTACCTGCCTTTTCCAGGTCTCCTGGATGCTTTACATAAACTAATCTCATTGAATTATTTTTATTCAAAAATCTTAGGTATCCAAGGTTCACTGCAAGTAACAGTTAACATTTGGAAAACCATTCCCCTTTAAGTCCAGGAAATATTTAGAAGAATCGTCTGCGGTATCTAGGAAAGGTGGCAGCATCCTAATGACTGACACGTCCTTCTGACATCAGTGACAGCTTCATTAAACACATCAGTTCACACCGCTGACTTGGAATTGATTTCCTCTGGGGTTGGAGGGTACCATTAGGCTTTCATCAGAAGGAACTTGATCTTCTGCCCAGCTTTCCACATGCTGCTTCTAACCTGTATGCTGCTATTGACATGCGAATTAGAACTGACTTGAAGAAACATTTTGCCAGGGTGAGTTAATAATTTAAGCCCAAGAAGCGGGGGTGGTGGTAGATGCTGACAGTTGTGTTTCATGAGCATCCAAAAATCAGAAGTATCTGTATAAATGTCCATATTGTAGGTGCACAGGTTAATCTGGAGCCAAGGTATCTGTTTGACACTCCAGTTTTAGATGGGTACCTTGGGGCCCTGCCAGGCAGCACCACCTGTATCAACCTTGTTCTTCTCTTGACGGGTCTGGCTGCCACTGGACCTTTTTGCATTCCTGCTAAATCATTGGTGCCTAGGACTCAGGAAGGCCACAAAATACAGCTGCTCAGTTGCCCTGGAGTTGTGTAATGAGGCATCCTTTTTGTGCTCCACTGTGTTTCATGCAAAAGGAGAATGCCTCGCCCTCTTTTTGTGTTGCCCTGGCAATGGCAACCCACTCCAGTCCTCTTGCCTGGAAAATCCCATGGATGGAGGGGCCTGGTAGGCTGCAGTCCATGGGGTCGCGAAGAGTCGGACACTACTGAGCGACTTCACTTTCACTTTTCACTTTCATGCACTGGAGAAGGAAATGGCAACCCACTCCAGTATTCTTGCCTGGAGAATCCCAGGGACGGCGGAGCCTGGTGGGCTGCCGTCTATGGGGTCTCACAGAGTCGGACACAACTGAAGCGACTTAGCAGCAGCTGTTAACAGGTATATGCCTGTGTGTCTTTATGATCAAAATCTCCCAGAGTTACTAATGAAAAACAAATTTTAGGTTTTTTTCTTTCTTGGAGTCCTACTTCTAAAAGGAAATAGGGTATACCTAAGCCCAAGAGTATCTATTGCATGGGTCCTAACATACTTTCAAATTTACTTTTTCATCTTTATATGGTCTTTCTGAGGAGCTTCTTAGTCAGTGGATAAGGTTGAGATGATCCACCCATGTAGTCACTATCTCTTATGACGGATGTTGGCAACCATGATTTACAGCTCACGGTCATTATCCATTGTTGTACCCTTCCATATGACATGATGTAAAAGTGCACCTTCAGTGCTGGAATTGGGAATGATATTAATAGCAGAGTTCTTTGTCTTTGCCTGTAGATTAACTGTTGTCCTTTATAGGAAGATAGAGCTGGTTGACCTTTTAACGTTGCATCTAGTGTGAGCATATTTTCTAAGAGTTCAGATAAAGTAAAGAAAACCAGGATGATTATTTCACCAACACCAGTGTGACCAAGGCACAGCTGAAAAAGAAGGCTAAGTGACTGTGTTATTTTAATGACAGATGGGAGGACATATATAACTAGATTAGGAAGATAAATAACAGAAACAGAGCATTTGTGATTGGGCTTGGTGCAGAAGGAGAGGTGAAGGCACATATGGAGACTGAATCTCACAAGTCTTGGATAAGACAGGCAAATATGTCTAAATAAATCAAAACTGTTTTGTCCCCCCACCCCCACCCAGAGACACCAATGTGCAGTTGAAAATAGTGGCTGCTGAACCTTCTTGGGAACACCCCACTGATGAGCATGCGATATCTTATTGTTCCCTTGATGACTCGGTGAAGTTCAGTGAGGTGACCTTTCCTGATTAAAAAATTGCAACTAAAATGCTCTGTGGGAAAACAAAAGGGGAATTTATGATCATATGTTATAAAGTTTATTCTGTAAAATCTAACTAGCAAGGCTCCTTTTTAATACTGGGAATATTATGACCATGTGTTTAATTTTTAAAATTTATTTTACCGATGTATAGTTGATTTACAATGTGTTAATTTTTGCTGATTGGCAAAATGATTCAGTTACATATATATATTCATATTCTTTTCCATTATGGTTTATCACAGGATATTGAATATAGTTCCCTATGTTATACAGTAGGACATTGTTGTTTATCCATTTCATATAATAGTTTACATCTGCTAATTCCAAACTCCCACTCCATCCCTTCCCCACCCTCTTCCCCTTGGCAACCACAAGCCTGTTCTCTCTCTGAGTTTGTTTGTTTTATGGAAATGTTCATTTTGTCATATTTTAGATTCCACATATAAGTTATATCATATGGTATTTATCTTTCTCTTTCTGACTTCTATCACTTAGTATGATAATTTCTAGTTGTATCCATGCTGCTGCAGATGACACTATTTTGTTCTTATTATGACTGACTAGTATTCCTTTGTATATATGTAGCACATCTTTATCCGTTCATCTGTTGATGGACATTGAGCAGCTTCCATGTCTTGGCTATTGTGAATAGTGCTGCAGTAAACATAGGGGCGTATGTATCTTTTCGAATCATAATTTTGTCTGGATATATGCCCCAGAGTGGGAAGGTTGGATCATATATGATCATATTTTTTTGTGCCAAATTGAAAATATTTTTTTCTTTTATGCAGGAGGGTTAATTAAGCTCATTCACATTCATTTGTAGGACTGATTGGGTTAGTTTTCAACTGCATCATAATTTATAATTATGGGCCTTTTGTTTTATTTGCTATGTTTCTTTATCTACGGGATATACGCTGTCTCTTTTATACAAAACTAGGTATTAAAGAAGGTTGAATGGTTTGTCAAGGGCTATTTTGGTAGTTAGATCTCCTCTAGTGACTTTAATTCCCTCTTTAACCTTTTACTCTCTGCTTTACCATTTTTTATTTTTTTGGTGGAGATGGCATTAAATATCTACTTTTTGTCTATAAACAATGTGTTTTTTGTGGTTTTCTTTTTTCCTCTCCCTTCTCTCAATTTTTTTGAATTTATTTTTATTTTTTTAAATTAGTTTATTTTCTATTTTTTAACTTTATAATATTATTTTTGTTTTGCCATATATTCCTTCTCTCAATTTTTTTGAATTTATTTTTATTTTTTTAAATTAGTTTATTTTCTATTTTTTAACTTTATAATATTATTTTTGTTTTGCCATACATTCCTTCTCTCAATTTTTAATTGCATTATTTGTTATCAAAATATACAACATGAAGGTAATCAAAAGGTACAAGCTTCTAGTTAGAAAATAAGTTCTAGGGATGTAAAGTACAGCATGTTGACTATAGTTAATAATACTATATTCCATATTTGAAAGCTGCTAAGAGAGTAAATCTTAGAAGTTCTCATCACAGTGGAAAAAAGTTGTGACTATGTTAGGTGGTCAATGTTTGCTAGGCTAATAGTGGGGATCATTTCACAATATATGTATATGTTGAATTATTATATTTTATACCTGAAAATAATAAAATGTTAGATGTAAATATTATTTCAATTAAAAAGTATATGGTACTCTCCCAGTTATCCCTCCCTTTATGAATATATTCATATATTATTCATATATTTTAAAGAAGTGCTTACTATCTATCCTTTTTTGAAAATTTCACAGTCATAATTAAGTTGGGTGAAGCTTGTGCTTTTTTAGAAAATTCATTTTGATTTTTGATTTCTGATCCAAAGTAGCTTTTCATGTGTTTAAATGCTCATTTCAGTATCTTTAATTCTGTTCAGTGTGTAGATTAGGACTTTTTCTTTGGGTTGATGTTTTCATGTATGTGGGAGTGGGGAAGATGCCTCATTTAAATTGCATTTTTTTTTTTTTTTACTGATTTTTATGCAGCAGATCCCTGTGGACTTTGTTGTTTTCATTTTGAATGATATCTAGATATTTTATATGATTCTTATTTTAATGGCACCGTTTTCTGTTAACCTAGCAAAGACAATAACTTAGCAGTGTTTTGTTGTTGTCGTTGTTTGGTTTTGATGATGGAGGAGAGTTTGATAGATTCTTGTCACTTTATATTTTCCGCTTTCTTCTGCTGTTTTCCCTTTTGTCACTCGATTAACAGACCTCACTCCTTTCTTTGGTTCCTGTTCCTCTTCAGAAGCTCTGTGTTTGGAAGACATTTTTAGAATCATGCTCTCCCCACCTCCCCTCCACATACAAGACTTAGGTAAGGCTGCTGCTGCTGCTGCTAAGTTGCTTCAGTCGTGTCTGACTCTGTGCGACCCCATAGACGGCAGCCCACCAGGCTCCACCATCCCTGGGATTCTCCAGGCAAGAACACTGGAGTGGGTTGCCATTTCCTTCTCCAGTGCATGAAAGGGAAAAGTGAAAGTGAAGTCGCTCAGTCGTGTCCGACTTTTAGCGACCCCATGGACTGCAGCCCAGCAGGCTCCTCGTCCGTGGGGTTTTCCAGGCAAGAGTACTGGAGTGGGGTGCCATTGCCTTCTCCGCTTGGGTAAGGAAACACATCTAAATAATGAAAAAATATTCTGTCTTCCCCAAAGACATTAATGTTCAATTTAAAACCGTGGTTGCTGAAGTAGTGAACTAGTTTTGGGAATAGCCCACTAATGAACAGACATTAACATCTCGTTCCCTTGATTATTCCATGAAATTTAGAAAGTCACGTTTCCTGATTAAGAAACTTGCCCCATGAAGCAATTTACCTCTTTAAATTGAATGCCTGAAATGGAGTGTATCTCTTTATATCCTGAACCTCTCTCTTTTTTATACTGTTTGGCTCTTTAAGAGCAAATACTTTGCAGTCCCTTCCTGGAGGTTTGTTGTGTGATCCGAGTTTTGTTTGTCCCATTTCAGAGTTTCCCTTTTTCTCTGGTTGCTTCAACTCACCCTCGGGCTCCTTAGCAAGTGTCCTTCCTTTGTGTTTCTTCTGTTTTTTTTTCCTTCCTTTCCCTGTCACGGAGCACTGAGGTGCGTGGGGATGACGGAGAGCATTTGGTGCTGTGGCGCTGATCATCCCATGCTTTCTCTTCTTATTAACAGTAAGTTTACATCCTCCATCTTCAAGTAACCTTAAAGGTGCGATTTTGCCTATAGTCTTTTCATAGATGGACAGAGAATTTAATCCTCTAGAAAAAGATTCAGAGCGATTTTTCCTACACAGTCTCCTTTGTCTGTAGCCACCCCAAAGCTTTCTTCTCCTTGGCAATACAGATCTCTTAAATTTAGGAAACCTGTGCTTCCAGTCAGTTCAGTTGCACTTTTTGGTGCCTTCGCCGCCCCTTAGCCCAGAGGTGGCCTGTGCAGGTCACTCTTCTACTCTGGTTTTGTGTTCCCTTATTCACTTTATGCAAGTGAGGGTCTTTTATAGCTCTTTTTTGCTTGGATACTTTAGCATTTAATCTCTTTGGTTAGGGTCTGAAAATATTCAACTGTTCCATTTCTTCTAAAGTCTGATACTTTTCCTGTTGACTTGCTGAATGACCCCCTTTGTTGTTGTTGTTGAGCTCTTTTTAGTATTAGCAAGGATATCCTTAGTTCTAGGATTTTAAAATCACTTCTGTTAGATTTCCAAACCCACTAGGCACACGGTTGACCTCTAATATCATGGCAGCAACAGTTTTGCTGAGATATAACATGGATCACCGCATCTCTATCCTTCATTATCAATTTCCTTTTCACATTGTAAGCCACGGTTCAGCAAATAACTACCTATGGGCCAAATCCAGCCTTTGGCCTGTTGTTGTAAGTAAAATGGTGTTGGAACACAGCTATGTTCACTCATTTATGTATTGTCTGTGGCTGAGTATGGGATTATTGAGCAGTTGTAACAGAGACCATAGTGGCTTCAAAGCCTAAAATATTTGTAAGCTGGCCCTTTGCAATATTTGCTGATTGCTGCCACAAATATTATAGTTTTGTTACAGAAGAACATCTCGTCAAATTTCTGGATGATCAGGAGTGAATGAGTCATTCTTCTTTAACTCTGAAATCTGAGGGGCTTGAAATCATAAAAGTAACTAAAGTGAAGTCCAGCACCAGGTGTATTCCTGGGCTGTCCTAATCCAAAAGTTGACTTGGGTATCCAAAGTTTTGTGATCATGGGGCACTGACATTTTGGAGTTTTTTTTACTACCATCCATATAGGGAAGAGAGAGAAAAGGGAAGAAGACATGATGTGTGATTGCTCCCGTTGGCTCGGAAAATATACCCACTGCTTTTATTCATCTTTTATTGGTTAGCATAGTCCTATGTTTGACGTTATTGCAAGAGAAGCTGGAATATGAGTTTGCATGTATTTTCATATTAATTCTCTAGGTAGGCAGATACCCAGGACAGCTCCTTTACCTCTCTTGTTTGCAGTTTTTAATTTATGGCCCCATAGAAGTTCCCATCATTTGTGTTGAGAATCAGCCATTTCTTTAAATGCTTGTGTAGTGATTTAAAATATGTCCACAAATTCTTTGGTACTCTTTCTTTTAAAAGATGGAGTTTAATTCCCATCTACTTGATTGTTGCCTGTGTGTATTATTCTAGGTGTCTCCAATATTTGGACAGTGTCTGATATGTAGCAGATGTTTCTTGTTGTTGAATAGAAAACAGCAGAATTTTGCATAATTTATTGGAAAAGCATACGGCCAAGGAACTTGATAAATACTGTACTCAAAGTGAGCTTCAAATAATTGCAGATACAAAACTAAGACAATCCTGTAAACAGTAATAGATAACCAGAAACAACAATCAATATATAATTGTACATTTAGTACAATGTAAGAAACATGATGGCCATGAGAAAGAGAAGGGGATTAGATGGACCTGGACAAACAGGCATCCAGAAACAAAAGAAAACGTGATGGTTCTTTATTCATGCTGAATAAAGAATCTCACTAATCCCTACAGAGCAACTAAATATCAACATATGAGTGCATTCATGATTTGTTGCATATATTAATATTTAACTTAATTGTCACCTTTATACAACTCTAAGTTGAAAAACAAAATTGTTTTTCATGTTGGCTTGTGTTATGCATAGAGGAACATTTAATAATGTGGGTGATGGTATATAATTGAGATCAGAGCTATTTCATATACAGTGATCAGGAAGAACTTCTCTGATAAAAAGAACTTTTGAGTTTCAGTTAATAGGAACTAAGGTTTGTGGGTACCAGGAAGTGGAGTATTCCAGCAGAGGAAAGAATACGTGCAGAGGGCCTGAGACAGGAACATGTCTGTTATGTTTGAGGAGCAACAGGGAATCCAGAATAATGGATGCAGTAACCAAGGAGAGAATGATAATTATCTGGGTCAGAGGCATACCAGGGGTTATCCCTTAAAGCTATGATAAAAAAATAACTTTCAATGAGATAGAAAATTTGAAAACATTACAGGGTTTTGCACAGAGCAGGGAAAGTATTTGGCTTATATTTTAGAAACATATTCGAGCAGTTCTGTGAAGACTATAGGAGGGTGTTAGGATATTATTGCAATAGTTGATATAAAATATGGTAGTGTCTTCTACTTGCATAAGGAAATGGCAACCCACTCTGGTATTTTTGCCTGGAGAATTCCATGGTCAGAGGAGCCTGGTGGGCTACGGTCCATGGGGTTGCAAAGAGTTGGACACGACTGAGCAACTAACACACACACAGTCTCTTCTACTAAGAATATAATACTGAAGCAGGATGAAAGTTAGATTCTTCTGTGTTGTGTTATAATTAAGCTGTGTATGATAATACCATTTTTTAAAAATTATTCAGAAGTTGATTATAGAAGTAACTAAGATGTAATCACATTTCTTTAATGTTTCTTTATTGTGGTAGAAGTCATATGATATAAAACATACTATATTAACCACACTTAACTGTACAGTTCAGTGACACTAAGTACATTCACATTGCTGTCATCTCGCACCAACATTGATCACCTTCTTAAACTGAAACTCTGTCTCCATTAAACACTAACTCCCCATCTGCCTTTCCCATCCCACCCTCACCCCTGGGACCCTGGCATCTTCCAGTATACTTTCTGACTCTATGAATTGGACTATTCTAGGTACCTCCATAAGTGTAGTCAAACAGCATTTTCTGCACCTGGAGTATATCTATATTATTTTAAAAACACAGAGTTCATAGGTAATCCTGTAGTACCAATAGGCTGTCATTTCCACAAGAGAAGGCGTCCCAGCACTGGGAATACTTCCTGTCATGTGTGAATTCTTCAGTAAACACCTGTGGAATGAATGAATAAATGAATGACTGACTGAAAGAATGAATAGGTGAATAGCACATATTTTATAACCTGTTGCAACAAGTTATATTATGGTCATATCCTAGGCCAGCTCTGTGTAACATGACTAAATTATATTTATTTCCATTTCTCAACTCTGCATTTCCTTTTGCTGTCTTGACTGTGATCTTCATAACTAAAGGCTACAATGCCCTTCATAAAGAAGTAAGCCTTCATAAGCCTTACTGAGTTTTGCATCATTGCTTACTACCCTTACTAGATCTTATAAGCAAAATAGTATATCTTCTGAGGGGACACTATTGCAAGGACACTGTAATATGAGTTGTACGCAGGATTTTGTTTTTTGTATTGGCTCACATAAAACTCATCCAATCCGTTGAAATCATTCCAGAAACAAGACAGAGTAGAAATCAATAAGCAAAAACGAGTGATAACAATGACGACTCATTTAAAAGGCTTATGTAATGAAAATAAACTGCTCTTTAAACATAGTTAAGTACCCCCCAAAATTTGTCCCTTTCACTCTTTAGCAGTTTCAATGCTGGGAAAGTTTTACTTTTTGTATCTGTTTAATTTATTAATTTACATGATTCTTATCACTGCTGAGGTTCCTGATTATTTGTTAAGAGAGATTACACTTTGCATTGATTCCATATCCCTTTTAAATGTTTTCTTTTTTAATTAAATTTGTTATAGTCGCTTCACAATGTATTAGTTTCTGCTGTACAGCAAAGTGACTCAGTTAACATATACATACATACATTCTTTTTAGATTCTGTTGCTATATAAGTCATTACAGAGTCCTGTGTAGACATCCCTGTGCTATACCATAGGTCCTTATTAGTTATCTATTTCATATATAATAATGTACATATGTCAGTCCCAATCTCTTATTCTCCCCCTTAGTAATCAAAAGTTTGTCTTCTACATCTGTGATTCTATTTGTTTTGTAAATAGGCTCATTATACCATATTTAAAAATTCCTCATATAAATTATATCATATGATATGTATCTTCATCTGTATGACTTGCTTCACTCAGTAGGACAATTTCTAGGTCCGTCCATGTCACTGTAAATGGCATTGTTTCATTTTTTATTATGGCTGAGTCTTAGTCTGTTGTATACATGTACCACATATGCTTTATCTAGTCCTCTGTCAATGAACATTCAGGTTGCTTCCATGTCACTGAATGGTTTATATGAATATTGGGGTACATGTGTCTTTTACAGTTCAAATGTTTCTCTCTGTCCTGGCAGTGAATTCATGCATTGTGGATCCTTAAGTGCTGAGATTTGAGGATCGTTTCAAGGAGAAAGCATGCTTAAGCTGTAACTTTTTGAGGTCTAGCTCATCCTTTACTCTACCCTTTAGAGACTGTAAGATTACTGGAGCCCTATCAGAGTTGCAGGGATCCCAGCGTTTTAATTAATCTAGAGCCAGGCAGAGAAAACTGAGGAATTAGCATTATATTAATTATATCCCTTCAATTCCTATTGACTTCGTTGTAAGCTAGGATTAATTTTCTGCTGGTAAGCTGACCTTGTCTTGATTTATGATGTACCAGTGCTCTTTGCTAAAGAAAATACGCAACTGAAATAAAAATATCTATAGTAAACAGTTGTACCAGTAAAAATATTCTTCACAAAAAAATATTAATTATCTATTGTATTAAATTTACTTTTTTTCCTGAACACTTCGTTGTAGTGCTTCACAAGATCTTTTATATTAGTATAGGGTTAAGTATTGAAAATTTTTTTTGAAAACTATAAGCTAATATGTTTCTTAGGATGTGTAGATTTCTATTTGGTGAATAGTCTGTAAGCCATAAGGCCTTCTCAGGTGGCGCAGTGGTAATGAATCCCTCTGCCAATGCAGGAGACACAAGACATGCAGTTTCGATATCTGAGTTGGGAAGAACCCCTGGAGTATGAAATGGCAACCCTCTCCAGTATTCTTGCCAGGAAAATTCCACAGACAGAGGAGCCTGGCTGGCTACAGTCTATGGGTTTGCAAAGAGTCAGATGTGACTGAGCACACACACATACACAGTAAACCATAAAAGAAACATAAAACAAACAAACAACTCATGTAACAGTTGTTAAAAGGTAATAAGAAAACTGTAATAGCAGAGAGGATAGATTATGTTCTATGATTTCTTTGTTGTTCAGTTGCCAAGTTGTGTCCGACTCTTTGTGACCTCATGGACTACAGGACTCCAGGTCTCCCTGTCTACCATCTTCCAGAGTATGCCGAAGTTCATGTCCATTGCATTGGTGATGCCATCCAAACATCATCCTCTGTCATGCCCTCATTTCCTTCTGCCTTCAATATTTCCCAGCATCAGGGAAATATTGAGTCAGCTGTTCACATCAGGTGGCCAAATGTCTGGAGCTTCAGCTTCAGCATCTGTTCTTCTAATGAGTATTCAGGGTTGATTTCCTTTAAGACTGACTGATGTGATCACCTTGCTGTCCACGGGACTCTTGAGAGTCTTCTCCAGCACCACAGTTAAAAGGCATAAATACTTCAGCGCTCAGCTTTCTTTATGGTCCAGATCTCAGAACCATATGTGACTACTGGAAAGACCATAGCTGTGACTATACAGACCTTTGTTGGCAAAGTGATGTCTCTGCTTTTTAACTCATTTATCTAGGCTTGTCATAGCTTTTCTGCCAAGGACAATCATCTTCTAATTTCATGGCTGCAGTCACCATCTGCAGTGAATTTAGAGCCCAAGAAGAGAAAATCTGTCGCTGTTTCCACCTTTCCCCCTTCTATTTGCCATGAAGTGATGGGACCAGATGCCATGATCTTAATTTTTTTTTAATATTCAATTTTAAGCCAACTTTTTCGCTTTCCTCCTTCATTCTCATCAAGAGGCTTTTTAGTTCCTCTTCACTTTCTGCCATTAAAGGGGTATCATCCGCATATCTGAAGTTGTTGGTATTTCTCCTGGCAGTCTTGATTCCAGCTTGTAACTCATCCAGCCTGGCATTTCTCATGATGTGCTCTGTATATAAGTTAAATAAACACAGTGACAATAAACAGCCCTATCATACTCCTTTCTCAATCATGAAACAGTCAGTTGTTCCATATAAGGTTCTAACTGTTGCTTCTTGACTGGCATATAGGTTTTTCAGGAGACCAGTAAGATGGTCTGGTATTCCTATCTGTTTAAGAGTTTTCCATAGTTTGTTATGATCCACATAGTCAAAGTCTTTAGTGTTATCAATGAAGCAGAGGTTGATGTTTTTCTGGAATTCCCTTGCTTTCTCTATGGTCCAGCAGATGTTGGAAATTTGATCTCTGGTTTCTCTGCCTTTTCTAAATCCAGCTTGAACGTCTGGAAGTTCTCGGTTCACATACTGCTGAGCCTAGCTTGGAGAATTTTAGCATTACTTTGCTAGCAGGTGAAATGAGAGCAATTGTGTGGTAGTTTAAACATTCTTTGGCATTACCTTTCTTTGTGATTAGAATGAAAACTGACCTTTTCCAGTCCTGTGGCCACTGCTAAGTTTTCCAAATTTTCTGGCATATTGAGTATAGCACTTTCACAGCCTCATCTTTTAGGATTTGAAATAGCTCAGCTGGAATTCCATCACCTCCACTAACTTTGTTTGTATTAATGCTTCCTAAGGCCTACTTGACTTCACACTCTAGGATGTCTGACTCTAGATGAGTGTCTACACCATCATGGTTATCCGGATCATTAAGATCTTTTTGTATAGTTCTTCTGTGTATTCTTGCCACCTCTTCTTAATCTCTTCTGCTTCTATTATGTCCTTGCCATATCTATCCTTTACTGTGCTCATGTTTACATGAAATGTTCCCTTGGCATATCCAGTTTTCTTGAAGAGATCTCTAGTCTCTCCCATTCTAGTATTTTCCTCTATTTCTTTGCATCGTTCACTTAAGAAGGCTTTTTTATCTCTCTTTTCTATTCTCTGGAACTCTGCATTCAGTTGGGCATATCTTTCCACTTCTCCTTTGCCTTTTGCATCTCTTCTTTTCTCAGCTATTTATAAGGCCTCCTCAGACAACCACTTTGTCTTCTTGCATTTCTTTTATTGGGGGAAGGTTTTGGTCACCACCTCTTATACAATGTTAAGACCTCGTTCCATAGTTCTTCAGGCACTCTGTCTGAAGAACAGACATATTGAGATATATATATCTAGCATATTGAGTATAGCCAGTATATATATATATATATACCAGATCTAATCCTTTGAATCTGTTCATCACCTCCACTGTATAATCGTAAGGGATTTGATTTAGGTCACACCTGAATTGCCTTGTGGTTCTCCCTACTTTCTTCAACTTAAGCCTGAATTTGGCAATAAGGAGCTGATGATTAGAGCCATAGTCAGCTCTAGGTCCTTTTTTTTTTTTTTTTTTTTTTGCTGACTGTATAGATCTCCATCTTCGGCTGCAAAGAGTATAATCAGTCTGATTTTGGTATTGACCATTTGGTGATGTCCGTGTGTAGAGTCTTGTCTTGTGTTGCTGGAAGTAGTGTTTGCTATGACCAGGGTGTTCTCTTAGCAAAACTCTGTTAGCTTTTACCCTGCTTCATTTATACTCTAAGGCCAAACTTGCTTGTTACTCCAAGTCTCTCTTGACTTCCTACTTTTGCATTTCAATCCCCTATGAAGAAAAGGACATTTTTTTTTTGGTGTTAATTCTAGAAGGTGTTGTAGGTCTTCTTGGAACTAGTCAACTTCATCTTCTTCAGCATTAGGGGCTGGGGCACAGACTTGGATTACTAAGATGTTGAATGGTCTGCCTCGACCATTCTGTTGTTTTTTGAGATTACACACAAGTACTGCATTTAGGACTCTTTTGTTGACTATAGTTAATCATAGTTAATTTTCCAAATAATAAGTCCATTAACTCAGCACTGGGAGACTGTACTTCAGGTATGTGGTCAGTTGTGGCAGAAGCTATAAATGATGACAATGTATTATAGTACAACACATTTGCCAAACCTCATCCTAAAGATATGAATCCAACTGACTGGGCAAGCATGGGAACAATTTTATAAAAACGTATGAGTGGTTTTTGAGAAAAATATACTCTATAGTCATATTATTTTTATAGTATCTGTGAAACTAATAAAATTGGGATTATCTTGTTATCTATACCTCTATCACTGATAGGGAAGAATACGGCAGGGGAATTGATTCTATTGATTTGAAGGTTTCCAGCATTCTTCTATATCTCCTTAAAAATTGAGGTTTAAAAACATCTAAATTAGTGTCTGCCTGTTGTTCATTAGAGTTGAAATCCTAATTTAATTTAAAGGATAATTGGTCTACCTTTATCAGAGTTGACTTTAAATTCTACTTCCATAGCTAAGTCTCATAGTGAAGGTTTCCTATTTGTTTCTTTATTTTAAGCAGGTTGATCTATTAAATATTTTTAATTCCTTCTCTGATGAATAGGAAATAAACTTGAAACTTGTTCAATATATTTTTTATTTCACTTTGATTTCATGCCTACTATAGATGAATATTAACATATATATATGGAATCTAGAAAAATGCCATTGATGAACCTATTTGCAGGGAAGGAATAGAGATGTAGAGAATGGACTTGTGGACACAGTTGGGGAAAGAGAGTGGGTCAGATGGAGAAAGTAGCATTAGCATATATACACTATCAAGTTTAGAACAGATAGCTGGTAGGAAGTTGGTATGTAACACAGGGAACCCAGCATGGAATTTTGGGATGACCTAGAGGGATGGAGAAGGCAATGGCACCCCACTCCAGTACTCTTGCCTGGAAAATCCCATGGATGGAGGAGCCTGGTAGGCTGTAGTCCATGGGGTCGCGAAGAGTTGGACATGACTGAGCAAGAGTCGGACATGACTGAGCGACTTCACTTTCACTTTTCACTTTCATGCATTGGAGAAGGAAATGGCAACCCACTCCAGTGTTCTTGCCTGGAGAATCCCAAGGATGGTGGAGCCTGGTGGGCTGCCATCTATGGGGTCGCACAGAGTCGGACACGACTGAGGTGACTTAGCAGCAGTAGAGGGATGGGATGAGGGAAGGCAGGCCCAATAGGGAGGGGACATATGTATAATTATGATTGATTTCCATCGATGTATGGCAGAAAACAACAACACTGTAAAAAATTTAAAAAAAAATCTCTTAAAGCAGATGCCTAATAGAGATTGGGTTGATCTCATGGCACATTTTCATCAGATTGTAATAGCTTCTCTAAACACAGACCTCTACACAAGCTGAACACCTTACACAAATTTGATGGCGGTCAAATTAAAATGTTCAGAGCTGTGCAATTGCTTTCTGTTGCTGCAGAACAAGAAAGATCATGATCTGAATACTCTACAGATTCAGTCAGATACAGGAGGCCACTTTGTCTCCAACCTAAGTGCCTTCCTACTAGTAACAGAGAAAGGTCACTTCAGTTTTTTACCACTCATGGCTTGCCTGATTAAATGGTATTATATTTAAGCATTTTCTCATAAGAATCTCACAGAAATTAATTTTTAAAATCTCTGTACAAACTTCTCTGGAAAAGTTTAAGCTTATCAGACAGTGGGAAACAATAGAGTAAAAAATGGCTCTTTAAGTGACAAAAATGTCTTCTGCATGTCTTTTTCTCTTTTGCTAGATTCTTCTAACTACATTTCCTGGTATTCTTTCTGACTAAGACTCTTCATCACACACATGATGAACTTCTTTAAGCAGATGCTTCCTTTGAGATTTGAAAATCCAAAATGAAAATTGTAAGTGCTGCTCAGGAAGGCATTATATTTCTGCAGCAGGCATCCTGCAGTCTGTTCCCTAACTTAAAATATGTCCAGCAGTAAGTAGCTTAAGCAGAATTCTGCTGAATTATGGATAGTCAAAAAAAAATACATTAAAGAAAAATTGACTGGTTACTTGGCTTATCAGGGTTTCAGCCAGATTTGCTATTCTTCATTTCATTTGTTCGCACATTGTCTTAAAGTAGGTAAAACATTGATCTTCATCATGGTAGAATTACTTCCAGCACAGTATTAGTTCTCTTGTAATGTGAACTAAAAAAAAAAAAAAAAAGTCTAAACTCAGTTATAAACATGCAAACATGTGCTTTGTGAGGTCAAATATAAACTTACACTTTAATATGTATATTTTTTAATTTTACATATGTAAATGTAGCTTATTAAGAGATTTCTAGGAAGACAGGTATGAAAACAATTTAAGAAAAACCTGATCTCAAATATAATCCAAAAAGGTGGGGACAACTTTTGGCTTCTCAGTGAAGGACTATAATTCTAGCAAATAGAAATTAGTTAAGAGAACCTTATCATATGGGTCATGAATAATGTAATTCAATTGAAGATGTGCGCAGGATACTGAAATTGACATAAGGACAGTTATAAAGAAGCAAACTAAAATAGAAAATAGACTAAAATCCCAGAAGACCATGCTAGTAGTCCCAGACGCGAAAGCCTGAGGGCCAGAGGTGAAGATGAAGTGGGAAAGGTGATCGTCACAGAGGGAGCCTGTTTCCTTGCTCCTGAGTAGAAAGTTCAAGGGCTTCCCCGATGGCTCAGTGGGTAAAGAATCTGTCTGCGATGCAGGAGACATAGGAGACACAAGTTTGAACCATGAATGAGTAGGGAAGATCCCCTGAAGGAGGAAATGGCAACCCACAAAAACATTCTTGCCTAAAAAATCCCATGGACACAGGAGCCTGATGGGATACAGTCCAAAAGGGTTGCAAAGAGTCAGACATGACTGAGCGACTAAACACGTATGAGCAGAAAGTTCAAAGGTGTAGCAGCAAGGATATAAAAAAACAAGTACGAGGCTTTGACAACACTGTGTGACCTGATTTCCAGTGTGCAGTGGGGGTTGGGAATAAGGGAGTAAGAGCAGGTCACAGGAGAACAGAGTCCACTGCTAAGAAACACTTTTAGTCTACAGTTTCACAATCAAAGATTTCTCTAGATGCACTGAAAAAAAAAAACAACTGCAGATAAAACAGCATGATGTTTGAATTTTTAGAATCAGAGGCCCTTTTTCTAGATAACTTTCTATGAAAATATTGATTCAATAGAAAGTAGAGCCCATTTATAAAATGACATACTTTTTGCTTTGTCACCTCATCTTTCTCCATTAGTTTCCTGGATACATTTTATTTTATTTTTTTTAGCAAGAGAAAGGTTTGTTATGTGTGTATATTTATGGTTTAAAGAACAAACAAAGAACTTGAATAGCTGGCTTTTCCTCATGCCTATGAGTGTATGGGGTTAGGACTTAAATGTGTAAAACAAAAGGATTTAAGGAAATGGCCAAAGACAGTACATCATGTAATGTAGATGGGACAAGGCCTATGGCCTGTGATAGCTTATTTTAACAAAAACCCAGCAAACTAGTTTCTTGATCTGAAGAATCACACAGTTCTTACATCAGGATGTAATAGTTGAATAAGGGTGACCTCTTACTCCCTTTTACCCATGTTCATCTTGGCCATTTATTACCTTGAATATCCCAGGTGGCACATCAATAAAGAATCTGCCTGCCAATGCAGGAGACACAGGAGACACAGGTTTGGTCCCTGGCTCAGGAAGATCCCCTGGAAAAGGAAATGGCAACCCATTCCAGTATTCTTGCCTGGGGAATCCCATGAACAGAGGAGCCTGGTGGGCTACAGTCCATGGAGCTGCAGAGAGTCAGACACGACTAAGCATTAAGCAGTAGCAGCAGAGGAAAGTCTAGAAGTATCTGTGCTATCTATGTGCAGAACAGATAATACACAACCAGATATGGAAATATGGCATTTGAGAAATGGATTTAAGGGTTAAAAACAAATATGTATAGAAACAATATTCCTTTCCCATGAATGTCTAAGGTCTCTGCTGCTTTTCTAAATACAGAAAGAGACTAAGTAGTTGAACTGATGGTACACAATTGTATCACCAAGACGTATGTGAATTTTTCCAGTAGCCTGGTGTCTATGTTGTAGAAGAGATTCCTAAATTTTGTTACTCTCACTCCAACTCAATACTACTTCCCTGTGAATGTAGATGAGTTCCATAAAATGAAGAGAGTCATAGAACTAATGTTCCTGAGAGAAATGTAGACTTGAGTGAGCAGGAGCAGTGGGCTTGATGCAGAAAACAGCCTCCGTTTGCTGGTGCCGCATCAAATCTCAGAGACAGTTTTGTCTGAAGTAGAAGAGTATCTTTATCACTTTGTGGGGTAAAAGGGGACACAGCAGGTTTGGGGTTCTCAACCCGGGAGGATGGGGTGAAGAGTTTCCTAGCAATGGTTCAAGGATGGGGCCGTTGATAACCCAGGGTGTGCGAAGGGCCTGCAGTCCTTTAATCTGGTCTCAGAATCTCCTGATAAGCTTCTTGGGTTACTTTGATATGGCCTTAGGAGGTCTTCTCTGGAATGAAGAATGCTAACATCTTCCCTTTGCTGGGGTTTTAGTTCTATAAAGAGCTCAGAGATACTGTTAAGTGTATCCCTTGGGGGTGGGGGGTGGGGACCAGGACCTTCATCCAAGACTCCATTCTTGTTCCTTCACTGCTCCTCACCTCTCTCTGCCTCCCCTCCCTTCCTTGATTAGCAGCTATTCAATTCTGCCTTTTAGAACTCAGGGAAGGTCATAGAGGCCAGAGTCTATTTCCTGAAAATAAGAAATGGGGGACACAGAAGGGCTTCCTTGCTCAGGATGCCCACAGGGTCCTGCCTGGTTTCAGACTCATCTTGCATTAGGTGTGTGTTTGTGTATGTGCATGCTCAGTCCTGTCCAACTCTCCGACCTCATGGATTTCAGCCCACCAGGCTCATCTGTCCATGGAATTTCCAGGCAAGAGTACTGGAATGTGTTGCCATTTCCCTCTCCAGGGGATCTTCCCTACCCAGGGACCGAACCCATGTCTCTTGAGTCTCCTGAACTTGTGGCAGATTCTTTACCATTAACGCCACGTTGGAAGCAATTGGGAAATGGGCTTAATTGTGAAGGCACACAATGACTCCAAAGACTAAATATGCCTCCCCTTAGAGGAGTGAGCCTTGTATAGTAGTTAAAACAATTAAAAATCAGTATGGTATTTTGCTTCTGGGAAGATGGAATAGATGTTCCCTTATTCTTCCAGCTAATACAGCTAAAACCCTGGACATTCTATGTAAAATGAACATTAAAAACACTGAAAAGTGAGGAAAAGATGTCCGACAAGCTAGAAACATCACGGCCCAAGAAACAACAGGGTGAAGGGTTGTATCAGTGGAGGCCTGTAGGGGTGCTGAGACTCCCACCAGGACAAGGAAGTTTATAATTATGAGTTAAGTATTGAGAGCTTGCCTGTTGGGGAGGGCTTCTTTCTGCTGCTTCTGTTTGAGTTGATTTTAGTAATAAATACCATGTAATTGCATGTCCACATTTATCACTCTTCTTCTACTCAGTATCACTTGAGATGTTGGCTTCTCTCTACAGGCAAACTAGAACAAGCTGCCAGCACCTATCAGACTGTCAGTACCCACCATCACTAGAGAATGATCATATTAGAATATATCCAGAATTTTCTAAACATCAAGAACAAGGAATGATGTCATGAATATTCCAGGGGGAAAAATTATATTTTACTTCATAAGTTAAAAAAAAAAAAACAACCAACAACACTGTCTTCCATCTTCTCCAAAGCAAAAAATTTGTTAGGGAAGATTTAAGAGACAGAGGAGGGTCTAGTTGATCACTTGGTTGCCCAAAACTGTTAGAGCAGCTCTGTCTTCTAATATTCAGGGTCAGTTATTCTTGTCCAAATAGTGACCCTTTTCCTTGATTTCTTCTCTGCATAAATCAAAGTGACTGAGCAGCAGGTAAAACTTAAAATTTGATGCAATGTTTATAAAAATTCTGGTAAAAGTGATTTCCCTTGTGGGAAAAAGAGACAGAAACCACAGATTCTTTATGAGTCATAGGAAATTGTTAGAAGCAGGGCAGTCCTATTTCCAAACTTTGGTTCCCAGAATCATGCACTCTATTTATTATGACAACCATATATATAGCATGATGGTTTTTATCTTAGAGTATAGATTGCATGCTGGAGGATGGTGTATCAAGAATGATGGCAAAGATCATAGGTAATATGTCTAACTTGTTCTTTTAACTGCACCTTCAAGAGGCAGTTCTCTCTCTCAAACCAGCAGTCGCTGGTAGTACGATATGTGACCGCACCAGTGTATCCCATGATCTGTTACACCTCTTTTTCTTTAAATTGGGTGCTTTATATTTGATTTATGCAGTATGCCAGATTCATGGACAAAAAACACTGTGTTGGATAGAGGCACTGATTAAGAGGCTCTCGATTCAGGAATGTTGCCCATAGACCCATGCCCAGAATATTTGATTCAAGAAGAATCACTGCTCCTTCCACTAAAACACAAGGTACATGTCATGATCAAATATCACCCTGGAAGGATGGTATCACCCTTTGGGAGCTCTGTACCTGGCAAGTTGAACTTTCATCAGTAGCAATAGCCAGAGAGCCAAGGCAGACAGGAACAATGCTATCTTTTATTGGCTACATCTTAGATGTCTGTAGTATAATATCGAACTCAAGGACCTGACATTGGTATAAGGTGTCTGTGTGGTTTCAACTAACTTTATCATATGTACAAGTCACTTCAGTTGTGTCTGACTCTTTGTGACCCTATGGACTGTAGCCCACCAGGCTCCTTTGTCCATGGGATTCTTCAGGCAAGAATACTGGAGTGGGTTGCCATGCCCTGCTCCAGGGAAGCTTCCTGACCAAAGGATCGCACCCACATCTCTTATGTCTCTTGCATTGGCCGGCAGGTTCTTTACCACTAGTGCTACCTTTACCACTAGTGCTACAGATACCCTATCATATGTTTAGATCCAGGTAATCATTATACCTACCATTCCTATCTCTTATAATCATTACTATGTTCTCCATCTCTATACTTCTGTCATTTTGAGAATATTATATAAGTAGTCATACAGTATGTGTCCCTTTGATTCTATTTATATAATAAGATGTAACCAATAGGGATTCTGGAATAAGATTATATAGAAACTTTCTATGATAACTTTCCAACTTTCTATTACTCTAAAGTATTTCAAAATTATAAAAATAAATATATTCCAATTAAGGTAATAATAATACATTTTAGTTTTGGGAAAAAAAAAAAAAAAAACAAGCTCACTATCTAAACCCTTGTTTTCCAGAAGAGTTTTAACTAAAGGATCTTGCCAGGTATATTTGGAAATAGAGATTACAAAGAATTTTTAGACACTAAACGATAATGAAAGAAAAAAATAGAAGGGAGTTAAAATGTTTTTCTTTCTTAATTAACAAAACTGGTACATGTGGTTAACTAAAAGAGAATGGGGCTGTAAATGAAAAAATGTTTTAAATGTTCAATGTTTTGTTCTAAAGAACAAAAACAAATATGTCCAAATGCATATTATAGGCTCTTTGTGAATTTTTCTATATTAAACAAAAGATATATGAAGTCTATATTGGTAAAACATACTCACTATGTATAGCATAAAACTCTTGAGTTATGGAAAAGCCAGATTCATTTAAAAATTAAATATGACTTTCCAAATAACAGTGTTCAAGCTTTTTGATAAGTCTTTTAATGATATAAATGTAATTACTTGTGATCTCCTTTGGTGGCTTTTTTACATTTAAATTTACTTATCTTTTAAAATTGGTGTATAATTGCTTTACAATGTTGTATCAGTTTTTGCTGTACAAAAAAGTGAATCAGATATATGTATATGTATATCCCTTCCCTCTTGAGCCTCCTTCCTACCCCCCATCCCACCCCTCTGAAAGTGAAAGTGAAGTCACTGGGTTGTGTCTGACTCTTTGCGACTCCATGGACTGTAGCCTGCCAGGCTCCACTGGTCATTGGATTTTCCAGGCAAGAATACTGGGGTGGGTGCCATTCCCTTCTCCAGGGAGTCTTCCCAACCCAGGGACTGAACCTGGGTCTCCCGCGTTACAGGCAGACTCTAAAGTCTGAGCCACCCGTGAATCCCTATCCCCCCTCGCTAGGTCATCTTTAGCTTCCTGTGCTATACAGCAGCTTCCCACTAACTGTGTGACACATGGTAGTGTATATATGTCAATGCTACTCTTTCAGTTCTTCCCACCCTCTCCTTCCCCTATTGTGTCCACACATCCATTCTCTTCAGCTGTGTCTCTATTCTTGCCCTGCAGATTTTTAAGTTGGAAAGTTCAAAGAATTGGGAAACTAGGCTGTACTGTGTTTTCAAAAAAACAAACCCAAAATACAAAAATGCTCTGCATTAAATAATTTATTGTTACGTTTACTTTTCATTTGAATATTTAGATCCATCCCCCTTCCCAACTGCATTTGTTTTGATGTCTGAGTCCTTGTATGTTTTGTGCAAATGATGGCAACTAGCCAAGCAGTGCGGTTCCTTGGTGAAAATTTAGACATGAGCAGTAGCAGTGGGTGTATCTGGATTGTGGTTGGACTCCTAATATTTAAGTTTTGGTTCTTTTACTCTACATCATAATGAAAACCTCAACATATTAATTATAATTATCAATAGAATTTGTAGCATTTTTTCCCTGCAGTCTAGTAGATCATCTTGTACATCTTCTTTGGGCACGGTTTATTACTTTTATGATATGTCATTTGCTGCCAGTTTTACTTCTGGTTTATCTAGTCAATGACAACAATCTGATGTGAACTCAAGTTTATACTTTTGAAATTTTTAAAAATCAATTTTAGATATGTGGTACTACTTGACATTTTACTTCAAATGTTATCTGGTAGAAAAAGTAAAACATGTAACTTGGCTGGACATTTAGATCAATTTTATATTCAGTTTCAAATAATACTGAGCAAAAACAGAGAGACTGCCATTGAATTAAGTACTCCACATAATCTATTTTAAATTATCTTTATAGTTGTTATGTAGGTAGATAGGTATTACTAGCATCTGATTTTACACATAAAGAAATTGAGACAGAGAGGAGAGATAATTTCTAAGTATTTTAAAACGTAAGAAAAGTAGCCTTTTTTTTGTCGATTCCTGAAATGTCTTTTGATTGCATGTTTATGTAAACCTCTAATTTCTGCATTATACAAGACATAATTACAGAAAAGCAATGAGACTGATTTGTGACTTCAGTTTATGGAAATCAGCCGAACTACTCTATAGTTAAACCACCAGCTGGAGAAAATTAGAAAAAGAAATACACCTCTTTATTTTTGACATATGATTTACTCACAAAAGGCATTTGATAGAAAGATACCTATATCTGTGTTTATATTTGTATCTTTATGTCTCTTTCTGCAAAGTGATAGAAGTTTTTTGGGGGGTCTAGAATAAGCCTGGTGGGCTGCCGTCTGTGGGGTCGCACAGAGTCGGACACGACTGAAGCGACTTAGCAGCAGCAGCAGCAGAATAAGTCATGTATCTGTTTTCAGTTGAACTTGTGAACTTCTCTTATTTTGGATGGGTCTATTAAAGAATCATCAATAGGTATCAGCTTTCAGCCTTTGAACTACATAACAATTGCTTTAATATCACATTCAAAGACTCCCTTCAGATCCATTTTGCATTTCATTTCATCTCACTCTCATCAGTCTTGCTTTAATTTTTCTATGTTAAAGCTCTTTTATCTGTTTGTTTCAACTTTTAAATCCAGCTTATTAAATTCAATTGTGCATTCTCTTTGGTCAAGAAAGATCACTAATAAAAGTGGTTTAAAAGAGCCTACAATGAGGTAGAGAGACTTTTTCAACATTAAGTACTATTACTAATATTTAATAAGAAATATGTAACAGAAAATAATTAAATTCTTTTGGCAAAGATTGTGTTAAAAAATGGTGTTAAAATAGTTTGGAACTTTATATAGAATAAAACAAATGACTTTTAAATTGGGCATATGCAACTCTTTAATTCATTTCAAATTTGAATGAACGACTAGTGTTTAGAAGAAAGAAATTGTTGTTGTTCAGTTGCCAACTTGTGTCTCATTCTTTGTGACCCCACGGACTTCAGCATGCCAGGCTTCCCTGTCCCTTACCATCTCTTGGAGTTTGCTCCAGTTCATATCCATTGAACAGGTGATGCCATCCAACCATCTCATCCTCTGTCACCCTCTTCTCCTTCTGCCTTCAATCTTTCCCAGCAACAGGATTTTTCCCCAATGAGTCAGCTATTTGCATTAGGGGACCAATTTACCTTGATTCATGTACTTAACATTCCGGGTTCCTATGCAATACTGTTCTTTGTAGCAGTGGATTTTACTTTTATCATCAGACACATCCACAACCGAGAGTTGTGTCAGCTTTGGCCTAGCTGCTTCCTTCTTTTTGGAGTTGTTAGTATTTGTCCTCCGCTCGGAGAAGGCAATGGCACCCCACTCCAGCACTCTAGCCTGGAAAATCCCATGGACGGAGGAGCCTGGTAGGCTGTGGTCCATGGGGTCACTAAGAGTCGGACACGACTGAGCGACTTCACTTTCACTTTTCACTTTCATACATTGGAGAAGGAAATGGCAACCCACTCTAGTGTTCGTGCCTGGAGAATCCCAGGGACGGGGGAGCCTGGTGGGCTGCCGTCTCTGTGGTCACACAGAGTTGGACATGACTGAAGTGACTTAGCAGCAACTTAGCAGCAGCTTCTGCAGTAACATATCAGACACCTTCCGACCTGGAGGGCTTATCTTCTACTGTCACATCTTTTTGTCTTTTTATACACTTCATGGGGTTCTCATGACTGGCATACTGGAGTGGTTTGCCATTCTGACCTCCAGTGGATCACATTTTGTCAGAACTATCCACTGTGACCTGTCTGTCTTGGTTGTCCTACATGGTATGGCTCATAGCTTCATGGAGTTATGCAAGCCTCTTTGTCATGACAAGGCAGGGATCAATGAAGGGGGAAGGAAACAGTAAAGACATATAAAAACAACTATTAAGAAGTAGCACCATACAAAATAATTCCTCTGTATTTTGGAGTGCAGGTGTAAGAAACTGTTTTCTTAAAAACTGCTTTTGTTCCCTTTGAAAATGGGCAAAATACATTTGGTACCATAAGACCCTTAAGATAATGCCTTACATTCAATTGAAAAAGGAAAGAGTTTCAGACTCAATCAAAAAACAAAACATATGCAGCTTCCAGGAATTACAACTTAAATATAAAATTCAGGGAATATGAAAGTAAAGGGTTAGAATAATTTAATATTAAACAGAAAAATGAGTGTAACTCTTTCATAGTAATTAAATGGATTAATTTCCAGGATGATAAAAGTTTAAAATGTGCATATATACCCAAATAATATGCCCTCAAAAGATAAGATTTTAATAGAATTAAAAGGAGAAAACAACAAATCCAACATCAGGGACTTTAATTTTTATTTTCTATTAGAATATAGTTGATTAACCATGTTATTAGTTTCAACAGAGTGATTCAGTTATACATATACATGTATGTACTCTTTTTCAAATTCTTTTCCCATTTGAAGGTTATTGCAGAGTTCACTGTGCAGAGTTCACTAGGTCCTTTTTGGTTATCTATTATAAATATAGAAGTTTGTACATGTCAATCCTAAACTCCCATCTATCCCTCTCCCCTTCTCTTCCACCTTGGTAACCATGTTAATTTTCTAAGTATGTGAGTCTGTTTCTGTTTTAGAAGTAAGTTCACTTGTATCATTTTTTGAGATCCTGCCTATAAGTGATATCATATGGTATTTGTCTTTCTCTGACTTACTTCACTTTGTATGATAATCTCTAGGTCTACTCACATTGCTACCCATGATGTGACCATATCTTCTTTATCTATTTCCCTGTGGATTGACATTTAGGCTGCTGCTATGTCTTGGCTGTTGTAAACAGTGCTGCAGTGAACATTAGGGTTCATGTATCCTTTTGAATCATGGTTTTCTCCAGATATGTGCCCAGGAGTAGGGCTGCTGTTTCATATGGTAGTTCAATTTTTAGTTTCTTAAGGGACCTCCATACTATTCTAGCAGCTTTATCAAATTATATCCCCCCAGCAGAGTAAGAGGGTCCCCTTTTCTGCACACCTTCTCCAACATTTCTTGTTTGTAGACTTTTTGACGATGGTCATACTGACCAGTGTGAGGTGATAACTCATTGTAGTTTTGATTTGCATTTCTCTAATAATTAGCATGTTGAACATCTTTTCTTGTGCCTCTTGCCATCTGTATATCTTCTTTGATGAAATGTCCATTTAGGTCTTCTGCCCATTTTTTGAATGAGTTTTTTTTTTTTTAGATACTAAGCTGCATGAGCTATTTCCTTAAATTCTCTTTCTGATCTTTCATTGTTAGTATATAGAAATGCCAACAGATTTCTGTATATTTATTTTGTATCCAGAAACTTTACTGAACTAATTGAAGAGCTCTAGCAGTTTTCCAGTAGCATCTTTATGATTTTCTATGTATAGTATTATGTCATCTGTAAACAGTGATAGTTTTTCTTCTTCTTCTCCAATTATCATACCTCTTTAACTAGATATTAGAATAAGAAGCCAAAAGTAAGCAAGGAAATAGGAAGTTTGAAAAAGATGTATACATTTAGCATATTTGATACATATATCCATACTTATATATACATATATATGTCATATATGTCAAATATGCTCTTAACTCTAGCTGCTCCTGCAAAGTCAGAAAAAACATTAATTCTTTTGAAGTGCCTAACGTATTTATATAACAAACTAGGCCAAAAAGAAAATTCCCAACTAATTTCAAAAATTTTTATAAATAAACAAACATTATATTTCTAGTCTCATGGAAATTAAGGTAGAAGTCAGAAACTAAAGTTAACGAAAATATCTCTTTATTTATTTATTTTTGAAGATGTTTTGAAGTTTATTCATTTTTGCACCTTATGACTTTTTTTTTAGTCTTTTAATTAGTTTATTTTCTATTTTTTTAACTTTACAATATTGTATTTGTTTTGCCATACATTGACATGAATCCACCATGGGTATACATGTTCTTCCCTTCCAGAACCCCCCTTCCATCTCCCTCCCCATCTCATCCCTCCGGGTCGTTCCGGTGCACCAGCCCCGAGCACCCTGTATCATGCATTGAACCTGGACTGGCGATTTGTTTCACATATGATAATTTACATGCTTCCATGCCATTCTCCCGTATCATCCCACCCTCGCCCTCTCCCATAGAGTCCATAATATTGTTCTGGAAAATATCTCTTTATATTTGAAAATTAAGCAATATAATTCTATATAATCAAGGAGTGAAAGACGTTTAAGAAGCAAAAGGAGAAAATGCAATATTGAAGAACAAAATGAACTTATTCTAACAGGTATCAAGAATTATTAAGGTGGTATAGTCTTTTTGGCTCAGATGGTAAAGAATCTGCCTGCAGTGCAGGAGACCGAGGTATGATCCCTGGGTCGGGAAGATTCCCTGGAGAAGGGAATGGTTACCCACTCCAGTATTCTTGCCTGGAAAATTCCACAGAAAGAGGAGTCTGGTGGGCTACAGTGCAGGGGGTTACAGAGTCAGACATGACTGACATACAGACATACTGACATGAGAGAGACACATACACACACAGTATGTAAACACTGTGCATACACTGACACAAGGACATACAATGAGACCAATATAGAGAGATCCCACAAATAGGGACACTTAATATATTTTGGTTATATATCCTACATCCCTTTAAAACTATTAGCATAATGAATTTAGATACTTTATGTACAAATATGGAAAGGTTACCAAACATATATATGTATCTTAGAGACAATGCACACAGCGGAGGAGGAAGAGAGAGAGAAAGCAGTAGAGGTGGAAGGGAGGAGGAGTCAGTGAGAAGGAGTAGAAGGGAGAAGGGGGTGGGCATGGAAAGAGGTCTTTTATCTAAATACATAAAATATCTAAAACAGTACAAAAAAAATAGCAGCCTCTTAGGTGGACTTACTATAGATTTGTGGAGAGGAAGAAAACTCATTTTAATTTTTATCATTTATATTCAATACATATGAGTTACTTACCTGCTTAATTTTACTGTTTTTAAATTGACAAATGAATTTCAAAAGTGCTCTGGCTCCCCAGTTCTCCATGGCTTTGAGATGACTTACGACAAATTTTCTATGATAAAGTGCATATTTGCAGTTGATGATTTTTTCTTAAAGGTAGTTGCCTCATGCTTGTGGAAGTATAAATGAAAAACAAAGTCTCAGAATACCTATTATGAATAATTTCAACTATAATTCTTTAGGACAAAAGAATAAAAAATATAATGACCATTATTGTTGTGATATTTTTAACTATGGAAGATTTATCATTTAAAATGTTGTCCATCTTATATAAAGCCAACCTGTGTAATTTTTATATTTTATAAAAAAAAGTACTCAGTTTATACAAAGATAAAAGAAATCGAACTTTCATTTTGACTTATTTTCAGAACATTTATTCAGGCATATATAGGCTAAGGCCTGTGTACATGACATTTAGTATTCTCTGTGTAAAATTAACTGATTATCACATGAGTAAACTATTGATCAATTTTAAACTAGTTGCATGTTTTGTCTACTAGAAAACTACTAGAAAATATATAGCCACAATCTAATATTTAGCTGGAGTTTACTGTCTTAAAATTTTAAGGTGTTTGATTTGGTAGAATAAATTCTTATAGTCTGTATTTTCTGGCATATCTTTCTCATTGCTGGTAATGTCGTGGCATTTTTAGTGATATGTTTTAAAAAGTTTAGAAAGATCCAGAAAATTTAAGATCTGCAGTAAATGATATTTTCTTGAACATTTAGAGTTCTGTTTGATGCTCTCATAAAAATTCCTGAAATTAAAGCAGGAATTGCAGTTACTACTTTGTTATTAACACAGCAAGTTGATATAGTCTCTTAGATATTTGTATATATATGTATATATATAAATTGTTATATATCATATATGTGTAACAAAAGCCTGAGGGAAACACTACCTGCCACTTGGGTCAGAGCTGTCATTCGTCTATTCAAACTTCAGAAGTGTCTTAGCTTTCTTTGTTCCACAAGAGGCTTATTGGAACCACTGCACACTGTGTCAAACTATAGGCAAATCCTTTATCAGCACATCCCTTTGAATTTGTCATTGAACTGCATGGACCTAAGGAGTGATAAGCATTAATAATACCCTGTTCTTTTATCCTGTCTGCCTTTCAGCTTTATTGCCAGATTCTTTATCTAAACTTGGGTTTTACAGTCCAGACAAATGCAATTCCTCTTGCCTTCAAAAGTGGCGCTTAACCTAGCTTGTATAGATGTAGGACTTTTTCTAACTACTTATTTTCTAAAATGATCAATACTTTCTTGTAAATGACCTCCAGCTTTATCTGGAAAGTTACAGTGTCATGGATCTCAAACACATCATACAAAAAGGCTGCCATACTCCCATAAATCACTGCCTGAGTCTCTAACGTGTGCAAGGTGAATCGTTGTTACACGTGGCTCCTTTGTGTGAGGCAGGCACATGTATATGCAGACACCAGATAAACTTACTCACAGGCTTAATAATGTCAGGTGCAAAGTAAATTGTGAGTTGCTTGAATTGCCTGTGGAAATGGTTAAAGGTTGAAACATGAGAAACGTGTCCTTCGAGGTTTTTTTTGGTCTATTATGTGAGAACTTCAAAATTATAACTTTATCATCAGTATTTTTATATTTTAAGTATCTTAAATTTAAAAGATTATCCTGAAGCTTAGGCATCTTATATATAAAAGTGATACATATATTGAAAACCACAATATATGCAAACCACTTTATATAATTAAAAAATAACTGAGGTATACCATTTTATTTTGCATAAACATGAAACAGTAAAGACATGGTTTGACAGAATGTGTTTTTTTTAATTGTTAATATGTACAAATAATACTGACAAATATAAAAATATTTTCCCATTCTCATATTCTTCATGTCAAACATGAAATAATTATGCATAATTATGAAACTAAATGAATTGTATTCACCATTATGTCACAGAGATAAGATGCTGGATTAGTCATGAATCAGAAGACTATATAAGGGATCTAGGGATCTATTATTTTCAAATTCTTACATCCTTTGTTGAAATCAGGGTAAAGATTAGATATAAACTTTTAAACATTTCTAATTTTGATATATATACTAGATAATTTAAATTAAAAAAAATAAATATTTTGTTCCTCTTCATTACTGAATAGAATTCCATTAGATAGATACCAAAGTTTGTTTATCCACTCATCATTTTGTTTTCAACTTATTATTATTCCATTATTCTATAATTTTTATAGATTCTGTAGCCTTTTCTACCTATAGAATTTTGCTATAGGTCTATAGAGGTTTTTTTCTTTTTTTTTCAAGTAACCTGAGGTTTTTTTTTTTGTTACTAATTGGCGGGTAATTATTTTACAGTATTGTGATGGTTTTTTGCCATATGTTAGTATGAACTGGCCACAAGTATGCATGTGTCTCCCTCATCCTGAACCCCCCACACACCTCCCTTCCCACCCTGTCCCAGAGCACTGACTTTGGGTGCCCTGCTTCATACACTGAACTTGTACTGGGCCTCTATTTTACATATGGTAATGTATATGTTTCAATGCTATTCTCTCAAATCGTTCCAACTTCACCTTCTCCCACTGAATAAAACAGTCTGTTCTTCATGTCTGTCTCTTTCTCTGTCTTGCATGTAGAACTGTCGGTATGATCTTTCTAAATTCCATATATACGCATTAATATACTTCATTTGTCCTTCTGACTTCCTTCACTCCGTATAATAGGCTCCAGGTTCATCCACCTCATTAGAAGTGAAGTCGCTCAGTCGTGTCCGACTCTTTGCGACCCCGTGGACTGTAGCCTACCAGGCTCCTCCGTCCATGGGATTCTCCAGGCGAGAATACTGAAGTGGGTTGCCATTTCCTTCTCCAGGGGATCTTCCTGATCCAGGGATCGAACCTGGGTCTCCCACATTGCAGGCAGATGCTTTAACCTCTGAGCCACAGGGGAAGCCCCATCAGAATGGACTCAAATGCATTCCTTTTTATAGCTGAGTAATATTTCTTCCTGTATATGTACTACAACTTCCTTATCTATTCATCTGCCGATGGACATCTAGAGTTATTCTTAATTCTTACTTTAAAATCTATATACCTTTAAACTGTTTTCTTGCCTTACTGAATTAGCTAGGATTTCCAGTATAGTAGATGCATTAGTGAGGGGGTTAACACTATGAACAACTGTAGTTATATCGTGCTGGAGCCATCAGGATCCAGCATACAGTCTATGCCAGAATGATCCTATCTGAGAAACAGGGAATATCATGTATATTATAGGGAATATCATGTATATTATAAAGTAGCTGAATGTCCTTTACTGATTGAGAGCTGCTTCTGGGACATTAATTATCTGGATCCTGCAGCTGAAAAAAAGTCCTCAGACAGGAACATCGATATTCATTGTAAGCTGCCTTGGTGTTTAAAGATGAGACAAGTCCTGTATAACTTTCCCATGGCTTCTGTGAAGGCACTAATATCATCCCAATTTATTAATTTTTTCTTAAACACATCCAAGAATTCAGACTTGAACACATCTTATTAATCACTGATTACTAGTAATCCTACTACGTAAGTAGGTCTCAACTCTATTCTTGCTCTTTCATATCTAGTATCACTTCCTTGGATCAAGGTTTTATGACCTTTCTGGTGGATTACTGCAGTAGACTTCTCAATGATCTGCCACTGACATATTTTTCTAAAACCCATCTTTAATACCACTGTCACAATGATAAAAAAATGATCATATATGTTAGTTCTAAAATTCTTCAGTTGATTACTTTGTTTAGATTAGTATTTTCCATAATTTATTTTAAAAACACTAGCCCTAAAATAAGAAAATGAGAATGTTTTATGTAATATTCTTTTGAATGTAATGCCTATTCCATATGGCTATATATGTAATCTTGAAGAAAAGAAACCTATAATTCTTAATGAAATCTTAAAGCTTATTTACTTAAAGATTCCTTTAGGCCACTCCTTTATCAGTCCATAGAGCTATTTCTGATAAAAACTTTTGGATACATTGTTTTACATAATAGAGATTAAGTTTCTTCATAAGGAGTGTTAAAATTTCCATGCCTTGCTGTACCTGTCTTTATTTCCAGATTCATCTTACTCCATTTAACAGTGTTTATTAAGTCTCAGGGAAGATCCCCTGGAGGAGGAAATGGCAACCCATTCTAGTATTTTTGCCTGAAGAATCCCATGGACAGAGGAGCCTGGAGGGCTACGGTCTATGGGGTCGCAAAGAGTCAGACACGACTGAGTGATTAAAAGTTACTCTTAAGTCTCAGGGAATTAAAATATGCTCCATTCATTTATTCTTTCGTTTACATGCATAATTTATTGAACTGTACAGTTCTTATGAGAAAAACATAATCATGAATTCAGAGGCATGATTATGCAACTTAAACAAAAAACAAATTTATTAGTTCATGGACAAGAAGGTCTCAGTTCAGTTCAGTCACTCAGTCACATCTGACTCTTTGTGACCCCATGAACTGTAGCACACCAGGCCTCCCTGTCCATCACCAACTCCCAGAGTCAACTCAAACCCATGTCCATTAGTCGGTGATGCCATCGAACCATCTCATCTTCTTTCGTCCACTTTTCCTCCTGCCCTCAATCTTTCCAAGCATCAGGTTCTTTTCAAATGAGTCAGCTCTTCACATCAGGTGGCCAAAGTATTGGAGTTTCAGCTTCAACATCAGTCATTCCAATGAACACCCAGACTGATCTCCTTTAGGATGGACTGGTGGGATATCCTTGCAGTCCAAGGGACTCTCAGGAGTCTTCTCCAACAACCACAGTTCAAAAGTATCAATTCTTCGATGCTCAGCCTTCTTTATAGTCCAACTCTCACATCCATACATGACTACTGGAAAAAACATAGCCTTGACTAGACAGACCTTTGTTGACAAAGTGATATCTCTGCTTTTTAATCTGCTGTCTAGGTTGGTCATAACTTTCCTTCCAAGGAGTAAGCATCTTTTAATTTCATGGCTGCAATCACCATCAGCAGTGATATTGGAGCCCCCCAAAATAAACTCAACCACTGTTTCCACTGTTTCCCCATCTGTTTGCCATGAAGGGATGGGACTGGATGCCATGATCTTAGTTTTCTGAATGTTGAGCTTTAAGCCAACTTTTTCACTCTCTTTTTTCACTTTCATAAAGAGGCTCTTTAGTTTTTCTTCACTTTCTGCCATAAGGATAGTGTCATCTGCATATCTGAGTTTATTGATATTTCTCCCAGCAATCTTGATTCCTCCAGCTTGTGCTTCCTCCAGCCCAGCGTTTCTCCTGATGTACTCTGTATGTAAGTTAAATAAGCAGGGTGACAATATACAGCCTTGACATACTCCTTATCCTATTTGGACCTAGTCTGTTGTTCCATGTCCAGTTCTAATTGTTACTTCCTGACCTGCATACAGGTTTCCCAAGAGGCAGGTCAGGTGGTCTGGTATTCCCATCTCTTTCAGAATTTTCCACAGTTTGTTGTGATCCACACAGTCAAAGGCTTTGGCATAGTCAATGTAACAGAAATAGATGTTTTTCTGGAATTCTCTCACTTTTTTGATGATCCAGCAGATGTTGGCAATTTGATGTCTGGCTCCTCTGCCTTTTCTAAAACCAGCTAGAACATCTGAAAGCTCACAGTTCACATATTTCTGAAGCCTGTCTTGGAGAATTTTGAACATTACTTTACTAGTGTGTGAGATGAGTGCAATTGTGCAGTAGTTTGAGCATTCTTTGGCATTGCCTTTCTTTGGGATTGGAATGAAAACTGACCTTTTCCAGTCCTGTGGCCACTGCTGAGTTTTCCAAATTTGCTGGCCTATTGAGTGCAGCTCTTTCACAGTATCATCTTTCAGGATTTGAAATAGATCAACTGGAATTCCATCACCTCCACTAGCTTTGTTCATAGTGATGCTTTCTAAGGCCCACTTGACTTCACATTCCAGGATGTCTGGTTCTAGGTGAGTGATCACACCATCATGATTATCTGGGTTGTGAAGATCTTTTTTGTACAGTTCTTCTATGTATTCTTTCCACCTCTTCTTAATATCTTCTGCTTCTGTTAGGTCCCTACCATTTCTGTCCTTTATTGACCCCATCTTTGCATGAAATGTTCCCTTGGTATCTCTAGTTTTCTTGAAGGGATCTCTAGTCTTTCCCATTCTATTGTTTTCCTCTATTTCTTTGCACTGATCGCTGAGGAAGGCTTTCTTATCTCTCCTTGCTATTCTTTGGAACTCTGCATTCAGATGGGTATATCTTTCCTTTTCCCCTTTGCTTTTTGCTTCTATTCTTTTCACAGCTATTTGTAATGCCTCTTCAGACAGCCATTTTGCTTTTTTCCATAAATCATTACTGATTTTAGTGCTTTAGTGGCAGCTCCAACTTATGGATTCTTTGTAGCTTTTACCTGTCTTAAGTTTTTACATTTCATCAGGCTTTATTTTCTCACTGTTGCAAAAAGATAGTTATAATTATGGAGAAACCCTTCTACTTTTGAACATTGTCAACAGTAGAAGAGATTATCTTTTTAGGTATGCTACTTTTAAGAGTGAGGAAATTGTCAGTAGACTGGACACTTCATTTTTCTTTGGCATAAATCTCAAACCTCAGTATCAAGGACTGGAAAATACTGCTTCTCTCAAATTAAGTACTAATAAGAGGAGGATTACTGTCTCTGGGTTGTTCTAATGGGAATGTATTCATGATTTATTTGAGATAAGAGTGGGAAAGTGAACAAAATTTTATCCCAACTGACACTGAGACACTGTTAGGGAGACAAGTGAGCATGCTTGCTCTATAGTGCCTCTTTAATTTTATTGATTTACAATGTTGTTTTAGATTTGGGTGTACAACAAAGTGATTCAATTATATATATATATTCAATATTATTTTACTGATTCTAGTCCATATAGGTTATTGCAGAATACCGAGTAGAGTTCCCTGTACCATGTGTAGGTCCTTGTTGGTTATCTGTTTTATATATGTTAGTGTATGTCTATTAATCCAAAGCTCTTGATTTATCCCTCCCTGCCCACATTTCCCCTTTTGTAACTAAAAGTTTATTTTTGAAATCTGTGAGTCCGTTTCTGTGTTGTAAATAAGTCTATTTGTATAATTCATTTAGATTCCACATGTAAGTGATATTTCTCCTAATTACTTCACTAAAAACAACAATTTCTAGGTCCATCCCTATTGCTGCATGGTCCTATTTCATTATTTTTAATGCCCGAGTAACCTTCCATTAGATGCATGTATGGTGTAGTTTAGTGCCTAAGTTGTGTCTGATTCTTTTGTGGTCCCATGGACTGTGATCCACCAGGCTTCTCTGTACCTGGGATTTCCCATGCAAGACTACTGGAGTGGGTTGCTATTTCCTTCTCCAGGGGATATTCTTGACCCAGAGATCAAACCCACATCTCCTGCAGTGGCAGGCAGATGCTTTACAAATGAGCTACCAGTATCACCTCAGTTCAGTTCTGTAGATCAGTCATGTCCGACTCTTTGCAACCCCATGGACTGCAGCACGCCAGGCCTCCCTGTCCGTTACCAACTCCCAGAGATTACCGAAACTCATGTCCATTGAGCTGGTGATGCCATCCAACAATCTCATCCTCTGGCATCCCCTTCTCTTCCAGCCTTCAATATTTCCCATCATCAGGGTCTTTTCCAATGAGTCAGTTCTTCGCATCAGGTGGCCAAAATATTGGAGTTTCAGGTTCAGCATCAGGTTCTTCTAGTGAATATTCAGGACTGATTTCATTCAGGATAAACTGGTTGTATCTCCTTGCAGTCCAAGGGACTCTCAAGAGTCTTCTCCAACACCACAGCCCCAAAGCATCAATTCTTCAGCACTCAGCTTTCCTTATATTCAACTCTACATCCATACATGACTCCTGGAAAAACTATAGCTTTGACTAGACTGATCTTTGTTGGCAAAGTAATGTCTCTGCCTTTAAATATGCTATCTAGGTTGGTCATAAAATCTTTCAAGGAGCAAGTGACTTTTAACTTCATGGCTGCAGTCGCCATCTGCAGTGATTTTGGAGCCCCAAAAAATAAAGTCTGTCACTGTTTCCACTGTTTCCCCATCGATTTGCCACGAAGTGATAGGACCAGATGCCATGATCTTAGTTTTCTGAATGTTGAGTTTTAAACCAACTTTTTCACTCTCCTCTTTCACTTTCATCACGAGGCTCTTTAGTTCTTCTTTGCTTTCTGCCATAAGGGTGGTGTCATCTCCATATATGAGGTTATTGATATTTCTCCCAGCAATCTTGATTCTAGCTTGTGCTTCATCCAGCCCAGCGTTTCTCATGATGTACTCTGCATATAAGTTGAATAAGCAGGGTGTCAATATACAGCCTTGACATACTCCTTTCTCTATTTGGAACCAGTCTGTTGTTCCATGTCCAGTTCTAACTGTGGCTTCCTGACCTGTATTCAGATATTTTAAGAGGCAGGTCAGGTGGTCTGGTATTCCCATCTCTTTCAGAATTTGCCACAGTTTGTTGTGATCCACACAGTCAAAGGCTTTGGCATAGTCAATGTAGCAGAAATAGATGTTTTTCTGGAACTCTCTTGCTTTTTCGATGATCCAGTGGATGTTGGCAATTTGATGTCTGGTTCCTCTGCCTTTTCTAAATTCAGCTTGAACATCTGGAATTTCATGGTTCACCTACTGTTGAAGCCTGTCTTGGAGAATTTTGAGCATCACTTTGCTAGCGTGTGAAATGATTGCAATTGTGCTGTAGTTTGAGGATGCTTTGGTATTGCCTTTCTTCGGGATTGGAATGAAAATGACCTTTTCCAGTCCTGTGGCCACTGCTGAGGTTTCCAAATTTGCTTATATTGAGTGCAACATTTTCACAGCATCATCTTTAAGGATTTGAAATAGCTCAACTGGAATTCTGTCACCTCTGCTAGGTTTGTTTGTAGTGATGCTTCCTAAGGCCCACTTGACTTTGAATTCCAGGATGTCTGGCTCTAGGTGAGTGATCATACCATTGTGATTATCTGGGTCATGAAGACCTTTTTTATAGTTCTTCTGTGTATTCTTGCCACATCTTCTTTATATCTTCTGCTTCTGATAGGTCCATACCATTTCTGTCCTTTGTTGTGCCCATCTTTGCATGAAATGTTCCCTTGTTATCTCTAACTTTCTTGAAGAGATATCTAGTCTTTCCCATTCTATTGTTTTCCTCTATTTCTTTGCACTGATCACCGAGGAAGGCTTTCCTATCTCTCCTTGCTGTTCTTTGGAACTCTGCATTCAAATAGGTATATCTATATTTCCTTTTCTCCTTGGCTTTTCAATTCTCTTCTGTTCTCAGCTTTTTGTAGGCCTCCTCAGACAACCATTTCACCTTTCTGAATTTCTTTTCCTTGGGGATGGTCTTGATTCCTGTCTCCTGTACAATGCCATAAACTTCCATCCATAGTTCTTCAGGCACTCTATCAGATATAATCCCTTGAATCTATTTATCACTTCCACTATATAATCGTAAGGGATCTGATTTAGGTCATACCTGAATGGTCTAGTGGTTTTCCCTACTTTCTTCAATTTAAGTCTGAATTTGGCAATAAGGAATTCATGATCTGAACCACAACATATACTATACTATTTATTCATTCATCTGTTAATGGACGTGACTGTTTCCAAGTCCTGCCTATTGTAAACAGTGCTTCTGTGAACACTGGGGTGCATTTATCTTTTTTTTTTTTTAATAAATTTATTTATTTAGGTTGGGGGCTAATTACTTTACAATATTGTAATAGTTTTTGCCATACATTGACATGAATCAGCCATGGGTTTACATGTGTTCCCCTTCCTGGACCCCCCACCCACCTCCCTCCCCATCCCATCCCTCTGGGTCATCCCATTGCCCTGGCCCTGAGCCTTTGTCTCATGCATCGAACATGGAATGGTGTTCTGTTTCACATATGATAATATACATGTTTCAATGCTATTCTCCCAGAACGTCCCACCCTCACCTTCTCCCTCAGAGTCCATAACACTGTTCTATGCATCTGTGTCTCTTATTCTGTCTCGCATATAGGGTTATCGTTACCATCTTTCAAATTCCATATATATGCATTAGTATACTGTATTGGTGTTTTTCTTTCTGGCTTACTTCACTCTGTATAATGGGCTCCAGTTTCATCCATCTCAGTAGAACCGATTCAAATGTATTTTTTTTAATGGCTGAGTAATATTGCATTGTGTATATGTACCACAGCTTCCTTATCCATTCGTCTGATGATGGACATCTAGGTTGCTTCCATGTCCTGGCTATTGTAAACAGTGCTGCAATGAACATTGGGGTACACGCGTCTCTTTCAATTCTGGTTTCTTCGGTGTGTATGCCCAGCAGTGGGATTGCTGGGTCATATGGCAGTTCTATTCCCAGTTTTTTAAGGAATCTCCACACTGTTCTCCATAGTGGCTGTACTAGTTTGCATTCCCACCAACAGTGTAGGAGGGTTCCCTCTTCTCCACACCCTCTCCAGCATTTATTGCTTGTAGACTTTTGGAGAGCAGCCATTCTGACTGGTGTGAAATGATACCTCATTGTGGTTTTGATTTGCATTTCTCTAATAATGAGTGATGTTGAGCATCTTTTCATGTGTTTGTTAGCCATCTGTATGTCTTCTTTGGAGAAATGTCTGTTTAGTTCTTTGGCCCATTTTTTGATTGGGTCGTTTATTTTTCTGGAATTCAGCTGCAGAAGTTGCTTGTATATTTTTGAGATTGTTTGTCTGTTGCTTCGTTTGCTATTATTTTCTCCCATTCTGAAGGCTGTCTTTTCACCTTGCCTATAGTTTCCTTTGTTGTGCAAAAGCTTTTAATTTTAATTGGGTCCCATTTGTTTATTTTTGCTTTTATTTCCAATATTCTGGGAGATGGGTCATGGAGGATCCTGCTGTGATTTATGTCGGAGAGTGTTTTGCCTATGTTTTCCTCTAGGAGTTTTATAGTTTCTGGTCTTACCTTTAGATCTTTAATCCATTTTGAGTTTATTTTTGTGTATGGTGTTAGGAAGTGTTCTAGTTTCATTCTTTTACAAGTGGTTGACCAGTTTTCCCAGCACCACTTGTTAAAGAGATTGTCTTTTCTCCATTGTATATTCTTGCCTCCTTTGTCGAAGATAAGGTGTCCATAGGTGCGTGGGTTTATCTCTGGGCTTTCTATTTTGTTCCATTGATCTATATTTCTATCTTTGTGCCAGTACCATACTGTCTTGATGACTGTGGCTTTGTAGTAGAGCCTGAAGTCAGGCAGGTTGATTCTTCCAGTTCCATTCTTCTTCCTCAAGATTGCTTTGGCTATTCGAGGTTTCTTATATTTCCATACAAATTGTGAGATGATTTGTTCTAGTTCTGTGAAAAATACCATTGGTAGCTTGATAGGGATTGCATTGAATCTATAGATTGCTTTGGGTAGTATACTCATTTTCACTACATTAATTCTTCCAATCCATGAACACGGTATATTTCTCCATCTGTTTGTGTCCTCTTTGATTTCTTTCATCAGTGTTTTATAGTTTTCTATATATAAGTCTTTTGTTTCTTTAGGTAGATATATCCCTAAGTATTTTATTCTTTTTGTTGCAATGGTGAATGGTATTGTTTCCTTAATTTCTCTTTCTGTTTTCTCATTATTGGAGTATAGGAATGCAAGGGATTTCTGTGTGTTAATTTTATATCCTGCAACTTTACTATATTCATTGATTAACTCTAGTAATTTTCTAGTAGAGTCTTTAGGGTTTTCTATGTAGAGGATCATGTCATCTGCAAACAGTGAGAGTTTTACTTCTTCTTTTCCTATCTGTATTCCTTTTATTTCTTTTTCAGCTCTGATTGCTGTGGCCAAAACTTCCAAAACTATGTTGAATAGTAGTGGTGAAAGTGGGCATCCTTGCCTTGTTCCTAACTTTAGGGGAAATGCTTTCAATTTTTCACCATTGAGGATAATGTTTGCTGTGGGTTTGTCATATATAGCTTTTATTATGTTGAGGTATGTTCCTTCTATTCCTGCTTTCTGGAGGGTTTTTATAATAAATGGATGCTGAATTTTGTCAAAGGCTTTTTCTGCATCTATTGAGATAACCATATGCTTTTTATCTTTCAATTTGTTAATGTGGTGTATTACATTGATTGATTTGCGGATGTTAAAAAAACATTGCATTCCTGGGATAAAGCCCACTTGGTCATGATGTATGATCTTTTTAATATGATGTTGGATTCTGTTTGCTAGAATTTTATTAAGGATTTTTGCATCTATGTTCATCAGTGATATTGGCCTGTAGTTTTCCTTTTTTGTGACATCTTTGTCTGGTTTTGGAATGAGGGTGAGTTTGGAAGTTTACCATTTTGTGCAATTTTCTGGAAGAGTTTGAGTAGCGTAGGTGTTAGCTCTTCTCTAAATTTTTGGTAGAATTCCGCTGTGAAGCCGTCTGGTCCTGGGCTTTTGTTTGCTGGAAGATTTCTGATTACAGTTTCGATTTCCGTGCTTGTGATGGGTCTGTTAAGATCTTCTATTTCTTCCTGGTTCAGTTTTGGAAAGTTATACTTTTCTAAGAATTTGTCCATTTCTTCCAAGTTGTCCATTTTATTGGCATATAGCTGTTGGTAGTAGTCTCTTATGATCCTTTGTATTTCTGTGGAGTCTGTTGTGATCTCTCCATTTTCGTTTCTAATTTTGTTGATCTGATTCTTCTCCCTTTGTTTCTTGATAAGTCTGGCTAATGGCTTGTCAATTTTGTTTATCTTCTCGAAAAACCAGCTTTTAGTTTTGTTGATTTTTGCTATGGTCTCTTTTGTTTCTTTTGCATTTATTTCTGCCCTGATTTTTAAGATTTCTTTCCTTCTACTGACCCTGGGGTTCTTCATTTCTTCCTTCTCTAGTTGCTTTAGGCGTAGAGTTAGTTGATTTATTTGATTTTTTTCTTGTTTCTTGAGGTACGCCTGTATTGCTATGAACCTTCCCCTTAGCATTGCTTTTACAGTGTCCCATAGGTTTTGGGTTGTCGTGTTTTCATTTTCATTCGTTTCTATGCATAATTTGATTTCTTTTTTGATTTCTTCTGTGATTTGTTGGTTATTCAGAAGCGTGTTGTTTAGCCTCCATATGTTGGAATTTTTAATAGTTTTTTTCCTGTAATTGAGGTCTAATCTTACTGCATTGTGGTCAGACAAGATGGCTGGGATGATTTCAATTTTTTGGAATTTACCAAGGCTAGATTTATGGCCCAGGATGTGATCTCTCCTGGAGAAAGTTCCGTGTGCACTTGAGAAAAAGGTAAAATTGATTGTTTTGGGGTGGAAAGTCCTGTAAATATCAATTAAATCTAATTTGTCTATTGTATCATTTAAAGTTTGTGTTTCCTTGTTAATTTTCTGTTTAGTTGATCTATCCATATGCGTGAGTGGAGTATTAAAGTCTCCCACTATTATTGTGTTATTGTTAATTTCCCCTTTCATACTTGTTAGTATTTGCCTTATATATTGTGGTGCTCCTATGTTGGGTGCATATATATTTATGATTGTTACGTCTTCTTCTTGGATTGATCCTTTGATCTTTATGTAGTGTCCTTCTTTGTCCCTTTTCACAGCCTTTATTTTAAAGTCTATTTTATCTGAAATGAGTATTGCGACTCCTGCTTTCTTTTGGTCTCCGTTTGCATGAAATATGTTTTTCCATCCCTTCACTTTCAGCCTGTGTGTGTCCCTAGTTTTGAGGTGGGTCTCTTGTAGACAGCATATATAGGGGTCTTGTTTTTGTATCCATTCAGCCAGCCTTTGTCTTTTGGTTGGGGCATTCAACCCATTTACATTTAAGGTAATTATTGATAAGTATGATCCCGTTGCCATTTACTTTGTTGTTTTGAGTTCGTGTTGAAACATCCTTTCTGTGTTTCCTGTTTAGAGAAGATCCTTTAGCATTTGTTGGAGAGCTGGTTTGGTGGTGCTGAATTCCCTCAGCTCTTGCTTGTCTGTAAAGCTTTTGAATTCTCCTTCATATCTGAATGAGATCCTTGCTGGGTACAGTAATCTGGGTTGTAGGTTATTCTCTTTCATTACTTTAAGTATGTCCTGCCATTCCCTTCTAGCCTGAAGGGTTTCTATTGAAAGATCAGCTGTTATCCTTATGGGGATCCCCTTGTGTGTTATTTGTTGTTTTTCCCTTGCTGCTTTTAATATTTGTTCTTTGTGTTTGATCTTTGTTAATTTGATTAATATGTGTCTTGGGGTGTTTCGCCTTGGGTTTATCCTGTTTGGAACTCTCTGGGTTTCTTGGACTTCTGTGACTATTTCTTTCCTCATTTTAGGGAAATTTTCAACTATTATCTCCTCGAGTATTTTTTCATGGCCTTTCTTTTTATCTTCTTCTTCTGGGACTCCTATGATTCGAATGTTGGGGCGGTTCATATTGTCCCAGAGGTCCCTGAGGGTTTACTCATTTCTTTTGATTCTTTTTTCTTTTTTCCTCTCTGCTTCGTTTATTTCCATCATTCTATCTTCTACCTCACTTATCCTATCTTCTGCCTCCGTTATTCTACTGTTGGTTCCCTCCAGAGGGTCTTTTATCTCCTTTATTTCATTATTCATTATATATTGACTCCTTTTTATTTCTTCTAAGTCCTTGATAAACATTTCTTGCATCTTCTCAATCCTTGTCTCCAGGCTATTTATCTGTAACTCCATTTTGCTTTCAAGATTTTGGATCATTTTTATTATCATTATTCTAAATTCTTTTTCAGATAGATTCCCTATCTCCTCCTCTTTTGTTTGGTTTGGTGGGCATTTCTCATTTTCCTTTACTTGCTGGGTATTTCTCTGCCTTTTCATCTTGTTTAGATTGCTGTGTTAGGCGTGGCCTTTCTGTATTCTGGTAGTATGAAGTTCCTCTTTATTGTGGAGGTTCCTCACTGTGGGTGGGGTTGGACAGGTGGCTTGTCAAGGCTTCCTGGTTGGGGGAGCTTGTGTCAGTGTTCTGGTGGGTGGAGCTGGATTTCTGCTCTCTAGAGTGCAATGGAGTGACCAGTATTAATTTTTGAGATGTCTATGGATTTGGTGTGCCTCTGGGCAGCCTGTATATTGATGCTCAGGGCTCCCAGTTACTCCACAAAGGCGCAGACTCGGTTTCGCCTGCGGCTTGTGCCGTTCCCGGTCGGAGCTGCTCAGGCGGCCAGGAGTTTGGCGAGCGCACTCTCCCCTGTTGGGGCGGTGCGGCTTATCACCTCCCTGGTCCCCGCCTCGGTTTACGGGCGCGCCCGGCTCCGGTGTGCTTTGTGTCGGTTCTGGGGAGCTGGTCTCTGGCTGCGACCCTCCCGGCGGCTGTCGACCCTCCGGGATCTCAGGCAGTCTTTGCTTAGAAACTGGGAGCCTGTCTGCAGTTTGGTAGGGGGTGTCCTCTTTGGGGCCGAGTTTGCCCTTTTCCGGCTCTGGCGGGCCCCGCCTGCCTGATGTGTCCGGCGGGGGATGGGGCGGTCCGCAGCCGGCTAGCTCTCCTCTGGTATCGCTCAGTCCTTTGTTCTGTGAGTGAGCCGGCAGTGCCTTAGATTTGAGCTTTTCACGGGATAGTTCTCTCTCTCTGGCTGTCCCACAGTTTAGGTTACTATCTCACGTTAGCTCCCTCAGATTGCCCTCAGGGCACTCGGGCCCGGTCCTTACCCTAAGCAGTGCCGCCCGCTCCTCTCCGTTCAGCCCCCACTTGCTGGTGGCGGATGATGCGAGCGTCTGGAGTTCTTTGCTGGGAGTTGCTTTAGGCACGTAATCTGTGGGTTTTATTTATTTTTTCTCCCGGTTATGTTGCCCTCCGAGATAAGAAATCTTCCCCCACACCCGCCGGTGAGAGAGTTTCCTGGTGCTTGGAAATTTCTCCTCTTTTACGACTCCCTCCCCGGGACGGGTCTCCATCCCTAACCCTTTTGTCTCTCTTTTTATCTTTTATAATTTCTCCTACCGCTTTTGAAGATAATGCGCTGTCTTTTTGGATGCCTGACGTCCTCTGCCAGGCTTCAGAAGTAGTTTTGTGAAGTTTGCTCAGCGTTCAGATGTTCTTTCGATAAATTTGTGGAGGAGAGAGTGGTCTCCCCATCCTATTCCTCTGCCATCTTAGCCCCGCCCCGATTTATCTTTTTTTAATTAGAATTTTCTCTGGACCTGTGCCCAGGAGTGGAAATGCTAACCCTCGTTTCTTTAGGGCTCCTCCATGGTATTCTCCATAGTGGTCACACAATTATACATTCCCACCAACAGTGTAGAAGAGTTCCTTCCCTTTTTTCCACATCCTCTCCAGTTTTTATTACACATCCTTTCCAGAATTTGTTATTTGTAGATATTTTGATGATGGCCATTCTGATTGATGGGAGGAAGTACTTCATTCTAGTTTTGATTTGCATTTCTCTAGTAATTAGAGTGTTGAGCATTTTTTCATGTGCTTCTTAGCCATCTGTATGTCTTTTTTTGAAAAATGTCTATTTAGGTCTTCTGCCCATTTTTTGATTGTGTTTTTTTTTTTTTTAATATTAAGCTGTGTGATCTGTTTGTGTATTTTGGAAATTTATCCCTTATTGGTATTATTATTTGAAAATATTTTCTCTTATTCCATAGGTTGTCTTTTCATTTTATTTATGGTTTCCTTTGCTGTGCAGAAGCTTTTAAGTTTAATTAGGTCCTATTTGTTTATTTCGTTTTTATTTCCATTACTCTAGGAGACAGAGCTAGGAAAATATTGGTAAAATTTATGTCAGAGTATTCTGCCTATGTTTTTCTCTAGGAATTTTATAGTATCTGGACTTACACTTAGGTCTTTAACCCATTGAATTTATTTTTGTATATGGTGTGAGATAATATTTTAAGTTTAGTCATTTCTATTCCATTTTACCCAGAGAAGGCAATGGCACCCCACTCCAGTACTCTTGCCTGGAAAATCCCATGGACGGAGGAGCCTGGTAGGCTACAGCCCATGGGGTCGCTAAGAGTCAGACACGACTGAGCGACTTCATTTTCACTTTTCCCTTTCATGCACTGGAGAAGGAAATGGCAACCCACTCCAGTATTCTTGCCTGGAGAATCCCAGGGATGGCGGAGCCTGGTTGGCTGCCGTCTATGGGGTCGCACAGAGTCAGACATGACTGAAGCGACTTAGCAGCAGCAGCATTCCATTTTCCCCAGTAACACTAACTGAAGAGATTGTCTTTTCTCCATTGTATATTCTCACCTCATTTAATGACCATAAGTGTGTGGGTTTATTTCTGTTCTCTTTATCCTGTTTCATTGATCTCTATGTCTTTTTTGGTGCAAGTACCACATGCTGCTTTCATTACTATAGATTTGTAGTATAGTCTGAAGTCACAGACCATAGTTCTTCCAGCTTCACCCTTCTTTCTCAAGATTGTTTTGGATACTCAGGGTCTTTTGTGTTTCCATACAAATTTTTATATGTTTTGTTCTAGTTCTGTAAAAAAAAAAAAAGTTGGTATTTTGATAGGGATTGCATTGAATTGTAGGTTGTATTGGCTATTATGGTCATTTGAACATTATTGATTCCTCCAACCCAAGAACACAATCTTTCCATCTGTGTCATCTTCAGTTTCATTCACCAGCATCTTCTGGTTTCAGAGTACAGGTCTTTTGTTTCCTCAGGTCTGTTTATTCCTAGGTATTTTATTCTTTCAGATGAGATTGTTTTAATGGAATTGTTTCTTTAGTTTTTCTTTCTGATAGATCTTTGTTAGTGTATAAAGATTTCTGTATATTAATTCTGTATCCAGAAAACTACAGTGATAGCAAACAGTTTCCAAAAAAGTACTAGAGCTCAATAATTCAGTAAAGTTGCAGGATACAAAATTAATACACATAAATCTGTTGCATTTCTATATACTAACAATGAACAATCAGATAGAGAAATTAAGGAAACAATCTCATACACAATCACAACAAAAATAACAAAGTAACTAGGAATAAACCTACCTAATAAAGTAAAAGACTTGTCCTCGCAAAACTGTTGATACTAATGAAAGAATTTGAAGAAGACAAAAATGGAAAAATATCTTGTGTTCATGGATTGGAAGAATTAATATTGTTAAAATGACCATACTACCCAAGGCAATATAGGGACCAACGCAATACCTATGAAAATACTTAGGAAACTTTTCACATAACTAGAAAAAATCATCCAAAAATACAGATGGAACCACTATATAGGCAAAAGATCCCTAACTGCCAAAGCAATCTTGAGGAAAAAGAACAAAGATGGAGGAGTCATGCTTCCTAACTTCAGACAATACTACACATCTATGTTACTTGAAAGGGCTTCCCTGGTGGCTCAGACAGTAAAGAATCTACCTGCTATGTTGGAGATCTGGGTTGGGAGGATCCTCTGGCAGAGGGTATGGCAACCCTCTCCAGTATTCTTGCCTGGAGAATCCTATGGACAGAGGAGCCTGGTGGGCTACAGTCTATGGAGTCACATAGAATCAGAAATGACTGAGCGACTAAGCACACAACATAGTAACGAAAACAGTATGTTCTGGTACACACACACACAAAATAATGAAAATAGTATATACACACAGATCAGTGGAATAGGATAAAGACCCCCAAAATAAACCCATACACTTATGGTCAATTAATCAAGAATATACAATGGAGAAAAGAGAGTTTCTTCAGTAAGTGGTGCTGGGAAAACTGGACAGCGATATGTAAAATACTGAACATAGAATATTTTCTCATAACATACACAAAAATAAAGTGGATTACAGATATAAATGTAAGACTAAAATACATAAAGCTGTTAGAAGATAATATAGGCAGAACACTCTTTGATTTATTTTTTTTGCATCAGTTACCTAAGGCAAAAGAAACAATAGCAAGACGAATGAGACCTAGTTAACTTAAAAGCTTTTGCCCAGCAAAGGAAACCATTGACAGAATGAAAAGACAACTTTCTGAAAGGGAGAAAATATTTGCAAATGATATGACCAAACGGTGTTAAAATTCAAACTATATAAACAGCATATAAAATTCAGTATTGAAAAACAACCCGATTATTCAGGTCTTCTGCCCATTTTTAGACATTTTTTCCAAAGAAAAAATGCAGATGACCAACAGGGGTATGAATATAAGTCAACATTGCTTAATTATCAGTTCAGTCACTCAGTCATGTCCCACTCTTTGCAATCCCATGGACTGCGACATACTGGGCCTCCCTGTCCATCACCAACTCCCAGAGTTTACTCAAACTCATGTCCACTGAGTCAGTGTTGCCATTCAACCATCTCATCCTCTGTCAACCCTTCTCCTCCCACCTTCAATATTTCCCAGCATCAGGAGCTTTTCCAATGAGTCAGTTCTTCGCATGAGGTGGCTAAAGTATTGGAGTTTCAGCATCAGCATCAGTCCTTCCAATGAATATTCAAGACTCATTTCCTTTAGGATGGACTAGTTGGATCTCCTTGCAGTCCAAGGGACTCTCAAGAGCCTTCTCCAACACCACAGTTCAAAAGCATCAATTCTTTGCCTCTCAGCTTTCTTTACAGTCCAACTCTCACATCCATACATGACTACTGGAAAAACCATGGCTTTAACTAGAAGGAACTTTGTTGGCAAAGTAATGTCTCTGCTTTTTAATATGCTGTCTAGGTTGGTCATAGCTTTTCTTCTAAGGAGCAAGTGTCTTTTAATTTCATGGCTGCAGTCACCATCTGCAGTGATTTTGTAGCCCCCTAAACAAAGTCTATCACTGCTTCCACTACTTCCCCATCTGTTTGCCATGAAGTGATGGGACCAGATGCCATGATCTTAGTTTTCTGAATGTTGAGTTTTAAGCCAACTTTTTCAGTCTCCTCTTTCACTTTCATCAAGAGGCTCTTTAGTTCTTTGTTTTCTGAATGTTGAGTTTTAAGCCAACTTTTTCACTCTTTCCTCTTTCACTTTCATCAACAGGCTCTTTAGTTCTTTGTTTTCTGACCTAAGGGTGGTGTCATCTGCATATATGAAGTTATTGATATTTCTCCCCCAGTCTTGATTCCAGCTTGTGCTTCATCCAGCCCAAAGTTTCTCATGAGGTACTCTGAAAATAAGTTAAATAAGCAGGGTGACAAAATACAGCCTTGTCGTACTCCTTTCCCAGTTTGGAACCAGTCTGTTGTTCCATGGCCCATTCTAACTGTTGCTTCCTGACCTGTATTCAGATTTCTCAAGAGGCAGGTCAGGTGGTCTGGTATTCTCATCTCTTTCAGAATTTGCCACAGTTTGTTGTGATCCACACAGTCAAAGGCTTTGGCATGGTCAATGAAGCAGAAATAGATGTTTTTCTGGAACTCTCTCGTTTTTTTGATGATCCAGCAGATGTTGGCAATTTGATGTCCGGTTCCTCGGCCTTTTCTAAATCCAGCTTGAACATCTGGAATTTCACGGTTCACCTACTGTTGAAGCCTGTCTTGGAGAATTTTGAGCGTTACTTTACTAGTGTGTGAGATGATTGCAATTGTGCGGTAGTTTGAGCATTCTTTGGCATTGCCTTTCTTTGGGATTGGAATGAAAACTGACCTTTTCCAGTCCTGTGGCCACTGCTGAGGTTTCCAAATTTGCTGGCATATTGAGTGCAACATTTTCACAGCATCATCTTTTAGGATTTTAAATAGCTCAACTGGAATTCTGTCACCTCCACTAGCTTTGTTCATAGTGATGCTTCTTAAGGCCCACTTGACTTCACACTCCAGGATGTCTGGCTCTAGGTGAGTGATCATACCATCGTGATTATCTGGGTCATGATGATTTTTTTTGTATAGTTCTTCTGTGTACTCTTGCAACCTCTTCTTAACATCTTCTGCTTCTGTTAGGTCCATACCACTTCTGTCCTTTATTATGCCCGTCTTTGCATGTGGTGTTCTCTTGGTATCTCAGTGAAAGGCAAGTCAAACCCATGAGATATTACAACTAAAAAATAGTTGTCATCAAATAGTCTATCAAAAAGCAATGTTGATGAGGACATGGAGAAAAGGGAACCCTACCTAGTACACTGTTGGTTGGCATTTGAACTTTTTGTACCCACGATGAAAAATAGTACAAACTGTCCCCAAAAATCTAAATATAGAAGTACCATTTGATCAAGCAATTCTACTCCTGAGTATATACCTAAAGAAAATGAGAACCTTAGAAAGATACACACAGGTCTATATTCGTAGCAGCATTATTTACAGTTGTTAAGCAATGGGAGCAACTCAGGTCTCCATAAACAAAGGACTCAATAGAGAAGAGGTGATGTGTATGTGGGTGTGTATGTATAAATGTACTTACACAGAGGAACATTACTTAACCATAGAAAAAATATCCTGCCATTTACAATAACATAGATGGGCCTGGAGTGTATTATCCTTAGTGAATTATCTCAGAGAAACACAAATACCATGTTATCACTTATATGTGGAATCTTTAAAAAAATGAAAAAACGAATACGACAACATAGAAACTTAAAGATAATAAGGAAGAAACAAGTGGTTACCACTGTGGAGAGGGAAGGACAAAATAGGGTAATTAATAGATACAAATACAAAATAAATAGGCAACAAGATATACACCACAGAGGAATAGAGCTACTATTTTGAAGTGATTTTTCTACATTGGAATATAATCAGTGATATAATAGTTTCCTGTGTACAATATAATTAAGTATGATGCTGTAAAATAACTGAACTTAAAAAAGAAAGACAGAAAAATGTATAACAAAACACTGGACTTCTATTTCCCACACCTAATGGACCTAACAGACACAGAGAGAGAATCCTACTCCAAAGCAGGAGAATATATTCTTTTTAAGCACACACAGAATATTCTCCAGTATATATCATAAGGACAAAACAATCTTAGCAAATGTAAGTGTATTTAAATCATACCAAGTACCTTATCCAACCAAAATGATATCAAACAAAAATAAAGATCAGTAACAGAAAAAAAAATTCACAAGTGTATAGAAATTAAACAACGTGATTCTGAACAGCTTATGAGTCACAAAGGAAATAAAAGAGAAGTCAAAATCTTGAAACAGATTAAAATGGAACACAGCATATTAAACTTAAATGATGTAGCAAAAGCTGTTTTAAGAGAGAAGTTAGTTCCTACACTAGAAAAAAAAATATCTCAAATTTACATTTCAAGGAACTAGATAAAACAACCAAAGTCCAAAGTTAGTAAAAGTAAAGACATAACAAAAATAGAGCAGAAGTAAAGGAAATAGACTAAAAAGATAATACAAAATATCAATGACACTAAAAGCTAGAATTTTTTAAGATAAAAGAAGTTGGCAAATGCTTAGACAACCAAGAAAATAAGGGAAAACTCAAATCATAAATGAAAGAGAAGACATTACAACTAATAACATGGAAAAGCAAGGACCATATACTACTGTGAACAATTAGAGGCCAACAAATTGGATAATCTAAAAAAATACATTCCTAGAAACATAAAACTTACCAAGGTTGAATCATAAGAAACAGAAAATCTGAAGAGAATGATATTGATTCAAGGGATTTAAACAGTAATCAAAAACTGTCCAAGGACCAGATTGTTTCCCTGATGAATTTTACCAAAGATTTAAAGAAGAATTAATGTCAATACTTCTAAATCTCTTCCTAAAATATTAGAGGAGGGAACATTAGTAAACTCATGAGGCCAGCATTACTCTGAGACCAAAGTCAGACTAGGATACTACACGCAAGGAAAACTATAATCAACAGGAGTAGCAAACCAAGTTCAACAGTACATTAAAAGGATCATGTGCCATGATCAAGTGAATTTTCCCCAGAAGGCAAGTGTGTATTAATATTCGCAAATCATTAAATGTAATACATTACATTAATAAAACGAAGGGTAAACACATATGATCATCTCAATAAATGCAGAGAAACATTTGACAAAAATCTACATCCTTTCATGATAAAAACACTATAAACAAACTGGGTATAGGAGCACTGTGCCTCAGTATTCCCACGACCATATATAGAAAACTCACAGCAAACCTGCTCAGTCATGTAAGACTGAAAACTTTTCCACTCTGATCAGGAGCAAGACTAGGGTGATCACTCTCTATTCCTATTTAACAGAGTATTAGAAGTCCTGTCAAAGCAAATAGACAAAAGAAAGCATCCAAAATAGAAAGAAGTAAAATTGTCTCTGTTTGCAAATAATATGATCTTCTGTATAGAAAACTCTAAAGACTCTAACCCCAAAACAGAAATAATCAACAATTTAAGTAATTTGTAATATACAAAGATCAACATAAAAAATGGCTGTATTTCTGTACACTAACAATGAATCCAACATGAATAAAGAACACAATTACATTTACAAAAGCATAAAAATTATTTAGGAGTAAGTTTAACCCAGGAGTGAAAGGTCAGTGTAACACCTTGCCATCTGTGACAACATGAATGTACTTCGAAGGCACTAGGCTAAGTAAGATAGTCAGATAAAGGCCAGTACTGCGTGATATCACTCATAAATGGAATATAAAAAAGTCAAACTTAGAGAAACAGAGATAAAAATGGTGGTTACCAGAGGATAAAGGGAAGAAAGATAGATGTTGAAAAGTGAAATCTTAAAATGAGAAGTCAGTCAGTCCTACGGATCTGATGCATAGTATAGTGACTATAGACTAAAATATTGGATTGTCAACATTCAACCTGCTAAAAGACCAGAATTTAATTATTCCAACCACAAAAAATGGCAACCCACTCTAGTACTCATGCCTGGGAAATCCCACAAACAGAGGAGGCCAGCGGGCTCCCCCATGGGGTCGCAAGAGTCGGACATGACTGAATGACTAAAGCACCACTATAACCTCTAAAAAGAAATGTAATAATGTAAAATGAGAGAGGTGCTAATTGTTACTACAGTGGCAATCGTGGATTATTCAGCCACATGAATAAGTCCTGCCTTTTCTGATAACAAGGATGAAATCTGGGGGCACTATCTATACTAAGTGAAATAAATCAGAGAAAGACAAATATATGTTCTCATTTATATGAGGAATCCAAAAATAAAAGTCATTCTGAGATACAGTAGAATAGCAATTGTCAGTTTCTGGGAGTGGGGAAAATGGAGAGAATTTGGTCAGAGTGTACAAACTTCTTGCCATAAAATCAATAAGTTCTGGGGATCTAATGTATATTATGATAACTATAATGAACAAAACTGTATCATATACTTTAAAGCTGTTAAGAGAGTAAAATGTTCTCACCACCTCCTCCCCCACCATCAATGTTAAGTGTATGAGGGAATGGAAATGTCACTGATTAAATCGTGTCTGACTCTTTGTGACCCCATAGACTATACAGTCCATGGAATTCTCCAGGCCATAATACTGGAGTGGGTAGCCTTTCCCTTCTCCAGGGCATCTTCCCAACCAAGGGATCGAACTCAGGTCTCCCACATTGCAGGTGGTTTCTTTACCAGCTGAGCTACAAGGGAAGTCCAAGAATACTGGAGTAGGTAGCCTAGCCCTTCTCCAGCAGATCTTCGCGACCCAGGAATCGAACTGGGGTTTCCTGCATTGCAAGTGGATTCTTTACCAACTGAGCTATGTCATTTAGTCAGGTCTTAATTCTTAGGAATCATTGAGAATGAATGCATCCAACTTTCCAAAGAAAGTCTCAATTATTTGATTTGAGCATATTGCTGATTTGAACAAAATGAATTCTTTATTAAAGAAAACTAAGGCAATTAATGACAGCCTCAAACCATTGCTCTCTTTAATTCTTAAAGTATTCTGGAGAGTTTAATTTCCATCAAAAGAGACTTTGGAATTATTATATTAAATAATTCATTTTAGATTCCTCAATGAAATATTGTTTGCATTTTTTCATTTATGTCAAAAGAACTGTAAAGACAACCCAGTAACTCTCAGGTATTTAAACAGATATTATTCCTTATATATGTAAGTTTTAACTGACTCTAAGAATATTCTCTTCAGTGTCAAATAATTTTATAAAAAAATTTCAGCTAGCAAAGTTATGTCTTTGCTAATGTACCTTATTCTAATTCTCTTTGATGATACTTATTTGAGCCCAGTAACACTGTAATTATATTTCTAAGCTGAAATAGAGTGTACTTATTATTTTTTTCTGAAGATTACACTAGGACTAATCTTTTAGTGAGCCCATAATTGCTTGGTCAATGTAATGTTAGATTGCTGCATAATTTGAATACATTTGTGGATGATATCATTTAGGGAAACTATTGATTATCTATACAAGCCATTCAAAAATACTTTTGGTGAATTTTAGGCAAAAACTGTTTTGGAAAATTTTGGTATTTATCAGAATTCTATTACAATATGGTGAAAATACATAAAAAATACTTAAGTGGCTAGCTCTCTGGAAGAGAAGAAAAGATAATTGTGATTCATTCCTAGATCTCTGACTCACTTAACATTATTTTTACAACCATTCATATCAAGAAAATTACATCCAATTGTCATTTCATTTTAAAGGATATTAGTGACACAATGACATAAGAGATACGTAATGATACTTGATATTCTGTTACTTTCCAAAAGGGTTTTTAAAAGTATTTTCTTTGTAATTTTTTTCTCATTCATAAAGGGATATAAAAACTTTCTGCCCTATAAATATTAAAAGAAAATAATTTTTATGCTTACACAATATTCTCTTGAATATTGGTTGCAAAATAATTGACCTTAAAAATCATACAGATTATCAAACATTTGGTAGTTGATTTTATCAAGAGATATTTCTTTTTAGTAATTGTGAACATCTTTATTTCCATGTTATATATATGTGATTTTTATTCCTCCTAAGAGTTTTGAGTGTTCCAGTAGTATATTCAAGGTGTATGTGTTAAGTAAGTTAACAGGAAGAAATGTCTCCACTCATATGAATTTACTTTCATATCATTGTTTGCTTTAGATTCTGTGTCTGTGCTTATCAAGAAATAAGTTTATGCTAACATGGAGTACTGAAGAGAATAGGCCACACTCTTATATGCTTGTGCAGTTTATATTCCTCCTGAAGAAGGAAACAGATAGTAAAAAATAAATACATGTAAATACTGGACAGGATTTAGAGGAAAAAGAACCCTCCTACACTGTTGGTGGGACTGTACATTTTGTACAACCACTACGGAGAATGAAAAAGTTGGCTTAAAACTCAACATTCAAAAAACTAAGATCATGGCATCTGGTCTCATCACTTCATGGCAAATAGATGGGGAAATAATGGACAGTGACAGGTTTTATTTTCTTGGGCTCGAAAATCATTGCAGATGGTGACTGCAGTCATGAAATAAAAGACACTTGCTCCTTGGAAGAAAAGCTATGACCAACCCAGAAAGCATATTAAAAAGCAGAGACATTACTCTGCCAACAAAGGTCCATCTAGTCAAGGCTGTGGTTTTTCCAGTAGTCATGTATGGATGTGAGAATTGGACCATAAAGAAAGCTGAGCGCTGACGAACTGATGCTTTTGAACTGTGGTGTTGAAGACTCTTCAGAGTCCCTTGGACTGCAAGGAGATCAAACCAGTCAATCCTCAAGGAAATCAGTCCTGAATATTCATTGGAAGGACTGATGCTGAAGCTCCAATACTTTGGCCATCTGATGAGAATAACTCACTCACTAGAAAAGACCCTGATGCTGGGAAAGTTTGAAGGCAGGAGGAGGAGGGGATGACAGAGGATGAGATGGTTGGATGGCATCACCAGTTCGATGGATGTGAGTTTGAGCAAGCTCTGGGAGTTGGTGATGGACAGGAAAGCCTGGTGTGCTGCAGTCCAAGGGGTCACAAAGAGTTGGACACAACTGAGTGACTGAACTAAACTGAACTAGAGAGAATAGAATGGAGGTTCCTTAAAAAACTAAAAATAGAACTACTGTGCAGAACTATGATTCTGCATGGAGAAGGAAATGGCAACCCACTCCAGTATTCTTGCCTGTAAAATCCCATAAATGGAGGAACCTAGTAGGCTATAGTCCATGGAGTCGCAAAGAGTAGGACACGACTGAGCGACTTCACTTTCACTTTTTTTCATGATTCTGCAATCCCATTCCTGGGCATATATCCAGAGAAAACCACAATTTGAAATGATTCATGCACCCCTACTTACAATAGCCAAGAACCGGAAGCAAACTAAGTGTCCATTCACAGATGAGTGGATAAAGAGGGGGCGTGCAGTGGAATATTACTCAGCTATTAAACAGAATGAAATAATGTCATTTGCAACAACATGATGGACCTAGAGACCACCATAATAAATGAAGTAAGCCAGATAGAGAAAGACAAATATATGGTATCACTTATATGTAGAATCTTAAAAAAATATGATATAAGTGAACTTATATACAAAATAGAAATAGACCCAAAGGCATAGAAAAGAAACTATGGTTACTGAAGAGCAAGGGACAGAGGGGATAAATTAGGAGTTTAGTATTAACACTATACATACTACTATATATAAAATAGATAACCAACAAGTACCTACAGTATAGTAAAGGGAACTATACTCCATATTTTGTAATAACCTGTAAGGGAAAAGAATGTGAAGAAATGATGTATATTTATGTATAACTAAACTTTGCTGTGTGGCTGAAACTAAACTATAGTTCAACATAAAAAAAGAAAGATAAATAAATGAATCAATCTGATGACTGCAACTAGTGATAACAGTAATAAAGATGATGAAAATGGATACCAGGACAGTATCCAGAGTGCAGCAGTAGTAAGTATGGCATGTTCAAGGAAGATAAAGAACATCAGTGTAGTTGGAACTTAGTTAACAGGGCTGGGACAGTGCATTTAGTTGAGGCATTACTTTGAGTTGGCAAGCTTTTGCTTCTGATTTTAAAGTCTTAATTACACAACTGAATGTTTAGTATCAGTTCACTTTCAGTTGTCACTCAGTCCTGTCCAACTCTTTGCGATCCCATGGACTGCAGCATGCCAGGCCTCCCTGTCCATCACTAACGCCCAGAGTTTACTCAAACTCATGTCCATTCAGTGGGTGATGCCATCCAACCATCTTGTCCTCTGTCGTCCCCTTCTCCTCCTGCCTTCAATATTTCCCAGCATCAGGGGCTTTTCCAGTGAGTCAGTTCTTTGCATCAGGTGGCTCAAGTATTGGAGTTTCAGCTTCAGCATCAGTCCTTCCAATGAATATTTAGGACTGATCTCCTTTAGGATGGACTGGTTGGATCTCTTGCTGTCCAAGGGACTCTCAAGAGTCTTCTCCAACACCACAGTTCAAAAGCATCAATTCTTTGGTGCTCAGCTTTCTTCATAGTCCAACTCTCACATCTATACATGACTACTGGAAAAACCATACCTTTGACTAGTTGGAACTTTGCTGGCAAAGGAATGTCTCTGCTTTGTAATATGCTGTCTAGGTTGGTCATAACTTTTCTTCTAAGGAGTAAGCGTCTTCTAATTTCATGGCTGCAGTCACCATCTGCAGTGATTTTGGAGCCCCCCAAATAAAGTCTGTCACTGTTCCCACTGCTTTCCCATCTGTTTGTCATGAAGTGATGGGACCAGATGCCATGATCTTAGTTTCCTGAATGTTGAGTTTTAAGCCAACTTTTTCACTCTTCTCTTTCACTTTCATCAACAGGCTCTTTAGTTCTTTGTTTTCTGACCTAAGGGTGGTGTCATCTGCATATATGAAGTTATTGATATTTCTCCCCCAGTCTTGATTCCAGCTTGTGCTTCATCCAGCCCAAAGTTTCTCATGAGGTACTCTGAAAATAAGTTAAATAAGCAGGGTGACAAAATACAGCCTTGACGTACTCCTTTCCCAATTTGGAACCAGTCTGTTGTTCCATGTCCAGTTCTACCTGTTGCTTCCTGACCTGTATTCAGATTTCTCAAGAGGCAGGTCAGGTGGTCTGATATTCCCATCTCTTTCAGAATTGGCCACAGTTTGTTGTGATCCACACAGTCAAAGGCTTTGGCATAATCCATAAAGCAGAAATAGATGTTTTTCTGGAACTCTCGCTTTTTCGATGTTCTAATGGTTGTTGGCAATTTGATCCCTGGTTCTTCTGCCTTTTCTAAATCCAGCTTGAACATCTGGAATTTCACGGTTCACCTACTGTTGAAGCCTGTCTTGGAGAATTTTAAGCATCACTTTGCTAGCGTGTGAGATGACTGCAATGTGCGGTAGTTTGAGCATCCTTTGGCATTGCCTTTCTTTGGGATTGGAATGAAAACTGACCTTTTCCAGTCCTGTGGCCACTGCTGAGGTTTCCAAATTTGCTGACATATTGAGTGCAGCATTTTCACAGCATCATCTTTTAGGATTTTAAATAGCTCAACTGGAATTCTGTCACCTCCACTAGCTTTGTTCATAGTGATGCTTCTTAAGGCCCACTTGACTTCACACTCCAGGATGTCTGGCTCTAGGTGAGTGATCATACCATCGTGATTGTCTGGGTCATGAAGAGCTTTTTTGTATAGTTCTTCTGTGTATTCTTGCCACCTCTTCTTAATATCTTCTGCTTCTGATAGGTGCATACCATTTCTGTCCTTTATTGTGCCCATCTTTGCATGAAATGTTCCCTTGGTATCTCTGATTTTCTTGAAGAGATCTTTAGTCTTTCCCATTCTATTGTTTTCCTCTATTTCTTTGCACTGATCCCTGAGGAAAGGTTTCTTACATCTCCTTGTAATTCTTTGGAACTCTGCATTCAAATGGATATATCTTTCCTTTTCTCCTTTGCCTTTTGCTTCTCTTCTATTCACAGCTATTTATAAGGCCTCCTGAGACAACAATTTCACCTTTTTGCATTTCTTTTCCTTGGGGATGGCCTTGAACCCTGCCTCCTGTAATGTCATGAGCCTCCTTCCATAGTTCTTCAGGTACTGTGTTTATCAGATCTAACCCCTTGAATATATTTGTCAGTTCCACTGTATAATCGTAAGGGATTTGATTTAGGTCATACCTGAATGGTCTAGTGGTTTTCCCTACTTTCTTCAATTTAAGTCTGAATTTGGCAATAAGGAGTTCATGGTCTGTGCCACGTCAGCTCCTGGTCTTGTTTTTGCTGACTATATAAAACTTCTCCAAATTTGGCTGCAGAGAATATAATCAATCTGATTTCGGTATTGAACATCTGGTGATGTCCATGTGTAGAGTCTTCTCTTGTGTTGTTGGAAGAGGGTGTTTGCTATCACCAGTGAGTTCTCTGTATGTATAGCATAGGAACTCAGAAATACAGTATTAACTTAGTCCCATATTATTGGATAAGCAATTTATTCCAAATTTTATATTAAATAAAGTTGAAGTTTTTTAAACTTTAATCATTATCTGAGTTTCTGCTTTCTTAAGAGAGAGTTCTCAGATGAGAGTCATTACATCAGAGTTTATAGACTTTTGAATATCTTGATACTTATTTTCAGATTGGTCTTTGTTTTCACTTAAGCTTCTAATACCAAAGTTAAAAGAGGTAAACTCACTGAGCCTGGAAGCTTTTCACCATTTTTAGTATGCTACCTTGTTAATAAGCAGGTTAGAATTGAACTGGAATTGATTATTTCATGGACATTAAAAACACCATTATATAAAGACATCATAAATGCCATAGGTATAAATATGTACATTTCCAACTAAAGGATATCATATGCTTATTAAATATTTGCTGAATTAATGGAAATTATATAAAAAAAGAAGATAAAGAGCAAATATGTGGCTCAAAGACCACTCATTTTTCTAATTCTTAAACCATGCATAAGATATTCAAAAACTCTGAAATAATACTCACCTATTTTAACTATTCAGGTCTATGAATAGTACTTCCCTGATAGCAACAATTAAGGGGTAAACAAATCCTCTCTATTCACATTACAATCAATAATATACATACTGCATTAACTGATGAAATGATGTTGGATTGTATAGTCTGCTATAGAGTATTAGTCACAAATTTGGAAATATTATAATCTCTGATTTTTGAAATGTTCTAGGAAATGACAAAGGATTTTTCCTTTGAGGTGATGGTATGTCAATCAGAAGTATGCCCTGAGCAAAGAAAATATTCCTAGAAAGTTTTGGATGCTGTGCAAAAAATACTCCAAGAAGAGGATGGAGTTAGAATAGAATTCCATGGGCATATCACATCTCCATTTGTCATGGGGCAGAGAATTTTCCAGCTGAGCTAGGTGCGGAAGGAAAGTTCTTAACACTGAAAGTTTTCTTAAAAAATTAAAATGTCTACATCCAAATGCATGGATACAAATACAACAGTTCTATCACTGAGTTTTTTAATCAATTGGTAGATACATAATAGTTGTCAGATTGGTGATTATTCATCACTCTTTTCTTTCAGATATCAGCAGCAGAGGAAAATAACTCAAATTGTTAAAATCTGAGTTAGAAGTCTCAGTTTGCAAAGAGTGTTTTCCACTCTGTTCTAAAGCTCTGTAAGCTATCAACAAGATACTATATATATTCATCATCACCTGGTGAAGAACACAATAAGGAAGAGACACCATCTTAAAAAATGGTCTTTCCTGTCTGAGAGAAAGGTAGAAGTGATAAAACTCCATTCCAAAATGTTATTTTTCGGCCTCTGTGATGAAAAATTTATCAATAAAACATTTATATATCTATTTTTTTAACTTTCAGATTTCAAAAATACGGAAAAAAAGAAAACAAAAACCTTGTTTCAAAATATTCTCCCACATAAAGACCTAGACTGATTTCACTGAAAAATGTACCAAAAATACAAAAGCAATTCTAATGCCACTTAAATGTTAAAGAGATTAAGGAGGATATATTAATACTATTGGAGAAGGGAATGGCAATCCACTCCAGTATTCTTGCCTGGAGTATCCCATGGACAGAGAAGCCTAGCAGGTTACAGTCTGTGGGATCGCAAAGAGTTGGACACGACTGAGCTACTAACACACACACATTAATACTATACCTACTATACCAGTCAAGATTGTCAGTTCCTTATATAAGGATGTTAGAGTTGTAATAGTGTAAGAGATATGTAATTTAAAAGTACAGACTGATCTTGCTTAATCATGAATAAAATAATATCAGAAGAATCTAAAAGCACATTAAAAATAATATATGATGATCAAGTAGGATTTATTCTAGAAATTTAAGGATGATTCAATTTATACTACAGAGATAAAACTTTAAAAAATACAGTGTTTGTTAACAAAACACTAATAAAATTAAAAAAAATTATTGTGACTTCCTAACCTTGATAAAATTTATATGCCTCAGTTGCAAAACCAACATCTGACATAGTAGGAAGGAATAGAGCAGTAAGACCAAATAGAAAAAGGCCCACTGTCTGTCTATACTGATATTTAAGGCTGAATTATAGTTATTACTCAAACAGTAAGAAAAGAAAAAATAATTTGAGGGAAAAGACTTGGAAAAGAAGAAACATGCTAAATTTCGTGAATTTTATAATAGTATTTACGGAAAACTCAAGACGAAGCTTTAAAAAAAGGAAAACCAATGCAAACATTTTCGTAAGTTATCAGAGTATTAAAACTTAAGAGATTCAAAAAACCTTCATACATTCAAACAAAATAATCACAGAGAAGGTCTTGTTTAAGATAAAAGATAATACCTAAGATTAAATGTACAAAACCTATAGAAAGTAAGTATTTAAATTCTTCAGAAAGGCACAGATGTCATCTTAGATGGAAGGAAGCACAATTTTTTACTATAAAGTCAATCATTGTAAAGACCTTGATCTATACTAGGTAAAATGTAAACTTACCATGGTCCCTAAAAACTTACCAGTAGAATTTCATTATATGTAAACAAGTTTATTAGGAATGTCATATGGAAAAAATAAAGATGGTAGACAAGAAAACCCTAAAGATCAGCAAGATGGAGGAAGACTGTCCCTACTAGACATTAAAATAAAGAAAAAACCCTCTCTTGTGAAAACAATGTGCTGTTTATATCTGAAAAATCAGAAGGGCCACTAGTACCAAGTAAATTGGACCCAAGTACCTACGGAAGTACTGTATATCATAAATTAAGTCATGGGGTGGCGGGGTAATGAGTTTTTGATTAATATTTTGAAGATAATTTGAGAGTAATTTTTTAGAAAAGCTAAAATTGAACCTGTATGTCCTACCTTTCACTAGGATAAACTCCAAGTGGGTCAGATATGTATGTTAAAAGAATCATGCCAGTAGTAAATATTTATTAAGGGTCTTATGTCAGAATTGAGAAGCCTAAGTAATATGTCTCAAGATTCAGAAGTGATAGTAGATGAATAAATTTGACTATTAAAAAAAGAAAACCTTAGGCATGGAAAACACACACACACCCCAAATTAAAACCAGAAGACGTGTGCACCTTTTCATCATAGATTTAATCCTTAGGTTGGCTCTGTCTGACCTTCTTTCCTCCGTCTCTTTCAGAAAAGTAAATTCTCATAGAAAAGTTAGAAAACAGTTGAAATGAGACAAATGGGAAAAATACCCTTAAATCTAGGAAACATGCATTCATAATTAAAAATTTTTCAAATTAAAACCTACATTTAAAAATGTTCTCATTGTTTAGATGTGAAATGTAAAAATATCAACAAACTCTGTTGGCCTTACAGGTTTGCTGAGGAGAAAGGCATTGTCAGTCTACTGGTCTGCAGGCACAATGTCATGAAATTTACTCGGGGAAACTATCAACACAAAATGCTAGATAGATTTTTTACTTTAGCAAATTAACTTCTAGGGATCCAACTTAAAAACAGTCCTTTGAAAATAAGGGGGTGGGGTGGGTGGGATATGCTGATGTTATCCAGTGTAGCATGCATTACAGAACAAGGCAAATGTTCAGATTAAGAGACAATTTAAATTTTTAAAAATCTACACGTCAAATCTATCACACCATGGTATTATAAAATCAGTGAAGGACATTTCTATGGACAATGTACATTGTTAAACTAGAAGAGAAAAGAGTAGATGGCATTCTGTCTTTTGTGTAAGAAGTTAGGAAAATATATAGATATATGTACATATTTAAACACACATATGTACACACATTGTCAGATGTTTATTTACAAAAGATGTACTGATAAAAACTAACTATAAATAAAAGTGATTGGTATAGCAATGAGTGAACTAAGGTGTGGAGTTGAGAGCAAAACTTTTCTGAGTATATTCTTACATAGTTTTGCACATTTAGAACCAAATCAATATTTTACACATTCAAGAAAATTTGGTGAGAAGGCTAAATCCCAAACTCTATGTCAAACTGTTAACAAACCAAATAGATTGAAGAACAGATTCCTTATGCTACTGCCTTAGTGACACTTAATCTAAAGACAAAAAAAAAAAACTGCAGAGAAATCTTGTCATTCATTAATTTTTTTAGCAGTAGTATTCTATGTTGTGCACTGAAACTTATTACTTATATATTTTAACATAAGAATGTGGTTTTGTCCACTGAAAATGCCAAGAAGCAATGATATTCAGAAGCAGCATAGTTGATACCAAAGTATAACAGATTTGAAATGCTATTCTCCATTAAAAGGAAAATAACTCCTTGCAGAAATGCATCATTGTGACTATGGTGCAAAAAATACAGAAGGTGAACACTAAAATAGTCATATCTAAATGAAAAAAGAGGTTTCTACTATACAACTTTGGGACAATTTAAGTATAAAAAGGATTTTGTAATTTGTTGTAAGCTATCTATTTATCTGGCCATCTGTTAGTTAGCACCATCTGTATTCTTTTGTGTGTGTGTGTGTGTAACATAACTTAAAAAAGTATGAAGACTCATTTGCCACTATTCATTTGAGTATTATACACCGGTTATTTCTCTTAAACTTGGTAATTAATTGAAAACAATAAGCATGTAACATGCCTTTATAGGAGTAATTGTAATTCATCTCCAGTGAATGATAGAAAGTACTTCTTTACAAAATAATAAAATTAATAAATGTTTGAATTAGCAAAAACATTTTTTCATTCTCAGTAAAATAAATTTATTTGTTCAAGACTTATCAATGACTGCTAAAACAAGCCAACTTTCAGGGACGAAGGACTATGTGCTTGTGTGTTGTGAAAATATTAATACCATTCCACAGGTAAAAAATCTATCTTTAAAACAGAGAATGTGGTGGTTGTAATACTGACCAAGAAATCAAATGTAGGAACACAAGTATGGATTAACCTTATAACATGTATTATGTACCACAAATATTCACCAATGGTGGATTTCTGAAAATAAATGAAAATTTATACTGAATCTAATTAACCCTCTAGACCTAAATTCTATTTTAATACTGATATAGGAAATAGAAAAAAAAGCCTTAAATACACAAAAGCAACAAGACGTATATAGATTACGGGACATTACTAAATATGCCTGTCTTGGTGTCAACTGGAACTCAATATTATGAAAATAAACAGTTTGGGAGATCTTCCATAATAATAGAATAAAACGACATAATGACAAAGTTTAAGGAATAATTCTTGATAGGAATGATTAATGGGCTATGTTTTTATTTTCTTAGCACACCCCTCTGCAATACTTCATTGTAAACTGTCATAATGACTTCAGATTATTTGGAAATTATATTTATACATATATATACACACATATAAATAGATACATCTGTGTATCTATAAATATGTACATCTGTGTGTGTATGTATGTGAAGGCAGAGAGGAAACAAATGTAACAAAATATTAATTATTGTTTATCTAGGTATGAGAGTTATGGTATTGTTTTATTCATTCATGTTGCCTGATTGCACATTTATTTAGGAATGTTTAAAACAGTAATGTGTATTCCGGTCCATTTTAAAGAAGCACTTGGAGAGATTATGTGTTGCCCAAACACATATGTAATTCAGTACAATTCAGTGTGTGTGTGTGTTAGTTGCTTAGTCGTGTCCGACTCTTTGCAACCCCATAGACCGCAGCCCACCAGGCCCCTCTGTCCATGGGATTCTCCAGGCAAGAACACTGGAGTGGGTTGCCATTTCCTTCTCCAAAAGGAACTATAGAAAGAAAGTCGCTCAGTCTTGTTCGACTCCTTGCGACCCCATGGACTGTAGCCTGTGGGGCTTATTAATTTCATGCACTGACTCTCCATAAATGGAAAGGACTAATTCTATTGTAAAAGCTAAGTAATTGCTTACAAAGTAGATTGCGGTGCTTGAATAAATGAAAAGTGCTTCAGGAATGTTTGTATCAGAAACAATTGCCATTTTGGTACAGTTCCTTCAAGATATTTATTTACTATGAATTCAATTTGAGGATTCTAAACTAAGGGTATGAAGACTAAATTTCCTCTAAAATAAAAACTATTTTCCCTGTAAGATCATCTGGTAAATTAAGTCTTGAGAAATAGTTCTGCTGAATATACTTCAGGGCAGGTAGTTAATTGTAGTCATATTTTGAATTTACATTTAACAATATCCATTATTTGGATATTATAATTTTAATATTCTCAAGTTCCCAGAACATGGTCATTAGTTGATTAGAAACAAAAAGGCAGGAAGAGGATAGGAATTAGTGGGATTAGAGACAATAAATGTATGTCCATTGGCAACAGTGACATTCTGACATGAAGAAAGTAGAATATATTAAAAAAGTAAACAATAACTAAATGGACATCAATCTAAGGTCATATAATATGGAGGTAAATAATTCCATATATGCAAAAAGCCCCCAGGAACATACATTTACTTAAAAAGTAATATAGAAATATATAATGAATGTTGAAAACACATTCTGAATCTTGAGCATTAATGACAGAACACCATGAGGGACAAAAACAGTATGTTCTAGGAATCATTTTAAAAATAATATTTGCCCCAAGACTTCTGTGACAAAGATTCTTTGTCCCAAGAAATCTGTGAAATGATAATTAAAAAGAATAAATCTAGGGAGTAAAGGAACATAGAAGTGTCTAAATGAATTAATTTCTCTAATAGTTTAAATATCTTACAGTGTAGGTACTAAGGACATGATGTCAGATAACTTTATTTTTAAGTTCTTTCCTAGATTGATTACATTACCAGCAAAGATGCCCAAATGCCTTTGTGGCTGCATAGACTGATACACACTGGGAAGTTGGACACACTGAATGTTCCCTTATTCTCTCCTTGACAAAAATCACTTATCCATTTCCTATTTTTAAAAACACTCCAAAAAAGAGATGATGACACATGCTTCTAATAGTTAATATTTATGCCATAAAATTTACTTTATTTCCAATTAAATGATTCATTCTGCTGCTTCTTTACTAGGCTTAACATTTTAAAACTAGTGTTTTCTAGCTTCTTCTGATGTAATCTTCCTCATTATCAAATTCAGAAAATTAAGAACTTTAAAAACCTGAAAAACTAAGATTACCAGACAACCTATTGGTATACATGTCCAGAAAAGCATGAGAAAATAAAAAAATAGCTACTGCATATTGGAAACATTTTTCTTTGAAATCATTGAAAAAATTTAACATTCCTATATTTTTGCTAATACAAGTAGAAAAGATTTTAGGGAAATCACTCTATTTTGGCAAAAATAAACTGAGATAGGCCTTTCTATATAAGGTAGAAAAGGAAATGACGCAATATGTCTGAAGGGTGATAAAAAGTCAGAATTAATAATGTGTACATTCACTGACCTGGTAATTCTAGTTTTAAGAGAATTGTCTAAGGAAAATAAATTAAGAATATTACTTATTATTTTTTGACAATTCAGAGTTAAATTCAGAGTTATTAATGAGAGTAAAATGTGACAATTGACAAAGAAAAGAAGTAAGGAATTAGATATATGTTGGCACATTCTAACATAGAAAAGTATCCAGTGAATAGATAAGCATGAGAAGCATCTTTGATGACAGAGAAAATTAAGATATCTAATAACAAGTGATTCCACTGCATAGAAAAATTACTAAGGGGTATTTAAAAATATAAATAAATTATATCTGAAAAATGAGGACCAGATTAGTGTTAGATTTTCTTTTCTTTTTTTTTTTTTTTAATAAATTTATTTACTTTAGTTGGGGGCTAATTACTTTACAATATTGTAATAGTTTTTGCCATACATTGACATGAATCAGCCATGGGTTTACATGTGTTCCCCTTCCTGGACCCCCCACCCACCTCCCTCCCCATCCCATCCCTCTGGGTCATCCCATTGCCCCGGCCCTGAGCATTTGTCTCATGCATCGAACACGGAATGGTGTTCTGTTTCACATATGATAATATACATGTTTCAATGCTATTGTCCCAGAACGTCCCACCCTCACCTTCTCCCTCAGAGTCCATAAAATTGTTCTATGCATCTGTGTCTCTTATTCTGTCTCGCATATAGGGTTATCGTTACCATCTTTCAATTTCAAGATTCTCTTATTTATATTTTATATATTTTTAATTTTCCTACATAAAAATACTTGTGTAACTTTTAAAAACACTAATAAAGACATGATGACATCATGTGGTTTAAACAGACATAGAATACTCCATGCAGCAGTTGCAGAATGCACCCTCTTGTGAAGTACACAGCAATATCCTCTAGGATAGAGCATGTCATAGGGCATAAAAACAGCCTCTGCAAATTTGGGAAGGCTGAAATCGTATCAAGTATCTTTTCTAACCACAGAAGAATGAAACTAGGAATCAGTAACAGGAGGAAAGCTGGAAAATTCACAAGCATGTGGAAACTAAATTGCACACTACTGGAAAACCATGAGTCAACAAAGAAATAAAAATGAAAATCAAAAATATCTGATGAAGAGATAAAACAATTCCAGTCATGATGGCACCCAAACAATAAAATACTTATTAATAAATTTAACTAAATAGGCAAAAGATCTGTACCTGAAAACTCTAAGACGTTGATGAAAGAAATTGAACAAGACAGACAAATGGAAAAATGCCCATGTCCCTGGATTGAAAGAATGTTACCATGTTCGCAGCCATCTACAGATTCAGTGCAGCCCCTACCAAAATTGCAATGACTTTTTTTTTCACAGAAATAGAAAAAGCAATCCTATAATTGGTATGGCACCACAAAAGACCCTGCATAGCCAAAGTAATTCTGTGAAAGCACAAAGCTGGAAGCAGCACATTTCCTGATTTAAAACTATATTTCAGTTATTGTCATCAAGGCAGTATGGTGCTGACCAAAAAAATGGACACATGGCCTATGGAAAGGAACTGAGTGCCCAGCAATAAACCCTTGAATACACACTCAACTAACATTTGAAAATGAGTCAAGAATACTCAAAGGGAAAAGGATAGTCTCATCAATAGATAGTGTTGGGAAAACTGAATAATCATGTGCAGAATAATTCAGCTGGAGCCCTATATTGTACCACTCCCAAATATTAACTCAAATGAATTAAAGACTTAGACATAAGACCTGGAACTTTAAAACTCGAGGAAGGAAATATTGAAAAGATGCTCCTTGACATGGGTCTTGGCAAGGATGCTTTGGATGTGCCACCAAAGGCACAAGCAAGAAAAGCAAAAATTACTAAGTGGGACAACATCTAACTAAAAGGCTTCAGCACAGCAAAAGAAATAATCAATAAAATAAAAAGGCAACCTGCAGAATGGGAGATAATATTTTTAAATCATACACCTGATAAAAGGTTAATATCAAAAATATATTAATTATCCACATAACTCAATCAAAGCAGTCTGATTAAAAAATGAGCTGAGGGCCTGAATAGATATTTTTCCAAAGACACAAATGGCCAAGAGGTACACAAAATGAGCTCAGTATTATTAATCATCAGAGAAATGCAAATCAACCACAAGGAGATAACACCTGGAACATGTTTAGAGTGGCTATTATCAAAAAGACAAAATAATAATTGTTAGTGATGCTGTGGAGAAAAGGGAACCCTTATACACTGGTTTTGGGAATGTAAACTGGTATGGCCACTATGAAAACAGTATGAAGTTTCTTTGAAGAATTAAAAATATAGCTACTATATGATCTACCTCTCATCTTATGGACCTCTGTGATGGGTCAGTCAGTACACAGCCTGCCTGCAATGCAGGAGACCAGGGTTCAATCCCTGGTTCGGGAAGATCACCTAAAGAAGGAAATGGCAACCTACTCCAGTATTCTTGCCTGGGAAATGGACACAGGAGCCTGGGAGGCTACAGTCCATCGGGTCGCAAGAGTCGGATATGACTTAGTGACTAAACCACCAGCATATGATCTAGTGATCCCACTTCTGGGTATATATCCAACAAATTGAAAGTAGGATGTTGAAGAGATCTCTGCCCCTCTATGTTATCTGCAGAATTATTCCCAATAGCCAAGATTTGTTAACCACCTAAGTGTCCATCAACTGATAAATGGATCAAGATGACGTTTCTGTCTCTCCCTCTCTCTCTCTCTCTCTATATATATATATATATATATATGGAACATTATCCAGTCATCAGAAGGAAATGGCAACCTGCGTCAGTATTTTTGCCTGGGAAGTCCCATGGACAGAGAAGCCTGGAGGGCGACAGTCCATTGGGTTGTAAAGAGTCAGACATGAGTTAGTGACTGAACAATGATAAGCCATCTCTAGGGCTTCCCAAGTGGCTCAGATAGTAAAGAATCCGCCTGCAATGCAGGAGATGCCAGTTTAGTCTCTGGGTCAGGAAGATACCCTGGAGAAGGAAATGGCAACCCACTCCAGTATTCTTCCATGAAAAATCCCATGGACAGAGGAGCCTGGTGGGCTACAGTCCATGGGGTCCTAAGAAGTTGTATATAGTGATTAAACAACAAACGACAACATGAGAAATAAGGAAATGCTATCATTTCCAATACACGGATGGACCTTGAGGGCATTATGTTATATCACTTACATGTGGAGTATAAAAAAGGCAAGCTCCTAAAAACAGAAAAGAACACTGTTTTTCAAAGGCTGGGGGTTCTAAGAAGTAGGGAGATGTTGGTCAAAGGTTTCAAATTTGCAGTTATAAGATGAATAAGTTCTAGGGATCTAATGACAGCATGGAATTATAGTAAATAATACTGTACTACATATATGAAAGAGATCTTCCCTGGTGGCTCCGTCAATAAAGAATCCATCTTCAATGCAGGAGACCTGGGTTCAATCCCTGGGCTGGGAAGATCCCCTGGAGGAGGGCATGGCAACCCACTCCAGTATTTTTGCCTAGAGAATCCCCATGGACAGAGGAGCCTGGCGGGCTGCTGTCCATGGGGTCGCAAAGAGTTGGGCATGACTGAGCGACTAAGCACAGCACATATGTGAAAATTGTTGAGTAGATCTTAAATTGTTTTCAGCACAAACAATGCCAATTATGTGACATGACAGAGGTGTTAGCTAATGCTATGGTAATAATCATTTTGCAATATATAAGTATATCCAATGAATGCACTGTATACCTTAAACTTATACAATATTATATATCAATTATATCTCAATTAAGCTGAAAAACCAAGCCAAGCAACCAACCATCCAAGAAAAAAAAATGACGAACAATAACAACATTGCTGTATTAATTTTTTATGAGAGACTTGGTAATTTAATTTTCATTTGTATTTCTCATCTAGAATTTTAAGAATTCTTGGAGATCTTGGTTGATTATAGTACACACTGAGTTGGAATGTAATTTGCTGTTTCAAATGGGAATTGACATCACCTCTCTAAGTTTTAATTTTCTTTCACGTCAATGCATCATTGAGGACATAAACTAGACTAGTGAGTTAAGAAATGACAACACCTAAAAAAAATTCTGAACTTTCCTGAAAACACACGTTTCCTTCTGTTGAACAGACCCTAAAATCTATAAATTTTTGGACACTGGAAATTTGAATTTAATGGATGTAAGATAAACAAGATATGGCCTATATAAACTTCCTTGAGAAATATTTAATGACACCTTAATCTCATGAAAGTAAATTAAAAACAGTAATTTTTAAAAGGAAGGGTTTGAATGTTGATTTGTCATCATTCACCAAGTTGGGGAATCTTTTTTTTTTTTTTTTTAAATAAAGGTTGTAACTGTGACATTGTGCCACTTTTCAAATCTTTACTTGAAAGTTACTGGGACTGGTAATTCCTTTATGACTTGTAGTTTCAAAGGCTACCATCAAACTCCCAGTGATATGATTCTGTGTTTAGAACTGACTACTCAGTAGGAAGTAGGAATTGGACTATGAAGAAAGACCAATGTACTTCTACTGATGAAAGCTTATAAAAATAAATGAAGTACTATTTACAAAATATTACCAACTTTGTCAAAAGCTCTTTCTTGAATTTTTTTTTCCTGAACAAAAATTTGTGTGTATAGTAATAAAATCTTGATAATGCTATTTAAAGAGTTTTCATGTTCTTTGCTGTAGAAACCAAATATCCACTCTATAATAGAGACATATGTATAAGGTTTTTCTATTCATGTCCAGCATTCACCATAATTATTCATTATGTCCAGCATTCACCATAATTATTCATTAATATATATCAAGCAGTTACTATTTGCTCTATTATATATAAGACACAAAATATATTTGGCATATAATTCTAAGACTTCTGTAAAAGTTCACTGGTCTTCAAAACTTTTCCTGACTGTATTATCATTTTGCATCTCGATTAATTTTATTTCTTTCCTAAAATGTGTAATACCTAATTTCTTTAATCAATTTCCTCATATACAATAGATTCATTATCTGATGACTTCAAAATCCTTTGCATTTTGGCCCCTTTCATTTTCATACTACAAAACTGCTTACTTTTATGTGATATTCTCTCAGAAAAATTCAGTGATCTTTTCTAATTTTTCTTCCTTTTGGATCCCTCAACATCTATTGACACAGGCAATTAGTTTCTTCCTCTAAAACTATTTTTAACTTTTTCTTGATGCATCTGAGGTTTCTGATTCTCTTCTCTTTTCACGTTCCTCATATTCTCTTTGGTTCAATCTTCTTTTCCAGGCCATTAATATTGGTAGTACTCCAGGGTTTTATCCTAAAACATCTGCTAATCTCTTGCTACACCAACAATTTGGAAGAAGTTATCCAATTGAAACTTGAAAACTTCCAAATGTGTATCTTCGAACTTAACCACTGACATTCAAAGACGATTCTTAACTCCAACTATCTTCCGGGCATATTTATTTGCATGTTTTTAAGATCCTTGAAACTCATTGGGAACTAACCGCATTATCTTACTTCATACATTCACCACCAAAATCTTTCTTGACTACCTTCTTTTTTCCCTCTTTACTTTAGCAGTTATTCAGTATAGCTGTGCAGTAGGATCATATGGGGAAGTTTTGATTTTTTAAAAAGTTTTATAGCATTATAACTTACATAAAATGAATAGTCACATAAGCCTTTGGAAAACAGGTCTACAAAAGTGTTGACCTATGAAATCATTATCCCATTGAAAATATACAACATTTCTAACAGTACAGATTGCTACCTTATGCCAACTCTTAGCTGATAAGCATAAAAATGCCAAAGCTTTAGTACCAGCACTGGAGATTCTGATTTATTTGATCTGAGGTGGGTCCTAACATTGGTATTATTTTTCCATATATGGATATTTAATAAGTGTAAAATATAAAGAAAGAAGAAATATGCTGAATACATCTTGTTAACAGTGTTGAGAACTGGAGCACCTGTGAATGAACTTGAGAGAGAATAAATTTTGAGAAAGAGGCAGGGATGGAAGTAAAACATAATTTTAGGCCAGGATGGTGTCATTTTATGCCAGGTTATATAAAACACTGCTGTCATTTATGATATTTATAGCATTTTAGGTATACCTTTCAAGAGTGTGTTAGATTGGAATGGAGAGAAAACACACCTGTGTGCATAATGAGATTTCTTTAGGGGATTATTAAAAAGTATATTTAAGCCATGAAATTAAAAGATTCTTGCTCCTTGGAAAAAAAGTTATGACCAACCTAGAAAGCATATTAAAAAGCAGAGACATTACTTTGTCAACAAAGGTCCATCTAGTCAAGGCTATAGTTTTTCCAGTAGTCAAGTATGGATGTGAGAGTTGGACAATAAAGAAAGTTGAGTGTCAAAGAATTGATGCTTTTGAACTGTGGTGTTGGAGAAGACTCTTGAGAGTCCCTTGAACAACAAGGAGATCCAACCAGTCCATCCTAAAGGAAATCGGTCCTGAATATTCATTGGAAGGACTGATGCTGAAGCTGAAATTCCAGTATTTTGGCCACCTGATGCAAAGAACTGACTCGTTGGAAAAGACCCTGACTCTGGGAAAGATTGAAGGTGGGAGGAGAAGGGGACGACAGAGGATGAGATGGTTGGATGGCATCACCGACTTGATGGACATGAGTGTGAGTAAGCTCCGGGAGTCGGTGATGGACAGGGAGGCCTGGTGTGCTGCGGTCCATGGGGTTGCAAAGAGTCAGACACGACTGAATGACTGAACTGAACTGAATGAACACCATGCACCAAAATAAACTCCAAATAGTGTAAAGATCTAAATGATAGCATTAGATACTATTAGAGTTTTCAGGAAAATATAGACTGAATATGCTTTGGTGAATTTCAAGAGAAAAAAGCAGATTGGTACTTACTAGTGACAAGGACAAGGAGAGAATGAAAATAACTGTTTAATGTATATAAGGGGTTTTATTTTGGGGTGATAAAATGTTATGGAACTAGACTGAAAAAAAAAGTATATTGCAGTGCCTATGTCACAGCTTATCTGAAGAATTTATACCTATCTGCAGTACGCAATTATCCAGTAGAATAGTTCACATAACAGAATAGTTCACATAATATTTTTAATAATAAAAAGATTAGCATCAATTTACTGTGAATATTGATATATTTAACAATATATCTACCATCTTACTCTTTCTCATTTCTCTTTTTAATGCACATTTATATTTTCTCTTCTTGTCTTCTTTTTGGTGAACTACTACTTTCCCTTTTTCCTGCTCTACTAACTTGTTAGCAATACATTCTGCTACTGTTTTTAGTGATACTTCTATAGAACAATATGTGCATGTAATATGAATGAAAACTTTTACATTTCCTAGATAAAGAAGCTGCAACACTCACTACATTTATAGGTACTTTCCTCCTGCCGTTTTCAAACACTGTTGAATTTTGACACTGTTGTACTGTTGTATGTATGCCATGTATTTTAATTTCTAGGACATTTTAAACTCCGCAAAGTTGATTATTATCATTGTGTGTGTGATTATATTCATCTATATTTAGCTATTTTACTCTTTTCCTGAATTTTTATACTTCTGTCTAGGATCACTTTTCTTCTGCTTAATGAACACTTTTCATTAAGTACTATTTCTTGTGTAGTTATACTAATGATAAATTCTTTAATTTTTTTCATTGTAATAAGTTTTTATGTGTATTTTTGAAGGATATTTTCACTGTATAGAGAGTCTGAGGTTGGCAGAAAATAGCACTCCATTAACTTCTAGCCTCCAGTTGAAGTTGGAAAGTTAGTTGCCTGTTTTATTACTCTATTTTAAAAATGTCTCATTTTCTTGGTTACTTTTAAAGTTTCTTTTTGTCTTTGGTTTTTTCCAGCAATGCTGTATGATGTACCTAGGTATACCTTTCTTCCTATGTATGTTCATCAAAATTAAAAAAAAAAATGTGTGGGTTCCTGTTTTTATCAAATTTAGAAAATTCTAGGATATCATTTCTGCCAATCTCTCTCCTTTGCTTCTTATCCTCTAATTATGCATATATTCAGCTTCTTTTGCTATAACTGTACACCATTTACTCTTTACTGAATTTTTGAATCTTTTCTCTCTCTGTTCCTGTTTGTATTTTTTTGACTGATATTACAGTTTAATAGCAGTTTCTTCCACACTGTCTAATCTGTTTTCAAACCCATATATTACATTCTTTATTTCAGTTTTTAGTTTAGACTATAAATTTCATTCTAGTATTTTCATATTATCTGCTCTGTCCTAATTAATCCATTTTATAATTTTTTAATTTCTTGTACCTATTATTTTAACCTTTATCTGTTAAGTCAATGCCTAGTCCATGAATTTATTTCAATTGACTTGTTTTTCCCCTTGATTTTGGTCAATCATTTATGACTTTAGTGAGACTACATGTCACATATGTATATAAGAATTTGTTCACATAATTTGAGGACTTGGCTGATCTTTTCTTTCAGAGATGATTAATTTTGCCTCTTCAAGGCAATTAGGGCCAAAGTAGATAATTTTAATACAATCATTGGTTGTGCTGTTTCAAAGTTGGGGCCAAAATCAGGACTTAACTATTTCTGGCTCACTCGTACTTCTATGTGGCTGTCCTTTAGGAATTTAACCTGAGAGCTCCTTTTGAATGCCCTGATTAGCACAGTCTGTGCCCCAGCTCTTAAAAGCTCCTGAATGTTCTTTCCAGGTTAACAGATGCTTCTCTTGATTCACTGAATGCTCTATAACAGTAGTTCTCAACTGGGGGAAATCTGATCTCCCCCATCCAGGACATTTGCAATGTCAACAGACATATTTGGTTTTCACAACTATCATGGTGTTACTTGCATCCAGCACATAGAGACTAAGGATGTTATAAAACTTCTTGTAATGCACAGGACAACTCCCCTTAACAAATAATTATCTGATTTAATATGTCTGTAGTGCTGTGGTTAAGGCACTGACCTTTTTAGAGGAAATCCAGTATTGAATGCATTACTCACATTTGGGGGCATTTCATCTTGGTAGAATCATGACCATTCAAGTCTTCCTACTTCAATACTATTAAAGAAATATGTTTTATTTTGCATATCGTCCAGATTTTCCAGTTTTGGGGAAAGAGTTAGTCTTACTCAAATTAATCTGCTATGGCTGGAAGGAAAAAAAAATCAAATTTTGTTACAGTTTTGCATTTCTCCACAATTTCTTCGCAAAATAGGACCAGGAGCAGAGGGGAGCATTTTGTACAAGGAATGGATGATAGATTTAATATAGAGCCAGGCTTATTAGGATTCATTATTATATTAAGGAATAGTTTGTGTAAGCAAGAGTCTATGATGCTAGAGACTGTAGTGCTGATCAAACTGAGTCTGGATACCTGCTGCTGCTGCTGCTAAGTCGCTTCAGTCGTGTCCGACTCTGTGCAACCCCATAGACGGCAGCCCACCAGGCTCCCCAGTCCCTGGGATTCTCCAGGCAAGAACACTGGAGTGGGTTGCCATTTCCTTCTCCAATGCATGAAAGTGAAAAGTGAAAAGTGAAAATGAAGGCGCTCAGTCGTGTCCGACTCCTAGCGACCCCATGCTAGTCTGGATAGCAGGATGAAGAAAATCAGCTATAATGATCCAATGCATGAAAGTGAAAAGTGAAAAGTGAAAATGAAGGCACTCAGTCGTGTCCGACTCCTAGCGACCCCATGCCTGTCTGGATAGCAGGATGAAGAAAATCAGCTATAATGATCAAGAGAGTGGTATTTGGTCTTAGGGAGAACAAGTCAAGATTGAAACTAGAGAAAACTTTGAAGGCAAAACAAAGTTTTACATTCCCACAGTAACATTTCCGTTTAGATGCAACTTAACAGTATTTCTGTAGTAGAGGTTTTTCTTTTTCTTTTTAATGACAAAAGTGTCTGCCTTATAAATTGGAAGTTATTCCTCAATAATAGTGGGTAGTGGTTTACAGCCCATTAGGGAGCTTTTAAGTGCTGAGACACAAGACATTCAATTTATTTTTAGCTGACACTCAAATTTAAATTTAGTAATTTTGCATTCCTTTCAAAAGAATACCGTTAGAAATTAGTCTCTCAGGAATAGTACCATGATAACTTAGTATATCAGTGTCCTCATATGGATTCACTGCTCCAAGAAAGATTAAGTGGTTAGAGACCAATTCCACTTGTCCCATGATTTTTCTTTCAGTTCTCATGACTGCTTACTGGGAATTAAAGCCAAAGAATATAAAAGATCCACAAGTATTGGGATACACATAAACCCAGTCTTAAACGTGGGTCTAGTAGAGATGGCAAATGTTAGGAATAGCTGATGCATCTTGAGATCCATTCATGAGACATAAAGATAAAAAAGCATAATTATGAGCACGTAAAAAGAGCAGGTATGAGCATATCTAATACCCAAATCTTTAAGAAAATTGATTTATAGTGAAAAATAAAGTTAAATACACCAAAATTATAATTGGAAAAGTTTATCCAATAAAAATTGCAATTTGAATCAGATAGAGAATAGTATTTTAAACATTTACCATCTACTTAAATTTTTTATAAATAATGAAAAAATATAAGAGTTACTAAGTGGCTGAGGGTTTAAGCAGGGCTCAAATCTTTTTTTAAATGTTCTTGTATAATCAATGAAAGATGATAAATTTGAGAGCTAAGGTAAAACTCTATATACTATAAAATGCTTCAGTGATTTTGGTGATACAAAACAGCAATGCTTGAATTGCTTTTTCTTTAAATTATTTTAGGTTAATAGGGAAGCAGACATGGTAAACATAGGTGAGAGTGGTATTTAGAAATTTGTAATCAACTCTGAGAGAAGTCATTCAAACTCAACTGACCAAAACAGAAAGTTTCTAAAAACTCATGATTCAAAATAGGAAATGTAAATCTGGATCTATATCAACTCTCAGTTTTTGTACTGCTTGTCACAAGATTGTCACCAGTCTGGTAGGGTTTGTGCTTTTTTTCCCCCCCTGAAAGTCTTCTTCTAATCCTTTAATGTTACATCTAACTTTCACTTAGTTGACTGGTTATGTGAAATTAGGTATAGGTATATTAATATAATAAATGGTATTGATTTTTTTGTAGGATATTTAGTGACATGCGGCAATACTCAGGACATATTTTTAAATGAAAAATGTTACTTATCAAACAGAAAATATAGGATAGTATTATAAGATCTATAGTGCATATCTTATGCGCATTACAAAATTAACCTTAGATTGACATTAACATTCACTGACTTATTAAATATATACTATAAATTTCTCTACGCACAGTTTTATAGGGAATGTTTTAGGTGACTTTTAGGTTTTTATTTGTTATTTTCTTTCTAAAAATTTTAGAGAGAAAAGACCATCTCTTTAACAAGTGGTGCTGGGAAAACTGGTCAATCACTTGTAAAAGAATGAAACTAGAACACTTTTTAACACCATACTCAAAAACTCAAAATGGATTAAAGATCTAAACGTAAGACCAGAAACTACAAAACTCCTAGAGGAAAACATAGGCAAAACACTCTCTCTCACATAAATCACAGCAGGATCCTCTATGACCCACCTTCCAGAATATTGGAAATAAAAGCAAAAATAAACAAATGGGACCTAATTAAACTTAAAAGCTTTTGCACAACAAAGGAAACTATAAGCAAGGTGGAAAGACAGTCTTCAGAATGGGAGAAAATAATAGCAAACGAAGCAACGGACAAACAATTAATCTCAAAAATATACAAGCAACTCCTGCAGCTCAATTCCAGAAAAATAAACGGCCCAATCAAAAAGTGGGCCAAAGAACTAAACAGACACTTCTCCAAAAAGACATACAGATGGCTAACAAACACATGAAAAGATGCTCAACATCACTCATTATCAGAGAAATGTAAATCAAACCACAATGAGGTACCATTTCACACCAGTCAGAATGGCTGCTATCCAAAAGTCTACAAACAATAAATGCTGGAGAGGGTGTGGAGAAAAGGGAACCCTCTTGCACTGTTGGTGGAAATGCAAACTAGTACAGCCACTATGGAGAACAGTGTGGAGATTCCTTAAAAAACTGGAAATAGAACTGCCATATGACCCAGCAATCCCACTACTGGGCATACACACCGAGGAAACTAGAATTGAAAGAAACGTGTGTACCCTAATATTCATCGCTGCACTGTTTATAATAGCCAGGACATGGAAGCAACCTAGATGTCCATCATCAGACGAATGGATAAGGAAGCTGTGGTACATATACACAATGGAATATTAATCAGCCATTAAAAAGAATACATTTAAATCAGTTCTAATGAGATGGATGAAACTAGTGCCTACTATACAGAGTGAAGTAAGCCAGAAAGAAAAACACTAATACAGTATACTAACACATATATATGGAATTTAGAAAGATGGTAACGATAACCCTATATGCAAGACAGCAAAAGAGACACAGATGTAGAGAACAGTCTTTTGGACTCTGTGGGAGAGGGTGAGGGTGGAATGATTTGGGAGAATGGCATTGAAACATGTATATTATCATATGTGAAATGAATTGCCAGCCCAGGTTCGATGCATGAGACAGGGTGCTCAGGGCTGGTGCGCTAGGATAACCCGGAGGGATGGGATGGGGAGAGAGGTGGGAGGGGGGGTTCAGGATGGGGAACACATGTACACCCGTGGCAGATTCATGTCAATGTATGGCAAAACCACTACAATATTGTAAAGTAATTAGCCTCCAATTAAAATAAATAAATTTATATTAAAAAATAAAAATAAAAAAATTTTAGAAAGGTTAGCGTTGAAAATGAGAGAATTGATTAGGAATAGGTGAGAAATAAAACTGATGTACATCTTATTAGAAAATATGGTTTAAAATATATTTGGAGGGAAGTTTAAAACAAAGGGATAAAAAGAATTTTATAACTTCTGTGTTTTACTTGTAATTATACATATCTCTCCTGTTTATCTAGTTGACAAAGTATAAGATATAAAGCTATATAAACTGGACTATTAATGATAAACTAAGTTGAGGGTTAAAAAAAGAGCTGATTTAATAAACATTCATCATCAAAATCTCTATTACTGAAAGTAGCCCCTCATTTTTTTGTCAGCCTTTCCTTCACTGATGTGGTGAAAGCTCTAGTTCAACTGTTATGAATTTTTTTTCATAGCCTTGCAGGTATGTTTACCCAAACAAAGTGAAATACTCTATATTAAGTAACATAAAAGAGATAAGAAAACATTTTCTATATATATATGAAAGTAATTCAGATATTATGAACAGTTTCTAAATTAAATAAGATACTAACGGCGAAGGAAAGTCTCAATAAGAGTTAAAAAAAAAAAACTACTGAGCCGGGCATTGTGTTCAGTGTCTGTGACACAAAGATAACTGGAGAGGTTTGGGTTTATTGAAGCTTAAGCACCTGAGGGGTTTTATGCGTCTCATACAAATAGATATGTGGCAGTAGTCCTCTCTCAAATCACTGAAGCATCAAGTGTCCCTGCTTCTGTTTCAGGTCTGCCTGTGGGGTCTGACTCTGAACACTTCCTAGCTGTGTATGCCACTCCTCTGTTTGCATATCCAACACCAAAGACAATCAGAGCTATCAGCAGAAAAGCAGAGTTTTGGAATGCTATTCTTTGCAGAGCTGTGAGTGTGAACTGTCTGTCTCCGGTGTGCACTGCTACCAATGAATGAAGCTTCTTAATATTCAATGGCTAAAGAAAAGGATCCCAGAACTCTTCTGGGGCATAGTGGTTTCAGTGTGTCAGACTTCTTTAAGCTGCTCATGACAGCTACCTGGTATGTGGAGATAGAGCCCACACAAATGCACCTTTGTCAAGCACACTTAACTGTCTGACTTAATGGAAATGAACCATAATGGAATTCTTGCCTGATCTTTTAGTCCTATTGCTTTTGTATAATATTTCAATTGGGAGTAGTCAATATACCAACAGGTATGTATTTTCCATTTGAATACTGAGTGCTAAATTTATATACCTTCTTATTTAAGAGAGAGGTTCCCTCGCCTAACTTGTTCAGCAGGAATACTTCCCACATGCTTTCCCTTTCTGAAGAGGAAGATCCTATTGTTGGAGGAAATGGATGTTAATTAATCATGTTCTACCAAGCTTTGTATTGTGTAGCTCAATTTTATTTGAAAAGTATAACTGGGGTTGATGTAGGGGAAGAGTGAACATTAAAAACAAAGCTTAATGTTTATGACAATATTGACTACTTAGGCAAACTATCTGAAGGTTTTAGTCTGTTTTCTGCTGGTTATGTTTTATGGTTGATTAAAGCTGTCAGAACAACATTCAAATTAAATGCAGTGGGAGGTCATTCAACAATGGAGAAGTATATGCAGCCAGCCAGCACTCAGCACTGCTGCAAAAAGCAAGAGTGCTAATAACTGTAGTCCTTACTGAAGCTTGGCATTGCTGTTGTATCTTTATATATCAATATTCAATGAATATAAGTATATATTTGTTTAAATAATGTAAGTATCATATTAGAGCCTTAATTTCACTTTTAACTGGTAGACAAAGAATCCAGGATAAAAGGGAATTCATTCTTTCTACTGATTTCTAAGTTATGAAAATTAAATAATTTAAACATAAATGGTTATGATAAAGAGTCCCCATAAAATCAACTCCATTGAAGTTCCCACATCATGATAAATATAATTATTAATAAATTTATATACATTTTCTTGAAATCTAAATAAGCCTTCATTGTTTTCCATGGCGTCTCTATGCAAGTTACTGTCTGCATGGAAATCCTCACAGATCAAATATTTAAAGGACTGTCTTCTTATAGCAATTGTTCTCATAATATACACTACCTATTACTTGAATCAGCACACTATAATATAGTAGGTATTCAATATATGTTTGTTTGAAACTGAGTAAGTATGTTAATGCTACAGAGCAATGGATTTTCTATCTATAATGCAAGGAGCTAGACTACCTAGACTACCTAAAGGTAAGACAGATTGCCCCCTCGGAACAGAGCGTCTTTTGAGAAATTTTCAGTCAATTATAACTCAACACCTCCATCAGATATCAAATGCATTGTGATTTAGATAACTCCCAAAGTCTCTTCCATTATGGAGACATTCTAAACATAAATACACATATACATACACACAGAGTAAATTACAAACAATTTATCATATCAATTTACTTTGATTTCCCTGGCATACTTTAAGGCCCATTAGAATACATTTTCATCATCTCTGTCTCTGAATTTTTTTTTCTTTTTCTTATTGTTTAGCAGTGCCTATAAATATCTGTGCTTACTTAGTAAAATACACAGGATGTTTAGACATATGTTTACCAAAACAGTCCAATGTTTTATTTAGTATTGCTTCATCACAATTTTCAAACTCTTAAAAGAGCTGACTTTTTATTACAATTTCAGGCTTAGGTATGTAGAATGCAAATTAGTGTCTAAAATCTAAATAACTGGCAACTGGCTTCACTCAAATTTCTAGGCTGATTTTGCAGCCTTAGACTGCTCTCATGTTCTGGTCTCTGTGCTCAGCATATGGTCTAAAATTCCTTATATTTGTTCCCAGTGCCCTTACAAATGTGTCCTGAGACAAGCTTTTGAATTTGCTCTTTTCTGGGCTCTCTGTAGTAGACCTTTCCCCTGTAATTAAAAACTACTTCTCACATTATAAATTAAAAAAAAAAAATCTATCAGTACACATCAGCCAGTGAACTATAATTAGGAAAACCATCATTTTACCTTTTCCACTGTACTAACCAATTCAGGCAAGAATGTTCAAAGAGATGTTATGGGAAACACAATATGGCAGAGTGCCAAAATACAACACAACAGATTACTTATGTCTTATCAAGAAAAAAATCTTGTGTTTGCAATAGAGAGATCTAGCAGTGACTACCTTAGTCATCATAGCATCACTTATAGACATACATCTGAAATTATTCTCTGTATGATACAATAAGAAGAACATAGAAATTATTCTTACCAAAAAATAAGCTAAAAGTAATGAAACTTTTAAATACATATCCATTTAAGTAACTACAAAGGATAGAGGAATAAAGAGTCATGTGTGCTGTGTGCTAAGTAGCTTCAGCTGTGTCCAACTCTTTGTGACCCAAAGGACTGTAGCCCACCAGGCTCCTCTGTCCATGGGATTCTAGGACCGCCTCTGGGGGATCTTCCTGGCCCAGGGATCAAACTCACGTTTCTTGAATCTCCTGCATTAGCAGGTGAGTTCTTTACCATTCTAAAGAACCTTGAGGGGACAATTAATCAAATCCAGAGTATGGGACACTGCAAAAGACAACAGCATTGCACATTTCAAAAAACTCATGTAAGAATAAGCTCCTAATAGGAGACCTTTCCTCAGAGAAAATAATAAAATCTGGATAACATGCCAAAATTAACAACCATCGAGCTTCTAGAGACTGAATAAAGATATGAAGATTTTGTAGAGGAGTTAAAACTTGGAAAAAGACCAGTCTGTGTTGAGTTACACACTTGTGTGTATTTAAAACGCAGGTAAACCATGATTCTTGATGGTGTGGGGCAGTGTGAGGAACTGGAGAAAAAGTTTACGGTAGTCTTAAAGTGAAAGTGATAGTCACTCTGATAGCGATAGTAGTGTCTGACTCTTTGTGACCCATGGACCATAGCCTGCCAGGCTCCTCTGTCCATGGGATTTTCCAGGCAAGAATACTGGAGTGGGTTGCCATTTCCTTCTCCAGGAGATCTTCCCAATCCAGGGATTGAAGCCACGCCTCCTGCATTGCGGGCAGATTCCTTACCATCTGAGCCACTAGAGAAGTCCTATCAAATGAAATGGCTGGGAATCCCTTAAATGAACAAGCCCAAGGAGGGGAAGCCCAAATTCTGTGTTTAATGACTACTAAAGATTTTTACTGCCTTCTGAATCATCTATGTGTGTGGTCTACTCAAAGTAGTGCACTTAGATGGAAAATGAATTTAACTGAGATTTGGCCTGTAGCTGAAAAGAGAGCTTGAAGTTAGAGTTTAACTAATTTAGAATATAAGAGTCTCTATAAAATTCACAATAAGCAGGGAAATTCTAAATTACTGACACAGAATAATTAGGGACATATGACTCCGTGCACTTTGAGAAGTTAAGAATATATATTGTAATGCCCAGAGCAGCAAACTAAAAATAATGGACCAGATGGCTTCACAGGTGAATTCAAGCAAACATTTAGAATAAAGTTAACATTTATCCTTCTGAAACTATTCCGAAAATTTCAGCAGAAGGAATACTTCTTAACTACTTCTATAAGACCAGCATCACCCTGGTGCTAAAATCAGACACAGATACCACAAAAAAGGAATATTACATTTCAATATCACTGGTGAACATAGATGCAAATTTCTTCAACAAGATGTTAGCAAACTAAATCCAAAAACACATGGATCATACACCATGATCAAGTGGAATTTATCTCTGGGATGCAAGGGTTTTCAATATTCACAAATCAATGTGATATACTACGTTAACAAACTGAATAATGAAAATCTTATTGTCATCTCAACAGAAAATGTCTTTTGACAAAACTCAACATCCATTTATGATAAAAACTCTTGAGAAAGTGGGCATAGAGGGAACATACCTAACATAATAAAGGTCACATATGACAAGGCCATGGCTAACATCTCAGCAGTGAAAAGATGAAAGAATTTCCTCTAAGATCAGGAACAATACAAAGATGCCCACTCTCAAAATTTTATTCAACATAGTCTTGAAAGTTCTAGCCAGAGCACTCAGACAAGGAAAACAAATAAAAGGAAACAAAATTGGAAAGGAAAACATAAAACTATCATTGTTGGCAGATGGTGTGATACCATACATAGAAAATCCTGAAGATGCCACTAGAAAACTGCTAAAGCTAATCAATAAATTCATTAGAGTTGCTGGACATAAAATTAATATGTAGAAATGTGTTGCATTTTTATACACCATTTGCCATCTACCACTGCATCAAAAAGAATATAATACCCAGCAATAAATCTATCTAAGGATGTAGAATACTTGCTTGGAAAACTATACACACTGACAAAAGAAATTGCTGACAACACAAACAGATGGAAAGGTATATCATGGATTTGGATTGGAAGAATCAATATTATTAAAACGACTATATTAACCAAGGCCATTCACAGATTAAATGCAATCCCTACCAAAATACCAATGACATTTTTCACAGGACTAGAATACTTTTAAAATTTGCATGGAAGCACCAAAGAACCTGAATAGCCAAAACAATCTTGAGAAAGAAGAACAGAGATTAAAGAATCATGCTTCCTGGCCTCAGAATATAATACAAAGCTACAGTAATTGGAATAGTATGACACTGACACAAAAACAGACATATAGATCAATGGAACAGGATAGGGAGCCCAGAAATAAACTCACACACATATGGTCAATTAATCTATGACAAAGGAGGCAAGAATATACAATGGAGAAAAGACAGTCTCTTTAATAAGTGTTTCTGGGAAAACTGGATAGCTACTTGTAAAAGAATGAAATTCCAACACTCTTTAACATCATATACAAAAATAAAATGGATTAAAGACCTAAATGTAAGACCAGAAATCATAAAAGACATAGATGAAAACATCTGGAACATTCTTTGACATAAATCATACCAATATTTTTCCATCTGTCTCCTAAAGCAAAGGAAATAAGAGCAAAAATGAACAAATTAGACTTAATTAAGCTTAAACACTTTTCCACAGCCAGCAAATGAACCATTGAAAAAACAAAATGACAACTTACTGGATGGTAGAATATATTCGCAAATTATATGATCAATAAAGAGGTAATACCCAACATATATCAATAGTTCATACATCTCAATATCAAAAAACAAAAAACTTGATTAACAAATGGGCAAATGACCTGAATATATAATTTTCCAAAGAAGACACACAGGTGGCCTGTATGCTCAAAACCATGAAATTTGAAGAGATGCTCAAAATCATGAATCATCTGCAAAATGCAAATCAAAACCACAATGCAGTATCATCTCACACCCATCAGAATGGCTATCATCAAAAAGAACACTCCTACACTATTGGTGAGAATGTGAATTGGTGCAACCCCTGTGGGAAACAGTGTGCCAGCTTCTTAAAAGCCTAAAAAAGAACTATTATATGGACCCAGTGATTTCACTCCAGGTAACATATCCAAAAAAAAAAAAAATACAACCACTAATTCAAAAAGATATTTGCACCCAACGTTCAGCAGCATTACTTGCAATTGCCAAGACATGGAAGCAACCTGAGTGTCCATCAACAGATGAATGGATAAAAATGTTAGATATATATACAATGGAATACTACAGTCATGAAAAATAATGAAATATTGCCATTTTCACTAACATGGATGCACTCGAAGGATATTATGATAAGTGAAGTAAGTCAAAGAAATACAAATATAGTAAGATATCACATATATTTGTGGAATCTTAAATGTAAGACTAATATAACATGCCCTCCTCCCGGGGATAACAAAAGAACAAATTCACAAATACAGAGAACAAACTAGTGGTTGCCAGTGGGGCAAGGGACAGAATGAGGGTAGGGGATTCAGAGTTACAAAGTACTATGTATAAAATAAATAAGCTACAAGGATATAGAGTACAACATAAGGAATACAAGCATATTTTATAATAACTATAAATGAAACATACCCTTTAAAAATTGTGACTCACCATGTTGTACACCTGGAACTTACATTGTATATTAATTATACCTCAATTAAAAAAATTAATTGACTAAATGCTCCAGAGAACACAGAGAATGTAAGAATGAAAAAAGCAGGGCCCAGTTACATACTGTGGAGAAGAAACCATATAAAGACCCTGGTGGGTTCAAACTAAATGGATGAAAAAGAAATAATATACCGTCATCCCTATTAGGTGAAATAGTCTTCAAGACAGAGTACATAATTGTTGTTGTTGACTCTATGACTCATTTTTCAATTCAATCAAATTTTCCACTGCAGGATCGTTGATATATAACATCAAAGAGTATTTTTGAGGTAAAATTGTATACTGTATAATGGTAAGAGTCAGTTCATAAGGAAGACATGACAAGCTATATGTGTATATGAATAATAAAGGACCCTCAAGATCTGTAAAGCAAAAACTGGTAGCAGGAAAGTGAAATGCAAGTACAGTCAGACATATTTAACAGAGTTCTGTCATCAAGTGATATAAAATGGTAATAAGTTGGTACAAGTAGAGGTGATTAGAAAAATATCAGATACGGTGGCCTAGTTGTTTTTATAAAATAATTATATCCTATTATACAACTGTTATTTTCAAGTTCACAAAGAATATTTGCCAACATGCTGGACCAAAAAGCAAGGATCAAGATATTAAAAGCAAACTTAACTGTGTATATTGTATGCCCATAACAGAATCAGATTATAGATTAAAAAACCCTAAGATACCTAAGAAAATCGTATTTCCAATATTAAACAAGAAAATTTTAAACAACTCATGGGTCAAAGAAAAATTACAAGAGAAAGTGGAAAATATTTCTAAATGAATAGTGAAGAATATACACTACATCAAAAGTTATGGGAATTGAAGTAATGCTTAGAGAGCAGTATGAAATTTTACATGATTATAAAAGATAATAATAAAGGAATTAAATCATTTCTCTGTCATTGTTGAATTATCAAAAAGAGCTAGAAAAAAAGGTGAAAAGTATGTTTTTCAAGTAGAAAAAACTAAATAATAGGAGCAAGAATTTGTTAAATATAAAAAAGAGAATAGAGAAAATTAATAAAGCCACAAGCATGTTTATGAAAAAGATCAATGAATCTGATTAAACTCTAGGTAGAGTGAACACAAAAATAGTACAATTACTAATTTAAGGTTTTCACTATAGCTTCTGTACCCATTAAAAGAATAATATAATGCTATGAACAATTGTATGTCCAAATAAAATAACTGTGATGAAAGAGATAACTGAAAATCTACAGCTTAAAATCAACACAGATAAATAATAGTTATAAATAGTGTTATGTCTGTTTAAATTTTTGAAATGTTACTCAAAAATTTTCCCAGAAGCACCAGAATCAGATATTTTTAATGATTAAGTCTATGCAAAATTCAAACAAAAAATAATATTAATTACTCATTAACTCTTTCAAATGAAACCAGAATTACTCTGATACCGAACCTGTAAAGATACTACAAAAAAGTAAAATTATGGGTCAATATTGCTTATGAACACAGATCCCTAAATATTAAAAAAAAATAGCAAATTGAATGTGCCAGCATATTACATGCAAAAATTTCTTTTATAATGACATAAAACATGATTTGGGAAGTGAATTTAGTGAAAAATTCAAAATATTTATAGTAAAGTGAGTTATTTCTGATGAATATTGAAGAAAACAAGATAATGTTGAAAATACCATGCTCATGTATTGCAACAATTACTATTTTAAGCAGTCAGTTCTCACCAAATTGTTCTATTGATTCAATAGAATACTGAAAAATATCCTAGTATGGTCCTAAGAAAACCATGCTATTTTTTGAAAATCTATAAAAACTAAAACAATTACTAAAAAGAGGAGGAATGCTAGAGCACCTACAAAATTTGATTTTAAGATTCACTGTATATTGACAGTTTTGGTAACTTCTTATAAAGTCAAATATAGTACAGCCACTACGGAGAACAGTGTGGAGATTCCTTAAAAAACTGGGAATAGAACTGCCATATAACCCAGCAATCCCACTACTGGGCATACACACCGAGGAAACCAGAATTGAAAGAGACGCGTGTACCCCAATGTTCATCGCAGCACTGTTTACAATAGCCAGGACATGGAAGCAACCTAGATGTCCATCAGCAGACGAATGGATAAGGAAGCTGTGGTACATATACACAATGGAATATTACTCAGCCATTAAAAAAAATACATTTGAATCGGTTCTACTGAGATGGATGAAACTGGAGCCCATTATACAGAGTGAAGTAAGCCAGAAAGAAAAACACCAATACAGTATACTAATGCATATATATGGAATTTGAAAGATGGTAACGATAACCCTATATGCGAGACAGAATAAGAGACACAGATGCATAGAACAATTTTATGGACTCTGAGGGAGAAGGTGAGGGTGGGACGTTCTGGGAGAATAGCATTGAAACATGTATATTATCATATGTGAAACAGAACACCATTCCATGCTCGATGCATGAGACAAGGGCTCAGGGCCGGGGCAATGGGATGACCCAGAGGGATGGGATGGGGAGGGAGGTGGGTGAGGGGTCCAGGAAGGGGAACACATGTAAACCCATGGCTGATTCATGTCAATGTATGGCAAAAACTATTACAATATTGTAAAGTAATTAGCCCCCAACTAAAATAAATAAATTTATAAAAATAAAAAAAAAATAAAGTCAAATATACACCAACCATATACCCCAGCAATTCCACTATATTCACTGAGGAGAAATAAAAATATTCATGCACAAAAATATTTGTTTGTGAATATTTATAGAAGTTTTATTGATAGCAGACACAAACTAAACTAGATTTTCGTCAACAGGAAAATGAGCTAAGAAATTACGGTACATCAGCAGGTAAAGAATCCACCTGCAAAGCAGAAGATATGGGAGACGTGGGTTTGATCCCTGGGTCGGGAAGATCCCCTGGAGGAGGAGATGTCAACCCACTTCAGTATTCTTGGCTGGAAAATTCCATGGACAGAGGAGCCTGGCAGACTACAGTCCATGAGGTGGCAGAGAGTCAGACACAATTGAACACATGGTACACATTCAAAAAACACTAGTGAGCAATTAAAACATAATAAACTACTAATACATGTATCACACAGATACATCTCAGGATCATTATCTTTAAGAAAGTCAAATATAATATCTTACTGCATAATTCCATTCATACTAAATTCTAGAAAATACAATCTAAGCCTATAAGTAATGAAAAGTAGACCAGCTGTTTGGATCTGGGAGCAGAGGGAAGGGACAGATTGTTGAACAATGAGGAAACAGCATTGAGGATGATGGAAATATTATGTAACTTTATTGTGGCTTTGTATCCACATACTTATTTATCTGCCCAAATACAATATTTTATACACTTAAAACAGATGCAGTTTATTGTACTTTGATTTAAAAACAACAAAAGTAAATACAATTAGCTTAATTTAAAAAAATAATGAGGGATATTTTATTTTGATCTAAGCAAGATTTTGTTATGCTTTACAAAATCTGAAATGATATAAAACCCTAATGATTTGTTTATACTAAGCACAAGAGTCTAGGTGTTTAACTAGTTGAGTATGTGACTGGATGGGTAGATATAGTGACTTTGTTTTCTTAATCAGTCAGGTTGAAGTCAATTCTTCCTTTCTGTGTGCCTATGTGTGTATCCTAAATAAACTACTGCAGAAAGAGACTCCTTAGAGTCTGCCACTTAAATAAAATAAAAATTTAATACTCTCAGAGAAATATCTGATAAGGTATACATGTTTTGCTTGAACAATACCACTGTTCCTGTAGATATATCTCAGTATGGAACGGTATGAATAATGCCATGTTCTCATGACAGTGGATACTGTAAGAGCTGGTATTCTTCATTATAAGCATAGTCACACCTGGAGGGTAGTTTGTGTTGCAGAGTCTTCTCTGAAAGGTTCATGGAATCTTGTACTTAAACTATGAAACAGTGAAGGAGTCATATGCCTCTAAGTGGCAAAGGCAACTATTGTGACTCTCACAGAAGCAATTTAGAAATTCAAATTAGGTAAAGTATAAGAAAGCTCTTCCTAAGAAGCTATACAAATAAACATTTTTATTAAAATTAAGAATACTGAAATATTGCTCTAGTAATCTTAATTTTTATGTGACAAATGTCAAGGGTGAGAGAACAGTTTAAATAGTCTAAGTGAATTATATCTACACTAGAGCACAGTCTTGCATTGTTTATAGGCAGGTGCAAAGATTTTGCTTTTTCATTTTAAGGAAAAATTTTGAAACCTTTATATGCTACCTTGGCTATATGCTGAGAATAAAAAGCTTGGGGTTCAAAGGACATTCTGAATTCTACTGTGCTCAATTTAATCTTGCCTTCAGAATTCCAAAGAGCTTTTTTCCTGTGTCTTTAAAACATTCAGAATAATGGGATAACATTTTAATATATTTCAGTAACTCTCTCTTTCAAGTTTATTTCTTTCCCACAGGACAATTGTAAAAGGGCTAGCTTTTTACTAAAAAACTTGCTTCTAAACATACATAATCTTTTAGAAAATACACAGTTTATATAATTTCCAAATGGAAAGAAAGAAACAGAAAAGCAGTTAAGTTGCATGAGAAGATAATGAATATTTTAAATATTTAAATATTTTTGAAGATACTTGGCTGCTACCTTGATTAGGTGATTTTGGTTCCTTCTGGGAAACTGAAAGTTTTTTTTTTTTTTTCATTACTTATTTATCTAGCACATTTCAGAAATGTCACATTATACAGCTATTTTAATAGGCAGCTCAACTCTCTTTTCTGGGATGATGTGTAAACAGCAGAATTATCAGAAATGGGCATGCTCCAGATGACAGTGAATATTTACAAAGAAATAGAACATGCAACTCGGCAGTTTACTCTGAATTTTGCAAAATTCTATCTGAAGGGCATTTCTTATCTTGGTGACCTGAAACTCTCAGGATACAATTCAGCTCAAATTGACAATCTTTTAAATTTGGTAGGAGGTAAACAATCCATTCACTCATGCATTCATTCATATATTCATTAAATCAGGCTACTCTGTTGTATTCTGACCACTCTGGGTCAACTGAATGAGGTACTCAGGCTACGAAGGTACCTGTGACCAGAAGCTACTGCAAGGAGCTTGCAGCATTGAGGGAAGACAGATGTGACTGTACCAGGAAGTGCAGGCCACTGGTTTGGTCCTGGCTGCCATCAAGGATCAGCAGGCCTTCCCTTCATTCATGGTGGCTTTCCTAGCCTAAAAGTATATTGGCCTCAGCCTAGTAAGTCAATACAGAGGGCTCTTCTCTCATGACTTTCTAAATAGCTCTTCAAATGATCATATGACTTTTAAAAACTTTAATAAAACACAAATCTGTGAATAGAGATGTGCAAGATCAGATCTGTTATTAGCTATGTTTGTTTTGTTACAGCTTTGTCTTATACTTAGTTTGCTTTTTTTTTTTTTTAACTGGCTAATTTCTTTCACTATATTCCCTTTCCTCCTATCTTTTACATCTTTATCCATCTAATATATGGACTTTCTTGGTGGCTCGGATATTAAATAATCCGCCTGCAATGTGAGAGACATGGGTTTGATCTCTGGGTTGGGAAGATCCCCTGGAGGAGGGCATGGCAACCCACTCCAGTATACTCTCCTGGAGGATCCCCATGGACAGAGGAGCCTGACGGGCTATAGTCCATTGGGTCATGAAGGATCGGACATGACTGAATGACTAAGCACAGCACATCTAATATACATACCTTCATTTTTTTCATATTTAGATATTTTAAGTATATGTAACTTTTTGTTATGTCTGCTACTGTGGGCAAGAATCCTTGAGAAGAAGTGAAGTAGCCATCATAGTCAACAAAAGAGTCCGAATGCCGAACTTTAATGCAGACTCAAAAAAGGCAGAATGATCTCTGTTTGTTTCTAAGGCAAACCATTCAATATCACGGTAATCCAAGTCTATGCCCCAACCAGTGAGGCTGAAGAAGCTGAAGTTGAATAGTCCTATGAAGACCTATAATACCTTCTAGAATTAACAACCAAAAAAGATGTCCTTTTCATTATAGGGGACTGGAATGCAAAAGTAGGAAGTCAAGAAACACCCGGAGTAACAGGCAAATTTGGCCTTAGAGTACAGAAGGAAGCAGGGCAAAGGCTAACAGAGTTTTGCTAAGAGAATGCACTGGTCATAACAAACTCCCTCTTCCAACAACACAAGAGAAGACTCTACACATGGACATCACCAGATGGTCAACACTGAAATCAGACTGATTATATTCTTTGCAGCCAAAGATGGAGAAGCTCTATACAGTAAGCAAAAACAAGACTGGGAACAAACTGTGGCTCAGATCATGAACTCCTTATTGCCAAATTCAGACTTAAATTGAAGAAAGTAGGGAAAACCACTAGACCATTCAGGTATGACCTAAATCAAATCCCTAACAATTATACAGTGGAAGGGAGAAATAGATTTAAGGGAATAGATCTGATCGAGTGTCTGATGACCTAGGGACGGAGATTCATGACATTGTACAGGAGACAGGGATCAAGACCATCCCCAAGAAAAAGAAATGCAAAAAAGCAATGGCTGAGAAGGCGTTATAAATAGCTGTGAAGAGAAGAGAAGCAAAATGCAAAGGAGAAAAGGAAAGATATACCCATTTGAATGCAGAGTTTCAAAGAAAAGCAAGGAGAGATAAGAAAGCCTTCCTCAACAATCAGTGCAAAGAAATAGAGGAATATTTCATGCAAACATGGGCTCAATAAAGGACAGAAATGGTAGGGACCTAACAGAAGCAGAAGATATTAAGAACAGGTGGCAAGAATACACAGACGAATTATATAAAAAAGATCTTCACAACCCAGATAACCACGATGGTGTGATAACTCACCTAGAGCCAGATATCTTGAAATGTGAAGTCAAGTGGGCCTTAGGAAGCATCACTACGAACAAAGCTAGTGGAGGTGATGGAATTCCAGTTGAGCTATTTCAAATCCTAAAAGATGATGCTGTGAAAGTGCTGCACTCAATATGCCAGCAAATCTGGAAAACTCAGCAGTGGCCACAGGACTCGAAAAGTTAGTTTTCATTCTAATCTCTAAGAAAGGCAATGCCAAAGAATGCTCAAACTACTGCAAAATTGCACTCATCTTCCACGCTAGTGAAGTAATGCTCAAAATTCTCCAAGACAGGCTTCAGCAATACGTGAACCATGAACTTCCAGATGGTCAAGCTGGTTTTAGAAAAGGCAGAGGAACCAGAGATCAAATTGCTAACATCCACTGGATCATCGAAAAAGCAAGAGAGTTCCAGAAAAAACATCTATTTCTGCTTTATTGACTATGCCAAAGCCTTTAACTATGTGGATCACAATAAACTGTGGAAAATTCTGAAAGAGATGGGAATATCAGACCACCTGACCTGCCTCTTGAGAAATCTGTATCCAGGTCAGGAAGCAACAGGTAGAACTGGACATGGAACAACAGACTGGTTCCAAATCAGGAAAGGAGTATGTCAAGGCTGTATATTGTCACCCTGCTTATTCAACTTATATGTAGAGTACATCATGAGAAATTCTGGGCTGGATGAAGCACAAGCTGGAATCAAGACTGTTGGGAGAAATACCAATAACCTCAGATATGCAGATGACACCACCCTTATGGCAGAAAGTGAAGAAGAACTAAAGAACCTCTTGATCAAAGTGAGAGAGGAGAGTGAAAAAGTTGGCTTAAAACTCAACATTCAGAAAACAAAGATCATGGCATCCGGTCCCATCACTTCATGGCAAATAAATGGAGAAACACTGGAAACAGTGTCAGACTCTATTTTGGGGGGCTCCAAAATCACTGCAGATGGTGACTGCAGCCGTGAAACAAAAAGACGCTTACTCCTTGGAAGAAAAGTTGTGACCAACCTAGACAGCAGATTAAAAAGTAGAGACATTACTTTGCCAATAAGGTCTGTCTAGTCAAGACTAAGCTTCTTTCAGTAGTCATGTATGGATGTGAGAGTTGGACTATAAAGAAAGCTGAACGCTGAAGAATTGATGCTTTTGAACTGTGGTGTTGGAGAAGACTGTTGAGAGTCCCTTGGACTCAATGAGATCCAAATAGCCCATCCTGAAGGAAATCATCCCTGAATATTTATTGGAAGGACTGATGTTGAAGTTTAAACTCCAATACTTTGGGCACCTGATGCAAAGAGCGGAGTCATTTGAAAAGACCCTCATGCTGGGAAAAATTGAAGGCAAGAGGAGAAGGGGACAACAGGGGATGAGATGGTTGGATGGCATCACCGACTCAATGGATATGAGTTTGAGTAAGCTCCGGGATTTGGTGATGGACAGGGAGGCCTGGCGTGCTGCAGTGAATGGGGTCGCAAAGATTCAGGCACGACTGAGCGACTGAACTGAACTTTTTGTTGGAGTGAGGGACCCTGTGTTTAACTCAACCATAAACAAGGAAATTTGCACTTAGTTTTTACTTCACTAGGAATCTGCTAAGCTCTTGAGATATATTTATTTTAAAGTTTTTTTTTTTTAAGTTGATGTTTTCATTGAACGGCATCGTCAGACAGACCCCATGACTCTCCTTTGTAGTCCATATCTGAATTGCATTCTAGGGTCATGTGTGAGGAATGATCTGTATGCTCTTTGAATCTGCCAAGCTCCAGGGACTCTTCTGAGTACTGAAAGTTATCAGAGATACAAAAATATCAGACAGTATGTAATCATAAAATGCCACATCCCAAAACTATTATTACCTCCATCAACTTGTTTTGGGTCTTTCATTTACTCATCAACTATTAAGTGCCTAGAGGACCTTGTTCTCTGTTAGCCAATTGAGGTATAGAGGTCTGTCTTCATGGAGCTTACATGTTATGGGAATACAGACAGTAGTGAAGAGGTGATTTCAGAGAAACACAGATATTACGCAGGAAGTAAAATAGGGTGACGCTATAGAGAATAACTTAGTAGAAAATACTAATTTAGAATAGATGTTCATGAAGTAATTTTCCTAGCAGGTGACATCTGAGTCAGGACTTGAATACTGAACAGTAGCCAACCATGTAAAATCTAAAAATTAAATATTCCTGGATATATTTCACAATAAATAAATATCTTGCCCAAGAATTTGGCAATATAAAGATATAGTCTCAAGCATCAACACTGTTTACATGAAAACTTAAAAACTTTAAAATATCTTCAAATTCCAATATTCCATGTTCTTTTAAAATACAGTATTATAATAAAGTGATTTAAATTAACGACAGTATGAGACAGATGATGCTGTTTACAGTCAAAAGTAGAGTATTAGTTCCTTTGCAATACTTGTGATATAAATTTATTGTTCCAAACTCTGGTCTAGGTCTCTGATAAGACTAAGTTGATATACCTCAATCAGTGTCTCCCTCTTATTAAAATACAATTTCCCTCAAATATTGGATTCAATTTGACAGCTTTTGTTATTTCAGATATTCTGAAAGAGCTTTAGCTGTCTTAGTAACTTTCAGAGACCTTGATTTATATAATTTAAACTTATTTAAAAGAAGCGCATTCCCCTTTAACTTGCTCACACTATCAGTATTATTTTCACTAAGGCTAAACCTACCTAAAATGGGAGAGATGACATGGCTGATAAGGTTAAGATAAAACAAGGATATCTGCAATTCCAATGACAAAGTCCAGATAATTCTCACCAGTCCACTCAAGATGAATTTCTAAAACATTAAGAGATATGCTGGCATTTGTGTTTGTGTTATGTCTGGTGCATCAGTGATTTGATTACTTTTCTTTAAGATGCTAAAACCTCTCAGGTGGCCCAGTGGTAAAGAATCTGCCTGCCAATGCAGGAAACACAAGAGACATGGGTTCAATCCCTGGGTCGGGAAGATCCCCTGGAGGAGGAATGGCAACCCACTCTAGTATTCTTGCCTGGAATATCCCACGGACAGAGGAGCCTAGAGGGCTACAGTCTATGGGGCTGCAAAAAGTTGGACACAACTGTACACCACCACCAACTCCAAATACCGAACTGGAAAAAGTACCATACTTCAAACAGCAATATGATACAGTCACATACAAACATGGAAAATCAGAAAATCATTTCCTTGTTTTTAAATAGCACTGTCTCTTGAAAAATTAAACATAGATAAATGTCAAGAAGAGATTTTACATTAAACCATAAAACTAGTAACAAATGTAAATCAGGAGCTATAACTGCCTCTTAGATGACAAGTTTAATTTTTTTTTCATTTCCTTCAGTTCTTAAAATAATCTTGGTTAGCCCCATTTTATACAAGAAACTGAGATTCAAAGGTTACACAAGGTCATTATGGAAGGCTGAGAAATCTTTGGGTTGTCTAAGATTTAGGTCCTAATCCCTGCAAGGAAACAGATTACCCCCTGCGACCTCCAGAGGAGGGCAGTCCTGTCAACTCCTTGGATTTGGCCCAGTGAAACTGATTTTGAACCTCAGATCTGTGCAAGACTGTGTGCTATTCTAAGCCACCAAGACTGTGGTACTTTGTTAGCACAGCCATTGGAAACTAATACCATCATAAAGATAAATATGTTGAATTCCAGCTTAGAACCAATCTATCCCCCCTTTCTAATACAGCACCTTGTTATGTTGTTTCCTAGAAGAGACTTTAAAGTGGCAAATAGAGAGCAATTAAATGGGTATATTCTTCATTTGAATTTACAGTTTCATGAGACTGTCTTAACTGGTGAAGTGAAAGTTGCTCAGTTGTGTCCAACTCTTTGTGACCCCCTTCGCTTATACAATCCATGGAGTTTTCCAGGCCAGAATACTGGAGTGGGAAGCCTTTCCCTTCTCTAGGGGATCTTCCCAACCCAGGGATTGAACCCAGGTCTCCTGCATTACAGGTGGATTCTTTACCAGCTGAGCCACAAGGGAAGCCCAAGAATACTGGAGTGGATAGCCTATCCCTTCTCCAGAGGACCTTCCTGACCCAGGAATAGAACCGGGGTCTCCTGCATTGAAAGCAGATTCTTTACCAACTGAGCTATCAGGAAAGCCCTGTCTTAACTGGTAGATCTGGTTGGCTCCTTCATCTAAAATTCGATTATTTATAGCATTTTAAAAGATGGAACCAAGCCTTGGCAAATTATTGACACTAGTTATTTCCACAGTTTCTTTAGCAGAAACTTAGAGGCTCTAGATCCTTAAATTTGTAACATAGGCTTACTTTCCAACCTAGTCAATTGTTCTTGAAGTTTTCATGACACAACATTTTGTATACAAAATTTAAATTTAGTGACATACTCTCATTCCACCAATAATCACCACCCTGTTGTATTTTGGACTAGGTACGGAGTTGCAAAGAATGATATCCTTTGTTTACTACTCTGGAAAATACCAGAAAGATAAGGAGAGAAGAAGTTCAAAGGCAAAGCTGAAGGAATAAAGGGCACCGAACTAATAAACTGAATCAGGCAATTTATCAGGTTACTGATTGCAATTTCGGTGCTGAGTCAAAAGCTAGACAATCTCTTTTAGGAGTAATGCCCTTGTTTCTGGGAGAGGGAATGACAACAACCTACAATATAAAAGCAACAGAGAATCTCACATGTGGGAATCTACTTATCAGCCAGATTCCAGAAAAGGAAGAGTGAAATAGTATTCAAAGCTGAAGAACGGTGATAAGACTGGGGGTTTGAATGGTTGAATGGAGTGGACAGACAGGGAAGGGGGCTTGGGATAAAAGGTATGGGACTGAGGAACAGGGATGAGGAGTCTGAAAACGAGAGCTCCAGAAGGGTTAAAACTGTATCTTATCACTTAAAAAAGAGATATTTCAGTGCCTGTGATGTGCCAAGGACTTGTCAAAGTAAAATTTTAAGCTGAATAGTCAGAAATGGAACAGCATCATGTTTGAATGAGCAGCAGTGATAGGGCTGAGCACAAGAGTATGAGGTGGTTAAATCCTTCTGTTTCAGGTCAAATTTCTTCACTGAAATTGAGGTCAGTCTGAGTCTGAGTTGATACTCAAGAGCATGATTCTAATGTGAATAGCAAGTTTGTACTTCCAGAGGTCAGGAACTTGACTGACAGAAATGCTATGCTCCTTTACTGTGCCAAGAAACAGTACATTAATTAAAAAAATTATTGCATGCATGGATAGTTTAGTTTTATATGTCAAACTATTAGTTCTCCACATAAAAATCAAGGTCGTAATACTTCTTCAAAACCTGGAAAGCTAGGACTTGATGGGTTTTATCTGTCAGAAGTCCTGCATGTAGGATTGTACTAAACAAAGGAAAGTAGACTAAGGTAAGGCTGAAGGGACAGGAAAAAGTTCATACATTATTCTAAGTAAAAACTTGATGCTAATGGATAATTTTAGGTAGCAGAGGTACATTACATGACCACGTTATTAAAGATCAATTTGATTATCTGATGTAAAGGGAATTGAAGGCGGAAAGAGGGAAAAGAGAAACCTCTTAGGAGGCCACTGCCATATTCTAAATGAAACATGATGATAACTGGGCTGGTTAGAGTAAAGTTAAAGAGAAAAATTTATGATACATTTTTAAGTTAAGGCAGAAGAATTTGGCACTGACAAGCTACATATATGTGTTTATGTGAATATGGTGGTATTCAGGAGAAATTCAGATTAGAATAACTGGGTGGCATGTCTAGGAATTCACTGAGATGAAAAGGATTAGTGGAGAAACAGGATTATTAACTGATGAACTTGTTGGGAAAGAGGAAAGAGAATCAAAAGACTGTTTTGTGAAATCATGTTTATGAGACATTTTGGTAGAAATAATCAGGTAATCAATTAGATATATAATAAGATGTTCAATGAGATATTTGGGAATTATCATCCCATATATGGCTACCCACTCCAGTATTCTGCCCTGGAGAATTCCATGGACTCTATAGCCCATGGGGTCGCAAAGAGTCGGACACAACTAAGCAACTTTCACTTTCACTTTTCATATGGTATATAAAGCCATGTAAATTTTTAAGATCACTAAAGGAGAGGGTACAGTAGAGAAGAAAATAGAGGCCAACAGGAAATCCTAAAGGATCCCTTTGAGAAGGAGATGGCGTATACCGACTGAGCAAGGATGGAAAATAAAATAGGGGAAAAAAAATCAAGAAAAGTGAGGCATCTTGGAAACCAAAGGAGAGGATATTTTAGGAAGAATTCAGTGGTCAAGTGTAGCACATGGTGAGAGATTGCCTAAGGTGAAGACAGAAAAATGTCCACTGGAATTGTCCAAAGGAAGGTCCTTAGTAATGTTGACAAGTGACATTTAATGGAATACGGACTTTCACAAGCCCTAGTGAAATAGGTAAAAGAGTGAATGGTAAATGAAGCACTGGAAGAATGTACATACATCCCAGAGAGGTTTTGCTTTGAAGGGGAATATAGAAACTGAGTGGTTTCTGGAAAAATATGCATCTGTTAAGAAAGAATATGCACTAATAGAACAAACTGGGAGGGAGAGATTGATGATGCAGGAAAAGAAGGAATACCTAGAAGAGTAAGACACTGAGGAGGCAAGAGTGAAATTGTCCCAGATCTGGAGCCTATGCGGGAAAGTTGTCCTTTTAAAAAAGTAGTATTTTCTCTACTATAACAGGAGAGAGGCCACAGAATCTAAGCAAAATCTACATGGGTGGATTCTGTTTTGAGAAGGTGAATCCTTTCCTTTTGATCATCTGTTTTCTTATTTGGGCTTCCTTGGCACCTCAGTGGTGAAGAATCCTCCTGCAATGCAAGAGATGTGGATTTGATCCCTAGGTTGGGAATATCCCCTGGAGGAGGGCATGGGAACCCACTCCAGTATTCTTGCCTGGGAAATCCCATGGGCAGAGGAGCCTGGTTGGCTATAGTCCATGGGGGTCACAAAAGAGTTGGACATGACTTAGTGACTAAACAACAACAAAGTTTCTTATTTAGTTATCAAGTGGCATCATCAGCTGATTCAGAAAAAGGAAGAGAGGGCTATGAAAGGCTGGTAGAGCTTATATGCTGGAATATCTGAAGCACCTAGAATACCTGCCACGTAGAAATCCTCACAATTCTATGCTGAAGGAATGAATGGAAAGAAAGAGAGAGGAAACTGTTACCTTAGAGTGTAGAAGAGATATAACAGGGTTGTGTAACAAATTGCACATCCAGTTTTCATGTGTTCACTCCTTTAGATTTCTCTTGTTAATGATTGGTTTTGGCATAGGAAAGCATCCCAGTTCCAGGCCAATTAAATGCAAGAGAGATTCTTCAAAAAGCTTCTCTTACGTGTCTTTGCTTTTAAAGAAAAATGAGCATGGGTTAAAAATGTTCCTTTTCTGTCTCTAGTTAGTGATGGGTTAAAGAGTGAAAAAGGAACTAGCCAAAAGTTCAAAAATGACAGAGTAGAAAAACAGCACTCAGGCAAAGCACCAGCATTTGACCAGAGCAGAAGTGCCTTGTTTTGGGCCCTGGAATTTGGCAACTCTGAGTACCTGAATCATCACAAACCAACCAAAAATACACTTGTTAAAAAACATAAACACCACCACCAACAACAACAACAAAAAACCACTGGTGAATTGTTCAATAGGATTTTATGCTCAATATGGTTATAGTTTCCTTAATGTAGAACTGCCAGATAAAATACAGGACACACATGTAAGTTTGAATTCCATATAAACAATGACATTCCTTGCAATATTGGGGACATACCCATATGCGTGCTAAGTTGCTTCAGTCATGTCTGACTTTTTTTGACCCTATGAACTGTAGCCCAACAGGCTCCTGTGTCCATGGGATTCTCCAGGCAAGAACACTGGAGTGGGTTGCCATGCCCTCCCCTCCAGAGGATCCTCTCAATACAAGGATCAAACCCTCATCTCTTATATCTCCTACCCTGGCAGGCGGGTTCTTTACCACTAGTGACACATGGGAAGACACACATACCCATACGAAAGTGTGTTATTTATCTGAAACTTAAATTTAATTGAGTAACCAAAACCTGTATTTTCTAAATCTGGTATTCTGAGACTATTGAACCTCTCTGCAGGTGTCCTTGTCCTGTGTCCTTAACAGGAATTGTGATGACATCAAAGGACTGTGAACTCTGGGTGAGGTCACTGCTGGCACTGGAAGACAGATGTTGCTTTGGGAGAACATTTAAACAGAAAGTGACAACATGAAAATAGACAGATACATTCTTGCTTTTAATGTACAAAATCTTTTCATACAACAAAAATGCAATAGACACCAATGCTGTCGTTACTGAGTAGTGCCAAACATCCATTTTATTTTTTCCCTTGTTGTTTGAATTTACGGTTCTAGAAGTCCTCATGATTTAGTGCAGAATTCACATATGCTCATGACAGCTGGGAAATATTTGGCTGTATTAAACAGTCTATTTGTCGTTGTTTAGTGGCTAAGTCATATCCAAGTCTTGCGACCCCATGGACTATAGCCTGCCGGGCTCCTCTGTCGATGGTATTTCCCAGGCAAGAATACTGGAGTTAGTTGTCATTTCCTTCTCCAGGGGATCTTCCTGACCCAGGGATTGAACCCATGTCTCCTGCATGGCAGGTGAATTCTTTACCACTGAGACATCTGGGAAGCCCCAAACAGTGTATACTGTAGGTCCATTTGTAACATGAATAAAGCAAGATACTGATTCATTACATTGATAAGTAGATGGTCAATGAAAGCTAGAAGTCTAAATAGTTTGCATTATTAAAATTTACTTGGTAAAATCTAATTATTAGACAACAAATGAAGCATATAATTTTAGTAAACTTTATTTATCTATTATATTTTTTCTCAAGTTTCTGAAGCATGGTACTTACCTAGTACCATTCTAGATACATAGGAAAAATGCTAATTTATTACACTAAAGAGCTGCCTTAAGGCCTTAGGGCTTAATTTGCTCCTGTGACCCTAGCAGGCAAAGGCTGAAAGGATATACAGATTTTCATTTAATGAGCAGAATAGTGCATTAACCCTAGAAGAGCTTATTAGTAAATCATAAATAAACTTCAACAGTCACTAAAATATATAATTGAGATGTCAGGTATTTGCTAATGAATACACTATACTAACTACATTATATTATTATTAATAATGTTGAATATGAAATAATGTTATATATACATATATATATGTGAAACCAGATTTATAAATTTAAATTATGATTTTAGTCTGCATTCCTTTACAATGATGTTTAGCCCTAATTATTTAGCTCTCTGTGCATTCATGCCCTTGTGATATATCTTTGCAACTTCTTGCATTAGTAATAGTTTACTTTCCTATCCCTTAAAACATGATACCTTGTAATTTGTTTTGCTTAACAGAATATAGCAGAAGGGATAATTACTAAACAAAAAGTTCATTCTTGTATATATGTCCTATAACTCTACCTCTTTGTAAGAGTTAAATGGTAGATATTTTAAAAAGAAAAGACCCTGATTTCAGCTGTTTTTATCTTCAGATAATAAGTTTTTTTTTTTTCCCACTGTGTGGTTATCTTTGCTGGACTCCACTGGTGGCTCAGATGGTCAAGAATCTGCCTGCAATTCAGGAGACCTAGGTTAGATCTCTGGGTCAGTAAGATCTCCTGGAGAAGGAAATGGCAGCCCACTCCAGTATTCTTGCCTGGAGAATTCCATGGACAGAGGAGCCCCGCGGGCTATAGTTGATGGGGTCGCAAAGTCAGACACAACTGACTAAAGAGTACAATAATAATCTTTGCTATTTCTTTATCATCTACCACTGCTTTGTATCATGCTTCACTCTGAGCAGAACATATTCAGAGGTAAAACAGCTTTAACTGCTTTGTCTTAAAAATATTTTAGTGTAACTTCTTTTCCATCTAAATTTTTCACTAGAGCGTTTCAAAAAATTATCAAGTCAGCAATTGAGCTACACATACTAAAACCGATAAATTTTAGAAACTCTTGATCTGTTATCATGATATTTTGAGACATATTGACTAAAGCCAGTTACCAAGTAAGATTATTTTTCTTAGTTATGGCACTAAAAATTTTTTTGGCATTTTCAGGTTATGGCCTGACAATGTTTGAGTTAAATAAAGCTTATTCTTTGTCCTATGGAAAAGCCTGCTGCTGCTGCTACTGAGTCACTTCAGTCCGACTCTGTGCGACCCCATAGATGGCAGCCCACCAGGCTCCCCCGTCCCTGGGACTCTCCAGGCAAGAACACTGGAGTGGGTAGACTACTGTTCTATCAAAACATTGCCTAGAAACAGTGAGAGTTATGTTTATTTAAAAACATAATTCGTAAGTTTATTTCTATTAGTAACACACTTTTTATAGAATGAACTTATCTGAATAAAGCATAAATATTGCTTTCTAATATCTAGTGTTTTTCCATTTAAACATTAAAAATTAACATTTTAAAATTACAACATATGTCTATTAATTTAGAAATGGGAAATGTTTATGCCACAAGTAAATGTCTCATCTAATTTTACAGTCACTTTGAACATCACTTTGGGTGCAAATGGACAATTGCATTATATGCTTGCAGAATTCAAAGCTTAAAATTCAGTCGGGAATCTCAGTCTGCCCTTCAGAAAGGCACTGTGGCAAGATTAAAAGGGAATATTCCATTGATAGTAATGGGAAATAATGCCTTTGCTTTCAAAAAGTGTTTGAATGTCTGAGAACCAGAAATTCAAGGATTGTCTATACATGATCAGTTCCTAGACTTAAAACTACTCCAAAATGAATAAAAACCATGCAAGATAACTTTGGTAAAGAATGTTATTTAATCAAATTTCCACAAATCTGAACTTGGCGGGGGTGGTGGTGGTGGATTTGTTCAGTAGTACAAGGGGTCAGGAAGAGGGATTTTCCTGGCCTGAGTACAACCATCCACTCCCACTGTGGTCTGAGATGATCCAGGTAATCAGTAAAGAACTCAGATGCATAAAAAGAGTTACCTTGGTTTCTCAAGCAAGTGCCTCAATAAGCTTTATTAGGCTTTTTGTGGAAAAAGCTGTGGAAAAATTTCAGAGCAAATATGGAAATGTCCCAAATCTGGTGCCTTGGATATTTTCTTCAACAGAGTTAATTCTTAGTTAGAACTTCTCCATTTTATCTAGTCCTCAGTAACAGCTAGTTGGACAGATAAAACTGTGTAGCTTTTCCTGAAAAGCTGATTTATCATGCTATATTCAAGATCCACCTAAAGTGGATACTGATAAAGATAAAATCATAAAGTTCTTTGTAACTAATTGAATTAAGCATTCCAACATTACTTATTTTAGAATAATTACATCAATGTTTATATGTATACATAGGTGTATACATACATAAATATATGTACATACGTATGTATAGTGGACCCTTGAACAACATGAGGGTTAGGGGTGCTCACAGAGTTGAAAATCCACCATAACTTGGCCCTGTGCATTCCTGGTTCTGCATTCTAGGATTCAACCAACCATGGATCATGTAGTACTGTAATACATATTTAAAAATGCACATGTAAGTGGACCCTTGCAGTTCAAACCTGTGTTGTTCAAGCGTTACCTGTATATATCAATATCAACAGTATATACTAATGCATGTGTATGTGTATAAACATATGTTTATATCACACATATGCATGCATGCATACTATATCGCTTCATTCATGTCCAAGTCTTATGACCCTATGGACTGTAGCCCACCAGGCTCTTCTGTCCATGGGATTCTACGGGCAAGAATACTGGAGTGGGTTTTCATGCCCTCCTCCAGGGGATCTTCCTGACCCAGGGATTGAACCCAAATCTCTTACGTCTCCTGCTTTGGCAGGCAGGTTCTTTACTACTAGTGCCACCCAGGAAGCCCAAGTGTTAGTCGTTCAGTCATGTCTGACTCTTTGCAACCCCATGGACTGTAACAGCCAGGATCCTCTGTCAATGGAATTCTCCAGGAAAAAAAACTGAAGTGGGTAGCCATTCCCTTCTCCAGGGGATCTTCCTGACCCAGGGATCAAACCTGGGTCTCCTGCATTGCAGGCCGATTCTTTACTGTCTGAGCCACCAGGGAAGCCCATCACACGTATACTCCTTATACACTGGGTGAATTGCTGTTGATACCATTTTCAGTTTTGTAATGCATTTTCATCCAGATGAAGCCCTACATTATGTTGTGGTTCTTTATTTTTTCTAGTGACTGATAAAGTGTAACCTTCTTCTATTTAATACAGAATAATGATTCTCAACTTCCTTGCTCCCTTATCTGATTACAGAGCACATTCCCATCAGTAACATTTCTTGAAAATAATACTGATTCATTAGGGATTGAAACTCACTGTTCACCAGAAGGAAATACTACAAATCCAAAGGATAGAAATTTACCTTCATTGAGGGTTACAGTCCCTTTCCTCTCTCACATTATTATAACCAGTGATGTAGATTTTTGAACTTCAAAAAAGTAAAATTAGGATTTATTAGAAGATTTAGTGTTATGCTAAAAATAACCACTTAGTTCAAAGGAAGACAAGAGAGGGGCAATGGAGAAACAAACAAAAAAAATCATCATGCATATAGAAAACAGAAAACAAAGAGAGAGATATAAATGCAAGCATACTAATAACCATAACAAATGTAAATAGATTAAAATGCAACAAAGGCACAGATTTCAGATTGCATTTTAAATAAACCAATATTCTACTGTATGTGTTTTACAGGAGACACAATTCAGATTCAAAGACACAAATAGAATGAAAGTAAAGGATGGAAAAGTGAATCAAAAGACTAAGACAAAAAATATTACTAGAGATGAATAGAAATATTTTTAACGTTTAAAGGATAGGTCCACTAGGCAAATAAGACAATTATAAACAAACATCTGCACAGAATCACAGTTCCCAAATACATAAAAACTGATAGAATTGAAGGAAAAACAGATAAATATAATATTTGGGACTTCAATACCTTACTTTCAATAGTGGACATATATAACGATAAGGTAGAAGATAATAAACAGAAAACTTGAAGAACACCAACTAGATCTAACAGACATCTACAGAATACATCATCCAACTGGAGGAGAACATGCATTTTCTTAAATAAATGAGACATTCTCAAGGACCATAAACTATGTAAAACTAGCTTAAAGTGAAAGTATACAAAGTATGTTTTCTAATCAGAAAGGACTTACATTAGAAATCTATAACAAAAGGAAATTTAGAATATTTACAATATGTGCAAATTAAGTAACATATTCCTAAATAACCAATAGGACAAAGAAAAACTAAATTACACATTTCTTTGAGGTTATTGGAAAATAAAATCCAACATCCCAAAATTTATAGCATACAGCTGAAGTGCTCAGAGAAAATTTATAGCAATAAGTATATTAAAAAGAAAGAAGAATTCAAGTGAGTAACTTAAAATAATAAACGATGCATTTGACAATTCTCAGAGGAAATTTCCAAGAGAATAAACAGTGAGCTTGAATATATGTCAATAAAAACTAAACTGAAACTAAAGGAGAAAAAAATGCAGACTGGAACATCCAAGAACTGCTGGACAATTTAAAAAAGTTGTAACTGTATACAGTTGGAATACCAGAAGAGAAAAAAAAAGAGTATGGAGGAGATGAATATCTGAAGCAGTAATAGCTGAGAACTTTCTAAAATTGAAGACAGGTACCAACTTACAGGTATGAGAAGCTCAGATAACACAACAAAGAATAAATACCAAAACCTAATCACACTAAATTGCTATGGATTGAATGTGTTCCTCAAAATTCGTATATTGAAACCCTCATCCTCAGTGTGATGGTATTTGAGCCTTTAGGACCTAGTTATGGTTAAATGAGGGATTAGCAGCCATGTAAAAAAACACAGCAAAGAGTTTGTTCTTCATCCTTCTCTACTAAGATGATACAACTAGGAGGTTGCTGCCTACAAGCCAAGAGAAGACATCTCACAATGAAACCTACTTTGCTGCCACCTTAATCTTGGACCACTAGCCTCCAGAATTATGAGGGGAAAAAGCCTGATTTTTAAGGAACTCAGTCTATGGTATTTTGTTATGGGTAGTTCAAGCAGACTACTATACTATCACCCTTACACAGTAGAAAACCCAAAACAAAGAGAAAAGTTTGAAAGAAGCCTTTTTCTTGGGGGTAGAGGGTGAGGGTTGAGGCAGAGTACCTTAACCAAAACTGAAGAAAGATCAGAAGCTAAGATACAGATGCTTGTCAGAAATTATGCAAAAAAGAAGATAGCAGATTAGAACTTTTAAAGTGTTGGGGGGAAAAAACCCACCAACCTAGAATTCTGTATCTAGTACAATTACCATTCTAAAGTCAAGGAGAATACAAACATTGTCAGACAAACTAAATCTGAAGGAATTCTTTGCAATCAGTCTTTACTTATGAAAAATATTAAAAGATTTTTTTTTCAGTCAAGGGAAAATTATATACATCAGAAATTTAGATCTCCTTAAGGAAATAAATATCATGCTAGCACTAATCAAAATCTGTAATAATTTCAGATGAAGCTGACTTCAAGGGAAGCAATGTTATCAGGAATGTGGAGGATACTATAAAATGATGAATGCCTCTCTTTCTTTGGCACAATTCTACTATCACACCTATCTAAGAAATTTAGCAATAATTCATTTACATCTAATACCATTTCTTATTGATAGTTTCTCAACTGTCTTATAACATCTGCTTAAAATCAGTTTGTTCAAATTGTTACTCAAATTAAGTCCATTGACTTGGTTGTTATGTTTCTGAGGTCTGTTACTCTAGAATGATCTCCTCTCTCCAAGTCTTCCTCATTCTTGTTTTTCAACCTTGACACAATGCAAAATCCAAGTAAATTGTCAAGTGTTACAGATTGCATCGGTGGTTTTTCTGTCTTGTTCCTTTGGATGCCATTTAAATTGATGGAGAAACAATTTATTTCTTATAAATTAGAAGCATTAACTAGAAGACTCAGGTTCAACTTTGGGAATAATGCTTCTAGGAGGTACACAGTATTTGGCTATCTGGCTGTCTCACTTTTAATAGCAGTAAGACTGCTAAGCAGGATTCTGGTGGCAATAGCATTTAACTCATCCTTTGTAATGGAGAAGGCAATGGCAACCCACTCCAGTACTCTTGCCTGGAAAATCCCGTGGATGGAGAAGCCTGGTAGGCTACAGTCCATGGGGTTGTGAAGAGTCAGGCACAACTGAGCAACTTCACTTTCACTTTTCACTTTCATGCATTGGAGAAGGAAATGGCAACCCACTCCAGTGTTCTTGCCTGGAGAATCCCAGAGATGGGGGAGCCTGTTGGGCTGCCGTCTATGGGGCCGCACCGAGTCAGACACGACTGGAGCGACTTAGCAGCAGCAGCAGCATCCTTTGTAAAGCTCCCCATTGATCTTAGATCTAATTGTTCACTCTTCTGTTGGAAACAATCATTTAATTACAGATTACCAAGTGGAAATATTCTCATTTGGCTATTTCTTCATTTCTATAATAAAAACATTTTCATCAATAGCTAGGACTACTGAGTTTCAGCAAAATGCCATTAATATGAGATTAGGAGGGAAGATATTAAATCTTCTATCAATTACCAATTTCAGGGTAAAGAAATGATGCTCTACGTACCTAGGTAGTGACCAATAAAGGTTTTTGTTTGTGTTATTTATTAATATTTAAATTGATACTGTATCTTCTTTTTTAGTATCCTTATTAACTCAATGTTTTAAAATATATATTTCATATATATTAATCAACAGAACATGATTTTACATTTGCTGCCAAAATTTCCCACTTTTGTTGGAGTTCCTTCATTTTAGTCCCCAAATCCTTTTGATATAACATTACTATACATTCATTGTTTTTTTTGCTGTGATGCAGTATTGCAGACTCACCTTGAACATTTCCTATAACAGTCCTGGAGTCAGCCAATAATTTAAGACAACTAGTGGCTATAACATTTCAGAGTTCATAGTTTTGAGGACAGAGGTGCCTATTCCTACTGGGTTATTGTTATTTCTAGGTCTTTTTAGTGAAACAAACTAGGAAGGAAGGTTGGACTGATAGACAAATACACAGCATTTTTAAAGACAAAGCAAGACTCATAAAAAGGTCACACAGTCTTCACAGCTTAATCAAGTAACCTAACTAGAAAATAACTTTGTTAAAGTTATTAAAAATATATATTGTAGTTTTCAAAGAAAAATAAAACACCAATAAAAAGGACACTTTTGAGGTGATCTTGTGTTTATTGTTCATAGGAAACAACATCTTATCTAATGGATTTCAAACTTGCCAGTGTCGATGACAGAGCTAAATCCCAAGTGGAAATGGCTATAGAAAATTTTAGAATTCCAGAACCTGAAAAAAATCATACCATGACCTATTGCCATTAATATTTGGTTTATAGAAGTCCTTTTGTTCTGAATTAATGTCCATTTTAGGATAATGTCCTCCTGATTTCTACATATTCTGATTATAGGACAGACTTTGCTTCTGGTACTTTATTTATTTAGTGAATATAATTTTAAATAAAAATATTGCCTTTTAATATATTTGGCTTCTCTACAACTTCACTAAGAGAAAGAATTTGTTGGTTATGTCAATATGATTATATTCACAATCCTTTTGACATTTATTTTTTCTGTTTAAAATTAATGGTTTGAATGGAGGGGATACACACACACACACACACACACACACACACACACACACACACACATATATATATACACATACACCTATGGCTGATTCATGTTGAGGTTTGACAGAAAACAAAAAAATTCTGTAAAGCCATTATCCTTCAATAAAAAATAAATTAAAAAAATAATGATTTGGCTTTCCCATATCTAAGTTTGTCTAAAGTGTGTTTTAGTTAGCATTAGTTATTTTCTAAGCCATGGTCAGTCCCGGACCTTTACAATAGCACATCTTCAAAGAAAGGACTAGATAATAGCAAGCACTAATAATAGCACAACTTCAAAAAAGAAAGGACTTGTTAATAGCAATGCTGTAAAGAAAAACAGAAAAAGCCATTATTCCCACAGACCAGACCTTCCTAAACCTTCCAAGGAACAGTGAATATGAGCAGAATAGACTGAAGCACAGAAAGAAAAGACCAGCTTAATTTCTTTAAAATTTCTTATTTTGTAACAGAAATCCATGCTTATTATGAGTTAAACTTAGCAATATTCTTATTTGATATTTTTCATAATAATAATGGCTTATATTTATTGAGTACTCAGTATGTGCCAGGCACAGTGTTCAGTGCTTTCCACATGTGTTCTCATTCAGTTCTCTCAATTCAGGGAACTGATCTTCAAAAAGGTTAAGTAATGGACATTTCTCAGTCATAAGGTCAAGATCTGAACCCACCCCATTTGACTACATATACTTGTGAACATTACCTGCGGAAGTCCAGCTCCAGCAGCCAGGGAATTGCCCTGAAGGGATGAACGGTGTCAGCGGAGAATGACGCAGCCTCTCACTCAAAGTACTGGACTGCATGTTTATTTTAAGCATCAGGTTTTCCTTTATACTTTTACAAAAGCATTAGGTCAGAGGTTTGACATCTTCAGTTTCCCCTCATCCAGATTTACTGTCTCCATAAATCATTGTTGTCCTTCAGAGTTCCCTCTTAAGTGTCCTTGTGATTACATTGTAACTCATGTTTGTCTCTGGGCTGCATACCACATTCCTCTGTTTATTTTTTATCTTTCTAAATCCGGCTATCCCCTAGTAACTTAAGTTCATTATCTCCTAAAAAGGCTTCTAGCTATTAGTATCTCTAAAATTCCTAATCTCTATTAGCTATAGTAAAATATGCCAACAGTACAACATACCTTAAACTTTTAGCTTCTAACTATTCTTAATTATTCCTAAACCCTAAACTCAGCAAACAACTTTTGCCATAAACATTTCCCTCACAAGCAGGTCTCAATAACAATCTTTCCCATGGCCTCAAGCTATGGCCTATGTGCTTATCCTGGAACATTCTTTGTAAAGGTCCTTGAACAAATGTAACTTTATGGATTATTTCCTGGGCAACTGCAGAAGGCTTTGTGCTTTCTCATGCAAGAACAATAAGCACCTTAACATACTTTCCAGCCAACTCAACCGAAGAAAGGAAAGGACAAGTCAGAATCACAAGACCTAACTCCTTCATCCCGTGACCGTGCCTTCGGGATGAGGAGAGAACGTTGGGGCCGAGCCTCCATTTTATCAGTAATGCCTAACGCGGCTCCCGACATCAGGCATTACTGACAATTACCCTTCAAAATAATGTGCCAAGTTTATACTGTGGTTTTCAACACCCTCTAGATCAGTTTCATAACAAAGGTATACAAATACTTTATTTTCAGTGGACTGCCTTAAAAGTTTAAGTTATCAATGCCTCTAATCCATTCAGAGAGATCTAGAAAAACTGATCCAATGTGGTCCCAAAGAATGAATATTTCTATCAAAGAAGACTGGTGATATCACAGTGCAAGGGGTTAGGATTCAGATTAAGAAACTATGTCCTTATAGGTTTTTCTTCCATTTATTTCTGTATCAACTCATCTCCCTACTCTGGCTTCTGTTATAAATAAAAAGCCAAGCCACTCCATTCTCAGACAAATCCCACCTTACCCAGGAGCCAGCTGAGGTAATAAGTAAGGAAGATGGTTAATGACAATGAGGCAAGCACTGTGTCTGTTTCACTTGTCCTCTGGCAGGACGAGTGGCTGGTTGCAAATGTATTTGAACACTCTGCTTATCTTGGCAAGCATTAATACCCCCCATTTACCACATAAACACTTTCATTTAAAAATGTATTTTTCATAAAATTATGGTGATTCTGCGTGTTGGGAAGTAACATTGGTATTTAGAAGAGAGTTGGGAAAATGAAGATATATGACAAGTTGCAGTTAATATTTATTCAAATTCTTTTTGTAAGCAGTACTATATTTTTTCATAATGGATTAAAAATGTACCTTTGGTTTTATATAGACATAAATGTAGACATTGATATAGATACATATATGGATTTAGGCATCTAAATTGATCATAAAATACCACCTAAACTATACATATTTTAGGCAGATAATTTTAATAATAAAATGACTTACCTTTTAGTGTAGGAAATTAGCCAGGAAGTTACACATATTTTAACAGTATTTAAGCAGTCAAAAATTGTCAACCTTTCTTTAGAAAATTTTAAAATAAATCAAGTTTAAAACCTCTAACTGTAATTCTGTTGATCACTGAACTGTAGCAGCAGCTTTTGTAAATTATATTCCTCTGAAAGCCCAGAATTAGAATGGATAAAGAAGGTATGTACAATGGGATGTTACTCAGCCATAATAAAGAATGAAATAATACCATTTACAGCAACATGGATGCACCTAGAGATCATCATACTAAGTGAAATAAGTTAGAAGACAATTATCATATGATATCACTCATATGTAGAATCTAACTTTAAAAAATGATACAAATGAACTTATTTACAAAACAGAAACAAGCTTAAAGATATAGAAAACAAATTTATGGTTATGGAAGTGGAAACATGGGGTCAGGGGTGATAAATCAGGAGCTTAGGATTAACATATACACATTAGCAGATATAAGATAGATCGCCAACAAGGACCTACTGCATAGCACAGGCAACTATACTTAAAATTCTGGTCTTGACCAGGGGAGCTTTGCTAATGGCCCCAGGATGTAAAAGAGATGACACTATCAAAAGGATTGCCTGATGTAAAGAACAGGACTCTGTGGGAGAAGGCGAGGGTGGGATGATTTGAGAGAATAGCATTGAAACATGTATACTACCATATGTGAAATAGATCGCCAGTCCAGGTTTGATGCCTGAGACAGGGTGCTCAGGGCTGGTGTACTGGGATGACCCTGAGGGATGGGATGGGGGGGGAGGCGAGAGGGGGGTTCAGGATGGGGGACACATGTACACCTATGGCTGATCCATGTGAACGTATGGCAAAAACCACTACAATATTGTAAAGTAATTAGCCTCCAATTAAAATAAAATAAATAAATAAATGAATGACTAAAAAGGGAAAAAAACAACAAAAAAAGGATTACCTGTAAGAAGTCTCGGGAGTCACATACCTTGGCTGAATACTAGCTCCATTCTTGTTGGCTGTTTCACCTTCAACAAGTTATTTAACCTCTCTGTGCCCAAATTTATCTGTTAAAATAAAGATGATAAAATTATTTACTTTATAGAGTTTTTACACAATTACATGTTATTGCATTTTCATGATTTTGGGGTAATTCCTAGCAGATAGAAAATGCCATTCCTGCTATATATTGTTTGGCTTATTAGTTTATTATCATTTTATTTATGTGTGTCCCTTTCTGAAAGTATTAATTTATCACATTAGCAAATAATCTCGAGTAAGACGGCTATATTTAACAAATAAAAATACAAAACATGCAGTTAAATTTGAATTTCAGATAAATAATAGCTTTCTTTTACTTAAAGTATAGCCCAAGTAGTTAATGCATACCAAGCAATTTTCAAACAACTTTCAACCTGCCAGTAAGTATTTATTCCTGTGGTTTCAGAAAAGACCCAGACTGTTTCTCATTGACCTGGCTTAGGAGATAAATGAGCTTGTAAGTGAGTCAGTTACTATGACTAGGGACATGAAGCACTTGTGTTTTGTTGCTTTGCTTTTGTCCATGATCGAGTCATCCTACGGTCAGTCTCACATGCAAGTCACAAAATGAGGTAAAAAGTGATATCTCCAACCAGGTCAAAAGGAGAAACCATGGACCCCTGCTAAAATATCTTAAAACAGAAACAATCTTGCTTCTGAAGGTGGAAAATCTGTTAGAATATAACCCAGAAGCTATCAAGAGAGAGATATGCAGATAATGAACAAAACAACATAAAACAAAGCAGAGCTGAGAGATGAGACGGAGAAAGGTAAGATTAGGTTCACAAAAATGCTTGGTCCTACAAGCCAGCTGACCCGATTTGATATCCTGCTGGCCTTTTCATTTGCAGAAACCATTAAACTTTCTATTCAGCGAACACCAATTTCCATTAGATCCTTCACACATAAAGCTGAAAGATTCTTAGCTAATGAAGCAAGTAAAGGTCATCTGCAAGGCTTGAAAACCAGAGAATAATCCAGACCAGAAAACTGAGAATATTAGGTATTCTTAATATCGGTCCCAGCACAAGATTAATATTTAATAAATAATGATTGTTAATAGCATAACTATTACTTAGTAAATGTCTAAGGAATAAAACTAATGTAACTAATTTGATATGTGAGATCAAGTTGCAAACATACAGACTATCTGTAAAAGGGCACATAAAGCAACTCATTTAGGTTTTTTTCTTATAGTCAACTCACTTTTATTTTCTCAAAGAATCATCATAAATATTCTACAACAGCACATAGCCCTTAGAAACATTCTAACAAGCTGAATTAGACAAGTGGAGACTTTAGCTCCCTAGAAATACAGATACTTAAAAGAATAAATGGATAAAAATTTCTGGGGGAATTTGAGTTTGTTTTGTCAGATTTTCAATGTTTGCAAAATTGTTCGAGGCATCAGATAACCTGGAACACAGATTTTTCTTTTTCCTGTCATTTGATTGGTGCCATTAGAGTAGTGAAGGACAGCTACTGCATCTACTGTAATCCTCTCATACATCTCTAATGATTTTTTAATAATGGAAGGAATGGGTTTTTGGTGGTTGATACCATTCTGATCAACATCACACTTGAAAATAATGGGACACTGTATAGATCTTCATGATTTATAAATTTCTACAAGTCTGAAGCCAGATGACCACAGGTATAAACTCAACTCTACCACTTAATATTTGAATATCTTAGGCAAGTTACTTTACCTTTCCAGAACTCAATTTTCTTATCTGAAAACAGACCCTTATAACATGACCTGCTTCTTTTAAGGTTGTTGTGAGGATTAAATAAATTAATACATCAGAAGCAATATGTTAAGTACAAGCTATTATGATTATGGATACTGTTCACTGATACAACTCTGCAATCTTCTGAAGGAGTTAATTAGCACATTTCATTATTTATTACTATGCACTGTAACTTGGTAAAATCAGGTTCAGAGAAAATAAAGTGACCAGCCAAGATCACATAGCTCTGTCTGAGGAGCAAGTCTGAGTCTCAGCCTTGGGCCTGATAATCTGGAAGTGATGTGAAGAAACAGGAGATATTTATTGTGCAGATGCTGAATTATTTTTTTGGCATTTTCAGAATTCATGGTTCATTTTCCCAGCAATGTAGCACAATATAAAGTGCTTGGTTTTGAATTCAGGATAAATTTCATAGACAGAGGAGCCTGGTAGGCTACAGTCCATGGGGCTGCACAAGAGTCACACACAACTTAATGTTAAACACTGTTTACAAGAGCAACATCCATTTGCATAAATCTTTTTTCTTTTATTGAAAGCAATTAGTCAAAGCACATATTTTTAATTGTTCTCCATATCTTGGTGCACCCAAGTTAGGGAGATTTTCTTAAAAAAAAACTCAGTTCCTCTAAGCTTGAATTTTGAGATATAAGCTGTTTTTCTTATTTCTTCTTTTTATTTTTGGTTTCTTTACTGTTTGTTGTTGTTTTAAGGTGATAGTTGTTGAGCTCGAGTTTTAATCTCCTACTAATAATAATTCAAACTGACCTAGATAAAAGTTTTCTCTGCAAGTAGGCATACTGGCCGGCAATAATTAGAGATCTGCTGTATTAAGAGCTACTTATATTAAAATATGGTTTACTGTACTTTTCAGATAAGGGTTTCTCTTTAACCTTTGATGAGGTAGCAATAACCACATCATATCCAAAATTCAACAGCTTACATATGGAATTTGCAAACATGATAATGTACATACTTGAACAAATTTTATGCTTGGATTTAGATTCTTTATAACCAGGTAGCAAATTCTAAGGCAGCATTTACCCAGTGGCAAGTAAAAAAACAACACAGAGCCACTGCACAAAGAAACTGCAAACATGATTTTTTTACCCTGTTCCATTAGTTGGTCAGTTCAGTTCAGTTAGGTCGCTCAGTCGTGTCCAACTCTTTGCAACCCCATGAATCGCAGCACGCTAGGCCTCCCTGTCCATCACAAACTCCTGGAGTTTACCCAAACCCATGTCCATCGAGTCGGTGATGCCATCCAGCCATCAAATCCTCTGTTATCCCCTTCTCCTCCTGCCCCTAATCCTTCCCAGCATTACGGTCTTTTTCAATGAGTCAACTCTTTGCATGAGGTGGCCAAAGTATTGGAGTTTCAGCTTCAGCATCAGTCATTCCAATGAATATTCAGGACTGATCTCTTTTAGGATGGACTGGTTGGATCTCCTTGCAATCCAAAGGACTCTCAAGAGTTTTCTCCAACACCACAGTTCAAAAGCATCAATTCTTCAATACTCAGCTTTCTTTGCCGTCCAACTCTCACATCCATACATGACTACTGGAAAAACCATAGCCTTGACTAGATGGACCTTTGTTGGCAAAGTAATTTATCTGCTTTTCAATATGCTGTCTAGGTTGGTCATAACTTTCCTTCCAAGGAGTAAGCGTCTTTTGATATCATGGCTGCAATCACCATCAGCAGTGATTTTGGAGCCCCCAAAAATAAAGTCTGACATTGTTTCCGCTGTTTCCCCATCTATTTCCCATGAAGTGATGGGACAGATGCCATGATCTTAGTTGGTCAATAGGGAGATAAATATCATTAGCCCTATAAAATAAACTCTAACTAAAAAAAAAGACGTTTATGTATGTGATCTAATTATTTTTTTCAAAGGTAGATTAACAGTATACTATTGAACTTGTTAATAACTGTTCAATAAATAACTGCTATCTGCAATTAACTCTTCTGTTTTCTTTCTCGTTGATAAGCAGGGTGCTGGATCACATAGTAGCCACAATAATTCCATTGACTAACTTTTAAAAGTTTTTATTTTAATTGCTTAAAATGTATGAAATAAAAACTTATGATTTAGTCAAAAAAAGGCTGACAACATACTTCCATTATGAAAAAATATATATATATAGTAAGTAGTAAAAAAAATTATATATATATTTAATATTGCTCATATGAGTTTAAAACTAGTGTTTTTTTTTTCCTTTTTGCAAGATGTACATTGATACCAAAGTGCAATTTTATTTTTGTGTTATGGCCACACCACTTGGCTTGCAGGATCTTAGTTCTTCAATGTAGGAACTAAACCCACACCACCACAGTGAAAGTGCTGAGCCCTAACCCCTGGACCACCAGGAAATCTCCCCAATGTGCAATTTTATTCTTATACCATGAGTAAAGAAAAGGTGTGGTCTATAAGACTGTATGCATACATATAAAGTATTTTATATATTTCAAAGAAGATCTGAATACAAGTGACAATTATCTTCTAGTAGTAAATGTACCATTTTACCCTTCTCTGGCTATTACACATTGGGGAATTAAAAATTTTTGTTTATGAATTTCTCTCTTATGAACGGTGCTTTACAAATACTTGGCTTCAGAGGCAAAATGACACGTATAAACAAATGAAAACCATGTGGATTTCATGGGCTGGATCCTAAGCTGATTCCAAAATGGATTTACAAAAATATACTAAACAGTATCAGCGATAATTTAAGTGCAAAGAATGTGATAAACGCTCAAAATTCTCCAAGCCAGGCTTCAGCGATGTGTGAACCATGAACATCCAGATATTCAACCTGGTTTTAGAAAAAGCAGAGGAACCAGAGATCAAATTGCCAACATCCACTGTATCATCGAAAAGGCAAGAGAGTTCCAGAAAAACATCTATTTCTGCTTTATTGACTATGCCAAAGCCTTGACTGTGTGAATCACAATCAACTGTGGAAAATTCTGAAAGAGATGGGAATAGCAGACCACCTGACCTGCCTCCTGAGAAACCTGTATGCAGGTCAGGAAGCAACAGTTAGAACTGGACATGGAACAACAGACTGGTTCCAAATCGGGAAAGGAGTACGTCAAGGCTGTATATTGTCACCCTGCTTATTTAACTTATATGCAGGGTACATCATGAGAAACGCTGGGCTGGAAGAAGCACAAGCTGGAATCAAAATTGCCGGGAGAAATATCAATAACCTCAGATATGCAGATGACACCAGCTTTATGGCAGAAAGTGAAGAAGAACTAAAGGGCCTCTTGATGAAAGTAAGAGAGGAGAGTGAAAAAGGTGGCTTAAAGCTCAACATTCTGAAAACTAAGATCATGGCATCGAGTCCCATCACTTCATGGGAAATAGATGGGGAAACAGTGGAAACAGTGTCAGACTTTATCTTTTTGGGCTCCAAAATCACTGCTGATGGTGATTGCAGCCATGAAATTAAAAGACGCTTACTCCTTGGAAGGAAAGTTATGACCAACCTAGACAGCATATTGAAAAGCAGAGACATTACTTTGCCAACAAAGGTCTATCTAGTCAAGGCTATGGTTTTTCCAGCAGTCACATATGGATTTGAGAGTTGGACTATAAAGAAAGCTGAGTGCTGAAGAATTGATGCTTTTGAACTGTGGTGTTGGAGAAGACTCTTGAGAGTCCCTTGGATTGCAAGGAGATCCAACCAGTCCATCCTAAAAGAGATCAGTCCTGAATGTTCATTGGAAGGACTGATGCTGAAGCTGAAACTCCAATACTTTGGCCACCTGATGTGAAGACCCTGATTTTCATTGGAAAAGACCCTGATGCTGGGAAAGATTGAAGGCAGGAGGAAAAGGGGATGTCCGAGGATGAAATGGTTGGATGGCATCACTGACTCAATGGGCATGAGTTTGAGTAAACTCCAGGAGCTGGTGATGAACAGGGAGGCTTGGCATGCTGCAGTCCATGGGGTCACAAGGTAGTCAGACATGACTGAGCGACTGAACTGAATGGAACTGAGTGTGACAAAGCCGTATTGTGCAAAATCATGCAGAAGCCTTTAATTCCCTTCTTATTTAGCTTAGACTCCAGCAATTATTATTTGATTCACTTTCTGGAAAATATCTCAAACCACCTGAGCACTCCTCCTACTTTCTTAGATACTGGAGCAAAATTTCAGCTGTAGTAAATCCTCGCCACTAAATGCCACTAAAGGAAATCACAACTAAGACAACATACTCTATGTAAAACTCAGGATCACCAATTTCCCACTAGGTAAGTGGGAACTTAATACCCTCTTTCAATGCTACAACGTATTGTCAACTTTTTCACGTCTCTCACTTGCCTAAATAGAGATAGGTAGATAGACAGACAGACAGTTAGAAATGGATATGTCTGCCTGTGACTAGATCTGAAGCCAAAGTGCAGATTCCATCCCTTCTCTCCTCCTTAAAAATGCAGCTCCAGCAATTGTGCTCTCTGTCCTAAATCCAAGTTTAACCTCCTAAACCCTCTACTGGATCATTCCAATGAGAATTTAAAGTTGTAACATTTTTCCAACCTAAAAAAAGGCTCTTGATCCTTAATTCCTATCCAGCTAACATTCAATTTCTCTGCAAAATTCCTGAAATTTCCTCAGTATACTTAGTTGTCTCCAATCTCCCTCTTCAAAGTTTCTCTTAAACTGGTTCAAGCCAGGCTTTCCTTCCTGTACCGAGAAACCTTTGCCATGGAGGCAGGAAAGAACTACTCCATCAAAAGAGCGAGTGTACATGTGGAATGAGGCTAAAACTCATACTCAGTTGTTCATTCTCATTTTATTTTACATTTTTAGACCTTCTGTTTTGAAATTACTGTAGACTTGGGTAAAAGTTACAAAAATAGCAGAGGGAGTTCTCCTGTAATTTTTGACCGGATTCCTTCTTAATAGTATCTATTCAAACAGTACAATGATAAAAATCAGGAATTCCCACTAGAACAAAGCCATTAACTTAACCATAGATCTTACCTGGGTTTTGTCAGTTTTTATATGCACTCATTTTGGGGGGGTTGCATAATGCTGTAAGATTGTATCACAGTTACAGATCCATATGACCATCACAGTAAAGAAACAGTGCTCTTCCATTACCCTGAAGAAGCTACATCATGTTACCTCTTTTTGGTCTGAACTGATTCATCAATTTGCCTACTTGACTTGGACTTAGCATCTCTTAATGGTTCAACAGATGAGTTGAATAAATACATTCTAAACTGTAAAAAGCCTCTTCTTTCTCCTTAAACTTACTCTACCTCTTCATTCCAAACTATAGGCAAAAACAACCTTATCCTTCAAGTTGCTAAAGTGAAAAACTTTGAAATCAACATTGATTCTCATCATTCTCACTTACCCCATGTCCATCCTCCCAGATAACCCTGTCAGCTCTGTCTTTAATGTACATCCATAATCAGACCTTTCTTGCTATTTCCAGTATCAACGCTTAGGTCCAAAGCATCATCACTTTGGTTAAATTACTTATCTAATCTAATTAGTTACCCAATTATCTTCTGATATTGTTCTTCTCTTTGGTCTACCCACAACTTAGTAACTAGTATGAATCCTTTAAAACAAAAGTCAAATATCATCATCCCTTTGTTCAAACTTTTCATGTCTTTGTAGGCAACTCTAAAGTCAAAAGTCCTCCAATTGCTTAGATGACTTTGCATGATTTGTTTCCCTATAATTTTTGTATCTTCACTTCTACTAACTTTCCCTTACTCAATCCTATCCAGGTATACTACATTTGGGCTAACTAGTACCTGTTGTTCAAGCTGTCCAGCATACTTTTGACCCAATCCTCACTTATTCTATTATCTTTTAAATTTATTTTAATTGTACTTAAAGTTTACAGTAAGAATTTACGTAAAAAAGTTCAGTAAAATTCATTCTTTGTAGTAAAACAAAAATTCAGTGGATTTCCTTATTGTATTTATGTCTTTGATTAAACGTCACCTAATCAATAAGTCAAGCCTTCCTGACCACCTTTTATGAAACAAACCCATCTATAATGAATATACACTGCTTGTCCTTTTAAAATCAGTATTACTGTTTTTGTGGCATTTAAAACCATTGACATGTCATGAGTTTATAATTTATTCTTTTTAAAACTCTTTTTTTAGAATGTAAGCTCCATATAGGCAGGCTCTTTTTTTGTTGTTGTTCCTCTTTCCTGTTTTTTCCCCAGAAACTAGAACAATGTTTTTCATATTATAAATTAACAGTAACTGGATAAATAATATATGTACCTAAATCTTAAAACTATTTTTCCCAGCCCTTACTCACACACTTTCCAAACTAATTCTTGTTGCTATGCCTATCTTAAAGATAAATGATGTCAAAGATGTTATGGCAATTTTATTTTCCTGGTATATTTTAAAAAATTGACATCATATATCCCTCATAAGTTTAAGTCTCACAGCATGATGACTTGATTTTAAATGTATAGTGAAAAGATTACCACAATAGGTTCAGCTGATAAACCATCCTCTTATACATATTCAATTAAAAAGAGAAGAAAAGTGGGGGTGGGAGGATCTCCTTGTGAGGAGACTTTAGATAGCAGTGTTATATGGTAGATATCTATCATATATACATATATCATATATAGATACCTATTATATAACATATAACATCATATCTCTCTACCATATAGCAGTGTTAGCTATATTCATCATGTTGTAAGTTATACTGCTGCTTCTGCTAGGTCACTTCAGTCGTGTCTGACTCTGTGCGACCCCATAGACGGCAGCCTACCAGGCTCCCCGGTCCCTGGGATTCTCCAGGCAAGAACTCTGGAGTGGGTTGCCATTTCCTTCTCCAGTGCATGAGAGTGAAGAGTGAAAGTGAAGTCGCTCAGTCGTGTCCGACTCTTAGCGACCCCATGGACTGCAGCCTACCAGGCTCCTCTGTCCATGGGATTCTCCAGGCAAGAGTACTGGAGTGGGGTGCCACTGCCTTCTCCGAAGTTATATTGCTAGTACTTATTTATCTTATACCTGGGAGTTTGTAGACCATCTTTCTCTAATTTCCCTTTCCCCTACCCTTCGTCTTTGGTACCCACAAGTCCGACCTTTTTTCTATGAGTCTTTTTTTTTCCCCTCCAGGTTCCACATATAAGTGAGATCATGCAGTGTGTCTTTCTCCGACTTATTTTACTTGGAGCAGTACCATCAAGGTCCACCCATCTTGCTGCAAATGATAGGATATGTTTATTTTTTATAACTAATTACCTTCATTGTATGTGTGTGTGTATCACAACTTCTTTATCAATTCACCTATCAACAAATACTCAGGTTGTTTTCATGTCTTGGTTACTATAAATAATGCTGCTATGAACATGGGGGTGCATATATATTTTTGAATTAGTGTTTTCATTTCATCTGGATATTTCCAGAAGTTAAATTGCTAGATCATATAACAGTTTTAATTTTAATTGTTTGAGGAACCTCCACACTATTTTCCATAGTGGTTGCACCAATTTATAAGTGCACAAGAGTTCCCTTTTTTCCACATCCACACCAGCATTTGTTACCTTTTGTCTTTGATGATGGCCATTCTATAAGCATGAGATGGTATCTCATTATGGTTTCAACCTGCAATTCCCTTTTGACTAGTGATGTTGACCATCTCTTCATGTATCTGTTAGCTTTTCCTATATCTTCTTTGGAAAAATGTCTATTGAAGTCCTTTACTCATTTTTTATTGGGTTCTTTTTTTCTTAATATATTTATTTTTAATTGAAGAGTAATTATGATATTGTGTTGGTTTCTGCCATATACCAACATGGATCAGCTGTAAGTACACATATGTCCTCTCCCTCTTGAACTCCCCTCCCAATATATGAATTCTTTATATATTATAATTATTAACTGTTTATCAGATATTTGGTTTGCAGATATTTTGCTCCCATTCTGTAGGTTGTCTTTTCACTTTGTTGATGGTTTCTTTACTGTGGAGAATTGACTACTATAAATCTAGTAGCCATCCGTCACCCTATAAAGTTATTGCAATATTATTGATTATATTCTCAATGTTGTACTTATATATTATTATATAACTTATGTATTTTACAACTGGAAGTATGCACAACTTAATCCCAATTGCAACCCCATATACAAATTTAGTCAGTAGGATTTATATATGAATAGAAAGAAGAGTACATTTTCCAACAGAGCATCTTACTTATATTCACTGTCCTTTACTTATCTCCTTGTACAGTATTCTCTGATTTCTGCTAAGCATTTGCCAGCCAGAGCATTTGATCTCTGCCACATCGATTATGTCCATATGGAGATTGATATGTTGGTATCATTTTCATTTTTAATGACAAGGCAAAGTAATTTCCTTTTTACTCTTAAAAAATCTTTGGTTTTCATAACCATTGCTTTTGATCATCACTGTCATTGCCAGGAGCTGTTTGATTTTAATATTCAATTTTGAATAAGAATGCCAATTGGGATAATCTTATTCTGCTTTGGGGCTAAAAATCAGTTGAGATTTTATTTTTTTTTCCCTTTAGCCAAAAAGAAATGTTTTCAAAGACACCACATTCTTAAAAATACTGCAAATGAGTTAACAAGCCATAGAGAAAGAAAACGTTTTGATTGTGGTGCTGGTTTTTCTTTCAGAGTTCTGAGAAAGCAGAGGACTGGGCTGTGGTCCTAGCTACAACATATAAATTTAGAAGTTTTATTTATTAAAGAGGGATAAAAGGTAAGCTGTCAGTTTTTAAAGTCTTTATCTGCTCTTTGATTGGGCTGAGAATATGATTTCATGGCTATTAGGTAGCTTGCAAACAGCACTTTCTTACAGTGATGGATGTTTCCTTTCACACAATGTTTCAGCGTGGAATGAATAAATCATATTTGCCCTGGAAATCCATGTTATTCCTGCATAACTGATATTATATTTGATGTTCCCATTTTAGATGCTGACCAAGTGTCATGCTCTATTCATTTGATTCCTTGAACTTTTCAACCTCTTGCTATATTTTTCCCTACACAAATCTATTTATCTTGATGGCTTGAGTTTTAGCATAGCCTTATTTGGTGAAGATGTATGACTGTTAAGATGAAATTTGTGTCAATAAAATACTATGAAACTGAGCCAAATATCTCTAAGTCATTTTTACAGGCATATAGTGAATAGAGGCAGACAGAGGTTAAATTTCCTAGGACTGAATATGTTGCCAATGCTCAACCAAAAGACATCAGCAGATTTCTTTTTTTACGTTTTTTTTTTTTAGTATTTATAGTATTGGAAAACAAGTAACACTAGCACTGAAGCCTTTTGTGAGGTAAAATTAACAAAACACTAAAGGCCTAAGGATCTAGGTACCTTCTTATAAAACTATTGTTTATCAAAGATTTCTTATATAATAATAACATTTGAATGATAGGTTTTTTTTTTTAATTCTTAACTTATTCATATCTGCAAAATCCCTTCTGCCATATAAGGTAACATATTAACATATTCTGGGGATTGAGACTAGGAAAACTTTGGAAGCTACTGTTCAGTCTACTACAATCTACTTCTGGAGCTCAACGATTCATATCCATCTCTTATGCAAAATACGTTCACCCAATTGCAACATCTCTAAAAGTCTCAATGTATTACAACATCAATGGAATTCCAAAATCTCATCTAAATAGAATGATAGGTATTTTTCACAATGATGAAACTAATTTAACTTCTCATAAGTGAGCCATTCGGAGAAGGCAATGGCACCCCACTCCAGTACTCTTGCCTGGAAAATCCCATGGATGGAGGAGCCTGGTAGGCTACAGTCCATGGGGTCGCTAAGAGGCAGACACGACTGAACGACTTCCCTTTCACTTTTCCCTTTCATGCACTGGAGAAGGAAATGGCAACCCACTCCAGTATTCTTGCCTGGAGAATCCCAGGGACGGGGGAGCCTGGTGAGCTGCCGTCTATGGGGTCGAACAGAGTCGGACACGACTGAAGCGACTTAGCAGTAGCAGCAAGTGAGCCATTATTCTACTTTTCATTCTTATAACACATTTTGCAATATTTATTGATATATATAAACTTATGTGCTAATTCTGCACTCAACAGACATTTTCCTTTTAGATACTTTCCCTGAAATCAAATACTATCACTAAATATGTGGTAGATAAACGCCCAGATTCTGTATATCTCAAACATGAAATATCTGAGATATTTTATGAATCATTCTATTTTTTTGTCCCCAGGGAGGAAGGAAAAATGTGGGCCTTCCCATATTTCCTGCAATAATTTTACCTATGGAATACTTAATATTACTAATTTATTACAGTTGTAAACATATAGGATTTTTCATTAAGAAATCCAAAAATTTTTATTAATGCAGGTTGAAAATCAGTCAGAAAAAGAAAAAAAAAAAAAGAAAGAAAATCAGTCAGCTTTTTAAAATTACTAACAGATAGCAGACATACAGATAAGTGAACCAATCACCAGCAATACAGCCAAGTTTTATGAAGTGAACATTCCATTTACGAGCCTCTGGATTCAGAAACAGAACATTGCCAATATCCCAGAAAGTGTCAATATGTCTCCCCAAAAGTAACCATGATGGTAACTTCTAGTTATGCTTGGTTTTCAACTTTAAACATAATCACTCTCTTTCGTTTTCTCAACATTATGTTTGTAAAATGTACTCATTCTGTTGCGTGTAGCACTGTTCCTTTATTATATCATTATAGAATGCCTTTGTATAAACATATCTAAATAGAATTATCCATTCTATAATTAATGAGCATTTGGCTTATCTCCATTTTCTCTATATTAGTGCAGCAATAAACCTCTTATACATTGATTTTAGTGAGTAAATGTACACACTGAGTTGGGTCAAGGACAAAGAATGGAATTGCCAGCAGTTCTGCCAGTTTCTTCACTTCTGCCCAGGCCTTCTATCTAGAATCTCAGATACTCTCATGAAGTATGGAAAATGAATCCATTTTATCTTTTTTTAAAATAACTTCAGATCTCCTATAATACTCGTTACAAACATCCGTTTCTTCCAATAATTTCAAATTGAACACTGTCATATGGTAAACTTTTATTTGCTATTTGTTGGCCTTCAAGTTTTATTGTTCATTCCATTTTTCTGTGTGCCTATTAACTTATCAGCCTCAAACAATTTAATGATAAACTTATAGTATGTTTTAATAGCTGTATGCTAGAACACCATCAGCTACTCATTTATGCCCACCACACATATACTTCTTTGTCAGAGATTATGGAGCATTTTGATTTTTGTTACTCCAAATAAATTTTATAATCAATTTGACTAGCTCTGGAAAAGTATTTGTACTGGGATTGCATTACATTTTAAGAACAAATATATAACATCTTTAGGATGTTTAGACTTCCTATTTAAGACCATGATATGATTTTCATTTTTTTCCAAATCTATTTCTAAATCTTTCAGGACTCTAGAGTTTTCCTCATTTAAGAGTTGAATGTTTCCTGCTAATTTCACAAGTGTGAAGTTTCATCTTTTATTGCTGAGATAAATATATGTTCTCATCCATTATGTATTTTACCTGATGTTTGTTTGTTCTTAGGAAAGCTTTAGATTTTTTGAGTGTTTTATTTTCTGCCATTTTACTGAGTTCTCTTAATATTTATATTACTTTCCCCATTGATACTTTTCTGTTTTCCTGATATAAAGTTATTTAAGTTATCATGTTAAAGAAATATCCAACAACCCCCCTTACATTTAGGGTTTTATCATGAATAGTTATTTTCTTTCAAATGCCATTTATTCTCAGTGGAGATGTTTATATGATCAATTTGTTTGAATAAACCTATATGCAGGATTTTAATAATTGATTCCCTAATATCAAACTGGGCTTCCCAGGTGGTTCAGTGGTAAAGAATCCACCTGCCAATGCAGTAGATCCCATGGTCTGGTTCCGTCCCTGGATCAGGAAGATCCCCTGAAGCAGGAAATGGCAACCCACTCCAGTATTCTTGCCTGGGAAATCCCATGGACAGAGGAGCCTTGCTGGCTACACTGCATCGAGTTGCAAAGAGTTGGACACAACTTAGAACTAAATAACAGCAACGGTATCAAACTACCTTGATCTCTTGGAAATAATTAACTTGGTCATGATAGGATATTCTTTCAATATATTCCAAATTTTTTTATGACTACTCATAAGTAAGTGGTGTGGTTTGCAGTTTCGGGTGCAAGTTTTTGGGTCAGGTTTTGGTATCTATGCTGCACTGATGTCAAATAAATTTCAATAACTTTTTTTATGCTCTATAATAATTCATATAGTTTGGGATGATCTGTTTCTTAAAGAATTGGTTTAGTTCCCTGTGAAACCCTATGGTGTCTTCTGTGGAATTCTCTTTACCTTTTTTTCTTGTTTTTTCTTTAGCATTGTTTTGTTGGAACTTTCTGCCTCTATTGGGATGGATTTTGATGAGGACTATTTCAGGGGGGAAAAATACTATACATGTGTTAACTTACTGAGCAAAAATTTAAAAATTAGTCATTATGTATTTCATCTAGGTTTTCAAATTTATCTGCATAAAATTCTGCAAATTATACCTTAGTCTAGACTGATCTTTCTCTCAAAATTCTGCACAACTGAAAGAGCCAGATTTGGTAGATGTTGTGTCAGATACTGAGGTAGGCAGAACAGGCTGTGTGGCCAGAAATGACAGTTCTCCTCACCTATCAACCTTTGAGTGAATCCTGTTAAAGACCACCATCTAATCTTAGTCCTACACTAGCGACCTAGGGATACGAGTAACCTTTTCCATATGACAAGATGGGCAGCAATCTTAAGTGGAGGACAGCTATGCCGACTCATGTGTTGGCAGAAGATGAGATACATGTTCCAGATCAATTATCAATAAATTGCTATTTGCTTGAAGGTGAATCACAAAAGAGTCAGGAGAGAATTAGGACAAAACTCAACTAAATCTTAATTGTGTTTTATTTCCTTGAGTAAAGAATAGGATGACAGTAAATGATATTGCTGTAGCCTGAATTTTTCCAATACTACAAATTTTCTGAAAAGGCCAATCTGTAATATTCCACATCTTCAATAGAGAAAATATACTGATGCAATGCTTGTAAGAGCACAGAGGACCTTAAATTATTAATAAAAATAGTATACTGTAATAAAAATCCAGAATTAAATGATTTTTTCAAGGCTAGCAAAATATTTATACTTTGTTCAGAAATCTGTGATTAGGTGAGTTGCATGTATGAGGTGGCAAAAATATTAAAATTGGTGTCAAAGAGTTTAATAGGGAAAAAAAAGCATCTAATTCTTCTAGTTTGACTATTTACTTAAGCAGAAATGGAATAAAACCTTACAGAACTATAGATATAAAAGACCTTGGCCATCTCTTGGATTAGTAGTTCTTAAAACCTTTCTAAAAACTTTGAAAGTGAAAGTCACTCAGTCGAGTCCAACCCTTTGTGACCCCATGAACTGTAGCCTGCCAGGCTCTTCTGTCCATGGAATTTTCCAGGCCAGAATACTGGAGTGGGGAACCATTACTTTCTCCAGGGCATCTTCCCAATCCAGGGATTGAACCCAGGTCTCCTGCATTACAGGCAGATAGATTCTTTACCATCTGAGCCACCAGGGAAGCCCAAGAATACTGCAGTGTGTAGTCTATCCCTTCTCCAGGGGAGATCTTCCCCAACCAGGAATCGAAAGGGAGTCTCCTGCATTACAGGCAGATTCTTTACTAGCTGAAGTAATCAGGGGCGCTCACTCTAAAAACTCTACATCATATCAAAGTCCAAATAGAAAACAGCTGAAAGCAAAGCTGTTCTATTAAAATAGGGATCCCACTGCTCTCATCTTTCCCCCATTGTGCCCCTCACCCTGAATCACATCATTAGAGGTATTTTTAGTAATGCTCAAAGAATCTCTGTGGGTTTGGAAATGTATGCTTTGGTGCAAGGCTTCATCTTAGACATGGGAATGCATCTCGAGGCTGCTTAGTGGAGCAGGCATGAACATGGTGCCGTAACTCTGCTTCTGCTCTTAGCCACCGCAGTGGACTCCAAAGCTTCCTATCCCCTGCTGCTCCATAGCTTTCACCAAGTTGCTCAACACAAGTACTTCGATTCTATCAAGGTAAAGGATCTCATAAGAAAATCAAATGAAGAACTTTTACTTTGCGAAAATGAGAGTAAAGAGAGAAGGGAGAAACTTTATCCATTATTTCTGTGCACAGTCTAAGTGTAATTTGGTTCATAATGGAGATGCTGCCTGGATATACCCAGCACTTCAGGTTATCAAGTTATATTTTTTTTGTTTTTAGTGCATAAATATATGAAACCATTATTGACATAGCCTACATAACAATTTTTCTTTCTCTGAATTTCCTAGAACGAGGGAATGATTTCAGTCTTCAAACTACTATGTATGCTAATCAGCATTCCTTCAGTATTAAAAACAGTATTTTCTCTGAAATAGAGTTTACTTTTTGATCTTGTCATTTAACATTGATAGTCATTTATGATTAAAAAAAAAAAAAGCTGTGTAGTGAGAAAAACAGGAATGTATCCTCAAACTCTAATATATACTTCGGGTAGGTTAAAATTGCTAAAAGCCTTATTTTTGTGTGTATGTATTAACACATGTAAATGTCCAGGAACACTCCTTCCGTACATGTCTAGGCAAAGTGTTTTGGCCCTTCAAAATCAATAGAACTGTTGAAGTGTTTTGAAAGACTGCTGTTAGCAATGCATCTGTACAGCACAGTAAGCAAAGCAAACTCATTAGAGACAAACTGAGATAATTTCTTTGGCTACAGATTAGTAGTCAAAGAAAATTACAGATTTATCCTGCTTATCAGAATTTAGATAAATGCCATTAATGTATCCTAATGGTTTTTCCAAGTGTAGGAAAGGCTAAATGAATAAATACTTCCATCTATAATATACCACAAATAGGCTGTAAAATAATTTTATGCTATATTTAAGAGAGTGTATATTGTATACAAAGGTAGGTGACTCAGTGGTAAAAGAATTTGCCTGCCAGTGCAGGAGATGCAGGAGACCTGGGTTCGATCCCTGGGTTGGGAAGATCCTCTGGAGGAGGAAATAGCAATCCACTCTAGTATTCTGAAATATCCCATGGGCAGAGGAGCCTGGCATGCTGCAGGCCATGGGGTTACAAAGAGCATGCATGCATGCATGCAATGCTTGCCTCATAGAATGTACTGAGAACCAAGCATGAAAGGAAGCCATAAATATAAGCTTTGGTGAGGGGATATATCAATCAAAAATGACCTCTAACTAATGGAAACATAAGTTAGCAGAGGACATTAACCTAATTATTATAACTTTAGAATATGTACTCAAAAACACTGTACCCGACCTTCTAGGAATCCTGAGGTTTTCTAGTATTGCTGATGAGAAGTGACACTATTCCCAGCTCTGTGTAAACATCAATCACTATTCCTTCTAATTCCTTCAGGTGTTTTTAAAATTCTGGCCTTGATTAGTTCCCTCATACACATAATTGGTAAGTACACAGCTGAATATTCTAGGGAACCTTCTACCTCTCCAGAATTGTCTCTCCGTGGAACTCTTTCCTCTGTGCTGTGAACTCTCACTGCTTTGATCCTGGAGAGTCTTCGCTTTGTTTCTAGTGTAGGGATGTGCAGGACTGTACCTGGATTTGTCCTCCTTATACTCCAGCCTGAAAACTATATTAGTGCAAGAAGCTTGGGTCGTCTTAGGGCTCATCTTTTGTTTTTTCATTTCTAAGGGATGCTTTCCCTTTATTTTGCAATGTCCACTGTCCTAAAAACCTTTTTTTAAAATAGCTTCAATTGGGAGCTTAAATCTGGTTCCTCTTAATCCATCTCAGCCAGAGCAGGATTTCCTTATTTATGATGTTATTTTGTTTCTTATTGATACCTCTTGTATTTTTTTTTCATCAAAGCCATTATTCATTTTGTTGATGTCAGATTTCAAGTAATATTTTCTCTTAGTACTGAAAAAAGCTTTCATTTTGCTCTTGTGCTTAATGTGTTCCTGAGCTAAATACGGACAACAAGATTGATAACTTTTTTTTCTCGGAAAATCAAAGATATATTTACATTGACTCTTGAGCTTTGATTTATTGCTCTACTGCATCTAAGTTTTGTTCATTTGGGTTTTCATCATTATATTTCTTGATGTTTTATCTGCTTATGCCTTATGATTCTTCAGTTATGCATTTGGGTCTTTATTTTGGTTCTTCAAATCAATCAAGTTCTAGTTCATTCTTTTTTGCTGTTATCTGTTCCATACTCTATTCTCCCATCTGAAAAATATCATTATAGATGTGTTGTAATTCTTTGTGTGTCTTTCTCTTTTCCTGTTTTCTGTATGCTCATCTTTTTATGACTTATTAATGCATATATCCTTCTGTCTAACAATTCTCTAATTTTCTCCAGTTGTTTTTAATCTTCTCATGATATTTATTTAAAATCACTGTCTATACTTTTTATTTCTAGATATCCATTTTGTTCTTTAAATAAAGTTTTAAAGCTTTTTTTCTTTTTTCTCTTACAGAATTCATTCTCATTTTTGGTCAAGGACGCAGGTTTAAAGTTTTAACAGATCTTTTTATTTTCCTCATCCATAGTATAAAGATAAACTTCACTGTTTAGTTTTTCTCCTTCCTTTTCAAAGACTATACATCATGTCAAGCACCTTGGCTTTATGAACAGCCTTATATATACCTTCCAGCTTGCCTGCACTCAAGGCCTGATCACTTCTCTCTTAATTCCAGACAAAAACCAACCACTCAGTTTGATTAGTATCTTTGTCTGTTGCTTAACAAAGGTCACCCGCATCAATTTGAGCTCTCTAATCTGAGATTCAATTTTTTTTTTGAGATAGAGCTATCCTTTGGCCACTTAAAAAAAGTTAGATATATAATGGATTTTTGGTCATATTTTTTGTAGAGTTCTTATGAATTTCTGCCATGGAGAGTGATCTATACTAGATCCATGTGGTAAGTTGATCAGAAAAGTTTATGTAACCTTTTACATACTGTATTTAATATATTCCTCACAATGATTCAATAAGTTGACAGAGAAAACAACTGAGGTATAGACATTTTCAATGACATGACCAGAACCAAATAATTAGTAAACATTTTAACTTGGATTCAAATCCAAGTCAATGGCCTCTCTTGATTTTGCATTTAGCCATTAATCTATATAGTAATAGCTTCAAGAAACAGAATATTTGGACATATTACAGATTTTTTTTTTCCAAAAAGAGAAAGGACTACAATTATATCACCTATACCTTAGAGCTGAGTCTGAGTATATCCTGTGTTCCAAGCAATTTAAGTATCTTACAAAACCTGATCAAGTTATTGGGTTTGGAGACAAAGTAAAAAGAAAGAAGAAAAATGCTATAATGTTAGATATTGGCAGGTGGATCACACATATGTCTTTTCGTTCGCTTATAAATTACAGCATTTTAAACTCCAGAGATGGCTATGGAGAAATTTCTATCATGAAAATTGTTTAAATTTAATTTAATTAAATTCACTTAATTTGTGGTGTGCTAAAATAAGACTATTTGAAATTACTCATGGTTAGTCCTTGATACTGATTGTGGTTTACCTATTAATCTTGCGTTATATAACCTTTGAGATTTATTTTCTTCTTAACTCAGTCTAGTGTCTCAGTACCATTTCTGTCTCTTGCATTTAAAAAAATGAATCTTGAATCAGTTCTGTTGAGATGGATGAAACTGGAGCCCATTATACAGAGTGAAGTAGGCCAGAAAGAAAAATACCAATACAGTATACTAAAGCATATATATGGAATTTGAAAGATGGTAATGATAACCCTATATGTGAGACAGAATAAGAGACACAGATGCATAGAACAGTCTTATGGACTCTGAGGGAGAAGGTGAGGGTGGGATGTTCTGAGAGAATAGCATTGAAACATGTATATTATCATATGTGAAAGAGAACACCATTCCAGGTGCGATGCATGAGACAAATGCTCAGGGCCGGGGCAGTGGGATGACCCAGAGGGATGGGATGGGGAGGGAGGTGGCAGGGGTATTCAGGATGGGGAACACATGTAAACCCATGGCCGATTCATGTCAATGAAACCACTACAATACTGTAAAGTAATTAGCCCCCAACTAAAATAAATAAATTAAAAAAAAATGAATCTTAAAGCTCTCATGAGCTTATTCTTTTAACAGCAAAGGGTCTATTCCTCAATGAATGAGGTTAAATAGTACATGTTAATGTTTATTATTATTACTTTTTATAACATCCTTACATAAAAATACAAATTTCAAATTAACTTTGTTCAGTATGATACTGCCTCTATAGTATTTCTCTTTTATTCTGTAAAATTTTCCAAAGAGCTTCTCAAAATCACATACATTTCAGAGACATCAGCTGAAGCTACACTGATCTAAACATGCATGGCTCTGATTTACTCACTGATTACTATTTATCTGAAGTTCTAAGTCAGATAGTCTGATTTTAGCACACAACAAATTAAGTTAAATTTAAAGAGTCTTCATGAGAGAAAGTTTTCCATTAGCCATCTCTGGAGTTTAAAATGTGGTAATATTTATGCAAACAAAAGTAAGAATACTATTCTTACTTTCTCATCTATTCCCAATTAATTTAGAAGATAGCACTCGTCATTTTATAAAGAAAATGCCTTAATAAAGACAGAAATCTCTATCCTTAAAAGCTTATTCTAAGTATTTTCCAGTTCTCTTACAACAACTGCTAGAGTTGCACAGTGCACTGCCTGCCTGATTATCAAGAAGGATGATTAAAACACTGATAGAAAGATGAAGTACACAGGGATGACGGTTTTTATTTGTGATAGAAGTTATAGAAACTTACTGAGACAAGTATATAAAACAGGAATTTTTCCAGAAATCAACTTCTAGTTCCCCAAAATATCTCACTTCAGGTATATGAGGTATAACTTGTATGTGACAGATAATTAATTCCACTTACACATGAAGAAAACTTGGCCAAATGTTAGACACTTGCCTTTAATATTCCTCAATAATTCCTGACACCGTCTTAACTACTCTAGAGACCTGGATTATATGTCTGTTTTACTAAGTGCTATGCATAAGCCAAGCAAAAACAATATTGAAATATTCTCTTTGAGACAAAACGAGTGAAAGGCAATTATCTAAAAGTACTGCTCAGTGGGTCCCAGCTTTAGACTTTTCTTAGGTTCATTTTTGTACTGTCGTTTGACATGTCAAAACAATAATTAATCAATTCCAGTCACAGGCCTGAGTGTCATGCTAACTGCCAACATGATATTGACTACTTTTCAAATCTAACAATACATTAAAAGGACCATACACCACAATCAAGTGGAATTTATTTCAGGGACACAAATGATTCAGCATTTGCATATAAATCAATGCAATACATCATATTCATATTAACAAAGTGAAAGATAAAAATCATCTCAATAGATGAAGAAAAAACATTTAACAAAATTCATCATCCCTAGAGCAACTAGGGAAAGGAAAATAAACAAAATCCAGTTAGTAGAAGTAAAGAAATAATAAATATTAGAACAGAAATAAATAAAAATGAAGACCAAAAACTATAGAAAAGATCAATGAAATTATAAGCTGGCTCTTTGAAAAGATAAAACTGATTAAGCTTTAGCCATATTCATTAAGAAAAAAAAGAGAGAGGGTCCCAACCAATAAAATTAAAAATGAAATAGGAGAAGTTACTGCCTTCTCAGAAGAACTGACACCACAGAAATACAAAAGACTACAAGAAACTAGTGTAAGCAATTATATGCCAATGAAATGGACAACCTAGAAGAAATATTCAAGTGCTTTAAAAGGCACAATCTTCCCAGACTGAACCAGTAATAAATAGAAAATATGAACAGACCAGTTACAAGTACTGAAGTTGAATCTGTGACTTAAAAACTGCAAATAAAAGTCCAGGACTGGATGATTTCACAGTTTGGCAAATTTTACCAAATGTTTAGAGAAGAGTTAATACTTATCCCTCTAAAGCTAGAGGAAGGAACACTACTGAATTCATTCTATGAGGCCACCATCACCCTGATACCAAAAACAGACAAATATACCATAAGAAGAGAAAACTATAGTCTAATAATAGTAATGAATACAGATGCAAAAGTCCTAACAAAATACTAGTGAACCAAATCCAACAATGCATTAAAAGGATCATATACCTTCCATGGTAGCTCAGCTAGTAAAGAATTCGCCTGCAATGCAGGAGATTCCTGGGTCAGGAAGAGCCCTGGGAGAAGGGATAGGCTACCAACTCCAGTATTCATGGGCTTCCCTTATGGCTCAGCTGGTAAAGAATGTGCCTGCAATGTGGGAGACCTGGGTTTGATCGATCCTCTGGAGGAGGGCATGGTAACCCACTCCAGTATTCTTGCCTAGAGAATCCCCACGGACAGAGGAAACTGGTGGGCAACAGTCCATGGGGTCGCAAAGCATCAGACATGACTGAGCGATGAAGCGCATATCATAGTCAAGTGGGATTTACCTCAGGGATGCAAGGGTTTTTCTATAGCCACATATCAACTAGTCTGATACACCATATTAACAAACTGAAGAATAAAGAACATGTCATTATATCAATAGATGCAGAAAATGCTTTCAATATAATTCAATATCAATTTATAATCATTTAAAAAATTCTCCAGAAAGTGAGCCTAGAGGGAAACTATCACAACATAATAAAGGCCATCAATGATTAACCCATGACTAATATCATACTCAACAATAAAAAGCTGAAAGAATTTCCTCTAAGATCAGGAATAAGAAAAGGATGCCCTTTCTTACAAGTTTTATTCAAAATAGTTTGGAAGTCCTAGCCACAGCAATCAGAGAGGTAAAAGAAATAAAAAAATTCATACTGAATTAAGTCAGACAGAAAAAGAGAAATACCGTATGAGATCACTTATATGCAAAATATTTTTTAAAAAGAGGTACAAATGAATTTATTTACAAAACAGAAACAGACTCACTGACTTAGGAATGAACTTACGGTTATGAGGGGGGATGGGCCGGGGGAAGGATAATTAGGGACTTTGGGATTGACATGTACACACTGCTGTTTTTACAATGGATAACCAACAAGGACCTATTGTACAGCACAGGAAACTTTGCTCAATATTATGTAATGACCGAAATGGGAAAATAATTTGAAAAAGGAAAGATGTATGTATACATATAACTAAATCATTTTGCTGTACAACTGAAACTAACATATCATTAACCAACTATACTCCAATATAAATACATTTTTTTAATCAAAAGAAAGAAATAAAAGAAATTCAAATTGGAGGAGAAGCAAAACTATTACGTTTGGAAGTGACACACAATACATAGGAAATCTTAAAGATGCTACCAGAAAACTACTAGAGCTCAACAACGGTTCTTGAATTGGAAAAATCAATAGTGTTAAAATAACTGTATTACCCAAGGCAATCTAAGGATTCAGTGAAATCACTATTAAATTACCAATAACCTTTTTCAAAAAACCAGGACAATTTTAAAATTTATATGGAAACACAGAAGACCTTGAGTAGCCAAAATAATCTTGAGAAAGAAGAATAGAGCTGGCAGAATCATACTCTCTGACTTCAGACTATTCTAGGAAGCTAAGTAAGTCATCAAGCCAGTATGGTACAAGCACAAAAAGAGAAACATGTATCAATGGAACAGAATAGAGATCCCAGAAATAAACCCATTCACTTATGATCACTTAATCTATGACAAAGAGGAAGAATACACAATGGAGAAAAAACAGTCTTTTGAATAAGTTGTGCTGGGAAAACCAGATAGTTGCCTTTCAAAAAATAAAATTAGAATATTCTCTAACATCAAATATAAAAATAAACTCAAAATGGATTAAAAACCTAAATGTAAGACTGGATACTATAAAACTCCTAGAGGAAAACACAGGCAGAACACTAAACCACAGCAATATCTTTTTTGGATTTGCCTTCTAGGATAATGGAAATAAAAACAAAAATAAAAATATCAGATGTAATTAAACTTAAAAGCTTTTACCCAGCAAAGGAAACAAAATGAGAGGACAGCCCACAGAATGGGACAAAATATTTGCAAACCAACAAGAGACTGAGTTCCAAAATGTACAAACAGCTTTGACAGTTCTATATTGAAAAAACAAACAACCCAGTCAAAAAATGGGCAGGAAATATGGTTAACATATATAATAATTAGAGAAATGTAAATCAAAAGTGCAATGAGGTATCACGTCACACTGGTCAGAATGGCCATCATAAAAAGTCTACAAATAATAAATGCTGGAGACATTTTAGAGAAAAAGGGACCCTTCTATGCTATTGGTGAGGAGGTACATTGGTAAATCCACTGTGGAGAACAACATGCGGGGTTCCTTAAAAACATAAAAATAGTTACCTTATGGTTCTGCACTCCCCCTGCTGGGCATATATCCAGAGAAAACTATAATTTGAAAAGATATATGCACCCCAAATTCACTGCAGCACTATTTACAATAGCCAAGACAAGGAAGCAACCTAAATGTCCATCAACGGATCAATGGGTAAAGATGTGGCATGTGTATCTACCATGGAATATTACTCAGCCATAAATAAATAATGAAATGTCATCTATAGCAACATGGATGGACCTTGAGATTATCATACTAAGTGAAATAAATCAGACAAAAACAAATACATGATGCTTATATGTGGAACCTTAAAAAATACATATGAATTTTTTTACAAACAGAAACAGACTCATAGAAAACAAATTTATGGTTTCCAAAGGTGAACGTAGGGGGATAAGTTAGGAGTTTGGGATTAATGTATACACACTACAATATATAAAATAGGTAACCAACAAGGACCTGCTATATAGTACAAGGACCTATACTCAGTATTTTGTAATGACCTATAAAGGAAAAGAAAAAAAATTAACATTCAGTTATGATAAAACCTCTCAAAGTAGGTGTACACAGAATATACCTCAACATAATAAAGGCCATACAGAACAAACTCACAGCTAATATCATACTCAGTGGTGAAAAGCTGAGAGCTTCTCTTCTAAGATTAGAAACACTGTGTTGGAAGACCTAGCCACAGCAAAAAGAAACAAGAAAAAGAAATATAAGGAATCCAAATTAGAAAGGAAGAAGTAAATCTGTCACCATTGGTAGATGATACTGTATATAAATCTTAAAAATCCCACCAGAAAACTGTTAGAACTGATAAATAGAATCCAGTATTCAATTCAGGAAAGCTGCAGGATACAAGGCAACACACATAGATGGTTCCCATAGCTATACACTAATATTAACTAACAGAGAAATTAAGAAGTCAATCCTACTTACAATAGCACCAGAAAGAATAACATACCTAGAAATAAATGTAACCAAGGATGTGAAAGAAAAGAATTCCACAATCATTGACTGAAAGAATACTGTTATAATGTTAATACTACCCAAAGCAATCTAAAGATTTAATGAAATCTCCAAACTTCCAATGGCACAATTCATAGAATTAGAACAAATAATTCTACAGTTTGAATGAAACCACAAAAGACCCTGAATAGCCAAAGAAATCTTGACAAAGAACAGATGGCAGAAGCATGATCCCTGACTGCAGACTATACTACAAAGCTAAGTCATTGAGACAGAATGGTACCAGCACAAAAACAAAAACATAGATCAATGGACACAATAGAGATCCCAGAAATGAACCCACCACCCTTATGGTCAATTAATCTGTAACAAAGAAGGTAAGAATATACGAGGGAGAAAAGAGTCTCTTCAATAAGTGGTGCTGGCAAAACTGGAAAACTACATTTCAAAGAATGGAATTTAGAACATTCTCTAATACCCTATACAAAAATAAAATCAGAATGGATTAAAGACCTAAATGTAAGACTGGGAGCTATAAAATCCCTAGAAGTAAACATAGATATAAAAATTCATTGACATCAGTCTTAGTGAAATTTTTGTAGATCTGCCTCCAGAGGCAAGGGAAAGGAAAGCAAAAATTGACAATTGGGACTACATCAAATTAAAAAGCTTCTGCATAGTGAAAGAAATCATCATCAAAAAGCAGCCTACTGGATGGGAGAAGATATTTGCAATCTATATAATAAACTGTTAAAATATTCAAAATATGTAGAGAATATATACAACTTTTTAAAAATGGGCAGAGGATCTGAATAGACCATTAATCCAAAGATGACATACAGATAATCAACAGAAACATGAAAAGATATTCAACATCACTAATTATCAGGGAAATGCAATTTAAAACCACAATAAGATACCAACTCATACTTGTTATAATGGCCATTAATGAAAAGACAAGAAATAAAATATATTGGAGAGCATGTAAAGAAAAGGGAACCTTCATACACTGTTGGTAGGAATATAAATTGGTACAGTCACTGTGGAAAACATTATAGGAATTCCATTTGAAATTATTGCAGATGTCTCAAAAAAAATAAGAATAGAACTATCATATTATTCAGCTATTCTACTTTTAGGTATTTACCTCAGGAATACAAAATTACTAATTTGAAAAGATATATGTGGCTATATATTCACTGCATTGTTTACAACAGTCAAGCAATGGAAGCAACCTAAGTATCTATCATTGGATGAATGGATAAAGAATATACATACATACACACACACACACAGTGGCATACTTCTCAAACCCTACCATTTGTGATAATATGGGTGGACCTTGAAGGTATTGTGCTAAGTGAAATAAGCCTGAGAAGGACAAATATCATATGATTTCACTCATATGTGGATGTAAAAACAAATGAACAAACAAATACAACAAAAACACACTCATAGATACAGAGAATAGATTAGTGGTTATAAGTGGTTACCTAAAGGTAACGGGGTTGGTGGGTGGGCAAAATGGATGAAGGGAATCAACTGTATGGTGATAGATGATAACTATACTTGTGGTGATGATCACTTTTTAGAGGGTACAGATATCAAATTATGATACTGTATATCTGAAACACATAATAAAAATATATATATTGACCACATTTTCAGAGATTTATATAAATCTTAATTAGTCTAACCAATCACTGAAACACCATAATTATTTCTAATAGTTTACTTGCAGACAAAAGCCAATAGTCCAAGAATGAGAATTAAATCTGAATTCTTAGTAAAATTATTGAGCCTATTTTAATATATTTAACTTGAAATATTAAGTCATTCTATTAATTCAGGAACTTTGCAGTGAATCATGTGTTACTTGCACCTAAGTATAACTTATTAATCTATTACCCCAATATTTACCCTCAGTTATCCTATTCTTGAATATGCTTTTGCTGGTATTTTTTAATGTTATTCTTGTAATTTCCTAATTTCTAGAAGTAAGCATATGTGATTTGTAGTTAGGTGATTTTAATATTGTAAAAGCTTTTGGTATTTACTTAACAAATACCCTTCAGAAAGTTTGTATTAATATATCCAACAGTGTTCTATAATCACTAACACTGGGGTGATAATGATGTTAATGATGATTATTACTACTATTACTTTTTAATCTTGGTCATGGGTAACACTCCATGTCCCCTATAAAAAGTTTTTGCCTCTGAATTTCAACAATTAAGCTCTATAGTAGACTTTTTTGTGAACACACTGGATCTAGAAACATAACAACAAAATTATTTAAAAGATTAAAATCAAATACAAGCCTTAAAAAGTTAACTAAAAATATTGCAGGATGTCGACATAAAAAATTGAGAACAGAAATTAAAGGGTTTGATTGAGAATCCAATATAGTATATATAAAAAGAATCACATAGAAGTATTAGAATAAATCAAAGAATGTAAAAACAGAACGTAAAAAAAAAGACAAAAACAAACAAAAAAATGTACAGATTGTATATAAACAGTACTCACAACGAGTAATATCAATTACTTTAGAACTCTGTTAAAAGTGATTTGGCATATATTTCCATATGCTGTCAAACCCATTAACCATTTAGGTAGCAGAATAAAGATACTTTCAAACAAACAAAAAAAGATTCTGGAAATGTACCTGTTTTTTAGGTGTTTTTAGGATGTTGTTTGAAGCTGTGCTCTAGAAAATTAAAAAGAGGTAATAAGGCATGGCATCTAAGAGACACAGGTTTTAGGAAATGATCGACCTAAACTAAAAAACAAAAGAAGAGAAATTCCAATTACTAAGTCATAAATTAGTAGTGGAGGATACACATAGATGTATGGCTGAGTTCCTTTGCTGTCCACCTGAAACCATCACAACACTGTTAACTGGCTATACTACAACAGCAAATAAAAGTTAAAAAAAAAAAAAAACTTAGGTAGCTGCCTGCCTCCTCAAAAGGAGCAAGAGATACCAAGGGATTTAAGTTGTATCACATGAAGCAGAAAGTTCCATTAAGTTGAAGATTTTAAAAACTATTTACTTAATTTTGTAACTATCTTTAGTTGAATTAAAAAGTAATTTGGAATTGATAAAAAGAAAACCTGATGTGCACACCAATATTCCCTAAAGCTAGACTGTATGATAAGGAAAGGTAAAAAGGCAGTTCCTAAAAGGACACGTATAGGAGAAGGGGAGGTTTACTGTTGCTTTTCTGTTGTTGCTGTTGTTCTGTTAGGAAAAATACTGAATAAAATTAACATTTCCTCAATATTTTAATAAAAATATACATTTTATTTATTAAAAAAAGAGATTAGTAGAGTAAGCATGTTATTTTGAGACATGATGGTGACTGCTAAGGAGAAAAAGAAAAAAAAAATGAACCATGTGATCTAATCTAAAAGAGTTAGTTACAGGGCTTCTCTAGTGGCTCAGTGGTAAAGAATGTGCCTGCCAATGCAGGAGACATGGGTTCGACCCCTGATCTGGGAAGATCCCACATGCCATGGAACAATTAAATCTGTGTGTCATAACTACTGAACCTGTGCTCTAGAGCCCAGGAGCCACAACTACTGAAATCCATGTCCCCTAGAGCCTGTGCTCCACAAGAAGAGAAGCCACTGCAATGAGAAGCCCACACACCACAAATAGAGAATAGCCCCTGCTCACTGCAACAAGAGGAAAGCATGCACAGCAATGAAGGCCCAGCGTAGCCCCCCCGAAAAAGTTATTTATAAGTTGACTTTGTAGCTAGTGTCTGAGGACCAGGAGGGGCAGCGTGAGAGGTGGCTGTTTTTTCATTAATCTTCCAGCACAAAATTTTTGTTTAACTAGATGCATACATTACTTTTATGTGACTAAAATAAAGTAAATTTCAGAAATGAAACCTATTTTATTACAAATTATATTAATACAATGTGTTCAGTAATGGAATACTGCACATCATTAAAAATTTCTGCAGCTTAAATCATGGGCATATATATATATATATATATATATATATATATATTTACAGAAGACTTACTATCTTACTCGTCAATAAATATAATAGAACCTCGAACATTTGGTATGATTGAATAAATTCCCTCTTTCACTGATAACATTGTGAGTTTTTGCCATAATGAATTCCAATATTTCAGAACTATTCTGGGTCGGAGAACAACTTCTTAGTCAAAAATTCATGAGAACATCATGATCTGAGAAAAGCAGTACCCAGTGTCATTGCAGATCCTTACTATGGCCCTGGAAACTATAGAGTTTTAGACAAGAGTCTGTCTTTAAGGCTCAGATGGCGACTCTTGTCATCTTCCCAAACTCTCTTCTGCTCTTATTGACTTGTCTTTTCATTAGCCTTTTGAATACCAGACAAAAAATTCAGAAATTACCTCATCATGAGACAAAGATAGTGGATGTATCCATACAGTAATTTAAATTATGGCCTATCTGCTTCTAAATATCTGCTCCAATCAGTCCTATTTAAGTTTATATTATAGGAGAAGAATATTATTAAAGTGAATACCCCTTTTTAGAAAGGCATAGAGAGGTACCTTAGTCACTCCACTTTAACCCATGTGCAAATACTTGTTTCCTGGTTTAGATTAATCAGAGAGCAGTCTTATTTGAACTGAAATACATACATACATACATACATATATATATATATATATGTGTGTGTGTGTGTGTGTGTGTGTGTGTGTGTGTGTGTATGTATATGAAGTGATCAGTAGTTTTTCTCCTGTCCACAAAGGATGTTGACAAGGGAATCCAGTCAAGGCTGGTGGTGGGACACTGAAGTGCAGAAATCTTCACATTTATCTATCTTAAAAAAATAATTTTGTAAGAAAAGAGAAGAAAGGGACATAAACACAATTAATGTGTAATTTCAAATTTCCCCAGGGCTCTAGCACTTGTCCAGGGACCTGAAGTGGAAAATTAAAAAGAAAATATGAAAGGAACAGCAATAACTAAATTCCCTAGAAACATTTGGAGAAAAGTAGTCCAGGGATTGACTTTTGGAAAGGATACATTGGTTGAATTAAAATCAGAAACCCTCAGGATTCTTATTTTACTGATACAGTGTTTCTGCGAAAGGGACATAAATAAAAGTAAATAAAAGCTCTTCCCACATGTAACTACATGGCTTAAACATTCACCTTGCTTTGATGAAACAACTCTGTGGGAGATCAGACTGTAAAGGCATTAGGTGCCAAAAGGAGATATCTGGGGAGTTCTTTATCATTTAACTAGAAAATTAAACTAGATGGAAATGTTAAATTTCTTAGTAGGAGAAAAACACTCAACATTATTTTGCCAATTAAAATAATACGTGCTAAGTCGCTTCAGTTGTGTCCCACTCTTTGCGACCCTATGGAAACCCTTCAGGCTCCTCTGTCCATGGGATTCTCCAGGCAAGAATCTTGGGGTGGGTTGCTGTACCCTCCTCCAGGGGATCTTTCCAACCCAGGGATCAAAGCCACGTCTCTTACATCTCATGCATTGGCAGGCAGGTTCCTTACCACTAGTGCCACGTGGAAAGCCCACATTTCTCAATAAAATAAACGTTTTCTACTAAAAGAAAATTAGTATTTAAATCAGAAAAATAAGCTGCATAAGCATTTTGCAAAGACATGCATGGTATCTTCTCCTAATTACATGCTTCTTCTGTACTTGTGTTAACTATTTTCACTTTTGCCAGAGGGATTATTCTTCTCTTCCTATTTAGTCATAATGGAGTATGATCCCAAAGAATCAGAAACAAGGAAAATTCATTTTGCTTTCCATATAATCATTCTGTTTAGTGATACAGCATTGTGTGTTTTTACAAAGTAAACCTCACAAATCAATCTATGTTTCATGTAATCTGATACATTACCTATCTTCAAGTTTTTTTACAGACCAATTTAGCAACAGATGTGCACATAGTACCAATACAAATGCTTTTTTTTGCCTTACTGAGTTTGGCAGTCCTGCACACTCATACTTCCAATGGGATATTTCATCTTTTGTAATGAATTAACATCAAACAGCATGATGGGTGATACAGAGAAAATTGGCTGGAGTAAACAAGTCAATAAACATTTACTATTAGAACCATGTTAAAAATATGACATGAGAGAGTCTATCCCATAAAAGCCATAAAGGAGATGTTTACAGGCCTGGGAGACCTTTGAAGTTTGCTGTTATTGCTTTTTTATACTTTCCTATATACCAAAGAAGAAGGAGAGTCATATGAAATTATTTGGAATTATTGGCAAACAAATACAGAGAAGGGGAATGCAATACTTCTCTATAGATTTTCAATATGTATCTGAGGAATTTATTTTCTAAAAATGGTTCATTTCAGGGAGATGTAAAAATTGATCTACAGTATTTTGACCAGTTTTGGACATTTTAAAAATTCCAAACAATGAAATTAGTAGCTTTCAGGGAGAAACTGCACTATAAAATTTTCTAAGAATCTAAGAAACAGCAACTATCCTTATATATAGCAGTCATCAATAGAAAATCATAAAATTTTTGAAATAGAAAGTAACTCAGAGATCATAAAATTCAACTTTCTACTCTTTATACCATGTTGTTTTATTGACTCAGCAGGGGCATCTGATAATCCACTAAAGATAAAACCCAAGAGACACATCTTTTTTTCCATGATAACCTCTCCATTCTCACAGCATCTAATGGCTATGTGATGATGTAAAGCCCATTACTTATAATTAACCAGTATTTGTAGACTACAAAAAAAATTAATACTAATATATTAAATATTGTCTTTTTTTCTGAAAAATAATATACTTCTATTCATATAATTATATGCCAAGTATTTCAGTGTTTCAAAGGCTTTCATTTAAACTTTATTCATATTTAGCCTAAATATACATTTGAATCACTTTTGGCCATTGGTAATTTATTATGGCATCACCATGACTGGTTGATATAGATGGTCCGTATGAGTGATCAATAAAATTTTAATCACCTTTTTTATTAAAATTAAAATATTGAGGAATATTGAAGAAAGCCCCAAGGTTTCCTTTTTCTTTCCTATTTGACTACAATTGCAATTTTTTCTCCATCTTGACCTGCTTTCCCTTGAGTAAGTTATATGTCATTTTATCACTACATCCTAAAAGCACCTTAAAAGCCAGAAGCAAATTTTGTCTATTAATTCACACATCAAAAATCCATTTAGTACCTACTATGTGTCAGGTACTTTCCTTGTCCTGGGCATTTGGTGGAGACAGGCTAATTTCTCTTGAGATTTACATCTTGTCAATCTGCATATTCAGTTTGCTTTAGCGCAAAGAAATTATCTTTGTCTAATGATTGTGCATATCAAGTTCTTTTCTCTTTTGGGAAATCCTAACATGGTCATATTAGATACTCTCAATCTTCTTTTAAAGTCTTATCTTTTCCTTCATGCTTTTTATATTGTTTCATTTTTGCTTGAAATATTATCTCTACTTGATTTTCTGGCACAAAAAACATTGACTTCCTATTTATGAGTTTGTACTTGTTAGTCTGGAAAACAACGTTTTTCAGTTCCAGCATGTGTGTTAGTGTGATGTCATGTGTATCATTTTCCACAAGAAAGACAAAGACTTTGCCCCTGAGGGCTAGCCGGGCAGTGGAGGCAGTTGGAGGAAGCTCTTCACTCAATTAGTTCCTAGGGCTCCCCCAGTCCCAGCAACAGAAATAGCTCTCAGGCTGAGCTCTACCTCATCTTCCTGAGTACCGCAGGGAAGAACCAAACGTGTGCAGAGCTCCAGGTCTGTCCTGCTATCTGAGCTGCTTGGCTCAGGAGAGGAGATGGAGGGCTATGTGGGCAGTTGGATAAGTACATATATGTTCAATGCCACATCCATCATCCCAGAACCTCTTTGGTGGAAACCAGAAGACTATTTGTTAGAGGGAAAATTGATAATATAATCTCCCTTCTTAAAATACGTCAAAACAATCTCAATGCTCTTAAAACTATTAAAAATGGTTTTTGAGTCCTCATACCCTCGGAATGGTGATTATTTCTAAACCATGTTTTCTGTTATTTTTCTTTCAGCCAATCCCAATGATTGGACAATCTGATTTCAGGTCTCTTTATCAAACTCCTTCTCACCTCAGAGCCTACTTGTCTGTTTCTTCCTCTGCCTGGAGTTCTCTTTCTCTCTTTCCTTACATATAGGTATTGTTTATTCATCATTTCCTCCTTTCTTTTTTTTCTTAAACTTGTTCTTACTGAGTTCCGATTATGTGCTAAAGGCTAGTTATACACTGATGATCAAAACTGATATCATCTATGTCTTTGCAGAGATTTTAGTTTACCAGGAGTAGCAGACCAAAAAAAATGTACATAAAAATATAAAATCCAAACCGCCATGAATTCAGTGACAAAAGAGAAAAAATACATTGTTTCAAGGACAAAAGGCTAATTGAGTGAAGGATTTGACATATGAAATCATTTCTGCCTCTTTTTTAAAACTCTGGCCTCAATCACAATGTTGTTCTCTGTTTAATAAAATCATATTAGTTTACTTCCTGGACCATTATTTTATTTTTAATGTCCATCAAAGTGAAGTGAAGTCACTCAGTCGTGTCTGACTCTTTGTGACCCCATGGACTGTAGCCTACCAGGCTCCTCCATCCATGGGATTTTCCAGGCAAGAGTACTGGAGTGGGTTGCCATTTCCTTCTGCAAGGAATCTTCCCGACCCAGGGATCGAACCCGGGTCTCCTGCATTGTAGGCAGACACTTTACCCTCTCAGCCACATTAGTTAGGATATATTCTGAAATGTTTACAGCTATCAATCAGAAGAACATAGCAAATAGCAATAGTGGAGTAGAAAGAAAGTAGGCTGCATATTTTTCAGCTTTTCATACCTCCCTATTTTTGTCTGCCATGTAGGACTTTTCAGACCCTGCCTAGTACCATTGTACTTTATTTCTTCACCTCATGAATGTTGGTGACATACATTAGGATGCAGCTTGTTAGGCAGCACTGTCTGTGATAATCGTTGACAAATATGGTACACATTCCCAAGTCCCTTCCACATTTCTACAAAACCACTGATGCATTTTAATCTTTAGATGTAGTCTCTAATGTACCCCCAGAAGTTCATTTAAATATATTTATTGAGGAGCCATTATCTCAAAACATATTTTTTCCGGTATATTAAAAGGAAAAGTATAAATTACTTACTTAAAATAATTATGGATTCATAATTTCAACAGCAACCTCCATTGAAACATTTCTACCTATATCCAAAAGGTAACAGTGGAAGCAAAATTATTAAATAAAAGAAAGACATAATCCTGTCTTGTTTTAATTTTGGTGTTTATTTTGGGGGATGTAGGAAAATGAAGTTTATATTTCTGTTCTTTTCCTATTTAGAAAGACGTTTGTATTTATATTAAGATTTCACCACACTCCAATGGAAGTCAGTTTGGAACCCAGGATTTCATTGATGGTTTGGTACTATAAGTAGAAAGATCACAGAATTGAGACCCCTGATTCAAGACTATAACAGGTTTGGTAGTTAGAAAGGCTAGTATATGATTAAGGTACAATGTAAGGGTCAAAACAGGTCAAAGATGTCTTGAGATGATTTTGATAAGGTGCCACTCCCATAGAATACAACCCATCTGTGATATATCTTGAAACATACACACAAACACACTGGCCCTGTTTCTCCTAGTTATTGCCCTTTTTCTGCTGCACGTAACAGAAAATCCCAAGGTGATGGTGTATGCTCATTATCTGCAGTACTTCTTCTGTTATTCTCATTGAAGATATTCCAATGAGGCTTTCATCCCATAACTACTCTTATCAAAATCACTTCCAGCCTCTACATTGCTAAATCTAATGAGAATTCTCACTTTCTATCATCCTTTACTTACCACCAGTATCTTACACATTAATCACTCCCACTTTATTTTTTATTGAGATATAATTGACATACAGTATATTAGTCTCAGGTGTAGCCACTTACTAAAACTTCTATTGCATTCCAGGACACTTCACTCTCATGATGGCTCCCCTTTTATATCAATGACTATTCCTTTTAGCTTCCCAGTATCTCAATATTGTAGAACATCTGGATATAACTTTTGGAATTTTCCCTTATTTAAATCCACTCCTTGATATTTATGGCTTTAAATATTATCTAAATATCAATAGATAGTTTTCAGCCTGGACTTCTCTCCTAAATCTCCAAATTCCAGACTGGTACAATACCACCTATTCAGTGTCTCTATTTAAGTATTCAAAATGCATCTCAAACTTAACATTTCTAACACAGAGATATCACCTTCCTCAAAGTCTGCTTCTCTTGAAACCTCCAGCATCTTGATCACAACACCACCACTCTTCAGATGTTTAGGCTAAAACTCTTGTTATCATTCATGATTTTTCTTTTATGACCAACATTAAATTTGGCAGCAAATCCTGGAAACTCTACTTTAAAAATATATCTAAAATTCAACTAATAGTTTACTACATCCACCAAGTGACATGATCCAAGCCAACATTATTTCTAGTCTGGATAGTTGCAATGGCCTCTTAATTTTTTTCCCTTGACCCAAATGTATATTCCTCATCGAGCTTCTGAAAGGAAATTAGCCATATCTGTATCTATATTGACATAAATATATAGTCATTATCTTTTTTAAATTAATTTATTTTTTAATTGAAGGATAACTGCTTTACAAAATGGTTTTGGCTTCTGCCAAACATCAACGTGAATAAGCCATAGGTATACATATGTGGAGGTTCTAGAGGGAGAGGACATATATCTTTTAAAATATCAATCGTACAATGCCACTTCTATGCTTCAAAACCTGGCTTCCTATATCACTCAGAGAGAAAACAAAAATTACTGCAGCATCCTACAATGTCTTACAAAATATCTATGCTTTTCTCCTCCAACCCAATTATCTCTCTGACCTCATGTCCCATTATTATCATTCCCCTTATTCATTCTGTTTTAGTGCCACTGGATCTTTCTCTTCAAACATACTGAGCAATGTACACCTAAGAGCTTTTATATCTATAGGTGTTTAGTTTTCATGTGTTTTGCCTAAAAATCTCTTCCATCAATAACACCTGCACTCCCCTCCTTAGGCTTCATTCCCCAGACGCTTCCTCTGATCAGACATTTCCTAATCATCTTATTTAAAGTTGAGTCTCATCATTCTCTTGGTAATCCCTTTCTTTATTTCTTGCTTTGTTCTCATCTCTGACACTTACTGATATCTAATATCATATCTTCTCACTTAATCATTTTTGTTTTGTGTCTTTCTCCTGTCAGTAGAATGTAAAATTTATGTGTTGAAATTTTCACTTTTTACTTCTGTTACATCTTCAGAACACATGATGAAGTTAATATTCAATGAATGAATAAATAAATGAATGAATTTCTTAAGTCCTGCTTTGCTGAAATCATTGGTGAATCAACTGGCCAATTAGCTAAAACTGTCAAAGCAGATTCCAGTATAAAATGGGTGTAAGGAATAGAGATTTCCTAATCCTCAGGCATCCTTACACCTTAATGTTTTATAACTTTGTGGAGATAGGGCATATATTAAGTAAGAGGAAGAAATAGACACGCTTACTGTTTTTTCTCCTCCACTTGTTGATAGCATAGGAAATATAGTTGATGTTGCAGAAAAATAGTTCTGCCTCACCACAGTGGAGTATAATGGACCAAGGGAAACCTGGCACACTAAAGCCTTAGGGAGGTCTTCCTAAAGGCTAAGTGAAAACCATCCCAGACAAGCCATGTTGTGTAGACTTAGGGCTGCCTTTTAAAATAAAAATGATAGCCAACGGATGACTACACTGATTAATTTCATGTGTTAAATGTAAAGTTTGATGACAGGATACTTTGGCCTCACAGGTAGCATTTGTGAGGAGACTACCTAAATATCATTGAATGCTGAAATTCTATTCCTACCCAAAGCTGTGCCCGTGTATTTTTCACTGAACACTCTGGGGGTAAGTGATGTCATCAGTCTCAGCGCAGAGAGAAAGATTTGAAACAGCAGGAGTATGTAGCCAATAGACGCTGAGGAATAAGAGCAGTAAAGAGAAACTCTGTGTGTGTGTATTATACAGGGAAGAAACTGGAAAAAAGTAGGAAAACATACTTGATTTCTCAATCATTTTCATTCAAAAATGTATGGTATATGAAAACTGATTTGCTTATCTATGTAGAGATTTTACATTTCGGGAGTCTCAAATTACTTTGATATTTTAAAATATCACTATAAAAGAAAATAAAATAAAATATCACTATTAATTTATTTAAAGATGGAAGAAAAAGACACTTGATTGCCTTCAAATCATGAAAGCTAAGTGAGTGGCTAAAGGTGTAGAAGTAAATTTGACAAAAATGGGAATTCACACACATAAACAACGAGTGTCTTTCACTTCCATGTACGGCCAAATAACACGTGTAAGCATTAGGAAGGGAAGACAGCTAGTGCGCAGAGAGCGAGCAGTGCTGTATCATATGACAAATCTTATTCCTGCCTTGATACCACATATAACTCCAAATGCTTTATAAAAAACATCAGTAAAGAAAGAACAATTCAATATCCAAGAAAAGAAGATGACCTAGAATTTCAACAAACATGAATTAGGAAAATGTACGATAATGCTGTGCCTTGACGACAAAAGTCTGAGGACAGAAATGTTGAATTTGGGACCTTGGTGTGACTGGCAGATAATGGAGTAGGATGTCCAGATGGTGAAGCACTTGGCACAAAGTAAAAAAATAACCGAGGCCAAGAGACTGTACTCCCAAATAAACTCAAGGGAATAAGGCAGCAAGGGGTTGTATACATATGATAATTTAGAGGACAGCAAGAAAACAGCACAACCAAAACCTGATTAAAAATGAACACGCCCAGCAGGAAAAACACCATAGTGGCTCGGAAAATAGAAAAAGTGAAAAACTGGTTGTAAAGATCAGTATGTTTCACATAAGGTACGAATTCTACATCTAACTGAACTTATGCCAAAGGGATGATAGTCTTTATTATTATTATTATAGTTGATTTATAATATTGCCTTAGTTTCTTGTGTACAACAAAGTGATTCAATTATATATACATTGTCGGGAGCCGTGTTAGGCATTACTGACAAAATGGAGGCACGGCCCCAACCCCCTCTCCTCATCCCGCAGGCGCTGTCCTGGGATAAAGGAGTTAGGTCTTGTGATTCTGATTTGTCCTTTCCTTTCTCTGGTTGAGTTGGCTGGAAAGAATGTTATAATCCATAAAGTTAACTATTGACATTTGTTCAAGGATCTTTACAAAGAATGTTCCAGGATGAGCACATAGGCTGCAGCTTGAGGTCATGGGAAACATTGTTATCTGAAACCTGCTTGTAAGGGAAATGTTTATGGCAAAAGAAGTTTGCTGAGTTTAGGGTTTAGGAATAATTAAGAATAGTTAGAAGCTAAACGTTTAAGGTATGTTGTAGTGTTGGCATATTTTACTATAGCTTATAGAAACTAGGAATTTTAGATATACTAATAGCTAAAAGTCTTTTTAGGAGATAATGAGCTTAAGTTACTAGGAGATAGCAGGATTTAGAAAAATAAGAAATAAACTGAGGAATGTGGTATACAGCCCAGAGACAAACTTGAGTTACAATATTATCACAAGGACACTTAAGAGGGAACTCTGAAGGACAACAATGATTTATGGAGACAGTAAATCTGGGTGAGGGGAAACTGAAGATGTCAAACCTCTGACCTAATGCTTTTGTAAAAGTATAAAAGAAAACCTGATGCTTGAAATAAACATGCAGCCCAGTGCTTTGAGTGAGAGGCTGCATCATTCGCTGACTCCATTCATCCTTTCAGGCACTTTCCTGGCTGCTGGAGCTGGACTCCGGCAATACATACATACTTTTCATAATTTTACATTATAGATTATTACTAGACTTAGAATAAAACATAATTTTTCCAACTCTCAGAACTTTTAATATATTGAGGAATAAATAAAAGTGAACATATAATTATATAATACAGTTTTAAATGCTCTGAATGTAGAAATACAGAGGACACTTCAGAGGATAGAAGAATGGGAATTATGTGAACTTGAGATGGGTGAAATGTGGACAGGCAGGAAGACTCCCAGAAAGTTATGTTTCACAGCTGCTGCTGTTGCTAAGTTGCTTTGGTCATGTCTGACTCTGTGCGACCCCACAGATGGCAGCCTATCGGGCTTCCCCGTCCCTGGGATTCTCCAGGCAAGAATACTGGAGTGGGTTGCCATTTCCTTCTCCAGTGCATGAAAGTGAAAAGTGAAAGTGAAGTCGCTCAGTCGTGTCCAACTCTTAGCGACCCCATGGACTGCAGCCTACCAGGCTCCTCCATCCAGGGGATTTTCCAGGCGAGAGTACTGGAGTGGGTTGCCATTGTCTTCTCCATGTTTCACTGATGGTGACTTGAAGACTGAATGGAAAAGTCTCTTGATTAAAGATTATGACATATCAGATAGCCCAGAGACTAGCAGAGAATGTAAAGATTTGAAATTACTCAAGTTTGGAGTTTCATAGGATTTATTGTTTGTTCTTTTTTTCCTGTAGAGTAGTCAGAGCTGAAATAGCAAGAGCAGAGATGTTGCCATTTTGTGGATACATTGCATCTCTGAAGTCTATATTTTTCAGAGATCTAGCACTACTAACTTTAACCCTGCTAAGACAGGTGGTGCAGTGAAGACCACACTCTTTCACTGTTGTGGAAACTGAGGCTCATATGATCTCACAAGATTTCAAGGAAGTTGATGCCAAATCGGAATTCAAATACGTAAATCTTGACTTAGTCAAGTTAGTATTCCATGTTGGCTTCTCTCACTTGTCTTGTAGAGAAAGATAAACAACTGATTCTGATGTATTTAGATTCTCTCTTTGCCAATGAAGTACTGAAAAAAACCTGAATACAATTTAGCAGAAATAGAAAAAAATGAGGAAATATAATGAAGTCTCTTTGAGGAACTGTTTTATATTCTACTCTATATAGGGATTGTGTGTTAAGTGATGGTATTTTATTCTATTGTAGGAGAGTATGCAAAGCAAGCTCATGGTTACTCCTTGAATTGGGAAAATCTTTAGTTTCTGAGCATAATCTATAATTTGCATGTGATTCCATAATTCTAGGATGAGCTGATTATAGGATGCTGCATACAATTAAGGCTGAGAAATAATTTTATTTTATATACTGACAATGAACAGATAGAAAAAAGGATGTCAATTAAAGCCACACTGAGAAAATCAGTGACAAGTTGGCATGAGAAAAAAGGGATTTTTACATCTGAGGTACAGAGCAATTGCAGTTTGAAGGTGATGCCAGCTTTTGGATATAAAAGGGAGGAAATAGAGAGTAATAAAAAATTTATATATAGTATCAAATTGGATTAGCAAGCTTAGTTTCTTACTTTGGCTCCATTAATCTACATGAACACACCATGTAAACTCATCATACAATGCTCTTTTCTTCTATAAACTGGGGGTAAGATGGGTGGGGTAGGAAGTGACATTGTCACTCAGTGCCCAAGGAACCTGTGGAACTCATAAAGGGATCTCTTAGAGAATTTCTAAATAGAAAGTATATACACATAATAAATTTGAAAGGTATTAGGAGAACTATAATGAAGGACAGGGCAGAGAAAAATTGCCCCATCTAGACTAAAAGAAAAGAGATGGAAAAAATGTTTTTCTATAAAATCTTAAAAATTAACTTTTAAGGAAAATGGGTTTTAAAACTTTTGGAAACCAAAATTTCATTTTAGTGTCTCAGAGTAAAGAAAAATCATTAGAATAATGGATCTGCCAGACAATCTTTGGTGTCCATCCTCTATTTCATGACTTTGAAGGTACTCTGTATTGCCATTTTATCAGTATTTAAATTCTTAAGAGTTGCAAAATCACCATGTGACTCAGTTTTGAATTTATTTGTATTTGTTGAATTCACTTATATTTATCACAGATGTTCATGGTTTAGTTAAAGAGCAATAAATAAAACCGTTCACCGAATACTAGCCTATGTTTTGGGCCTAAGAAACAAAGTGTACAGTTTAAGAAAAAGAGACAGCTGCCTCCATTTATTGCATTAGCCCTTCATTTACAAAAGCATATTAATGAACATGACAGCACTAATCACAATATACATAATTATTCCTAAACAAAGGTTTAATATATGACATTTTTCCATGGCTTATTTGAGATAGCTGCTTATCACAAGATTTATGAGCAATTATGTCATACAAAAACTGAAGCCTTCAGGGTCTTGTTAACCCTCCAATAGTCTCACAGTTCAACTCCTATTTATTTTGTGTACACCTCTCCAAGCCACTATAAACTTCATGCCACTATGAATTTCTTCCTGTACTTTTGCTTCCTTCATCTGATTTACTATAGGAAAACTACCTCCCTACCACTTGATTGACTGTTTGTACCACTATAATATTAAACTTCTCATCTTCCTCCTTCCATCTGCCTAGATGTTACTGGGCTTTTCCAATGAGCATCGAGATAACAGTATACTATTAAAATATATTTTCTAGTATTGTTAAATATTTCTGTAAACAGTAATTCAACTTCTTTGCTTTAACTGAAATTTTACTTTCTCCTTCTGCTTTCTTCACTGGAGAGTGTGGTGTTTTCTAATTTCCCCAGTCATTAAGGATACTCGGTAGACTCCCATGCTAATTGTAGATCACACTTCTGCCACCACCAACCAGAAATCACTTTTTAAAAATCTTCAGTAAACCTTAATTTTAGCTTCACAAGTGGTGTCAGTGATAGGACACTCAAAATTCAACCCCTCTCCTTGATGCCTTCATCAGCAAGCTGAAAGTTCCCATAGCCACCTCACTAAAATTTTTTACAACTTCAATATCAGCAGCAATGACCCTTCTGGTACCTGAGACCAGACTTGCTCAGTCACTTCTACATATTTCAAAGTCACTTTTATATCATTTAATTTACCTTCTACTAGAGCTTGACTGTGCTTTTCATCAGATTTGGAAATGATTCACCTCAATGAGTTCACGTTTGGCACCCAACAAAATCATGTATTTATTGAATCTATTCTTTACCTTTACTGTGATTTCCCATATTATGTTTCTTTCCATTCCTCAGTTAATTAGCTTGCCCACCACATTTACTTATGCTTGTTTTATTCAGTTAATTATTATTAATTGTTGCTAATCAATACTGTATAAGATTATTAGAATTTGAGGAATTTAAGACAGAAATAAAGATCGATAAACATGGTACCCTCCCCTAGGGAATTTAATTCAATTAGGTTGTAGGAAATAGTTTCTTGGGTTGAATATCCAACATGTAGCAAAACAAAAGTGCAGCAATGCCAGTGGAGCTCCACAGTGAGCCTAAGGCCTTTGTCCTGAATTCCTGTAAAAATGTGTGTGGAGCACAGAAAGATCCAGAAATTTCACTATGGAAATGGAGAGCTTAAAAGAATTGTACATGGGCTGACATAGATCAAAAGAAGGATTTGATGACTAGGGACACACAGTTTGTACCATAGCATCTAGACTACTGCCCTCCAAAGACCAGCTGGGATGTCACACCTCAGTGGTTACCTATGCCAGCTATATCACAGCATAGATGGAAGGGGAACTGAAAAACCCAGGAAGAATCAAGGCCTTCTTACTCCTGTCACTATGAGAACACTGAAGAGACGGACATGTCATGAGGTTGTTAATTGGTATGTCATGAATTTCAGAACAGAATGAGGGCATTTGAGAGGCTGAACATTAATGTAAAAGTGACTGTATCATTAATACAGGCTTTTATATTTGTAGAGACTGTGGCGTCACATAAAGCTATATTTTATTTCCCTGTTTAAAGTCCATCAAGGTTTAAAGCTGTGAATAAATTTGGATCTTTACAGAAAATCAAAATGCTAAATTTCTTATGTATGTATAAGCAGCAGTATGAGTAAATTTGTGTTTATTTTATAACTATACATTTTTTGTTCAATTCATATCTTTGTCCTATGGTATCAGTAAAATGAGTACAAATAAATATTTTCTAAGATATATTGAAACTTATCAAATATATATTGTCTGTCTAAGTCATCAGCTACCTGACACCTGTTCTCAAGCGCTGACATCTCTTCAGAGTAGCTGCTCATTTGGAATTAGCTATCAATTCATTTCATAAGTGCCATAGGAATGTAGTTATATTCCTTTGCGGCCATACCTTGAATTTCTCATAATGTCATTTCTTTCAGCATAACTATCTGTCTACTGTTGACATTTCTGCAGCCATGCATATTTTTAGCTTGAAGGGAGAATTAGTGATATCCTATCTGTCAACTAACACTCAGAAAAAACAAAAGTTCTGTTGAAAAAACTGGGGTTTACAATGATGACGAAGTTCATCAGAACCATCAGGGGCAGCAACCACAGCACTGCCCTGCCACTATTTGCAGACTGAAATTATGCCAGGAATAATACAAGGCCATTTACATGTAACTTCACAACATATACAGAAGATAGAAAAGCTTAATACTGTTAACCATACAAGGAAAGCAGAAATGGACAGAATAAGTACTTGCTCAAGATATTCTAGGTTATGAAGACAATTCAGATTGACTTCAGTCTATAATTTTGAGAATTTAGTTTATAAATTTGCTCTTGGAATAACAGCAGATGCCTGAGTTTGATTAACATACTCTATGATGATGCTAGAAAGTCTGTGAGGCTGATGCAAATGAGATATCACTGTTTTTTGTTGCATTATCTCTTGAAAAAATTTTAGGCAAAAAACTGCCTTGATTTTCCAAGGAAAATTTGAAATGAAAGTTCCAGAAGGAAATTCTATGGCTCTGTACCTTGAGGCCTGTTAGTGCCTTCTAGCTTGGAGTTGGAATGATGAAAGAAATAAAATGTTATATAATGGTTTCTTTAAAAACCAAATCAAAACATTACAATGGCTGGAATTTATATACCAAACAACCAGGCAGGAAAAGAAGACTTTTATCTAGCAAAACAAAATCATTTGGGTTTAAAAAAGAATAAAGGAAGATGCGGTCCAGGGGTTATTCCATATGTTTTACTTATTGTTAATATAATTATGTGTGGTATTTGCCACTGTTTTTGACATTGTAGTTAGGAGTATCAACAAAGTTGTTATGGAATGAGAAAATTGAAATTGGTTATGTTAATGGTCACTTTATGAGGAAAACTGGTTTGAAAAATTATCCAAAAAAATCTTAAGTGCTTAAAAAAAGCAGTAGGACTTTTAATAACAAGCAAATTTCCTGTTCCATGCCCACTTTAATTCTATATTAAAAAACTGAATGCTTATATTGTTAATTTTGGTTCACTGATTTTCTCTACTATAGTACATTTATTTCTCAAAACATTCTCAATTTTCTCACTCACCTTCCAATTTCAATTATGTCTTATTATTTTTAGTTAAATCAGGACACAATGCTAACCTTGATATCACTATGTAAATTGTTTTCTCTGCCAACTCAGAAAGTGTTCTATAATTACTATTTCCGGTAAAGCTTCCCCCCCCACCTTCCTCTTAATTGTGTATGGAACACCTGGTTGAAAATAGCCTCTCAGAATTTCCATTGTTACCTACTACCTAGCATTGAGTATGACATCAATGCTTATTCAAGTTTCACTCCTTTGCAAGGTATTTTCCCTACCTTTTATACACCCTCACTCCAATTCCTCTTGACAATGAAAAAAAAAATCTAAAATTTTAAATTTCAATTTCACAGTTGTTTAACACAATTAAGATTTACATTTCAATTAGTTTTCCTGGGCTTTGGGATGCTCCATCTAAATGAAAACACATTTCTTCATTTTGCCCTTTCTAGAGCCCCTATTAGACATATTTTGGACACCTTACACTAATTTTCTGTTTCCTTTATCATCTTTTACCTTATATTTTCCATCTATTACTCATTTCTACTTTCTGGGTACATTGTCCATTTGCTCTTTCTGCTAAGTAATTTTTAGCAACCATGTTGTTGCAGTTCAGTCGCTAAGTCATGTCCAACCTTTTGCAACCTCATTGACTGTAGCACAAAAGTCTCCTCTGTCCTCTACTATCTCCCAGAGTTTGCTCAAATTCATATCCATTGAGTGAGTGATGGTATCTAACCATTTCATCCTCTGTCAGTCCCTTCTCCTTTTGCTTTTAATATTTCCTAGCAACAAGGTCTTTTCCAGTGAGTCTATTCTTTCCATCCGGTGGCCAAAGTATTGGAATTTCAGCTTTAGCAACAAACCTTCCAGTGAATACACAGATTGACTGGTTTGATCTCCTTGCTATCCAAGGAACTCTCAACAATTTTCTCCAGCACCACAGTTTGAAACATCAATTATTCGGCGCTCAGCCTTCTTTATATTCCAACTCTCACATCTCACAACTCACATCATGTCACAACTCTCACATCCAAGACTACTGGAAAAACCACAGCTTTGACTATATGGATTGTTCTCTGCAAAGTGATGTCTGCTTTTCAATATGCTGTCTAGGTTTGTCATAACTTTCCTGCCAAAAAGCAAGCCACCAATTTCATGACTGCAGTCACTGTCCACAGTGATTTTGGAACCCAAGTAAAGAAAATATATCATTGCTTCTACTTTTTCCCCTTCTATTTGCCATCAAGTGATGGGACCAGATACCATGATCTTTATTTTTTGAATGTTGAGTTTTAAGCCAACTTTTCTCATTCCCCTCTTTCACTCTTCATCAAGAGGTTCTTTAGTTCCTCTTTGCTTTCTGCCATTAGGGTGTTATCTGCATATCAGAGGTTGTTGATATTTCACCTGGCAGTCTTGATTCCACCTTGTGATTCATCCAGCCCAGCATTTCACATGATGTATTCTACATATAAATTAAATAGGCAGGGTGACAATATACAGCCTTGATGCACTCCTTTCCCAATTTTGACCAGTCCATTGTTCCACGTCTGGTTCTAACTGTTGCTTCTTGACCTGTATACAGATTTCTCAGGAGGTAGGTAAGGTGGTCTGCTATTCCCATCTCTTTAAGAATTTTCCATAGTTTGTTGTTATCCACACAGTCAAAGGATTTAGCATAGTCAATGAAGCAGAAGATGATGTTTTTCTGGAATTCCCTTGCCTTTTCTATGATCCAGTGGATGTTGGTAATTTGATATCTGGTCCCTCTGCCTCCTTGAAACCCAGCTTGCACATCTTAAAGCTTTCAGTTCACATGCAGCTGAAGTCTAGCTTAAAGGATTTAGAGCATAACCTTGCTAGCAAGTGAAATCAGTGCAAATGTACATAGTTTGAGCATTCTTTGGCATTGCCTTTCTTTGGGACTGGAATGAAAACTGACCTTTTCCAGTCCTATGGGCACTGCTGAGTTTTCCAAATTTGCTGACATCCTGAGTATAGCACTTTCACAGCATCATCTTTTAGGAGTTTAATTAGCTCAGCTTGAATTCTGTCACATCCATTAGCTTTGTTTGTAGTAATGGTTTCTAAGCCCACTTGACTTCATACTTCAGGATGTCTGGCTCTAGGTGAGTGACCACACCATCATGGTTATCTGGGTCATTAAGACTTTTTTGTACAATTCTTCTGTGTATCCTTGCCATCTCTTCTTATCTATTTTGCCTCTGTTAGGTCATTAATGTTAGGTCCTTAATGTTTCTGTCCTTTATCATACTCATCCTTGCATGAAATATTCCCCTGATATCTCCAATTTTTTGAAGAGATCTCTAGTCTTTCCCAGTCTATTTTTTCCTCTGTTTCTTTGCATTGTTCTTTGAAGAAGGCTTTGTTCTCTCTCCTTGCTATTTCTCTGAAACTCTGCATTCTTTGGGCATATCTTTCCCTTTCTACTTTTCCTTTCACTTCTCTTCTTTCCTCAGCTATTTGTAAAGCCTCCTCAGACAACCACTTGGCCTTCATGCACTTCTTTTTCTTTGGCATAGTTTTGGTCACTGCCTCTTCCTGTACAATAACATGAACATCCATCCATAGTTCTTCAGGCACACTGTCTACCAGATCTAATCTTGTGAATCTAGTCATCATCTCCACTGTATAATCATACGGAATTTGATTCAGGTCATGCCTGAATGACCTAGTAGTTTTCTCCACTTTCTTCAATTTAAGCCTGGATTTTGCAATAAGGAACTCATGATCTGAGCCACAACAGTCAGCTCCAGGTCATGCTTTTACTGACTGTAGAGAGATTCTCCACTTTTGGCTGCAAAGATCATCATCAGTCTGATTCTGATGTTGACATCTGGTGATGTCCATGTGTAAAGTCGCCTCTCAGGTTTTGGAGATGGTGTTTGCTATGACCAGTGTGTTCTCTTGACAAAACTTGGTTAGCCTTTGCCCTGTTTCATTTTGTACTCCAATGCAAAATTTTCCTGTTATTCTGGATATCTCTTGACTTCCTACATTTGTATTCCAATCCCCTATGATGCAAAGAAAATCTTTTTTTTTTTGGTGTTAGTTCTGGAAGGTATTGCAGGTCTTCATAGAACTGGTCAAATTCAGCTTCTTTGGCATCAGTGTTTGGGGCACAGACTTGTATTAGTGTGGTGGTGAGTGGTTTGCCTTGAAAACAAACCAAGATCATTCTGTCATTTTTGAGACTGCATTTGAGTACTGCATTTTGGACTCTTTTTTTCAGCAACCATACTTTCACTTAATTTTACTTTCCAGTACTTCTGTTTCTGTATCTCATTTCTTTTTTTTTTGAGTAGCATCACCATTTCTTTTTATATTACGTCTTTTCAGATTTCTCAAAAGATATTCACTGAGGAAGATTTGTTTATAGTATATATAGTTTCTCTCTCTGCCATGTTTTAGGATTTCTTCAAATGTATGAGACATTCAACAACTAGACACTGAAAGAATGACCCAGGAAATCTGTGTACTTTGTTGTGGTGTGTTGATGGGGATTCAATACTCCAGTGCGTGATTGGAGGATGGGGCTGGAGTACTGATTATGTAAAAGTGTCACTGGAATCTTAGAACATATGAAAGGAAAGGTTTTATTATTAAAAGTCAGATTTAATAAAAAGTATTAGGAAGCAAGTCATTCAGTAAATTATTAATGCCCAGGAAAGGGAAAGTGATACCACTGGAGAGACTCTAATAATACAAGCATGTAAAATTATAGAAAGCAAAATTCTAGGATAAATTGCAGTGTATAATTTTTCAAAGATTACATTCTCAAACAGCAGGAAAAGTCAAGGTGATGCTGAAAAGGTTTTGTATAATAACTGAAAAACAGCAGTTTTTCTATTCAGGTGATGAATAAACAGATTTTAGCAAAAGTATCATGCTGTAGTATTTTCAAGTTTTGTAAATGATGATGAAATTAAAGAAAACTTTTGTTTTGTTGCAAAGTACTTCTGAGACAACCAAAGGTATAGATGTATCTAGCGTTTTTGTTTTTATACTGAGAGGAAAGGTCTATCTTAGAGAATATATTGATATCAGCATTTACGGTGCCCCATCAATAGTTTGTTTCAGATGTTTCAAGTGTTTTAAAAAATAAGGGAAATCCAAACATTAAAATATAGAACTTCATTCTTCAAAGAGACATGCTAATGTCAACAGTTATTTTTTATCTCTTCTCTCCCATGATAAAAACTCTGAAGATCTACTCTCTTAGCAACTTACAAATATGCTATATGTGTGCATGCTAAGTCACTTTAGTCATGCCCAACTCTTTGTGATCCCATGGACTGCAGCCCACCAGGCTTCTCTGTCCATGGATTTTCCAGGCAAGAATAGAGGAGTGGATTGCCATTCCCTCCTCCATGGGATCGTCCCAACTCAAGGATCACATCCACATCTCTTATGTCTCCTGCATTCGCAGGCAGGTTCTTAACCAGTAGTGCCATGTTGGAAGCCCCAAATATGCCATACAGTATTATTAATTATAGTCACCATACTATGCATTATATCCCTATTACTTATTTATTTAATTAGTAGAAATTTGTACTTTTTGACCTGCTTCACCTATTTTCTCCTAGCCTCTGGCACCTACCAAACTGTTTTCTGTATCTCTGAGCTTTTTCACTCAAACATTCCACATATAAGTGAGATCAAACGGTGTTTGTCTTTCTTTTGCCTGACATTTCATTTAGGATAATTGCCTGAAAGTCCACTTATGTTGTTCAAAATGATAAGTCTTTCTTTTTTATGACCAAATAATATTTTATTGTACATGTATACATTGCATTTTCTTTATCCATTCATTCATAGGTGAACACTTAGGTTGTTCCATATCTTTGCTATTGTAAATAATGCCACAATGAGCATGGGGGTGCATATATCCATTTCAGTAGTATTTTCATTTTCTTCAGATTAATACTCAGGAGTGGAAATGCTGGATAAACAATTCTTAATGATAAAATGGAAAACTTCTGGATAAAACTACAAAATGGATAACTTTACTTATCAAAGACCAGTTTGTTTAGCATATTTAAAAATTATATGCAAATGTCGACAAAGAACATAATCCTCTGCTAAGTAAAGAAATCTGATGGTTTAACAGAGGAAGGTTTTGTGACAGGATGGTTTAGATGAAAGATGAATAAATTCTTTTAAGAGCTTTTTTCATAAAACTTTTTCGAGATTTTTCTTGGTGTTTTGAAAATATAGGGTGAATTAAAAAAACTAGTCTGGTTAAGAGAGAGTTTTCAACAATAACCCAGTTGAATGAGTCTCTGCAAGGCCTTGAAGACAATGTTCTGACTTCAGGTGACAAGATACTTTGGATATAAATGAAAGCTAAATCTTTGGAAAATCATGTTGCAAAAAAAACAAAGAAAAAACAAACAAAACTCCCTATAAAATCTTGAAACACTTCCATTCCTCCTTAGGCATTAGAATGTGGAAGGAAACTAACAACACTCAACTTCTACCCAAAGATGAGAAGAGCTACAGTACAAAATTAACAGCATTTACCTTCCCCTTTTCTAGACTGAATGGGCGTGACCCTTTTTCTGAATCTTCTGCTCAGTCAGAGAACCGAATACTGAGAGAAGGTAAAGACGTCAGAGAGTTGTGCTGTTATAACACTCAAGTTGAGATTTACTGCTGTCTTAAGCATGCTATAAATCTCTTCACAATTTCTGTGTGAAAGAATATCCTGCCATTCATAAGAAAGCATAAGAATATTCTGCTACTATTTTTAGCTTCCTATAAGTGTGAGCAAGCTACTTTGTTTTAACAAGTATCTTGAACAATATTAAATGCATTTAATTTCAATTGAAAATAAACCCCTTTGTATTTATCTCAATTTTGACTGAAAATTGAGTATTTTGTGCAACAAAGCCTAAGCACAAATTTCACAAAGAAGTTTTATTCTTTATTTTTAGCATCAAAAGGAATAATTTTATTCATAGGTCTATAAAAAGTTCAAAAAAGCAATGTCTTGATATGGTAATTTTGTAATTACGTGCCTACTTACTAGCCCCTATGATATCACTTAAGAAAAGAATGTTTTGTCAAAGTCTTAAATAAATCTGTGTTTTAAACTAATTTGTATCCATGTTACTTTTGATTAAGGTTGAGTAAATTTGCTATTGCCAATAACATTAATCAGAATCAAATTTCAACTTTTATTTAAATTAAACGTATTTAGCCTATCTCAAAAAAATGAAAGGCTATTTTACCTTAAGCCACAGTTTGACAAAGACATACTGCCTGCCTTTTAAGTTTTTTAAATTTGTACAAAGAAACAAAGTTAAAGTCAAGAGGGGTAAGCTACACCTCTTTTTTTCCTCTAAGAAAAGTTTTAAGTATTAAAAAGGAGGAAACATAAAATCACCCTTAACAATCGTGTATTATATATCTACTTCATTAGGAACTTGCTTAGCAGAAAGCTGTGATAAGAATATAAGACTTACTTGGATACAAAATAATTTTTTAATGAAAAAAAACTAAAATTTCCTTTACCTACCTCACTGACGGAAAGTCGCTATAATTTATAGGAATGAGGCAACACATAAAAAGAGCAGAATAAAGAATTGGCCAAAATAAAGACAGTCACAGGAAAATATTTCTCAACTTAAAATAGTACTGAAAATTATTATTGTAATATTATATCCACAACAAACTTTTATTATTCAATTACTAAGTGTCATGGAATATTTTGTGTGTAGGAAACCTAAGAATTATTTCAAGGATTTTCTCAGAGTAAAAAGATTAATGAATATCATTCTCTCTTACAGACGACATGGAAGGATGGATGCAAGGAAGGAAGGGAGGAGGGAGGGAGGGAGAGAGGAGAGAGGGAGGGAGGGAGGGAGGAAAAGAAGAAAAGAGATTGGAAGAGTCATTTTCTGTTTTGACTCCTTATCACTCTTAAGAGACTCCAGTGTGTATCTTATAAAAACAATCCTCTCTGACATTACCACCATACAACTCATCCATTTAGGAAGCCATCCCATATACAATGCAGCTTTCCAATCCATAGGCTCTATTTTAATTTTGCCAATAATCACATCAATGTATCTTCTTCACTTCTAGTCCAGATACTTTTCTAGAAAGCAGTATTGCTTCTAATTTTCATGTCTCATAAATATTCAGTCTAACAGTTGTTTAATTGATCCCTTTCTCTTTTGTCCTTAATAGTCTTTCGAATTTGCAGGCTTTTCATTCTTTATGACTCCTTTCTGAGTCTGGAGGATGCTTCCTCAAAACCAAAGTCGGGTCTCTTTAGGTTGAAGTCATCATTGTGTTCAGATTTCAGTATTCCACCAGTATACTATTTCTTAGCAAAACCTCTGCCACCATTACAATTTTCCAAATTATGACTATCATTTCCTCTTTATTTTTAGTTATTTAATTGAAGGAGAGTTCTTTTTCTCCTTCATTTATTTATATTAGTATGAACTCATGGGTTCCTGTTTTATTATACTGGGTGTCATCTGATATTGTCATTGATTTTAATATTCAAATTGTCCTAGACTTGCTCAATGAGATATCCATCAAGTTAGGTTCTTATATACTTTTGACATGTCTTATCATTCTTTGAGCATATCTTCACTTTCTGATATAAGGTGTTTCTGGACAAAAATTCTTATGCTTTAGTGAGGATGCTATTTAGAAACCAAGAACATTGCTAAATGGTATCAATGAGTCTATGCCCATCTCTGAATATAATTCACATGCACTCCCATACAAAGTTAATTCTCATTATTCATGGTTGTTACATTTTAGCAAGTCACTGAAAATTCCAAATTAAGGAATACTGAACCACCACCCCTGAGAATGTGGGGCTAGGTTCCTGTGAGTCTCTGGTCACATTTTCACCAATTGGTCATTACATAACATTGTTGTGTCATGTGTGTTACTGTTTAAAACCATTAAACTCAAAATATATCACCGATTCATTGGCACTAAACTCATGACTAACAGCACAATGATTTATGCCTGAAGGGAGCACATCTAACACATTTTCTCCATAAGAAACACCACAGCCTTCTTGCCTTTAGGAATACTAGACAAACTTCAGCACTAAGCTTGAAAACAGCAAAAGCACCAAGCAAAAGTGCAAAAAATGTTAAAACCATGGTTCCCTAGTGGTTCAGATGGTAAAGAGTCTACCTAAAATGCAGGATCCTGGGGTTCAATCCCTGCATCGGGAAGATCCCCTGGAGAAGGGAATGGCATGTCACTATGGTATTCTTGCCTGGGAAATCCCATGGACAGAGCCTGGCAGGCCCCAGTCCATGGGGTTGCAAAGAGTTGGACAAGGCTGAGCTACTGACATCATTCAAATAGACTCAAATAAGGAAGAGAAAAAGTTTTTACAGTATGAGACCTGAAGGCAGAGTGTTGCCTTGGTGGATCTCTGCCAGGAACACATGTCAGGCAACTCAAACTGTTTACTGTCTTGTCTGCAGCTGTGAATGACCATAGAGGTGCTATATTTATTTTGGGGTTATGGATAAATTTTAGCAAGTATGTGAATTCTAAAATACTGAATTCATGAATAATTGCGAATAGATTATGTATTTTTTTTAAAAAGGGTTTACACCCATATTTCCAATTCTAATAGAAAACCTCAATGCTCTAACTAACTTTTCCCTCCTCATTTGTAAATCATTTCTCAGTAGGTAAGATAATAGTAAATCCAATTATTCCTCATGTACTGATTTATTTGCCAAATCAACACACTTATTTGCTCAAAGTAACCAAACTTCCAACCATCCCATCCGCTCTGCTGTGTGACGTTTTACCACCACTCTCCCCAGGCTGCCAGGAAAGGCTGTGACCATCTCCTTTCAGCTCTTCCACCCCAGCACTGGCTTACTGTCGCTGGAGCATGGAACACTCCCCCTCAATGTCCAGCCTTCTTGGGTGCCTGAGTTTAGTGCCCCCACTTAGACTTCCATGAAGTATTCCCTCCCTCTTACCATCTGCCTCCAGGAACATAGATGATTCAGGCTGACTCAATAACTAGGAATAAAATTACTGGATAGTAGAGTATGTATATACACTACATCTTATTTTAAAAAACCTGCCAACTATTTTTCAATAACATTTTATCATTTTCTTCTCCAGTATCAACATTTGATACTGACATTCTTTTTCATTTTTTAGCCATTCTGATATTAGTGAGCTCCTATTTCACTGTGATTTTAATTTTGCTTCCTCTGATGACTAATGATGATGAGCACATTTTATGAAGTTTTTCTCTAAGCTTTTTGCACATTCATTTTAACTTTTTTATTAAAGTATAATTTATTTACAGTGAAAGGTTCAGACCTGAAAACTACTAACAGTTGGACTTTGAAAATCCACATGCTCATACAGCCCACATCACTATCGAGGCATTGATAATTTCCATAACTGCAGAATATCTCCCTATCTCTTATCCATCAGCCACTCCCCCATTGGCTAAGTACTCAGAAGGCAACACTGATGTTATTTACATCACTACAGTTTAGTTTCACCCATTCTAGAGAAATTCTCATACACGTATTTGTGTGTGTGCAAAACTTCTTCACCTGAGTGTAATGGTTTTTGAGATTCATTCATGTTGTTGGTGTTGCAACAGTAGCTCATTCTTTCTTTTGAGTAAGTGGAATTTAATTTTTATGATTATGCCACAGTTTGTTTATCCATTTTTCAATTAATGAACATCTGTGCTATTACCACTTCTGGTCTACTATGAATAAACATGTTGTATAAACATTTTATTCCAAGACTTTTAATGTACTTATATTTTCAGTTCTCTGGTATACATAACTGGGAGTGGATGACAAGGTCAGAGAGTAGATGTCTGCTTAACTTTTAAAGTAACTGGCTAAATTTTTTTCAGATATTTTCTGCCTTTTCTTCACTTTAACTCAATTGCTTTCTATTTTATTTTATTTATTTATTAGTTTTATTAGAACTCATTCTAAGATTTTTGTTTGTTTTTAATCAGAAAATCTTACCAAAACAACTGCTCCTTGTTGTTCAAATAAAAGAATTCAGCAATCAAGAAAGGCAATGAAAGAAAAGCAATATAGTGATATGAGGAAAATACTGTCATCCTAGAACTTTATATGCAGCAAAACTAACAAAACAAAACAAAAAACCAACTGTATTTTCTTAAAAGGAGGCAAAAAAAGACAAAAGGAACAAGTAACCCATGCTCTTCTGAAAAACAATGTTCAAAACTTAATGTCTTGTTCTGGTAAGATCTGTATATTGTCAGACACTGAAAAAATAATAAAATGTAAAAACTGTATTGATTACTACTTTCATCCCCCTATGCATAGACTATGAAAGAAGGCCATGACTTCACTGCTACTGATGATTTATAACTCAGGTGTCCTGGATTCTGTTGTAGAGGAGGAAAGACTTTCCCTTTAGCCTCCTAGGTTCCATAGCCAAGCCAATTAAATAAACTGAAACAGGCAGACTAACAGAAGAAAAAGTATCCAAATGTACTAATTTTTAATATTGTATGCACAGGATCATTACAGGGAAAAAGGTTAATTCCTCCAAAGATGGAGATATTTGACAGTTTTTGTGCTGTCTGGTGGCTCAGATGGTAAACAATCTGCCTGCAATGAAGGACACCTGGGTATGATCCCTGGGTCAGGAAGATCTTCTGGAGGAGGGAATGGCAACCCATTCCAGTATCCCTACCTGGAGAATTCCAGGGACAGAGAAGCCCAGTGGGCTATAGTCCATAGATTCGCAAAGAGTCAGACACAACTGAACTCATACACACACACACACACACACAGAAATACTGTCATAATAAGGGAAGGGGTAGAGCAGAGAGAGATAAGAAGGCCTTCTTCAATGAACAGCCTATAAAACTAGAAGAAAACAACAGAAGGGGAAAGACTAGAGATCTTTTCAAATAAATTGGAGATACAAAGAGAAACTTTTGCCCAAAGATAGGTACAAAAAAGGACATAAACAGTAGTGACCTAGTAGATGCTGAAGAGATGAAGTAGTGATGGAAAGAATACACAGAAGGACTGTAAAGAAAATGTCCAAATGAACCAGATGACTACGATGGTGTGGTCAGCCACCCAGAGCTAGATAATCTGGAGAGCTAAATCAAGTGGGCCTTAGGAAGTACTGCTGTTAATAAAGCTAGTGAATGTGACAGAATTCCAGTAGAACTATTCAAAACCATAAATGATGATGCTATCAAGGTGTTTCATTCAATATGTCAACAAATATGGAATACCCAGCAGTGGCCACAGGCCTGGAAAAGTCAATCCTCATTCCAATTCCCAAGAAGAGCAGTACTAAAGAATGTTCAAATCATCAGACAATTACACTCATCTCCCACGCTAGTAAGGTCATGCTTAAAATCTTGCATGCTAGGCTTCAGCCTTATGCGAACCAGAAACTTCCAGATGTCCAAGCTGGGTTTAGAAAAGGAAGAGGAGCCAGAGATCAAATTACCAACATTTGCTGGATCACAGAGAAAGCTAGGCAAGTCCAGAAAAACATCTACCTGTTTCACTGACTATGCAAAAGCCTTTGACTGTGTGGACCATAGTAAAATGTGGGAAGCTTTTAAAGAGATGTGGATATCAGGCCATGTTACCTGTTTCCTGAGAAACCTGTATGCTGCTCAAGAAGCAACAGCTAGAACCCTGTATGGAACAATTGATTGGTTCAAGATTCAGAAAGGAGTGCAACACGGCTGTCTGCTGTCACCCTGTTTGTTCAATCTATATGCTAGCACATCATGAGAAATGCTGGGCTGGATGAGTAACAAGCTGAAAACAAGATAGGTGAGAGAAACATCAACAACTTCAGATATGTGGATGAAACCACTCTAAGGGCAGAAAGTGAAGAGGAATTAAAGAGCTTCTTGACGGGGATGAAGGAGGAGAGTGAAAGCCAGCTTAAAACTAAATATTAAAACACTAGAAACATGGCATCCAGCCCCATTACTTCATGGCACATAGAGGGAGAAAAGGTAGAAGCAGTGACGGATTTCCTCTTCTTGGGCTCTAAAATCACTGTGGATGGCGACTGCAGCCATAAAATCAGAAGACATTTGCTTCTTGGCAGGAAAGCTATGACAAACCTAGACAGTGTGTTGAAAAGCAAAGACATCACTTAGTGCTGGACACGAGACAGATATATTTATCTCCATATATATATATATATATTCACTTGAATCAAGTGAATGTGAATAAGAGTGAATAAAGTTATTTTTATTTTCTTAAGGCAAATGTAAGTTTAAAATGTGCGTCCTAATTTTTAAAAGTTGTGTATTTTTTTAATTAAAAATTAAATTAAAAACAAATATATAACAGGAAATTTCAAGAAGGCCAAAAGTTTTTTTAAAAAAATATATTTGATAACTACTGGGCAATTTGTTCAAGAAAAATAGTAGAAGGAGAGGAAAAATAACACAAATTATAACCATAATGATTGAAGAGGGAAAAATATGACAGATTTAAAGAGGAGAAAATATGAAATAATTACCAACATATTTGCAAATAAAGCTGATAACCGGGTTGAACTGGGCAAAATCCTCAAAAATAATGCTAAATCTGACCAGAAAAAAGCAACATAAAATTTCAATATCCTTATATTTCTAAACTCCATGCCCAAGGCATATTAAGATGACACAGTGAACTCAGAGTGGTGTCAGATTATACTTTAAATAGATTTCATATATATGAAGTATAATCTTCAGCGAAAAATTTGGGTGACTATACATGTTACTAGAGAAGACCAAGACTGATTTAAATACCTGATGCAAAGTGTTAACCATTAAAGGATTTCATTTAAAAAATAACTTTTGTTTATAAGGTAAACTATTAAGAGAATGAAAAGTCAATAGATAGAATAATATATTCCCAACAATATTTCTGAAAAAATACTAATAAACAGAATGTACAAAGATTACACAGAAATACAAAATAGAAAATCTGATAAATTTTTCTGATTGTTTGGTAAATTAAACTTAAACACTGTGATACGCCACCAAAATCTACCAGAATGGTGAAGACAAATAATGACAATGATAAAAATATTAAGTTTTGGAGAATGGTAAATAACTCTCTTACTTTGCTGGAGGAAGTGTAAATTGGTACAACTCCTTTGAAAATCTGTTTTGCAATCTCCACTAAAACTGTACATTCACACAGTTCCCATGCTCCGGGAATTCTACTCCTAGATTATACCTAAACGACATATCCACATAAGTTCACTCAAAAATATGTACTAGAAGGTTCATGGCAGTAGCACTCTCTGAAATAGTCAGAATCCTAGAAACTAACTGAACACCTATTAACAGTAGAATGAATAAATGGTGTTATAGTCACACTATACAGCAGTGAGAAGAAATATCTAAATCATGCAACTCTGTGGTCAAATTTCATACATTTAATGTGGAATGAAAAATAATGAAGCTAAAATACATTATGTATTATTCTATTCACACAGTGCAAAAAATAACAAATGTCTTAGAGGTTATAACTGTGGTTTTCCTGTCACAGGGTGGTGACTGGAAGGGAACGTGACAGGTAATTTTGAGATGTGGACAAATCCCATTTCTTGATTTCACTACTATTTTACAAAAGTATATTCAGTTTATAAAAATTTATCCTATACTTCTGCCTGCCCCCTTAATCTTCTCTATTGCTATCAAAGGAAACCATCTATAATTCAAACCTAATCATGTCAATGCCATGCTTAGGCATTGACATGATTTACTAATAATAATTCTTTTATCTGGATGAAGTCAACCACATCTGATTCCAGCTCTTACTCCTTCCTAAGATTTAGTTCAAATGTCAGTACTTCCACAAGTACCCACCATTCAGAGATGACCCTGGGCTCTATCACATCTACTGTATCACACTGAATCTAAAATACCCAGCCCCAGTAAGAAAAAGAATTGACTATTATCCAGTGTAGTAACACACATATCTTAAAAATGGAAAACATATTCTATTAACATTTCTTTGACCAAAAAGGATGACTCAGTATTCTGCAGTCTTGATTCCTTGTGTTGGTCATCTGCTTTTGTGAAACCTAATTTGTTTGCAGAGTTTATCTATTATAACTGGACATTTTCTGTGTTCTTGGGTGGTTCATTGGGAATAATATGTGCTAGTGAAGTAATTCCTGATTGATTTATAGTATATTTTAGTTTTGCGCTATTTGCTGTTTGAGTTGTTATATGACAACAACAATTTGAACCAACATATACAGCCTATAAACAGGTCTACCTTGTATTCCTTAGGAAGAAAGAAGCATCACTATACCTATACCTAAACTGGAGAAAAGTGTTTTGAGTCCAAATTTAGGAGACAACAATATATCTGCAATGTGAAGCATTGTTTTCTACTTATATGTTGAACCCTGTTTATGACTTACTTGTTTGCACCTCTGTTAAATAAAACAACAAATTCCTATCAGTTGGCCACTGTGATAGACACAATGATAACTTCTGGGAATACAATTAAGAACAAGAACATTATATCTTTGCCTTCATGAAGATTATCTTAATAATTTAATAAGAAAAGAAAGAACTCAAATATGATGCATGATTTTTTAAAAAGGTAAAACAATGATCCTCTGAGGCCATTTAATCAGGATTTTTACCTCATTAGATTGACGCTGACTGAAAGGTAGCCAACTTGCCGTCACCAATCTGTGCTCATGATTTTCTTCAAATCTTGGCTAAAGAAATGATTTCTCTAAGAAATCTTACTTGATTAATCCTATTTCACTTTGTTGCTGTTTCCTATTGCTTAGTCGCTAAGTTGTACCAACTCTTTGTGACCCGCCAGGCGCCTCTGTCCATGGAATTTTTCAGGCAGCAATAATGGAGAAGGGTGCCATTTCCTTCTCCAGGGGATGTTCCTGATCCAAGGATCAGAACCACATCTGGCTTTGCAGGCAGATTGTTTACTACTGACTTCCCAGGGAAGCCCCATTCCACTTTGTATATCCCTTTAACTTGGGTATGCTTAGGCATTTGCGCTGTATTAGGACAGAAGGACTTACATATAACTTTTTAATAATGGATTAGCACATGTATCTTATGACATCTATTAGATAACCAGCTTCCTGGGATATTGTGTTTATTTTACATCTGATTATACCTTGTGACCTTCCATCTACCCAGACTTTCCTAACGGCTCATGAATAGTGTTTAATAAATATGCATTGAGTTAGGGAGGTTAAAGCTGAGTAACAGAGGAATCCTTTACATGTGAAATATCCTCAATTTCAGAAATATAGCAGTAAATCATCAGGGAGAATAATCTCTTGAAATCATCACATGGGGACAATCACCTATTGAACATGTCTATTCAAAATTCACTCAGTGAGTTCCCAACTGCCACAGACATTTCAGACTAGGTAGAATCTTCAGAACCAGGGTAAAGAGTTTTAACCATCTCAGTTATTCAGATTTTATGCTTATAATGAGCCCAATCTGCAGGTGTTAAATTAGCCAACGGGGAGCCCATTTGCTGGCCGATAAATGTCAGAGAAGCAGACTGAAACAGACAAAAGAAAAGTAAAAAGAATTTATGTAGGTGATATAAAGCTTAAACTTCATACCACAGATAACTGCCTCAATATGCAGAAGAAATTTTTTAAGGTGTTTTATTTTCTGCAAGCTTTCCAAAGGAAAAAGAAAATAAATGAAATAAGGTTGTTTCCTTTTTATGCTGCTCCACATAATTCTCACTATAAATTAAAGTGTGATGTGTGCACTTAACTACATTTTTTAAAGGCCATAAGTTAGCATCCACAGACCTTAGTATCTACATCTCTCATATAATCATCTGCTGACTGAACATAACTAAGTGGGGGATTCTTGTTCACTGATTTGATGTCACTTGATGCCACAGTCCTACAGCATTAAATTTTATCTGTAGTTTCATGTTTGCTGATCTTTCCAATAATTTTTTTAAAGGTTACTTTCATTACGAAATCCCATCTTTAGATGCAGAATCTGAAACCTTTGGATTTTCAGAATATAACCTCAGTGGTGTGTTTTAAAATAACTAATCTGGGAAACATAAGAAAAAGAAGATAACTTACATTGGAGTAAATATACCTTTCTTTTTATAATGAAAGGTATGTTCAGAAATCATTCTTACAATATTTGAGCTTTAAGAGCAGGTATAGTTTGGAAAGATAATGATAATAATTATCTGATATGGAAAGTGGCAAACTTGTTTTTGGTATACTATAAAGTGAAAAAAATAAATTACATGACCATTATTTTTCAAGCTTGAAATTGTCTAATGATTCTTTTACAATGATTAAATAAGCATGTATATGAAACTAGAAATATCTGGGGTACAGGAACTTGTGCCCACTATAGGAACATGTCTGTTGTACCATTGTTTTATCAAGAATATGGGCTATTAATACAAATGATCGCATACACTCAAAGAAACATTATATTCATGATAATGTCAATCTGACTATTTGTGATTAAACAGCTTATTGCAAGTTTGAAAATACAGTGACTTGTAGAAGAGGAGGAAAATAAGACAATGGCAAAACGAATAAAGCAAAAGAGAAAAATGGATCCTCTTTTATTTACCCTTCAATCAGTATGAACACACAAAACATCAGGGTTTCTTTTTTTGTCAAATTATTTTCAATTATTATACTAAAAGATATAATACTATAATCAGGATGAGTGTATGGAGAGAAAATGAGAAATATCTTTAGCCTCTTTAAATGTGTTATCAAGTGCTAGTTTAAAATAAAATTATAGTTAGGTTTCATATTATTCAGATTTCATTACCTTTCTACTGGTGTTGGATAAGTACTGCTTTAAATTGGATGATCAAACAGGATTGGGAGGGTGGAAATAGTAGCACAGTAAAGATTCTTTAAATCTAAATCTGTAGCCTGCCAGGAATGCTGACCAAACTTTCTTTAGCACAGAACAGCTTGTGACACTCAAATGCATAAAGAAAACATAAATAATAAAAGCAAAGCCAGCTTTTAAAATCCAAACAAAAATAGTTTTCAATGAAATGCAAGATTTTTATGATCTTAGAAACTCTGCCAGAATTTGTTTGCTTTGTGCTGCCAGGATTCACGAGAACTGAATACAAATTTGTATGTTTTGCTGGCTTTGGATGCACCTAAGTCAAGCAAGTGACTATTAAACTTCAACTTCTAGTGAAGATCTTTTCTCCTGTCATTAAATTTTAACTAGCTCAGGTTTTGAAGTTTTAAAAGTCACTTTTTCTGGTTTTGAATGAAGTTGCTAATTTGGCATAGTTCTTAAAAACAGCTGAAAAGCCCTGAATCTCATCTGACAAATCCAAAGCAGACAAAAGTGAAATAAACTGTTTGCCATCAGAAAACTGTATGATCCACAACTGTAATTTTTATTTCCAAGTGATACAGGTAATTCTTTTTTAACTTTTCCCCAACAAGTATGATGTCAGCTGCGGGCCTGTCATATATAGCCTTCATTATGGTGAGTTAGACTTCCTCTATGCCTATTTTCTGGAGAGTTTTATCATAAATTGATGTTGAATTTTAGTAGAATTTTGTCAATAGCTTTTTCCTCCATATATTGAGATGATCATATGGTCTTTATTCTTTGTCAATATGGTGTATCATATTGATTAAACTGTGAAAACTGAAGAAGCTTTGCATTCCTAGAACAAATCCCACTTGATCATGGCATATAATCCTTTTAATCCATTGTTGGACTTGGTTTGTTAACATTTTGTTGAGGAAAACTGCATCTATGTTCATCAGTGATCCTGGCTTGCAATTTTATTTTTATGTGATATCACTGTCTATTTTTGGTATCAGTATGATGGTGACTTCATAGATGAGATTGGAAATATTCCTTCCTCTCCAATTTTTTGGAACAGTTTGAGAAGGATAGGCATAAACTCTTCTCTAAATATTTTGTGGATTTCACCTATCCAGTCCTTTCATTAGTGGGGAGTTTTTAAATTACTGATTCAATTTCGTGACTGATAATTGGTCTGTTCAAAATTAACACAGAGAAATCTGCTGCATTTCTACACACTAACAATGAACTATCAGGAAAAGAAATTAAGGGAATAATCCCATTTACCATCACATTAAAAGAATAAAATGCCTAGGAATACACCTAACTAAGGAGGTGAAAGTCCTGTATTCAGAAAACTATAAGATTCTGATAAAAAAAAAACCTGAAAATGAAACAAACAGGTGGAAAGATATACTGTGATCTTGGAGTGTATTGAATTAATATAGTTAAAATGACCATACTACCCAAGGCAATCTACAGATATAATGCAATCACTATCAAGATATCAATGTCCTTTTCCACAAAGCTAGAATAAAATTTTTAATATTTGTATGGAAAACCCAAACAATTTTATGAATAACCAAAAGTTTTGAGAAAGAAGAGAGCTGGAGGAATCATGCTGTGATTTTAGTCTATACTATAAAGCTACACTAATCAAAACAGTATGGTACTGGCAGAAAAACAGACACAGATCAATAAAACAGAATAGAAAGCCCAGAAATAAACCCACACACTTATGGTTAATTAATTTATGACAGAAAAGGCAAGAATATACAATAAAGAAGAGACAGTTTCTTCAATAAGTGCTAAAGGAAAAACTGGACAGCTACATGTAAAAGAATAAAATTGGAAAATTCTCAAACACCATATGCAAAAATAAACTCAAAATGGATTAAAGACCTAAATGTAAGAATGAAATCACAAAACTAGAGGTAGACATAGGTGAACACTCTGAGACAAACCACAAGAGCATTTTTCTGGATTTGCCTCCTGAAGCAAAGGAAATAAAAGAAAAAATAAACAAATGTGATCTAATTAATTTAAAAGCTACATACAGCAAAGGAAACCATTGACAAAATAAAAAGAAATGTTACTGAATTGGAGAAAATATATGCAAATGATATGGCCAATAGTGGGTTATTATCCAATATGTTTAAATAGCTTACACAATTCAACATCAAAAAGAAACCCCGTTAAAAAAAAAAGGCACAAGAACTAAATAGACATTGTTCCAAGGAAGAAATGCAGATGGCCAACAGGCACATGAAAAGATGCTCAAGATCATTAATCACTAGAGAAATGCAAATCAAAACAACAATGAGACATCACCTCCACCTGTCAGAATGGCTATCATCAAAATGAACACAAATAACAAAGTTTGCAAGGATGTGGAGAAAACAGAATCCTCAAACACTGTTGGTAGGGATGTAAACCAGTGTAGTCACTGAGAAAAACAATATGGAGGTTTCTCAAAAAACCAAAAACCTAACTACCATATGACCCAGCAATTCCACTCCTGGGTATATATCTGAAAAATACAGAAACACTATTTTGAAAAAATACATGTCCCCCAAAGTCCATAGCAGCATTATTTACAATTGCCAAGATATGGAAGTAACAGATGAACTAATAAAGAAGATGTGGCATACATGTACAATGGAATATTATGAAGACAAAAAATAAAGTTTGCCATTAGCAAGAACATGGATGAGCTTGAAGGACATGATGCTAAGTGAAATAGGTCACAAGAGAAAGACAAATAATGTATAGTATCATTTATATGTGTAATCTAGAAAATACAAAAAACTAGGGAGCATAACAAAAAAGCAGACTGACAGTTATAGAGAACAAACTAGTGGTTAACACTGAAGAGAGGCAAGAAGGAGGGGTAAGACAGAAGTAGGAGATTAAGTCCAAACTATTAATATTATGTACTAATAAACTACAAGGATATATTTTATAAAATGGAATATAGCCAATGTTTCATAATACCTATAAATGTGAATACAAACTTTAAAAGTTTGCAAATATATTGTACCTATGTAACACATAATATTGTACTTCAACTACACTTCAGTTACAAATGCAAAAAAATGACTTAAAACAGTACCAATTAGTCAACAGATTCATTTTTTCATTTGTGTCCAGAGTTGGGGACAGATTAGACAGATAAGTATACTTAATAAGGATTATAAAGTGCTTCTTGGCAACATATTTTAATTCATATCCTCAAAACTCTTTTGGAAACAACAGGAAATGTGACTGTCCATGAAATTAAAAGTGCTGTTACCAGCCTAAACTAAAAATACCACATTTGGTGCTGATGATCAGTTTTGTAGTTCACTCTTTTAGGTATTCAAGTGATTAAAATATAACATTGGTAAGTCTGGTTTTAGAGATGTACAAATAGGGCTAAAGATGAACTCGGGTTTAGTTAGGACCTAGATACACAAATTTAAATGTACCAAAATTAATACATTACATATATTTTGGAAGAGTTATGTGGAAATACCATCGAATTACGCTAGTAGAACATAAAGCCTCTCCTCTTTTCCTTCTCTGTCCTCTCTCCCTTCTCATTGTTCTTTCTTTCTCTTTTAACTCATTATGTGTTGGATGTAATAAAAACAAGGAGAACACAGAATTTTATAGCTTAGTGATATATCACAAAGTAAACATGTGGTTAACCAAGGGAACTAAGAAAAGAAAGAAATAGAATATATCTAGCACATCATGTACACCTGCACGCTAAGTCACTTCAGCTGTTTCCGACTCTTAGGATCCTATGGACTATAGCCCTTCAGGCTCCTCTGTCCATGGGATTCTCCAGGCAAGAATATTGGAGTGGGTTGCCACGCCCTGCTCCAGGGGATCTTCCCAACTCAAGGATCGAACCAGTGTCTCTTATGTCGTGTCCTGCTTTGGCAGGTAGGCTTTTTACCCCAAGGGCCACCTGGGGAGCCCCTAGCATATCATGGTCCTTCTCAAACTTTCAATCATGCAGTTTGGAACACATCACATTTATGAACAGTTTGGAACACATGTCTTACACATAGATAGAGTTTATCAGTTTTTACCACTATGTTTAGCATTTATTTTTAATTTTTTAATATATCCTATTTAATAAATCTTTGCCTACTTCAAGACCATAAAGATAATCTCCTAAGTTCAGAACTTTAATACTTTTGCACTTTACAATACAATACAATACATTGTGATTTAATATTGTATATGATGTAAGGTAGACATCAGTTTCACTTTCTTCTGTAAGGTAATCTGTTTGATTGAGCACAGTTTACAGAAAAGGAGCATTCTTTCCCAATGTTATGTAATGCCAAGTTTTCCTAAATCAGGTCCTGGGCCTGTTTCTGCACTCTCTTTTGAGTTCCCCCAGTCTACTTCCCTTTTGCTGGACCTAAAACTCCTGTTATTAATGGCTGGATATTTATCAAATTTTTATTATCTAGTAAAGCAAATCCCTCATCATCTTCTCCTTCCCAAATGTCTATTCTCAGCCTTTAAATTTTTATATAAACTTAAAATCATTTGTCAAGTTCTACATAAAACATACAATAAAGTTTGGAACACTGTGATTATGCAGACTATACAGAATAATTTGGGGAGTATTTACATCTTTATAGTGTTGAATGATACTTAGGCATCTAGTTCATGCTGGCTTCATTTCAACTTCATTCTAATAGTCTACATAACTTTGGTGCTACTTATTCATTGTTTATTCAATACAGCTATCTTAGTCCAGAATTTCCTTAGAAAGAGGATTTGGAATTTTAGATTATATTTCTCTGACAATCATCGTGATATTAGATTTCAAATTTTCTTGGTTCAGTTTTGGTAAGATTTACTTTTAAAGAAATTTTTAAATGGCATACTTTTTTACAGTTATTGGCATAAGGTTATTCATAATATTTTCTTACATTATTAAATATATGCAGATGTTTGGTACTAATTACACCTTTTAAATCATGATATATATTGCCTATTTCATGATTTTTATTTTTCTCATCAATTTTAGTAATTTTGAAAAACTGACTTTTTAATTGACTTGCCCATTCTTTATGTTTTTGTTTTCAATGTCATTAATTGCCATCACATCTTTAAATTTTTTAATTTTACTTTTTGGGTTTAGGTGTTTTTCCCCCCTAAGAAACAAATACTTGATTAATTTATTTCCAGTATTTCCTTTTCTTATGAATTTAAAGTTATAGACCACCTTTCAAGTTTGGCTGCATTTCACAGTTTTAATATTCATCATCTTTCAGTTGAAAATTTAGAAAATAAAAACATATTAATAAGCCATAAAAATGCAATCAAGTGCACTATCTAAAAAAGTAAGAATTAAATGTTCTAACCTTTGGCAAAATGATAATAAAATAAACCCAAATAAACAATGTAGATTGAGAACATATTTTTAAAATTAATGTATTTTCATAAATAAACTTATACTTTATACTAGTAACTTTGAAAGTAGACATAAAATATATAAGTTTAAATATAAAAACTGCCAAAATTGATTCAAGAAATACAAAGTTTAGTATTTCAATATTGTATAATAAAGAAATAAAGACAAAACTAAATAGATAAGCAAATAATAAGCAAACAAAAAAATTTTGCTATAGTTGTTTGAGGATTGTTTATACATATATATAGCACAAGCTGTCAGAAAACTCAATGAGACAAAAAATAGAATGTTATTAACTTTTTAGGGCAAATAGGCTTTACCATAAGAGAATTCCTATGAATACATATGGTGGTTTAAATAATTAGATTAAATTTGTATTAACATTCTGCTTTTATAGTGTGCACCAAAATGATGACTTCACATGCTTGAAACTGGAACTAGTTCAGTTATCAAGCAATACTTATTTGACAATTTTTATGAGAAATCTTCCTGGAAGCCCACACACAGGGAGAAGCATATTGATTTCCTAGGGTTTAACAGGCAGCAGAAGACGTGACAGTTATTTATTTATGAAACTCCTGAAGGGATGCAGGCTACCATAGATAGGATTCAATGCTGTCAACCAAAGTAGACAGATTATCACAATGTATTTAGCAAATGATCATGCAAACTAAAGGCAAACATGCCCTGAAGGCAAGGGACAATGGTGTGAGCCTGACTTGAGAAGAATTTACTGTAGACAGTGAATAGCTTAGCTTGAATTTTTATGAACATCAAGAACACTGACAATGTTTAAGTGAGTTTTAAAAGTTCATTTCTCCTCAAGGATAGCAATCAAAATAAAATTAGCTTTGAACAACATAATTATTTGGGCGGGGGGGGTCAGTTATTTTTTAATGCACTTTTTTAAGAAAAATAATATCCTAAAGAAAATGCTATATATCTTTGAAAGAATATTAATTCCTCTCTACAAGATATTAAAATAAAATTTTTTTGTTGTTGTGCAGTTTTAATGATTGAGTCACTAAGACAGAAAGACCTGTTGAGCTGAAGTAATTGGGTATTCAGGGAATACAGTCACAGAAAGAGGTTCCAATTTTTCTAGAAAGTCATAATGCAAATTCCCACCAATGATACCCATGATACTTGACTCTCTTCTACAAGTAAAAAGTCATATTCTTAGATCGTCACTATGTTCCAATACTCACGGACACTGTATTTTATCACACCAAATACAACAGAGACAAAATGTCTTTTCTATGTAGAAATTGGCTGTAAATGCCCCTTAAGTAAAATGAAATGCTCCTCAGTTAATCTGAATAATTTAAAATGCAGTTACATACCCTATTTTTCAACAGTTATTCTCTAGAAAACAGAATCATGAAACCATCATGAACTAATGTACTTTTTTAAGATTTTACTGAGGTAAGTTTAGATGAAAAAATATACTTCCTATACTTAACAAGAAACACAGATAGAAGTGTCTGTTCCAAATAACTGCCTCCTCAATTAATGACGTTTAACAGACAACAGGAAAGAAGAGGAAAGAAGTCAAGGTATGGACAGCTTCAAGCCACAAATAAATTAGACCAGTGACCTTAAGATTTTTGTTGTTGCTGTTGATGATGATGATGTTCTTTCTTTAGCTGCAAAGCTATTAATTCAATGAAATCTATGATGGGGATCGGTAGATAACAGAAAGAAGCACTATGCCTCTGGATAAAAGCAGATCTGACATAGGTTTGCTTCATCTGGCTCAGGCCACATACCATACTCTCAGGAAAGAGTCCTTTTCTGAGTCAGGGACCCATAGATAGGTTCCAAAAGACTCTTTCTGATTCAAAACAAGTTTTCTAATATTTATTACTTATACAAATAATGATAATGCCTTTGGTTATGACTATACAGTTATTAAAACATAAATGTCCTTGATAGGGTAATTAATTCAGTCTGTTAATGTTTAATGCCACAGAACAAATTATTGCTCATATCTCTTTGTTAGGTAGTTAGAATAGGAAAAAGGAGTCCAGAATGGTGGTGGCCAAAAGACAAAGAAGGGAAAAGCCTGCAAAAATAGAACAAAGTAAGGTCCCAGGACCAGAGTGAGGACCTCAGGTAAAACAAATGGCCCTCCTGGCTAGTCCATAGGGCAGGCTCATGGGGAGGAGAAAAAAAATATAAAAAGAGGAGCCAAAATTGAGCTGGGGGCTTCTCTTCTCCTCATGTCTTTTGAGTCAACATGCCCTCATGATTTGAGGATATATTTTCCTTTGCTTGCCAAATAAAACTGAGCTGTAACACAGAGCTGTAACACTGGTCCATCCATCACTTCAAATTTTTGCTGCAACCAAGGAAATTACACGGGGCTGTAACACAGGTCTGTCTGTCGCTCAAATGTTTGCTGTGGTGAGACAGAACTGAGGAAATTACACACTCCTTCAACACCTTCCTAAAGGCAAGAAACAGGTATTTTCAAGAATTATTACAGGGGAGGTTTAGGATATTAAAATCAAATTTCAGCTACTTCAAATTTTTCTTAAATTTAGCTCATGTTGTATTTTAATACAATTTGAATTAAATTTTTTTTTACAAATTTATTTATTTTAGTTTGAATTAAATTTTAACATAAGAATAACGCATATGGAATATTGGATTTGTAAGAGCCATAGAATTAGGGAGGCTGACTCAGGAATCAAGACATCCTAGCAAAGTGAGACGTGAGTCAGGATTGCAAGTCTTAATGGTAGCGTGAGATCTTGGCACTTTCAGTGCTGGAGAGTGAGTAATTATGAAGCTGTTGGGAGACAGTTCTCCAAAGGTCTCCTGTGATTTGATATTTTATAAAGAGCCATGCATGCTTTTGTTCTGAACTACATTTTTTCAAGGGGTTTTGTATAACAAAGGGCCTTGGAAGAAAAAGGTAGTATCTCTTTCCAGGGGAGAAGGCAAAGAAATTTCCTTGCCAGGTTATTAAATATAATGTCTCCTTCTGGGGAACAGGAAAGGCAGGTTTGCCAGCAACCGCCTTACAAAATAGGTAGTTTTCTAAGCCATCCTAACCACATCCTCTGGCCTGCTGTGCCATGGGTAATAAAGTCCTTTACTTCTGGCCCAGGAGTCCTGTCTCTTCTGCCAGCATCTATAAAATTGTGGCAGGTAAAATTGTTACCTTGAAAGTAGGGTAAAATCTTAAACCTTTCTACCATCTTTACAGTTGTATATCATATAAAAAAGGTCAGGAACTGCAAGTAGCACAACCAATAAGCAGTACGATGGGGCCTGTGCTGGTCAAGAACTGACATGAAAATTCTACTAAAGCCGAGTTGAACAGAAGGAAAAAAATTAGCTCACAGAAGTCATTGGGAAGTTGAGAGAATCAAAAGAGAAGCAAGTGATCCCCCAGAGTGATCCTTGTGCTTTGAAAATGACTACCATTCTCTAGACCACCCCACTGGGTCTAGTATTAGTATGCTTCCTTACCCCTGTTCCTCTAGGTCATCACAAAGAAACCCAGATTCCCAGATCATTCCTCATGTCTCTGCACTAAGACCCACACAGTTCCTGTCTTGTCTCCCCCATCCCTCCCCTGCACACTACTTACTCTCCTTCTCTGCTTTATATTTTCTGAGGAACACTCATGACCATCTGACCGATTATGCACATATTTCATTACTTCTTTGGTTTGATTCTTCCACTAGAATGTAAACTCCAAAATGGTAGCCATTTTTGTCTGCTCTCTTCACTTATTAATCTTCAGTGCTGAAATAGTCCTCTTGCCTGGAAAATCCCATGAACGGAGGAGCCTGGTAGGCTGCAGTCCATGGGGTCGCAAAGAATCGGACACGACTGAGCGACTTCACTTTCACTTTTCACTTTCATGCATTGGAGAAGGCAATGGCAACCCACGCCAGTGTTCTTGCCTGGAGAATCCCAGGGACAGAGGAGTCTGGTGGGCTGCCGTCTATGGGGTCGCACAGAGTCGGACACGACTGAAGCGACTTAGCAGCAACAGCAGCAGCTGAAATGGAGTCTAGCATTGCATATGTAATAAACTTTAGTCAAGATGAATTAATTAGTAGTTGAATGAATGAACAAGAATGGACGGTTGTGGTTAAGTTGAAGACTTAAGTTAAAGCTGATTTTAAGCCTTCCAATCCCTTTCTGCCTTTCATGTAGGGCCCACTTCCTTCCCGCCATCCTTCCTTCTTCCTTCCCTTCCTCTCCTCCCTTTCATTCTTTCCTTCCTTGTTTTTTTTCTTCCAGTTTTATTGAGATAAAACTGACATACAGCACTGGATAAACTTAAAGTGTACCACATAAGGTATACTCATTAATAATAGAACTGGAAGTTTGTACCTCGTAATCTCCCTCACCTATTTCTTTCCTCTCCCCTCTGGCAACCACATTTTGTACCCTGTATTTTACAACCCTGTTTCTTTATGTTCATTTGTTTTGCTTTTTAGATTCCACATGTAAGTAAATTCATACTGTATTTATCTTTCTCTGACTTACAGACCGATAGATATCTTTATTCTAAATTCCTGAATGTTTAACCAACAGGAAAAATTTGCAAATGTTTTTAAATAGTTACAGGCACTTCCTGCTTCCTTTTTAATGGCTCCTGGCCACCACTTTCCTCACTTTCCAAAATCTACACAAATATATGCAGCTATAAGGAAAAAACATAAATGTAGCATGCTTCTGTTGGGACTTATAAATTTAAAGCTAATGATCAGATCATATTTATTGGGTGATACTAACACACAGAAAAAAGTAATGTATTAATCTGAAATGCAAGGCACTTATAAGGATTAATAGTTCTAGTCAATGCTTTAACTCTCCAAATAGAAATCTATTCAGATGCTTAAAGATTAATAACTTTTTTCCTACATAAAACTCATTTAAAATTTATATCCTCTTTGGCACCCCACTCCAGTACTCTTGCCTGGAAAATCCCATGGACAGAGGAGCCTGGTAGGCTACAGTCCATGGGGTTGCCAAGAGTCAGGCACGACTGAGAACGTTCACTTTCACTTTTCCCTTTCATACATTGGAGAAGGAAATGGCAACCCACTGCAGTGTTCTTGCCTGGAGAATCCCAGGGACGGGGGAGCCTGGTGGGCTGCTGTCTATGAGGTCGCACAGAGTCAGACACGACTGAAGTGATGCAGCAGCAGCATTATCCGTATGAGAATGATCTAAAATAATTATTATACAGTTTTTATAAGCATTTTTCCTTTTTACTTACAGCGTCTTACCACAAATAATGTCCTCAACCCTTTGACTGAGCTGGACTTCTTCCCATGAAATGCTATTAAAAAATGTTGATGAAACTGGGACTTTTTAAGCTGCCATATTCTATTTCATACTGTACTGTGTCAGATTTAGTGTTATGTCTGGAATTCTATATACTTAAGCCTTAGACTAATGAACAAATTTTACTAGTCATGGAACCCAGATTCAGTCAGAACCACGTCAAATTTTGATTTTTTTTTCCTTTGAAAATAAAACATCTTAATCCACATCTAGTAATTTGCATTTAGTAATTGCCTTATATATGCCATACATACATATATATATATTTATTTATATAGATCTTTACACAAATATAAATATATAACATAAATATAAATTTTAAAGTATCCAAACAACCTTGCTAAAAAATCTAGAAGTATACTGGGTAAAATTAGATGAGCCAAAATCCCAGATTTATTTCTTTTCCTTTTTTTTTTAATTTGTGAGAAGGAATATTTTTGTGGCCTAAGCAATATGCTTTAGTTTTTATAAATATCTAAACTATCCTGAAATCTGTTATCCTGAGAATACCTTAATTTCATTTTTTTAGAAAAATAATATTCAAATTTTGATATGTAATTCACTTTCAATTGCCCAACTGTTCACCAAGGTAGATTTTTAAACCTTCTTGATAGCTATTGGTATACTACACTCAAATGTTAATTTAATATTTTCAACTAAATGTACAAATAGACAATCATAAGGTACTGCTTATGATTATTAATGATTAAAATTACATAGAAAAGAGAACTAAGTTATTTCAGAGGCTCAGAAAGAAATTATGAGAATATTATAATTTACCTTCATTTTGTAAGAAAGTTAAAGCAAAAATCATGCATCAGTGATGACCTTAAGCAGAAACTTTGGCTGAGAGCCAGAAATGAACACCTGCATTTAGTAGTAAATCTTTCTTAGCCCAGGTGATAAAAAAATAAAGGAAGCAAAAAGAAAGCTAGTATTCCATTCAGAAGGAAAAGCTGTAGCTGCACTATTTTTATATTTTTGTAGCCAACAATTAATGATGGAAATAATAGAGTGAGTGCAGATGGTGGTTTGGTCTCTGCATCAGGAGTTGAACAGTTTTGCTGAGAGGAGGCTAAAATTAGCAGTTGAAATTAGTGAGAGAGGAAGTATTTTGTTCAATAAACTGACCTTAAGTTCTTTAAATATCATGGCACGGTTTTAGAATTATTCAAAAATAATGTGAGCATCATGCTGTATCAAACTCCCCATCACATGTCTCCCACCTGTTCTCCCTTTCATGCCAATGCTCATATTAAGGTGAAAAAAGACTCAAAGTATCACATTCAAGTATTTAAAGTGCAGAGAATTATTTTTATTCTAGAAGAGGAATGTGTTACAAGAAAACCAGGGAATTTTGGGAATTTCAGAGTTCCAGAATTTCTAGAACTCTAGAACTTCTAAATTCTAATTCAGGGATATTTCTGTGATTTTACTAGTGGTTTTAGAGCCTTGGATCTTTCAAATATTTGACAAAAGATGTAACGTTTCCCCAGAGAAAAAATTATAGGTGCATGCATGTAACTCCCATATCAAAATCACTCACATACACACACACATTCTCTTTGCCCTTATCACACTTACATATCTGCATATATCCTGACTTAAATATATTTACAAAAAAGCATGTACATTTATTTCTTAAAGATGTTTTCATATAAAACCATGTACAGTCTTGAATTCTGTCTGTGGAATAAAAGAATAAGAATCTGTGATTCAAACAGGGGTCGGCAAATTGTTACCCATGGGCAAAATTCAGCCCACTGCCTGTTTTTAAAAACAAAGTTTTACTGGAACACAGCCTTAGTCAGTCATACACGATTTATGGGTTCTTTCATGTTATAATGCTAGAGATGAGTTGTTGTAACAGGGATTGTAGGACCAACAAAGCCTAAAATAACTGCAATCCTGACATTTAAAGAAAAAGTTACCTAATCTAGAACAAAAGTCTTCTTTACATCCTGGGAAACAGACTTAGAAAGTTGAAATAATATGTAGCTACCCTCGAGAACAATCTAAGAGCAAGGTGAATAAAATTAATAAGACCATTTTCTACTACAAGACCCTAAAATGCTAGATAAAATACAAAAAAAAATTATAAAGCTCTGCCTCTGCATTTGGCAGGGAACCACAAGTAAGACTCCTGCACAGATTCTCATGAGGCTGCCTCTAAGTGACAGGAGACAAGAACTTATCCACCCAGTGACGGAGTCACAAGGAAGGATCATATCTCAGGGACAAGGCTCTCAAGGAGGGGAGATATAGGAGAAAAACCAAAACAAATATCACCTGTGGAATAAATCAAACTTTAAACCTATGCTACCAAAAACTCAGGAGTCTGAACTTATACTCCAAGCAGAGATATTAACATGATCACATCAACCTGCCATGTAGAGAGGTGTTTCCAAAATTCAGGCCTCACAGGATTCCTACAAATTAAGCAATCACCACTGAAGATTAGTTCACAATAAAACAAACAATACCCCCCCCAAACAACAACAAAGAGAGTCAGAAGGCCACCCAGAAAGGAAGAACAGCACCCAGAAAATTAAGAAATAGAAAAACCTTTAAGACTATAAATAAGCTTATGAAACTATAAAAGAAAGCATTAAAATTAAAAGTTACACATCAGGGAAATAGGCAAGAAGATGGCTAATATTACCATTAGAATTTCTATAAATGAAAATCAGCTATCATAGGTTAAAAATTCAGCAGAAAATTTAAACAAAAAGATAAAACTGAAGAAAATCTTCAATAGATAAATAAAGCTCTGAATAAACTGACCTGAACACAGCCCATAGAGATTTTCCATCCAGATTCAGTGACATATAATTGACATATAACACTGTGTAAGTTTAAGGTGTATAAGTGTTGATTTGATACATTTATACATTGCAATTTGATTACCACTGTAGCATTAGCTAATACCTCTATCACATCAATTGCCATTTCTGAAATAAAATAGAGAATAGGAAAAAAGAGGTCAAGAGACATCAAAAACAGAATGAAAAGGTATAATATAAATGTAATAGAAATTAAACAATAAGAAGTTTGAGAGAGACAATGTTAGCAGAGATTAATACTTGATAGTTTTGTGGAATTTTTGAAAAAAAAAAAAAACAATGGGAAGAGTTGGCTCCCTTCTAGCCACACTCTTTCTCTTGTATCTGGTCACTGTAGGTTACACAGAGAACAGACTTTGCACAGGTCAGTGGAGAAGCACAGAAATTGTGAGAAATTCACTGAAATTCCTGAAAGAATTAGGAATCCTAAGGTAGACAGTGGTTTCAGAGTTTAAAATCCCTTATCTGACTGCTGAGGGACCTTCTGGCTAAATTCAGGATTTTGATCTATTCATTCTAATCCTTGTGCAGGTGTGTGTACTCAGTCAAATCTGATCTTTGTGACCCCATGGACTGTAGTCCTCCAGCTCCTTTGTTCATGGAGTTTTCCAGGCAAGAATACTGGAGTGGGTTGCCATTTCCTACTCCAGGGAATCTTCCTGACCCAGGGATCGAATCTTGTGTCTCCTGAATTGGCAGGTGGATTCTTTACCACTCTGCCACCTGGGAATCCCATTGATTCTGCTGATATGCATCATATGAACAGCAGTAAAAATAGAAATTCATTTTTATACATGTGGACAGAGAAATTTCTAGGTAGCTATTAGAATGAACAAGGAGAGAATAAGGAGAATAAAAGAGACCAAGAGGAACAAACTGAAATAAAAAGAATGCAGACAACTTAGAATAGTAGACTTCAAGAGAAAATGTAAACACCTTAAACTTTTATCTTCAGAATGACTCAAGAAGAAATGTGTTGGTTATGTAAAGCCAGAACATAATGTTATGTAAAATGAACAACCAAAAAAAAATATCTGGTGGAAAAAGAGGTTTAAAACTAAGCACTTCTTAGGCAAAGAAAACAAAAACCAAAGATTAGAAAGTTATTGAAATCTTATTTAGAGATTAAAAAAAGACTGAGTTTGATTTTTGGGAGAAAAGAGACTTAGTGCAGCATTCCAATAGCATCAACATATGAATGACATGAATTTGAGGAGATAATAGGGGAAAAAAATGGAGAAGAGGAAATAACCGCTGTGGGAAGAGAAGTGATTTATAAGGTCTGGGGGAGGGGGATCACAAATCTCACAATGAAAAGGGTCAGCTAAGCACACTTAATAGGCTCAAAATATAAATAAACAAATCTTCACCTTGGTACATGACTGAAATTACAGAGCAGTAAATTTCTAGAGAGAAAGTGCCATCAAATACACCAGATTTTCATCAATCACGGTGGAATCTATTACTAAAATAGTACAATAATTCAATACCTGAATTATAAAATATGATTTGGAGCCAAAAATCTGTATGTACCAAGACCAGCAGACTCAGAAATTTTACCTCCCACATGTTTTCTCTCCTCTTCTAGCTCCCACAGACTATCTTTTCCACCTACTCCCTCTTCCCCTTCCTATTTTAATTTCTTTTTGAGAATGTTTTTGAACATATATGCAAGGAAATCATAGGTTAAAAGTAAAAATGAAGGAAAACTATCAGTAGTAGTAAAATTTATCCAGGATTCTAGCAAAATGGAGCAACAACTTGGTATGTGAGCAAAGCCCGCCTTGAAAAAAATTTTAAATTAAACATAAGTTGAGTAACATCAAAAAGAAAAGGAACTAGGCTAAAAAGTATACCTGAAAATGGGAAACTGTTCCTCTAGATTTCCATCAAACAGCTTAAAAACATAATCTAATTTTTCAGTTACATGAACAAAATTTTCTCCAAAATAACCAAGATTAAATTACTAAAACCACTCATAGAGGGAACTCTATGCTTAAGAAACAGAAGAAAACAACAAATGGCAGGTGTAGGGGAAGTAAAGGGATTATTTCTCATTTAGCATGTACTCTAAGACTCTATTCACTTAAGTTTAAAATCATATGTGGTTTTTAGTCATTGGTAGACAAAATCAAGAATGCTTATTTTTGAAATGAAAATAACGGAGTATATGATATTTTAACATAAATTATTCACTAATGACATAAACTAACAAGATACAGTCTGTATATTAAGAAGAGCCAGACTTGAATAACAAATAATTCAGCTATATGTATGAATATATATAGATGAAGCTATGTCTAAGCACATATGACAAACATCAGACTGACGAGATCAGGCTGGACTTCATTTCACTTGTAATTTTACATGTTACTACTTGGTATGACATTGAAGCAACAATGTCCATAACAAAGTCTCAGAGTGAGCAAAGGTTTTTGTTGTACTGTCATTATAATTCCACCTATATCTTAAAACAGGAGCTTTAACACTAAAATATTATGTTGCACTTTTCATTCAACCTAGGATTTCCTATTTTCACATCTACCTGTTACTACATTTGAATACTAACAAAGAACAAATAAATATAATAAATATTTATAATAGGAAGGCATGTCATAGTAATACAAATTTAAAAGTTGTCATAGATTTCTGACAACTACATAAGTATATCTTAATATTTTCGCAGAAATCTAACTATTTCTTCTTTCTGTTTGAAGGGAGGCAATGTTAGGATCATAAAAGGGAGGCCAGAGAGTGTTAATAATGGGATGTAGTTGGAATAGGAAAAATGTAAAGCCTAGATATTTAAAATATGCTTTTAAATAAGAAGTTGTTTATCTCTTTGTCTTGAGGTTCACGTAAATATAAAGGCAATCAAAAAGTTTGAAATTAGGAAATGGGAGATGACATCATTATGTAAGAACAAAGGAAAATAGACTTAACAAGATTACTTGTCTGCACGATCTTTCTGATAATTTACAATGTAAATGCTGAATACATCAGTTTAGCAATTTAACTTTATGCTAAGTAATTTTGGAGTGCTCAGGTCCTGTTCCCCTTCATGGATGACTGCCTTACTGTGGCAAAGGGGCTTGTGTAACTCAATGAAACCATGAGCCATGCCATGTAGGGCCACCCAAGATGGATGGCTTATAGTGGAGAGCTCTGACAAAACGTGATCCACTAGAGGAGGGAATGGCAAATCACTCCATTATACTTGCCATGAGAACCTCATGAACTGTATAAGAAGACAGAAAGATATGACACAGAAAGATGAGTGAGTTCCCCAGGTCAGAAGGTGTCGACTATGTTACTGGGGAAGAGCAGAGGACAATTACTAATAGCCTCAGAAAAAATGAAGCGGCTGGGCCAAAGCAGAAACAACACTCAGTTGTGGATGTGTCTGGTGATGAAAGCAAAATTTGATGCTGTAAAAGAGAAGTATTGCAAAAGGAACCTGAAATGTTAGGTCCATCAATCAAGGTAAACTGGACATGGTCAAGCAGGAGATGGTAAGAATAAACACCTACATCTTAGGAATCAGTGAACTAAAACGGCAAATGGGCAAATTTAATTCAGATGACCATTATATATACTACTATTGGGCAAGAATCCCATAGAAGAAACAGAGTAGCCCTCATAATCAACAAAAGAGTCCGAAATGCAGTACTTGAGTACAGAGTCAAAAATGACAGAATGATCTCGGTTCATTTCCAAGGCAAGCCATTTAACATAACAGTAATTCAAGTCTATGCCCCTAGCAACGATTCTGAAGAAGCTGAAGTTGATCAATTTTATGAAAACCTAGAAGACATCCTAGAACTGTACAAAAAAGATCTTAATGAACCAGATGACTACAATGGTGGGGTCAGTCACCCAGTGCCAGACATTCTGCAGTGTGAAGACAAAAGACAAAAAAAAAAGATGTTCTATTCATCAGAGGGGATTGGAATGCAAAAGTAGGAAGTCAAGGGATACCTGGAGTAAAACACAAGTTTGGCCTTGAAGAAAAAATGAAGCAGGGCCAAAGTTAACAGCATTTTGCTAAGATAATACACTGGTCATAGCAAATAGCCTTTTTCAACAATACAAAAGACGACTTTACACAAGGACATCACCAAATAGTCAATACCAAAATCAAACCGGTTACATTATTTGTAGCCGAAGATGGAGAAACTGTATACAGTCAGCAAAAACAAGACCAGGGGCTGACTGTGGCTTGGATCATCAGTTTCTCATGGGAAAACTCAGGTGTAAAGAAACCAGGGAAAACCACTAGGCCAGCTAGGTATGACTTAATTCAAATTCCCTATGAATATGCAGTGGAGGTGATGAATAGATTCAAGGGATTAGATCTAGTAGACAGTGTGCCTGAAGAACTATGCACAGAGGTCCATAATACTGTACAGGAGGCAGCAAACCAAACCATCTCAAAGAAAAAGAAAAAAAAGACGGTGAAGTGGTTATCTGAGGAGGCTTTACAAATAGCTGAAGAAAGAAGAGAAGTGAAAAGCAAGGGAGAAAAAGAAAAGTACATCCAACTAAATCAGAGTGCCAAAGAATAGCAAGGAGAGACAAGAAGGCCGTCTTCAATGAACAGTGCATAACAATAAAGGAAAACAACAGAAGCAGAAAGACTAGAGGTCTCTTCAGGAAAATTGGAAATATCAAGGGAATATTTCACCCAAAGATGGGCACAATAAAGGATAGAAATGGTAGAGACCTAGTAGATGCTGAAGAGATCAAGAAGAGTTGGAAAGAACACATGGAAAAACTGTACAAAAAAGATCTTAAGGAACCAGGTAACTACAGTGGTGTGGTCAGTCACCCAGAGGCAGACATTCTGGAGTATGAAGACAAGTGGACCTTAGGAAGCACTGCTGTCAATAAAGCTAGTGGATGTGATGGAATTCCAGTAGACCTATTCAAAACTCTAAAGGATGATGCTATCAAAGTGTTGCACTCAGTATGTCAGCAAAACTGGAAGACCCAGCAGTGGCCACAGGATTGGAAAAGGTCAATACTCATCCCAATTCCCAAGAAGGGTAGTGGTAAAGAATGTGCTAACCATCAGACAATTACACTCATCTCCCATGTTAGCAAGGTTATGCTTAAAATCTTGCATGCTATTCTTCAGCATTATGAAAACCAAGAACTTCCGGATGTCCAAGCTGGGTTTAGAAAAGGCAGAGAAACCAGAGATGAAATTGTTAACATTCGCTGGATCATAGAGAAAGCACGCAAATTCCAGAAAAACATCTACCTCTGTTTCATTGACTGCGCTAAAGCCTTTGACTGCATGGATCATAATAAAATGTAGAAAACTCTTAAAGACATGGGAATATCAGACCATCTTACCTTTCTCCTGAGAAACTTGTATGCTGCTCAAGAAGCAACAGTTTGAACCCTGTATGGAACAACTGATTGGTTCAAGATTGAGAAAGGAATATGACAGAGCTGTCTGCTGTCACCCTGTTTATTTAACCTATACACAGAGCACATCATGAGAAATGTTTGGCTTGATGACTTACAAGTTGAAGTTAAGATAGGTGGTAGAAACATCAACAACCACAGATATGCAGATACCACTCTATTGGCAGAAAGCGAAGAGAAACTAAAGAGCATCTTGATGAGAGTGAAAGAGTTGGCTTAAAACTAAATATTAAAAAACTAAGATCATGGCATCTGGTCCCATTACTTCATGGCAAATAGAGGGGGGAAAAGGTGGAAGTAATGACAGATTTTCTCTTCTTGGATTCTAAAATCACTGTGGATGGTGACTGTAGCCATGAAATCAGAAGACGATTGCTTCTTGGAAGAAAAACTTTGACAAACCTAGACAGTGAGTTGAAAAACAGATCCACTACTCTGCTGACAAAGGTCTGCATAGTCAAGGATATCTTCTTCTCAGTGGTCACATATGGTTTTGAGAGCTGGACTGTAAAAAAGGCTGAGAGCTAAAGAATTGATACCTTCAAACTGTGGTGCTGGAGAAGACTCCCAAGAGTCCCTTAGACAGCAAATCAGCCAATCTTAAGGGAAATCAAGCCTGAATACTCATTGAAAGGACTGATGCTGAGCTGAAGCTCCAGTATTTTGGTTATCTGATGCAAACAGCCGACTCACTGGAAAAGTCCTCTGTGCTGGGAAAAATTGAGGGCAGAAGGAGAAGCGGGCATCAGAGGATGAGATGGCTGGATGGCATCACCAATGCAGTGGACGTGAACTTGGGCAACTTCTGGAGACAAGGGAGGCCTGGCATGCTGCAGTCCATGGGGTCACGAAGAGTTAGACATGACTGGGCAACTGAACAATAACAACAAGGTCCTGTTACATGCCCATAATACCCTACATTCTCCTTATAAACTATGATCACAATGCTATTTGTCTTTCATCTTTAATCTTTCTTTTTAGTATTTTGAGTTCTGTAAGGGTAGTGATCAAATCTCTCTTGTTCAGTGGTATTGGTCCATTGTCAGAAAAATGTTAGGAGCTCAAGAAACATTTGATGAGTATAATTATAAACACTAAAGATCTAGTTCACTTCTGTTTGGTCACAGTTATTTGTTGAACACCTATTACATTCAGGGATAACAAAGATTAATAAAGCAAGGCACTTCCATAAAAGGCCGCCAGAGTGACAATACATGATGTTCTACGTCTCATGGCCCATCTATGCTCTAAGGCTGTACTAGGTGCTATGGGAGCACAGGAAATTAGTCAGAACTCAGTCAGCAAGTTCCAACATGACTTTCTGTCCTCAATAAAACCAAAGGCCTGCCAGTGAAATCAGGATGATAAAAGCATTCCAGATCAGGGGAAGAGAACAAGCCATTTCAAAAGCATGAAAGAGCATGATGTATGAGAAATTTTTTAAATCATCGACTACTATTTATTATTAAGAAATGGTTGAAAGTTATTTTTGCAAAGTCTGTTTCCAACTGAAAGCACTTTAAGACTCCACTGTCTTATTATACATGGAAATTAGTTTTTACCAAGAAAAAGGATCATTATATGAAGAGGAAGTTATAATGTTTGGATATCTGGGCTCTGAAGAACAGAGTAGAATAAAAACAACTACTCCAAGCATTTAAAAAGAGGCAACTCTCAAGAAGATACACATTATGTTTAGTATATAAAGTTTGTTTTTACATTTTTTCCTCTGATGATAAAGGTATAAGTTGTTTTCCTACGCAGCCCATATATATCCTTTTAAAATATATACTTTTTTCTTTTTTAAAACTTTATTTTTAATTGGAGGGTGATTGTTTTACAATATATATTGTGTTGGCTCCTGCCACAGATCAACATGAATCAGCTGTATGTATACATTTGTCCCCTGCCTCCTGAGCCTCCCTCCCACCCCATCCCACTTATGTACATTCTCATTATACAGTCTTTTTCCATTGTGGATTTATATATAACAGCATGCATATTATTTTGGGCATCATATAACTCACTAGAGAAACTACTCAAAACTTAACAATGAGTAAAATTTTTATAGTTGCTTTTACTCTAGCCTATTTATAAACTTTAGAAGTAAAGAAAGAACACTTATTATTTTCAAGAATCTACTTAATACTCTATTATGTGTGTCCTGAATTTCTTAATTTTTAGACAAAGGTCTTGTATCTTCATTTTGCACTGGGTCAAACAATGACAAATCATGTAGTCAGTCTTGCTTCTTGCTTTCCTTTTGCTTACTACAGAGAATTATTATTTGTTGTTTGGATTTTCATTTTGTTTTTAGGAGCATTCTATTTCTTTCATAATAAAAAGTTATCTACATCTATCTATATATATACATATACACACATATATATATTTTAATTTATATGTTTCTTTATTTCTATAAACAACTATGGTATAATAAGAAAACTTCAAACTGTCAAGGTAATGATTGGTTATACTTAGACTGCTGTAACTCGTATAAGATTAATTCTCCTGGTAGGAACTAAAATGAGATAAAGTTTTTTAAAAAGTGTTTAAATTTATCAGAGACAAAGACAGCTAAGACAAAAACAGCTAAGCATCACTATGAGGGAAATACAATTCAATGAAATCCAAATTCTACACATGATTTCATTTTTGAATGTTTACCAGCTTCTAAACAATACATGCATTGAGTGAGGTGGTGAGAATGTTAAAACAGATGCTAAAAGCTGTAACACTAAACAGAGTTTCTAGAGAATTCACAGTGCTGGAAGACTAATAGCTGACATAACAAGCCTAACAAGAATGAGGGGCTATGGTTAAAATTTAGCTTTTAGTTGAGACCCAGAAAGAGGTAAACAGAGCAAAAGGGGAAAAACCAGACAAGCCTGGGCTAAAAAATAAGATGATCTGCCTACATTACACCTGCCTATGCTGCTGCTGTTGCTGCTAAGTCACGTCAGTCGTGTCCCACTCTGTGTGACCCCATAGACGGCAGCCCACCAGGCTCTGCCATCCCTGGGATTCTCCAGGCAAGAACACTGGAGTGGGTTGCCATTTCCTTCTCCAGTGCATAAAAGTGAAAAGTGAAAGTGAAATTGCTCAGTCGAATCCAATTCTTTGCGACCCCATGGACTGCAGCCCAGCAGGCTCCTCCGTCCACAGGATTCTCCAGGCAAAAGTACTGGAGTGGGTTGCCATTGCCTTCTCCGACACCTGCCTATAGGAAGTAAATAAAATCTACTAGGGAGAAATAAAATAACATCTAGAGCTTCTGCCATCATTAATTCACATTGCATTCTATACTATGTATCAAAAATAAAAGGAAACGACAAAAATCAAGAACACAGTTAAAGCAATAAACCCAACAAGTAATCAAGATACTGGAGTTATCAAAAATGGACTTAAATTACAACTAATAAATTGAATAAAGTAGATGAAGAGATGAATTAAACCAGAGGTTCTAAACTCATTTGTAAAAAAAGGAAGCAAACAATTCCTCAAACTTAAAAATATAGTAGCTATAATTAGGTATTCAAGACATAACAGGAGAGAGGGTTAGGAAATTTGAAAACTGATAATCAGAAAACATCCAGGTAGAAATACAAAGAAAATATAAAGACAAAAATTACAGAAAAGTATGAAAGAGACATGTGGGATATGGAAGATTCAAAATGTGTGCACTTACATTTTGAGGAAAAGAGAAAGTGAAAGAATGATGGTTTTTAAATACAAGCTGAATTTTTTTCAAAATTTATGAAACTCATCAAGCAACAGTAATCAAAATGAATGCAAGGCAGTGCAAACACAAAGAAAAAACACAATTCACACATAAAATCAAAACTCTGACAAAATGAGAGAAATACTTAAAGTAGTAAAGGAAATGAGACAATTTTTCTTGAAAGGGGTAACCACAATTTTAAAAGCTGACTTTCAATACTATATTAATTTCTTAATTTTTTTCAAATGTTTCTCATATGATAGTTATTTTAAGCTGTGCTTATACAACAATGGATTAAAAACATGATAAAAATTATGCCTGTATCATGTCAGATGGGGATAAAGTCTAAGGAGTAAAATGATTCAGGAAAGACGATAGGGTGTGGCAGGAAGTTTGCTAGTTAAGAGTTCAAGAAAAGAATTCACAAGGAAGCCAGGTGGACATTTGGGATAAGAGTTTTGCAGGCCAAAGATCAGCCTGGCCTAAGAACATGAGTTGGGAGCATGCTCAGGGTGTGATCAAGTAAGGTGAAGAAAGTCTAGGTGGTTTGGGCCAAAATCAGATGGAAAGAAGCACAAGAAAAGCAATGAGCTCATTCAGATATCCTTTTTCTTTTCCTCCCTTTTAAAAAATGTACTTGGTCACAACATACAGAATTTGTACATTAGCAGTTCTCCCTCATTCCCACTTTTGTTTTAGCATTAAATTTTAAATTCATATATTAAAATGCTCAGTATCAATCCTTTTGCTGAATTTTTCCCTGGTATCTCACGTTCTAATGAAGCTCATTCTAGTTTTCCTAAGGAGGTCTCGTTAGCAGAGAATTCTCTAAATTCATATGTTTAAAGCTTTTTCTACCACCTTTATACTTAAGAAATGTTTAACTTGATATAAAATCCTTGGTTTACCCTTCTTTTATTGAATTTTTGCATATCATGCTCTATTGTGGCCTTTCTTTGAACATTGCTTTTAAATAATTGAATGTCATTCTAATTCTTTTTGCTTTGTAACTTATTTGATCTTTTTGTTTAAAGAACTTGAATATTTTTTAATCTCTAGTTTCAAAGTTTAATGGTTTCACTAGGGTACTTTTAAGAGCTAATCATTCTCAGTTAATTTTCTCCTGTTTGCCCTTTCAATTTGTGGATTCAGGTCTTCATTTATTTTTAAAAAGAATCTGGGGTTATAGTTTAACATATTAGTAATATACCATTATTTTTCCCCAAGGAGTACCTCCTTTTTTCCTTTTATTCTGTTTTTTTTTTTTTTTTCTTTCTCAGATGCTATGTGTTTCAAAGAAGCCATTTCACAAAGTGAAAACTTCAGTCTTCTTTGTAAATCAGGCTGTGAAAGTTCAGGATATTCTAAAGAATTATCTCCACAACTGTCTTACTCTTCTTAATGGCAGCTTTAGAATAACTGTAGGTCCACTGGTAGCTCTTCTCTTTTCTCTTTCCTGCATTTATCTCTCTTCTGCCCTTTCCCACTCCCTGCCCCCCATATTCCTCTTCTCTCTCCAGCAACTCTCCCTTTCTCTCTTTCTGCCTGTTCTTTTCAACACAAAGCTTTTGTTTGCAGCAGGGTATAGTGTACACTAGATCCGCTGCCTTCTGTACTTATTTTTCCCGTGGGCTTCCCTGGTGGCTCAGGAGTAAACAATCTGCCTGCCAATGCAGTAGACGTGGATTGGGAATATCCCCTGGAAGAGAAAATGGCAACCCACTTCAGTATTCTTGCCTGGAGAATTCCATGCACAGAGGAGCCTGGTGGGCTACAGTCCATGGGGACAACTTAGCAACTAAATAACAACTTATTTTTCCCACCTTTAATTTTAGTTAATTTTGAAGTTTGAACATTCTTTATTTTCAACTTATGATAAAGGCATGGTTTTAGTACATTTTTTTTTTCCTTTTCTTCTTCTTACTTTATTTTGTTTTAGGAGGAAATCCTGGAAGATGCAGACCAGGTAGCTGCTATTGTCCTATTTACATGGAAGTCTCTTAAATGTACACTGTGATGCAAAAGCAAGTCTATATACAGTTTAATTTTCTCTCTTTTGTACAGAAAAGAAATCACTGTGCATGCAATTAAATACTTCTTTTATTGAAAGAATACATTTATCTTGAAAATCTCTCCACAGCAGTTTCAACATTTTATCATATGTATAAAGTTTAATATATTTGTTACTAAAAATTTTCACATGCTGCTGAATTAAACAGCTATGAAATATAGGATTAGGAACAGTATACTCAGTATTAATGAAACTTCTAGACAGAAAACCAACAACAATTCCAAAGTAAAAGTACTAGCAGAGTTAAAGACGCAGGAGACCATCAAAAAATGCAGTACTATAATAAATACATGCTCTTCCAAAAAAATAATAATAATACAGATAGCTCAACAGAGAGGATATAAGGAAGAAATGAAGCTGCTGAGTTCTGGGAGGACTGAAGAAGACCACCAATAGCTCCGCGTGAGAGCCTTTGACAGAAATGAAGACTGTGGAGTGGAGTGGATGTGCATCATGTATGTGAACTACTTTTTGTGGCTTGGTGCTTTCAGCCGACACTGAACACTGCATTCAACTGCTTGGTGCTTAATGGCACCAATTAATCAAATGATGGGAAAACTCTCACTTGGCACAAAATAATCAAATGCTGGGAAACTTCCCATGTAAATCAACATACAGTCTATCTTCTAGTAATATCATTCCTCTATTTACCAGTCAGGCATGACCTTATTTGTATTCCATAAATAGAATGTATTCAGCTTTCTCTCTCTCACACACACACACATTAAAATTTTAGAATTTTTAAAAAGTATCCTCTGTAAGCAACTCAAAATTTCAATTGTAGAAGTGAAGCCAATGTCATAAATTTTGAAGCTTCCTCTGTGTGCTGTTTTGAAATTGTTTCCTGACTTTCTTTATTTCTGATCTGGTATTCATTTTCTTGTTCCATTAATGATATGTCTCCATCATCTCATCATGTGGTTAGCCTCACTTTCCTATTTTCTTTGGTTCTTGTAGGTTTATACTTTTTGTTTTAAGTCTTCTAGGAACATTTTAATTGATACAAACATGCTACTGATTATATATAACCCCCTCAAATGAAAGTGAAAGTGAAGTTACTCAGTCCTGTCTGACTCTTTGCAACCCCACAGACTGTAGCCTACCAGGTTCCTCCGTCCATGGGATTTTCCAGGCAAGAATACTGGAGTGGGTTGCCATTTCCTTTTCCAGGAGATCTTCCCGACCCAGGAATTGAACCCAGGTCTCCCTCATTGTAGGCAGACGCTTTACCGTCTGAGCCAACAGGGAACCTAACCCCCTCAAATACCCAATGTATAATTATTCTTATAATTAATAAAACTATCAATAAAATTTACTTTTTAAGACTAATAGATGATTCTGCTAAAAAGAAACAATTCATAACTACCAAAACATTGCTTGTAATATAGTATTTCGTTAACAATGTGAGATTTTGCATGGAACAACCTAGATTTGAATTTTGGCTTTAGTCTTTACTAGACGAGTTGTGTGATTTTCAACAGGTGGCTTAACTTTTCTGATCTTCAGTTTTTACAATGTGTACGTCACAGTTATTGGGTAAGTTAAATGAGTAGAGGATGTGACAGGACTCCATATATGCTACACTTATAAGTTTGCCCTAGAGAGATGATGCATTCAAC